>NC_073260.2:41217500-42467500 GCF_029289425.2 Pan paniscus
TTTCAGAAGGTAGCGAGCTTCCCATTCCCAGAGATGTGTGCTAGGGCTTAGAAGGCCTTTCGCTGCCCTAAAGTTGTGGTTTCTGTGCTTTCCCACACCCCAGGGGTGACTGCTTATCAGACCCAGGACATGTCAGGGAGGGAGCAGTTCCTGGTTAAAGTGTGGGCAGCAGTGATGATTACCCCATCTAGCCAGTGCCTCTAGCTATAGGGATGTGGCCCTGTGTCCCTCTCCAACTCATGTGACTTGTGGTTTGTGAAATCCATGTAACAGGGCTCAGCACAGGACCCAGCATAAAGTGATGCTCAGTAAATAGTAGTGCCTATCATGATCATCATGATTCTCTTCAATGGAACTACATTCTTGTATTTTCAGATGGGGAAGGCAAGACTGGGAAAGGGAAGTCACTAGGCCAAGGAGCCAGGGGCTCTCCTTATAACAGGACACCTTAGTAATTACAGCAAAAGATCAGGTATTGGGAGTGCTGAGTTCTAATTTCTTCTTTGCTCTTAATTCAACCGATGAATTTTTCCTTCTGTCACTCAGCTGTACTATCCATGAAAGTATAATCTCATTATTTTCTTATTCTGGGCCCAACTATACAAAACACACACACACACACACACACACACAGACACACACACACCACACAAACACACCTGGATCTTGTTTTAAACTAAGTTTGAGATCAACAGAGGTTCTTTGAAAAGAGCAACAAAGTTGACAAACCTTTAGCTAGGCAGACTGAGGAAAGAGAGAAAACTCAAATTACTAAAGTCAGGAACAAAAGAGAGCATTGCTACCAACCTTACAGAAACAAAAAGGATTATATGAGGAATACTATGAACAACTATGTGCCAACAAATTTGATAACTTAGATGAAAATGGACAAATTCCTAGAAAGACACATTTACTAAAATATACGCAAGAAGAAAATCTAAAAAGACCTAATTACATCGTAGAGATTGAATTAGTAAAATAAATAAATAAATAACTACACATGAAGAAAAACTCAGGACCAAATGACTTCACTGGTGAAGTCCACCAAATATTTAAAGAAAAATTAATACCAATTCTTCACAGATTCTTCCAAAATGTAAAAGAGGAGGGGACACATCCCAACTCATTTTATAAGACTGATATTATTCTGATACCAAAACCAAACAAAGACATCATAAGAAAAATACAGACCAATATCCCTTATGAAGGCAGATGTAAAAATTCTCAACAAAATACTAGCAAACTGAATTCAGCAGCATATAAAAAGGATTAATCCACGATAAAGTAGGATTTATCTTAGGAATACATGGTTGGTTTCACATCTGAAATTCAAGTTATGTAATACACTACATTAATAAGAAGAAGGTGAAAAACCACATCATTTCAGTAGACTGAGAAAAAGCATTTGACAATATTCAACACCTCTTTGTGATAAAACCTCTCACAAAGACTGGAAAGGGCCAGGCACAGTGGATTTTGCCTGTAAACCCGGAACTTTGGGAGGACAAGGTGGGAGGATTGGTTGAGGCCAGGAGTTTGAGACCAGCCTACAAAAAATTGTAGTGAACCCCATCTCTACAAAAAATTAGCTGGGTGTGGTGGCACACACCTGTAGTCCCACCTACTGTGTAGGCTGAGGTGGAAGGATCACTTGAGCCCAGGAGGTCAAGACTGCAGTAAGCTATGAGCATGCCACCACACTTCAGCCTGGGTGACAGAGTGAGACATTGTCTCTAAATAATAGTAATAAATAAATAAATAAATAATTTTTTTAAAAGTCTAGAAGGAGGCCAGGCACAGTGGCTCATGCCTGCAATCCCAGCACTTTGGGAGGCTGAGGTGGGTGGATCACTTGAGGTCAGGAGTTTGAGACCAGCCTGGCCAATATGGTGAAACCCCATCTCTACTAAAAATACAAAAATTAGCCAGCCATGGTGGTACAGGCCTGTAGTCCCAGCTACTCAGGAGGCTGAGGCAGGAGAATTGCTTGAACCCAGGAGGCGGAGGTTGTACCACTACACTCCAGCCTGGGCGACAGAGCAGCTCCGTCTCAGAAAAACAAAAAACAAAAAACAAAAAAAACAAGTAGAATGAAACTTCCCCAGCTTGATAAAGGGAATCAATGAAAAATGCAAAGCTAACATACTTAATGGTAAAAGACTGAATATTTTCCCCCTAAAATCAGGAATATTCAACATTGTTCTGGAGGCTTTAGCCAGGCCAATTAGGCAAGAACATGAAATTAGGCATCCAGATTGGGAAGGAAAAAAGTAAAACTATCTTTATTTGCAGTTGACATGATATTTGTTTACAGAAAATCCTAAGGAAAAACTATTAGAGCTAAGAAATTAGTTCAGCAAGGTTGCAGGATTCAAGATCAATATAGAAATATCAGTTGTATTTCTATACACCTGTAATAAACAACCCAAAAATAAAATTAAGAAAACATTCCATAACAATATTAGAAAAAGAATTAAATATTTAGGAATGAATTTGACATAATAATGCAAAATGTGTGCTCTGAAAACACCAAACATTGTTGAAAAAAAGGGCTTAAGTAGCTGGAAAGATATCTCATGTTCATGGATCAAAAGACTTAATATTGCTAGGCTGAGCGCGGGGGCTCACGCCTGTAATCCCAACACTTTAGGAGGCCAAGGTGGGCAGATCACTTGAGGTCAGGAGTTCAAGACCAGCCTAGCTAACATGGTAAAATCCCGTCTCTACTAAAAATACAAAAATTAGCTGGGCATGGTAGCACATTCCTGTAATCCTAGCTACTTGGGAGGCTGAGGCAGGAGAATTGCTTGAACCCAGGAGGCAGAGACTGCAGTGAGCCATGATTGCGCCACTGCACTCCAGCCTGGGCAACAGAGTGAGACTCTGTCTCAAAAAGAAAAAAAAGAAAAAAAAAAGACAATATTGTTAACCTATTAATCTGACAATACTTCCCAAATTGATCTACAGATTCAATATAATCACCATCAAAATTCTGATGGCTTCCTTACAGAAATTAACAAGTTAAACCTAAAATTCAAGATCCTGGAAATTCAAGAGCCCCAGAGTACCCAAAATAATCTTGAAGAATAAAAAAAGTTTGCCCCGTCTCTACTAAAAATACAAAAAAAAAAATTAGCTGGGCATGGTGGTGCACGCCTGTAATCCCAGCTACTCAGGAGGCTGAGGCAGGAGAATCGCTTGAATCTGGGAGGTGGAGGTTGCAGTGAGCCGAGATCGTGCCACTGCACTCCAGCCTGGGTGACAGAGCAAGACTCTATCTCAAAAAAAAAAAAAGAAAAAAAAAGTTTGAAGACGCACTCTTCCCAATATCAACACTACTACAAAGCTATAGTAATCCAGACACTGTGGTGCTGTTGTAAGGTGCACTAAGTAGGGTGCACTCTGATATTTTCTTTCTTTTTTTTCAACAAAGCCTGACTTTCTTTTTTTTCTTTTTTTTTTTGAGACAGTCTTGCTCTGTCACCCAGGCTAGAGTGCAGTGGCGCAATCTCCACTCACTGCAACCTCTGCCTCCCCAGTTCAAGTGACATTCAGCAACTCTCCTGCCTCAGCCTCCCAAGAAGCTGGGATTACAGGCATGAGCCACTACGCCTGGTTAACTTTGGTATTTTTAGTAAAGACGGAGTTTCACTATGTTGGCCAGGCTGGTCTCGAGCTCCTGGCCTCAAGCAATCCACTCGCCTTGACCTCCCAAGGTGCTGAGATTACAGGCGTGAGCCACTGCACCCGGCCAAAGTCTGACATTCTTAACAGATTTTATTATCTTGACTGGCATGCTTTAAATTCATAAAAGCTTTGGAGAAATAATCAATTCCCAACCCCATGAAAAGTATTTTGAATGAGGAAAAAAAAAATGGAAGTAATGATCTACACAGATACAAAGCATGCCTTAGTTCCTCCCATATCCCCAACTGCTGTTTTGTGATAAAGAATTCTCAGAAAGCAGAGTGTTTTTAATACTTATCAAGTAGAATCTCACCAGTGTAAAGAACCAACAACATTGATCTGGTGCCTCCGCTCACTCTTTGCAGACCATTTTTGGATTCCTAAGGTGTAATTATACATTTCACATACATTTGTGAGATAAGATAAACATTATGTTTATATCCCACATGAGCCAGGCTTAAAGGTTTTCTAAAAACTGTGTGTGGCACTAGAAACTTCATGCTGTATCAAGTCAGTATCAGCATCAAGCTACTGGACTCTATAATGAAATATTATAGATAAACATTTACTGAAAACCAATATAAAAATCTGGCCCAGACCAGGCGCGGTGGCTCATGCCTGTAATCCCAGAACTTTGGGAAGCCAAGGTGGGTGGATCACCTGAAGTCAGGAGTTTGAGACCAGCCTAACCAACACGGCGAAACCCTGTCTCTACTAAAAATACAAAATTAGCTGTGTGTGGTGGCGGGCACCTATAATCCCAGCTACTCGGGAGGCCGAGGCAGGAGAATCGCTTGAGCCTGGGAGGTGGAGGTTGCAGTGAGCCGAGATCGTGCCATTGCACTCCAGCCTGGGTGACAGAGTGAGACTCCATCTCAAACAACAACAACAAAAATCTGGCCCAGAAAGACCAGGATGGAAATATGCAATCTTCTTGAGTTAAGATGGTCAAGTGTTTTTTTTTTTTTAATAAATAAAATTTTAAAAAGCTCTATACAGTTTAAGACAAATATGTGTAAGATATGTGTATATTTTGTATGTGCTGACTTGATCATGACAACTCACTGATTTTTTTTTTTTTCTCTTGAGACGGAGTCTCACTCTGTCACCCAGGCTTGAGTACAGTGGCGCTATCTCGGCTCACTGCAAGCTCCACCTCCCAGGTTCATGCCATTCTCCTGCCTCAGCCTCCCAAGTAGCCGGGATTACAGGTGCCCGCCACCATACACGGCTAATTTTTTTGTATTTTAGGTAGAGACAGGGTTTCACCGTGTCAGCCAGGATGGTCTCAAACTCCTGACCTCGTGCTCTGCCCACCTCGGCCTCCCAAAGTGCTGGGATTACAGGCGTGAGCCACCGTGCCCAGCCAACAACTTGCTGATTCTTATGAAGGGTTAGGGATACACATCTTCAGCAATGCACATGAGAAATAAACTCTGAAAAAGACAATTTATTGGGGTTAGGAAGGACCGTATTTTGGGAAGTGCTTTAGAGAAACAGACAATAATTCTAGGATTATAGCTGAGAAGGATTGGAAGACTTCAGGAGATGCTTCAGCTTCTAGATTTTGAATGTCGAATAAATCATTGAAGTATGATACCTACATTATCCTTTTCTTTGCAAAAAATTGAATAGTAGCACATTTCTTTATCCAGAATAGCAGACATTCATTTTTTCAATTAGCTGTTTCTCATCCAAGGCATTAGGAAGATCTCTCTCTTGCTTCCAAGTACTAGCACTGGAATTCCTTGTAACTGTGGTTTATCTAGATTATATAGCTCATTTCTCAAGGCCTCTATCTTTTCACGATCTGCACCATCTGTTATGTAAACAATAGCGTTGACTCCTAAGCAATATAGTTCCTACATGCTCCAAAATTGGGGTTGTCCTCCTATGTCCCAGATCTTTTTTTTTCTGTTGAGATGGAGTCTCGCTCTGTCGTCCAGGCTGGAGGTGCAGTGGGGTAATCTCAGCTCACTGCAACCTCCACCTCCCGGGTTCAAGCGATTCTCTGCCTCAGCCTCCCGAGTAGCTGGGACTACAGGCATGCGCCACCACGCCCGGCTAATTTTTGTATTTTTAGTAGAGACGGGGTTTCACCATCCTGGCCAGGCTGGTCTTGAACTCCTGACCTCGTGAGCCACCCACCTCGGCCTCCCAAAGTGCTGGGATTACAGGCGTGAGCCACCGTGCCCAGCCATATCCCAGATCTTTACTGTGATGTTACCTTTAGTTACTTTCCTCGTGTCGAAGCTCACTGTGGGTATCATGTTTTCACTAAATTGACCTGATGCAGTGATATTCACAAAGCTGGTCTTGGCCTAAGTCCTGTAGCCCCACAAGCGTCAGTTCTAGCTCCTGCTTCCAAAAGAGCAAATGGAACTAGTACAGCAGGCAGGAGATGCGCGCCAGCGTGACGACCGCTGGGAGAGAGGATGGATGGGAGGGTCGGCAAACAGAGGCAAGGATGACTTCCACACGAGCCAGCCTTGGTCTGGACCACCCAACAGCTCCTCAGGATCCCGATGCAACACAGGTGGATGCAGGCAGGTGGCAGCAGCCCTGATAGTTTCTATTTCATTTTTTAAATGCTGGTCATGACACTAAACTGATTTTACAATCTACCAATGAGTGGGAACCTTCGGTTCGAAATACACTGACCTAGTGAACTCCTTTCATCATTTTCCCTCCCTGTTATTAATCTTATCTCTTTGCAAGGGAAAATAAACTCCTTGAACTGTTTTTACATCCAGCTCATTATGAACTTCTCTGTGGTCTGTGATCTTAGGTCAGCCTTTGGTACTATCTAGTTCCCTTCTATAAACCAAACATGTATTGAGCCCGGTCTCTGGCATGTACAACCCAGTGTTGGGCACCAGCAAACATGCAGGTAGGTTAGTATCCGGTTCTTAAAGAAATGACATCATGAGGCTTCAGCCTAGACAAGTACTTGGCCAAAGGGTGACCCAGCTGCGAAGTACACTAAGCCCCTTGGAGGCCATGAGATGGTCAGTGAAGGCTGCACAGAGGACAGATCTGAGCAGGGAAAGAGAGCAAGCAGGGAAAGATGCCAGGAGATGTTTGCAACTTATCTCAGCAGAAGTCGGGAGCCACTGATGGTTTTTGAGCCAGAAAGTTATGAAACCAGATGAAGGTTTCGGGAAAGTTGGTTCAGCAAGTCCATTCAGCATTCACTCAACACACCCATATTAAGCACCTTCTATGTTTTGGGCACTGTTTAGGCATTGTAGGTGCATCAGTTAACAAAACGGACAATACCTCCGCCTCATGGCATTTATATTCCAGCTGCAGGGTTGGGGGTTGAGGAAGTCAAGCTTATATTACTTATAAGCCACATAGTGTGTGGAAGATGAGAATGCGAAAGAGATAGGTAAAGGAGATTGGGAGTGCCATGCATGGGGAGGCATCATGTAGGGTGCCTGGAGTCTGGGAGACCAGTCAGGATGACAGGGTGTGGGGATGAGACCTGAGCTCCAGCAGTGGTGGCGGGAAGGACAGAAGGGCAGAAAGGCAGGGTTCAGCCTCATGCTCCTCTGTTCTTGTCTCCTTTCAGAAACACAATGCACAACATCCGTGGCAACAAGCAGGCCCAGGGAACAGGCCATGAACCTCCAGGGGAAGATTCTCCACAGAGTGGGGAGCCTCAGAGGGAGGAGCAGCCCTCGGCCTCTGACGCCAGCACCCCAGGTGAGCCTCTGTCCAGGGCTGAGCTGCCTTCAGGACCAGCTCCTCACGGCTGGCACAAGTGCCTTCTTTCCTTCCAGCGAACCAGCATTTGTGCTTTTGTGTGTGTCTTAGTTGGCTTGGGCTACTTACTGAAACACCATAGACTGCGTGGCTTAAATAACAGATACTTATTTCTCACAGTTGTGTAGAAGCTGGGAGGTCCAAGATCAAGGTGCTGGCAGATTCAATGTCTGGTGAGGGCTCCCTTCCTGGCTTGCAGATAGATGGCCACCTTCTCACTATGTGTTCACGTGGCCGAAAGAGCTCTGGTCTCTGCTGCTTCTTCTAAGGGTACTGATCTTATCAGGGGCTCCACCCTCATGACATTAAATCTGATCACCTCCCAAGGGCCCCACCTGTTAATACCACCACGCTACTAAAAATACAAAAGTTAGCTGGGCATGGTGGCCTGTGCCTACAATTCCAGCTACTCAGGAGGCTGAGGCAGGAGAACCACTTGAACCTGGGAGGCAGAGGTTGTAGTGAGTCGAGATTGCACCACGGCACTCCAGCCTGGGTGACAGAGTGAGACTCCGTCTCAAACAAAACCAAAAACAAATGTACACATGTGATAAAATGGCATAGACCTATACACACATATTGTACCAACACCAGTTTCCTAGAGTTGATAGTGTACTATAGCTATGTAAGATGTCACCATCAGGGGAAGCTTGGTGAAGAGTACTTGGGACATGTCTGCACTATCTTTGCAACTTCCTGTGAGTCTATAATTTTTTCAGAGTAAAAAATTAAGAAGAGGCTGGGCATGGTGGCTCACGCTTGTAATCCCAGCACTTTGGGAGGCCAAGGCTGGAGGATTGCTTGAGCCCAGAAGTTCAAGACAAGCCTGGGCAACATAGGGAGACCCTGTCTTTACAAAAAAATTAAAAAATTAGCTGATCATGGTGCAAGCCTGTAGTCCCAGCTACTTGGGGTGCTCAGCTGGGAGGATCACTTGAGCCAGGGAGGTCGAGGCTGCAGTGAGCCGTGATCATGCATGGGTGACAGAGTGAGACACTGTCAAAAAAAAAAAAAAAAAAAAAAAACCAGAAAAAGAGGAAGAAGAAAAGAAAAAGCACCCTTTGGAGCAGTCAGTGCCTGGCAGAGCCCTAGAGAGCACAACAAGCAGTCCAAGAGAAGGCCAGTGCTATATCGGATGAGTCACCATCATCATAACACTAGCAGTTACTTCATGCCAGTGCGGCAGTAAGCATTTTTTTTGGCAACAACTTTATTAAGATATATTCATGTACTATACAATTCACCCATTTAAAATGTGTAATTCAGTGGCTTTCTGTATATCCTCAGAATTATGCAGCCGTCACTATAATCAATTTTAGAACATTTTTATTACCCCAAAAAGAAACCTGCACCCTTAGTCATCAACCTTAATCCCCACTGCCCCATAACCCTAGGTGGCCACTCATCTTTCTTTCTCTATGGCTGTGCCTGTTCTCGACATCTGCTGTGAGTGGAATATACCAAGGAATATACCATGCTGTGACTGGCTTCTTTGACTTAGTAGAATCTTTTCAAGTTTCATCTGTGTGTACCAAGCACTTTACCTACCTTGACCTATTTAATTCTTACAGCAACTGGAACTGTATATATTGTATATATTGTTGTTATCCTCATTAGATTAATAAGGAAACTGAGGCATGGAAGGGTGGAGTGACTTGCTCACAGCCACAGAGTGAGTGACAGAACAAAATCTAATATATAAAGCAGGTAAATCCACCATAAGTTGAAAATATCATAAGTTGAAAATGCATTTAATATACTTAACCTATTGAACAGTATAGTTTTGCCCAGTCTATCTTAACCATGCTTGGAACACATACATTTGGGCAAAATCATCTAACACAAAACCTATTTTCTAATAAAGTGTTGAATATCTCAACACTGTGTTAAACTGTGTTAAACGGTGTTTACACTGTGTTAAACAGTGGTTGTAATCAGATTTTTAAATGGAGGAAAAGATTATTTTTATGTCAATAAATCTTTTCTAATATGTACAAATGAGTTTCTTGAACACTAATAAAAAACACCTACATTCTTTTTGAGACTCTAAATGAGCTACAAATTAAAAAAAAAAAAAAAAAAAAAAAGCAGAGTTGAGGCTGGAGTTGGAGTCTGGACTCCTCCTCTGCTCCTCTTACTCCACCTTCCTCTCCCAGTCAGCCCTTGAGGCACTCCTATGAAATCCAGGGCACTGATTGAACACCACTGTCTTAGGCCTTATTTTCTCTAATTATAAACTGGGCACTGTGAGGCCTGCCCTGCCTGTCCTCAGAGTTGGTGCACAGTCATGTATCAGAGGGCAGCAGTGCTACAAGGAGCTTCCCTGCTCCCCTATACCCCATTACAGGAAGGAGAAAGAGGTAGTACATATTTCTGAGCTCTGCAGGCTGCCTTGTACCCAGTGTAACCTGATTTCTCTTCGATCTGGAACAAGACTGTTCTGGTTTTGCACTCAGCAAGGCACTGTTGTTTTGTTCGTTTGTTTTGAGTCAGAGTCTCGCTCTGTTGCCCAGGCTAAAGCGCACTGGCATGATCTCGGCTCACTACAACCTCTGCCTCCCGGGTTCAAGTGATTTCTGGCTAATTTTTGTATTTTTAGTAGAAACGGGGTTTCACCATGTTGGCCAGGGTGGTCTCGAACTCCTGACTTCAAGTGATCTACCCGCCTCAGCCTCCCAAAGTCCTAGGATTACAGGCGTGAGCCACCACGCCCGGCCGAGCAAGGTACTGTTTTTGCACTCAGTGTCTGGTTCCTGTCACCTACTGAAGTAACTCTTTATTTGTTCAAGACTGTTTGGCCAGCCCTTGGCCTGGTCTCATGCTAAGTCATTTGGCCTATCCCCAAAGCCCTGCGTGTCCCCTATCCTGGGATGCCATACCACATTCTTATTTTCAACACCTTTAACACTTTAGTCCCAAGAAATAGGTAATAGTTTACTAAAATGCATACTCCTACAAATGAGTAATTTGGTTAGGAGATTTAGATAAGATCAATTTACGATCCTACAAAATATCTGAGAGTAGGCAGTAAATGTGGCCGTAAGCTCAGCAGCCAAGGCAAAGAGGGAAATGCAAGCAGCTAGATTATTTCCAGTGTCCATAAGACTAAAAACATATTTTCTTATAAGAAGCAAAGCTTTTCTTGGAAGTTCCTAGGGCTGAAGGGAATTTCTTCTGCTGGGGACTCATAACAGGCATGATGTATATATCCCATGTGAACAAGCTTCTCAAGGGCCCTTGGCTACATAGTCACGCCCTTAAATGTCCCTTGATGCAGGCTGATGGCAGAGACCAGAAGCACAGCTGGGTCAGGGCAGGACAAGGCAACCCAAGGGAATGATTCTCTGATGTTTGGTTTGATTTAAGAATAAAATTTTAATGACTTAAAAACAGTGGGTGGCAAACATTTTTTGTAAAGAGCAAGATAGTAACGATTCGAGGCTTTGTGGGCCATAGGGTTTCTGTTTTAAGCACTCAGTTCTGCCTTTGAGGAGTAAAAGCAGCAATAGACAGCACATAAACAAATGGGCATGGCCATGTTCTAATAAAGCTTTATTTGTAAAAGCAGGCTGTGGGCTGGATTTGGCCTGTGAACCATAGGTTGTAACCCAGGAGATAAAAGGACTATGCATCCTTGAGACAATCAACCGTGGGGGGGAAATATATCTCTTAACTTAGCTTGGAATAAGAAGAATCAAGTTAAATGCTTGAGCTGCTCTCTGGAGCAAGAATGCAGAGTACAGACATTCATTTTGTGTTCCTATCATCAGACAGATCTGTGTGCTTTGAAAATCTCCTAGTACATAGAGGTGGGATCCTGAAATAAGGAACAGAACATCCTGCCAGGGCTTGTGCCTGAGGAGAAAGCCACTTGGCAAACACCAGCAGGGTGGCATGAGATAGACCAATGCAGGCTGGGTGGGATCTGAAGGAAGGAGACAGGCACAGTTTAGCAGATGGGCCAGCACAGTGCAATAACGTTTCTGTAGGCCAGTGGTTCTCACAGTCTAACCCCTGGACAAGCTGTGTCAGCATCACCTAGGAACTTTTCAGAAGTGCATATTCTCAAGCCCTGCCCCAGACCTATTAAATCCAGAGCTCCGAAATTAGGGCCCAACCATCCGCATTTTAACAAGCCCTCCAGGTGCTTCTAAAGCAAGCTCAGGTTTGAGAACTGCTGATGTCATCAGTCATAACTTCTGCGTTTCTCCTCTTGAGCAGGGAGAGAGCCAGAGGATTCTCCAAAGCCTGCACCCAAGCCTTCTCTGACCATCAGTTTCGCTCAGAAAGCCAAGCGCCAGAACAACACCTTCCCATTCTTTTCTGAAGGAATCACATGGAACCGAACTGCCCAGGAGAAAGTGGCAGCCTTGGAGCAACAGGTTCTGATGCTCACCAAGGAGTTAAAGTCTCAGAAGGTGAGGTCTGGTCCCAGGGAGGCCCCAGGTTCCAGTGGACCCCTCCAGTTCCTGGAGCCTTTCGGACAAGCTAGATGGACGCATTAGCCCTGCTGGGCACCAGCTACTCTCTGGTCTTTAAAGGCCAAACTGCAGAAGGTTGAAATATGCTGTTGATTACTCAAGAACCTGATGTCACTCAAAGTAAGTCACAAAAGGGCACCAAGGGCAGGTATCTCTGGAGATCTACTCTAATAACTGTCTCTTGGACCCCTCCTGGAGGGCCATGCATGGTCTCACCCCCTACCCAGAAAATGACATTATTTAGAGGCAGGTGTTCTGGATGCAGGGTCATGGGAGGGGCTGTCGATAGAACTGGGGGGAACTTTGACCTGGCAGCTGATATCTGGGCACAGATATCTGAATGACCGTCACAAGACTGTCACAGGAGAAAGCAAACAAGCAGCATGTGTGTGGCCCAGGGCTAAGCCAGGACCAACACAGAAACAGTGAAAGGAATATTTGGGCTTAATATGGTAAGAAGTTAATTACGAGAGTTACAAGAGCTATATAATAATTGTAGAAAACAGATCTCATACACACAGACATTAAAACTACTCCAAAATCCTACATCCCAGAGAGTAAATGGTATTAAAAGCCAGGGGCTACCTTATGAAGTAGTGAGGGTCCCAGGGCAAAGATGCGAGAGGGCTGCAGCTCCGGGCGGGAGCCCCTCTTTAGAGTGATAACAGCGACTAAGGCAGTTGTTACATAAATCCCAACGGTGGAGCCTGGTAGGACCTGTGGTGGCAGTGGCGGGCTCCAGTGAGGGCCCAGACTCCTCTTCCTCTAGAGGAAGGCCTAAGCTTTTGTGTTTGAACTTTGGCTGCCCGGAGGCCCTTTCTGCTTTGTTTTCCAGCCCTGACTCCAGAGGACTTAGGCTGGGGAGATGGGGCTTATGCCCTATTACCTTCTGAATATTTCTTATAACTTGTACATTTCTTCTTTTCTTTTCTGCCCTATTTTGGTGGGAAGAAATCTAGAAAAAATGCTCTCCCTATACCTAGTTTGGCCCCTCGTCTGCCTTTTCTGCCCCTAAGCAGTGACCACTGTCAGCAGATCTCAGGGGAACCGGCAGAGGCTTCATTCCTGGCATGTCAGAAGTTACTTTTTTTTTTTTTTTGAGACAGAGTCTCATTCTGTCACCCAGGCTGGAGTGCAGTGGTGCAGTCTTGGCTCACTGCAACCTCTGCCTCCCGGGTTCAAGCGATTTTCCTGCCTCAGCCTCCCAAGTAGCTGGGATTGCAGGCACCTGCCACCATGCCCAGCTAATTTTTTTTTGTTTTTTGGGTTTTTGTTTTTAGTATTTTTATTAGAGACTAGGTTTCACCATGTTGGCAAGGCTGGTTTCGAACTCCTGACCTCAAGTGATCTGCCCACCTCAGCCTCCCAAAGTGCTGGGATTACAGGCGTGAGCCACCGTGCCTGGCCAGGAGTTACATTTAGTGAAGCAACTGGTGATTAGACATTAGAGTTCTCAAAGGAGGGGGCTCATTTATTCATACGTTCTTAACTCATGTGTTTATTCACCAAATTTTTATTAAGGGCCTGTTATGTGCATGCAGTGTTCCAGGTGCCGGGAAAGAACAATGAGCAAAAGACACAGGCTCTGCCCTTACAGGGCTTGCATTTCATGGCAGAGACAGACATTAAACAAAGCAACACCCAAATGTGTAGTTATAACACATGAGGTCCCCTCTGCTGCTGCTTAGCAGCCCAGCTGTCTTTTCCTCCTGTCATCATGGTGCTCCAGTTCTGAGGCTGCTGGACGCTCCTGAGAGCTGAGAGGGCATGAAACAGAGCCATAGCAGCTACTTGATCCCTGGACTAGTAGAGCTTAAATCCCAAACCCAAACCTGGAAAGAAAAAGAAATCCTGAATATACGGGCAGCCTCTCTTGACACAGCCTTTCTTTCTAAGACATTACAAATTGTCAGATGAAGGAGAAAGGCCCCAGGAAACCTAGATTTCATGAAAGTTTGCCCCTGATTGCTCCTGCATCTCTGGAGGACTCGTCATTCTTCAATAAATAAAGGCAAGATTCTTGGAGATTAATAAGGGTTGCCCAGGCTATTGACAACTCCCATATATTCAGAGGGAAATTGTCAGGAGGAAGTTGCTGATGCATTAAAGAATCTGGATTTTTTTTCTACCAGGTAACCTTCCACCAAACCTCAACTTTGTGTCCTGGGATAGAGGGTCAAAAGGAGAATAAGTTGTGATTTATTTAGTTTATCTATTTATTGTGCAATATGAGTGGATTTGCTTACTCTCCAACCCATTCCACAAATGCACTTCAGTCTTCAGGGTGATTCAAAGAACCAGCCTTCAAATAAGACAGCACAGGCTCAAATTCTTGCCCTAAGCAAGTTTCTTAACCTCTCTAAGCCTCAGTTTCCTCTTCTGTAAATGGAGTTGCAGCCATGTTTACTGGAGAGACCTGTGCCCAGATTCATAAAGCCCAGTACCTGGCACCCAGCAGCTGCCCAACAGATGCAGGCTCTGGTTGTTCTGGCGATTACTGCAGCCCTCCTTACCCTCCATGTCAATCTCTTCCTGCCCTACAAGCAGTGAGGTGCCCTGCTGAGGGGCTCAGAGACGAGGCGGGAAGTGAGAGCCCATCAGTGCCTTCAGGAAATGTGCCGTGGGGCCATAGCAGTGATCAGGGAGCTTAGGTCTTTATTCCACATTAGGAAGGGAGGAATGGCAGCCCCGTAACTCTAGGGTTTCACCTGTAGCCCAGATACTGAAACCAAAGAGGTGAGACAGAAAAAGCCAGCACAACTTCTGGGTGCCCAGTGGTGCCCCCAGGCACTCAGAATGCCGCTGGGAGAGCTGCTGTCCATCTGAGACCCTCATTAGAGTCCCATTCATCAGCTGGGAAGATGGGCACCTGGAATCCTAGAAGCTACCCCTGCGAGGTACCTTCCTGTGTTTCTTTAGTGGGAAGGCACCTCCTGTCTACCTCAAACTTCAGGAGGACGTGGGAGTTTGGGGTCTTATCCTGGCTGATCTGGCCATTGCCAATGGCTTTCGTGACTCTTTAGGAATTTCTGTCTCAAACACTGCGAGATGCTCTTGAGAGCACATTGCAGACAAATCCCTGCCCTTGGGCACCTCACCGTCTAGTGGGGAAGAGAAGATGTGAGCATGGGAACTGCTGGTATGAAGCACGGCCCCAGGACTGTGCCGAGCCTTCCCATGTGTTATCTCTGTCCTTACAATAGTTTTCATCCCCTTACTCTGAAAGGGAAACTGAGGTTCTCAGAGTGTCTGCATGCTCAGGGTCTCCCAGGGGCTGAGCCAGCGTTTGAGGAGCTCAGAGGAGTTGGGTGACTTGCCCATGCTCAGGCAGCTGGAAAAGCCAGGATTGGGGCCCTAACCTCCTTCTCCAAGTCTAGAGGCTGGGCTGCCTCCTCTCTTCCATAGTCTCATGGTGAGGCCCACTATGAGACACAAGCACCAAAACTGCCCTTGAGAAAAAATGAATGCACTCCCTGTGTACCCCCTTGTGTCATATTAAACCACGGGTTGACTTCAATACCCATTAAGCCATTATCTGTCCCCACACCTGCAGCACTGGCCCCACAAGAGGTTTGGGCTCTAGGAGATAGCACCAGATGGCTGATTGGCCGGGGACTGACCCTTGGAGTTGACAGAACTCCACCCAGCCTGAAGGCCGTCTGCTCTGGCAGATGGAAGGCTGTTGTCTGTGGTGATGTTGGCCATCTGTTGGCGGCTGGGAATGATGAACCCCTCTGGCACCCTGCCTGCGGCCCTCTGGGGCCACCTTAGTTCAATCAGGATTACTGGGTAAAGGAACGTAATTTTTTAGGAAACTCAGTGGGGCAACGTATAGCCTCTTACTTTCCTAGAACTCCAGCCAAAAACTTCAGAGGACATGAAAGAGGGCTGGGAGGTACCTTGGCCATGTCAGCTTGGAGAGGGACACTTGGCACTTTCTCTTTCATGCTAGAGGCAGTTCTGAGCAGAAGAGGAAGCTTTAGCCCCATTCATGAGAAAGCTAAGTTTCAATGAAGAGGCCACCTGAGCTACCCTCCTTAGAGTCACCTCGTTAGATACACTCCCCACGGATCCAGAATGGGAACCGAGGCCTGTGCAACTCCAAAGCCCATGCCCCTTCATCTGACCCCTGTAGGGCCCACCACTGATGAAAGTAGCAATGCTCTAAAAAGATAAAGGATTATTTTTTAAAGATGATTTATTGGCTTTTAAAAATTTAAATAAAGTAACAACTTATGACCAGGTATCAAAATCTGAGATGAACCAAACAACTCGATTGAGAAATATTAAAAATACCACTTGGGCCGGGCATGGTGGCTCACACCTATAACCCCAGCACTTTGGGAGGCCAAGGTGGGAGAATCTCTTGAGCCCAAGAGTTCAAGACCACCCCGAACAACATAGGGAGACCCTGTCTCTACAGAAAATAAAATAATTAGCTGGGCAATGTGGTGCATGCCTGTAGTCCCAGCTATAAGGGAGACTGAGGCAAGAGAATCTCGTGAGCCCAGGAGGTTGAGGCTGCGGTGGGCCGTCATTGTGCCACTGCACTCCAGCCTGGGCAACAGAGTGAGACCCTGTCTCAAAAAAAAAAAAAAGAAAAAAAAACTTCAAAAAGCTTAATTTCATCAACCCCTCTATTTTTCTTTTCTTTTCTTTTTTTTTTTTTTTTGAGATGGAGTCTCGCTCTGTCGCCCAGGCTAGAGTACAGTGGTGCGATCTCAGCTCACTGCCAGCTCCGCCTCCCGGGTTCACACCATTCTGCCTCAGCCTCCTGAGTAGCTGGGACTACAGGCGCCCGCCACCACGCCTGGCTAATTTTTTGTATTTTTAGTAGAGATGGGGTTTCACCGTGTTAGCCAGGATGGTCTCGATCTCCTGACCTCGTGATCCGACCGCCTTGGCCTCCCAAAGTGCTGGGATTACAGGCGTGAGCCACCACGCCCGGCCCAACCTATTTTTAAGAATTGGTCCTAAGACATTGCTTATAATCCAGACTTTAGGTTTCTTGAATTCATGACATTCTCACTCCTCATCTTACAAGTCCTACTGAGGCTCCCTCCCTCTGCCCTGGTTCTGTTCTTTTAAGCCTATTTTATTCTGGTACAAGAATTCTGGGGGTGGGAGGAGAGCCTCCTGGGCTGGTGTCTGTCTTAGATTCTGGGAGCCAAATGCGGGAAGGAGACAGCTAGATGTAATGAAATAAGCTTCAGAGTCAACTCCCCAAATTGAGGGAAAGACACCCACTGGTCCTGCTCCTAGGGCAAGTCTGAACAATGATGTCTGTTGGTTATTTCCCTGGGCAGTCATCCAAGGTAATCTCCAAATCTCAGCTGAAGCAGAAAATGGCCTAGGCCCCAGTTTTCCTGGAACCACAGGAATGTTAATCTCTCTCCACTGAGCCCTGAGAAGCTGAATTCTTCATTCTGGACGTTCCAAACATTCCCTTTTGGTTTGCAATCACTGTGCTGTCCTCACCCCACCTTCCTGCCACACCCCAGGGCTCCCACAGCTCCATGGTAGCTCTTTCCTTCCTCCAGGTCTTTACTGGGGCTGTGGCTTGGCCACATCTGGAGGGCCATCCCCACCCTCATCTCCCACCTGCTGCTCGACCATCTCTGGCCCTTCTCATTCTTCACAGTTCCTTTTAAATGCTCTGGACTGGTATTCCCCACAACCTCCACCCCAGACAGAAGTCATTGCCTTTCCCACAAACACCCTTGTTCCCCTGACTTGCAGTAGATCATTCCACTGCGGTGGGTCATGTTCATTCCCACCAGCCTTTGCAGTCCTTGGAGGTGGGAACTCTCACCAGTCCCTCTCTGGGCCACGGCACCTGGCTCAGGGCCTGGCCTGGCACCGAGTGGTGCTTGGTAAAGCTTGGATGGATGGATGGGCATGTGGAAGGAAAAGAGAGAACCAGAGAAAGGATGGTCACTAGTCCTAAGGTTTCAGAAGATGCAGGCTAATGTGGTCTTGTCATTAGCTTCTCCAAAAAAGTCATGGTTTTTGGCAGTTTTCCTCCAATATAGAATTGTTCTTAGCAAATAAGGCTATCCAGCCAATCCACTCATTTTAATACTTTGGTGTGGTATAGTTGACATGTCTCTAGGAAACCATGTTTTTCCAAATGAGAAGCACAGAGCAGGGCAGTGTTGCCTGAAAGTCATACCTACCTGGTATTAGTTCCACGTGGGCCTGGCTGCTGATGTCCTCATCCTGGCCCAGAACAAATTCACATCCCTGCTTTGGGACAGATAGGCCTGAGTCCAGGCGTGGCCCTCCCTGGGGAAATTACAGGCTTAAAGGCACAGGGAGCTGAGCAGACCTTGAGTTCCTGTGTGAATTAGTTGCCCCTGCTGAGGAATAAATCAAGCTCTGTTGTTTCTGAACTTTCTAGAGTTCCTTCCACCAGCTTTGCAGGCATCGGCTGGTGGGCTGAAGGTAACTAGGCACAAATGGGTTGAATGAGGTCCTCTGTGTGTGGCTTTACATGGGGATTGCCAGTGTATTTCCTCTTTAACCCTGACTCAACTTGATTGGTAGTGACTGGCTGCTATATTGAGAATGATTCTGAGGCCTCAACTAGGGTAGGCTGTGCAGGAAGAAGTATGGGAGATTGATTAGTGATGTCTGCCACAGGGATGAGAGGGAAGAGTAATGCCACATAGCTGCCACCCCTGGTTTTCTTAGTTACTGAGCACAGGCTTTGGAATCTAGCCAGTTGAGATTGAATTCCATTCTACTCTCTGCTGGGCCTCAGTTTGTTCATCCCTGAAATGGATGTGTATATGTCAGGGTATGGGTTCAGCTGCTGTAACAAAAACATCTCCACTGGGTGTGGTGACTCATACCTGTAATCCCAGCACTTCGGAAGGCCAAGGTGGGCAGATCATTTGAGTCCAGGAGTTTGAGACCAGCCCAGCAACATGGCGAAACCCCGTCTCTACAAAAAAATACAAATATTAGCTTGGTATGTTGGCATGTTCCTGTGGTCCCAGCTACTTGAGAGGCTAAGGTGGGAGGATCAGCTGAGCCCAGGAGATTGAGGCTACAGTGAGCCATGTCTGTGCCACTGCACTCCAGGCTGGGTAACAGAGGGAGACGCTATCTCAAAAAAAAAAAGTTTCAAAGCACTGTGGCCCAAAACGAGTGAGAGGTTTCTCACTCACATTAAAGAACCCAGAGGTAGGTGAGCAACTCTGAGCTGGGGGGCAGCCCTTTCCCAACATGTACCTTCTGCTGTGGGTCTGAGGCGGCCACTCTGGTTCCTGCCACTTCCCAGCCAGAAGCAAAGAGAACTGGACCAGAGGAGCGTGTATCTAGTGGTTTTAAAGGTAGGACCCAGAAGCTGCCCATCTCACTTTTCATTTCCCATTTAGGCAGAATAGTTACTTGGCTACACCTCACCATGGCTTGGCTGGGAGATGCAGTTTTAAGCTGGGGAACCATGTGCCCAGCTAACAGTCACTTGAACAGAGAAGGAGAAAGTGAGTGTCAGGATGAGATGCCGCAGGGATGCTGCTGGGCACCTCTCACGGTTGTTAGGAGAACTACTGATAACATATACCCCACTCTGGTGCCCAGCAGGCCCTCCCTGAGCTCACAAGATGCTTCCCTCTCCCTGCCCAGGAGCTAGTGAAGATCCTGCACAAGGCACTGGAGGCCGCCCAGCAGGAGAAGCGGGCGTCCAGCGCATACCTGGCGGCGGCTGAGGACAAGGACCGGCTGGAGCTGGTGCGGCACAAAGTGCGGCAGATCGCGGAGCTGGGCCGGCGGGTGGAGGCCCTGGAGCAGGAGCGGGAGAGCCTGGCGCACACAGCGAGCCTGCGGGAGCAGCAGGTGCAGGAGCTACAGCAGCACGTGCAGCTGCTTATGGACAAGAACCACGCCAAGCAGCAGGTCATCTGCAAGCTCTCTGAGAAGGTCACCCAGGACTTCACGCACCCCCCTGACCAGTCTCCTTTGCGCCCCGACGCTGCCAACAGGGACTTCCTGAGCCAGCAGGGGAAGATAGAGCACCTGAAGGTAGGGGCCTCCCCTCCAGGGCCTGCCAGTCCTGCCGGTCCTCTGTCCCAGCCCTCAGGGAAGGTGCGCTCTCCACCCCTAAGGGTTTGCTAGGTGGAGTGGGGATACCCCTTCATCCTAGAATATTCACATTAGAAATACATGTTGATGGGAATATTGCTCTATGCTTCTTCACTTTCTTTACCACAAGGCCCACTGCAGTTTGCCTGGGCCTTGATTGACCCATTAACCAGTAGCCCTGGTATCCTGGGCTACTGAAAAGTGAAGGTGCCTCTAGATTATCAAATGAGAGATGAAAACCCGACTAGCTAAGTGTGGGGCCTGGCCTGGTCAACCTCCCTTAGTGCCATCCCAGTGCACCCGAGAGCCCTAAGGGGCCAGCACGACCCTCCCCCCACAGTCCTGCGCCTGCACACTGTACGGATGACTGGCAGCTGCCAATAGTCACTGCTCCCATCTATAGAATTTATAGGGTGTTTCCTGTGTGCCAGGCACTGCCCTCGGTGGGTGCATCGCCACATTTAGTCCTCGCGCCAGCCCTGTGAGGTGAGGCAGCCGCTGGTGTGCTCCCCCTTTACAGATGTGGAATGCTGAGGCTGAGAAAGGTTAAGGAGCCTGCCCAGGGTCATGTGCTGAAGAAGTGGAGGAGCTGGAGCTGGGCTGGAGCTCATGTCTGCAGTCTGGTCTGTCTGCTCAGCTGCCGCTTCTAGCTGCTGCCACCATCCCTGCTCCCCCTTTCCTCCCCTTCCTTCCCCTTCTCTGTCCCTATCTTTCCCTAGGCTTCCCCACCCCACAGGGACCAGTGATGTCACAGGAGGTAGGAACTTTATGTGAAGTGTGTTGCCTGCCGTGACCTGCAGCCTCCTCTCTAAAGGGTTGTGACAGGAACTGTCCCACTGGGAGGCCTGTGGCTGTGGAGTGCACTCATAGCCTCCACTGTCCGTAAAGGGAGCCATACAACCAGAGTTCATCCTGCCCCAAACCCTGCCACTCACAACCACATATGTACAGTCAGATGCCATATAACAGGCTGCATATGTGATGGTCCCATAAGATTACAATGAAGCAGAAAAATCCCTGTCACATAGTGACATCATAGCCGTCATAACATCATAGCACAACATGCTACCTTTTCTATGTTTACATGTGTTTAGATACACAAATGCCGTTATGTGACAGCCACCTATGGTATTCAGTACAGTAACGGGTGCACAGGTCTGCAGCCTGGAGCAATAGGCTACACCATCTAGCTGGGTGCGTAGTAGGCTAAATCACCTAGGTTTGTCTGCGTCCAGTCTACAATGTTTGCACAACAGTGAAATCACCTAATGACGCATTTCTCAGAGTGTATCCTCATCATTAAGCCACACGAGACTGTACGTATAGACTTATAACCTTGAGAACTCTCATGCTACTCTATCAAAGAACTACTTGGTGAGGGCAGATGGAAAAAGAAAAAAAAAGAAATCAGGAAGCTTTTGAGAGAAAAGCTCTCAGTGGGCAGTGTTGAACAGTGGCCACCACCCAAGCTTTGAAGTCAGACTGACCTCTTTGACTCTTGGCTCTGCCTCTTTCTGGCTGTGTGACTTTAGGCATGTTAGCTCACCTCTGTGTCAAATAGCCCAACTAGTCCTCTTGACTAGGGCTGTTAGAAGGATAAAGGAAAAGGACGTGAAACCTGATTCCCTTCCCTTTCTTTCAGCAAAGACTGAAAACCCACATAACCAGTTCCCGAATCTTTTCCCTTATTTAGTCTGAAATCAGAGATTCTTTTGGGTTAAAAGAAAAACATAACCTTTCCAATGCAAATGCAGCCAGATGATTAGAAAGCTCTCAGCCCTCCACACAGCAGGGAAAACTGCTTCCATCTGATTGCTTTTCTACCCTGCCTGCCCCCAGCCAGGCGGCTTCCTCTTCTCTCCACCCATACTGCCGGAATCCACTGTGCAAGCCCCGGTAGAGCAGCCCAGGGGTCAGAAAGATTTGTGGTGGCGCACGCCTGTGTTCCCGTCTACTCTGGAGGCCGAGGTGGGAGGATCGCTTGAGCCCACGAGGTGGAGGTTGCAGTGAGCTGAGATTGTGCCACTGCACTCCAACCTGGGTGAAGGAGTGAAACACGATCTCAAAGGAAAAAGAAAGAACGCTAGATCAGCCAGGTGGCTCCAGACAGCCTGAGAGTTGATTGTAATCATGGACTCACTAGGAGACTTGAGTGTGCCCCTGAATTTACATATTCAGGAATTTTATTTTTTTTAATTTTTATTTTTTGAGACGGAGTCTTGCTCTGTCACCCAGCCTGGAGTGCAGTGGCACGGTCTCGGCTCACTGCAAGCTCCACCTCCCAGGTTCACGCCATTCTCCTGCCTCAGCCTCCTGAGTAGCTGGGACTACAGGTGCCCGCCACCATGCCCGGCTAATTTTTTTTGTATTTTTAGTAGAGACGAGGTTTCACCATGTTAGCCAGGATGGTCTTGATCTCCTGACCGCGTGATCTGCCTGCCTCGGCCTCCCAAAGTGCTGGGATTACAGGTGTGAGCCACCGCACCTGGCCATGAATTTTCTTTATCAGTGAGCTCAGCTACATGGAGACTCTGGGTATGTGATTCACATTAACCAAGAATACGCTTGCATATGATCCTCAGAGGCCCAGTGTTTTGTGCTTTGTGCTTTAAAGGGTTGCATAAGGCCAGGCATGGGTGGCTCACACCTGTAATGCCAGCATTTGGGGAGGCTGTGGCAGGAGGATTACTTGAGGCCAGGAGTTAGAGACAAGCCGGGGAAACATAGCAAGATCTCATCTCTACAAAAAATAAAAAAATTAGCCAGGCACAGTAGCACGTGCCTGTAGTCCCAGCTACTTGGGAAGCTGAAGCTAGAGGATTGCTTAAGCCCAGGAGTTCATGACCAGCCTAGGCAACATAGCAAGACCCTGTCTCTAAAAAAAAATAAAATAAATTCACTAGGTATGATGGCACCCGCCATAGTCCTAGCTACTCAGGAGGCTGAGGTGGGAGATTACTTGAGCCGCCCAGGAGTTCGAGGCTGTGGTGAACTGTGATCACGCCACTGCACTCCAGCCTGGACAGCAGAGTAAGACACTGTCTCTATAAAAATAAAAATAAAAAAGAGAAAGAGTTGCATGTAGTTGGTGTTCCTTAGTTTTTAGCTTTTAGAATACCCATCAAATATCCATTGTCTTGAGTTTGAGGACAGAGAATGTTGAGGTTTCCTGCCTGCCCTGTGATTGAGGAACCCAACTTTAGGGAATGCCCCTTGTTATTCAGACTTTGGTTTTGAGAACAGGATCACTGACCTCTTGAATATCAGATCTGGAAAGACTCAGAAATCTAGTCTGCCCCACTCATTTTCTGGCAGGGACAGCTGAGCTGGGGCAAGGGAGAAGGACTGGCCCAGGGTCAGGCAGCAAGAGGCAGGGCTACAGCCGGAACCTGGCCTCCCATGCCCAGGCCACTGCCTTCCACACAGCACAGGGCCTAGTCCATGGGCATGGCCCAAAGAGAATTCCCGGGCTCCTGCTTCCCTGGTCCCCCTTCTCCAGGGTTTTCCTTCTTTCATTCCACTGGTGACTGTCCTGTGGCTTTTCTCTTTTCTGAGGTTTCTCTTTTTCCTCCCTACAGTTCTGAGCCAAGACGAGCACTCAAGGTAGGGCATCGAGCTGGAGGGGGAGGTACTGCCTGACGCCACCCACTGCCACTGCTGTTCCAGGCTGTGCTCACTCTGCCTCCCTGTCCGGCATGTCTGTGCCTTCCCTGGGGCTGGAAGCAGGGTATCTTATGTGGCAAAAGCCTTCTTTCCAAAGCCTTAGAAATAACAGTGTGTAGCCAAGCATGGTGGCTCGCAATCCAGTGCTTTGAGAGGCCACGGTCGGAGGATTGCATGAGGCCAGGAGTTTGAGACCAGCCTGGGCAACATAATGAGACCTTTTTAAAAAATTAAAAATTAATTAGCTGGGTGTAGTGGCACACACTTATAGTCCCAACTACTCAGGGGCCTGAGACAGGAGGATCACTTGAGCCCAGGAGGTCAAGAGTGCAGTGAGCTATGATCATGCCATTGCATTCCAGCCTGGGTGACAAAGTGAGACCCTGTCTCTAAAAATAAAAAAAGAAAGAAAAATAAATAAATATCCATGAGCACATCTAGGCCTGGGAGGAGGAAGGGGTGATATCAAGGAGGGAGACCCAGTGGTGTGGAGCAGTGGCCAGCGCCAGAGCTGGGTCTGCTTTCTCTACGCAGTGTCTGCTGAGCACCTGCCATGGGCTGAACACACCTGGGTTTGGATCCTGGCTCTCTTTCGTGACAAGGGGAACTTACTTTCTCTGTGTGTGTTTCCTCATCTGTTAAATGGGAATTAGGGCACTTTAATATTTATCCCACAGCCTTGTGGATGTGAGGGAGATGGGTCAGGTCATGGTAGGTCCTTTCCTCCCTTGTGAGGGGCTTGTTGTATTTTCCCGGGCATTGGATTCGGAACTCTGTGAGCCGACTGAGGGGGTGGGTGCAGGGTGGGGAATAGTAGCTCTCGAGCTGTCATGCAAACTCAGTGAGGGAGACAATGCTCATGCTCACGTTGCACTTGCCACATGCCAGGCACCATTCTGAGCCTTTTGCACATATTAACTCACTGAATCCTCTCCCAGCCACATGAGGTAGTACTGTTATTATCCTCATTTTCCAGATGAGAGGATGAGGTTAAGTAACTTGTCCAGGGGCTCAGTGGTCAAGATAGAATTTCCACCCAGACAGCGTGCCCGCAGCATTCATGCCACTGACCACCAGGCGGTGCCGGTACATGGCCAATGCCAGCGTCTTTGATGTGTTGTTATACTGTCTGATGGGTAGGAGAGGTCACATAAGCCTGCATGCGTGTAGCCAGGAGACACCAAAGGACAACGCTTGGAGGGTAGGGACTAGAGTGTGGGCATCCAGGTGGATTCCAGCTGGTGGGGAGCTCAGATGGTGCCTGGCAGGAAGTTTGGTGATTAGGGCTTTAGAATGAGACAGTCCTGGCCGGGCACAGTGGCTCATGCCTGTAATCCTAACATTTTAGGAGGCCGAGGTGGAAGGATTGCTTGAGGCCAGGAGTTTGAAAACAGCCTGGGAAACATAGTGAGACCTCGCCTCTACAAAATCAAAAAATTAGCTAGGCGTGGTGGTGCCTGCCTATAGTCCCAGCTACTTGACAGGCTGAGGTGGGAGGATTGCTTGAGCCCAGGAGGTCGAGGCTGCCATGAGCTATGATCACGCCACTGTACTCCAGCTTGGGCGACAGAGCAAGACAAACAAACAATAAGAATCAGACAGACCTGGGTTTGGTCACATCTGCCTTATACTGGCTGTGCCTTAGGCAAGTTGCCTACCCTTTCAGAGCCTCTGAGGCCTCATCTGTGTCACAGGAATAATAAAAGAACATCCCTTCTAGGGTTGCTAGGAGGATGAAGTGAGAGAATATATGCTGCGTGGTGTTGGTGATGGGGGTGATGCCGGAAGCCTGCACAGCCTCTGTATTCATAAGTTTCTATATCTCCAGACAGTAAAGTGTTAGACTCCAGAGAGAGTGGGGAGTGGTCCAGGAAAGGCCTGATGCTCATGGGAGACTGGTCCCTGTGCCACAAACAAGATTTTCACTTCTTGCCACGTAAGGATAGGATATGGGGACTGTGGAGAAGAAGCAGGCAGAAACTTGCCAGCAGAGTGGCTGGCACACACAGCAGCATTTTTGAGAGGCAGTGAAGCTGGTTTTTTATCTAGGTCAGGGACAGGATTGGATAGGGGAGGAGGGTGGCACCAGGGGTTGGAACTGCCTGGGTCCAGCCAGAAGGCAGAGAGCAAGCTGAGTGGATGCACAGCCTTTCAGCCTTGGCACAGCGATGGAGATGAAAGCAGGGGTGGCCTGGGTTGGGGCACCACAGAGAGCCCCAGTGGAGTGGTGAGGGGTGATGTGATAAAGTCACCGGGGGGCATTTGTTCCCTCCCCTGGGAGCAGAGGCCCTTCTAGTGTGTCAGGCTCTGGGCGGAGGGCAGCAGCCCCTGGGCATGCATCGGAGCTTCCAGCCTGGGGAGACCTTGGAGATCATCTTGGCCAGAGTGAAGACCCACCCAGGGAGGGCCAGGACCACCTGTGGGCTGTGCACATGTGACCCTGATGAGGATGTGCCCCAAACTACATGTGATGTTCTTCATTTCCAAATCAATCTGGCCATGTTGGAGTCATCCTTGCTGCAGCATCGCTTGCACATGTGATGTTCTTCATTTCCAAATCAACCTGGCCACGTCGGAGTCATCCTTGCTGCAGCATCGCTTGCACATGTGATGTTCTTCATTTCTAAATCAACCTGGCCACGTCGGAGTCATCCTTGCTGCAGCATCACTTGCACATGTGATGTTCTTCATTTCCAAATCAATCTGGCCACGTCGGAGTCATCCTTGCTGCAGCATCGCTTGCACATGTGATGTTCTTCATTTCCAAATCAACCTGGCCACGTCGGAGTCATCCTTGCTGCAGCATCGCTTGCACATGTGATGTTCTTCATTTCCAAATCAATCTGGCCACGTCGGAGTCATCCTTGCTGCAGCATCGCTTGCACATGCGATGTTCTTCATTTCCAAATCAACCTGGCCATGTCGGAGTCATCCTTGCTGCAGCATCGCTTGCACTCACCTCCAGCCCATACATCAATGGGAGAGAAAGGGCCTGAGTTTCAGCCAGTAAATACCCTGGAATTGTGAGGTATAGCTCTAAGAATGTGTTACGTGACTGAACGGCTTCTGTAATGTCCATCCCAGCAGAATTGAGAGCCACTGCTATAGCTGATCCTTCTCTGAGGCTCAGGTCCTTGCTTGAACCTTCCCAGTGCTTGTCTGGCTTCTCCTTGTATGCCCCAGCAGCAGGGAGCTCATTCCCTCCACCGGATGGGCAACTTGCAAAAGAAAAACTCAGAGATGTTCATCACAGCATTATTCATAATCAAAAACCAACTGCAAACACCCCAGGTTCAAATTAAAAAATGACAGGAAAAGGATTATGAGTAAGTTCTGGTAAATTCACCCAATAGAATCATCACCAGAGGTTAAAAATGATCACTGGGAAGCTTATGTAGCAACATTGAAAGGTTTTACAAAGTGACACTGAGTTAATTTTACAGTATGATTGTAAATATATGATAAAATATGTTGATTTTAAAAACAAACACTACTTGAGCACTTGCTATGTTTTGGTCCCTGTACTTAGTGTTGTCACACATTATCTCACTTAGTCTCCCAACTGCCCAGTAGGTTAGTTGGTATTTGCCCCTTTTACAGATGAGGAAACAGAGGGTCAGAGTGGTTCAGTGGCCTGCCTGAGGCCTCCAGCCAGAACATCAGCCAGGACTTAAATTCAGACCTACTGGTCCCTTTACCACATCATGCTGACATCAGGAATAGAGAAGGGTGCTATGAGTATTTTATTTTTCTTTCAGACTTCCTCTTCTGTTGCCATTATTGGAAATTTCTAAGGAAAAGAAGCTTTGGGGGCTCATTTGAGGGTGTGACTCCCCAGGACCAGGGAGATGTTTATGTCCAACTGATAACATATTTTGCTCTCTTCTCCAGGATGACATGGAAGCTTACCGGACACAGAACTGCTTCCTCAACTCCGAGATCCACCAGGTCACAAAGATCTGGAGAAAGGTGGCTGAGAAGGAGAAGGCCCTTCTGACGAAGGTGCGGGGTGGGGCCCTATTCCAGCCGTCTCCATCCCTGGCCCCTCTGCTGGTCCCCATGCTGCCCACTCCGTCTCACTTTCCTCATTTCCTGTCTGCCCCTCTCCCTCTGAACTGACCCCTTGTGAGCAGGGCCCATATCAGGTTCTTCTCCAGACCCCTGTGGTCTGGGGATTGAGTCATTTGTTCAGCAGCGTTCACTGAGTAGCTGTGGGGTAGGGACATCAAGACCAATAAGGCTGGTTCCTGCCTACAAGGAGGGTATAGACTAGTGAGGGAGTGTAACACAATCAAGATGTACTTGGGGCCAGGCGTGGTGGCTCACACCTGTAATCCCAGCACTTTAGGAGGCCGAGGCAGGCGGATCACAAGGTCAGGAGATTGAGACCATCCTGGCCAACACGGTGAAACCCCATCTCTACTAAATATACAAAAAAAAATTAGCCGGGCATGGTGGTGGGCGCCTGCAGTCCCGGCCACCCGGGAGGCTGAGGCAGGAGAATGGCGTGAACCTGGGAGGCGGAGCTTGCAGTGAGCCGAGATCGCGCCACTGCACTCCAGCCTGGGCAACAGAGCAAGACTCTGTCTCAAAAAAAAAAAAAAGATGCACTTGGGCTTGTGGGATTCTTGGGGGCCCAAAGGGAGGAAGGAAAGTCAGGGAGGGCTTCCTGGAGGAGGTACCTTCTGAATTGAGTCCTAAGGATGAGTTAATGTTATCCAGGCAAGTAGTGGAGAAGGACCTTCCAGGAAAAGAGACAGCATAGTAAAGACGTGTGGTCTGAGAGGTGAGGGGCAGGACTAGGGAGAGTGAGACATGAGGCTGGAGTTGAGGAGTTTGGAGTTTACTCCAAGGAAACTGGGGAGCTGAAGGATTCTGAGTGGAGAAGTCCTCAATCAGACTTCTGTTCCTGTTCCAAGAAGACTGCTGTGACTGCTCAGGAGGGTGGGCTTGAGAAGGTGGGCCTGGAAGTAGGGAGATTGTTTGGAATCAGCAGCAGAAATCCCTGAGAAGGGGCCAGGTGCGGTGGCACAGGCCTGTAATCCCAGCACTTTGGGAGGCCGAGGCAGGTGGATCCCTTGGGGCCAGAGTTCAAGACCAGCCTGGGCAACATGGTGAAGCCCCGCCTCTACCAAAAATACAAAAATTAGCTGGGCGTGGTGGTGCACACCTGTAATCCCAGCTACTCAGGAGGCTGAGGCACGAGAATCATTTGAACCCCAGAGGTAGAGGTTGCACTGAGCCAAGATCATGCCACTGCACTGCAGCTTGGGTGACAGAGCGAGACTCTCTCAGGAAAAAAAAAAAAAAAGGAATCCCTGAAACAGGTGTTAACGATGGGACTCAGGAAGCAGCCCAGGCAACAGAGGTGGGCACCAGGTGGGATAGGTAGAAGAACAGGCACAGAGGATGGCTTGGAGCTGGTGCCCGGCAAGTGTTTGGAGGTGGCGACCGGGCAAGGGTGCAACAGAATTGTTCCCCTGCTGCCACCCCAGGATGAGATAGGATTCGGGGTGGCCCAGAGATCATGGCAGTGCTATGAGTGGACTTTCACTGTCCCCATCTCACAAAAATGGAAAACAAGGAACTTGCCTGACTTGCCTAGCACCACCCAGCTTGTATAAATGTAAACACAAAAGTTCAAGGCGAGGTAGGGTTGTGGGGAGTGTCCCAAGCAAGGGAAGAGGGTGCAGGAGGGCTGTGAAGTGGGAGGGGTGTGTGTTGGAGGAACAGAAAGAGCCTAGGTGGCAGCAGCAGAGGGCATGAGGGCAGTGTCCATCCCCTGGGCGCTGTTCAGTCATACCACCTGCAGAGCTTGCTCTGTGCCAGGCACCCTGGGAAGGGCTTTATACACATCCGCTCATCTGATCCTCACCCAAATCCTGAGGCAGACTCTGTATGATCCTCATTTTACAGATGAAGAAGTTAAGGCACAGAAAGGTTAAGTAACTTGCCACAGACCACCCAGCTAGCAGTGGCTAAACCAGGATGGGACTGTAAGCTGTGTAAGAGCCTGTGCTGTCTCTGCACACCCCTCTCCTCTTTCTTCTGAACCAGCTCCAACCTGGGCCTGGGCCTCTCTTGCCTGCCTTGCTGTAAACCACTGGCCTCAGGGCCCATCTCCTTTCCCTTATACGAGGGTCTGGGAGTTGGGAGTGGGGCAGATGAGAGCTGGAAGGGCTGTGCTGCCTAAAGCTGTTCAGGCCTCAGGCCTCTGGGGCGGCCCAGCTCCCAGCCGGTAGCCTGACCAGCCTTTCCCTGTTTGCAGTGCGCCTACCTCCAAGCCAGAAACTGCCAGGTGGAAAGCAAGTACCTGGCCGGTCTGAGAAGGCTGCAGGAGGCCCTGGGGGACGAAGCCAGCGAGTGCTCAGAGCTGCTGAGGCAGCTTGTCCAGGAGGCGCTGCAGTGGGAAGCTGGGGAGGCCTCATCTGACAGCATCGAGCTGAGCCCCATCAGGTGAGCCTGGCGGCCCAGGAAGGGCTGGTCTATGTGAGCTGGCGGCTCCTCCCCAGCTGCCTTGCTGCCAGGTCCTGCCAACCATGTACAAGTCCTACACAGCACTACCTCCTCTGATCTTCATTCACATGCATTAGTGTGCGGCTGCAGCTGAGATGGTTCACGCTTAGAGGAGGCAGCCCCCTGCCATGGCCCTATAGTACATTTGCGGCACAGGCTGCCTCCAGAGCCCCATGCTTTCCATTTATCTAGGCTGCCTCCAGAGCCCCATGCTTTCCTTTTATCTAGGCTGCCTCCTAAATGTGGCTGCCTCCCAGATGTGCCTGTCAGAGAGGGGACGAGGGGAGACAAGCAGGCCATCTCCTCTGCACCAAGCCCTTGCTGAGCACAGTGGACGTGGGCAGTTAAATATAACAGAAAGGAGGGTGGCTATGCTCGAAGGCCCCTGGAGGCTGAGTAGTCCAGTGGCAGGAGCTCGAGCATTGGAGCCAGCCCTGGCCCTCTCACCGTGTGACAATTCCCTTTACCTTTCTGAGCCTCGTACTCAGCCTCCATAAGATATGTGCAAAGAGCTGGGCACAGTGGCTCACGCCTGTAATTCCAGCACTTTGGGAGGCTGAGATGGGCAGATTGCTTGAGGCCAGGAGTTTGAGCCCAGCCTGGGCAATATATTGGAATCCTGTCTCTACAAAAAAAAAAAAAAAAAAAAAAAAAAGAGTGGTGGTGCACGCCTGTAGTCCCAGCTACTCGGGAGGCTGAGGTGGGAGGATCACTTGAGCCCAGAAGGTAGAAGCTGCAATGAGCTGAGATTGCAGCACTGCACTCCAGCCTGGGCAACAGAGTGAGGCCCTGAAAAGAAAAGAAAAGAAAGGAAGGGGGGAAGGGAGGGAAAGAAAGAAAGAAAAAGAAAGGAAGGAAGGAAGGAAGGAAGAAAGGAAAGGAAGGAAGGAAAGGAAAGAAGGAAGGAAGGAAGGAAAAAAAAAGAAAAGATTTGGGCAAACACACCTGCTTTGCAGGATCATTAGGATTAAATGAGATAGTGCAGGCCGGGCACAGAGTGGAGGTGAGTCAACATTGAATAAATCAAAGGCCTTCTGGAATGGGTCCCCAGCTGTCCCACCTGTCTGTCATTGGTGCTGTCTGTTCCCCGTCCACCCCTGCGCTTACCGGCTGTGGTAAGTGGGGTTCTGTATGCACACTGCAGGACTCCTTGGGCCTAAGGCTGCATGGAGTAATAAGAGGGTCCTTTATATTTGCATAGAATTAGTAAATATCTCTTGGGCATTTACTGTGTACCAGGCACTATCTAGGCCCCCAGCATCTTACAACAGAGGATCTCGTTGGGTCTTTAGGAGGCAGAGCAGGGATTCCTATATGCATTATACAGATTCGCAACCTGAGGTTGGGAGAACTGAAGTGACCTGCCCAGAGCTGTGTGGTTAACCCTCAGTGAAGGCAGGGCAGGAACCTGGCCTGGGGTCCTCCCTGTCACCACCACCCCTTATCTAGGGAAGGGCTCTGCAAGGTGTTGCTAACGTGCACTTTTGCTGGCAGTAAGTATGATGAGTACGGCTTCCTGACGGTGCCCGACTATGAGGTGGAAGACCTGAAGCTGCTGGCCAAGATCCAGGCGTTGGAGTCACGATCCCACCACCTGCTGGGCCTCGAGGCTGTGGATCGGCCGCTGAGGGAGCGCTGGGCTGCCCTGGGCGATCTTGTGCCCTCAGCCGAGCTCAAGCAGCTACTGCGGGCAGGAGTACCCCGTGAACACCGGCCTCGTGTCTGGAGGTGGCTGGTCCACCTCCGTGTCCAGCACCTGCACACTCCAGGCTGCTACCAGGAACTGCTGAGCCGGGGCCAGGCCCGCGAGCACCCTGCTGCCCGCCAGATTGAGCTGGACCTGAACCGGACCTTCCCCAACAACAAACACTTCACCTGCCCCACCTCCAGCTTCCCCGACAAGCTCCGCCGGGTGCTGCTGGCCTTCTCCTGGCAGAACCCCACCATCGGCTACTGCCAGGGCCTGAACAGGTAAGCCACCAAAGCCCAGTGAAGGTGTGATCTTTACCTTTTGGAGCGCAGGTCCCCAACCCTCAGACCGTGGACAGGCAGCCATCTGTGGCCTGTTAACGGGGCCGCACAGCAGGAGGTGAGCAGTGGGCGAGAGAGCATTACCACCTGAGCTCTGCCTCCTGTCAGATCAGCGGCAGCATTAGATTCTCACAGGAGCGTGAACCCTATTGTGAACTCTACATGTGAGGGATCTAGGTTACGTGTTCCTTATGAGAATCTAATGCCTGATGATCTGAGGTGGAGCAGTTTCAAAGCCACCCCTCCCCTACCCCAGTCCATGGAAAAATTGTCTTTCATGAAACCGGTCCCTAGTGCCAAAAAGGTTGGGGACCGTTGTTTTAGAACACTGCTGTCTCTCTTTGGAGCCTCCCAAACCTGGAGACATGAGCCTAGGTTCCCCACCCACAGGCTGGTGAGAGGACATGTTCAAGACAGAGATGGGCCAGAGCTCAGAGCTCCAGGCCCCTCGTCCCTGCTCTCTCCTTTGATTTGTGCTTGGGGACGTACAACTTACATGGCCTCTCAAACTTTGGCCTGCTGGAATCTACAGGGTAAGGCCCCACTCACATATGGCAGGACTCTCTGGATCAGGAATCATTCGCTTTCAGTGAAACCCATGCAGAAGACCCGGGGAAGAGACTTTCTAAATGTTACAAGGGGAGTTCACAGAAGCCAGGAAAAGAAAACACAGCTGAGGACCAGATGGTCATTGGAAGCCAAGGCAGCTGCTGTCTGCAGCAGGGCTGCACCCCTGCACAACCCCACGGGGCAGCCTTTATGCCACAGTCCTGGGATGCCATGACCTGAGCTCGTATAGCACCAAGGTACTGCTCTGCTGCCCTCTGCAGCTGCACGGCCTCTGGCCTCTCTTCATTCTGCGTGTCTGCTTCCTTCTCTCTCAGCAGACCAGCCTCTGTCCATTCATTCATTGGACATTTAGGGACCATCGAAGCTGTTAGAATGGAGACCTCAGCCCCTGAGTCTTGAGCCTTTCAGTGAGTCTTCCCACCCCACCCCTCATGTTCCGGTTCTAAATTCCCCAAAGAAAGAATCTGATTGGCCCAGCCAGGAATAATTTCCACTTCTGGTCCAATTGGTAGGGGACGCAGGGAGGGACTGGGGTTAGGGGATGAGGTCACCTGGTTCACAGGGCTATCTCCCCTCCAAGACTGTGAGGGACTGTCATCCCCCCGCTCCAGCCCCAGCTATTTCAGTAGAAGCTGCATAGTTGCAAATATTTTCCCAAAGCAAGTTTTCACTCGATTTAATTTAAACACACATATACCTAAGCAAAATTTACATAAGCCATGCTGCTTTTTTTTAGAATAGGTGGTGTGTGACATTTATTTAACACAGAATCAACATTCAGTGTCCTTACTCAAATTTGAGTGGTTCCCAAAGGTAGATATTTTTCATACTCTATTTCCAGCCTAAAATTGGGTGAAATTGAGCATGTATATGTACAATTCCTGGGAATTAAGAGTTAAACTCCAACAGTAATGCCTCTCAGTCGAAGCCTCCTTGGAAAATATGTTCAGATTTCATGCCACACTAAATGTCTGCCACAGGTCAGGTCTGTAGAAATTTCATTCATTCAACAGTCTGACAAAAGCCCCCGTACTTCTCATTTGTTTGAACATGTTAAAATCCAGAAGAAACAAAACCTGCAAAGCCTCTTCTAAGAATAGCTGTGAAGGGAGCTGGAAGCTATGAGATCAGAATGAATAATAATTTTTGCATTTCACACAAAGGCCAGGTAGGAAGTAAAGCATAATGGGGGCCTCTTGGATGCCAGGTGTTTAACACCTGATGGCATCTAATCCTCACAAAAACCTTCACTGGCGCCACCATGCCCAGATGAGACATGAGAGGGTCTGAGAGGCTGAGGAACCTGCCCGTTGTCTCACCACAAATGCTGACCCAGCCAACTGCTCACCCTGGCCCCCCGCCCCCAGCCCCCAAACCCAGTCCTTTCTACAACCTGCTCTCTCTCCAAATAGCAGTAGTCAGAGGCTGTGCTGAGGCCTCCCAGAAACCTTTCTCCTATGTAGATGTAACCTTCTCGAGACCTGCTTTTGGAGTTCAACCTGTGCTGAAGGGGCAGAGAAAAATCCTATGGCAGGAGGGGCACTTGAGATAAGCCTCATAGGAGGAGAGAAGCTTCTCCCTGTGTGGAAGGAGGCAGCACACAGGCCACAGAGAGGCGCAGAAGGGACAACTGAGGCCAAGAGAGGCGGAAGGTCCCCAGACAGGTTTTCTAAAATATCTTTCTCTGAATAGCATTTTTACTTAAATTTGATATGCAAGTGCAGATAATTGGTATTCATGTAAATATTTACTGCTTAAAACAGAAAGTTACTTGTAATAGGCCAGGCACGGTGGCTCACGCCTGTAATCCCAGCACTTTGGGAGGCTGAGGCGGGCGGATCACGAGGTCAAAAGATCGAGACCATCCTGGCCAACATGGTGAAACCTTGTCTCTACTAAAAATACAACAATTAGCTGCCTCAGGAGGCTGAGGCAGGAGAATCACTTGAACCAGGGAGGCAGAGGTTGCAGTGAGCCGAGATCGCACCACTGCACTCCAGCCTGGTGACAGAGCAAGACTCCATCTCAAAAAAAGAGAAAGTTACTTATAATAGAAAGCCTGTTCAAATGTGGCAAGTGCAACGTATTCTTTTGGAGGCTCTAAACCCAAGCCTGCAGGTCCCTGATACGTCTTCTTTGCCATCTAGTGGTAGCCATTAGAACTGCATGTGTGGGCCCGGCGCCGTGGCTCACGCCTGTAATTCCCGCATTTTGAGGGGCCGAGGTGGGTGGATCCCTTGAGCCCAGGAGTCTGAGACAGCCTGGACAACATGGCAAAGCCCTGTCAAAAAATACAAAAAATAAAAAAAACGAAAAACAAGAAACAACCTAACAACCTAGCCAAGTGTGGTGGCACATGCCTGTAGTTCTAGCTACTCGGGAGGCTGAGGTGATAAGGAGGCAGAGGTTGCAGTGAGCCATGATCATGCCACTGCACTCTAGCCTGGGCAACAGAGTGAGTCTCTGTCTCAAAAAAAGAAAAGAAAAGAAAAGGAACTGCATGTTTGATGTCTCAAGATGACAGACCCTGCCTCTAAGGCAACAAATCCAGCTTGTTTAGTGATGGTCTAATGCTAATTTAGAGCAAATGTTTTAAACCTATGAAAATAAGTACAGTGCTTTAAAAGTGGTTTGTTTTTTCCCCCATCAACACACTCCTTTCTTTGCAAGCCTACCTGGGCCCTAAATGCCTTAGGTTCGAATTCAGCCATACACCTGAGCAGTTAGTAAGCCCTAGCAACCAGCCTCAGATAACTGAGTTTTTAACATGTGCTGAAGTCTAAACCAATGCTGGCAGCTAACTCCCTAGACTGAGGCCATTCTGAGGCTCAGGGGGAACAGGGTGGGATAGAGTGGAGAGAGCACTGGGCTAGACTTTGGGAGCCCTGGGTTCTATTTCCACTCTGCCACCAACTGACTATGTAATGTTGAGCAGGTGACTTCTGCTTTCTAAGCCTTGGTTTTTCCACCACTGCAATAAGGAGTTTGTTTAGACCAGAGATGACCAGTAGGAAGCAGCTACCTGGAGCCCTGTCCTGAGAGAGTTTCTGAGGCAGCCTTCAGACTCAGTGGGAAAGAGTACTGTGATCAATTACTTATGTCTACCATGGGCTTAGACAAAGGGAATGCTGCCATGATCAGTTAGTTATGTCTGCCCTGGACACAGACAAAAAGAATAGAGGCCAGTGTATCTCACGTTTGCTATCCTTGAACTCAGTGACCTATGGAGGTCCCTGTCCACCAGCTCTGAGAGAACGGAGCTTCCTATTTCCCAGGAGACCTGTGACTGTTCTCTTCATCCACTAAGCTTCGACTTAGGAAGGTTTCGTACAAATATCTGAACCAAATTTGGGAGAAATTCCTTCCCAATCTACTGGGGAAAGAGAAGGGATATTTCTTTTTTCTTTTGAGATTCAACCATGTTTCTAAGAGTTGTGAGCCTCAAAAGAAGGTGGAGGTCATGAATCCAATCTAGAGAGAACCCAAAGAAGCATAAATATCTGGATGAGGGAATGTGTTCCTTAAATGCTCGTTATGACCAGAGAGTCAGAGGCTTTCTAATGCGACATCTCCCCAGGGTCCTCTGAGGAACATTCATTCTACTAGGCCCCCATGGGTGCAATGGACAACAGGGGCTCTGTGGACCCCCTGGGTGACCCTGGGTTAGAGTCAGCCACACAGCGTTTTGTCACCACAGGACTTCTCAGAGGCTTTACTAAGACAGTGTGTGTCATAAGCCTCTCAGGGGCTAGAATGGGCAGCATTCCCCAGATATCTTTGAATATAGAACCTTGTGTTCACCTAGCATCTTGGGAGACCAGTAGTCCCTGGAAGACATTTTTGGAAAATGCCTTATTGGATTGGCCCGCGATGAGAGCTGCCAGGGAAGATGGGAGAAGTAGAGAAAACAGTACTTATCCCAGGAAGACTTCCCAGCTCAGCCCTGTGGGTTTTTGTTTGTTTCTTACCCATGATTTCATTAGAGCCTTATGCTAACTTGGCGGGGAGGGGAAGTAAAGGAGAAAAAAAGCTATGTGCATTGAGCACCTCCTAAATGCCAGGCAGTGAGCGAGGCAAGGTAGGTCTGTCTCAAGATGCCTCTTGGCCCCGGGGGGATAGATATTGTTAATCTCACTTTGCAGATCATGAAACCAAGGCCCAGAGAGGTTAGTGTACTTGCCAAGGTCTCAAAGCCTGTGAATACTAAGGTGAGGATAGCTAACATTTATAAAGAGCTCACTGTGTGGCAGGCACTGTGTGGGGCACTGAATGAACTCTGTTCATCCTCAAAATAGTCCTGTGATTATTATGAGACTGAGGCTTACAGGGGTTCAGTAACTTGCCCAAGGTCACCCAGGAAGCCGCAAGATCAGGATTTACCCAAGCAGCCTGATTCCAGAGCCCCTGCTCTGAAGTGACCCCTATTGCTCTGGAAATCACCGGTCATCCTCCCCAAAAGAGCGTTTATCTCACCCCAGGTGCCAGGAGCACCAATCTGGTTAGGGAGTGGGATTGCACTGATGCTCACATGGAAGGACTTTCCCCCTGGAACCCAGGAAGCCACCTCTGCCATGTGCTGCCTGGCAGGGCCACGGCTTCTGTAATCACTCCAGGCCTTCCCTACTACTCCAGGCTGGCGGCCATTGCCCTGCTGGTCCTAGAGGAGGAGGAGAGCGCCTTCTGGTGCCTGGTGGCCATTGTGGAGACCATCATGCCCGCTGATTACTACTGCAACACGCTGACGGCATCCCAGGTAAGTGGGGCCAGGAGGGGACTTTGCAGCCATGTAGGGCAGTGCCCCAGAGCTGTTCCTAGAAGCCTGTGACTCTCAGGAAAGTTGGGAATCTCTTAGGCTTCCATTTCTCCCTCTGCACTGTGGGAGTGCATTTGGCTGCATGGAAGAGAAGCCCAACCTAACAACAGCTTCAATCGGGGATTATTATTCTCAGATAGTGAATGACAAGGCAGTACCGCAGGGTTCAGGCTCCTAGCTCCCTGCTCTGCCATCTCTGGCATGTGACCTTCATCCTCACACCCATCACCTCCTGGTCACAAAATGGCTGCATCGCCTCCAGCACTGTGGGCATGGCCTAGGCCAGGAGAAGCAGAAGGTGAACACCAGGAGCTGGCTCCCTGACCCAGCAATTTCTACTTGCAGTTTACTGGTCAGAACTATTTCATGGCTGCCCTAGTTGCAAGGCAAGTTAGGAAATGTACATATTTAATTTTTACATCTTAACATCTCTGAAATTGATGTGTGTTATATGACCCTTTTTTCCATATTTTATTATGGAAAATTTCCCACATTCAAAACAATAGAGGGAATAGTATAATGAACCTCCATGTGTCCATTACCTGGCTTCAGTTATCAACCCAGGGAGCCAGTGTTATTTCTTCTGAACTCCCATCCGCTCCTCCTGCTTTATCTTGAAGTAAATTTCTGGCATTGTATCAGTTCATCCATAAATCCTTCAGTAGGTCAGTGGCATCTTAGACTTGGGGAGTTACCTTAGGTTTTGAACTGGACACTTGGCCTCGGTAGATGACCCAAGGTTCTGGGTGAGGGAGGAGGGGAGCTACTGGCTGTTTGCCACAGCTGACGCTAATGCCTGGAAGAGGACGTAAGTGAGAGGAGAGGACTGAGCAGTTGCAGGAAAAGCAAGGGGAAACTAAAATGGAGTCATCACAGAGGGAGGAGGAGAACCACGAAAGAACCATGTCTTGGAGCCAGTGCTGAGAGTGGTTAACCCATCCAGTGAAACAAGGACGGAGGCATGACAGTGGTCACAAGAAGAGGTCACTGGCCAGTGTCGCCAGGAGCACCCTGCTTTGAGAAGATTCCTTGATGTCCGGCGAGGCAGGACATTATGCGTTCCCACACACACCTGTCCCTGGACCAGACATCCGCCTAGCATCTTAGGTGTCAGGCACAAATTGGGTATAGAGAAGGGGCTGTGGGTGTCAGCTGATATAAGCCTAGAGACAAAGCTTCCATTTCGCCAAGGCCCCTGGGCATGAGACCAGTGTCTCTGAACTGCCAGCAGGATCAGCTGGCCCCTGAGCTCCTGCTTGGCTCAAGGGATTCAGATAGGTGAGCGGGCGGAGAACGTGCCAGCCCACACGGCTCCACTGCAGAGCCCAGTGCCCCAGTCCAGAGGACTCTGGCCTATGTTAGGAGCAGCAGAGTGATATGATGCTGTACCTGACTCCCAGCTAGACTGGCCCCTGGCTCCCCGAGGTGTCTCCTGGGCAGGAAAGGACCTGCTCAGAGCAGCTTCAGGATTGTGTGTGGACTGACTGGGTAGGAAGGCTGGGCAGGGAGGGAGGCAGCCCTACGCTGGGGCTGCAGATGACAGGCCCTCTCGCTGGCTTCCAGGTGGACCAGCGGGTGCTCCAGGACCTGCTCTCGGAGAAGCTGCCCAGGCTGATGGCCCATCTGGGGCAGCACCACGTGGATCTCTCCCTCGTCACCTTCAACTGGTTCCTCGTGGTCTTTGCGGACAGTCTCATTAGCAACATCCTCCTTCGGGTCTGGGATGCCTTCCTGTACGAGGGGACGAAGGTAGGGTGCAGCCAGGGGATGGGCAGGGGGCCCCTGAGCAAGTCCCTTCACCCATCTGGGTCTTGACTCTGCCCCTGGAGAATGGGAAGACAATGCTTACTTGTCAGGGCTGTTGAACGTCTCCTGAGAGCATTGTCAACTGTAAAGTGCTCTGCATGTATGAGAAGTAGTGGTTCTGCCTCTGAAGTTGGGGGATTTCCTTTCCGTGGAGAGGAGGTGTGAGCATGATCAGAGAGGCACATCCCTATGCTGTCCTCGCCCCCTAGTCACCTGGGCCCTCCTTTTCTTCCTCCTGTTTGGACTAAACCTTGGATTAAGAGATCAGAGCTCAGGTCTAGACCCAGCTCTGTACTGACCTTGCCCAGAGACCTTGGGCAGGTCCCCCAACTCAGCCCTAGTTTACACCTCAGTTTACAAAGCACCCACAGATTTCTCATTTCTTTCTTTCTTTTTTTTTTTTTTTTTTTTGAGATGGAGCCTTGCTCTGTCACCAAGGCTGTAGTGCAGTGGCACGATCTCCGCTCACTGCAACCTCTGCCTCCCAGGTTCAAGCAGTTCTCCTGCCTCAACCTCCGGAGTAGCTGGGATTACAGGCACGCAACACCATACCTAGCTAATTTTTGTATTTTTAGTAGAGATGGGGTTTCATCATGTTGGCCAGGCTGGTCTCGAACTCCTGACCTCAGGTGATCCACCCGTGTCAGCCTTCCAAAGTGCTGGAATTACTGGCATGAGCCACTGCGTCTGGCCTGTCATTTCATCTGGTTCTTGCCAAAGCCCCACGTAAAGATACAGATTAACTCCATGAGATTCAACAGGGGCCGTGCCTCACCCACAGTCATGGGACAAGACAGGCTAGAGCCAGGACTCTGTCCAAATCCCCAGATTTCAAGCTGTGCGTCCCTTCCCCCGCGCCCCCCACCCCGCCGGGGTATTCAGTCTCCCCCAGCCCCCTGGAGCCCTTCCCCACACATTGTGCCTCCAGGCCTCAACTTCCACAGCCAGTCCAGGGTCTTCCATACTGCCCAAGTCTGTCAGGTTCCCTCCCTCCGGGGATGACCTGCCTGGCCCCCCATGCCCTACCTGAGCCCCCACTCTACCCCCAGGTGGTGTTTCGCTATGCCTTGGCCATTTTCAAGTACAACGAGAAGGAGATCTTGAGGCTACAGAATGGCCTGGAAATCTACCAGTACCTGCGCTTCTTCACCAAGACCATCTCCAACAGCCGGTGAGGAACCCCCACCCCCTGCCACTGCCACCACTCACACACCCCCAGGACACATAGCAGAGGGGAGGCTGATGTTTGCCAAGTAGAGATTGGTAAGTGACGCTGATGCTCATATTATAGCTTAGAAATCTTTGGGGAAGTCTGACTGTCTGAGTGATATGTCTGCCCCCTTAACATGGCATTTGAGGCCTCCCTGGAGTTTCATTTTTTGCCCACCTTCCCCTACCCTGAACACCCACGGCCAGTGATCCTGGAAAACAGAATTATACGAGTTCCTAGGACAACCCCACCTCTGGGCTTTTGCTCTTGCAGTTTCTTTTACTTAGAATGCCTCCTTGCCACTTCCACCACCACTATCTTCTTTGCCTGGTCACCTTTTATTCATTCCTTAAAACTCAGCTCACACGTGGGTCACTTCCTCTAAGAAGCCTTCCCTGACCAGCCCTTCCCTGCTGGGTTAGGTGTCTTTCTTCTGATCTTCCTCCTGCCTCAGTACATATCTCTGTGGGTGGAAATCATCTTATTCATTGTTTCCTCCTGAGGGCGGGGGTCAGGGCTCAGCCACAAAGGCAGAAGGAATGCGGGGATGTCTGTCTGGGAGAGCCGGGTAAACGCCAGCCAGGTGGGGTGACGTGCTCTGGGCTGATTGTGCCCTCCTCCCAGGAAGCTGATGAACATCGCCTTCAATGACATGAACCCCTTCCGCATGAAACAGCTGCGGCAGCTGCGCATGGTCCACCGGGAGCGGCTGGAGGCTGAGCTGCGGGAGCTGGAGCAGCTTAAGGCGGAGTACCTGGAGAGGCGGGCATCCCGGCGCAGAGCCGTGTCCGAGGGCTGTGCCAGCGAGGACGAGGTGGAGGAGGAAGCCTGACTTGGCCACCTCCCCTCCCCACAGCCTTCCTCACCCTTGGCTGGCAGACCCACTGGAGGTCAGGCACGGACCAGTGGCCCAGCCCTGGGTGTCCCATCACCATGTGACCTTGGACATGTCCCTTCCCCTCTCTGGCCCTCAGTTTCCCCACTGGGACATTGTGTGCTGCAAAGCCATTGGTTGGGCTACTTCTTCATAGGCACTTACTTACCCAGGGATGCCACCCTTTCGTCACCTCTTCCACAGAGCACTTTGGCATGTAAACAAGCAAGAGCACTGCCTCTATAGGGTAACCTGGAACATTCTCTAGGTTATATCAATATAAAACAATGTAAATGGTGGAAATCATTCATAAGCTTTGGAACTTAAACAGTTCTCAGTTACCAGTTGTTCCTGGATGGGCCCACGGTGCCAGGGTGTGCCACCACCAGGCTTCCAGCCTAGGGCATCTCTGGCTGCTATTTCTGTGAGCGTCTGCAGGGCCAGCCCCTGCCTGGTTCCCTGAGATGTTAGGGTTTTGTCTTTCTGGGTAGCAGCTCCTTTTCAATACTGCCTGTGTCTGCATTCCGGGATGCTCTCTGTGTACTGAAGCCTGTTTCCAAAGCCCGGCCCCTGTGCCCTCCTTTCTGCTCACAGCCCATTTTGGGGGGATCCCAGGGAAACCCCCTGTGCACCACCACCAGGAACTTGGTATGGCGGTTGGGCAGAGAGCCCTGGGTCAGGTGCCCCACTTGTGACCTCCCACTGCCCACTTCACAGGCTGGGGCACGGAGGGTCACCTCTCCTCTGAAAAATGGGTGGTTGGGAGGATGGGAGAAGGTGGGAAGTAGAGACTGCTGCAGCGCAAGCCAGGGCTGGCTCGTCACAGCACCCACCGTGGCCCCAACCCAGCGTCAGCCTCCTCCAGGTCCCTCCTCAGCAAACAGAGGCTTCAGTCTGTCCCCACCCGAGGCAGGGGGTCAAGGCCATACCAGTGACTTTGGCAACTCATTTCTCAGCAAAACCTGTGTCTGTGTTGGCCTAGCCTTGAGTTGGCTGTCTTTGGTATGAAGGACTGGGGGTTCTCACACGGAAGCCTCCTCTCTGGAAAACCACCCAGGATTAGGGGACGCTGCCCTGGAACCTCCTGGCTCTGATCTGAGGCTCCCATCCAGGCTGGGGAGGAAACTTTCCCCATCACTGGGGACCATGGACGGGCCCCGTGGTGGCCCTGGCTGGTCCCTAGCCCCACTGTCACCCACAGGTGTGAATTTGAGGGGTTGGCCCACCAGGCTCCCAGTTCCCTACACTGCACCGCCTGTGCAGCCTCAGGGAGGAGACGCTCAGGGTTCCTCTCCTCCCTGTCCACGTGGGCTCCTGGCTGGCCCGAGGGCTCCACTTTTCTGTGAACACCCTGCATTGGGGCTTGACTGCCTTTCTCATTGCTAAATTTTTTTCATCCGCTAAGGCCCTTTCAGCACCAAACTGTTTATGAAGTGTGATGGTGGCATGAGGGCGGCCTGGGGGTCCCAGCTGCACCCTGGACAAGCTAGATACTGCACCCCTAAGTTGGTCATCGGGATGATGAGAGGTCCAGCCCCATGGGGCTCCCAGGAGGGCTAAAGCAGGTAAACTGGTGCAGAGCCTGGAGGCTGGCACAGAGGAAAGTGCCACCGATGGGAACGAGCAGCCCTATTTTTTTTTTTTTTGAGATGGAGCCTCCCTCTGCTGCCAGGCTGGAGTGCAGTGGCGCAATCTCGGCTCACTACAACCTCTGACTCCCTGGTTCAAGCGATTCTCCTGCCTCAGCCTCCTGAGTAGCTGGGATTACAGGTATGCGCCACCACGCCCAGCTAATTTTTGTATTTTTAGTAGAGACAGGGTTTCACCATGTTAGCCAGGATGGTCTCAATCTCCTGACCTCGTGATCTGCCTGCCTCAGCCTCCCAAAGTGCTGGGATTACAAACGTGAGCCACCACACCCGGCCTGAGCAGCCCTCTTACGAAGGAAACACCACCTGCAGGGCCCTGAGGCCTGCAAAAGCCCCAAGGCTGCCTGGGAGCTCTGGCCCAGGCGGTCCCTCTGCCTTTAGCCTTGAAATTCACATTCCCTCTTCAGCAACAACAATCAAAAAAGAATCAGGCAACGGGCACAGGGGCTATTGGATAAATGGCAGCCCACCTCTACCTTTTTCCCTCCCCCTCCCCCACCTCCCCTTCCCTCCTTCCTCCCCGTCCTCCCTCATCCCCCTTTTCCTCTTTCCCCATTCTCCTCTCCTTCCCTTCTTCCTCCTTTCTCCCCTCTTCTCCCCTTTTCTTCTTCCCTCTCTTCCTCCTCTCCATCTCTCCTCCATCTCCCCACATCCCCCCAACCCCAGGCAGAGGAGAAGCTCTGCTCAGAGCTGAGTGTCTGTGCTCTTTCCCTCCCCTCCTGTGGAGAGGGGTGGGTGGTACTTTGTATTTGACCCAGCATAATGTAACCTCTGGTTCCTACCTGGCTGCACCTGAGAATCACCTGAGTAGGCCAGGCGCCATGGCTCACGCTGGTAATCCCAGGACTTTGGGAGGCCAAGGCGGGTGGATCACTTGAGGCCAGGAGTTCAAGACCAGCCTGGCCAACATGGTGAAACCCTGTCTCTACTAAACATACAAAAAATTAGCCGGGCATGGTGGTGGGCACCTGTAATCCCAGCTACTCGGGAGGCTGAGGCAGGAGAATCACTTGAACCTGGGAGGCGGCGGTTGCGTTGAGCTGAGGTCGTGCCATTGCATTCCAGCTTGGGCAACAAGAGCGAAACTCTGTCACAAAAAAAAAAAAAAAAAAAAAAAGAATCACCTGAGTAGTTTTTTAAAAATGTTGGTGCTGGGGTCCTATGCCTGGAGCCTGTGGTGGAGCCCAGGCATTCTGATACATGGAAAGGTTGGGGACACAGGACACGGGACACAGGGCTAACTGCCTCCTCAGGCCCTGACAGGGAGCTGGGATTGAGAACTGCTTGTCCTGCAGCATCAACTCACCCAGGCCAAGCTCAGGTTACCAACGAGTAGACAGGGCTCAGAGACATTAGCTAACCTATCCAAAGTGACACAGCCACTGGTTGAGCCATGCTCAAGCCTAGAGCCCTTACTGCAAAGCCAGGGAGGACTCCCCCAGCTTAATCCACCTGTGGAACCTAGAACACCTTCCCCAAGGACCTAGGGAAGGGGCATGCCTGGCCTGTGGCCTCCTGGGGATACCCTCAGAAGATAGTTCTAAGCCAAGGAAAACTAGAGGAAGAATTTCCTCATGGTTGCCTCACGCTGGGATTGTAGCACTATTTCTCCCCTTCATCAGAGACAACAAGAGAAGCATGATACCCACATGGCAAGGAGGCTGAGCAGGGACTGGTGGGCCCACCCCAGAGCATCTGTGCCTGCTGCTGCTGCCCCTGGGGCACCTGCTTGCCCTTCCCTGCTCTTTCTGGAGGGTGTTTGGGGCCCACTCCTGGTGTCAGGTTCCTGGCCCGCACCACAGCTGTCGCCCCCTTCCCCTGGGGCTGCTGCCTTCCAGGGCTGGAGGATCCGATCCCTCTCAGCCCCACCTTCCCACCCTAGGGGACAGGACCTCATGCTCAAAGCATGCCTTCCCCAGGCCTTAGGCCCCCAGCAAGCTGTGGTCCGACCTGCTCTAAAGGAGAGGAAAAGGGAATTACCCAGGGAACCTCCCTGGGGCAACATCCCTAAGAATAAAGGGACTGGGTCAAAGGAGGTGGAAGGCCCCCCTCCCAACAACCCCTAACATAAGAGGTGCTCACTCACTTCCAGAGATTGCCCGTGTTCAAGGCTACTATCCTCCAAACACAGACCCCTCCCCAACCCCCAGGCACTGTCTCCTCATTCTTTCTCAACCCCCTCCCCCATGGACATGGGGCCATATCGTACAGAAAGTTCCATGTGGGGCAGATAGATGGAGAACTTGCCCCCCACCCCCACCACACACACACATATGTTCTGGTCCTGCACAAGATGTTTACCCATATATGGAAGATTAACAAAGCCAGCCATGTGGGTGCACTGGGAAGGAAGAGGGAGGTTTCCTGGCCCATCCCAATCCACACTAAGGCCTAATAGAAGATGCCAGGAGATGGGCCCAACTTTGGAACCAGATCTGCTATGTGGTTTTCTAGCTAGGGGATCCTGGGTAGGTCATGCCCACTGTGCCCTCAGTTTCCCCATGTGTGCAATCCTGCATCTGGACCAGGATTAGAGGGAGGGAAGGGGCAAGAGAGGAGGACACTCCCCAGCCACAGCAACCCCAGGAAGGGTCCCAGGTTCATTGCAGAGGTCTCCCTCTGGCTTATGGGTCCATATGCCCACAGCCCCCAGAGATGTCTCTGTCAAACCAGCTGTTCCCCAAACAGTCCCAGCCACCAACCGCCGTGGCACAGGGTAGGAAGATGCAGGTGCAAGCCTGGGAGGGCACATCCATAGGACATCTAGGAAGGCTAGGCCTGGAAGGATGAGTGGGTTTAGACAAGGGAGATGATGATTTGGGAAGAGAACTGCAGACAGAGCAAAGGCTCAGAGATGTCAGAGTGCAAGGCGAGTGGCATTGGCAGAGGTAGAAAGCCACACCAGAGATGCTGGCCCAAGCCCTAAATGAATTAAGACATTCAAGGCCAGGCGTGGTGGCACGCACCTGTAATCCCAGCACTTTGGGAGGCCAAGGCAGGCAGATTGCTTGAGCCCAGGAGTTGGAGACCAGCCTGAGCAACGTGGTGAAACCCTATCTCTACAAAAAATATAAAAATTGGCTGGGCATGGTGGCACGCACCTGTAGTTCTAGCCATTCGGGAGGCTGAGGTGGGAGGATTGCTTGAGCTTGTGTGGTGGAGGCTGCAGCGAGCTAGGATTGTGCCACTGCACTCCAGCCTGGGCGACAGAACAAAACCATGCAAAAACAACAACAACAAAGATATTCAGATGCCTTAGCCTGGGAAAGATCATGGTGCCCACCGTCCAGCTGTAATTCAAGTAAAAACCAAACCATGATTATAAAGAATTCCCACAGTGTTCTGATTTCATCCATATGTTTGTTTGTTTGTTTGTTTGAGACAGAGTCCCACTCTGTAGCCCAGGCTGGAGTGCAGTGATGTGATCTCAGCTCACTGCCACCTCCACCTCCTAGGTTCAAGTGATTATCCTGCCTCAGCTTCCCAAGTAGCTGGAACTATAGGCACATGCCACCACGCCCGGCTAATTTTTGTATTTTTAGTAGAGACAGGTTTTCACCATGTTGGCCAGGCTGGTCTTGAACTCTTGAGTTCAAGCAATCCACCTGCCTTGGCCTCCCAAAGTGCTGGGATTACAAGCATGAGCCACTGCGCCCAGCCATCCATATGCTTGATACCCAACTCTTGCACACTAACACCAGAAGCATGCGTTCAGTCTACCTGCTGGGCAATCCAGCTCCAGAAGGTCTGAATCAGAGCTGTAGGATGGGGTTTTCAGGACCATACTGCACACTGGGCTTTGGGTGGTAGGCAGGGAGCCCGTCCAGCTCTGGGCAGGGGGGTGGTACAGTGGACAATGGAAGCTGAGTCACATTCTAAGGAGAGAATCAAGAGCTCCCCAAGTACCTTGCCACTCCAAGCCTCAGTTTTCTTATCTGTAAAATGGAGGTAATAATAGTGGCTAAATAAAGCCACTATTATTAGAAGCTTAGAAGAAACGATACAGATATGTAAAGTAGTAACAGTGTACTCTGTTATCCACTCCACAATTATATATTGAGTGGTTACTATGTGCCACGGAGCAGTTCAAGGCCCTCAAGATAACCCGTCTCTACTGAACAAAACCAAGAGCTCTTCACAGACGTGGTGTGGAGTGGAGTGGCTGTTAGCTTAGTAGCCGTGGGAGCCATACTGCCTGGGGTTGCATGACTAGCCGGGTGATCTTAACCTAGGTACTTAATATCTCTGTGCCTCAGCTCTTTTGTGTTAAATAGGTGAGTAATGGTATCAACCTCATAGGCCTGTGTGACAGTGAAGGGAGGTAATGCACAGAAGGCGCTTAGAGGAGTGCGTGGCTCAGTAGTGTTAGGTGGGGGTGGTACCCAAAGGTAGGGCCTCCCCATTGTCTAGTGTCCTCAGGGCTCTCCAGCCAGCGAGGCTGGCAGCAGCGCCCCCGGCTGGTCCCGAGAGAAGGAAGGGCGTCCTCCTCGGTTCCCAGCGGCGCTCCCGGCTCCTCTCCTCCCTGCGGACGGGGAAGCCTCGGTAACCGCTGTAACTGCTCGGGGAAAGGAGCGCTTCCCCGGCTTCCCCGGCCGGGCTCGGCGCGCGCACTGTACCCGGCCGGGATCGTCACATCCAGGGCTCAAACAGCCTTAAGAGGCCGACGCGGTTACTGTCTCCATTTCACAACGGGGGAAACTGAGGCTCCGGGAGGTCAGTTTCCTCATCCCACACCACGCAGCGAGGGCACGGCGCGACGTGGGGCCGGCGGCTCTGCCTGTCCCCAGCCTCCGCCTGGTGGCCGGCAGCCCGCCCCAATCACTGCGGCGTGTGCGCGCCTGTTCCCAGCACGTGTGCGCGCCCCGAGACCCGCCCCGGGGAGCCAGGAGCGCGGTCGGGGTCGTGGGGGCGGAAAAGGGTGGCCAGGGCGGACCCGCGGGGCGGGCGAGAGGGCGGACCTTGGGCCAGGCCCCCGCCCCGCCCTCCGGCCCCGCCCGCCGGGCTGCAGGGGGAGGCGGCGGCGGCTCTGGGCGCCGGGAGTCGGCGGGCGGCGAGGAGCGCGGAGCCGGAGCTGGACGCCGCCGCCGCCACAGCCACCTGCGCGGCAGTCATCAAGGTAGGGCGGCCCTGCGCCGCTGGCCGTGCCTTCCCGGTCTGCGCGATGGGGGCGTCGGGCGGGACGTGCGCGCTGCGCCCCCTCGGCTGCAGCTCCCGGAGAGGGAGGGATGCGGGGCTCGGAGCGCGGGGGACCTGGCTTTCAGCCCCTTTGCGTGACCTTGCACAAAGCACTGCTCCTCTCCAGGCCTCAGTTTCCCCGTCAGGATAGCTTGCTCATTGGTGGCCCCCTTCTCGCGGGGTTGTTGGGAGGGGCCGCCTCGAGGTCCGGGCTCCCGACGGCTCGCTGCCCTCATGAGCACTGTCTGCACCGCCCACCCCTCCTGCCCGCGGTGAGGGAAGCTCACTCTGGGCGCGGCCAGCCGGTCCCGACAGGCCCCTGCTGTGGCCCGGGTGCTCCATGGGACTCTTGTCGGGACCCTCCCCCTCTTGGCTGCGTTACCTGCTGGGCCTCAGCTTCCTGGTACAGGAAACGGTGGGGTGGGGGGCATCCCCGGGTCCCCGCCAAGCCGGCCTGGGCGTGCATGTGGGGCATCAGCCGGCCCGCCAAGAGGGTTTGCTCGTCTGGGGCTGGAGGAGCCCTAGGTTGGAGGTGGCTGGACTCCTGGCGGCACGACTGCCTGGACCAGCCCCACGTAGGCACCTCGATTTAGTGAGTGGTATAGGACAGCTCCTTCCCCTTCCCCACCCGGGCCAGGTGCTAGTGCCTAGCTCTGTGTCCCAGAGCTAGTGTGTGATAAGGTGTGACACACACTAGCTGGTGTGACAAGGGCTGACTGGCGGCCACGCCTGGACCTCAGAGGGGTGACAGTGCCAAGGGGCTGTGTCCGCGTGGCATTAAGGGATGGGGCAGAGCACAGGTCTGAGGGACTGTGGTCCCAGGCTCCCTAGGTAAAGAAGACCTATGGCATCTGGCCCAGCCCCTCTGTAAGATCCCCTCTGGAAGGTCTTGCTGCCCCCTTGCACACTCCTTGTGATAGGAATCTCACTAGTTGTAAACCAAGCTGGAATCTGCTACCCAGTCACTGCCTCTCCTGCTGGTCCTGCTCTGGACACACAAACAACCTCTGACCCTTCCTCCCTCACCCTGGGGCAGTGATCAGGTCCCTTAAATATGCTCATCTCCAGACCCAGCAGCCCCAGGCCCAGCAGTTTCTCCCATCAGATCCCAGGGAGCCAAGGCAAGAAGAGGGAGCCGAGGTGTCTGCCCTGGAGCAGGCTGTGGGGCCTCGGCTTTCCTGGGGCTTGTTCAGAACCCACCTGTGCATCAGGACTGGAATGTGTCTCCCCAGCTTCCTGCCCCTCCTGGGGACCGTCTGAGAGGTCCGGAGTGAGGAGAGCCGGAGCCCCTCTGCAGGCCTTTCCTGCCCCATGGGGCCTCTTCTCCACCTCCCTGATGCCTGCCCTGTTTGAGGGAGCAGTTTCTAGGAATCACTTCTCAGCCTCCTGGTCTTTCTTGTCCCCTTCATGACCTGCCCCGCACCCAGGGATTTTCTTAACAGCCAAAAGAGGGCAGGAGGCCCCTGGACAGGTAGTGAGCTCTTTGTCATCACAGGTATTCAAGCAGAACCTGGGGGTGAGCTACCTTGGACTGAAAGTCTATGGAATTCTAGGGCTGAAGTAGTGCCTATGACCTTGCCCTGCGGCCATGGCGGAGCTGCACAGGACTGGGAGCTGGACCACAAATGAGTGTTATTATCCCCTCGTAAAAGCAGGCAAAGTATATGTGCTGGCCCATGAGCCCAGCTCCGACGCACAGGCTTAAGTGCTACCTGGGTCTCCTGTCATCTCGACACATGTATAATCTGGGCCCTGTTTTCCTGCTTGCCTAATTCAAGCCTTTTTGGCCTGATTTAGGAGCATGGCAGATTCTGGTTATTAAAAAGTCATGCTATGACTTTAATTGCTAATAATTTTTAAATGCACCATGGAATCATGGAATGTCTGAGCTGAAAGGAGCCTTCAGACGTCGTCTCATTCAACCCCCTCATTTTACAGATAGGCATCCCCTGTCGCCAGAGGGGATGTGACTGGGCAAAGGTCACACAGCAAACCAGCAACCGAGCCCAGGGATCCTGATTCCAAGATTGGAGTGCCTTTTTTTCTCCAAAAAAAACACATAACATATAATAAATGAAAGCAGTCTGTATTTATTCCTGTAAAATTAGCAAAAATAAAAATAAAAAGATGAAACTCTGTGCTGGCAAGGCTATAGGGATTCGCCTGTGGCATTTAATTTTGCAGAGCAACCTGGCAGCCTGTTATCATGAAAATGACCATATTTGCCCTTTGCCCTTAGCCGGCTACTTTGGGGACTTTATCCTAAGGAAGTAACTAGGGAGAGAGACATATGTAGTGCTGTTATTTGTAAGAAGTTGTCTTCTGGCCAGGCACAGTGGCTCATGCCTGTAATCCTAGCACTTTAGGAGGCCAAGGTAGGCGGATCACCTGAGGTCTAGAGTTCGAGACCAGCCTGGGCAACATGATGAAACCCTGTCTCTACTAAAAATATAAAAATTAGCCGGGTGTGGTGGCACATGCCTGTAATCCCAGCTACTCGGGAGGCTGAGGCAGGAGAATCACTTGAACCCGGGAGGCAGAGGTGGCAGTGAGCCGAGATTGTGCCACTGCACTCCAGCCTGGGCGACAAGAGCGAGACTCCATCTCAAAAAAAAAAACATAAAGAAGTTGCCGTCTAGTGAAGAAGTGTTCAGTTTTATCTGGGGCTTAATAAACATTTCATTTGACAAATACAGCTTAAAAAATAGTGGCACTGAAGCTTACATTACTGGAGTCTGGCCAGCATAGAAACAGTTTAATCCAGAATAAAGACCATGAGACTAAAGTCAGCAGACATAGATTCCAGATTGAAGTCTTCCTCTTCCCTACTGTGTGACCTTGGGCCGATCCGTTCCCCTCTCTGGACCTCACTTTCTCTATCTGTGAAATGGGGGTAGACTCAGCAGTTGCTGAATTTGTTTGAGCTCTGACAGCCAACCTCTTAGAGTGAACAAATCTCAGTAGCAAAGCCGAGATTGGAAGGAGATTCATTAAATGAATCCCCTTAGAGGCAGGTAGCTAGCTCCCCACCGAGGGGTTTCAGCCTTAAACCTTTGCTATTTCAAAATGGCCAGAAGCTGGATCGTTTTAGAAGTTGGTGTGTTTTTATCTTCTCTGTCAAATCTCAGGAGGTCCAGAAAATAATTCAGCAGAATCTTCTTGTGTTTTAAGTCTATAATCCATGCCTTGCCTCCTTCAGAACAGATTGGACGTGCTTTGCAATCACACCTGGTCTAAAGGGCCAGGAATAGGTGACTTTGCTTCTGTGGTCAAACTGTGCCTCCTGGGGGTCTGCAGGCTGCTATGGGAAACTTACTAGGTTAAACCACATGAAACGGCCAGTATGTGACTTTTTTTGACTTACAAGAAATGGCAATTTCATTTGGTTCAGCCTAAATGGAAAAAGATATACAGGTATTTAAAGAGCGGTGTGCTCCTTACTATAATTGAGAGATTGGCAGGGTGTGGTGGGGACAAGGAAGGTGTGATTATGAGCTTGCAGAAGTCAAGGAGGAGGGACATGGGAGCCTCACTTTGAAGAATCACTAACAGTAATAATAATAGCTAACATTCATTGAGGGTTTACCGCCTGCCTAATTCTGTCCTAAGTGCTTTATGTTCATTCATTCCATTAGTCATTCAGCCAGTATTTATTAAGCACCTACATTGTACTAGTTTTTTTGTTTGTTTCTTTTGTTTTGTTTTTGTTGTTGTTTTTTGTTGTTGTTGTTGTTTTCTGAGACAGAGTCTCGCTCTGTCTCCCAGGCTGAAGTGCAGTGGCATGATCCCGGCTCACGGCAACCTCCGCCTCTGCCTCCTGGGTTCAAGTGATTCTCATGCCTCAGCCTCCTGAGTAGCTGGGATTACAGGTGCGTGCCACCACACCAGCTAGTTTTGTATTTTCAGTAGAGACAGTGTTTCGCCATGTTGGCCAGGCTGGACTCGAACTCCTGACCTCAAGTGATCCGCTTGTCTCGGCCTCCCAAAGTGCTGGGATTACAGATGTGAGCCACCACACCTGACCTGTACTAGGTATTTTCTAAGTGCTGGGGAAAGGGGGAAGGTGCTGATATTAAACAAAATAGACCAGAAAGATCTTCCCCCAAAGAGCTTACAATCAGATGGGGGGAAGACAGATGAAAAACAATAAATAAAATAGATGAATAGGTGATAAATAAAATCAGTGATAAATGAGATGGAGCAAATAGAACATAGGAGGGGTTAGGGTGTGTGAGGGGGCAGTTTTAACTAGGGTGGGCTGGGGGCCTCATTGAGAAGGTGATTTTTAGGCAAAGGCTTGAAGGAGAGGGGTGAGTCAGGCTCATTTCTGGGGAAACAGCCATTCAGGTGGAGGGAACAGCTGGGGCAAAAGCCCTGAGGCGGGACCATGCCTGGCATGTTCAGAGAAGCGTGAGCTGGGACAGAGTGATGGCGAGAGAAGAGGAAGAGAGGAGCAGGCAGGCCCTGGGCTAGACTGTGTACCCCACCATGCTCACAATGGAATCCTGCGAGTGTATGACGGAGCTACTCTTTTTATCTCGCTTTTCCAATTAAGAAAACAAAAATACAGAAAAGTTACGTGGCTTATTGAAACTGTGTCTCATGGAGAATCTAGGACTTTCAGCCAGGGTCAGCGGGGAGCCATGGAAGGCTTTTGAATTGGGTAGGAACATGGCCAGATTTGAATATTGGTGTGATTCCTGCGAGATTGCTATGGTCTGAATATTTATGTTCCTCCAAAGCTCATATGTTGAAATCTTACCCCATAAGGTGATGGTATTAAGAGGTGGGGCTTTTGAGAGGGAATTAGGTCAGGAAGGCAGAGCCCTCATAATGGGATTAGTGTTCTTATAAAAGAGGCCCCAGAGAGACCCTCACCTCCTCCACCACATGAGGACACAGTAAGAAGGTGCCATTCTATGACCCAGGAAGTGGGCCCTCACCAGACTCCAAATCTGCTGTCTTAGTCTTGGACTTCCATCCTCCCGAACTGTGAAAAATACATTTCTATTGTTGATAAAGCACCTACATTTTTTTTTTTTTTTTTTGAGATGGAGTTTCGCCCAGCCACCTAGGCTGGAGTGCAGTGGCGTGATCTTGGCTCACTGCAGCCACCGTCTCCCGGGTTCAAGCGGTTCTCCCATCTCAGCCTCCTGAGTAGCTGGGATTATAGGTATCCGCCATCATGCCTGGCTAATTTTTTTCTTTTTTTTTTTTTTTTTTTTTGAGATGGAGTCTTGCTCTGTCGCGCAGGGTGGAGTGCAGCAGCACGATCTCGGCTCACTGCAAGCTCCACCTCCCCGGTTCATGCCATTCCCCTGCCTCAGCCTCCCCAGTAGCTGGGACTACAGGCGCCCACCACCACGCCCGGCTAATTTTGTTTTTGTGTTTTCAGTAGAGACGGGGTTTCACAGTGTTAGCCAGGATGGTCTCAATCTCCTGACCTCATGATCCGCCCCCCTCAGCTTCCCAAAGTGCTGGGATTACAGGCGTGAGCCACTGCGCCTGGCCAAAGCACCCAATTTATGATATTTTGTTGTAGCAGCAGCAACGGACGAAGACAGGTGCAGAGAGATGGCTGTAGAAATAGTCCAGGCCTGGAGTGCTGCTGTGGGACCTGGGCAGTGAACTTGGTGCTAGGGGAGAGGTTGGGGTCCAGGCCAGGTGAGCAGGAGGAGGATGAGGAGGAAGCCAGGCTGACCCTGGGCTTATATATTTAACAAACACTTATTAGCAGTTCTTACCACCATCTAATATTTTATATACATTAACCCAATCCCCATAACAACCTATACGGTACATACTGTTTGTTATTATTTCTCCCGTTTTAAAATGGATATATTATATGTAAATGATATCTCATGAAGTTAATTTACAAAGAAAATACATTTTTAAAATTATAAACACTTGAAAATGGAGAATTTTAGAAAAAGGCAGGAAAACAGACAAAATAAATTACCCATATCTTCTCCTCTTCTCATCCCACATAATCAATATGAACATTTACTTTCAGTCTTTTTTGTGCTATCATTCCCATTTTATAGATGAGAACACTGAGCCCCAGGGAAGTTGGGTAGCTAGCCCAGGATCATACATTCAATCTATGTCATCTGCCACCAGTGTCCAGGGCTTAATCACCTTCCCCTGCTGCCTGTAGTCCATCCCTGGAATGTCAGAGTTGGTGGGTTCCATTAAGATACCATCCCCCAAACCTAGCCCCTCCCCCCGCCAGCCACCCCACTCCTGGCATCATTTCACAGATAGGTAAAGTAAGGCCCAACAAGAGATGGAGCCTTGCTCAGCATCTATCAGCCAGTCAGGAGCAGATAGGTGAAGTCTCATTCAAATAAGAAATCGGGAGCTGAGCATTTGTGCAGGGTTGATATGACAGCTGCTTCTAGCCTGGCCTTGAGCCTGGAGTTTGTAGGGGCCCTGGCAAATGGCATGACCCTGCCCACAGGCAGTGCAGGGGCAGGCGTGTGTTCCCTGGGCCCAAGAGTCTTGTCCCTCCAGCCAGCCCTGGGTGGGAGGTGAGTTTGGGGCTTTGCCCACACTGCAGGTCCCCTGAGAGTTGTCTCCTGTACTCTGACTGTGCATTTATTTCTGGCTGTGGTGCCAGCAAACTCCTGGGGCTGCCTGCTGCCAGGAATGCAGCCCTGGCTTCTAGCCCCATCTCAGACACTGAGTGGCCTTGGGCCAGGGTCTTTCCTGACCCACCTGCAAAATGGCATCATAACAGCCCCAGCCACAGGATGAAGTAAGAAGTGCAAGGGAAGTTCTTGCACAGGGCGTGGTCTATGGCGTGCTCAATAACTGGGCAACTCCTGTGGCTGTTCCTAAGGCTGCACCACGGTGTTGGCCCAGGCTGGGGAATTGAGCCCACTGCAGACAGAGCCCCCTCCTGCCAACCTCCCTTTCACACCTGGCTGACCAGGTAGACCTGCCTGAGAAATCAGATACAAGCCTCCAGCAATGGTTTGGAGTCTAAGATTGCGGACAACAAGGGATGCAGTGGAGCAAAAGAACCCAGGCCTCTAAAGAAGGAGAGCTGACCCCGCTACTGATATGCTCCTTAGGCAAGTCTTGACTCTTCTTTATGACTCAGTGTCCTCATCTGTAAAAGGGGAAGAATAATTCCTGCCTTAGTCATTGTAATGATCTTCACCCCAGCAACCATCTATTGATGTTTTTCTAATGCTTGGGGAGTGTGAATGTAGACAAGCTAGACCCGTCACAGCCGTAAGGGCCCATGGCCTGGCAGGGGCACTACAGTTATCATAGGGAAGCCCAGGAGCTGTGGGGCCTCCGGGAGGGCACCTAACCCAGCCTGGGGTGGAAGTGGGGGGTCACGGAAGGCTCCCTAGAGGAGCTGATGCCTGAGCTGGGTTGTTAGTGTGATTTGGAGACAGCCAGACTATGAAGGGTAGAAAAATAAGGGAAGATATTGGGTCAGTCGCTCCACTTCTCTAAGCGTCAGTTTCTTCATTTATAAAATGAGGATAATAAATACCTGTTCTGCCTAATGTATAGGCTTGTTGTAAGGCTCTAAATTGGATAAAAGTAAGGAGGCGCTTTATGAACTACAAAATGCCGGGCACCTACCTATTCATTATTCATTGTGATTTCTGGAGCCCCTAGGGGTTAGGGAAATATCAGGCCAGCATCTGGGGCTGGGAGAACTTTCAGTTGGTTTTGAAAGGGCTACAATCAAATCGGACAGAGACAGACAGCCGCCATTAACCACACACCCCTTGATTTAAGTGCTCTGGAGTATTTCTGTGCCTGGGTGTGGCTTTGTTTGGTGGGGTCCCTGAAGGCAGCCATGGCCCCATCACAGATCACAGCCCCACTCTGAGGATGAGGAGGAACAACGTCAGACCCAAAGCACTACGTCCCTGTAGAGGCCTGGGACCTGCCAGGGATAGGGTTAGAGGATGGGAGCACTGTGGGGCTGCCATGAAGAAACCAGTCTGTTTAGAGAGAGGGCCACCATGTCACGGTGAGATAAAGAGTAGTATGTGTGGAATGAGACTGTTTGGGTTTGAATATGAGAAAAGAATCTTTCCCCAGCATGCAGACATAGCAAAATATTCAGACAGACATCAAGCTAATTATCACTAGGTGGTAGAATTTTGTTTTCTTTGGTCTTTTCTACATTTAAAATGTTTTGGCTGGGCATGGTGGCTCCTCCCGGTAATCCCAGCACTTTGGGAAGCCAGGAGTTTGAGACCAGCCTGGGCAACAAAGTAAGACATTGCCTCTATTAAAAATAAAATAAAATAAAATAATTTTATACTTGATAGATAATTTATTTCTGTAAAGATTTTGGTGATATGTGTGCAGTCATTCCTAAATATTCAGCTTCCAGGACACCCAAGGATATCAAAATCTGTGGATATTCAAATCCCTGATATAAAATAGTATAGTGTTTACATGTAACCTACACACACCCTCCTGTATACTTTAAGTCATCTATAGATCACTTACAATGCCTAACACAATGTAAATGCTATGTAACTAGTTATTATACTGTATATACATATTTTTAAGACAGAGTCTTGCTCTGTCACCCAGGCTGGAGTATAGTGGCACAATCTCAGCTCACTGCAAACTCCGCCTCCCGGGTTCAAGCGATTCTTGTGCCTCAGCCTCCCAAGTAGCTGGGATCACAGGCATGCACTACCACACCCAGCTAATTTTTTACATTTTTAGTAGAGATGGGGTTTCGCTATGTTGGCCAGGCTGGTCTCGAACTCTTGATCTCAAGTAATCTGCCTGCCTCGGCCTCCCAAAATACTGGGATTACAGGTGTAAGCCACCGTGCCTGGCCCATTATACTGTATTTTTAAATTTGTATTTTTTAATTGTTGTATTGTTATTTTTCTTTAATTTTTTTGAATATTTTCCACTGAGGTTGGTTGAATCTACAGATGCAGGACCCACAGATACAGAGGGCCAACTATGTATGCAATATAAGTTATAATGATATTTAGATAATAAGATACTCAGGCCGGTCTGACATCAGCAGGCTGCAGGGATGAAGTCAGCACTCACAGCATAAGGACTTTGGTAAGGCCTGGATGACATCCCCAGTGCTGGCCTTCGGAACAGTTGGGAGCAGAGTCCAAGGATGGCTTGATGGAGTCACACTGGAGGAGATGTCTGTGGGGGTTTCTGAAGGTGGGAACTAGGACTCTTTTCTTGGGACAAAGACTTAGGGTTTTGGGTGGCTGCAAGCACAGTAGCATTGTGACCAAACTGTCCAACTGTGGAATGTACCACATCAGTAGCAACAGAGGGTTGAAGGCAGAGGTGAGGGTCCTGCTGAAGTTTGGGCCGCCTTCTGAGCAAGACTAGGACAACTGAGACAGATCCAGAGGGGCGCCAGGCCAGGGAAGGGCCTGAGCCTTCAAATTCCGTGAAGCTCTGGAGATCCAGGGTGAATGCTAGGCCTCAATAGACGCTTGTCCCTTAACGATTTGTGTTCTTGGTCTTTGATCCCATCTCACAGGCGTTTCAGCCTCTTTGCAAGGGAAGTAAAGAATCTAAGCTACTGCGGTATTTCATTCAAGGCAGGGCTTATCTGTTGTGAGATGTACCCTTATTTTAGAATCCATTAAGAAAGAAAAGGCAACAGAAACTATAAGTTGCATCCCAGTTTCAGAGGTGTTAAAATGTAAAAAACTGTCTTGGAATCGTTTGACATGTGGCGGGCCCCCAATTAGACTCTTAGTGTGCATTCACTCATGGAATCTTCACCATCGCATTGTAGCTAGATAGTCTTGTCCTCTTTTTACAGATAAGGAGGCAGGAGCCCAGAGAGGTTGAGTAAATTTGCAAGGTCACGCAGCCAGCAAGAGGCAAAGCTGGGCTTTGAACCTGGTCTAATTAGATTCCACTTCTTTTTCCTCATCCAACCCCACAAAGAAAAGGCTCCTGAGTCCTGGCCCTTGGGAAGAACAGAATCTCCACACTGCCAGCTCAGAAATGCTCCAGTGGCCTGGTCATTAAAAGCCTGGTACTCTGAGTAATGGGGGTGGGGAGTGTGGAGGAGGGCTGGGGAGATAATGAACAGGAAGGAGCTTTGAGAGCTTGCTGGCAGGGTCACTAGCCTCATCCTTGTTGAAACCATTGCAGGAGTGGCTCGGCCTGTGTGGCCTGCCCTGGAGAAAGGCTGTAGAGATATCTGCCCCACACAGATAATCCTGGAGCCTCACCCAGACTGACCCATTCATTCGCTCCCTAAAAAGTTATCTTTCAATGTAATTTTTTGACTAGGACCTTTGTTCACGATTGATTATTTTCTGTATGTAAAGCATTAGAGATACCAAGCACAGCAAAACAGACACAGGCCCGCCTTTGAGGGCTCACAGACCAAACGGGAGATGGACAGTAATCGTAGAGTCCCACAGAATCTGGAGGAGGAGAGAGGAGTGAAGGGCGTGCAGAGTAGAGAATGTGCTGAGTCCGGGGTCACTGCAAAAGGCTGCAGTCCAGGGCACAGATGGTGCCGGTCAAGGAAAGGAAGGTATTTGGAGATGAGATGGCTCTTTTAAGGAGGTGAAACTGAGGCTCAGAGAGGCCATAGGACTTGTCTGAGGTCACACAGCTTGGAAGTGACTCTCCTTGTATGGTTTTCTTTGTTGTGGGTTCCTTTCTTGAGTTTTCCTTTGGAGATGAAAACATGATGTGAGGGGAGCCATGGCCTGCGAGGGGATGGATGGGATGTTCTAAGGAAAGGACTTTGAGCTGAGATCTGAAAGATGAGTAGGGACTGAGCAGGCAAGGGTGGGGAGGGAGGCACGCTGCATAGGAGAAACAGCCTTGCCAAAGCCCTCCGGCTGGAGGAAACAGGACTTTGAAGAACTGAAAGCACCGTGATGTGTGCAGCTCAGATCCCTGGGCAAGGTGAGGCTGGGGAAGTAGAACAATGGCCGCCGAGGGGTCTGCTCACATTTACATATTTCGGAAAGATCAAGGGCAAGATGGTTGGTGGCTGAGACTAAATGACCAAGTTTAACAGATGTTTGGAGCCAGGCACCGTGGCTCACGCCTATAATCCTAGCACTTTGGGAGACTGAGACAGGAGGATTGCTTGAAGCCAGGAGTTCCAAACCAGCCTGGACAACATAGTGAGACCTCATCTCTTAAAAAAAAGCAAGAGAGAGAGATGACTTGAAGGTGGGACAGGAGGCTGGGATTAGTGATGGACTGGCATTGGGTACAAGAAGAAGGAGGCCACGTGGGTGCCCGTGGGTTCTGGCTTTTCCGGCAGTGCCCTTCTCATGGCCTGACTTGCAGAGGGAGTCGCGCTGGGGGACACAAGCAACATGGGAGCAGCCTTCACCCCACTGGGGCCTCCTGCCCAGGGCTGGTTATTGTCCACCATTTTCCTCCCAACTGAGCTTAGATATCCAGGTTCACCCAGTGCTGGGGTTTGCCAGATGATGTGAAAAAAAAGTCAGTGGGGTGAGGGATTTTAGGGTGTTGATAAGAGTGAGCTGATGTCCCAGGTTACTGGGGACAAGAAATGGCCTTCCACAACATGCCCATGGAAATCACATGGCCCCAACACCATCCCTGGAGCTGGTCTTTCAGCAAAGGTGTTGCTGAGCATGGTGGTGGAGTTGGGGCATTGCTTGATGCATTGTGTCATCCTGGAGGGGGGTCTCTGGTTGTGGCTTCCAGGGCCCTCTACTCGAGCCTGAACCTGTTTTTACTGATCCATCATTGGGGACACTGGCAAAGGGCTGGTCACATGTGGCAGGTGACAGGAGGCTGGAGGTGGGGAGGGTGCGGTCAGGAGGGGTGCTTGAATTAGTGACTTTGGAAGCAGGTGGAGCATTTTCACCTAATGACAGAGTTCACTGTGCAGTCAAAAGAAGGGATGGTGCAGGTCAAGGAAAGGAGGGTATTTGAAGATGAGATGGTTCTTTTAAGGAGATGAAACTGAGGCTCAGAGAGGCCACGGGACTTGTCTGAGGTCACATAGCTCAGAAGTGACTCTCCTTGTATGGTTTTCTGTGTTGTGGGTTCCTTTCTTGAGTTTTCCTTTGGAGATGAAAACATGATGTGAGGGGAGCCATAGCCTGCGAGGGGATGGATGGGAATGCTTGCAGGAAGACTTCCTGAAAGAGGGAGCATTTCTCTAAGCTGAGCCTTGTAGCAGCCGGTCATACAGAGTGGTGGATAGGGCATTACTGGCAAAGGAAATGATGTAACCCAAGGACTGGAGAGGAGAAAACTTACTAGGCCTATATGGGATGCGATGAACGTAGGGTCTGGTTTGGCTCAGTATAAGAGGCAGAGTATAAGGTATTTGCCAGACGCCAAGGGCAGGGAGGTAGGTGCAGCCTGCCCTGTCAGAGAGGAGCGTTTTAGCACTGACGCACTGACGTTGTTTAGAATTGCAGGCACATTATGATCGTAAAATGTCAGACTTTGAGGCAGTTTTTTTTGTTTGCTGTTTTGTTTTGTTTTGTTTTGTTTTGTTTGAGATGGAGTCTCACTCTGTCACCCAGGCTGGAGTGCAGTGGCGTGATCTCGGCTCACTGCAACCTCCGCCTCCCAGGTTCAAGAAATTCTCCTGCCTCAGCCTCTTGAGTAGCTGGGATTACAGGCACCTGCCACCGCACCTGGCTAATTTTTGTATTTTTAGTAGAGACGGGGTTTCACCATGTTGATCAGGCTGGTCTCAAACTCCTGACCTTGTGATCTACCTGCCTCGACCTCCCAAAGTGCTGCGATTACAGGCAAGAGCCACCGTGCCTGGCCTATTTTTAAGTTCTCTGTTGAAAATGCACTTCCTGAGTGTCTGCGCCCGGCCGACTGCTCACCTCCCTCCTGCCCTCATCCCTGCCACTTCCCCTTCCCTGCTTGCCTCACATCCCTTCTTGATATACTCCTGGGCCACACCTTGGCTTTGAATCCCCAGCTGAGAAGCTATTGAAGGTTTTGGAATAGAGGATGCTGCCATCTACCAGTAGCCCAAGTGGGGTCTCAGCTTTAGAGAGGTGGGATCTGAGATGAGGACAGCCTGGAGGAGGCAGGAAGGACCTGGAAGATGGGGAGGATGACAGATAGGAGCAGGATTGCAGGTCATTGCTTCATGAGACCCAGGACTCATGTCCACAGCTGCCCACCAACACGCCAGGCCCAGGCCAGCACAATGCTGGGCAGCAGGGTCTCCGCGTCCTGTGGGGTCACTGCTGTGGCTGGTAGGCAGAGGCAGAATCCTCATGCTCTAGCGGTCCCAGATCTCAGACACTCAAGTAGGACCTTCCAGAGCCTAGGGAAGGGTTTCTTCCCAGTCCACAGATGTCAGCGAGACTTTACCGGCACTCAAACAGCAGCCCAAGAGCTGGTTTGATTCGTTCCATTTTACAGATGAGGAAACTGAGGCTTCAGAGTGAACCCAACCAAGAGGCACAGTAAAGTAAAAGGACCAGTAAAGTAAAAGGACCAGTAAAGAGCTAGACTGTGACCACTTTTAGCAGCTGATGACCATTTGTAGCATCAAGGCCTAGAGATTTGCATTCTCTCCAGGATCTGCCACTGACCAGCCAGGTGACCCTGGACAAGTCACATCCCTTCTCAGGTTCTTGTTTCCTCACCTGCAAAGTGAAGGGTAGACTAGATCATTTCTGCCATCCTTTGAGCTTAAAAATTATCTCCGACTCTCTTCATCTTCTATCCCAATTGCCTCCAAAGTGATCTATGCAAGATGCACATTGGGGTGCAGGAAAAAATATCTAAACAAATAGAACAAAGAATTCAGCTTTACTCACATTTGCCAGGCGGAGACACACTCGCCAGCTGGGGTGTCAGGCAGCCTCATGTGGTCCAGGAGTCTCCTGTCTCATGTGGTCCAGGAGTCTCCAGAGAGAAGGGGAAACACTCTGAGAAAGGGTAATGAGGACTCCCTTACTCTTTAGTCTGTTTTTGGCAAGTTATCCCAATTAATTAACCTGGTTTATTAATCCAGGTTAATCCAGACTAATTAATCCAGATTGGATTTACAAATTATATTCACCACTTTAAGCTAACTAGCGCTTACAAAATGGACACGTGGTTTTTAAAGATTCGTACTGAAAAATTGTGACTTGTTAGCAGTGCTTACTTACTACGCTAATAATGCTAGTACATGAAGACAAGGAAATGGAAGAGGTTGAGTGCTGGCCTGTAATCCCAGTACTTTGGGAGGCCAAGGCGAGAGGATCACTTGAGGCTAGGAGTTTGATACAAGCCTGGGCAACATAGCAAATCCCTGCCTCAAGGAAAAGTTTAGTAATTAGCCGGGCATGGTGGCTCATGCCTGTGGTCCCAGCTACTCAGGAGGCTGAGGCAGGAGGATTGCTTGAGTCCAGGAGTTGGAGGCTACAATGAGCTATGATGGCACCACTGCACTCCAGCCTAGGCGACAGAGCGAGACTCTGTCTCTAAAAAAATGTTTTTAATAAAAATAAATTTAAAAAAGAAAAAAAGTGAGAGAATTAACACTGGGGTTTCTATTGCAGTCACTTCATCAGCTACAAGACCCAGGACAAAAACAGTGACAAGCTAATAAGTCTGACAAGTTTGTCAGCTCAAGTTTGTTTGTTTGTTTATGTTAGGGGACACTTTGAAATAGATATTTACAGTCACTCTGGTTAGTGATGAATCTCTGTGTATACATTTTGTCTTGCGAGGTTGATGATGATTACTTGTATATAATATAAGATAATGGGGTGTGAGCTCAGTTTGTTTGTTTTTTTCTTGTGGAAGGAGTGAATGATCAAAAAAGTTTGGAGATCACCTGAGGTCAGGAGTTCAAGACCAGCCAGGCCAACATGGTGTAACCCCATCACTATTAAAAATACAAAAAAATTTGCCGGGTGTGGTGGCACATGCCTGTAATCCCAGTTTCTCTGGAGACTGAAGCAGGAGAATCGCTTGAATCTGGGACACAGAGGTTGCGGTGAGCCAAGATTGTGCCACTGCACTCCAGGCTGGGTGACAGAGCCAGACTCCGTCTCAAAAAAAAAAAAAAAAAAAAAACAAAGTTTGGAGCCCATTGCTCTAACCTCCTGGTCTTTTCCTTGCTCCTGCTACCTCTAACACGCCACCACATTTGTGATCAAGCGTTGCTCCAGTAGAATAGGATTTCCCTATTTTTCTACCCATTCCCAAGGGGAGAGACCCCATGGGAATACCTCCATCCACAGAGCCCAGCACAGGGGCTATCTCCAGCTGGGGACTTGGAAAATGTGGGTGGAGTGAATGTGCTCCAGTTTTCCCCTCGCATCGTGGGGGCTGCTGATACTCTGCCGGCCTTTCTAGCAGAAAAGACCTAAGATCTGCCATCATTCCTAGCCTAAAGCACTCTCTGGAGAAACACAGTTCACCTTTCAAAGGTGTGAGTCCAGGAGAGCCTAGATAAGGCCAATGACCCCTGAGCTCACAATTATAAGGCCTTTCTTTCCTAACCATCTTTGGAATTTGTCCCTCCACAAACGAGTTTCCACTATTACTTAGAGCAACACAGATAAGGAACAAAAATGTTTGGTACTGTATCCAGGTACAGGAGGACAGGACTCTGTTCTGTGTTTTAGCGTACTCTTTTGGACTGGGAGGCTGGAGACCTGGATCTTGTTCCTGGTTCTGCCCTGTGTGGGTGGCCTTTGGCATGCTGACTCCATTTCCTCTTTCTGTACCCCACGATCTCTTGGGGTCTGGCTAGTGCTTTTGTTCTGAGATGTGACATCTGGGATCCTTTTGGGGACCTGCTCTACTGAGGAGTTCTCAGCCCCCATCTGCAGAGTTCGAGTATAACCTGGAAGATGGGGAGAGCTTGGAGCATATGGGCAACCAAAATGGGGAGGACATGGGAAACCGAGTCACACAAGAAACCCCCACCCCCCAGTGGAGCCATCCCAGGGACCTGAGTTAAGAGGTCTTCAATCTCTGGAAGGCTGTCAAGGGGCAGAAACAATGGATGTGGCTGGCGGGGCTCCAGGAACAGATAGGGCAGTGGGGAAAATTGTAGGTTTCTGTTCAGTAGATGCGAGGAAGTCCACTGGTTGAGCACATCTTCCCCCAGCAGGGGTGAGCTTCCCATCACTAGACTGGTATGAGCCAAAACCATCAGACTCTTTACGTGGGGTGCTGGGGAAAGAAGGGCAGAATTCTGGGGTATTGTATTTGGTGCTTGCCCCTAGATGTAATATCATTTGGGAGAGAATTAGTGGGTCTGGCTAAAAACTGAAGAATTAGAGCTTTAGATTCTAAATCAACACTCATGGGTTGATAAGGGGCACAAGGCTTTCTCTGCTTTCATTCGGTTCAGAGGGTTTTGGTGCCTCCCAGCACAGGTGACACTCCTCACCCCCCGCCGAATGTTTAGATCTTTTGATATTGCCGCTTTGAGGAAAAATAAAGGACCATGAACACTTTGTGCTTCTAGTTTAATCTGTAAGCCCTGTTCAAAGCCCGTATTCATTTTTATTAAATGTTCATTTCAATCCATGAATACAGGTAAATAGCTTAGGACAGTGCCTGGCTCACAGTGAGTACTCAATAAAGGTTACCATTATTTACTTATTTTGAGTTTAGTTATTTAACAAATACTTACTTTGAGTTTACCATGTGCCAGGCTGGGTTCTAAGTGCTTGACAGATATTAACTCATTTATTGTTATCATCCCCATTTTATGGATGAGAAAACCCAAGGCCAAGAGAGGTAGATAACCGGCCCAATGTCTCCCAGCTGGTGTGTGGCAGGGCTGATGTCTGAGCCCGGCAGGCGGGTTCCCTACCACGTCAGTAGCCACTGTGCTGCTGCCTCTCGATGCGATTGTGTTGTGTAATAAATAAACCAGCCCCTCTGCATCCATTCTTCCTCAGAGCCTCCCTACAGCCTCTGGAAGGTGACAGGCAGGGATGCCCATGCCCATTTAATGGGTTGAGACACTGGAGCCCAGAGAGGGGCTTTCACAGCATCGCACAGCAAAAGGGGGCAGAGCCTACTGGAGCCGGGTCACTGGCCTTGGAATATCTATGTGCCCTCCCTGCACAGAGCAGGGCTCCCTGCTGAAGCCCAGTGGGAGTTGGTGCTAATTAGGGGGTCCCTGGTCCCTCAAGGGGCCCTTCCTTCACCAGGAGGAGGGAGGTTGGTGGGAAGAGCCACGACTCTGCCAGGGGCCTGGGGAAATATCGTCCAGGCATGTCCTGAAGCAGGGAGGCTCCCGGTGTCTGGGGAAATAGCAAGGCCTCCCCACCCTACCGAGCCCCTCTGCTGGGGCCCTGGCAGAGATGGCCCTGAATAGCCAGGAGTGAAAGGGGAAGCGGACAGGGAGGGCCATCCCGCACCCCACCCCCTGCTTTTGAAGTCACATCAGGGACCAACTCTAAGGTCAAGGGTCAGGAAGGGCTAAAAGAAGTAGGAGCTCTGTGGAAATCAACATGGAAGCAGAGATGTAGCTGCCAGGGAGTTCAGGAAAGCTGTGGGCTGATACCTAGGTGCTGTCATTTCTCTTTTCTTTATTATTTTTTTAATGATGGTGATATATACATAGCAAAGTTTACGATTTTAACCATTTTTAAGTATACAATTCCGTGGCATGACGTACATTCCCATTGTGCAGCCATCTGTATTAGTCCACTCTCACACTGCTATAATGACATACCTGAGACTGGGTAATTTATAAAGGAAAGAGGTTTAATTGACTCACAGTTCCACATGGCTGGGGAGCCTCAGGAAACTTACAATCATGACGGAAGGTGAAGGGGAAGCTGGCACCTTCTTCACAGGGCTGCAGGAGAGAGATAACTCGCAGGGGAAACTGCCACTTTTCAACCATCAGATCTCATGAGAACTCCCTTAGTAATACCAGAACAGCCTGGGGGAAACCGCCTCCATGATCCAATCACCTCTCACCAGGCCCCTCCCTCCACACTTGGGGATTACAATTCAAGATGAGATTTGGGTGGGGACACAGAGCCAAACCATATCGCCATCACTGCCAAGATTTTTACATTTTGATTTCACAGTAGCCTACTCTATTCTTTAATGTTTTTGTTTACATGTGTCAGTGAAGAGCTTATGTTCAGACTGAAATATATTTGACAAAACAGGAACATACATGTAGGAGACTAACACCTGGCTGGGCCCTTGCCAAGCACTGCTCTGAGGCACTTTATATGAATGAACATCTCCTCTATAAGGTAGGTGCTATCATGGACCCCAGCTTACAGCTTAGGAAACTGAGGCACAGAGAGGTTTAGGAAAGCTACTCAAATGCTTGCCTTGGCCCACTGGTTGCTACCGTTTATTGAGAACTTTACCATGGGCCAGGGCTACACGCTGTTTGGTTTTTGTTTTTTTTTTTTTTTTTTGGCGGGGGGGTGGGCGGGGGAACAGAGTTTCACTCTCGTTGCCCAGGCTGGAGTGCAATGGTGCAATCTCGGCTCACAGCAACCTCCACCTCCCAGGTTCAAGCAATTCTCCCTCCCGAGTAGCTGGGATTACAGGCATGCACCACCACGCCCGGCTAATTTTGTATTTTTAGTAAAGGCGGGGTTTCTCCATGTTGGTCAGGCTAGTCTCGAACTCCCGATCTCAGGTGATCTGCCCGCCTCAGCCTCCCAAAGTGCTGAGATTACAGGCGTGAACCACCACACCCGGACCAAGGGCTGCATGCTCTTAAGCTCCTTGCTCATCTCACAGCAACCTGACGATGTAGTACCAAGACTTAGAGAAGGGAAGTGAGTCTGGATTTGGATCCAGGTTTCTCTGACTCTGAAGCCCGTATCTTAAGCACGTGTACTGGGCTGCGAAGCTGTTATGGGACAGCAGACACAATAGGTGGATTTTGTTCCAGCTGTGGAGCACCATGAGAAGGAGGATGAGGAGGATTGGGACTCCCAGTTCCGGAGTGCTGGCCTCAGAGCATGCAATTTATATGTTGAGAAGAAGACTTAAGAAAGCAAGCCAAGGAGCAGAGCCGCAGTGGCCACCGAGTTGGGGGGTGGTTGAGTGCTCATGGAGCCCTTGGAGTTTGGACAGGAGTTCCTGCTGCTTATTAATCGTGTAACCTCAGAAAACTGACGCCGCTGCTCTGCAGAGTGCCCCAGCCACACTCACGAAGTGGAGATAATCCTCCGCACCCCCAGGTGGTTGTGAGGGGTAAACTGAGCGATAGTTGTGAATCATAGAGCTGGGCTGTAGAGCAGCGATTCTCAAAGAGTGGCCCCTGGGCCAGCGGCTTCCTAGTCACCGGGAACTTGGTGGAAGTGCAGACTCTCAGCTCTCACCCACGCTGCTGAATCAGAAACTCTAGGGTGGGGCCCAACAATCGGAGTTTGTTTGTTTGTTTGTTTTTTGTAGAGACAGAATCACTGTGTTGCCCAGGCTAGTCTGGAACTCCTGGCCCTAAGCGATCCTCCCACCTCGGCCTCCTAAAGTGCTGGGTTACAAGCGTGAGCCACCACCTGAGTTTGTTTTTTTCCAGCCCTCCAGGTGACTCTGAGCACCCTCAGATGCTCTGCTGTGACACAGCGGGCAAACACACGTAAATGTGATGCTGTCACCTGTCCTCACAGCCAGTCTTGCGGGCAGAAGTGCCTTTCCCACAGGGGCACTGACATCTTTGCTGGACTCTTTTCATCCTCATAAACCCGGGCTGCTGGCTCTTGAAATTTGAGAAGGGCAATCAGTCTGGCCTCCTGCCTTGCTGGCCTGCAGGCCCAGCCTGAACAAACAATTTAGGTGGAGCCCCTGGAGGCTGGAAGCAAAGAGGAGGTACCTCGCCATCCTCTCCTGCCAGCTGTTGCAGACTCTGCCTGGGGAACTGATTAAGGGTGAGCAGAGGCATTTATCTCCATGTTAACAAGCAGGTGAGAGAGTAGCGGAAAAGAACTTCCCATCCACTTCCCGCTGTGGGGTCGAGCTTGGAAGTGGGGTGTGGGGTCGAGCTCAGAAGTGGGGTGTGGGGCTGAGCTTGGAAGTGGGGCATGGGGTCGAGCTCAGAAGTGGGATGTAGGGTTGAGCTTGGAAGTGGGGTGTGGGGTCTCAGAAGTGGGGTGTGGGGCTGAGCTTGGAAGTGGGCCATGGGGCTGAGCTCAGAAGTGGGGTGGGGGTGCCGAGCTCAGAAGTGGGGTGTGGGGCTTCCAGCATCTGCAGGAGCAGGCAGGCCTTCAGTCATATCTGGGGACTCTTGTCCCAGGGCAGTCACACCCTTTTCCTCCTGAGTCCAAGCATGGAAGGCCTCAGAATTCTCCCCCTCCTCCTCATGGGGTTCCACAACCCCTCCAGCCCACTGGAGCTGGACATGAAATGAAACCCACTTATTTCTTCCTTCGATACCAGCCCAAAGTTGAGGAAAGAAATCGTTTCCCAGGCTCAATGTCCTAACTTCCTAATTGCAGGGGTTAAGTCTATTTCGGCTCTGACCATGTCACACCCCTAGTTTCAAACTTTGATGCCTCCCCACTGTCTCAGGTGCCACCTCCTCAGCACTGCGCCCCCAGCACCTCTCCCAGCGGCAGCCCCACTGCTGGCCTGCATTTGCTCAGACCCAGCCTCCCCACCCCCGCGCTGCAAGCTCCTGGCTCCATCTCCGCACACCACAGACAGGCATGACCTAGCACAGCGCCTTCCACCCCATGCCTCCCCTTCCCTCCTCTGCTGGGCTTGCTCTACTTGGCCTTGAAGGCTCAGCTCAGTCGTATCCTCCCGGGGGCCCTCCCTGACTCCCCAGATTTCCATCTCCCTGCTGCAACTTGCAGCACTGGCTTTAGCCCTGATGACCCTGAATTGAGCTTGCTGGTTACGTGGGGGCCTCCCCCATCCTCTGAGCTCCCCCATAAGTGACGCTGTCTGGGTCTGCCCATGCATCTCCCCTACAGTGCCCAGCATGGCATCAGGCTCAGAGTGGGCACCAATGATGTTGGCTGAACTGACTCTGGGCCCCAGGTCCCTGAGGCAGGCAGAGTGAGGGCTGATTTGTGGGTCCATGCTGAGAACAGAATGCAGGACCCCTGGTTGGATGCCCACCCCAGGACCAGAGTTACAGAGCTTCAGCCCTGCCTCGGGCTGACTGTGGGACCCTAAGCAAGGCGCGCTTCCTCTCTGAGCCTCAGTGTCCCTCTCTGTCCAAAGACAGGTCTGAAAGCTCTGTGCCAGAAAGTGGACAGTGAGCAGGGAGTGGAGCTGCCAGATTTTCAGCCTCCTGGAGGTGTCTTGGAAAATCCCCAGTGACCCTTGTCGCTCGAAACTCCCAGATAAGGAGATTGTGGGGCAGTAAACCTGTGTGGAGTTTTGGTCAGGGCTTGATTTGGGGGATTAAACAGAAAGAAGCTCTGCTCTGTCTCCAAAAGGTCCAGGCAGGACAAGACCTTCTCAGGACAGCTGACGGCTGGACAGCTCTGTCACCCTTGCGGTCCTGTGTGTGTCTGGTGTGTGCAGGCTGCAGCACCCTCCACAGACCATCCTAACAGGTGGGCAGGGCAGGGCTGTTACTATTATATGGATAGAAACTCAGAAAGCGGGAGAGGGGACGAGATTTGCCCAAGGTCATGGAGCGAATTGGTGTCAGAATTAGGATTCTCGGCCAGGCTCGGTGGCTCACACCTGTAATCTCAGCACTTTGGGAGGCCAAGGTGGGCAGATACCTGAGGTCAGGAGTTCAAGATCAGCTTGGCTAACATGGTGAAGCCCCTTTGCTCTACTAAAAATACAAAAATTAGCCAGGCGTGGTGGTGCACACCTGTAATCCCAGCTACTTGGGAGGCTGAGGCAGGAGAATCACTTGAACCCCGGAGGCAAAGGTTGCAGTGAGCCAAGATCACGCCATTGCACTCCAGCCTGGGTGACAGAGCAAGACTCTGTTTCAAAAAAACAACAATAAAAGAATTAGGATTCTCCAGCCTGACCAGCACAACTGCTATGACAGTGATGGGCCCAGCCCCTTGGCTCCTACCACCCCAAGGAGGGGTTCAGAAGAAGCTGCTGGTGTGAGTGAAAGCTCAAGCTAGGAGTCAGGTTGGCCTCCCCCTGGGTACCCACAGGGCTGTAGGTGGGCACAGCAGAAGGGGAGAACCGTCTAAGGTTGACAGTCCTATGGGTGTGTTGGTGGGGGAGGAAGGAAGAGAAGGAAAACACAGTGGGCAGGAAAGGAGGAGACAAGGGGCGCTTCCATGGGCTGAGCTCCTACTTTGTGCCAGACACATGCAAGGTCTTTTACATACATTATTTCATTTAATCTTCTAGATTCTATGAGAAAAATATGAGGATACTCTAATGCTATGGCACAGAGACAAATAGGGGTCCAGGGCTTGAACTTGGTGCCTTCTTTTTCCCTGCCTTTGGCTACCTCCCCAAATGTCAGGATGGGACCGCATGGGATGGAGAGACTGCTCAGTCTGAGAGCTGGGGAGGCTCCTTGGAGGTGGTTCTGTTGGAGCTGGGCCAGGAAGGTGGGGTGACAGGAAGGGGCATTCTAAGAGCCCTGCTAAGAGCCACCCAGCGACTTACCTGAGCTGGCTTAGTTCTAGGCAGAGGGAAGGGGCATGAGCAAAGACAGATTATCTGGGAAAATGATGCTTTTTTATTTTCTTTTTGCTTCTCCCCTTCTCTTTTGAAAACCACGATGCTTTGAGGGGAGAGCAGACAGACCAGTTTGTCTCAGAGAACAGGTCTGTGGAGATGAGAAGGAGGTCAAAGACTCAGGGGGAACGTAGGGACCTCAAAACCCAAGTCCAGCAGAGGACTTTATCCTGAGGACAGAGGGGACCCGGGGTGCGTTTTAAGGGAAAGTGCAGGGCCAGAGTTGGGGGTGGAATATGCGAGGCCTGAGTCCCCAAGAGAGAAGGCTGCTCAGGCCTTGGCATGGCCTGGGAGAGGGGTAGAGAGCAGGTGGGGGCCGTAGGGGCAGGGCTGGGGAGGAGGCAGGGCAGGAGGAGGTGGCCCGCCCAGGGACGGTGGCTCTGGGCAGTGTCAGATGTGGGGAGGAGGCACTCCCTCAGGCCTAATCTCATCAGGAAGAAAGAGGCCTTGTCTTGGTTTGCTCTCTGACTCAATCTGTACTTCCTGTGGGCCTGCAGAGATGCATCTGTGCTGGACCAGAAGGATGGGCGGCGCGGGGGCGGGGAAGGCGGAGACCTGAGGACGGGACTCTTTGCATTTGCTGTTTGCATTTGCTGGCTGCAGACCGCTTCTGCCTCGCTGGTGATGGTCAAGCCCCAAAGGAGGGTCCCCGGATGGCTGCACTCTGCTTCCCTGCCTGGGCTGTGCTGATGGAGAAAAAGCAAAGGGCTTCTTCCCCCACCCCTCCACCCCATCCCAGGTCCCTCAGCACTAGGGCAGGGTGGGGCCTTCTGGCCTCCACCTAGGAGAGCCCAGCCCGCAGAGATGCACAAATGCACTCTCTTGGATTCTTTTTGATCAGTAGGAATTGTCAGCTAGCCTTCTGCATGTGTGTGTCTGTTTCCCCATCATCATGGTTTGCACCAGGGGTTGGAACTCTCACGAGCCCCTTGGCCCCTGGCAGGCTGCTTCATGCTTTCTGGTTTGGGATTTTTACTTAGATACCCAAAATGCTGGCCTCCCAGCATATACCTGTTGTGTGTTAAATCACATCTCAGTGTCCTGTACACACTGGGACCACAACAATCTTACTAGCCAACGTCTTTTGAACACTAAGTATGCACCAAGCATCACTCTGCATGCTGTGTGTATCACCTTATGTAAGTGTCCAGGAACCGCTGCGAGAGAGTGTGGACCTGTGACTGAACAGCCTGGCTTCAGATTCCAGCCCAGCCACTAACTAGCTATGTGATCTTAGGCAAGTTATATAACCTCTCTGTGCCCTGTTTCCTTATCTTAAAAATGGGGCTATGACAGTACGTGCATGAGGGTTGAGTTAGTATGTGGAACATACTTAACACCTGGTCAGCAATATAGGCGTTAGCTATTATGTGTATTTGTAGTGCCTGATTTTCCTGGTGAGGAAATAGACACATTAAGTAACTTGCCCAGAGTGGCAGATAGGAAATGATAGGGCGGTGCTGTCCATCAGAACTTTGTTCAGAGATGGGCATGTTTAATTACACTGTTCATTGGGTGTTGCTTGTATGGTTTCATCTGTGATTATGAAGCACATGTGGCTTTTGAGCTCTTGAAATGTTGCTAGTGTGACTAAGGAGCTGGATTTTACACTTTATTTAATTTTAACTTTAATTTAGAAGCCTTGTGGGACTAGAGGTTCTGTGTTGGACAGGGCCGTTTAGAGCCAAGATTAGACCCCTGACAGTCAAGCTCCGGGGCCTGGGCCACCTCTGTGCTCTCCTGCTTCTTTCTTGCTTAAATCTTTTACAATGGAAATTTAAAGACACATACAAAATTAAAGGAAAGATTCAAATGAATCCTCTTGTACCCTCACCCACTTTCAGTAGCCATCAGCAGCCTGTTTCATCTCTACGCACTCATTCCCTCCTCCTCTGTCCAACAACCGCAAGTTATTTTAAGATAAATCCCAGATGTTATATCATTTCATCTGTGAATATTAGGCATACGTCTCTAAAAGATAAAGACTCTTGTCTAATATAAGCACAGTATTATTACCACACATAATGACAACAATTCTTTAATACTGTCAGGTGCCCACTCAGCTTTCCCTGATTGCTTCCTGATGCCTTTTTGCAGTTGGTTTGTGTGAATCCGGATCCACACAGGATCCACACATTGCACTTCTTGCTGTGCCTCTGATCTCTTAAGTCTCTTCTGAACTGTAATGACCCTTGTCCCTTTTTCCTTGTCATCTTAAAGAAACTGGATCTTTTAAAAAATATATGTATATTTCATTGTACTAAAATACACATAACATAGTATTTGCCATCTAAATCATTCTTAAGTGTACAGTTCAGTGGTATTAAGTACGCTCATACTGCCATGCAGCCATCACCACCATCCATCTCTAGAACTCTTTATCTTGCAAAACTGAAACTCTATATCCATTAAACAATAACTTTTCATTCCTCCCTACCCTCAGCCCCTGGCAGCCACCATTCTACTTTCTATCCCTGTGATTTTGCCTACTCAAAGTAACTCATATAAGTGGAATCACACGCTGTCTTTTTGTAACTGGCTTATTTCACTTAGCATAATGCCCTCAAAGTTCATCCATGTTACAGCATGTCTCAAGACTTTCTTCCTTTTTCTTTTCTTTCTTTTTTTTTTTTTTTTTTTGAGACAGGATCTTGCTTTATCACCCAGACTGGAGTACAGTGGTATAATCATAGCTTACTGCAGCCTCTAATTCCTGAGCTCAAGTGATCCTCCCACCTTGACCTCCCGCATAGCTGGGACTACAGGTGTGTGCCACCATGCCCAGCTAATTTTTTTTTTTATTTCTAGCAGAGATGAGGTCTTGCTGTGTCACCCAGGCTGGTCTTGAACTCCGGAACCCAAGCGATCCACCTCATCCTCCCAAAGTAGAATTTTCTTCCTTTTGAAGGTTGAATATTATTCCATGATTTGAATATACCACATTTTACTGATCTGTTCATCTGTGAACGGACACTTCGGCTGATTCCACATTTAAGCTATTGGGAATAATGCTGCTATGAACATGAGTGTGCAAATATCTCTTCCAGACCCTGCTTTCATTTCTTTAAGGGTGTATATTCCAGAAGTGGAGTTGCTGAATCGTATGATTGTTCTATTTTTAAATTTTTGATGAACTGCCGTACTATCTTTCATAGCAACTAAACCATTTTGCATTCCTACCAACAGTGCACTAAATCAGATTGTTTCAAATCAAATTGTTTGCTTGCTTGTTGTTGAGTTGTCAGAGTTCTTTATATATTCTCAACATTAACACCTTATCATATGGATTTGCAAATATTTCCTCTCATTCCATATGTTGCCTTTTCACTCTGTTGCTAGTATCCTTAAATACACACAAGTTTTTAATTTCCATCAATACAATTTGTCTATTTTTTTTCTTTTGTTGCCTGTTCCTGGTATCATTACCAAGGAATCATTGCCAAGCCCAATGTTGTGAAGATTTTGCTCTTCGTTTTCTTCTAAGGTTTTTTATAGATTTAGCTCTTCTATTTAGGTCTTTGTTGCATTTTGAGTTAATGTTAGAAACCAGAAAACTTAGCATGTAGGATGTCCAGTGTTTTTTTCCTGATTGTATCTGTGTGGCTGTTAACATGTTTCTCCATACTCTGTGTGCACAGTTACATACAAAGACTCGGTCAACAGTGGGTTTCATTTTTTGGCAAGGCCACTTTATAAGTAGTGTTTCCTGTTGCTTCATGTTAGCAGCACATAATGTCTGGTTATCTCTTTTAGTGATGCTAAGATTGGGCAGTGGGTTCAGGTATTGCCAACCCATCCATTACACCACTGAGTCTCAAACTTGAACCTGGGGGGCTGGTTAAAGCAGAGTGGTGAGCCCCACCCCCAGAATACCTGATTCAGTAGGTCTGGGGAAGGAGGCTTGAGAATTTGCAACTAAAAAGTTCCCTAGTGATATGGTTAATGGGGGACTGCACTTTGAGAACTACTGCGTCACATCCATTATGTGTTTCTGTTATCCTTGCTCCTAACATGCGCTGGAATCACATGCACTGGAAGCTTAAGCAGTGCTGGCATCTGGGTCCCCCACCCAGTAATCTGATTTAAGTGATTCTAATGTGCAAAGTTGCAAGCCACTGCCCTGCATGTTAGCAGTCCCTCAAGGTCACACCATCTCATCTCTTTCTGCTCTTGGTCATTTCCCTGAGAGGTATGAACATGTGGAGAGCAGTGACTGAATTATTCATCTCTGACCCCTCCGAGCCCCGCTCCTGACATGGCTTGGCGCAGAATAAGCACCAAGTCAATATCGGATGAAGATTGGAGATCGAATGAAATCCTCTTCACCTCTCTTTATAAAGCTTCCTGGATTATTCTGCTTTGAAATTTCTATTCTATGGTTCGGTATGTTGGGCTCTTTAAGAAATGGATTCTAGAGCCTCCTCTCTCGCAGGCAACTTGACAAAGTCAGGGCTACCAGGGATTTACAATAGAATTGTTACGTGTAAGCCAGGCACAGTGGCTCACGCCTGTAATCCCAGCACTTTGAGAGGCTGAGGTGTGAGGATCGCCTGAGGCCGGGTGTTCAAGACCAGCCTGGCAACAGAGTGAAACCCTGTCTTTACAAAAAAATTAGCCAAGCATGGTGGTACATGCTTGTTCTTAGCTATTCAGGAGGCTGAAGCCAGAGGATTGCGCAAGCCCAGGAGGTTGAGGCTGCAGAGAGCTCTGATCACACCTCTGCCCTCCAGCCTGGGTAGCAAAGTGAGGCCCTATCTCAAAAAAAAAAAGAATTGTTACACCTAGACCCTGGTGGTGGTGGTAGTGGTGGGAGAGTGACCAACTTATCCCTGTTTGCCTAAGACTTCCCCCAGTTTAGCACTATAAGTCCTGCCTCCCTGGAACCCCTCCACAATCCGAGGCAAACCAAGACAGTTAGTTGCCCTACTTCTGTGGAGAGCGGCAAGGACCCTTTTTGCTTTGAAGGAGAGAGGAAAAATTACCCTGTGGGGTGAGACTGTTAGGTCCTAGCACCCTGGATCCCACTGTATCACTTCAGACCTTGTTGCTGGCTGATGCAAGGCAAAAGTTAAGACACCTCGTGCCAAGAGGTGGTGGTTTAAACCAGGGTCTGGCCTCAGATTCACAGAGGCCAGTTGTGAATAAAACCCTTACAGAGGAGAAGTAGCTGAGCCTTATATTTTTTTCTTCCTGCCTGGTGAGAATGGAAGGTGCTGTGGGAAATGGTTACCCAGAGGCCTAGGTTGGCAGCAGGGTGGCCTTATCCTCCATGGGCTTTGACTTCAGAGCCAGATATCCCGCTTGCAATGGGTGGATCAGAGACCCCATAAGGATTCTGGATGACTGAAAAGAGCTTTCCCAGCAAGTTTAGGGCCAAGGCCAGGATCAAGATAAACTGCGATGGATAATAGTGGGTCAGGGATTGGAGTCCAGGTGAGGGACCCACCCATAATGAGACGTGTATTGTGTGAATTCTCAGCCTTTGTAGAGCACCTTCACATAGAGCGTTCTTTATCCTGATTAACAATAACCTCTTTTCGGTTTTTGAAATAACTGGGTAACCTGTGGTTCTAATCTTCCCTAACTGTGGCTGTGACGTAAGTGTGGTGGTTCAGACCCTCTCACCAGGCACTTACAGGTGGCAGCTCACTGTGCCCACAAGTCAAATTTTAAGAGAGAGAAAAGATAAAACTTCAAATATTATATGTGAAACCACAAATTTACGAAGGGGCACTGGTAGCCAGCAATGCCTACCCATCCTGTTCAAAGACCAAATCAGGTCATTTCATTCTTTCCTTAAAGCCACAAACAGTACAATTAATGAATAATCTATTATAATGGTTTGCACCACGCCCAGTTTGGATTCAGTTTCAGCCACCCTGCAGCTAACCCTTGTCCTGCAATGAGTTTAGGGCTGGGTAAAGGGGCCTTTGGAACAGGCAGGAAACTCTCTCTGTCTCTTTCTCTCTCTCTCTCTCTCTCTCACACACACACATACACACACACACACACACCCCGCATGTATGTCAAGAAAGGAGCATATTGCATAGCAGGAAGAGGGGTCTCTCAACTAGTCCTCGGACTACTTCCCACCTGCACTGCTCATCATAACATGACTTCAGTCTAGTCACTTCCCTTGCACCCCAGTTTTCCCATCATCAAATGGGGAAAATAATCCCCACCTACCTTGCAGGAGAGTTGTGAGCCACTGTCAGGTGTTAAGAAATAAACTCAAGGCCGGGCACAATGGCTCACGCCTGTAATCTCAGCACTTAGGGAGGCCAAGGTAGGCGGATCACCTGAGGTCAGGAGTTTGTGACCAGCCTGGGCAACTTGGCAAAACCCTGTCTCTACTAAAAATACAAAAATTAGTGGGGCACAGTGGCATGCGCCTGTTATCCCAGCTACTCTGGAGGCTGAGGCAGGAGAATCACTTGAACCCAGGAGGCAGAGGTTGCAGTGAGCCGAGATAGCACCACTGCACACTCCAGCCTGGGCAACAGAGCGAGACTCTGTCTCAAAGAAAAAAAAAGAAATAAACTCAGTGCAATGCAAAACCCAGAGATGACTACATCCTTTTTGGGAATTGGGAATTCACAGGCCCCGGAGCCTAATCCCATGGCATCAGGCCCACCAAGCCTGCATGGGATCACAGCAGCAGAATGGATGCCACCTCCCGCCTTGTGCCCAGCAGGCTGTCCCAGAGTGCTACACCTGAGAATGCCTGCTGTGGCTTTGATGTGGGCCCAGCCAGATGGAATGGGGCAGGATAAGACGAGTGGCCTGGGATAGACCTGGCTTGAATCGGCTGTTCTGGCCCAGCCTGTAGGCGAAGGGCCCGCTACAGTACTCACTTGTGGGCAAGTGCCTGCTTGTAGGGAAAATGAACTCCTGTTCTCTGAATTGCTGAGTCATTAAAGTCATGCATGCACGGATACACGCATGCGCTCATGCATGTGTATATACACAGCCTCAGTTAAACCTCCAAAGGGATGCACACATGCATGCACACCCACAAAACGACACAGGCGCTCATGAACTTCCTGATGAATGCAGTTCTTGTGCACACACAGTACGCACACAGGCCAGCACGGTTGCACAAGCTTCACCCATGCATATACACATACACTTCCATACCACATACAAAGGGAGAGGTAGCTGGCCTTGCTAGCGGCTGCCCCACCCCCTACTTGTGAAGTTTCCCTTCATGACAGCAGGTCTGGAAGAATCTTAGCAGTGCAAATAAGAGTTAGGGTGGGGAGAGGATTGGGGGGCGGACAGAAGGGCACTGATATTCACGCTCCTTTGCTGTCAGCTGGCTTCATCCGTGGGGAAGTGGGGAGCCTTTCCAGAGGGGTCTAGCTAGCTTCCTGGGCCTCATTTTCCTTCTCTGTAGAGTGGAAGTGATCATGATCATGACAGTTCCTCTTAGGGACAGAGGTGAGATCCAGGGCTGTGATGGGTCTGAAAGAGCTATTGTCATCATGGGTATTGTCTGTGAGGACCTGGAGCTGCAGGCTCAAAAGCTGCAGGCTTGAGACAGCTGAGTGCAGCCCCCAGGCCTGCTGTTCACTAGCTGTGTGACCTGGTTACTGGCCTGAACACCTACATCTGAACGGGGGAGCAAGGTAGCACCCACTTGCTCTATTCATGCATGGAAAGCATTTGGAATGGTGCCTGGCAGCTTATAAGCACTCAAAAACCGTGACTTCTTATTGCCACAGAGGTGACTGTGAGCTCCAGGGGAGGTGTTGCCCAGGCCTCTCATGGCCTCCTCACTCCTCCTGGATGGAGAGTGGCTCTCAGGAGTTGGGCCAGACCCCAGGTACCCCCTACAGGTGCACAGACAGGCTGTGGAGGGAGACGGCTCAGAGGGTCCGGAAGGGGCCAGGGCTGTTGTTAATGTAAGCTCATGTCGATTTCAGCGACTACCCCAGGCCCGCCACATGCACTCAGGCACCACATTTGGTTGATCCCACCTCCTTGGTATTTCAGTAACATCCTCTCCCCACCATCCCGTCCACTTCACTGCCCTACTTCAGCCCAGGTGACCATTGCCTCTTACCTGCTCTAACCTTTCCTCTGCTCAGTAATCAGAGGAAAATCTGAAAATTAAATCTGGTCCTCTATCTCCCCTGCTTTATTTATTAGAATTATTGTTAATTATTTTTGAGACAGAGTATCACTGTTCCCTAGGCTGGAGTGCAGTGGTGTGATCTTGGCTCACTGCAACCTCCGCATCCCAGGTTCAAGTGATTCTCCTGCCTCAGCCTCCAGAGTGGCTGGGACTACAGGCACGCGCCACCACACCCGGCTAATTTTTGTATTTTCAGTAGAGACGGGGTTTCACCATGTTGGCCAGGCTGGTCTCGAACTCCTGACCTCAAGTGATCCGCCCGCCTCAGCCTCCCAAAGTGCTGGGATTACAGGCGTGAGCCTCCGCGCCCGGCCTCTCCCCTCCTTTAATTTCTCCAGTAGCTCCCCACTGCCCTCAGAGTCCGGGTACCTGAGATGATCCGGGTCCTGCCTCCTTCTCTGTGGCCACACCAAGCACAGGCAGCCACTTGCCATCTCCGTGGGCCGGACTTGCATAGGCTATATGAATCAGGATGGGTCGCTGTCCTTCATGACAAATAACCCCTTATCTCACGGTTCACTCTACAAGTGTATTTCTCTGTTGCACTGTATGTCAGTAGAAGAAAGTGCTCTGCTACCCATGGTTCCTGAGGGACCAACTACCTTATAGATGCACCATCTGAAACATGCACCCTTCTCATCCCTTCGGCCAAGGACGAGAGTCCTAGAGGGTCACAGGCAGGTCTCATGTGCTTTGGCCTGGAAGTGACACACATCACTGCCTCCCATGATCCACTGGCTAATGGGTCATAGGAGGCAGTGATGTGTGCTATGGCTGCCTGACTGGAAGGGGCCTGGACATGAGGGGAGCAATGGGACGTCTGCTGAGCATCACCAGCTGCCACAGACAGGTGCACTCCCGCCACCCCCAGCAGTTGCTCAAGGTGAGGGAGGGGTGGGGGGCCTGGAGCGGAGCCTGCTGATTTGCTCCTTGCTTTCCCACCCGAGCCCAGGCCCAAGGTGGCTCCTCCACTGCCACCAAGTTGCCAAGACCCTAGGGAGGTCATTTGTCCTTGTTGTTTCTTTCCAAGGGGACCCCCAGTACCCATTTCTCTCAAAACTCACTATAGAGAAAAGATGTGCTGCTCCTTAGCAACTTGTGGCTTTTATCTTATAGACACCAAATAAATCCCTTTCTGATTCTGTTTTCCTTGTTGAATTGGCCACTAGGAAGCTCAGACCCAAATCTGAGGTCTACCTCCTCTGTGTGGTGGACCTGGCCGCACACCTAGCTTAACTCCTCCTGCATTTCAGGTAATCTCTTTTTACCTGCATTTTCCTTGTGTCCCTATTTTTTCTCTTGTAGCTTTTTCATTTCCTTCTATCTTGTGTTCTATTTTTGTGAGTCTTCTTAAATCCTTTCTGGAATCACATGGGCATTAATTAGTCAGTCCATCCCTACATTCTGTGCAGCTTCCTGTAGCTCTGGCAAATGCAGCCAGGGTTTAGGGCAAAGCTCCCGAAAGGAGAGTTGGAATTTCTGAGCTTTATGGGATACACAAGCCCCTGCAAGACTGACGTGCTACCTGGTGCTGTCTAAAGGGCTTGCCTCAGGGGTCAGGCCCTTATCGCTGTGACTTGCCTGAGGTCACACAGTGTAATCTCGTTCTGAGGAACTGAGCACAGAGAAGAGCCTCATGGGTCAGCCGTATGGGCTGGGTGAGCATCTTCTTTATCTTGACCAGTGTAGGCCCAGCCAAACCTGCCTTCCCATAAGTGGGGAAGGTGGGGGCCCAAGGGGGATAGACACTGTGCTGGACACTCCTGGAGCAGAGCCTTCTCTGAGGAAGCTCCAAGCCAGCAGAGAAAATGAGAACTGACCCTGAACCCCAAATCGGGGTACAGTGTCAAGGGCTAAAGGCAAGGGGAGAGGTGGCTGTCAGGGAACAGAGGAGAGCGAGATCTCTGCTACTTGGGATATCAAGGAGGACTCTCTGGAGGAAGTGGCTTGGGAGCTAGGGAAGGGGCGGATTTGGATTTGTGGAGATGGGAACAGAAGGTAGGGGCATGGGAATGGCAAGCCAAGCAGAAGGAGAGGGACGGGCGAAGAGCCAGAGGGCTGGAGATGCAAGAGCAGGTGCTGGGGAAGGTGGAAGGTGCCGTTTAGATGAGCTAGAAGAAAAGAATCTTGGAATATGGAATGAGACCCAGCCAGAGGCCTTGAATGCCAAGCCAAAGGATTTGGCCTTGATCCTGTAGGGCAGCAATGAATGGGCAGCATCAGAGGGTGATGTGAGGCCAGGGGCAGTGGCTCACGCCTTTAATCCCAACCTTTGAGAGGCAGCTACAGGAGAATTGCTTGAGATCAGGAGGTTGAGACCAGCCTGGGCAACATGGCAAGAAAAAAAAATTTTTTTAATTAGCCAGGTATGGTGGCATGTACCTGTAGTCCTAGCTACTTGGAAGGCTGAGGCAGGAGGATCCTTGAGCTCAGGAGTTTGAGGCTGTAGCGAGCTGTGATCACACCACTGCACTCCAGCCTGGGTGACAGAGCGAGATCCTTCCTCAAAAATAATAATAAATAAAGGGTGATATGAGGTGGAGGTGGGGTGGTGAGGGCTTGGTATTCAGAAGGGTCCCTCTGGCCAAGAGGAGGCCCCCTGGTATTATGGGTATGGGTTTGGCCATGAAAGAGGCCTAGACCCTCTCACAGGCCACTCGTGATCTGGCTCTCCTCACCCCTCTGGCTTGTATTCTCTTCATTCACATTACCCAATATACATGGTGTGTGTGTGTGTGTGTGTGTGTGTGTGTGTGTGTGTGTGTGTGTGTGTTTTCTTCTTTTTAATTTCTCTTTGATAATCTTACTAAACCACATGTGGTTCCCCCAAACTGTTCTATCTGCCTAAGACACCTTCCCCCAGCTCTCCCTCATCCTGCCTACATGACCAACTCCTACTCATCCTCCAAGTCACTGTTTAGTTGTCACTTCCCTTGAGAAGCCCTCCCTGACTGTCATGTGCGAATCTCTGTTATTACCCATAGTACAGTCGGTCCCAGTGGCCCAGACTCTCCTAGTAGCTTCACCCAGAGGACTCTTCACTCCTGTAAAGGCTGGGCTCAGGCCTACTGTTTCCAAACTCCCTGGTACCTGGCACAGGGCCTAGACACACAGTGATGCTCGGTAAATATTGAGTGAACAAATATAAGGCTGGACGAGGAGCAAAGCAAGCTGAAGATGCCCAGATGATACTAGTGGCTGTGATTGCCACTGTTGATCAAGTATCTGCCATGCACCAAGGGGTCTAAATACATCATCTAACTTAATCCTTATGACAAGGCTATGAGGCAGATACTTTTTTCAATCTCTCTCTCTTTTATTTTTTTTTAGAGACAGGGTCTCACTGTGTTGCCCAGGCTAGTTTTGAACTCCTGGGCTCAATCAGTCCTCCTGCCTTGGCCTCCCAAAATACTGGGATTACAGGCATGAGCTGCCATGCCTAGCTGAGATGGATACATTTGTTACCTCATTTTACAGATGGAGAAACTGAGACTCCAGAGGTTAAGTCACTTGCCATCCAGCTGATAAGAGACAGAGCTGGGATTGAAACCCAGGCAGGCTGGCTCCAGACAGCACATTGGTACCTACTTAGTTGGGCTGAGGGTGCTGGGCTGTCTGGTGAGACAGCAGATGGGGGTCAATGTGGTGGATTCTGTCTATGGTTCTTCTGCCTTGTTATATTCACACTCAAAGGGATGAAAAGCCTTAACACATCAGCAAGCAGGTCAGTGATAGCTATGCTTCATCCCATCTTATCTTACCAGGTCTACAGAAGTAACTGTAATTAGAGTCTTTTCACTTGGTTGCCCTTCACAGTGCATCACCGTCCACGTTGAACTGACCACTGTCCTGCTCGTACCCTCTTATGTACTCTTAAGATGAGAGCTCTGTGTGTCCCATGATCAGGGCAGTGAGCCTCATACCCTTTGTCCCATTTGTCTCCTGCAGATGTCATGGCACCCCCAGTACCGGAGCTCCAAGTTCCGTCATGTCTTTGGCAAACCAGCCAGCAAGGAGAACTGCTACGACTCCGTGCCTATCACCCGCAGCGTTCACGACAACCACTTCTGTGCCGTGAACCCCCACTTCATTGCAGTTGTGACTGAGTGTGCTGGTGGAGGGGCCTTCCTCGTCATCCCCCTGCACCAGGTAAGGACACCCCCAGGCCCAAACAGCTCTCTGGAGGCAGGGCAGGACAGAGGGAAAGTGGAAAGAGCCTGGGTTTCTAGAAAGTCCTAGCCCTGCCCATTACTAGCTGTGTGACCTTGAGTAAGTCATTTCATCTCTTTGAGCCTTGGTTTCCTCACTGGGAAAAATACACCTGTCCTGAATTTTAGCCTCTAGCAGTTGGCTTAGCTACTCCTAGCACCTCTCCTCTTCTCTGCAATATAATTCTGCGAATTAATTTCCTCCTGAAGAAAATATAATTTTTTTAATGCTTTACTGGGATTACAGGAAATTGGGAAAGTCTCCAAAGCCACCTTCCCCACCAAAAAAAGGGAAACAAACATTGAGTCAAAACTAGCTAGGAGAGGCAAACAGTAAGCAAGCAGGAAGAACAGGCTTTTGTCCTGAGGGCAAGTGTTGCTAGCGTAGGTTGGACCATATAAAATTGTGGATATTCAACTGGTTTTGACCCCAAAAAAGCAACAGTTTCACACAGATCAACCTAACAGTAGTTCCATTCAAGATGCCAACCCTGAGTCTCTACCTTAAGGCAGAACACCTGAAGGGGCTAGAGGGATCCCTGGTTAGTAGTGCCACTGGCTCACAGCAGAAACTGACATGAAGCCTCTCCAGAGGAAAGCATCCACAATGTGGACAGAATCCCCACAGATTAAACATAGAGAAATATGAATTCACAAAGATCACAAAGCATGTACACCACCATGAGTGAGAGTCAGTTGAAACAACAAATAGCAGACTTAGACCCCCAGAGGACTTCAGAAGTTAGAAGATCATACAGATTAGAATCTCATAGACCAGATTTCCTGAACACAATGCAATTGAGTTAGAAATCAATAACAAAAGATAAGTCTTAAATTCCCATTCATTTGGAAACTTAAAAACTATTTCTAATTTATAGGCCATAAACAAAATCAAAATGGAAATTTAAAAATCCTTGGAATTGATAAAATGAAATATATCACAAAACTTACGAGATGTAGGGAAAGTGGGGCTTCAAGGGAAATCTATAGCACTAATGCTTATATTAGAAAAGAAGGAAGCCTAAAAATTAATGACTAAACATTCCATCTAAGAAGTTAGAGCCGGGTACAGTGGCTCACACCTGTAATCCCAGTACTTTGGAAGGCCAAGGCCAGAGGATTACTTAAGGCCAAGAGTTTGAGACCAGTCTGGGCAACATGGTGAAACCCCATCTGTACAAAAAATACAAAAATTAGCTGGGCATGAGGGCATTTGCCTGTGGTCCTAGCTACTTAGGAGGCTGAGGTCAGATTACCTGAGCCCAGGGAAGTTGTGAGCCATGCTTTCAACACTGTACTCCAGCCTGGGCAACAGAGTGAGACCCTGTCTCAAAAAAAAAAAAAAAAAAAAAAGTCAAACAAAGAGCAGCAGAATAAACCCAAAGAAAGTTTGAGGAAGGAGATAATAAAAAGCAAAAATCAATGAAAGAGAATATAAGGATACATTAGAGAAGATAAAAGGGCCAAAAGTTTGTTTTTAGAAAAGGGTGATAGACAAGCCCCTGCAGAGACTGGCCAACAATAAAAGAGAAAGGGTACAAAAAGCATCAGGAATGAGAAAAACAATATCACAGCAGAGCTTTGAAATCTAATAAGAACTAATACAAGCAACTGTATGCCAATAAATTTGAGAACATTAACAATATGGGCAAACTCCTTAAAAAATATAACTTGTCAATACTACTGATTCATGTAGAAATAGAAAGCCTGAATAGTTCTTTAAAGGAATAGTCGTTTATGTACTTTAAAAATTGAACAATAGGCCAGGCGTGGTGGCTCATGCCTTTAATCCCAGCACATTGGGAGGCTGAGGTGGGTGGATCATGAGGTCAGGAGTTCGAGACCAGCCTAACCAACATGGTGAAACCCCGTCTCTACTAAAAATACAAAAATTAGCCAGGCACAGTGGCGGGCACCTGTAATCCCAGCTACTCGGGAGGCTGAGGCAGGAGAATCACTTGAACCCAGGAGGCAGAGGTTGCAGTGAGCTGAGATCATGCCACTGCACTCTAGCCTGGGTGACAGAGCCAGACTCCATCTCAAAAAAAAAAAAATTGAGCAATAAAAATTTCCCTTAAAGAAAATAGCAAAAGGAAAGGCAAGCTATAGAGTGGAAAAGGATATAATAAACATGACAAAAGACTCATTTCTTGAATGTATAAAATGTACCGAAAAATCCACAAAACACTGAACCAGCACTTCATAGCAAAGAAAATCCAAATGGCTGATAATAAGCATTTGAAAAACTACTCAACCTCATTAGTAAACCAGTGCAATACCACTACACATCAGATTGTCAAAAATGTCTAACACTAGTAAATGACAGCAAGTATACAGAGTTGTGTAAACGATCAGACACTTCTGATGGGAGTGTAAACTGGCACACCTGTTTTGTAAAGAAAAAGAGAATGCATATACCTGTGACCCAGAAATACCACCCATAGGTTTATACCACGCAGTGTTCACCACTGGTGCTCTGTCCACCAGAACAGAAGCATGAGAATGTGCATAGGAGCATTGTTCGTATTATTGCAAAACTGGGAAAACCTGTATGTCCAAGAATTTCATAAATAAATTATGGCATAGCCATACAAGTGAATGTACAAAACCACAAAAAGGAATAAAGTGTAGTTATATACAACAACATGGTTGAGTCAGAAAGATAAAGTTGAGTGAAATAAGCCAAACAAATTTTAAACTATATCATTTAATTAATCTTAAATTAAAAACAGCCTACACTAAACCATACTTTAACAGTTGCATAATTACATAGTAAAATTTTAAAGAAAAACAAAGAAGAGACTACCATGAAAAACAGAATAGCAGTTACCCCTGGGGGATGGAGAGGGTTATGACTGGAAAGCATCTCGTGGGAGACCTCCTATGTGCTAGTAATGGTTCATGTCTTGGCCTGAGAGGGTAGCAATTATGGGTAATTTATTTTCCAGTAATTTGTTAAGCTGATAATTTTCATTCTTTACACTTTTTGCATGTTTCTTATATTTTACATACATATATGTAAAATATATATATGTATTTGTGTATATATATATATATATATATACACAAACACATAAGAAAGACTCTAGGCCTAGATGGTTTTACAGGCAAATCCTACAAAACTTTCAAGGAACAGATTCTAATCTTTTACAAACATTTCCACGAATAAAAAAGATGAACAACTTCTTTCCTCATTCTGTGAGGCCACTGTAACCTTGATACCAAAACTAGACAAGGAGGACAGAATAAGAAAGAAAAAAATATTGATCAGTCTCACTCATGAAGATGGATGCCAAATTACTAGCAAATTACAGTAAATAACAAAAGATACATTCTGACCAAGTTGGATTTATTCCAGAAACTAAAGGTGATTTAATATTAGTAAATCTATAAAGGTAAATCATCATATTAGCAAGTGAAAGAGGAAAAACCATATGATCATGTCCATAGATGGAGAAAAAGTGTTTGATAAAGCCCAATACCCAGCCATGAGAAAAACTCAGCAGCAACAAAAAGAAAATTAGCAAATGAAGGATAAGGGAGAATTTCACTGACCTATAGTAAACAGCATTTTAAAACCTTTTTATCTTGAAGCAATTTCAAGCCTACAGAAGATTTGCAAATAAAATTGAACTAATTCCTGATTAACCTTCACCTGGTTTACCGGTTTTAACATTTTGCCTCTCGGGGTGTGTGTGTGAGAGTGTGTGTGTGTGTGTGTGTGTGTTTGTGTGTGTGTTTGGAAACAGAGAAGTTACAGACATATAGCCTGGGCAATATAGCAAGATCCCATCTCTTAAAAAATTGCTTTTTAGTTAGCTGGGCACAGTGGTACACACCTGTAGTCCCAGCTACACGAGAGGCTGAAGCAGGAGAATTGCTTGAGGCCACGAATTTGAGGTTGCAGTAACTATGAAAGCACCACTGCACTCCAGCCTGGGTGACAGAGTAAGATCCCATCTCTTAAAAAAAAAAAAAAAGTTATCAGCCGGATGCGCTGGCTCATGCCTGTAATCCCAGCACCTTGGCAGGCCCAGACGGGCAGATCACTTGAAGTCAGGAGTTCGACATCAGCCTGGCCAACATGATGAAACCCCGTCTCTACTAAAAACACAAAAAATTAGCCAGATGTGGTAGCGGGTGCCTGTAATACCAGCTACTCAGGAGTCTGAGGCAGGAGAATCACTTGAACCCGGGAGGCAGGGATTGCAATGAGCTGAGATCGCGCCACTGCACTCCAGCCTGGGTGACAGAGCAAAACTCCGTCTCAAAATAACAAAAAAAGAGAAAAAGTTATAGAGATGACCCTTTACCCCCAAATACTGTACTTCGGTCTGTATCTTCTAAGAACGAGAATATTCTCTTATATAACCACATCCTAGAAATTTAACATTGATACAATGCTAATTATAATATACAACCCAAATTCAAATTATATCAGTTGTCCCAATGATGACCTTTATAATAGCTTTTTTTTCTGATCTAGAATCCAATTCAGGACCACACATTAGTTGTCATCTCTTAGTCTTCGTTATTTCATGATATTAACATTTTTCAGGAGTAAAGGTCAGTTGTTCAGTAGAATGTTTCTAAATTTGGACTTACCAAATTGTTTCCTCATTATTAGAATCATTTATGTATTTTTGGCAAGAATATTGCATGAGTGGTGGTATATCATTTTTAGGTCATTACATCATGGGACACATGATGTCAGTTTGTCACATTATTCATGCTATTAACTTGACTTATTTGTTAAATAGTGCAAATATCATTCATAAAGGGGAAATGTTAGAAGCATCTACAGGCCAGGCAGGGTGGCTCACACCTATGGGCCCAGCACTTTGAGAGGCCAAGATGGGTGGATCTCTTGAGCCCAGGAGTTCGAGACCAGCAACATAGAGAAACCCCATCTCTACAAAAAATGCAAAAATTAACCAGGCATAGTGGAGCATGCCTGTAGTCCCAGCTACTCAGAAGGCTGAGGCAGGAGGCTGCCTTGAGCCCAGGAATTCAAGGCTGCTATGAGCCATGAACGTGCCACTGCACTCCAGCCTAGGTGACAAAGCGACACCCTGTCTCAAAATAAATAAAATAAAATAAAATCAGGAATAAGAGAAAAGGTCATGGCCTGCACAGTAAGACTAGAAAAATGTAACTTGTCAATACCGATTCAAGTAGAAACAGAAAGCCTGAATAGTCCTCTAACTACTAAACATTGAGCAATAAGAATTTCCCTTAAAGAAAAAACAAAAAAAAAAAAACAGCAAAAGAGGCCGGGTGCGGTGGTTCATGCCTGTAATCTCAGCACTTTGGGAGGCCGAGGCGGGTGGATCATCTGAGGTCAGGAGTTTGAGAGCAGCCTGGCCAAAATGGTGAAACCCCATCTCTACTAAAAATTAAAAAATTAGCCGGGCATGGTGGTGCATGCCTGTAATCCCAGAGGCAGGAGAATTGCTTGGACCCAGGAGGCGGAGGTTGCAGTGAGCCGAGATGGTGCCATTGCACTCCAGCCTGGGTGACAGAGCAAAATTCCGTCTCAAAAAAAGAAAAATAGCGAAAGAAAAGTTGAAAGTGTTAGGATGGAAAAGGAAGAAATAAAACTGCTATTATTTGCATATATAATTGTCTACATAGAACCCAAAAGAACATGTAGTCAAATTATTAGAAAAATAAGAGTATTTGGAAGGTAGTGGATACAAGAATCAGAACACAAAAATGAATTGCATTTGTACATACTGGGAATATTTAGATGATATAATTAAACATTTGCAATAGAATAAAAGAAGATTGGATACCTAGGAATAAACAAGCAACGCTTAGAAGGAAAATGATAGAACATTGTTAAAAGACTAATAAAGATGACCTCAATAGATGGAAATATTTACTATATTCATGGATAGACACTTTTACTTCCTCCCTCAAATTCCCACAGCATTCTCTTTTTTTAGGACATATTCCAAGCCTATTTTTTCCTTAGAACCATGCCCTGACTACTTTGAATTAGAGTCCTTTGTGCTTTTCTGCTAGTACCTCCTAATGTAGTTGGGTGCATAATTGTTGCTCATAAATTTTCATTGACTCCACAAATTATCTCATGGTTGTTCATCCAAATAAATAGGGAGGGCATAAATGGCAAAGGGAAGGGCACAAGCAAAGGCATGGAGGTGCAACTGTATATAGAATGTTCAGGAAGCAATGCAGAGAGCAGCTGTCTGGCCAGAACAAATAATCTGTGAAGGAGAAGAAGGGAAGTACCCTAAGGAAGTGGACTGGGGCTAGCTGAGCAGAGCCTTGAATGCTGGGGTGAGGCATGTGACCTGTATCCTAAAGAGACAGAGAATGTTTTGAGCTAGGGAGGGACAAGTGCAAAGTGGAATTTGTAGAAAGACATAAAAAGGTCAAAATGGGAAGGACCCCCTATAGATGGCCGATTTTGCTACTTGTTTCTTCCAAGCTTTGCATGCTTGTAAAAGATTACGTCCACCAAACAAACTGCATTCTTAATTAATTCAATAATTAGTTGGTTTTCCTTTTATTACTCAAACTCTCAGAACTGTCACTGTTTCTAACTTGCATGAACTGCTCAGTGTAAATGGGTACTAACAACTGATATAAAGAAAATAAATTGGTGTGATGTGATGGAGTGTGACGTGGGTTGGGAGAGGGGACCTAGTTTAGGCAGGATGGTCTGGGAAGGCATTCCTGGGAAGGTGATCTTTGAGCCGAGAGCCACTTGAGGCTCTAAAGGGAGAGTATGCTGGCAGAACAAATAGAACATGCAAAGGCCCTGAGTGGGAATGGGTTTGGTGTGTCTGTGCATTGTCAGCACGTGGACACATGTGCTGTGACCACAGAGTGGTGGGAGGAGGTGAGGTCAGATTGGGGAGTAGGGCCTGGACTGTGAAGGCGTTGTAAGCCCAGGCAGGAGTCTGGGCTCTATCCTGAGTCCAGTGGGAAGCCACTGGAGGGTTGAAACTCACTTGTCAGCCAGGCGCTGTGGCTAACACCTGCAATCTCAGCACTTTGGGAAGCCGAGGCAGGCAGATCACGAGGTCAGGAGTTTGAGACCAGCCTGGCCAACATGGTGAAACCCTGTCTCTACTAAAAATATGAAAAATTAGTTGGGCGTGTTGGCAGCCACCTGTAACCCCAACTATTCAGGACGCTGAGGCAGGAGAATTGCTTGAACCCAGGAGGTGGAGGTTGCAGTGAGTCAAGATCGCGCCACTGCACTCCATCCAGCCCAGGCAACAGTGCGAGACTCTGTCTCAAAAAAAAAAAAAGAAAGAGAAAAAGAAACTCACTTGTCCTACACAGCCTGATCCTAGGTAAAATGTGTGATTCTCTTTGGGCTTTTTGAAATATAATAAATAGCTCAAAGATACATGTTAATTGCTATCATCACAGACTCCTAGGAATCCAGATCCAACAGGAGCTGTGATACAGTTTGGATGCTTGTCCCCTCCAATTTTCATGTGGAAATGTGATCCCCAGTGTTGGAGGTGGGGCCTCATGGGAGGTGTTTGGGTCATGGGGGCAACTCATGAATGGCTTGATGCCCTCCCTGTGATAATGAGTTCACCTGAGATCTGATTGTTGAAAACAGTCTGGGACACCTCCCCGTGGCCTGCGGCACACCTGATCCCCCCTTCACTGTCTGCGTGATTGGAAGCTCCCCTGCAGTCCTTACCAGAAGCAGATGCTGGTGCCAGGCTTCTTTTGCCTCCTGCAGAACTGTGAGCCAAACAAACGTCTTTTCTTTGTAAATACCCAGCCTCACATATTCCTATATAGCAATGCAAAATGGACTAACACACCCAGGAGCCACTAATCAGAGCTTCTCACACTTTAGTGTTACAACACAGATTCTGATGTAGTGGGTCTGAAGTGGGGCCGGGGAATCTGCATCTCCAACAAGCTCCCAGAGATGCCTGATAAAATACAGGATGCCCAGTTTAATTTGACTTTCAGATAAACAACAAATCGTTATTTTTGCTTTTTTCTTTTTAATTAAAAGTTTTATTTTGACATCATAGTAGATTCACAAGCAGTTATAAGAAAAAGTACAGTGCAATTCTGTGTATCCTTTACCCTGTTTCTTCCAGTGGTAACATCTTATAAGACTACAGTACGCAGTACAGCATACTGTTGTGATACTGGCATCACTACAGTCAAGATACAGAACATTCCATCATCACAAAGATCTGTTCCCCTCCACCCCCATTCCCTCCTTAACCCCAGATGACAATTAACCTGCTCTCCATTTCTATACTTTTCCCGTTTTAGGAATGTTACATAAATGGAATCATACAATATGTAACCTTTTCAGCTTGGCTTTTTTTACTCACTGTATTTCTCTCACAGTTCAGCTGGGTTGTTGCATATATTGAGTATTGATCCTTTTTTTGTGTCTTGTGTGTGTGTTTTGTTTTTGTTTGTTTGTTTTGGTTTGGTTTGGTTTTTTTTGAGACAAGCTCTGGCTCTTTCACCCAGGCTGGAATGCAGTGGCATGATCATATCTCACTGCGGCCCTGAAGCCTCCACTTCCTGGGCTCAAGCAATCCTCTTACGTCAGCCTCCTGAATAGCTGGGACTACAGGTGCATGCCATCACACCCAGCTAATTTTTGTATATTTTTTATGTAGAGGTGAGGTTTTGCTATGTTGCTCAGGTTGGTCTTGAACCCCTGGGCTTAAGTGATCCACCCACCCCAACCTCCCGAACTTCTGGAATTACAGGTATGAGCCACTGCACCTGGCCTCAATTATGTGTTCCTTCTTTCTTTTTTTAAAATTTTTATTTATTTATTTATCTTATTTATTTTTTTTGAGATGGAGTCTCGCTCTGTCGCCCAGGCTGGAGTGCAATGGCATGATATTGGCTCACTGAAGCCTCCGCCTCCTGGGTTCAAGCAACTCTCCTGCCTCAGCCTCCCAAGTAACTGGGACTACAGGCACATGCCACCACACCTGGCCAGTTTTTATATTTTCAGTAGAGATGGGGTTTTGCTATGTTGGCCAGGCTGGTCTCAAACTCCTGACCTCAGTTAAACTGCCTGCCTCAGCCTCCCAAAGAGCTGGGATTACAGGCATGAACCACCTTGCCTGGCCTTTTTTTTTTTTTTTTTTTTTTAATAGAGGCGAGGTCTCATGATGTTGCCCAGGCTGGTCTCAAACTCCTGAGCTCAAGTGATCCTCTTGCCTCGGCCTCCCAAAGGGCCAGGATTACAGGCATGAGCCACCACTCCTGCCTCTGTGTCCTTTCTTACTGCTGAATAGTATTCTATGGTATGGATGCACTACAGTTTGTATAACCATTCACTCACTGAAAGCCAGTGGGTTGTTTCGAGTTTGGGGCTATTACAGATTAAGCTGTTACAAACATTTGCGTACATATTTTTGGGTGAATATAAGTAAGTCTCCATTTCTCTGGCATAAGGGGCCAGGAGTGCAGTTGCTGAGTCATAAGGTAGTTGCATGTTTAGCCTTATAAGAAACTGTCAGTTTATTTTTACAAATTTTTAGTGTAAGTAAAATATTGCATGGAACCTCCTTATGCTAAAATATTCATTGTTTATCTGCAATTTGAATTTTATTGGGTATCCTGTATTTTACTTGCTAAATCTGACTTCCCTCCTCCCAGGTGATACTGATCTACTTGTTTGCCAATTGCATTTTCAATAGCAAGGCTCTAATCTAGCTCAGGTTCATAATTATGGAAAAATCTCAAGCACAAAAGTAGATAAAAATAATATGATGAACTTTCCTCAGCCCAGATTCTAGAATTATCAAGTTTGCCCTCTTGCTTCACTCATCCCTTTTACCTGAAGTATTTTAAAGCAAATCCTAGGCATTTTGTCATTTCAACCTCTGCCCCCCGCCCCCCGCCCCCCGCCCCCTACCACATGTCAGTATGCAATTCTAAAACCAGGGACATTTTCTGACATAACCATAATGCCAGGATCACATTAATAATAACTCTTGTGTCACCTGATTCCTAATTCATGTTAATGGTCCCTGGTTGCCTCATACATGCCACTTTGCTTGTGGTTTGTTTGCCTCAAAGTCCAGATGGGGTCCACATCTTGCATTTGATTGATGTTTCTTTTTAATTTTTTCTTATTGTAAGTAGAGATGGGGTCTCACTATGTTGCCCAGGCTGGTCTCAAACTCTTGGGCTCAAGGGATCCTCCTGCCTCAGCCCCACAAAGTGCTGGGATAATAGGCATGAGCCACCACATCTGGCCAATATGTTTCTTATTAAGTAACCACATCCATTACTACTGTGCGGGCACCATGCCATAGCACTTACCTGCACAGACAGGCCTTAGAGGCTCTTTATTATGTTGTAACCAGGGTTGGAGTGATTATGCTGATACCTTATGAACATTAGCCCCATTTATAGGGGATCTTGCCCCATTGCACGGATGAGGTCGCTGAGGCTCAGGAAGATGACTTCCCAGAGGAACCTGTGCGTCCAGGACCCGAATGGGATCCCAGACCTGGGTGTGGCCTCGGGCCTTGCTCTCACTTCACTGACATGAGGCCCCTGAGGTTTGGCACTGATTTGCATCAGCTCCTACTTGTTACCAGGATTACGTTCTGTGCCAGGCACAGAGATGTATCAGTAGGTGAGTGGTGTGAGAACAAGGAAGGGACAAGCTAGCTAATGATTTAATTAAGTACATAAATTGCATTGAGGTTGGGAGATGTCTGGCCTTGCCACAGCGTGCAGGAAGTCCTTCTCAGAGGGGCCGGGCTGCCCCAGGCAGTTTCAGATGTCCCAAAGGGAGTGACACTGCAGGCAGGGTCCCTCCCTCTTGCCTGTTGTGACCCAGGGTGTGCTGGTTAGAGGGAGGCTGGAGGTGAGTTTCGCAACCTGCAGCCTTGGCAACCAGGGACTGTATTCAGGGAACAAAGGCAGCAGGGGAAGGCTGGGGAGAGGCCAGGACTGTGCTCCTGAGCCTGGGGCCCAGCCTGCCACAGAGTCACTCCAGGGAGGGGGTGAAGAAGGTGGACTTTGCTGTGAGGTGTGGAGGGTGGGGAGGAATGAAAGCAAGGGCAGGCAGAGCCCCTGGGGGTCAGCCCTGGAACCCTTCTGGGAGTAGACAGGCCAGAGGGGACATGGGCCTGAGGGCCTAATGGACACCGTGGCTTTCAGGTGCCTGGGAGAGTGGAGAGGAGCATTTCACTGCCATGCTCTTAAAGGCCAGCCTTAGCCAGCACGGTGGCTCACACCTGTAATCCTGGCACTTTGGGAGGCCAAGGCAGGAGATCACTTGAGGTCAGGCATTCGAGACTAGCCTGGCCAACATACCAAAACCCTGTCTCTACCAAAAACAAAAAATCAGCTGGGCATGGTGGCACATGCCTGTAGTCCCAGCTACTTGGGAGGCTGAGGCAGGAGAATCACTTGAACCCGGGAGACAGAGGTTGCAGTAAACCAAGATCACACCATTGCACTCCAGCCTGGGTGACAGAGCAATACTCTGTCTCAAAAAACAAACAAACAAAAAACCAAGGCCAACCTGACCCTTCTCAAGCCAATGTGTATCCACATCACTCCGCTGCTCAGATGCCTCCCAGGACTCCTTGCTGCCTGCAGATAATGTTCTGCCTCTCTCATCAAAGCCCTCTATGCCCTGTCCTAGCCAACTGTTTGGAACCTCAGAGCCTTCCATAGCACATATCTGTTCCCTCCATACAAATTGCCCTTCTAGAAAGGCAGGGTATGGGCTAGTCTGGCATTTTGGAAGTCTCTTCCAGTTCTAGGGGTTTGTTCAGCCTGGACAAGAACATACTCAAGGAATGGGTCCTCTGTCTTCAAATATCCAAGGAGTTGGCCTGCCACAGAGGGCCCAGATGTGTCTATAGGTCCCCAAAGGACAACGCCAGGACCAGAAGTGGGAAGTGAGGGGAAGCAGGGGCCACCTGGAGGCCACACTGGGCTCGAAGTAGGAAACATTTTCTCCAAATTCACAAGGTCTGAAAGTAGGATGAGTTACCTCAGGAGGAAGTGAGCTCCCTGTCCCCACAGGTGACCAAGTGGGGACACCAGCTGTGGTTCACCACTTTCATCCCTGGATGTTGGATTCTACAGTAAACCCTCCAAAGGCTCATCTGGGTGCTCATAAGGAGAGGGGTGATGAAGGATGCTCTGCCCTAAATCATGGGAATGTGCTGTGCATTTTAGAAGTGCTGCCATTCCTAGGGTCAAGAAATGCTCTTCTCATCTCTCCCTCTGCTCAATCCCAGCCTCCTCTGGGCGGTCCCTGGTCCCACATCTCACCCTCTCCAGTCAGGACATGGCTCACCTATCCATTTGTCCACCTCTCTATTGGGTCCAGCCTTGCACCCTGGGCAGGGTGAGTAGACTCCATGCCCTCAGCCTCACCCCTCTTGCTCAGCCTCCTCTCTTGCCCTGTCCTCCAGCCTACCGTGCCTGCTGGCTGCTTCAGCCTCCTCCCACTTAAAACCTACCTGTGGCCCTGCCTTTCTGACTTGAGATTCCTCCCCTCCACCTGGCCTGGTCAAAGTCTCCCTCTCTTTAAGGCCCAATTTAAAGTCCTCCTCCTCCAGGGAGCCTTCTCTGGTTCATCCCCCAGGTCTCTTGTGTGCCTCTCCTCTGAGCTCAAAGTATATTCCTTCCTGCCTCCTCCGTAAAGTAGATGGCTCCTATAGCCCAGGATTGGGAGTACCGCACCTCTGCCATCACCTGCATGCAGTCTGGCACATAGTATGTCCTCAGTGAAAGGCCTGTATGATGATGATGATAACCATGGTGTGAGGACAGCAAGAGCAGACCAGGCCGTAAGAGGAAACATTCCCAATCCTGGCTCTGCTGTCCTTAGTACATGATTGTCAACCTCTCTGAGCCCCAGCCTCTGCACTTGTAAATGGGGAATTATTGTACTATGTCCTGGGGTGGTTGGGAGGTAAATCAAATATTATGAGCAACGCAGCTGGCACTGGGCCTGGCACATATATGACTCCCTAGATTATGGTTTCTAAAGAAAAGCTTTTTTTTTTCTTCGAAAAAGGATCTCACTCTGTTGCCCAGGCTGGAGTGTAGTGGCACAATCATGGCTCACTGTAGGCTGGACCTTCCAGGCTCAAGTGATCCTCCTGCCTCAGCCTCCCGAGTAGCTGGGACCACAGGTGTGCATCCCTACACCGGACTAATTTTTGTAGAGATGGGGCCTGTTACCCAGGCTGCTCTTGAACTCCTGGCCTCAAGTAATCTGCCTTGGACTTCCAAAGTGCTGGAATTACAGACATGAGCCACTGTGCCCAGCCAAGAAGCATTTAAAAACCTATTTCTTATAGACATGGGAACATGTCTGATCCAGCTGCCTGCGTTCACCAGTAGGAAAACAATCAAGCCACTAGTTCATTCATGGAGGGCATGCCTGGAGCCACTGCTATGTAGGAAAGGATGGGAGTCCCCCTGCAGAACAGTTTGTCCCCTGCCCAGTGAGTATATCCCCTGGCCCCTGAAACATACTGAGCAACAATGAAACTGGGTAATGGTAATGAGCTGTGATGAGCTTCTCCTGGCTAATGTACTGAGTACTTAGCAAGTACTGGGCACCGTCTTCAGTGCTTTACTGTGAATGAGGTGCTACTACTGTTGTCATTTCGTAGATAAGGAAACTGAGGCATAGAGAACTGAGGTCACTTGCCCAAGGCTGCACCATGGTAAGGGATGTGGCAGGGATTCCACCCCTGGAAGTCAGAGTCTGCCTGCCCACTTCACCTCTGCTACGCTGTGTGTCCTCCCTCTGCCCGTCCTGCCACCCCTGCCTCCCAGTCTCCACCCTGAGCTGTTGGGATGCTCATTTGAGGCCATGACTATGATGCTGTTGTAGGAACAGCTGCTCCCTTGACTGCTGAGGGTCGTGACAGTGGCCTCACAACCTCTCCCTTTCTGGCAATGGAGGTCAGCCCTAGAGAGTCCCCAATCTGGTCCCCCACCCGCCTGACTCCTCCTGGGTCCTTCTGTCCTGTCTTCCCCCCCTGCCCCAGGGCAGCCCCTTGGAGACTTGGAGGTGATGCCTCTCCAGGCAGGGCGGCCCAAGCCAGGGTTCTGTGGGGTCTGCGAGGGGAGCAGGCGTGTCTCCCCTGATTTAGAGCTTGTACACCCCATCCATCAGAAGCCTGTTTCTGGCTGAGTGCTGGCCTAATGGGCAGAAGGTGGAAATGGCCTCCTGATGATAAATGTCCCTGACAGGCTTTTAGCAGCTCAGTCAATAGCCCACCAGGCTGGCTAATGTCCGCTCCTGCCTGTGGTCCTCAGCGTAAAACCTTTTAGAAGCAGAGCAATCTGCCAGCCCAGGGCAGGGCAGGGCAGGGCAGGGCAGGGCAGGGGAGGTGGGGCGGAGGGGAGGGCTGGGGTGGGCTGGGGTGTGAGCGGGCAGCCTTCCCTCATCAGCTGAGAAGGAAGAGAAGGCTGAGAAGGAAGAGAAGCTGTCTAGGGCTAGGCCTTTCTGAGTCACGCCCAACCCTAAGGCGCCTTCCCTGAGTCTGTGGGAGGTGGGAGGTGTGTGTCTGAATGGGGCTCCTGGGCACTTTGCCTCCTGTCAGCCCGAGGGCAGCCTGACTATTGGCTCGTCTGGCTTTTCTTGGGAAACCGCACTGCAGAAATTGGGGCATGGCCCTGGGCCAGAGTCTAAAGGCCCGGAGAGCAATCAGTGCCCCACAGCCAAAGACATAGTACTGCTCATGGCCTTTGACCCAGGAAATGATCCCAGAGAAAGGAAAGGCTGTGTGCAGGAAGGAGGCCAGGGCAGGGACTCACAGAGCACTCACTGGTGCTCCCTCAGAGCACAGGAAGTACAGCACCAGGCTCACACTTGGGGAACCAGAGGCCTGGGCTCAAGCCCAGCTCTGCCCCTCACCTTTGCAGTGACCCTGGGCAAGTCCCTACTCCATTTCCCCAAGTCTGAGGTCCGAGAGAGGGTGCTGGGATCCATTCGCAATGCCTGCCACAGGTGCAGGATAAGACAGTGCAGCTGTGGGCTCCATTCCTGGTCTCTAGAGCCCTTCAAGAGCTACAGTTTTATAACAGAAGTTTTTGGCTAATCCTGAATGGGCCCATTTTTTCAGAAAATCTGTATTTTTGTTTTTAAACACCTTTTTTAATTGCAAAACTTACATAGCTAAAAAATAAGACAAAGATATTAAAGCCAGCCATTTATTCCACCATCTAGATATAACCATGATTAACATTTTGGCTCATTCCTTTTAGTTTTTTTTCTCAGTTTTGACATACAAATATACATACATATACATATAATAATAGCTTCTGTTACTGAGCACTTACAGTAACACCTGACTGTTGGGCTCTTCATGCATAGTATCTCATTTAACTCTCAACAATCCCGCAAGGAAGAAATGATTATTCATTCACATTTTACAGATGAGGAAAAAGAGGCTTGCAAAATGTGAGCAAGTGCACAACATGCTCAGATTTTAATTTTTGAAAACTCACCTTGAGGACAGTGTACAGGATATCCTGGAGGCTAAGCAAGAGGTCATTGGCAGCTGGGCGCAGTGGCTCAAGCCTATAATCCCAGCACTTTGGAAGGCCAAGGCGGGCAGATCACCTGAGGTCAGGAGTTCAAGACCAGCCTGGCCAACATGGCAAAACCCCGTCTCTACTAAAAAATACAAAAACTAGCTGGGTGTGGTGGCACGCACCTGTAATCCCAGCTACTCAGGAGGCTGAGGCAGGGAGAATTGCTTGAACCTGGGAGGTGGAGGTTGCAGTGATCCGGGATCGCACCGCTGCACCCCAGCCTGAGCAACAAGACGAGACTCCATGTCCAAAAAAAAAAAAAAAAAAGGGGTCAGTGGCTTAAGCGTTGGTCCCATGGAGACCTGGGCCAGGGCCTGTGGGTGCAGTGTCCTTCTAAGACCCTAGCTCCAGGTACCGCCCTGCCAGGACAGGGCAGGAAGCATGCACCTCTCTCCCCTGTCCTGCTGTAGAAGAGGCAGAGACCACTTGAAAGAAAGAAAATTTTCACCTCCCTCCATGCACATCACTAACAAAGGACACAAGTCCACATTCTTTCCTTTTTTTTTTGGTTCTCTTTCTCCCTCTGAATGTGTAGGTGTGTGTATAATTTTTTGTTTTCAGAACTCTTTGAGGGTAAGTTACATCCATCTTAGCCCTTCATCCCTAAATACTGTTTCCTAAAAATACAAATATTCTCTTACATTACTGCAGTACATTATCAACTTCTATAAGTTTAATGTTGTGATAATACTTTAATCTACCGTTCTTGTTTAGATTTGTTAAATAATGTCCTTTATAGCGTTGTCCCCTCCAGTAGGGGATCCAGTCTAGGCGGAGGTGTCTGATCACTTTTTCCTGAGGGGAGAGACCTGGATTAGCCAGAGTATTTCCAGAGGGAGGCACAGGACCACCTCCTCTGTTTGCAGAGCTACTAAAATGCATGCATAGGCCAGGCACGGTGGCCCATGCCTATAATCCCTCACTTTAGGAGGGCAAGTTGGGAAGATTGTTTGAGCCCAGGAATTCAAGATCAGCCTGGGCAACATAGCAAGACCCCATCTCTACAAATAATTTTAAAAATTAGCTGAGCTTGGTGACACATGCCTGTAGTTCTTAGCCTGGAACTTGGGAGGGTGAGGTGGAAAGATTGTCTTACCCCGAGTTCGAGGCTACAGTGAATCATGATTGCACCACTGCACTCCAGCCTGGACAACAGAGTGAGACCCTGTCTCTTAAAAAAAAAAAAATGTACAGTGGTCTCTACACAGATGGGGAGGTGATGGAAGAAGAGAAGGTTGGGTGTTCCCTGAGTCCACCCTGTTCTTGAAAGTCCCTCTAGAAAAAATCCCAAGACTATTGATTCTGCAAAGTCAAGGACTATGTTGAGTGTTCATCTTGCAATCAGCCCCTCCAACAGCACCTGTCCCCTGGGCACCTCGGGAATATTTGTGGGATGGATGGATGTTGGCCAGTTTTCTTCTCAGCTGTCTCTTTCACTTAGATATAAAAATGGCTGGGGGAGCATTCTGGTGGGTGGGTTAAGAACCTGGGACTAGATGGTGGATGTGGGAGGCCGAGGGCCTAGGTCCTGGTCCCTGTTCTGCCAGGGCCATGCAATGTGATGTGCAAAATGAGCAGATTGGTCACTGCCAGTCCAAGGTTCTGTGACTGAACTGGTGTGGTTTCTCTATGACCTCAAGAAATCCAAGTCTGTTGGTGGAGTTGGAAATAGCTTCAGGGCTGTGTGGCATGGGCTGGGGGACCTGTATGTCCCTCCCAGCACCTATATGGGAATTCTCATTAGGAAAGGGGAAAATGAGGGAAATGCCCTTTCTATGTAATTGAGGTAGAATTCACATACCAGAAAATTCACCGTGTTTTGTTTTTTGTTTGAGACAGGGTCCCATTCTGTTGCCCAGGCTGGAGTGCAGTGGCACAATCATAGCTCACTGCAGCCTCGACCTCCCAGGCTCAAGCAGTCCTCCCACCTCAGCCTCCCAAGTAGCTGGAACTACAGGCGTGCGACACCATGCCTGGCTATTTATTTATTTATTTATTTTTGAGACGGAGTCTCACTCTATTGCCCAGGCTGGAACGCAGTGGCACAATCTCAGCTCACCGCAACCTCCACCTCCTGGGTTCGAGTGATTCTCCTGCCTCAGCCTCCCAAGTAGCTTGGATTATAGGCATGTGCCACCACGCCCGGCTAATTTTGTATTTTTAGTAGAGGTGGGGTTTCACCATATTGACCAGGCTGGTCTCAAACTCCTGACATCAGGTGATCCACCCATCTTGGCCTCCCAAAGTGCTGGGATTACAGCCGTGAGCCACCATGCCAGGCCTAATTTTTTGATTTTTTGTAGAGACGGGGTTTTGTCATGTTGCCGTGTTGGAAAATTCACCATTTTAAGGTGTATAGTTCAGTGGATCTTAGTATATTCACAAGGTTGTGAATATACTGTGAATAAACTGTCACCACTACCTAATTTCAAAATCATTTTGTCACTCCAAAAAGACACCCCTCACTCATTAGCAGTCACCCCCTATTGCCCCTTCTCCCAAGCCTGAGGCAACTGGAATCTGCCTTCTGTCTCCATGAATGTATCGTTCTGCATTTTTCTTTCTTTTTTTTTTTTTGAGACAGAATCTTGCTCTGTCGCCAGGCTGGAGTGCAGTGGCGTGATCTTGGCTCACTGCAACCTCTGCCTCCTGGGTTCAAGCGATTCCACTGCCTCAGCCTCCCGAGTAGCTGGGACTACAGGCGTGCACCACCACGCTGGGCTAATTTTTTGTATTCTAGTAGAGACAGGGTTTCACCATGTTGGCCAGGATGGTCTCGATCTCCTGACCTCATGATCCACCCGCCTCGGCCCCCCAAAGTGCTGGGATTACAGTCATGAGCCACCGTGCCCAGCCCGTTCTGCATTTTTCATATGCATTACTTAGGGTTCCAGATACCAGGTACCAGGGGGATGCATTAATGTGCTCAGGCAATGAAACCACATCTGGAACATCATCTAAGTGGAATCACACAACGTGTGGCCTTTTGTGCCTGGCCTCTTCTTCTAGTGTTTTCGAGGGTCATCCATGCTGTAGCAGAGACCAGTACTTCATTCCTCTTTTTGGGGACAGTAGTATTCTGCTGCATGAATATACTGCATTTTGTATGTCCGTTCTTCACTTGATGGGCATTTGGGTTGTTTCCACTTTTTGATATTATGAAGAATATTGTTGTGAACATTGGTGAACCAGTTTCTTTTCTTTTTTCTTTTCTTTCTTTTTTTTTTTTTTTTTTTTTTTCTGAGACATAGTTTCACTCTTGTCACCCAGGCTGGAGTGCAATGGCGCAATCACAGCTCACTGCAACCTCCACTTCCCAGGTTCAAGTGTTCTACCTCAGCCTCCTGAGTAGCTGGGATTACAGGTGCACACTACCACACCCGGCTAATTTTTGTATTTTTAGTAGAGACAGGGTTTCACCATGTTGGCCAGGCTGGTCTCGAACTCCTGACCTCAGGTGATCTACCCACCTTGGCCTCCCAAAGTGCTGGGATTAGGTGAAACAGTTTCTTGTGGACTTATCTTTTCATTTTCCATGGGGATAGACCTAGGAGTGGAATTTTTGGGTCATGTGGGAACCGTTTAACCTTTTGAGGAACTGCCAGACTATTTTCCAAAAGAGCTGCACCATTTTACATGCCCGCCAGCAGTGTGTGAGGGGAAATGCCCTTTTATTGAACATCTGCCATGTGCTAGGCACTGTGCCATACCTCCTCTCCCATGATCCTCACACCAACCTGTGAAATACCTGTGATTCCTCCCTTTTACTGAGGAGGACACCAGAGCTCAGAGAAGTGAAGTAACTCTCCCAGGATCACACAGGGAATAAGAAGTAAGGCCTAGATTCACACCCAGCTCTGTCCCTTATATGTTTTCCCGTTGACTGGTTGCTAACTGACTACGTGACTGTCCAGATGCTAATGTGGAATCCACCTCCTCCCCAACCCTCCTGGGCACTGTCTTGCAGACAGGGAAGTTGGACCCCCACTATCCAAAGGTCTGTGGGCACAGAGGCAATGTTTTGGATGTCAAGTGGAACCCTTTTGATGATTTTGAGATCGCCTCCTGTTCTGAAGATGCCACAGTGAGTGTCAGCCCCTGAGGGGCTTCCCCTTCCTGAAGAGTGGGATTGGGGTGGTTGGGGTGGAACGGTACCTGTTCTTGGCTCTGGTGCCCCTGACTCCATCACGGAGGTGAGGTCACTGTGTGGGGAGGTGTTAAGTTAGGTAGAGGAGGAGACATTCTTGGTGCTGTAGGACTAGCGGCACCACCCCTCCTCTCTATGGGCCTTAGTTCCCCCCCATATAAAATGGGCATAATAGTTCCACCCACCTAATAAAGCCTAGTGAAAATGTATATTCCGATGGGAAAACCCATCCTTTGGGGAGCTATAAAAGGCTATGAGGGGCATTTTTATGGTGATCAGAAAGGATGTTCCACTTAATCCCACAGTGAGGAAGCGAGCTATAAAAGGCTGTGAGAGCCTTGGATGAACGTGGACACTAAAACCATTCCAGCAGCTTCAGTCTCACTCACTTTTTTGAGCCTGTGTTCTGTACCAGGGTTATCATCCCTGCCCCAACAATGTTCAGTGTTACTTATTTACAATTCATTTTGTACCCACTTCTAAAATATGGTGGGTATGGCTTAAGACAAGAACCACAGATGTGCCAGGTTCAGTGGCTCACACCTGTAATCCCAGCACTTTGGGAGGCTGAGGTGGGAGAATCACTTGAGGCCAGGAGTTGGAGACCAACCTAGGCAACATAGTGAGACCCTGTCTCTACTAAAAAATTAAAAAACACAGATATGATCAGATGATTAAATAAAGATAAAAGTCATTGTCACCATTTATTATAAGCCCACTGTATTCCTAACTGTCATCACACTTATCATTTCACAGTCTCCCCAGCAACCCCACAAGGTAGGATATTTTTCTGATGGAGAAGCTGAGGATCAGAGAGGTACAGCAATTTGCCTAATGTTACACAGCCTGTGGGAGGCAGAGCAAGACTTCAGACTGAGGCCTGTCTGATTCCACAGCCCATTCTCTTTCCAATGTGCTGTGACACATCTTTAAAGAGAAGCAGCCACAGATGGAGAAACTGAGGAAATACTAGAAATGATGGCTAAGGAGGGTTGCAGCAGCTAAGCTGCTAGTTTAGCTAAGAGCTACCTGGCAGCCAAGGCAAAATGGGCAACAGAATGTATTGCAAAACCTTCAGTTAGATCAAAAGAAGCAGACCAGTTCATCAGGAAAGGAAGGCAGAAAATTCAAAGAGGATTTGTGTCGGTTTCCATATAGCAGATGCTGAGGAACGTAAAGGACAGTGTCTGCCGAGGTGATTTCACCAAAGGGACAATCAGGTCCTGTGAGAATTGGCCCTGTCCCCAGGGAGTATAGGGCCTCTGGCAGGATATCAAATATCTGAAACTGTCCCCACTTTTGTGATACCTGCCTTTTCAGGACTGCTTTGAAGGCTCCCATCAAGATCTTTATAAATCTCTTGCTAGCCTCATTGCCTGCCACTGCGCCTTCCCCGATGCCCCAGGGCAGGACATGACTGTTGGGGGACTGAAGAAGGAAGGGGCTTTCCTCCCCGAAGCTATGCCCACAGTGAATTTATGGGGTGTTCCTCCCTGCCTTCAGGGCCTGGAGGGCACGGTTGCTCCTCTAGCAGTGGGGAGTCTTCTCTGCTTCAGTGTTGCGGGTGGTACCTTCATCTTCCAAACATACCTGTTCAGAGTGTGTCTTCCTCCTGGGGTTCTATGCAGTGACAGCCCTCATCAGACCGAAGTATCTGGAGCCTGTCACTACTCTCATGGGGTTGGCTTCCTGGTTTTAAATCCAAGATGACCAGGAAATAAATATTTGCTGAATTGAAAGCAAAGTCGTCTACCTGAAAAACCTGTATACCTCTAAGGGAAACAGTGCATACAATCAACTAGGGGCCAGAGAACCTTGCAGGACCAATAAGGAAGATCAAGTCAGCAGCATCCCAGGATCACCTTGTACTCCATTTGTACACCTCCATGACAGGGAGCTAACTCTCTGCCATGGCAGCCCCCTCCATCTTCAGACAACACTACTCTGGAAGGAAGTCCCAGCACCTCTTCTCAGGCCCTCACCATGAAATACAGGCCCATGACCCCATCCAGCCCAGCCTCCTGACCTTCAGAGTTTCCTCTTGCAGGCCATCCAGGGTGCACCTCCAAAGCAAGAAGTTTGTCCCTGCCCTGCTGCAGAGACCTCGCCGGCTCCCTAGTGCCTGAGGATGCAGCCTAAACCCTTCATCCTGGCATTTGAGGCTCTACCCTGGGCCTTTGGGACAAGAAGAACACTGTACTTTGGGGATATCCTAGCTTAGGAGACAGGCCTGAAACCTAGCCACCTGCCCACCACCTCAGGCCAGCAGGATGACAAAGATCTCTCAAGGGCAGATTTGGAGGCCTAGACTCATCCCTGGTCAGCGCTGGCCCCTGCTCGGGCTGGAGGAGCTTGGGGAAGCCCCTGTCTGTCTGAGGACCCTCAGCTGCCCCTCCACTGCCCCTCAGTGCCCATAGCCACTGAGTGGGAGGTGGCTATGGAGAGAGCTCCCTTGGTCCTTCTGCTGGTCACTGCCAGATCTGTGGCTTAGGCTGGTGACGGTGCCAAGGTGCCCTGGCTAATGCTGCCTTGGGCCCTGTCTCCCCTGCCAGATTAAGATCTGGAGCATCCCCAAGCAGCTGCTGACCAGGAACCTCACGGCCTACAGGAAGGAACTCGTGGGCCACGCGCGCAGAGTAGGCCTGATAGAGTGGCACCCCACGGCCGCCAACATCCTCTTCAGTGCTGGCTATGACTACAAGGTGAGTCTGGGTATTCTTTCTCTGGGGCAGCCCCAACAAGTTCCCACAAACTGGAACACAATGGACATGTATTCTGTCACAGTTCTGGAGACCAGAAATCGAAAATCAAGGTGTTGGGAGAGCCAACTCCCTCCAGATGCCCTAGGGAAGAATCCTTCCATGCCTCTCCCAGCTTCTGGTGGCTCCAGGCATCCTTGGCTATAGCTGCGTCACTCCAGGCTCTGTTTCTGTCTTCACACGGCCTTCTCTCTGTGTACCTGTCTTCCTTATAGGAAGAGGAGAGCAACTATCATTGGATTTAGGGCCCACCTAATCCACTATGATCTCATCTTAACTAATTTCAGCAGCGAAGACCCCATTTCCAAATAAGGTCACATTCTGAGGTTCCAGGTGGACATGAGTTTTGGGGGAACCCTGTTCAACTCATTATAGCCTGCCCAGAGTGGATGGGATGGCACTGCCCGGAAAATCGTTCCCCTGACCCTGCTCCACTGACAACCAGGCATGCAGGCAGTAGGCCCTGTAGATTGGGACCCACAGTACAGGAGACCTCAATTCTATTCCGACTCAGTCTCTGACCTGCACTATAGCCTGGGAAAGTGCCTTGACTTCTCTAGGCCTCAGTTTCCCAATCTGTACACAAATGGAATTGGTGGCACCATAGCTATGGCCTTTCAGTTCTTTCCTTTTGACACTATAGGGGTTTACAGAGACACCTCGGGACCCTCTGTGTTGGATAAAAGGGAGGTGGGGGCTGGACATGGTGGCTCACACCTGTAATCCCAACAGTTTGAGAGGCTGAGGTGGGAGGATCACTTGAGCCCAAGGATTTGAGACCAGCCAACATAGTGAGACCCCGTCTCTACAAAAAAATAGAAAAAATTAGCCAGGTGTGGTAGCATGTGTCAAGTAGTCCCAGCTACTCAGGAGGCTGAGGTTGGAGGATCACTTGAGCCCAGGAGGTTGATGCTACAGTGAGCCATGATCATGCCACTGTACTGCAGCCTGGGCAATCCTGTCTCAAAAATAAATAACTAAAATTGTTGTGGGGAGCACTGAGGGAACCTGGGCCCTCGCTCTTCCGATCCACAGCGCTTTCTCATCTGTTTGTATGGGGTGTCTGCAGAGCTGCTGCGTGTATTTGTGCTGGTTGTTCTATACCCAACTTCAGGGGGCACTAGTCACGTCCTAGTCTATAGGAATGGATTGCCCTGGAGCTCTGCATGCACAGCCTGTGCAGCTAAACATACAGCCCTGTTGATCTGTGGGAGGTGCAAACTGCTGCTAATAACTGAAACCGCCTGGATTAGCTGTTTCCCTGGGGTCCTCCCAGCATGGATGTTTTGTTGCTCAGAGGCAGGTGGCGTTTTCCTTTCACCACTAGACAGCCTGGCCCTGGGATTCCCCCTCCTGCCACAAGCAGCTTCAGCCTGCACATCATCCTCCCACTGAGGCTTCTTGGCCAGGCTGCCAGCTGCGCCACCCTCCCAGGGATACTGTGTTTCACTGCATCCTGGCCAGCACATGACTATGAGGCCCAGGGGCAGGGTGGCCCCTGTGCTCAGAGCTGGCTCTCTGCCATGCAGGTGATGATCTGGAACCTGGATACAAAGGAGTCTCTCATCACAAGCCCCATGAGTACGATTAGCTGTCACCAAGATGTGATCCTCTCCATGTCCTTCAACACCAACGGCAGCCTGCTGGCCACCACCTGCAAAGACCGCAAGATTCGGGTTATTGACCCCCGAGCAGGGACCGTCCTCCAGGTCAGTTCTGGGCCAGGGGCTGGCTCAGGCTCAGAGGAGCAAGGGGCAGAGTGGGGACAGAGAGAGGCTTCAGAGAATAGGACAGTGATGCTGTCAGCGTCTGGGCTGCGCCTTCACAGGCGGCATCCCTGTCTGTCCTCTCGGGATTGCTGGAAGGTGGGATATGTCCTTTCCATTTTGCAGATGAGAAAACTGAGGCCTGTGAGAGATGAAATGACTCACCCCCATGGAGAGCTGGGATCTGAACCTGGTCTGACTCCAAAGCTTGTTGGCGTGCCTCAGCTCTGGCCAGGGGGTCAGGAGAGCCGACGATACCACTGTTTAGCCACTGTGCAGCCTTGGGCAAGCGCTTCCTGCTCTGAGCCTCTGTTTTCTCATTTGCAACAATGGGCTGTTAGTCCTTCCTCTCCAAGGATTAGATAAGATAGGCCAGGTGACAGTGCCCGCCCCTGTAGGGATGCCCGATACTCTTTCAGCAAGAACAGGGCGCTGGGCAGAAGTTTGTTTCTGTTCTTGCTCAGAAAAATAACTCTCAACAAAGATAGTGGGGAGAGACTCCACGTGGATGAGAGGGATCCAGGTGGTGCCCCTGGGAAGAATCTCCAGGCAGAGCTGGGGTGAGAAAGGGAGGCCTCCCAGGTGGAGCGGTGGCATAAGCAAAGCAGGGAGGCCAGAAACCCCAGCTACCCCCGATCCTCCAGCGTCTCTCCAATACCGACCGCACATGTCCCTCCAGGAGGCCAGCTACAAAGGGCACCGGGCCAGCAAAGTGCTGTTTCTGGGGAACCTGAAGAAGCTGATGTCCACGGGCACATCCCGATGGAACAACCGGCAGGTGGCCCTGTGGGACCAGGTGAGGGCTGCACCCCACCCCTCACCATCACCCCTCAGCTGAGAGCCAGCGTCATTCATTCATGCATGCATTCATTTAGACACCCATTTATGACACACACATTTAGCGTAGACTGCCAGGTGCTGGGGATCCGGGGATGAATGGCAGGGAGATGCTGACAGCCCCGGGCGAGCCCAGACCCTGTGTATCTTGCCACCCAAGGAGGGAGATGGGTCAGGACCCAGGGGAGTCCATTGGCTAGAGGAGGGGAGGGAGATGGGTCAGGACCCAGGGGAGTCCATTGGCTAGAGGAGGGGAGGTAGCTGAGTCTGGGACCAGGACTAGGAGGAAGGGAAGAGAGGGCCATCTGGGCTGAGGGTGCACCTGGAGCAAATGAGGTACTAACGGGTATGGGGAGAAGGAGCTTTCATTGGGACAGCTGAGGGTGGAGCAGGGTAGGGTGAGGGCCAAGCTGGCGGTACTGTTTTGAGGGAGCATTTGACAGAGTTTCAAAGACTGGACAAATCACATTTTCTCTCTGAGTCTCCTTCTTCATCTATTAAAATAAATTTTAAAAAACAGGTAGGGGAAGATTGGAATGAGATCGGGTGTGTCAAAAGCGATTTGTTATGGCCAGGTATGGTGGTACACGCGTGTAATCCCAGCACTTCGGAAGGCCATGGCGGGAGGATCACTTGAGGCCACGAATTCGAGACCAGCCTGAGCTACACAGCAGGACCCCCATCTCTGCAAAAAATCAGCTGGGTGCAGTGGTGCATGTCTATAATCCCAGCTATTTGGGAGACTGAGGCGAGAGGATCGCTTGAGCCCAAGAGTTTGAGACTGCAGTGAGCTATGATCGCACCACTGCACTCCAGCCTGGGTGACAGTTAGACCTTGTCTCAAAAAAAAAAAAAGTGATTTGTTAAGGGCAGAAAGCTGACAAAATAGGTGGCAGCAGCATTTTAGTGCCTTTAAGATGTCATCTCCACTAGAGAGTAGCCCACACATTGGAACTCAAGAACCAGGGACATCTTCCCCCCGCACACACATATAAAAAAATCACACTTTCTCTCTGACACACACACTCTCGCCCAGAGCACCATGGCAGCAATTCTTATCTCCGGGAGCACCACTGAGGGCCCCCAGGAGTGACCCAGGCCTTCCCTGCCTCCCCTTCCCCTGCAGGATAACCTCTCTGTGCCTCTGATGGAGGAGGACCTGGACGGCTCCTCGGGCGTGCTGTTTCCCTTCTATGACGCAGACACCAGCATGCTCTACGTGGTGGGGAAGGTCGGCTTGGCACGGGAGGGAGGTGACCGCCTGGACCCCTGAGACAGGGGCAGACAGCAACCTGGGGCCATTGGGAACACAGGGCAGGGATGGGCAGGCCTGGCTGGCCACTCTTTCCCTGTGAGAAGGAACCCCTCCCACCCTCCTGGCTCCCTAGGAACACCTGGAGCCAGGGCTCTGGCTGGACACCTTGACCTTGTCTCTTCCCAACTCCAGGCCCAGATATGGGGGGACCATTGGTGTTTCTCAGCAGGGGCACCTGCTGAACTGGGGGCAGAACAGGTCTCCACTGGGTAGGACTATCCCATATCTGGCAGCCCTGGCCCCTGCCCACCAATGCCAAGAACAGCATCTCTTCCCCTCCATCCAAGTCATTATGACAACCAGAAATATTCCCCATGGTAAGACCTTCTGGATGACCTCTGAGGCCACCCCAGTTCTGACTTTTGCTGCTGCTCTCAGATAGGAGCGGGATTTGGACTTGTCTTCCCAGAGCTTCTGTCTTAGAGGAAAAAGGGTGGGCTTTGGGTCATGATGGGGGAGGATTGAATATTAAAATAAGGGCCCAGGCCCAGCACAGTGGCTCATGCCTATAATTCCAGCACTTTGGGAAGCCAAGGTGGGAGAATCACTTGAGCCCAGGAGTTCAAGGCCAGCCTGGGCAGCATAGTGAGACCCCATGTCTATGAAAATGAAAAAATAAAAAATTAGCCAGGCGTGGTGGCACACACCTGTGGTCCCAGCTACTCGGGAGGCTGAGGCGGGAAGATGGCTTGAGACCAGGAGGTTGCAATGAGCTGTGATTGCACTACTGCTCTCCAGCCTGGGCAATAAAGTGAGACCCTGTCTCAAAAAAATAAGATAAAATATAAAATAAAATGAAGATCCCCTCATCACCCTCCTGCCTTGATGACAGGGCCCCCAGTTTCCTGGTGTTCCCTTGAGTGAGATGGGTTTGCCGATCATCAAAAAAAGCCAGGTTTTTGCCGCATGGCTGGGTTGCTGATGAGCTGATGAGCTCCAGCTCTGAATCTCACCCTCCTCTTCCTTCTCCTCCTCCTCAGGGAGATGGCAACATCCGCTACTACGAGGTGAGCGCCGACAAGCCTCACCTGAGCTACCTGACTGAGTACCGCTCCTATAACCCACAGAAGGGGATCGGTAAGTGAGGGACACTGAAGTTCATGCCTGTAATCCCAGCACTTCGGGAGGCCGAGGTGGGAGAATCGGGGTCAGGGCTTCAGTGCGGGGTGTGGGGAGACAGGGATGAGTCAGATGGGAGGAGAGACAGCATAGCAACACTCTGACTTGGTGGGGGCTGTACTTGACGTGTGCAACAGCACAAAGGAGGAAGTCAGGGAAGGCTTCTCAGAGGAGGCAACATTGGAGGAACTGAAAGAGGAAGCAGAGCCCAGCAGGGGAGAGAGGGATGTGTTCTAGGTCAAGGTTAAGCAGTTACCACAAGAGCAGAGATGGAAAGGGCTGACCTAAAAGAGCCTCTAGGAAGCAGTCCTCAGTTCCTTTCTAAGTGTGCTTGAGGATTAAAAACACAGCTATATTTCTGTAATCTACAAGAAACCCACTTTAAACATAAAGACATGGCTAGATTAAAAGTAAAGGACTGGAGAAAGATGCACCCTGCTAACCCTACTCAAAAGGAGTCTGGAGCGGTTTGATTAAGAGCATTTGGGTCACAGGAGCTGTGGGGATGGAGATGGGGAACCTTAAGCAGAGCAAACTGCCTATAAAAGTTCAGCTAATCCAGCACTTTGGGAGGCCAAAGCTGGAGGATCACTTGAGCCTAGGAATTCGAGCCTAGCCTGGGCAACAAAGTGAGACTCCTGTCTCTACAAATAAATAAAAAAATTGAGGTGCATACCTGTGGTCCCAGCTACTTGGGACGCTAAGGCAGGAGGATCGCTTGAGCCCAGGAGTGTGAGACTGCGGTGAGCTATGATTGTGCCACTGCACTCCAGCCTGGGCAACAGAGTGAGACCTTGTGTCAAAAAGAAAAAAAATTTAGCTAAAATAATTTAAATCTTTGAAGGTGAAGAGTCTGATTAATTCAACTCCATTTCCCAACATAGGGCCCAGCCCAGTATAGGTATTTGTCCCTGAGCTGTTTTCTGGGAGGAGACTGGTCTCTGTTCAGGTCCAGGTGTGCAGCCTGGCTTTGGCCCTAACACTGTGGCCCCAGCCTAGCCAGAACCTCTTGGCCCTCCCTGTCTGCCTTCAGGTGTCATGCCAAAGAGAGGACTCGACGTGTCCTCCTGCGAGATCTTCCGCTTCTACAAGCTGATCACAACCAAAAGCCTCATCGAGCCCATCTCCATGATTGTGCCCCGGCGGGTAAGGGCAGTCGGAACCGCATGGGAGGCAGGTGGGGAACCTGTCCTGGAGAAGACAGACCCAGGGCTGTCGGGCACCAGAGCCTGGAGCCCACGTTCATGGGGCAGCCACAGAGCGGCCTTTCTCACAGCCAGTGTGACATCGGTGGGTGTCAGGAGTCCTGGGTCTCGGTCCACCTCTGTTCTTGAGCTGCTGCGTGACCTCGGGCAAGTCCCTTTGTTCTCTGGGCCTCAGTTTCCTCAATTCAGCAGGGTTTGGTGAGAGCCTGGACTCCCAGGTCTAAGGGCCTTTCCCATCTGAGCAGCCTACCCTACCACCCTCCTCACTGTCTGGATTTCTCCTGCAGTCAGAATCCTACCAAGAGGACATATACCCTCCAACAGCAGGGGCCCAGCCCTCCCTGACGGCCCAGGAGTGGCTCAGCGGGATGAATCGAGGTGAGGAAGGCAGAGAAGAGGCCCAGGCAAATGTGGCAGGAACATGGCGTGCCCAGTGGCCCCAAGCAATTGAGAGGGGTTGGGCCTGGATTTTTCTTCTCTCATAACCTCAGAAGCCATGCCCTTGACCTTCAGTCCCCAGTGGGTAGCATGGTCACATACAGGTCCAGAAAGTCAGGGGGCTTGACCCAAGAGCTCAGAAAACTCCAACTCAAGGGACTTTGCCCCACGGAAAGCTTCTTTACACTCTGGGGCTATGTGGGGTGCCTGGACCACCTCAGCCAGACTCCCTGTCCCTGTTCCCCACCCCTACCTCTGCAATTCTTTTTCTTTTTTTTTTTTTTTTTGGAGACAGAGTCTCGCTTTGTTGCCCAGGCTGGAGTGCAGTGGTACAATCTCAGCTCACTGCAACCTCCACCCCACCCCCAGGTTCAAGTGATTCTCATGCCTCAGCCTCCTGAGTAGCTGGGACTACAGCCACGTGCCACCATGCCCAGCTAATTTTTCGTATTTTTAGTAGAGTTGGGGGTTTTGCCATGTTGGCCAGGCTGGTCTCAAACTCTTGACCTCAAGTGATCCACCTGCCTCGGCCTCCCGAAGTGCTGGGATTACAGGCGCGAGCCACTGGGCCTGGCCTTTTGCAATTCTTCTTGACCCAAGAAGCCCTCCAGGCAGCAACCCCCACCCAGGTCCCTCTGCCCACTCTGCCTGTCCTGAGCCACTCTCCCGCTCCTGCCAACACGAGGGCCAGCCCAGCAGAAGCAGCCACCCCAGCTGCTCCCTCTCCTTTCCACCCCCACAAACTTCCTTCACCCCCACCCCAGTGGCTGAGCGGGCCTCCTGGTGTACTGGAAGAGCCTCTGCCTTGGGGGGCAGCGGACCAGGGCCGAGTCCTAGTTTTGGATAACCTTAAGTAGGTTTTGCTCCCTGGGCCTCAGTTTCCTCATCTGTAGCCATGATGCCAGCCTCCCCTGCTTTCTGGAGGTGGTGAGAGAACTAATGAACTTGGTAGATGGTGGGGTGCAGTGTGGGTGGGACTGTCCTTACAAAGCAAGGGCAAGGTCTCATGTGAGTTTGAAGTGTTTGGGGGCTGCTTCAGTGCACGCACCGTGCTGTTCCTACAAACCAAGCTTCACTCTGAGGGTGGCACACGTGGGTATTTGTATCTGTTAGCCCTGCTCTGTGGGTTTGGGCCTGTCCACAGGTAGCTGTATTTCCCACACATGTTGCATGGGTCTGCATGGCTCTGAGTGTCTCTGCATGCCTGCCTGTGTCATTGGTGCCCCATATGCCCATCTGCCCGTGGGCACCCCGTCCTCACATGGCTCTGCTTCCCTTCCAGACCCAATCCTGGTGTCCCTTAGGCCTGGCTCTGAGCTGCTGAGACCCCACCCACTGCCTGCAGAGAGACCTATCTTCAATTCCATGGCCCCAGCCTCACCCCGGCTCTTGAATCAGACAGAAAAGCTGGCTGCAGAAGATGGCTGGAGGTCTTCCTCCCTGTTGGAGGAGAAGACGCCAAGGTGGGCAGCAGAACACAGGCTGGAGGAGAAGAAAACCTGGCTGACAAATGGCTTTGACGTTTTCGAATGCCCCCCACCAAAGACAGAGAATGAGGTGTGAAGGAGGACGGGGTGGGCCTTTCACATGGGGCAGCTGGGGTGGAGGGGAACAGATCCAGACTGAAAAGAAGGGAGAAAATGAGGCATGAGAAGAATAACCAGCTGTGTGGCCTGGCCTAGTCGCTTGACTCATTTTGTTAATTCATTCAACAAACAGGCAGTGAGCTCCATCTTATGCCAAAATGATGGGCATACATAAAGATGGTGGGAGGCTGGGCACAGTGGCTCACTCCTGTAATCCCAGCACTTTGGGAGGCCAAGGCGGGCAGATCACGAGGTCAGGAGTTCAAGACCAGCATGGCCAACATAGTGAAACCCCATCTCTACTAAAAATACAAAAATTAGCCGGGTGTGGTGGCGTACACCTGTAGTCCCAGCTACTTGAGAGGTTGAGGCAGGAGAATGGCTTGAAACTGGGAGGTGGAGGTTGCAGTGAGCCAAGATCACACCACTGCACTCCAGCCTGGGCAACAGAGCAAGACTCCATCTTAAAAAAAAAAAAAAAAAAGATGGTGGGGACCAGGTGACCAGGTGCAGTGGCTCACACCTGTAATCCCAGCACTTTGGTAGGCCGAGGCGGGTGGATCTCTTGAGGCCAGAAGTTTGAGACCAGCCTGGCCAACATGGCGAAACCCCGTCTCTACTAAAAATACAAAAATTAGCTGGGTATGGTGGTGCGTGCCTGTAGTCCCAGCTACTCTGGAGGCTGAGGCAGGAGAATTGCTTGAACCCAGGAGGCAGAGGCTGCAGTGAGCCAGGATCACACCACTGCGCTCCAGCCTGGGCAACAGAGTGAGACTCTGTCTCAAAAAAAAAAAAAAAAAAGATGGTGGGAAACCATCTGTAAAATGGAGAGGGTTTGACCTAGTGGGTATCAAAGTCTTTCCAGTTCTGACATTATAGGACTTTCTGTGCTTTCAAAGTCCACATTTGTTTAGTGCCTACTGTGTGGCAGATCCTGGGGTAGGCACTTTGATACAGCATGTGATTGAATTCTCTCAACAGCCCTGGAAGTCAGTCTGTAGTGGCTAAGAACAGAGGCTGGCATCTCACATATGGATTCTGATCCTGGCTCTGCTGAGTACTAATTTAGGGTCTTAGACCCAGAAACTGAATGTCTCTAAGCTTCCGTTTCCACGGTGGTACAGTGGGGACACTAGCACTGCCACCCTTATAGGGGTGTCACAACGTTCCAGTGGGATAACGAGGCCCTGAGGGCATCACTCAATATCTAACACCCATTCTGCACAGAGGGCAGTTTTCTGACCCCATTTTCCAGAGGAAGGAATGGAAGCTCAGAGTGGGTAAGTAACTTGCCCAAGGTCACACAGTTCAGTGGTGGCGAAAACACCAATCCCCAGACTTCAGAGCCAGGCATCCTTTCCTCTATTTCATGGAGGATCTATGGAAGCAAAATACATCTGAAACATTCCAGTCTTCTTGAATTTCATTTATTGGGTGAAGTAAACAAGGTGTTTGTAAAAGATCTATGCAGTGACAGCCCTATCAGGCCTCAGCCATGTTAATGTGACCGCCTCCACCTTTCTGAGTCAAAGAGGGATAGTGGTTTAGCTTTCAGCTGGTGTCCTGACACCATGGTGATCCTGCCTTCCGATCTTTCTTCCCCAGTTGCTGCAGATGTTCTACCGGCAACAGGAGGAGATCCGAAGACTCCGGGAGCTGTTGACCCAGCGAGAGGTCCAGGCCAAACAGTTGGAACTGGAGATCAAAAACTTGCGAATGGGCTCAGAGCAGCTCTGAGCAGAGACCTCTGCCCTCCTCACCCTCAGGGACACCACTCGGCTCCATGGGGAGGTTTAGAACCAAACCACAAGTCCCCTCAAGAACAACCACTATTTCTATATTTTTTACCAGAAAACAAAACTCCATCGCTGAAAGAGATTCCAGTGGGACATGGTGCCGTTTTTCTATTTGCCTTCTTGCAACAACAGTTTCTGAATTGACTTTGTTTTCAGATGATGCCTTCTGTTGAATTCTGTTATTAAGGGCCCATGATGAGCTGTAACTTCTCAAGAGGAAAGAACACAGTAGAAAACTAGAGCTGGAAGGATCTAGGTTGACCTGTCTGTGATTTTCAAACCGTGGTCCAGAGAATAGGGGAAGACTGGGCCAGACGCAGTGGCTCATGCCTGTAATCCCAGCACTCTGGGAGGCTGAGGTGGGCGGATTGCTTGAGGTCAGGAGTTTGAAACCAGTCTCACCGGGCGCAGTGGCTCACGCCTGTAATTCCAGCATGTTGGGAGGCCGAGGCTGGTGGATCACGAGGTCAGCAGTTTGAGACCAGCCTGACCAACATGGTGAAACCCCATCTCTACTAAAAATACAAAAAAATTAGCTGGGCGTGGTGGCAGGCGCCTGTAATTCCAGCGACTTGGGAGGCTGAGGCAGGAGAATTGCTTGAAACCGGAAGGCGGGGGTTGCAGTGAGCTGAGATTGCGCCACTGCACTCTAACCTGGGCAATAAGAGCAAAAGTCTGTCTCAAAAAAAAAAAAGAAAGAAAGAAACCAGCCTGGCCAACATGGTGAAACCCCGTCTCTACTAAAAATACAAAAATTAGGCAGGGCGTGGTGGTTCACACCTATAATCCCAGAACTTTGGGAGGCCAAGCTGGGCGGATCTTCTGAGGTCAGGAGTTCAAGACCAGCCTGGCCAACATGGTGAAACCCCGTCTCCACTAAAAATAAAAAATAACCAGGCATGGTGGTGCATGCCTGTAATCCCAGCTATTTGGGAGGCTGAGGCAGGAGAATCGCTTGAGCCTGGGAGGCGGAGGTTGCAGTGAACCAAGATCACACCACTTCACTCCAGCCTGGGTGACAGAGTGAGACTCTGTCTCAAAAAAAAAAAATTGGCCAGCCGTGGTGGTGAGCGTCTGTAGTCCCTGCTATTCGGGAGGCTGAGATAGGAGAATTGCTTGAACCTGGGAGGTGGAGGTTGCTATGAGCCACGATTGCGGACTGCACTACAGCCTGGGTGACAGAGCGAGACTCCATCTCCAAAAAAAAAAAAAAAGAGAGAATAGGGGAAGACTAAGCAGGAAGGCTGTGTCTCCCTTCCCCACACTGTATTCCAACCAGACAGCTCCCTTCTATTTTATATGTTGGGCTAGTATGAAAAACAATTCTGCTAGGAAAAAAAAATTTTTTTAGAAGTTTGAAAACTAGTGATTTGACCCAAGTTCCTCATTTTACAGGTGGGGAAACTAAGGCCTAGAGAGAGGCAAGTGATATTTGTTTCATGGCAGGGCTGGGCTGAGATCCTGCTTTTCTGGGTCTGTCTTTTTGCTCTTTTGAGTCTGATGCAGTTCTCAGCCCACAGAGTAGAAATCTGTTGCTTCTGGCCTCAGCTGTGCCGCAGCTTACTCAGTGACCTCTTGCAAGTCCTGCCCTCTCTGGTCTCAGTTTCTTCATCTGAACAAGGGGTACCCTGGAACAAGCTGCTCTCTGCAGGATCTGCCACCTGAAACCTTGACCTAAGAGAAAACTACCTGTGGGGTGATCTGGGTTTGCTACAGAAACTAACGGACACTGGCAAGGGGTCAGAGGCATTCAACCCAATTCTACAACACAGGCAGGTGGTCAAAACCAACCTTTCCAACCAGAATCAGCCTGATATGGATAGATGCTGTCCCTTATGGAGGGGCGCAGACTTCAGAGCTGTGCCCATGACTGCTGACTGCCACCACCAAGGCCCTCAGGTACACAGCCTGCCTCCTGCAGGATGATGTGGGCAGATTTCAGCCCTAGTTAACAGAAGAGTCCCCCAGGAGGTAGGGGGCCCCCATCACTGGAGACATGCCAGCAGAGCCTCTGGCCACCTAACCAGGAGGTCTTCTGAAATGACTATACGAGGTAAAGAAGTAGGACCAGATGGTCCCAAAGTTCCCTTTTAGCCTGAAAGCTTTTCTTTGTCCCTCCTTAGTGAATCTGTGTTCCGAGCCCTACTCTAAAGTTCAGTGGTCAATACAATAGTCCACCAAGAGACTGGGAATGATTAGAAGTGAAATTGGTCCCTCCTTACCAAGGAGGGGCAGATGATCTCCATTGCACAGGGTGATTAGATTCTGGAGCTGAGGTGGGGACTGCAGGAGGCCACCTAGTCTGGTAGGTTTCAACCCAAGCTGTGTACATTAGAATTCCCTTGGGAGCGTGCAGGAAATACAGATGCCCAGGCCACATTCCAGACCAACTGAAGCTGAATCTCCAGAGTAGGGCCTGTATGTTCATATAAGCTCCACAGGTGATCTGCAGTACAGTGAAGATGGAAGACTGCATGTGTACCTATTTGCAATAAAGATGAAGAGGACAGCAAGCTCCAGACAGGAGCTGGGACTCAACCCAGATCTCTTAAGTCCTGCCTGGTGGCTCCTTAAAAGTCCAGAAGTGTTGTCCCAAGCCCTCCCTCAACATCTCTGGGAACCGCAGCTGCAGCACGATGGGGGTTCAGTGCCCCTGTTTGCCCCTTACCCAGCTGTGGTTTATTCTGCTTGTATGTCTGCACAGGCCAGATGCTCGTGTTCCTTGTCTTATTCTCCATTTACTCAGTCACTGGGGCTCACTCCCGTCTGATGCACTAGCCAAGATTGCCTTAGTGTGCTCCAGAACAGAAGGCCAAATCCCAGGCATTGTCAGGGCAGCAGAGCTCTACAGGATAGGCTTACCTTTCCCACCTGTGTGGCTAGCACTTCACAGTTTACAAATTCCTCCCACCTCCACTCAGTGACACATGCTGTTCTAACACAGGTCAGGCAGGCATTACAGTCCCCATGTTCAGAATCAAAGACCTAGCCTCAGAGAAGTGAAGAAACATCATGCCAAGGTCACTGACTGCCAAGCGGTAGAGGTGGGGTTGCATCCAGAGAGCTTCCTGGTATGCCTCTGCACAACGCCATTCCTTGGCCAGCTCCCTCCACCCCAAGGGACCCAGACTGCACACTTAACAAACAGGACACAGGTGTCTTTGAACAAACTTTTTTTTATTATTATTTTTACATCTAGAATAAATTATTTAAATTATTTCACAGCAAGGGAGAGGGATAGGTAATTTTTATCAGATATTTTTTTAAACCATCTGTTTTTTAAATTACATTTTTGTTTATGTTCTTGAGCTGATGTAGTAGAACTTGCCTAGCACATTCAGGTCCCAGCCAGTTGGCAGAGCATGCTCTCATCTCCTTATTCCATACCCTGGGCGTCCCCTTTCTGTTGACTCAGGAACTTTCTGAGAATGAGGACAGCACTAGGAGATGATCTTTGGCAGGTATCCACCTTAACGCTACAATAATTGTGCTTCCTGAAACAAAACTTGAGATTGTATCATAGAAGGAAACAGGAAGTCAGAAATCAAATCTATGCTTTTAATTGAAACCGTGCCTGAAACAGTTTGAATGATTGTTTTAATGTTGTTTCTGAAATTCCTTGTACCTTTGTGAAAAATAATGATAATAAATAAAAGTGAAAATAAATAGATGTGGAATGTGCAATGGAAATAATGTAACAAAATAATAAACATCTGGCCATTTTACTACAAGGAGCTTTCCTTTTCTTGATTTGTTCCACAAATACCAATTAACTATCTACTGTTAGAGTCAGACACCAAGCTGGAAAACAGGCAGAACAGACAGTCTTTGCCCTCTCCAGTTTTCAGTCATGGCTGCGTGAATGGGGAGGGCCAGGATAGGGAAAGCATAGGCTGTTCTGGAAGGAGAAGGAGGGAAGGCTTCCTGGAGGAAAAGATAGTAAGGTAGAAACCTGCAGAATAAGTTGGAATACTCAGGGCAAAGGGCATTTGGGAAGAAGAATGTTCTAAGCAGGGTAAACTGCACGTCCCCCAGTCTTGAAAAAGCACAGGGTGGAGCATAGGCAGGGCGGAGACCAAGGATCTTAAGAAAGAGCTGAGGGCTTTATAAGTGGAAGTCGAGACTTGAGCCTGGGGGGCAACTGGAATTTGGGGTGGCGGTGTGTGTGTGAAAGTTGTCAGTACCAAAACAGAGTCACTTACGTCAAAACCAAACTAAATGGTGCTCCTGTAGTCCCAGCTACTCCAGAGAATGAGGTGGGAAGATCACTTGAGCCTAGGAGTTAGAGGCTGCAGTGAGCTATGATCACACTATTGCACTCCAGCCTGGGCAACAGAGCCAGACCCTGTCTCAAACAAACTAAATGGTGCTGGGAGGCCATGAAGTGGGGGGCCCTCATCAACGATTTGCCTGGTAACAGGAACTATTATTGCAAAAGATTCCACCAAACTGCAACCTTGCACAAAGAACCACAACCTTGCACAAAAGCCATGATATGAGGACATCTGCCCAGCAACTGCCTGTTCAACTTTTGGACTGAAGCCACCTGTATTAATTCTTGTAACCAAGTATTATTATTTTAAAACGATCTGGCCGGGCGCGGTGGATCACGCCTATAATCCCAGCACTTTGGGAGGCCGAGGCGGGCAGATCACGGGGTCAGGAGATCGAGACCATCCTGGCTAAAACGGTGAAACCCGTTTTCTACTAAAAATACAAAAAATTAGCCGGGCGTGGTGGCGGGCGCCTGTAGTTCCAGCTACTCGGGAGGCTGAAGCAGGAGAATGGCGTGAACCCGGGAGGCGGAGCTTGCAGTGAGCAGAGATGGCGCCACTGCACTCCAGCCTGGGCGACAGACCGAGACTCCGTCTCCAAAAAAAAAAAAAAAAAAAAAACACACCAATATATGCAATCCTCCTCGTTTTGCCTTTAAAAGCCTCTGCTTTCCTTTGCCTCCCTGAGTACTCCGCGTCCCCACCCCTTGGGTGCCATGGCACATTTATTCCCGAATTGCAATCCTTCTGCTCAGTCCGAAATAAACTCAATTGGAGAATCTCTGTGTCCTTATTTGAGGTTGATGAAGGTATCTTACAGTTGTCGGAATGATTATCTTTCCCGGGAAAAGGGCAAGAGAGGATCAAGGGAAAGTGAGAGGAGCACCCCCGGAAGGTCACAGCCAACTTTGGTCCCATCATCAGGGCTGCAGTTTTCTGGGCGTTACTGGACCAGCGTCATTAAGCAGGAAGCCCACCCTCTCCTAGCTGGCTCATTAGGAGCTTCCCATTTCTGGTGGGGCCACCTCCCGGCCTGGGCGGGCAGACGGAGCACCCTGCTGGTCGGAGGATGCTCCGAGGCCCGACGCTGCTCCCGGCGGGCTGTCATCCTCCTAGCGGTCGGCCGGCCGGCCTGGAGCCGCCCCGCCCACGGCCGAGGTTTCGGTTTCCCTTGGGAGCCCCGCCCTGTGTCCCGGGGAGCCGGAGGTGGTGGAGATGAATGGCGGGCGCGGCGGCCGGGACCCGGACCCCTGGGAGGTCGGAGCTGGTCGAGGGATGCGGCTGGCGCTGCCCGGAGCATGGCGACCGCGTGGCTGAGCTCTTCTGTCGCCGCTGCCGCCGCTGCGTGTGCGCGCTTTGCCCGGTGCTGGGCGCGCACCGTGGCCACCCTGTGGGCCTGGCGCTGGAGGCAGCGGTGCACGTGCAGGTGGGGACGATGGGGACGGGGTTCGCCGCGCGGGAGTTGGGGGAGCCAGCCCAGGCATAACGGCCGAGGAGGGGGCGTGCCTGGCCGTGGCCAGTGGCGGGTTACAACCTGGAAACCAAAGGTGCCCCAGAGGGCGTCTAAGCGGTCGACCGAAAGTTCAGAGCGGGAGCCTGAGACCCAAGGAAGGGCAAAGGCGAGCCAAAGCCATCAGTTGAGCTTCAGAAAAGGTGGGCTTAGGAGTGAGAGGTTGGGAGCCCAGGCTGGTACCCAGATGTCCTTGACCGTGTCCACCATGGCCGATCCACCACACTGCCATTGGGCTGGAAGACAGTCTGCCTTTTAGTTAACAGAGGTACAAACTCTCCCTCTTAATAAACAGCCCTGTGTAGCTCAGAAAGCCACACAGACATCTCAGGTTTACTTAATCTGCAGTCCACAGAAAGGGCCTGTGAACTTTGAGCTGAGGACGGCCTGACTGCCCTGGGAGCAGCCTCAGCTGTAACTACCTACCTCCTCTCCCCTCCCCGGCCACACAGACACTCCCATTCCTGCTCATAGCAGCCCTGGATGAGCCATTATTATTACAGCCATTTTATAGGCCACAAGAGGAAGGCTCTGGAGGCAGGGGCAGGTCTTGAACCCAGGACTCCATTAGCCAGATGCCCCCAACAGGGCCATTGTCACCATGGAACCCTCACCCATGCATAATCCTAACAGTGCCCAGGGGCTCTGGGCTCCTGCTCCAGCTTCCCAGCTGACTTTTTCTGTGGCTTCTCTCAAATCCTTCTCTCTCTCTGGGTTTCATGAAGCCTGGGTGAGGTAGGCCCTCATGTCTGACAGATGTTGATCCTACCACTTGTCTCCAAGAAGTCTTCTGTGATGAATTCAGCCCCATCGTGAGCCTTTCTCCGGTACTGCATGACTCCAGACCACCACACTGTGACAACCTTAGAACTCCAAGGTGAAAAGGGGATCATGGGGGACAATCCAGTGGAGTCGTGGGCTCAAGACCTGTCCCTGCCACCAGACCCTTCCTTTTTTTAACGTATGAAATGGCTGTAATTACAATAATGGCTCCTTGAAAAACTGTTATTCAGAATTAACAAGGCTGCTTTCCACAGATCTGGCTCAAGAGTCTCACCCATCCATTTGTCCATCCCCCTACCCACTACCTACTGTCAACTTGAAGTAATAAGATTCAGAAAATATGATTAAGTACAGAGTTTATCCAAGCCTAAAGCTTGAGGATGGCCAACTGGGACCATAGATTCGAATTTCTGTGACTATCCACTCTGATTAGCAGCAGTTACGTATAAGTTTTTAAGGAAAAAAGAAGAAGCAGTTCCTAAATTGTTTACCAAGAATTTACATTAAAATGACATAAGCAGTTGGGCACAGTGGCTCATGCCTGTAATCCCAGCACTTTGGGAGGCTGAGGCAGGAGGATCACATGAGGCCAAGAGTTTGAGGCCTGGCCAACATGGGGAAACCCTGTCTCTATTAAAAAATATGAAAATCAGCCAGGTGTGGTGGTACACATCTGTAATCCCAGCTACTCAGGAGGCTGAGGCATGAGAATCGCTTGAACCTGGGAGATGGAGGTTGCAATGAGCCGAGATCACGCCACTGCACTCCAGCCTGGATGACAGAGTGAGACTTTGTCTTAAATAAATAAATAAATAAATAAATGAAAAAGAGAATCTCTATGGCAGAACAACACCAAACCTATTCCACTGGGGAGTCAACTAAAAACATCATGAAGAAAATCCCAAGCCTTCTTTAAAAGCCAGGAATTGGCTTCTAAAACTTTTTCTACAACCTTCCTTGTAGCCAGGAAATAATTCAGGATTTAGTCCAAATTGCAGGAAAATAAAAACTAAAAAACAATGGCCAGGGCTGGAATCTAATAACAGGAATAACAGGTGTGCATAACAGGTGTGCTAAGATTTTCTTCTGAAACATAATTTTTCTCTCTCTAGTTCCCTGTTTTTACCAAAAATGAGTCTTGATAGGACAAATTTACTTGCAAAGTAAGTTTTAATATTACACTTGGCCTGATAATTTGCATTATTGGAACTTTCATAAGGAATTTTGGATTTGACTTTTTTTTTTTTTTTTTTTTTGAGACACAGGGTCTCACTCTGTCACCCAGACTAGAGTGCAATGGCATGATCGTGGCTCACTGCAACCTCCACCTCCCAGGCTCAAGCAATCCTCCTACCTCGGCCTCCCAAGTAGCTGGGACTATAGGCATGCACCACCACACCTGGCTAATTTTTTTTTTGTATTTTTTTTGTAGAGACGGGGTTTCACCATGTTGTCCAGGCTGGTCTAGAATTCCTGGGCTCAAGTGATCCTCTTGCCTCAGCCTCCCAAAGTGCTGGGATTATAGGCGTGAGACACCACGCCTGGCCTGGATTTGACTTTTAAAAGCCTCACAGCTAAAAAGCCAAACCAAGGATTCACCATCAGACTATGCCTGTGATACCCATACACATTGGGTGAATTCTTCTCTTCTCAAGGTCCCAAAATATCTTGAGGTTCCTAGACCTGTCGGAAAGTGACATTCTTTTCTTACCACAAGGTCGGGAACCTTGTAAGGGAACTGTGTAGACAAGGACCAAGCTAGTCCAGTCTTTCCAAGGATTTTTTTTTTTTTTTTTTTTGAGACAGGGTCTCACTCTCTTGCCCAGCCTGGAGTGCGGTGGTGCAATTTTGGCTCACTGCAGCCTTCGCCTCCCAGGTTCAAGTGATTCTCCCACTTCAGCTTCCTGAGTAGCTGGAACTACAGGTGTGCACCACCACTCCTGGCTAATTTTTGTATTTGTTGGTAGAGATGTGGCTTCACCATGTTGGCCAGGGTGGTCTTGAAAACTCCGACCTCAAGGGAACTGCACACCTCAGTGTCCCAAAGTGCTGGGCCCCCTTTTATTGTATTTTATTTTATTCTTGTTAACATTTTTTAATAGAGGTGGGGTCTCACTATGTTGCCCAGGCTGGTTTCAAACTCCTGGACTCAAGTGATCCACCTACCTCGGCCTCCCAAAGTGCTGGGATTACAGACCTGAGCCACCAAGCCTGGCCCCCAAGGGTCTTCTTATGGGCTCTGTAAACTTGACTTCAGTTCCTGAAAGCAGTCTGGTCATATATGGAGATATATCATTTCAGTCAAAGCCTTGGTAAAATTACCAGTGTCTCCAATGTGGTCTGTTATGAAAGAAAACATATTCTTATTGAACTTATGCAAATAACTACATTGTCATAAAATAAGAATACTCACAAATAGCCAGGTGCGGTGGCTCACGCCTGTAAACCCAGCACTTTGGGACGCTGTGGTGGGTGGATCAGTTGAGGTCAGGAGTTGGAGATCAGCCTGGCCAACATGGTGAAATCCCATCTTTACTAAAAATACAAAAATTGTGCTGGGCTCAGTGGCTCACGCCTGTAATCCTAGCACTTTGGGAGGCCAAAGTGGGTGGATCACGAGGTCAGAAGTTCGAGACCAGTATGACCAACATGGTGAAACCTATCTCTACTAAGAATGCAAAAATTAGCTGGGCATGGTGGTGGGCACCTGTAATCCCAGCTACTCGGGAGCCTGAGGCAGGAGAACTGCTTGAACCCCACGAGGCAGAGGTTGCAGTGAGCCAAGATTGTGCCACTGCACTCCAGCCTGGGCAACAGAGAAAGACTCCGCCTCAGAAAGAAAAATTAGCCAAGCGTGGTGGCATGTACCTGTAGTCCCAGCTACTCAGGAGGCTGAGGCAGGAGAATCGCTTGAACCTAGGAGGCGGAGGTTGCAGTGAGCCGAGATCATGCCACCGCACTCCAGCCTGGGTGACAGAGCAAGACTCTGTCTAAAAAAAAAATAAATTAATTTAAAAATGAAAATAAAAAAAGTAAATACAAATAGTTTGCAAATTTTGGTGAAATCAGGTAGAGAGAAAGACAAATGTTTCAATTTTGCTCACAAAAGTATCCTTTATCCAGTTGCTGTGACAAAAGAAAAAATTTTCTTGACTGAAAAACAATATAAAAAGAATCAGCAATGTTTCAAATTTTAAAAATCATAAAAATCACTTTTATCCTCTATCAGTTTAGTCCCATGTAAATAATTCTTGCTCTGCTTGATGTTGGGTTAGCAGTCTTCATGAATGCCTCAGGTTTTTATTAGAGTTCTGGAAGCTTTTGCTTAATCCAGTGGTATGATCTCTGAAGTTACCAGAAACCTGTGTTCAAGAGTAGTTGTCAGGGTTTTTTCCAAAAATTTCCTTAAAGATGAAGCAAATTTTGTAGCTGATTATAAACGACTTTTTTTAAAAGAATCAAAGTAAAATAAAAATTGTCGGCTGGGTGCGGTGGCTCACGCCTGTAATCCCAGCACTTTGGGAGGCTGAGGTGGGCAGATCACGAGGTCAGGAGATCGAGACCACGGTGAAACCCTGTCTCTACTAAAAATACAAAAAAATTAGCCAGGCGTGGTGGCGGGCACCTGTAGTCCCAGCTACTTGGGAGGCTGAGGCAGGAGAATGGCATGAACCCGGGAGGTGGAGCTTGCAGTGAGCCGAGATTGCGCCACTGCGCTCCAGCCTGGGCGACAGAATGAGACTCTGTCTCAAAAAAAAACAACAAATTGTCTGTGGATGATAAAAGGCTTAGAATAGCCACGGTCAAAGATGAAATTGACTAGGATATGTGGTTATTTGTGTGGCATACACCAGTTTATCATAATAATTATGATAATGATATACTGATAACATATACCAAGACATATCAGACTTTTAGGAATCTCATACAATTTTGGAACACATTAATAATACGCTTTTATAAATATAACTCAAAGAAAGTTAAACATCATTTCTTATTTGACAATATTTCCCATATGACTTTGACATCCCAAATAAGCCTAATGTGTCTCTTTTGGACTTCCAGGGGTCCTGGTTATGCCCAAGTTAGCTTGGGTCAAAAAGACTTAATTTAATTTTGGGAAGTATCTCAAATATTAAAGGTTTAAAACACTTGATATAGAAATAAGAAAGGTTTAAAACACATGATCAAAATAGAATCATAGGTCACTACAAAATAATGGTAATTACTTTAGCCAAAATGATTATTCAAAGATTTCAAAAAGCAAAAACCACTCTGATAGAGGAGATTCAGTTCTCAATCAAGAGACCTAATAAAGACAGCATGGGACAAACTCTCCCCAGTTACCTTTTCTTTGCCATTTATGCAAAAGTAAATACATCTTTTACCGTCTCTTATTAATTCTACATTACATTTTTATTCAAAGGAGAAAAACAAGTTTTACTTTTAGGCCAGGCACAGTGGCTCATGCCTGTAATCCTAGCCCTTTGGGAGGCCAAGGCAGGCAGATCACTTGAGCTCAGGAGTTCAAAACCAGCCTGAGCAACATGGTGAAACCCTGTCTCTACAAAAGATACAAAAATTAGCTGCGTGTGGTGGTGTGTGCCTATAGTCCCAGCTACTTGCGGGGCTGAGGCAGGAGGATTGCTTGAGCCTGGGAGGTCAAGGCTGCAGTGAGCCAAGATTGCACCACTGAACTTCATCTTGGGTGACAAAGTGAGACCCTGTCTCAAAAAAAGAAAAAAATTACTTAGGTGTTAGTATATTATCTATCATTCAATCTCAGTCAGCTTTGACTACACAAGATAAGATAATCGATAATCTCTCACCATTTTCTATTAAAGAGCAGATCAATGCTCTGATAAAACCTGGTTGTTCCAACACAGGAGCCCAGACTCTGGCCTTACATGAGTGTGCTTTTGATATTAATACTTAAGTTTTAGAAAAACTTATAAAAAATTTCCTTCTTTTTTTTTTTTTTTTTTTGAGATGGAGTTTCGCTCTTGTTGCCCAGGCTGGAGTGCAGTGGCATGAACTGCCTCACTGCAACCTCCACCTCCCAGGTACAAGCAATTTTCCTGCCTTAGCCTCCCGAGTAGCTAGAACTACAGGTGCACAACACCATGCCCAGTTAATTTTTATATTTTTAGTAGAGACGGGGTTTCACCATGTTGGCCAGGCTGGTCTCAAACTCCTGACCTCAGGTGATCCACCTGTCTCGGCCTCCTAAAGTGGTGGGATTACAGCCATGAACCACCGCGCCTGGCCATTTCCTTCTGATTTTTTTTTTTTTTTTTTTGAGATTGAGTCTTGCTCTGTCACTCAGGCTGGAGTGCAATGGCGCAATCTCTGCTCACTGCAACCTCCACCTCCCAGATTCAAGTGATCTCCTGCCTCAGCCTCCTGAGTAGCTGTGATTACAGGCGTGCACCACCACACCTGGCTAATTTTTGTATTTTTAGTAGAGACGGGGTTTCTCCATGTTGGTCAGGCTGGTCTCAAACTCCTGACTTCGTGATCTGCCTGCCTCGGCCTCCCAAAGTTCTGGGATTACAGGCAGGAGCCACCACACCCGGCCATTTCCTTCTCATTTTAACCAATTTGATCACATACAAAATGTCTTTTGTGAGATTAATCTTCCACAGACCTTCTAGAATTTGCTTAAATCTTCAGTTTTGTCCTATACTTCCTTTTTATTTTTGCATTCTACCTTAGGACAAAAATTTACTTCCCTTTTCCCATTATCATTTTGACTACACAAAGTTCTCTCTCATGCAAAAGAAAAATTACTCTCTTTCAACAGTCTTTACCAAAAACACATCTGACTTTATACACTCTGTAAATAGAACTGTTTCTTTTATATCAAGTAGTTTTAATCACATATGTTAACTACAATTTTCACTCTTAGTAACCCAAATTTCCAGTGAAAAACCTAGGAAGTAAGTAATTTTTAGCTGTTTTCTACCAGCATTTGTAGATGAAAATAATTTCATAATTTCTAGAAAGATGGCTCCTCAATTTTTTTTTGTTAACAGATCGAAATGTATTTAGCTTTTCTATACCATATAAATGATTCAGACGTTTTATAATGACCTGTTACTTCATTTAACATAACACGATATTAAGTTACTGAAAACAATTTTTGTTTGTTTGTTTTTGAGACGGAGTTTCACTCTTGTTGCCCTGGTTGGAGTGCAATGGTGTGATCTTGACTCACTGCAACCTCCGCCTCCTGGGTTCAAGTGATTCTCCTGCCTCAGCCTCCCGAGTAGCTGGGATTACAGGCGTGCGCCACCATGCCTGGCTAATTTTGTATTTGTAGTAGAGACGGGGTTTCTCCACGTTGGTCAGGCTGTCTCGAACCCCTGACCTCAGGTTATCTGCCTGCCTTGGCCTCCCAAAGTGCTGGGATTACAGGCGTTAGCCGCCGTGTCCAGCCTGAAAACAACTTTTAAAACTATGAAATGTTCGTTTATAAACTTTGATCTCATTTACATTTATTTAATTTTTTCATTCTTAACAATTTTGCCTGAATAGTTCATTAAACAAAGCTAGCCACCATCAATTTATTTCTTTGCTAATCATTTCTATAGCCTGTGAATGTCATTCTCCCAAGCAGCTGGAACTTGAGGCATTCTCCACCATGCCCAGCCAGGATTTTTGTTTTGTTTTGTTTGTTGTTTTTTGGTAAAAATGGGGTCTAGCTATGTTGCTCAGGCTGGTCTCAAACTCCTGGCCTTAAGTGATCCTCCCACCTCAGCCTCCTGAGTAGCTGGGATTACAGGTGCAAGCCACCATGCTCAGCTCTTGAATTTCATTACGTAAGGTTGACACTATGAATATTCATTTTGCATCCACATACCCACTTTCCTATCCATTCACCCATTATTCATTCATCCATCCATCATTCACCAAACATCTATTCAGCATATATTTTGGGCCATGAGTCAAAGAACAGATCAGATCCTTCCCTGACCTGGAAGAGTTCTCTGGCTGGTTGGGGAAGAAGTTGGCAGCTCCTGATAATTGTTTTTTTTTTTTTTTTTTTTTTTTGGAGACAGGGTCTCACTCTGTTGCCCAGGCTGGAGAGCAGTGGCATAGTGGCATGATCATGGCTCACTGCAACCTCCTGGGCTTAGGTGACCCGCCCCTGACCTCAGCCTCCCAAGTAGCTAGGACTACAGGTGCATGCCACCATGCCCAGCTAATTTTATTTTATTTTATTTTATTTTATTTTATTTTATTTTATTTTATTTTATTTTTTGTGGTAGAGGCAGAGTCTCACTATGTTGCCCAGGCTGGTCTCGAACTCCTTGGGCTCAAGTGATCCTCCCACCTCAGCCTCCCAAAGTGTTGGGATTACAGACATGAGCCACCATGCCTGACCAGCCCCTGATAATTCTGTTCAATTCAGCAAACACTTCTGGTCACACCCTGCTCCCTGTGGGGAGTGAGAACGAAGCGAGCCTGCCCTCAAGAAGCTCCTAGTCAATGGGGCAGCCAGATCTGGGCCCAGCAGCTGAGTGTAAGGCCAGCTGTAAGAAAGGCTAAGATGGAGACGAGATCACACCCTTGGGGAAGGGGAGTGCAGAGCAGACTTTGGGGAAAAAAGCAATTTCAAAAAGCAGAGATATGGAAGGTGGGAAGAGCAGGAAGCATGAACCCCACTGACCTCTCACGTAGTCCAGGGCCAGAGGGTCACAGACTCCCTGGAATGTATGTTTCATGAGGGCAGCACCTGGAACAGGGCCCAGCACATAATAGGTGCTCAGTTAATACTCCATAAGTAGATGTTCTTTCCCAGCCCCCAAGCTGTTTGCCTTAAAGTCCTACTTGAAAGGCTGGAAAAGCAAGTCACAGGCAAGACTTGTCCTAGATAAAGTAAAGTGTGAGGAAGGGGTGCAAATCAAGATTAGAGGCATACCTGATGTGGACCTCCGAGGATCAGAGAGGTCCTAGTCCCAGCTCATCCACCAACTTGCCATATGACTTTGGGCAAGTTACCTCACCTTCAGATGCCTCCATTGGAAAAGAATACAAGGGTAAGAGGAGGTGACCCCTGCGGGGGGCCTGTTATTTGGAAAGTGACAGTATTACGACTTTTTTCCTAACTCCCTCCTGTACAGAAACTCAGCCAAGAATGTTTAAAGCAGCTGGCAATCAAGAAGCAGCAGCACGTTGACAACATAACCCAGATAGAAGATGCCACCGAGAAGCTCAAGGCAAGTGGACATTTCTTCCTCATACCCATGGAAAGACCCACATTTCCCCCCAGACAAAAGGGACCCCCAATATGGAGCCAATGAAAATAAAAACCAACTGCGAAGGGGCAGATGGTGGGGCCTGGAGCTTCTATAATTCAGGGTTCTTTAGAAAAAGAACACAAAATTACAGACAAAATTAGGTGCAAGACCATGAAGGGGCTCTGCAAGTGAGGGGCCCTGAGCTCCGGTTTCCTTTGCTTTGTGGCAAATCTCTGGTTCCTTAGTGTCATCTGCCAGTATCTTGGAGGAATTAGCCCATTATCCCAAATTGCCTTAAACAAAGCAAAACACAGCTTAAGGAATATGCAGATATCTCTTTAATTCCACTGCCATGCTGAAAGAAAGCAAGTAGGGTATAGATCTGTTCCACAAATAGGTACTTTCTTCACTCTCCTTTCATAATGATGTTTGAATGGATTCTCTGTGGATTTTGAATGGGAACTTGAGGCTGATGTTATTCTAAGTAACCATTTTGACATGACAAAGTTGTTGTGTTTTTAGGGCCTCAGGGGCTGGTCATTTCCCCTTGCATCCTCCGTTGCTCCCTCCCCCTTTCATCCTCTGTTGCTCCCTCCTCCCCTTCATCCTCTGTTGCTCCCTCCCCCTTTCATCCTCCGTTGCTCCCTCCTCGCAGTGAGGGCTGGGGTGGGAGGCCCTCCTGGGGCCTGCCCCACTGAGAGCTGGAAGAACCCCTGCTCTGCACTTTGGGAGGCCAAGGCTGGAGGATCACTTGAGCCCAGGAGTTCGAGACCAGCCTAGGCAAGATAGTGAGACTCCCATCTCTACTAAAAATAAATAAAATAAAATAGCCAGGTATGGTGGTGCACGCCTGCAGTCCCAGCTGTTTCAGAGGCTGGGGTGGGAAGATCGCTTGAGCCCTGAAGCTTGAGACTGCAGTGACCTAGGATCACGTCACTGTGCTCCAGCCTGGGCAACAGAGCAAAACCCTATCAAAAAAAAAAAAAAAAAAAAAAGGAACCCCTGACTGATTCACACAAGAGGAGGAGTGGCTCTGACCATGGGAGAAGCTGGCACCCAGTTTCTCCTGTGACCAGGCCAGGCCACAGAATTGGCTCCCACATTTGCCTAAAGTCCATTCTCTGTCAGGTGTCTTCATGACAGTTTGCCAGTACCCTGAAGACGTTTGTAGTTCACACCTGTGGTCCCAGCTTAATAGTGTCTCTCATGTCTTCACAAGCAGAACTCTGGGCTAGGAGATAGACAGTACCAAAGGATTTAGAAAGTGAAAGCTGTCACGTTGGAAGGGTTGTGGGGAGGCCTGAAGATCAGGCTCCCTGTCTGCAAATGCCTGAGCAGATATGGTTTGAGGGCCCCCAAGAATTAGGACCCATGTGGAGGGTCTAGGCTTCCCCAGGCCACACTGGAAGAATTGTCTTGGGCCACACATAAAATACACTAACACTAACAATAGCTGATGAGCTAAAGAAAAAAAAAATACCCAAAAAACTCATGATGTTTTAAGAAAGTTTACAAATTTGTGTTGTGCCACATTCAAAGCTGTGCTGGGCCACATGCGGCCCATAGGCTGCAGGTTGGATAAGCTTGGCCTAAGGGATGGCCTGGGGTAGGTTTCAGCTTAATCTAAGGCATGGTTCTCTTTCTCTTGACCCTTTCCCCAACTAACTTTTTAACTTTTTATAGATTTAGAGGAAGTTGCAAAAATAGTAGAGTTTTGTGTACCTTGACCTAGTTTGCCCCAAGGGTTACTTGTTACATAACTATAGCACACTATCCAAAAAAAAAAAAAGGATGGTATGTGTGTATAGTTTTATGTCAACTTATCACATGTATAGATTTGCAAAACCACCACTGCAATCAAAATGCAGGCTATTCCATCACTGCCAAGTTCTACCTTCTTCTAGGCCAAGCGAGGTGACTCATGCCTGTAATCCCAGCACTTTGGTAGGCTGAGGCAGCCAGATCATTTGAGGTCAGGAGTTCGAGACCAGCCTGGCCATCATGTTGAAACCCCATCTCTACTAAAAAAAAATACAAAAAAATGCCGGGAATGGTGGCGCCTATAATCCAAGCTACTCAGAAGGCTGAGGTGGGAGGATTGCTTGAACCCAGGAGGTGGAGGTTGCAGTGAGCCAAGATCATGCCTCTGTACTCCAGCCTGGATGACAGAGCGAGACTCCATCTTAAAAAAAAAAATCTACCTACACCTTTATGGTCACCTCCCTACCCACCGTCTCCCCCCGACCAATCCCTAACCCCTGGCAATTATTAATTTGTTTGATAATTGTGGCATTTGAAAATGTCATAAAAATGGAAAATGACCTTTTGAGGTATTTTTCACTCAGCAGAATGCCCTTGGGATCCACCCAAGTTGTTGCAAGAACCACTAGTTCATTCCCATGTATTGCTGAGTAGTAATATTCCACTAATCCGATAGTATGCATGTACCATAGAGGTTTTTTAAACCATTTACCTATTGTAGGCTGTTTGGTACAGTCTAGGGCTATTGCAAATAAAGCTTCTTTGAACAGTTGTGTCCAGGTTTCTGTGTGGACATAAGTTTTCATTTATCTGTGTTAGATGCCCAGGAATGCTATTGCCGGGTCATATGGCACCTGCCTGTTTTGTTTTTTAAGAAACTGCCAAACGCTTTTCCAGAGTGGTTGTGCCATTTTACATTCCCACCAGCAATGCATGAGAGAGTGTTTTTCTGTATCTTTGACAACATTTGGTATTGTCACGAGTTTTTATCTTAACTTGCATAATCTGTGTGTAGTGATACCTTATCATGGTTTTAATTTGCATTCCCCCAGTAGCTAGTGATGTTGAGTATCTATTCATGCGCTTGTTTACCATCTCTACAAAAAACTAAAAAATCATCCAGGTATGGTGGCACATGCCTGCAGTCCCAGCTACTCAGGAGGCTGAGGTGGGAGGATCGCTTGAGCTCAGAAGGTTGAAATTACAGTGAGCAATGACCATACCCACTACACTCCAGCCTGGGTGACAGAGCGAGACCGTGTCTCAAAAAAAAAGAAAAGAAAAGAAAAGAAAAAGAGTTTGTTGGGATTTTGATAGGAATTGTGTTAAACCTGTTTATCAATTTGGGGAGAATTGACATTTTTACTATGTATTCTTCCAATCCATGAACATGGTATATCTTTCCATTTATTTAGATCTCTGTTTTCTTTCATCAGCATTTTGTAATTTTCAGCATACAAATTCTGTATGTTTTGTTAGACTAATACCTAAGTGGCCTTCATAAGGTAGTAAGAAAAATGGAATTAATAGTCAGCATTTTAAACCTGAGACATATTTGTATAAAAATTTATATTTAGGAAATTAGAAAGATATTGCCACCCTATGCCTGCACTCTCATGTGGGGGCAGATGGAGCTGAGCAATGGCTACTCCCATGGCATGGGATCTCCCAGCTCCACCCTGCCCACTTCCTTCAGTGTTAACAACCTGGCTCCTGTGAGCATTTATATTTCAATTCCTGATCAAGAAACATATTTTTAAAAATTCATCCATAATCCTGCATCCTGCCACTTCAGGCCAACCATTATTCACATTTTGAGATTTTTTTCCTGTATATGCATATGCTTTTAATGTAGCTTAAGTTATATTGTACATACAATTCTAATATATCCCCAATCTGGAGGTGAGGCATGGTGGTTCATTTTCTTGTGTGGTTTGTCACGTGTATTATCATCTTGTCTCCAGTAGGTATTTACCATAGATGTCCAATACACTGTGGATTGTGAGTGTGCCCCTTCAGAGCACTGTGACATGAGCATCTTCAGGAGATGCTATGAGTTTCAGTAGCTCCAGACTCATTTTCATATTATTTTTCAGTTTTGAGTTTCCGTGAATTTGGACTCCAACCCTGCTTAATGCAAAACTGTTGTTTTATTTGTTTTGCTGGTGATTTTCTTTTCACCTGTGGATGACTAGATTCCTCTTCTTTTCCCTGGGCCCGGGGGTGGAGTTTTTCTGGTGCTAGTTGATGGATGGAGCAGCTCTTTGTGGATCTGACTTGATGCAGGTCACTCCTTTCCACTCTCAGCTGGAATGTGGCCAGGTACTCTGTGCTCCCCCTGGATGGCCAGGCCCCATTGTGGCTTTCGTCTGCATGCATGCACCTCTGGCTCCACTCCTTCCAGGTCGCTTAGCTTCAGCTCCTGCCAGGTCACTCACACTGTGTTTCCTCTTTGGTTTTGGCATCAGTGAATTTCCTTTGTTTGTTTGTTTTATTTTTTTGTTTGTTTTTTGAGACAGAGTCTCGATCTGTTGCCAAGGCTAGAGCACAGTGGCGTGATCTCAGCTCACTGCAACCTCCGCCTCCCGGGCTCAAGCAATTCTCCTGCCTCAGCCTCCCGAATTGCTGGGACTGCAGGTGCCCACTACCATGCCTGGCTAATTTTTGTATTTTTAGTAGGGATCGGGTTTCACTATGTTGGCCAGGCTGGTCTCGAACTCCTGACGTCAAGTGATCCTGAAAATGCAGTCTGCGGGGCTCAGCCCCTCTGTCCTACAGAGCAGAGCCGGGGATGGGCAGGAAATGGGCCTGAGACACAAGGGCCCAGCCTGGCACCAGACCCAGAACCCCTGCGGGTGGAATAAGGAGCCTCAGTTGCTGGCTCCATGCCTTTCTCTGTGACCCGCAGGCGCTGTAGGGACTGAGCCATGGCTTGGGATCAAGACACCAATGGGGGGACATGAACCAGCCTTTGCCAGACTGGGAACAAAAAGATGGGGACCCTGCCAGGCCATGCTGCTGACAATGCCACTGGTGTCCATTGCCCCTGCTGGGCATGGCCACTCCCTGCCTCTTCCTGCCTGCCATTGCCACCATAGCAGAGTCTAAAGAGTCCCCATGCTAACGTGGTCTGGGCAAGGTTGGACAGCATGCCTTCTTTCCCTGGTGGTGCATCCCATGAGAGGCATCCGTGGGAGGGTTGTTGGAAGTCATACTGAGTTTTCAGCAAAACAGCGCCCTCCTTTCATCTCCTCACTCTCCGCAGGACCCAGAGGTGGATTCACACAGCAGCCCACACTCTGAGTGCAAAATCCCCCAGCCTTCCCTGACCGGGGCTTCACGGCTGTTCAGCTTCTTTCTCTTCCACAGTTCTTAGACCCTGCTCAGCTAGACTCTGTTAGGCCCTCACCCAGCCACCAGCTCTCTTCAAAGCCCAGCCCAGTTCAGCTGGGATCCAGTTTCACTTTGAACCAATGGGACCCAAACCATATGGCGTACTTCCTTGTTTCATGACCATGATATTCTCTTGCTCTCTTTCTCTCTCTCTCTCTCTCCCCTTCCCTCTCTCTCTCTACCCCTTTCTGACCATATTGCATAATCAGCCTCATCTGCTTATACAAGAAGTTTTCTGGTGGCTGTTTTCCATACTGGTTGCCACTGTGCTGAGAGTTAGAACAAGGTATAGTGTCGTGAAGCTTCTTTTGTATTTTCTACTTTACAAAGTGGATCTATAAAAACTGCTTGGAGCATAACTTGGTTGGGAGGAGATATTTGCTCTCTTGGTTTCTCTGCAAAGGTCCTCTGTGTACTTACGTTGCTTCAACATGTGTTCATAAATCAAGAGTTTGAAATACATTTTATTTTCTTCATTTGGTCATTCAGTAAATATATATTTGTGTCCAGGCTCATTGACCCATTGCAACCATAAAAATGTGGACTAATTCCCAGGCTAGCTTAAAGCTATAATCCATAGGCCTGTGGTATGAGCTAGCCTCTGAACCTATCCATAGGCCTGTGGTATGAGCTAGCCTCTGAACCTATCCTCTGCCTGGAGCATTGGATAGGAAACACAGATTTAGAGAACTCATCTCCTGTTTGCTGCCAAACCACATGCTGTCCCCCTGAGAACACGGTATCACAGGAGCCTGCCCACCCGTCGTGACTGGCTGGGTGCTGGGGTCATTCTGCTATGTGGACTGTGCAGATGTTTGGGCTGAGGAAGGGAGCTGGCCTATGTTTAATTTTTTTTTTTTTTTTTTTTTTTTTTGAGACGGAGTCATGCTCTGTTGCCAGGCTGGAGTGCAGTAGCACAATCTCGGCTCACTGCAACCTCTGCCTCCCGGGTTCAGGTGATTTTCTTGCCTTAGCCTCCCGAGTAGCCAGGACTACAGGTGCCCGCCACCACACCTGGCTAATTTTTTATATCTTTAGTAGAGACAGGGTTTCACCATGTTGGCCAGGATGGTCTCCATCTCCTGACCTCGTGATCCACTCGCCTCAGCCTCCCAAAGTGCTGGGATTACAGGCGTGAGCCACCGTGCCCGGCTTTAGTGTTTTTTTAATTGTATAAATAATACATGAACAAATGGTCATTTTTTAAAATTTAAACAATGGTATAGTATGGAACTACATAAGGTACAAAGTAAGAGCCTCTCTTTTCCCTTACCCCCAATCCCATGCCTCTTGCCAAATATGACCACTACTAACAAACATTTTAATTGCACTTGCAAATATATAGATGTATACATATGTCCATATACAGGTTTTGTTTTATTATGTTTTACATAAATTTGGATTATCTTGCTTATATTATTCTGCAGCTTGTTCTTTTTCACCTGTTTTTTTTTTTTTTTTGGAGAACTTTCCCTGCCAGGACATATAGGTCTACTGCATTGTTTTTTGTTGTTGTTGTTTGTTTTTGGAGACGGAGTCTCGTTCTGTTGCCCAGGCTGGAGTGCAGTGGCATGATCTCGGCTCACTGCAACCTCCGCCTCCTGGGTTCAAGCAATTCTTTGCCCCAGCCTCCTGAGTAGCTGGGATTACAGGCGCCCGCCACACGCCCGGCTAATTTTTTTGTATTTTTAGTAGAGACAGGGTTTCACCATCTTGGCCAGGCTGATCTTGAACTCCTGACCTCATGATCTGCCCACCTCAGCCTCCCAAAGTGCTGGGATTACAGGCGTGAGCCACCGCGCCCAGCCTACTACATTGTTTTTGTTGTTATATTTTCTTCTTTTTTTTTTTATGGTGATAAAATATACATAACATAAAATTTGCCATTTTAACCATTTTAAAGTATTCAATTCAGTGGTATGAATTATATTCATAATGTTGTATAGCCATCACCTGTGTCTACTTCCAAAACTTTTTCATTATCCCAAACAGAAACTCTGAAACCATCAAGCAATTACTCCCCATTTCCCCTCTCCCAGCCCTTGGTAACGTCGACTCTACTTTCTGTCTCTATGAATTTGCCTGGTCTAGATGTTTCACATAAGCGGAATGATAAATTATTTGTCCTTTTTTGTCTGGCTTAATTCACTGGGGATGATGTCTTCGAGGTTCATCCATGTTTAGCATGCATCAGCACACTGCATTCTTTGTAATCGCTATAAATTATTTCATTGTACGAATGTAGGACAATTTATATAATGAACCGATATACATGTCCCATATTGAAAATTGTGCCAAATATGTCATGGTTAACAACTGTCTGAGGCTGGTGCACAGGGGAATAAAATAATTTACCAAAACAGTATTGAGTTTAGAAAGGCAGATTTATTTAGAGAAAAGGGGGAGATACATTGAAAGGGAGCAACGGGTGAGACAGCAGAAAGAAGACTGTCTGCAAAGAGGCAGGAGCTGGAGGTGGAGTTTTCTAAGGTTGTGCTGCTTGAGCTGAATGCTTGCAGACAGGATGCCTGGGTGCAGGTGGACTGTGAGTTGAGTGCTTGTAACAGGATGCTTGAGTGCTAGTGAGCTGTTTGTGGTTGACCCTATTTCTCAGAACGTTCGCTCCCCACTGCTGTTGTTTCTGTTTCTGCTAGTGACGCCCATTTTTCAATGTTTTTTTCTTTTCTTTTTTCTTTTTTTTTTTTGAGTCAAAGTCTTGCATTGTCGCCCAGGCTGGAGTGCAGCGGCCCAATCTCAGCTCACTGCAACCTCCACCTCCCGGGCTCAAGTGATTCTCAAGCCTCAGCCTCCCAAGTAGCTGGGATTACAGACACCTACCACTACACTCGCCTAATTCTATTCTCTATGTGTAGAAGCTATATACTGAGAATCTTGGTACACAAATCTTCATGCACATGTGAAAGCATTTTCTAGGATATAAGTAAAGTAAGAGGAATTGCTGCATGAAAGAATAAATGTATTTAAAACTTTGAGGCCAGGTGCAGTGGCTCATGCCTGTAATTCCAGCACTTTGGGGGACCAAGGCAGGCAGATCACCTGAGGTCAGGAGTTCAAGACCCAGCCTGGCCAACAGTGACTCCCTGTCTCTGCTAAAAATACAAAAATTAGCCAGGCATGGTGATGGCCACCTGCAGTCCCAGCTACACGGCTGAGGCAGGAGAATCGCTTGTACCCGGGAAGCGGAGGTTGCAGTGAGCCGAGATCTTGCCATTGCACTCCAGCCTAGGCGACAAGAGCAAAACTTCGTCTGAAAAAAAAAAAAAATTGATAGCTATTGTCGTATTGTCCTCTAAAAGCGAAGTACCAATAGACCCTACCACCCACAGTTTATATAAATGCCCTACTTCACATACCCTTACAGACTGTATTTCAGTCTCTTAAAAGTCTTCCAATCTAATGATCAAAAACTATTTTCTGGGCTGGGCATGGTGGCTTATGCCTGTAATCTGAGCATTTTGGGAGGCTGAGGCAGGTGGATCACCTGAGGTCAGAAGTTCAAGACCAGCCTGACCAACATGGTGAAACTCCGTCTCTACTAAAAATACAAAATTACCTATGTGTGGTGGTGCGTGCTTGTAATCCCAGCTACTCAGGAGGCTGAGGCAGGAGAATCGCTTGAACCTGGGAGGCAGTGGTTGCTATGAGCCAAGATCGCACCCCTGCACTCAGCCTGGACAAGAGTGAAACTCCTTCTCAAAAAATAAAAATAAATAAATAAATAAATAAAAATTGTTTTGTATTTCATCTAATTGATTTATTCTTTGGGCTTTATGTACAGTGTTTTAGTTTAACTGGACCTTCTCTTTTGTTTGTTTTCCTTAACCTTTTATTGTGGAAAATCTCATATTATTTTAATTATTTTTACTTTTATATTTTTAGTACAAAAAATACAAAAATTTATTCTAAAATGCCATTGTTACACCACACATACACATACATACATTTCCATATATAATTTGAGTTCTTTTAAAAGCTCTTTATTTTGTACTTTTGACCTCTTATCTATGCTTGAGCCACATGGTTTTAGATCCTGTAGATTTATTGTTTTGTTATCAGATAAGGCAGATAAGGCAGATCAGTTTTCTCTTTATTGATTTTTTTAAAGCAATTTTGGCTTTTCTTATGCTTATTCTCTCTCCTAATGATTTAATAATTTTTAATCAGCATGTTAAGATTTTGATTAGAATTTCATCAAATTTATAGACTAATTTAGAGACAAATAGTGACTTTATAGTAATCAACCCTCCCAGTCACGAATATGGTTTTGTATTAGGTATATTTCCACATATTTTGCTATTTTTTCTCCCATTTTCAAAAGGATCTTTATTTCTCCGTGCATTTTACGATCGGTGATGGCTGGTGCTTAGGAAGGCTTTGGTTTTTATAAGTTGATCTTGTGTCTGACTGGCCACTTTACTGAACTCACATTTCAGACGTTATGATTTTTTTCATGTTGATTATTCTGGATTTCCTCGTTCGCAGACATGTCATCTGCAACTGGTTTTTCTGTTTTTAGGCTAATGCAGAGTCAAGTAAAACCTGGCTGAAGGGGAAATTCACTGAACTCAGATTACTACTTGACGAAGAGGAAGCGCTGGCCAAGAAATTCATTGATAAAAACACGCAGCTTACCCTCCAGGTGTACAGGGAACAAGCTGACTCTTGCAGAGAGCAACTTGACGTCATGAATGATCTCTCCAACAGGGTCTGGAGTATCGGCCAGGAGCCCGATCCTGTCCAGAGGCTTCAGGTAATGCTGGGGTCACTGCTCTTACCGCTGCCACCTGCCACCCACACTTCATCTCAAGTATTGTGGCATTGAGCACAGTATTGACACACTAAGCAAGTACATGGACTATTGTCTTGTCACCATGTAGACTGTCTTGCCCCCACACAGGTGGTCAAGAGAATATACATTGTTAGGAAGATAATACACCTCTTGGGCTAATTAAATAATATTAACAGCCACCAATTTCAAAGGCCCCTGTGTCCTGAGCACTGTGTAGCTTAGCACTAATATTCACCAGAACTCTGCAAAGTGGGCTCACCCCATTTTATAAACAAGAAATTGAGGCTCAGTGAAGTGACTCACCTGGTCTCACACAGCAGGTAGCTAGCAGAGCTGGTATCAGGTCTGGCTGTCTGTCTAGGTCTGTCTGACTCTAAACCCACAAGGGACCCTGCCTGGCCCTCTGCCTGTACAGTCTTTTTTTTTTTTTTGAGATGGAGTTTCTCTCTTGTTGCCCAGGCCGGAGTGCAGTGGTGCGATCTCAGCTCACCACAACCTCTGCCTCCTGGGTTCAAGCAATTCTCCTGGCTCAGCCTCCTGAGTAGCTGGGATTACAGGCATGTGCCACCATGCGTGGCTAATTTTGTATTTTTAGTAGAGACAGGGTTTCTCCACGTTGGTCAGGCTGGTCTTGAACTCCTGACCTCAGGTGATCCGCCCACCTCAGTCTCCCAAAGTGCTGGAATTATAGGTGTGAGCCACCGCAATCAGCCTGCCTTTATAGTCTTAAATTGAGACACCCCACCTGAAAAGGCAGGTGTCCTTGCAGCTACTGAGCACATTTCAAAGGCTGAGTCACAGTTGGCTCAATGGTACTCCTTGGCCACTGGGCTTTGTTGAGGAAGAGTCTAAGAAATAGCCCCTGTGGCAGATCACTTGAGGCCAGAAGTTTGAGACCAGCCTGACCAACATGGCAAAACCACCTCTCTACTAAAAATACAAATATCAGCCAGGCGTGATGGCGTGCACCTGTGAGGCTGAGGTGGGAGAATCACTTGAATCGGGGAGGCAAAGGTTGCAGTGAGTAACGAGATCGTGCCGCTGCACTCCAGGCCGGGTAACAGAGTGAGACTCTGTCTCAAAAAAAAAAAGAACTAGCCCCAGGGATAGTCATTGCTACATTTAGAGAAAGCATGTTGTTGAGGATGGTGTTCCTGTCTACTCTTTTCTTTTTTTTTTTTTTTGAGACGGAGTCTTGCTCTGTCGCTCAGGCTGGAGTGCAGTGGTGCGATCTCGGCTCACTGCAAGCTCCGCCTCCTGGGTTCACGCCATTCTCCTGCCTCAGCCTCCCGAGTAGCTGGGACTACAGGCGCCCCCCACCACGCCCAGCTAATTTTTTGTATTTTTTAGTAGAGATGGGGTTTCACCATGTTAGCCAGGATGGTCTCGATCTCCTGACCTCGTGATCCGCCCCCCCTCGGCCCCTCAAAGTGCTGGGATTACAGGCGTGAGCCACCGCACCCGGCCGATGGAGTTCCTGTCTTTAGGGAACTGTGGAAGAAACTGTTGTCTGGTGTCAATATCCCTGTGCAGTCACTTCTGCACTAGAATTGCTTTTCCACTAATAGAGCTCCTCCTGTTTCCTTCTTTGCCTTGGGAAGTTCAGAGCCAAATCTGCTTTGACTAACCAGACTAAGGCTTCATGGCAAACACTTTGTGTCTAATTTTCTCTTTGCTTCATTTTTCTCGCTATAAAGAAAAATCTTGCCTTATTAGAGGACCTTCACAAGACACTTTAAAGGCTGTGGGACAAGGCAGGGTACAACTAAAAGTGGCACCAACTCTAACCACAGATTAGTATGGGCTCTGGCTGGAAAATAAGACAGACAAATAAGCCAGTCAACACAAAACCAGCCAAGCCAGTCTCCAGCTGGGGATTTCCACTCTTGTGTCTTTATGTGGCCTCAGTCGGTTCAGCCTGTGTCTCATTGTCAGCTGTTTGAGCCAAATTCTGGATGAAGTGTTTTCCTAGGCATAATAGGTATTGTGCTTTAAGAGGGGCAAGATGCACAAAGTGTTACATTTAATTGTCTCTTTTTAAATAATGGTCGTTTTTAAGGCTATGGAATACAAAGGAATCCTTCCATGGAGAAGCATGCTATTCTCACATCAGAAAACGGTTTCAGGGCTTTGTCATCTTTTTTTTTCAAATTCTCTTGGGCCACAGCTAATGATTTTAATCATTCACCGTTCCCACCTTCTATGTGTTCATTCGTTTATTCATCAATACGTACTGAGCCAGGTCACTTGCTGGACATTAGGAGCTCACAGTTGGGTGGGGAGACTTGCTCAGAAACAGTTATTTACAATACAGCTTAAACAATTTTGTAAATATGAAGCTAGCAAAATTATGTCCAAGAAATGTCTGACACTCTGGCTGGGAGAAGGATGCAGTCTGGGAAGACTTCTAGGAAGAGGTGATGGTAGGGCTGGGTGCTGGACAATGAGTAGGAGCACACTGTATATAGAGAGGACGCAGAGAGGACAGACAGGAACTGTGTACATGTGAGAGCTTGACAGGCTGGGGAACCAGCTGGGGTGCAGCCTGACTTGAGGAGAGGTGAGGGTATAAGGGTGGGGGGATTGAGAGACACAGCTGGATCCATAGGCCATAGTTAGTTCATGAAGGCCTTATGTGCCATGGAGTTCAGACTTTGTCCTGTAATGAGATAGGAGACAGGAATGTTTGTTTGTTTGTTTTTGAGACAGGGTCCCACTCTATTGCCCAGGCTAGAATGCAGTGGCTCAATCTCAGCTTACTGCAACCTTTGCCTCCCAGGTTCAAGGGATTCTCCTGCCTCAGCCCCTGGAAGAGCTGGGACTACAAGCACGTGCCACCATGCCCAGCTAATTTTTGTATTTTTAGTAGAGACAGTGTTTCACCATGTTGGCCAGGCTGGTCTCAAACTCTTGACCTCAAGTGATCTGCCCACCTTGGCCTCCCAAAGAGCTGGGAGGTGTGAGCCACTGCACCCAGCCCAGGGGAGTGTTTTGAACTGAGGGATGAAAGCATTCACATGGTCAGATTAGTGCTTTAGAAAAGTCACTTTAGAGATAGAGTGGAAGATGGACAGAGGAGGCCAGGATGGGAGGCTGGAAGGGAACTTGGGAGGAGGCCACAATGTCCAGGAGAGAGATGATGGTGGCCTGGACCAAGACAGGGGCAGTGGGGATGGGGAGAAACAGGCAGGTCAAGAGATGCCACAGGAATGGAGATTGGAATTGGAGAATGGGTAGGAGGAATCCCCAGATGATGCCTGGGTTTCTGGCCTGAGAGATGAAGGGCTGGGATTTCTGTTCTCTGAGTCTGCAAAGGCAAAAAGTGGCTGTGCTCGGTTTCATGCATTGATTTATTCCATCATACATATGTTTTGAGAACCTGTGTGTCAGGTCTGGTGCTAGCTGCTGGAGTTTGGGGTTACCAGGTGGTGCCATGTGTCCTCTATCAACCCCTCATCCTACCCTACTCATCTGCCCTCTGAGCCCCCTCTCGCCTCCCCGGAGCTGCTCCCTGCCCACCCTGGACTTCCTGCTAGTGCTTGGTCTCCCCTGGCCAGCTCCATTCCAGCGCTCTGGGTGTGACCTTAGGCCTGGTTCCCCACCAAAATGAGGTTGGACTCTATAGACTCCTGGCCTCCTAGGCTGAATGGGGCTTGCAGGCCATCTCACAGCCCCCTCCCAATGTACAGCATGCTGCCAGGTGGGACCTGCCCCTGCCCAACAGCCAAGTGCTAGGCCACCCTCCCTCCCTCCTGAGGCCCCCATCTGTCCACCCCTTCTCGGGTGGGCAGCACTGCCACTGCCAGCCAAGCCTGATCACCTGAGGCAGTCATCTTCCTTCCAACTCCTGGCCAGGACAGCGCTTCAGAAAATGCAGCCATGGTTCTTACCTGCAAACATGAGAATCCACTGGAACTGTTTTAAGCAAGAAAGGAGTTTATGGAAGAGTATGAGATAGACCATAGGATCTCCAGGAGGGCCAGAGAGTCGGGATGGAAGATGGGCAGCAGGAATGAAGTACAGACTCCAGCAGGGGTTTGTGCCAGTATAGGCCCCACGGCACCCCTGCTGGGCAAGACATCACCACTCACACCACTGACCAGAGCCCCCACCACTGCTGTCCCTTAGTGCCACATGCCACCATCACTACCTTCACCCTCATTTCCAAATCCATGCTTTGGCTTGGAGGCGTCTGGTCACACTCCTGCAGCACAGGTGCAAAGGGAGCTGGGAGAGGGGGTTTTCTAGCTTCTCCTTAGTGAAGCCACATACCACAGGAAGGTATTGAAGAGGGGCTGTCCAGGCGCAAAACAGGACACATGTCCCCTGCGGTGGCCACACGCCCTCAGTCAGCACTGCAGCTGAACCTTGCTGGCCTTTGGCGTCCTTCTTAGAACACGGTTTCCTGCTCCACCTTTGAATAAGCTCCAGGTGCTCCTTCCCCAGGGAGACTGACCTCTCACCCTTTTTGTACCCGAGGCAGACCTGTGGCGCAGTGTGTGTGAGGCTGAAGCCTCTCTGGGAAGGGCCCCGTGTCAGCCTGACCCTGCCTTCTGCATGCATAGCTGGCACAGAGTAGGTTTCAATGAACACGTAAGGAAGGAAGGAAAGGAGGAAGGATGGAGAGGGAGGAATCCCCAGTGCCAGCACTGAAAAACCGCACCTCCGCATGGCTCCCACTTCAGGGATGCCGTATGGTCTCTCCAGGGCTCTGCTCCTGCAGGCATGGCCTGGGCTGACCATAGGTGCCAGGCCAACGTGGAGCCTGGGCATGCTGGTGTGGGTTTGTTCCTGGGTGCAGCACAGGAGGCTGGGATGCTGCCTGCATCTCCCAGAGCCACCCTCACCCCCGTGTGCCCACACAGGCATACACGGCCACCGAGCAGGAGATGCAGCAGCAGATGAGCCTCGGGGAGCTGTGCCATCCCGTGCCCCTCTCCTTTGAGCCCGTCAAGAGCTTCTTTAAGAGCCTCGTGGAAGCCGTGGAGAGTATATTACAGACGCCATTGGACATTCGCCTTAAGGAAAGTAAGTCGCCGAGTGACCAACTTTGTGTCCTTAACTCCCCTAGTGTCCTTTAGCCCAGAGGCGAATGCAAAGATCATCTCCCTACATCCTGTCTCTCCCACACTGAGGCCCTTGGCTGGGCGGTCAGGGGCTCCTGGGCCTGGTGCCCAACCCACCCTCACCACTTCACCTCCAACCCTTCCTGAGACTGAGACCTGCCCTTCTCCAGTCACACTGCCCTGCTTCTGCCCCTCAGATTGCTCCTGGGAGCCTGCCACATCTCAGCCTTGCTCTAGGCTCCCAGCTGGAATGACCAACTCTTCCTCCTTCTCTTCCTCTGGCTGGGGCCAAGGCCTGGCACCCCTTCGAGGCAGACTGGCACAGCTGCGCCCACCTGGGAAGCCCTTTCCTGCCAGCCCAGCCCTGACTCACTCTCTCCTTTAGCCATCTCCCCTCTCCCTTCCCGCTCCAGGGCCTGCCCATGTCCTGCTAGAGGGTGCTCATGAAGTGGATACATGGACCCCCCTCCTTGCCCCTTGTAAGCACGTGAAGGGCAGAAACCAGCTTTAGGTCCAACTCTGAGGTCCCCCCAGGGCCTGGCACAAAACATGTACTCAAAAATATCTGTTCTTTGATTCATTTATGCATTCATTCATTCATTCACCTCTGCTATCATGATTCATTCAGAACATTTATCAAGCCCCTCTTATATGCCAGGCATAGCAGGGCACAAAACAAAGCTCCTTCTCCTCTTTTGGTGCTCACAGTCTTCGTAGGGGAAGACAGACAGTACACAAACATGTCAGGTGACAGGAACTGCTATAAAGAATAATAAAGGCCGGGCGTGGTGGCTCACGCCTGTAATCCCAGCACTTTGGGAGGCCAAGGTGGGTGGATGATGAGGTCAGGAGTTCGAGACCAGCCTGGCCAACATGGTGAAACCCCATCTCTACTACAAATACAAAAATTAGCCAGGCATGGTGGCATGCACCTGTAATCCCAGCTACTCGGGAAGCTGAGGCAGGAGAATTGCTTGAACCCGGGAGGTGGAGGTTGCAGTGAGTTGAGATCATGCCACTGTACTTCAACCTGGGTGACAGAGCAAGACTCTGTCTCAAAAATAACAATAATAATAATAAACCAGGGCAGGATGGAAGACAGGAAAGTGACAAGGAGGAGGAGCTGTTTTATATAAGCAGTTGGGAAGGCCTCTGAGAAGGGGACACTCAAGGTCGCCCAAAGGAAGCATTCATTCTGCAGGTTCTGTGGGTCTGAAGGGCCAGAGAGCACAGTGGTCATAGGCACGGCCTGTGGAGCTAGGCCTCCTGGGTTCCTATCCGAGGTCTACCACTTGGAACCCTGCTGAACCCTGCCATCTTGGACACGGCTCCTCCCTTTTCCATGCCTCTGTTTCTGCATCTGTAAAGTGGAGACCATAATGCAGTCGCCTCTCCTGGGCTGCTGTGAGGATTAAATGAGCTCTTACACATATAGCGCTCAGGCATATTAAGCACCACGTATGTCTTGGCGATTATGATTGCTGCTGCTGTTACGTCTGGGGGAGGTATTCTAGACAGAGGGAAAAGCAAGGGTGGAGGTCCTGAGGCGCGATGGGAGTGAGCTGGCCATATCGAAGGAGCAGCAATGGGGACAACAGGAGTGGACGTAGGGTCACAGGAGAGAGAGGAAAGAGATCAGAATCCAAGGATTTGGACGTGGGCAACTCGCAGAAGGAAACTGTCATTTTCTGAAGTGAGAAAGAGCATTTAGGACTGGAGGGAATGAAGTGAACCTGTTAGATTTGAGAAGTTGGACTTCCCATGTGGTGGTATCGCCTCAGCAGTAGGACCTATGATTCTAGAGTTCTGGGGAGAGGGGAGAGGCTTTTGCCTTGATGAAAGAACAACTTCAGCCAAATTAAATTTAAAGGAGTTTAAATGAGCAATGAACGATTCATGAATCCGGCAGCCCTCTGAGCCACAGTGCACTCAGAGACTCCAGCACAGCCACGTGGTGGAAGAAGATTTAGGGACAGAAAAAGGAAAGCGACGTACAGAAAACAGAAGTGAGGTACAGAAGCAGCTGGATTGGTTACAGCTCGGTGTTCGCCTAATTTGAACACAATTCGAACAGTTGGCTACATCTGATTGGCCAAAACTTGGTGATTGGCACAAGTGCAGGCTACGGTCTGTTTACACCTCCACTTGTTATTGTTCATGACGTACAGAAAAATATTTAGGCCGAACTTAAAAGATGTAAGGAGGCAAAACTTTAGGCAAAACTTGATTTAAACAGCCTGCAGGTGGGCTTCCCACAGATCTCTACAGGCCCCTGTGATGAGTGCTGGGAGTGACGGGGGCGGAAGGCACTTCTGCGGAGGTGCTGAGTGAGCTCCGGCCCCAATAGCTGGGAAGGAGGCAACCTGGGCAAGGGGGGAAGGGTGTGGGGGGGCTGTCCAGGCAGAGGGCACAGCAAGTGCCAAGGGCCCTGGGTGCCCCTGCTGTGCCCGCTTGTTGGGATAGACTCCCCTCCTTCTTTCTTTCTGAGCACTCAGACCTTCCTGAGGACTCAGCTCTACTTTCTTGTTTTCCATCTTTACCCTGGAATCTGCACATCTTCCCTGAGTCGCCGCCCATCCTTGAGTGTTGGATCCAGTAGTTGTTCGCGCCTCAGCTCCTCCTCCTATTTAGGACTCTCCCACACCAGCCTTGTCATCCTGGGGTTTTCCTGTCCCTGTGAATTCACATAAATCCCTTAAATCTGCCTGGCTCTTGGGCGAGATTATGCGAATCTCCAGTTGTGTGGTATTTTTAGCACGTCTTATTTGTCTGCTTGCATGAGCTCCGGGCGCTCATTTCTCAACAATTCCTTACAGGCATAAACTGCCAGCTCTCAGACCCTTCCAGCACCAAGCCAGGTACCTTGTTGAAAACCAGCCCCTCACCAGAGCGATCGCTATTGCTGAAATGTAAGACCCCTGGGAGTGGGGATAGGGTGGAGACGGTGGAGATGGTGGGATGTTGGGTGGAGGAGGATCATGGAAATGGAGGTCCCTCTTTTTTTCTCATTAGAATTTATTTATTTATTTATTTATTTTAAGAATTTGTTTTTTAAAAAATGTTTATTATTAAAGGCAATAAAACAATACATATTCATTGTAGAAAAATTAGAAAACGAAAGAAAAAAGTTACTCATAATCCCTCTTCTGTGAATAACTGCTATTATTATTTGTCCTTTTAGCTTTTTTAGCACATCTAATATGCATATAATGATATATTTAATATATCTTTTTATGTTACAAACGTGGTGTCATACTATACATACTATTTTGTCATCTGTTTTCATTTACTGATATATTATGAACATATATATATTTGGGATTTATACAGTGAGCCACTGTGCCCAGCTAATATTATCAGTATGTGTGTGTGTGTGTGTGACCGAGTCTTGCTCTGGAGTGCAGTGGTGCAGTCATGGCTCACTGCAGCCTCGACCTCTTGGGCTCAAATGATTTTCCCACCTCAGCCTCCCTCACAGCTGGGACTATCAGTGTGTGCCACCATGCCCAGCTAATTTTTTATTTTTATCATTGTTTTTAGAGGTTGTATGGCATTGCATTGAATGGATGTGTCATATTTAGCCAATCTCATAATGTTGGATGTTTACATTTTCATTTCTAAAACAATGCTGTAATAAACGTCCATTCTTGTACACATTTGTTGAATTGAATTAATGAATGAGAGAATGAACACACCATACCTCATTTTCAGATTATTTTTTAGGAGTAATTTCTCAAGTGGAATTACTGGGTGTCAACCTAAAAAAGACTCAATCTAAAGAAGGCTCAGTATCCAGTTAGCAGAGTTTATTCAAGTGCAAAGTAACCATCAGGAGACAGAGGGAAACCAAAGAATGGTGATCACTGCCCCTGGTGTTGGGAGGGGGACAGTGAATATCAAAACAGAGGCACTGAATAGATTTACATTTTCCATACAAAGGCTAACATACTGATTTAAAGGCCGAGCATGGTGGCTCACACCTGTAATCCCAGCACTTTGGGAACCCAAGGCAGGTGGATCACTTGACGTCAGCAGTTCGAGACCAGCCTGCACAACATGGTGAAACCCTGTCTCCACTAAAAATACAAAAATTAGCTGGGTATGGTGGCAGACGCCTATAATCCCACCAACTCAGGAGGCTGAGGCAGGAGAATTGCTTGAACCTGGAGGTGGAGGTTGCAGTGAGCCGAGATCACACCACTGCACTCCAGCCTGGGTGATAGAGTGAGACTCTATCTCAAAAATAAATAAATAAATAAATAACATACTGGTTTAAGATTTGATTGGCTACTATTGATTACACCCTAAGGGGTTAACATCCAATTGAAAACAGGTAACAGTCAAAAGGGTCTCTATAGCCAATGTCATTTATTGTAGGTTTGAATGAAGAATAGGGAGTCTGGTTAATGTATAACATCTCAACACAAAAGTCAGAAAGTCATGGTCACGCACCAGAGAAGAAAAACAGCCACATTATGTGACTTAGTTTCCAGGGCTTAACTTTTCCCCTTGGCATAATAAATTAGGAAAGTCCTGAAATTTTATTTTCTTTTTACACTGGACATGAATTTTTAAGGTAAACTTTAGTTGAAATATAACACGCATAAAGAAAAGTGCACACATCGCCAGGTGCGGTGGCTCACGCCTGTAATCCCAGCACTTTGGGAGGCTGAGGCGGGTGGATCTTGAGGTCAAGAGATCAAGACCATCCTGGCCAACATGGTGAAACCCTGTCTCTACTAAAAATACAAAAATTAGCTGGGCATGGTGGCATGCACCAGTAGTCCTAGCTGCTCAGGAGACTGAGGCAGGAGAATCGCTTGAACCCGGGAGGCGAAGGTTGCAGTGAGCCAAGGTCGCACTACTGCACTCCAGCCTGGCAACAGAGCAAGACTCCGTCTTAAAAAAAAAAAAAAAAAAAGTGCACAATCAAAAATGTGCAGATCAATCAGCTCAATGATTTTTTAAAAAGGAAACATTTTGTAACCACCTTCAGATCAAGAAATGGAAATTTCCACTCCCCAGAAGTCTTCCTCATGTGCCTTCTTGTTTACTATCCCCAAAGGGGATCCACTCTCCAGACTTCTAGGACTATAGGTTAGTTTTACCTGTTTTTGAACTTTCAGTAGATCATTCAGACTATACCCTTCTGTGTTTTGCTTCTTTCACTCAATATGAGATTTATCCATTTTTGTATATTGACATACTGAGTGGCTGTTATAAATTCACTTAGTACTTCTAAGCTATCTACAGATTATTTGGGTTTTTGTATAAATAAGCATGTCACCTATGAATAATAATCTTTCATTTCCCCGATCTTTATTCTTGCCTTTCACTTCTTTTTCGTGACTTGAGTTACTGTCTACTACATTTAGAACATTGTTGAATAGAAGTGGTTATAATGAGCAGCATTTTCTCCCACCTTAGACATATATCCAACAGAAATGCATACATATGTGAATCAAAAGACCTGCACAAGAATGTTATGTGACCGAAACACAGGTTCAGTTGCTCAACGCTTTGCAGAGTTCAATTAACAAGAGCGAGGTCTGGTATAAAGAAAGTGGTTTTATTCTAAAGATTAGCTTAGGGGAAGAGGTACAGGCTCCTCCTGCCCTTAACGGTACCGCCTCACTTTTGGGGCAGAAAGCAGAGGCTTTTAAATGGGGACTTTGTATGAATGGCATGCAGGGAAGGAGCAAGCAGATGGGGGTCTATATGACTCATTTTGATGCCTTTTCTACCAAGTGGTTGAGCTGGTGCCATTGAGGGCAGAACTAGGTTGTAATGTGGCCGTTGTCTTGAGATGCTGTCCAGGTGGAAGAGTTCTGTTGAAGGCATACTTTATGTTGTAAATTGACTGTTGTCTCTTAAGGCAATCTCCTGGTGGAAGAAATTTCTGATTCTAGACCCTCTAAGTAGGTAGATAAGTTTGCCCTGTAGGGACTATCTGGTGAAGGGAAGGTAATGGTTATAATTACATTTCTAAAGAGCTAAGTAGAGGCAGGGCACAGTGGCTCACACCTGTAACCACAGCACTTTGGGAGGCTGAGGCAGGCAGATCACCGGAGGTCAGGAGATCAAGACCAGCCTGGCCAACATGATGAAACCCTGTCTCTACTGAAAATACAAAAATTAGCCAGGCGTGGTGGCAGGTGCCTGTAATCCTAGTTACTAGGGAGCCTTAGGTAGGAGAATCGCTTGAACCCAGGAGGCCGAGGTTGCAGTGAGTCGAGATCACACCACTGCACTCCAGCCCGGGCAACAAGAGTGAAACTCCGTCTTAAAAAAAATGAAAATAAAGAGCTAAGTAGGAAGTGGGAGACAGGAGAAAAAGGGGGAAAATCTTAAAAATAATTCATTCTCTTTCTCTTAGAAAAATGCTCTTTTTCTTAGAAAACTCAGTCTCTGTTATACGTTTACAGTTATAGCAACATTAGTCACAATAGGCAACACGGAAACAATCCAAATGTCCATGGAAAACTGTTTGGCCTTGTTTATGAAAGCTGAACATCCACATACCCTGTGATCCAGACTTAAAAAACAACAACAACAACAACAACAAAAACTTCATGTGTACATACATGGTGTAATGCAAAGAGAAATGTTAATGGGAGTTTAAATCACTACAAACTTTGGGGAGGATAGTTTTGCAATATGTATCAAAGGCCTTAAAAAATACCCATTGACCCAGCAATTCCTGTTTTAGGAGTATATTCTACAGAAGCAATCAGATACGTAAAAATGTAATTGTATTAGTGGTTTCAAAAGCTTTTTAAACGGAGGACTAAGTTATGCGTCCAAACATCAAAATTTTAGAATCTCCACTAAAATGCTCTTGTGAAAGGATATTATTTGATGTGTCAAAATGCCTCACAAGTAGATCAATCAATTTTAAAAAGCAGATTACCTAAGGTCATGTATGGTGTGACACCAATATTAAGAAAAGCTATAAAAATTAGCCTGGCGTGGTGGTGGGCGCCTGTAGTCCCAGCTACTCGGGAGGCTGAGGCAGGAGAATGGCCTGAACCTGGGAGGCGGAGCTCGCAGTGAGCAGAGATCGCGCCACTGCACTCCAGCCTGGGCAACAGAGCGAGACTCCGTTTCAAAAAAAAAAAAAAAAGAAAAAGAAAGAAAAGCTATAAAGCATCAAGGGGAGGGGAAAGATAGGAAGTACACACACCCTAATGTTAACAGTGATAGGATTATTTTTAATTAAATTTGCATTAATTGGCAACAAATTTCACGGCACAAAATACAGACAGTATAAGGGGTGTGCAGCAGAGTGATCTCTTCTTCCCCTTTCCCCAAGCCCCCGCCCCAGGGGCAGTCGCGGTTTAAAGGGGTCTGTCACCCCCTCCTTGGGCCATTTCCGCGCTTCGCATTTTGTGATTTGCACGTGCGTTGGTGGGTTCCCGGGGGCGGGGCGCCGCGCTGGCCCCGCCCACTAGGTGCGTCCCTTGTCTCGCCCCCTGCAGACGCGCGCACGCCCACGCTGGATCCTGACACGATGCACGCGCGCCTGCGCCTGTCCGCCGACCGCCTGACGGTGCGCTGCGGCCTGCTGGGCAGCCTGGGGCCCGTGCCCGCGCTGCGGTTCGACGCGCTCTGGCAAGTGCTGGCTCGCGACTGCTTCGCCGCCGGCCGCCACTACTGGGAGGTTGACGTGCAGGAGGCGGGCGCCGGCTGGTGGGTGGGCGCGGCCTACGCCTCCCTTCGGCGCCGCGGGGCCTCGGCCGCCGCCCGCCTGGGCTGCAACCGCCAGTCCTGGTGCCTCAAGCGCTACGACCTTGAGTACTGGGCCTTCCACGACGGCCAGCGCAGCCGCCTGCGGCCCCGCGACGACCTCGACCGGCTCGGCGTCTTCCTGGACTACGAGGCCGGCGTCCTCGCCTTCTACGACGTGACGGGCGGCATGAGCCACCTGCATACCTTCCGCGCCACCTTCCAGGAGCCACTCTACCCGGCCCTGCGGCTCTGGGAGGGGGCCATCAGCATCCCCCGGCTGCCCTAGGGGCCAGGACCGGCGTGACAGCCTCCAGGTACGCCGCAGCTGCCCAGTCTCGCCTAATCTACCTAGATCAGCGTGGCTGGTCCCCTTACTGCCTGCTTCTTAGGGCCCTCTCCCTGCTCCAGCTTTCCCCGACCAATCACGCCTACAGTGCTTTGAGGGTTTCCTCTCCTAGGCTAGTTTCAAACAGGCCGTAAACAAGTCTGCTGCTGCCCTCTCATCAGACCTCCGCACCCTCACCCCACCATCACTTGCACTACTTTAATCCAGTTCCTTCAAAGTGATACCCCCACAGGTAAGCCCTCAGCATCCTGAATACATCATCCGCAGCCTGGGAACCTTCTCCCTCGTACAGCACAGGAACCTGACACATAGTAGGCACACAGTAAACGTTTGTGAATGAATGAGAGTCATCCAGTCCTGACTCTTCTGTCTCTTGAGGTCCCTTGAATCTTCTGCTTCCTCCCCACCGATTTCAGCGTGTCCACATCACAGCTCCCTCCAGAAGCTGCAAGAGCTTCTTAGCAGTTCCTGGTCTGAACCCTCTCCCAGTCCTCATCTTCCACCCTAAAACTAGAGTGATCTTCCTAAAACTTCACTTAACCCCTCAGCTATGAAAAGGCTTCCAGGAGTTTCCATGAAATAACAAAAAAAATACAAGCGCCTCACCTTAGCATTCAAGGCTTGTCTAGTCTGCCCAAAATTACTTATCCTCACCTAGCTCCTACCACTCTTCTTAGAGACTCTCCAGTCAGAAATGTGTCTCATAGTTCCACCTCCACACCTCTCTGCTGCCAGCACATTCATGCAGAAAAGTCTTTTCACCTGTCTCAGTCTTCCCCAGGCTTACCTGCGCCAGGAAGTCTAACCAAGGAACAAGAATCTCACTATCAGAGCCACAAATCTGGGACCTATCTTTCCAACTAAATTGGAGGCTTTGGAAGGGCAGCTTTGTCCTTTACTCTCTCCACCCTGAAAAGTTCCCAGAAAGCCCCTTCCCTCCCAAGCAGTGAATTAATAACCAGCAGGTGCCTATCACTGAGTAACAGAAGAGCTGAGTTAGGCGGGCCTCACAGGTCACCCAGCCAGATCTCATTTGGGGAGTCTGAGGTCCTGAAAGAAAGCAGAGCTGCGTAAAGTTACCCCGTGGTGATATAGGGGGGCCAGACGTGTGCCCCGTTCACCCACCCACAGGCAAGCATCTGACCTGTCCCCTGGCCCAGCCCTTAGGCCCAGCTTTCAACCTGCTTACTCATTTCTCAGGGGATTTTGGGAAGGAATCGGCAGGTGACAGTTGCTAAGCAACCAAAGGGGGTGGTGTTTCCCAACTGTCTTGGGACAAAAAGGGTAAGAGCACCCTTAGATCCAGATGTTGCCAAGGAAACCCAGAGCGCCCAGCTGTCTGGAATGAAGTGACAGAGGTAGAAAACAGTAGGCCCTCACAGGAGGCCACCTTCTCTAGCAGGGAGGGGGAGGCCTCTTCCCAGGGATTTGTGTCTCCGTTCTGAAGGTTCTGCGTCCTGTTTTGTCAATTCCCTAGACGGTTTTGAAGTTATATTCTGTTAAAGCATCTTCATAGGTGTTTGGTGGGAGGCCAAGGTCGCCGAATCCTCGTGGTTTAAACAGACTTTCAGTGCATTAGTTTGAACCATATAAAACTGACAATTTTCAATAGTTTTTGAGTTAAAAATGGCACTTTTGATATGAGACAATGTAGCAGAATACCAGGCAGACAGAACCTTGCAAACACCTTAACTTCTAACCAAAGACTTTAAAACTCTGGCTGGACAGAGTTTTAAAGCACTATGCTGCAGGAATCCTGAGAAAAAGGGGAAATTAATTCTACTAGGAATGGCCCAAACTGAATTGTGACAGGCAGAGGGCGTTCCTGACAGAGGGAAGATGAATACACTTGACCCCAACATTTCTGTCCATCCCTGATGACCAAGACCTCTTCCCAGACCCACAGCTGCAGGGGCCAAGTAATAACAGCTCTTAATAGTTTATAATGCACTGTTTTAATGCTTTACGACTAAACTCATCTGATCCTTTCATCAGCCCTAGGGGGTAGAAAGTTTTCCCAATTCTACACATGGCAAAATGGAGACCCAGAGTCACTTGCCCAAGGTCGCACAGCTAGTGGTGGAGCTGGAGTCTGGGCCCAGGCTGTGAGTTCCAGGTCTGTGCTCATGGCCACCAGGCCCTACTGCTCAGGGTGAATGCAGCTGGTCTCTGGCCAGTGCCTGGTGCTCTGGCCCCTCTCGTGGAGCTACTGCCCATGATGCTTTCCTAGTGCCTGGTTACTCTGCGAGACTTGAGTCTACCTTTGGACTGCCTTCCTTGGGGTCTGAGATGAGGCCTTATGGCCCAGAGGGGAACTTGATTCAAAAATTTGGGATTCATGTAGCAGAGACAGAGCTAGACTATAAAGGTCACAAACTAGCTGTGTCAAGGCCCGTGATAGCCAGAAAGCGGCAGTTTCAGTCCATATCAATTGTGTGACCAGGGCTAGTCACTTTTTACTTCTCAGTGCTATCTATAAAATGGGGATAATAGCACTACCTACCAAGTGCTGTGAGGCTCAAATGAGCCAAAGGTTATAAACTTGCCTTAAAACTATAGTCCTATACAAAAATTAGCCGGGCGTGGTGGTGCATGCCTGTAATCCCAGCTACTAGGGAGGCTGAGGCAAGAGAATTGCTTGAACCCAGGAGGTGGAGATTGCAGTGAGCTGAGATCGCACCACTGCACTCCAGCCTGGGGACAGAGCAAGACTCTGTCTCAAAAAAACAAAAACAAAAACATATATAGCGCTGTATCATGCCAGGATTTATCAGCATTCCCAAGGGAGCTTGCACGGTACTGACCGAGTGCTCAGACTACTGGTATTCCCAGCTGCCATGTGGCAGCAGCAGGAGCTACTAGAATATTCTCTGCACAGGAATGAGGCTTCCTTGGTTTCCATGTCTGTAAGGGTTACTGATCACTTACCTTCTTCTCTTTCAGACTTGAATCTGTAGACATTTCTTTATTGATATGGCAAATTGCTTGCAGATATTTTTAAATGACAGCAATTTTCTAATATTTGGTTTAATAAAATGTGAATAATGTCCCTTTTAACCATGGTCTTCACTGGGAGTTCATGTTGCTTCAAGTCCCTAGCACCCAGACCCAGAAGGGCCTTTACTCATATCCTATTCCTTACGCAGTCTTCTGGTAGTAGTCAGCTGCTCCCTGATTAACTATCTCCAGGGATGGGGCATTCACTGCTTCTGAAGATAACTCATTAAAGTTCTCACTTACGTGTAAACAAACCCTGACTCCCACCTGTTCCCATCCAAGATCGTATTATAGCTTGAACTCCTGGTCTCAAGCAATCCTCCCACCTCAGCCTCCTAAGTAGTTGGGATTACAGGCTCACACAAGCACGCCTGGCTCACATACCACCTTCTAACATATTGTGTGACTGAATCACTATGCTATGGATTTTTATGCATCTGCCCCCATCTGAATGGAAGTTCTCTGAGGAAGGGATTGGGGCTTGTTCATGGCCATATCCTCTGTGCCTAAAGCAGTGCCCGGCACAAAGATGGCCCTCAATATTTGTTCAGAGAAGGAACACATGCCATTTCCCTCTCTTTGCTCTGAGAGGAGTGCTTTCAGCATTTTCTGCCTACAAGATCCTTTGACCAATCCTTTCTGTGATGTGGAGTGACTGCTATACAATGCCAGCTAAACACAGAGGCCAAGGGCAGGAAAGGGATAAAGACAATGGAGAAGTAAAGGGCTGTAAGGAAGTGAGAATGAAGGCTTAAAGGAAAAGACATGTGCAGCCAGCTCTCACCCCTCTCTGCAGCCACCCAGCAACTGGAGGATATGGACTTGGTTTGGAACCACCCCTTCTTCTGGTGCTCTGTTTATAAGGCACTGTTGGCCAGTGCACTAAGCTGGCCAACTTGAAGGAGAGATTGCATCACTGGATCGTTTTCTGTCTCCAGTGGGCTGACACAGGGCCTAGCCCAGAAACATCTGCTGTCTAAGGAGCAGGTGGAGGTGGATGACAGCCAGGTCCCTGAAGACCGCCATTCCTGCCCTCGCCTCACTCAAACACACCCGACAGCATCAGTAAGGGAACTGAGAATTCAGAGAATGGCACTTTATTTTTAAGACTTGATTTTTTTGCCATGATTATCTACCAATTCTTCCATGATGGTGTCATCCTCTTCAACAGTGACCAGGACCTTCTTGCCCACTAGATTAAAGATGTCTTCAGGAGGATAGCCTTTGGGCTCACCCACCTTCACGGTGAGCATGTCCATTGTTAGAATGGTGCCTTCCGGAATTTTCACTTTGGCCACCACAGACTTGCCCAGCTGTGGACAAAATGAACATTCAGTGCCAGCTTCACAGAAGTAACTAGTGCACACTACTTTACACTCAAGGTCCCTGATCAGTCTTCCCCAGGCAGTACCTTGGGAGCAGGCACTCTGTTGCCCCCTACACTGCTCAGAATATCTCATACATGGCAGGAATTCAACCAGTATAGATTGAATCCAGAGACTCAGAGGAGGAGCCTTTACAATAAAGTGCAAAGGAAAGGGCTGAGGCTATGTAGGCGGAGCCAGGTTCAAATCCCAGTCTGTGGGGTATAGGCCATGTTTTAGTTTCCCTGTCAAATGGAAACTAGCCTGTCAGATGACTGTAAGGATTGGTGATATTACAGAATGTACCTGGAACATAGAATGCTCTCAATACATGCAAACTCTGATTCTTTTGGTTACCATCCAGCTCAGTATCTCATTGTAAACATGGGGAAACCGAGGCCCATACAGGGTGGGTGACTTGCAGACAGCCAAGATGAAACATAGGGATGAGATTCTTAACTCCTGACACACCGTTCTCCAGGGCACACACCTTACCGCCACTTTGTTTGGTAAAATAGAAATATGAAGGACTCATAAGATGGTGAATGTGGCTGTTATGCAGATGGCAAGAAAAGGAGCCCCCGAGGAAGGGGCAGATAATACAGGCAGATGAGGGAATGAAGGGTACCTGAAGCTCATGACCAGTGTTTGTCTTCTCCATAAATGCTTTCAAATAAATTGCGTGTTTTATTACTCTATATCCTCCACGTAAGAGTGCAAGGAATCAATTCTGCTTGGAATGTGGTGCCAGGAAAAAATGTCAAGTGATAATCATGCATCCTGTTATGTTTTACTGTCTGCTCAGAGAGCCAAATTAAGTGCTCAGCTGTTATAAATCTTACTCTGGTTTCTGGTCTAATTCTCTCCTGTTTCCTCTATAAAGAAACTATTTCTTTTTACTTTATTTTAATTTCCTGGTATAGATGCATCTTTGATTTGGGGAAGCAGGTAGGCCCCACTAGAATAAAAAGTGACAACAGTCTCAGGCATGCCTGGTGTTTGGTCTTTGCCTTGACCCCGACAGCCTACAGGTTAGGTGTGTGTGTGTGTGCCTGGCAGCCCCAGGATGCCTGCCTGGCTCTATGACTCAGAAGGCAAGAAGGTCCAGGCCACGGCTTCCAGGAAGCCCTGATAGTCAGCATGCCAGGCAGTGCTTCTAGGCCCACCAGTTCCTCTGTCTGAAGGTCAGTGTTGCACAAGGAATAGCTGCATCATCACCCACCCACCTCTGCAACGACTCACTGCCCTTCCCACCAGTGCCACCCTGGCTTAGGAAATGCCACAGGCTCTTCTGGTACCTCAGGGAACACCGTGCCTAAATGTTTCTCAGGGCTTACCTGCTCCAAGGGAGCCCAGACTTGACTTATTCCAGGGCCTCACTCCTGTTACATATTCTGGAGTCTAGGAGTACTGGGGCCATGGGCTTCAGAGAATTAGTGGAAGACTCTAATGTGACCCTAGGTGGCCAGAGAAACTGCTAAAGTTCCCTTTAGATAACATGTTTCTCCTGCTGCTGCTACAGGCCAGAGTGACATGCATTACTGAAGAGAAACCTGAAGAAGCTGACAGGGGTGGGAGCACATTCATTCATCATTTCATCAGCCTGGCTCAGGGAGGGCTGGTCCTGACCATCCCTCTCGGGCCAGCCCATCCTTTTTCCGCACATGGCAGCAGAACCGAGTAGAGTCCGGCAGGACGCACCTTCTCATTGCAGGCCATCTCACAGGGCAGCAGCTGCTTGGTTGGGGAGCCCAGGGCACGCTCCACAAGACGCACTGACCGCACCAGCTCGGCCAGTTCTCCAGGCTCCAGCGAGGCTGAGTGGTCACTCCCCTTCCAGGTCTTGTCCAAAGTTATGTGACGTTCCAACACCTTGGCCCCCAGAGCCACTGCGGCCACAGATATCGCTGTGCCTGTTTCATGCCCAGAATACCCTATGGGAATGTCAGGAAAGAGCTTCTGATATTCCTTTAAAATGGAAAAAGAAAAATAACGTTAAATATCATGCTGCTTTATGCATATTCTCCAGGTGAAGCGTATCTGGTTGAGCCCCGGTTTAGCCACTCACTAGCTGTGCAGCCAGGGGCAAGATACTGAGGCTCTCTGAGCCTCTTTCCTAGGGATGATAATAATACCTGCTGAGTGTTGCTGTAAATGCATGAGAAGCACTCAGCACATTGTAAATGCTCTAAAAATGGTTACTGTTATTCTAAAGAATGCATTTTAAGAATGTTTCACATTGCACAATACACCAAGAGTAACAACAGAACTATAAATGAATGTCTAACCTCATTCAAAAACCATCTGTCACATTTAGTTAGCCTGAGCTGCTGAAAGCAAATGTGCTATATGCACAAATATCATCAATAATATATACAGCCCAATCTCAAAACAGTCCTTTGGTGGAAATGATAAATAATTAATCCGTTATCTATAATTCACTGAATGCAACAAAAGACACTCTAAGATGGGTGAGTCTTGTTGGTGAGGGTGACCAGAAAGCTGAGTACAGTAGAAAGACTCAGGTAGCGTGTATTATTATTTTATTGTTATTTATTATTTCTTTTTGAAACAGGGTCTTGCTCTGTCGCCAAGGCTGGAGTGCAATGGCGTGATCTCAGCTCACTGCAACCTCTGCCTCCTGGGTTCAAGCGATTCTCCTGCCTCAGCCTCCTGAGCAGCTGGGACTATGGGTGCCCGCCACCACGCCCAGCTAATTTTTGTATTTTTAGTAGAGACAGGTTTTCGCCACATTGGCCAGGCTGGTCTCGAGCTCCTGGCCTCAAGCAGTCCACCTGCCTCAGCCTCCCAAAGTGCTAGGACTACTGGCATGAGCCATGGTGTCTGGCCTCAGGTGGGGTTTAACAAAAGATTAGGAGGGTTAGGTGGCAAAGGCCTTGAAAACCAGGCTTAAGGGTGTGTGATGGAGTGCGGGTTGCTACAAGTTTGAAAATTCAAACCACTGTACTATGTGCAGGCCCAAGATGGGATAGGCTGGTAGAATAACTCCTGCAATGTGTAGTGTCAAGAGAGAGGACATGACAGCACCTTGAGTGGGGACGGAGATACACTGTAAAGGAAAATAGCTGGGGTCACATCTACTAAACTGTTAATTATCGGAATCTCTGTGGGATGGGAGTGCAGAGGATGTTTACTTTCGACATTACATATTTCACAGAAATCATTTTTAAATTTTAAAAATAACATGATTTAGATAAGCTGTAAGTGAAGCAAAAACAGGATTGGGAGGGACAGAAAGTTTAGGTAAAAAGAGGGTAATGTCAGTTTTCAAAAAGGCTAACTTTTTAAAAGTTAATGGCTGTATAACAACATGTAAGAAAGCTTATATTATGGGGAAAACGATGTCAAATACTATACTGAAAGGAAAATATAAAAGGAAAACAACTGCAATATCAGGATTCTAGTATGTGTGGATAGATAGATAGAATTCCATTAATGTTACTATAATAGTTTTAATGATAATTACATACATATTTTCGAATAAAGTTAAATTTCCAGTGCTACAGGAAGAACTGAGAGAGATGGCGTGAGACAGTAAGAGACAAAGGCCTAGGGGGACATGCCCAGGTTCTAGTTCCAGCTTTGCCACCAAGCTGCTGTGGGATCTCAGGCTTCCCGACTTGGGACTGGATTTCACCATCTGTGAAATGACTGAGTAGGCAAGATCCTGGGAGAGAGTAATTTCCCTCAAGCCTGTCACTATAACTAGTTTGAGCCTCAGGGATGCTCAGCATTAGAAAATAAGAGAGTCAGCAAATAAAGCAGAAAAAGCCAGGAAGTTTCAAGAAGGCCTCCTATAACTTAGTATGAAAAAAGATGAATATTTATCTGTACACTAGTGTTCATAGCAGCATCATTCACAATAGCCAAAAGGTAAAATCATCCCAAATGTCTGTTGACAGACAGACTTTTTTTTTTTTTTTTTCCCTGAGAGTCTCACTCTGTCACCCAGGCTTGAGTGCAGTGGTGCAATCTCGGCTCACTGCAACCTCTGCCTCCTGAATTCAAGCGATTCTCCTGCCTCAGCCTCCTGAGTAGCTGGGACCACAGGCACGCATCACCATGCCTGACTAATTTTTATATTTTTAGTAAGAAGGGGTTTCACCATGTTGGCCAGGCTAGTCTCGAACTCCTGACCTCAGGTGATCTGCCCACCTCGACCTCCCAAAGTGCTGGGATTACAGGCATGACCCACCGCGCCTGGCCAAGAAAATTTCATTTACAGTCACCCTCTTTAGAATGTATGTGCTTCCTCAACTGCTTAGCTCGAATTTGATTTGGTAACAGCAAGACTGTCAAAGGATGTTCAAATTATAAAGTATGCCATGGTTTGTTAGAATTTTGGTTATACAAAAGACTACGTCTTCCCCATAGTAAATGGCCCAACAAGGGAACCCCCTCCCTCCTGCTCACCGAGATGACCCGCAGGTTGACGTCCTCAGGCTGGAGCGGGTATGCGCTGGTACACTGCAAGAAGCAGAAGTTGGGGTTGAGGGGCTTCACGATCTGATAAACTTGCTTCATGGTGTCCATTGACTGCATCCCGCTGGAGATTACCATTGGGCGACCTGAGTAATCCAGCACCAACACCATCAGCACTTTCTCTTTAGAGCTTCTGACTCTCCCCAACACATCCCAACTGCTGGTCTCATCATTCAACTGAACTCCACAGACATCTCTTAAAACACTGTGCCAGCCCCTGTGGGGGAACAGAGAGGAGCTTGTTGGGTTCCTGCCCTCGGCCATAGGAAAGGTGGGCTCCCCTCTGCCCCCCGACAGTGTTCTTGAGCAAAAGGAACTGAATTAAAGAGGCAGAGGAATTTCACACTGCCAAGAGGAAAATGAGTATCTCATCTGATTAATAGGTTGTATACCATGGCAGTACAGTAGAATGAGTGCTGATTCAAGAGTGTGAGTGAATGTGAGGTGCGGAGCTGCCACTTCTAGCTGTGCCTGGGCAGAGTACTGTCCGTCTCTGAGTCTCAGAGGCCTCCCCTGTGAAATAAGTATCAAGCATCATAATCATGACCTGTTTCAGTCCTAGGAGTGTTATGAGGAATCAAATGAAATTGTTCATGTTGTAAAACCACTTTACATGATCATGTCCCACTGCGGTCTCAAACTCAAGCAATCCTCCTACCTCAGCCTCCCGAGTAGCTGGGGCCACAGTAATGCACGACCATACCCAGCTAGGTTTTATATATACTGTCATATCCTTAATTTCTTATAAATTTTAGTTAAAAAATTTTCTAGGACAGGTGCAGTGGCTAACACCTGTAATCCCAACACTTTGGGAGGCCGAAGTAGGAGGATCACTTGAATCCAGGAGTTCAAGACCAACCTGGGCAACATAGACAGACCTTGTCTCTATTAAAAAAAAAAAAATTCTTAAAAAGAATTTCTAAATGTCTTATAAAAACTGTCATATCCTTAATTCATTTTCTTTCAACTTAGCTTACAAAAAATGGAAGTACAGGCTGATTGAAAAGAGGTTTCTGGCAGGGCACGGTGGCTCATGCCTGTAATCCTAGCACTTTGGGAGGTCGAGATGGGAGGATTGCTTTAGGCCAGGAGTTCAAGACCAACCTGGCCAACACAGCGAGACCCTGTCTCTATTTAAAAAAATGAAAAGAGGCTAAAATTTGTCTTCATGAAATCTGCCTGAAAGTGGGCCACCATGAGGGGAGTAAAAATATGAAGGTTTGGACTCCCTTCGATTTTAAGTAAAAAATTAGACACTTACCTTTTTTGGCTGTCTTTTCCAGATAAGGAAAATTATTAGTGTCTCCAGATCCAACTTTGAAAAATGGAACATTCAGTTCATGCAGGAATTCAACTGCCATCTACAAAAATCAAAGAGGGAGCTCCTTTTCACCATTGTCCAAAAACACTGTTGTTATGACAGGCGAGGAATAACATACAAATAGAAAAACCCCTCATCTTAGGCAGTAGAGGGACGCTCAGCAACTTGAAAGCAGGCAAAGATTTGTTCTCAGTCATTTCATTCAAATGCAAACATTCATTTGCATCCACCCATCCATTACCCCAACAAACGTTTGGTGCTGGTCTTTGCTGGCTACAGGAATCTGGAAAAGGGCTGGGCGCGGTGGCTCATGCCTGCACTTTGGGAGGCCAAGGCGGGCGGATCACCTGAGGTCAGGAGTTTGAGACTAGCCTGACCAACATGGTGAAACCCCGTCTCTACTAAAAATATAAAAATAAGCCGGGTGTGGTGGCGGGTACCTGTGATCCCAGCTACTCAGAAGGCTGAGGCAGGAGAATCACTTGAACCTGGGAGGCGGAGGTTGCAGTGAGCTGAGATCATGCCACTGCACTCCAGCCTGGGCCACAGAGCGAGACTCCGTCTCAAAAAAAAAAAAAAAAAAAGAATCTGGAAAAGAACCTTTCCCCTGGCCAGACCCTACCTGCCCCAGGGGCCCAAGGCCAAATGAACAAACATGAAACGGTCATGACCTAATCCTGACCCAGAAAACCAGGCAGTGAAAACATGAATAGCCTCAAAGGCTTTCCCTTCTACTCGGCCAAACGAGCAGGAAAAGGGGCTATTTCAATTCTTGGTGAAAGGGGGAAAATGGAGCATTTTTTTGCCCAGCCTCTACATAAGGATCCATGGCTGGCAGGGCCCATTCAACCCGAGCCCTTTCAGGCCTCAAAGCACGCTGCCTACTTAAAAGTGAACCTCAGTCACTTTTTTCAGATATAACGTCACTGCTTGAGGTTACCTATTTAGTGCTCTTCAACATCCTTCTCTAGTATTCATCAACAAGACTCAGGAAATGGTAAATGTCAGCAAATGCTAGCTGAAGGAATCAGTGGATCACAAGTTATAAGAGTAAAATCTCAGTTTGCTGTCAAATTATAAGAACTCAAAAACTTTTTATTATCATTTCTTTCCAGCTTCAGTAAGGTGTAATTGATATACTAAAAACTGCACATAATGTAATTTGGTGAGTTGGGACTTAAGTATACACTACTGCTACCATCAGCACAAGAGTAATAAACATACACATCACCTTCAAAAGTTTTCTTGAGTCCCTTTGTTTTGTTTTGAAGTTGGAAATCAAAAGTCGAAAAAATCAATGTCTCTGAATGGTGACTCAGAAATAAGTTAGGGCCTAGTGAGTTTCTCACACTTGATCACATGGGCACAAATCTTTCCCTCTCCCAGGGAAGTTGCTGAAATGAAATGCAAACTCTGATTGGTCTAGGACCGACCGACCGACGGACCAACCAACCTCCCTCCCTTCCTCTCTCCTTCCCTCCCTCCCTTCCTTCCTCCCTCCCTCCCTTCCTCCCTTTCCTTCCCTCCCTCCCGTTTCCTTCCTTTCCTCCCTTCCTTCACCTTTCTCACTGCTCTTCCTCTCTGCTTTATTTTTAACTCTTCTCTTTTCCCCTTCCATCTTTTTCTTTTCTTTTGTGGTAGAGACGGGGTCTTGCTATGTTGCCCAGACTGGTCTCAAACTCTTGGGGTCAAGCAATCCTCCTGCCTCAGTCTCCCAAGTAGCTGGGACCACAGGCACGTGCCACCACATGTGGCTAATTTTTTTTTTTTTAATTTGCTGTGGAGATGGGGTCTTGCTATGTTGCCCGGGCTGTTCTCAAACTCCTGACCTCAAGCAGTTGTCCCACCCTGGCCTCCCACAGCGCTGGGGTTGCAAGCTTCAGCTGCCATGCCCAGTACCTTCCATACCTTTCCACCTCACTCCTTCCTGTTTGTGTCTCATAACACTGCTAACTAGCCCTAAGACAGAACTGAAAAAACATCAGTTTTAAATATATTTTTTCAATAAAATCTAATTTTCCTACCCTTCTCACTTCATTTGGCAGATGAAGAGAGTGCTTTCTGTTTAAAGAAGGAACCTTCCACTGAGTTTTCTTTTGTATAATGTTCATCTTGTGGGAGTGTGGTGTGGCCCACCAGGGCATAAACAGAAGCAGGAACCCCCCCAAGAGAGGGGCAGAGCGATCGGGGCAAGGAGGGGGGACAAGTGCAGAAAAACACCTTGTGAAAGCTTACCTACAGAGGCTGTAAAATCTGCATGGAATTCTGTAATTTTCAAGTAAAGAAAAAGGCCAATTCCTGCTGGAAAGGGAAGGGGCGCCTCATTTTGCCGCCTCCTGGGGAGCCAGCGCCACCCAGTGGCCATTTAGAAAACTGCCACTCAGAGCCATCGGGCAAAGGGAATCTGAGTAATCTGGAAGATCCTAACTTTCAGCCCTAAGACAGTATCGCTGTGCCTAGGGGCTACTACAGGCTGGTTCAGCAACTGGTGACCCCTTTCTCTTCAGGGACTCCTTGACTTCCTCTAGCCTGCCCACCCTGCTATCGGGTTCCCTCTCTATCTGGGGTTCCATGCAGCCCAGCAGCCTCAGCACTCCTCTCTCCCTCCTGCCCCATAGCACAAAGTCTGTGGGAGTCTGAAGGGACCTCAGGCATGTACAACTCTCCTCGGGCTCCCAGCTGAGTTCAGCATGCAGAAATGGGTCCCATGGATAGCCTCGTTTGGGAGAAACACTACCCTGCCTTAATGCCTTCTTAGAGGGTCCCAGTAAATCAACTTAGCTGAGTTCCAAACCCAGTGTTTCCCAAACTTATTCGACTCAGAACTTTATTAATTCTGGCCAGGCACAGTAGCTCATGCCTGTAATCCCAGCACTTTGGGAGGCCAAGGCAGGAGGATCATTTTAGCCCAGGAGTTTGACACCAGCCTAGGCAACATGGCGAAATCCCGTTTCTACAAAACATATAAAAATTAGCCGGGTGTGTGGTGTGTGCCTGCAGTCCCAGCTACTCAGGAGGCTGAAGTGGGAGGATTGCTTGAACCCAGGTTGTTGAGGCTGCACTGAGCTGAGGTCGTGTCACTGCACTCCAGCCTGGGTGACAAAACAAAAAATAAACCAAAAAACCCTTTATTGATTCTAAATCAATTAATGAATGAGGGTGGACAACACGTGCCCACAGAACCCCATTTCTGTACTGTGTCCTGTGGGACACTCTGGGAACTGCTGATCTGAGTCAGGGGTAAGGAAAGAGAGGAGTGGAGCTGAGATTTTTCTAAAGTCCCTTCCTCTCCCCTCAGTTTTTGGATCCTTCAGGATTAAAAAAAAAAAAAAGAAGGCCAGGCCAGGCGTGGTGGCTCACGCCTGTAATCCCAGTACTTTGGGAGGCCGTGGCGGGCAGATCACGAGGTCAGGAGTTCGACACCAGCCTGGCCAACATGGCGAAACCCTGTCTCTACTAAAAATACAAAAATTAGCCCGGCGTGTTGGTGTGTGTCTGTAATCCCAGCTACTCGGGAGGCTAAGGCAGGACAATTACTTGAACCTGGGAGGTGGAGGTTGCAGTGAGCCAAGATCATGCCATTGCACTCCAGCCTGGGTGACAGAGCAAGACTCCGTCTCAAAAAAAAAAAAAAAAAAAAAAAAAAAGCCCATGGTGATGAGCTGGGGAGAACAGGGAGTCAGGGGAAGGGTGTAGCCACAAATAGGCTGGGCCAGCCTCAGGGCAGCAGCCTGTCAGAGGGCACCGTGCCTAGGACAGAGGCAGGTGCTGGAGGGAAGGGCGGCTTTGCTGGGATGGCTACTGTGTGTGAGGAGAGCATGTCCCTCAGGAGTCACCTCTTTGGTCATGGCTTCCATTTGCCTTCTCAATAGAACTTTCCTTTTAGACTAAAGACATTCTGCTGTTTCACCTGAGTTCCACAGCCTTGGTGCAACTTTCAACCAGAAGCCCTGACGGTTTTCTTGGCCTTAATAAAATTCTGCCACACCTTAACCTTTCCTCAGCACACAGAGAACGCCCTAGAACAGCATACAGTGTGGAGAAAATATGCACTCAATAAATGCCTGTTTCTATAGGGAAGTTAGGGTAGGTAAACACTGGGAGCCACTTGCTAGGTAAATACAGAACAAGGAACCAATCTACCTCCAACAGTTTGACAGATGGCAAGGTAAATTAACTCTTGTAAAGGCTCTTAAAGAATGCACTTTCCTGCCGGGCACGGTGGCTCCCGCCTATAATCCCAGCACTTTGGGAGGCCGAGGTGGGTGGATCATGAGGTCAGGAGTTCAAGACCACCCTGGCCAACATGGTGAAACTCCGTCTCTACTAAAAATACAAAAATTAGCTGGGCATGGTGGCGGGCACCTGTAGTCCCAGCTACTCGGGAGGCTGAGGCAGAGAACTAACTGCTTGAACCCGTGAGGTGGAGGTTGCAGTGAGCAGAGATTGCACAACTGCACTCCAGCTTGGGCGACACAGCGAGACTCCGTCTCAAAAAAAAAAAAAATGCACTTTCCCTCACTGCCTGTGCCCTATGTCAGGCAGGGGACTAGCTGGGGACAAATGGCATTCCTCATCCAGAGGAACCTACCTGCCCAAATAGGCTGAAGCAGAAAAACTCCAAAGGGTTCTGAGTCACAGAACAGCCATCGCTGGGTGAGTGCAGACCTGGCCCTGTGCTGGCACCCCACGGGCTTAGCTCCCTGAATCCTCCAGATAGCCCCAGGGGCATCTTAACAATCCTGTTTTTACAGACGGGGGCCACTGCGGCTCCAAGGTTACATGAGGAGCCCAAGCCACACAGAGTGTGAGCACCAGGAGCTGAGCTCAGAGAGCCTGACTCTAAAACACACATCACAGACACCAAGCAAATGGGCTGCCTGGGGAGCAGAGGGAAGGAAAACCAAGAAGGAAGCCCCGCTACAAACACCAGACTCCTCCCTATCACCCAACCGCTCCGGGTTCTCAACCGATGCCACCTGCAGGGCATGGCCTAAAGAAGTGACTCCGCCTTGGCAGCCTCACAGGGGCAAGGAGGCACCTTTCTCCTAGGTCGGATCCAGGAGCTCAGGGAGCTTGCATTTCCAGGAAACGTGGACGGAAGCAGAAAAGTCTCCAATCCAGGTGCAAGTCACCTTGATGACATCTTCCCTGGTTCTGTGCTGACTCAGGACATCAGAATAGAGAGAACCACTGGATGGTAGCTTGGTCACACACGGAAAAGGAAATGGTGGCCCAGGCAGGGAAGGGGCTCACCAAGGTCACACTGAGAGTTAAGGGCAAAGCCAGGACAAGTACCCAGATGTCCCAGCCTGCAAGTACCCAGATGTCCTAGCCCTTAGCCCAGGTTGCTTTCCTTAATTGTAACTGATATTCACTGAATACTGATTGTGTACTATGCTTTATATTAACGATCACATTTAATCTTCACTTTCCCTCCCAGATGGGTTCTGCTAGGAAGCCCGCTTTACAACGGAAGAAAACAGGCACAAAAAGGTTAAATAACCTCCACATGGATATACCAGAAATGACAGGCAGAGCCATATTCAAACTTAAAATCTGACCCTAGAGTCCATTCGCTTGGCCACTGGGCCATATAGCCCGGGTATGGGCCACACAGCAGGGTGTGTACCACAGAGCTGGGGTGTGCATCATACAGTCGGGGGTATGTACCGTACAGCTGAGGTGTGTACCATATAGTCGTGCCATCATATAGCCAGGTACACACCACACAGCTGGGGTATGTGTATACAGCATTCAGCATGGGGTCCCAAATGTTTTCATCTTCAAATTCTTAAAAATTACTAAGGAGGCCAAGTGCAGTGGCTCACACCTGTAATCCTAGCACTTTGGGAGGCCGAGGTGGGAGACTGTTTGAGGCCCAGAGTTTAAGACCAGCCTGGGCAACATAGGGAGACCCCATCTCTACAAAAAAATTTAGAAATTAGCTGGTTGTGGTGGCATGGACCTGTAGTCCCAGCTACTAAGAAGGCTGAGGTGGGAGGATCGCTTGAGCCTGGGCCATCAAGGCTGCGGTGAGCTATGAGCTATGATTGTGCCGCTACTCTCCAGCCTGGGCAACAGAGTGAGACCCTGTCTCAAAAAAAAAAAAATTACTAAAGAGTCTGCAGATCTTTTTTATTTTTATTTTTTGATGTGGTTTTATTTATTCGTATTTGCTGAATTAAAAATTAAAATTGTGGCCAGGCGCGATGGCTCATGCCTGTAATCCCAGCACTTTGGGAGGACAAGGTGGGCGGATCACCTGAGGTCGGGAGTTTGAGACCAGCCTGGCCAAATGGTAAAACCTCATCTCTACTAAAAATACAAAAATTAGTCGGGTGTGGTGGCGGGTACCTATAATCCTAGCTACTCAGGAGGCTGAGGCACAAGAATCTCTTGAACCCAGGAGGCAGAAGTTGCAGTGAGCCAAGATCACGCCATTGCACTCCGGCCTGGCCAACAGAGTGAAATAAATAAATAAAATAAAAATTTAAAATGAAAGCCGGGCACGGAGGCTCACACCTGCAATCCCAGCACTTTGGGAGGCTGAGGCAAGCAGATCACCTGAGGTCAGGAGTTCAAGACCAGCCTGGTCAACATGGTGAAACCCCGTCTCTACTAAAAATACAAAAATTAGCTGGGCATGGTGGCATACACCTGTAGTCCCAGCTACTTGGGAGGCTGAAGCAGGAGAATTGCTTGAACCTGGGAGGCGAAGGTTACAGTGAGCCACAATCGTGCCACTGCACTCCAGCCTGCGTGACAGCGAGACTCTGTCTCAAAAAATAAAATATAAAATAAAATAGAGGAATCTTTTCTTAATTTTAAACTTTGAATTTTGAGATAATGGTAGATTCAGGTGCAACTGTAAGAAAGAACACAGAGAGATACTATATACTCTTCCCCCAGTTTCCCCCAATGGTAATGTCTTGTAAAACTATAGTACAATATCACAACTGGGTGAATGACATTGACAAAGTCAACCAATCTTATTCAGATTTCACCATTTCTACAAGTATTCATTTCTGTGTGCCTATATTTAATTCTATGCAATTTTACCCCATGCACAGACTCATGTGACCACTGCCACGGTCACCATACAGAAGGTACCATGATGCCACTGCTACAAGGATCTTTCATGTCACCCCTTTATAACCACATCCCCTTCCCTTACTAACCTTTGGCAACTACTCATCTGTTCTCCACTGTCATAATTCTGTTATTTCCAGAATGTCATGGAAGCAGAATCGTACAGTATGTTCCCTTCTGCATATGCTGCTTTCTCACTCAGCATCATTTCCTTGAGATGCATCCAGGCTGCTGCACGCATCAATAGTTCATTCCTGGCTGGGCGCGGTGGCTCACGCCTGTAATCCCAGCACTTTGGGAGGCCGATGTGGGTGGATCACAAGGTCAGGAGTTTGAGACTAGCCTGGCCAAGATGGTGAAACCCCATCTCTGCAAAAAGTACAAAAATTAGCCGGGCACCATGGCATGTGCCTGTAATCCCTGCTACTCAGGAGGCTGAGGAAGGAGAATCACTTGAACCCGGGCAGTGGAGGTTGCAGTGAGCCGAGATCACACCACTGCACTCCAGCCTGGGCAATAGAGTGAGACTCCGTTTCAAAAAAAAAAGAAAAATAGTTCATTCCTTTTGATTGCTGAGTAGTACTCTACGGTATGCATGTACTACAGTTTGTTTCACCATTCACCCACTAACGAACATTTTGCTTGTTCTAGTTTTGAGCTACTAAGAATAAAAGTTGTAATGACACTCACATACAGGTTTTTGTATGAATGTTAAGTTTTCATTTCTTTGGGGATAAATTACCAAATGACAACTGGTGGGTCATATGATAAACACATTATCTAGCTTTATAAGAAACTCCCAGTCTACGTTAAGTGGTTGAATTATCCAGTATATGAATTATGTCCCAATAAAGCTGTTTAAAAAAGAAGGAATGAAACTGCCATACTGTTTTCTAGAGTGATTGGATCATTCTACATTCCCACCAGCAATATATGAATGATCTATTTTCTTTGTATCCTTGACACCATGTGGTGTTATCAATTTTTTTTTTTTTTTAGAGACAGGATCTCACTCTTTTGCCAAGGCTGGAGTCTGGAGTTCACTGGTGCAATCATGGCTTACCACAGCCTCAAGCTCCTGGGTTCAAGGAAGCCTCCCGCCTTCCTGCCTCAGCCTCCCAAGCAGCTGAGGCTACAGGCACACACCACAATGCCTGGCTTTTTTTTTTTTTTTTAATAGATGGGGTCTTGCTATTGTTGCCCAGGCTGGTCTTGAACTCCTGGCCTCAAGCGACCCTCCTACCTCAGCTTCCCAAAGTACTGGGATTTCAGGAGTGAGCCACTGCATCCAGCCAACCACTTTTTACTTTAACGATACTGACAGCTGTGCAGTGATATCACATTGTGGTTTAAAACTGAGAAATAAAGAAAAAAAAAAAGCTAAAAATGGCTGGGTGAGGTGGCTGACACCTGTAATCCTAGCATTTGGGAGGCCGAGGAAGGCAGATCACTTGAGGTCAGGAGTTCGAGACCAGCCTGGCCAACAAGGTGAAACTCCGTCTCTACCAAAAGATACAAAAAAAAATTAGCTGGGCATGGTGGTGTGCGCCTGTAATCCCAGCTACTTGGGAGGCTGAGGCATGAGAATCACTTGAACCCGGGAGTTGGAGGTTGTAGTGAGCTGAGATTATACCACTGCACTCCAGTCTGGGTGACAGAGTGTAACCCTGTCTCAAAAATAAAAATAAATGAGAAATTTTTAAACATATAAATAGACAAACACAAGAAGAAAAAAAGATAATTTGGACATCATCAAAATTAAAGATGTTTGTAATTCAGAGGACACTATCAAGAAAGTGAAAAAGGGCGAGGCATGGTGGCTCATGCCTGTAATCCCAGCACTTTGGGAGGCCAAGGTTGGCTGTTCGCTTGAGCTCAGGAGTTTGAGACCAGCCTGGGCTACATAGTGAGATCTTGTCTCTACAAAAAATACAAAAATTAGCTGAGTCTGATGGCGCATGCCTATAGTCCTAGCTACTTAGGAGGCTGAGGTGGGAGGATTGCTTGAGCTCAGGAGGCCAGGGTTGCAGTGAGCCGATATTGCATCACTCTGCACTCCAGCCTGGGCGACAGAGCAAGACCGTATCTCACACAAAAAAAGAAAGTGAAAAAGACAACCCAAAGACTAGGAAAGTATTTTACAATCATTTATCTACTAAAGGACTTGTACTTAAAATATATAAAGACAATTCATTGGAAGGCTATACATGAAAAAATAATTAAATTTCAAAAGAATATATAAAGAAAAATAATCCAATTCTTAAAACTGACAAAGGATCTGAATAGACATTCTTCCAAAGAAGATATGCAGATGACCAACAGACACATGAAAAGATGCATCAGAGAAATGCAAATCACAACCACAGTGAGACACCATGTCACATCCACTAGGATGGCTAGAATCAGGAGGTAATCACAAATGATGAGGATGTGAAGCAACTGGCACCATCAAACCCTGCTGGCGGGAATGGTGCAGCCATTTTGGCAAACAGTCTGGCAGTTCCTCAAAAAAGTTAAACATAGAGTTACCAGGTGACCCAGCAATTCCACTCATATATGTAATACCGAAGAGAAATGAACACATGTCCATATAAAACCTGTACATAAAAGCTCATAGCAGCATTATTCATAACAGCCAAAGAGTAGAAACAACCCAAATGTCCACCAGCTGACAAATGGGTAAATAAAATGTAGTATAGCCATAAAATTGAATTATGAGTTAGTCAAAAAAAGAAATGAAGTACTGATATATGCTACAACATAAATGAAAACACAATGTTATATGAAAGAAGTCAGGCTCGAAGGACCACATATTGTATGATTCTATTTATATGCAATATCCAGAATAGGCAAATTTATAGAGACAGAAATTTGAGGCTGGACGCAGTGGCTCACACCTACAATCCCAGCACTTTGGGAGGCCGAGGCAAGTGGATCACCTGAGGTTAGGAGTTCAAGATCAGCCTGGTCAACATGGTGAAACCCTGTCTCCACTAAAAATACAAAAATTAGCTGGGCAGGGTGGTGCATGACTGCAATCCCAGCTACTCGGGAGGCTGAGGCAGGAGAATTGCTTGAACCTGAGAGGTGGAGGTTGCAGTGAGCCAAGATCCTACCACTGCACTCCAGCCTGGGCAATAGAGTGAGACTCTGTCTCAAAAAAAAAAAAAAATCGGTAAGTGGTTGCCTAGGCCTGGGAGAATTGGGGCAATTGAGGAGTGCTGCTAATGGGTAGCTTTTCTTTTGGGGGTGATAAAAAATGTTCTAACGGTAATTGTATTAATGGTTGCACAACTCTGTAAATATTACTAAACACCACTGAATTGTACCCTCGATTGGGTGAATTGGATGGTGTGTCAATAAAACTGTTCTTTAAAAAAACACACAACACACCTTCCATTAGGTGAGCCGCTGCCAGAGGAATGATGTCATCACACATCACCTAGCCTCTGGAAAACTCCACTATATACTTGTGAGAATGACGATGGAAAGGACAAATAACATTTGAGTATCATTATGGAAATAGCTTTGCCTTTGTGGACCTCCTGAAAGGGCTCATGAATCCCCCAGGGGTTCCTGAACCACACTTTGGAAACCGCCTTCATATACTTCTCATTACTCTGATTGGTTATTATTGTTTTTAATTGTCACTGCAATGAAATGCACACATAACATTTCTCCTTACTATGGATTCAACACTAGGTATGGTCAAGTTTTAGAAAAACTGTGTCCTGGGGAAGCAACTATGGAGGAGGAGGGACGACAAAACTACTGAGCCTAATTATTTTTAACAACTAGGTTAGGACTTAGTCCTCCAAATGAAAGTGCTTCTCAAAGTGATTACTCTGGGGAAGGCTGTAAGCTGTAATTGGACTTACAGTTTCACATGGCTGGGCAGGTCTCAGAATCATGGTGGGGGGCAAAAGGCACTTCTTACATGGCAGCAGCAAGAGAAAATGAGGAAGAAGCAAAAGCAGAAACCCCTGATAAACCCATCAGATCTCATGAGACTCATTCACTATCATGAGAATAGCACGGGAAAGACCAGCCCCCATGATTCAACTACCTCCCTTTGGGTCCCTCCCACAACACGTGGGAATTCTGGGAGATAAAATTCAAGTTGAGATTTCGGTGGAGACACAGCCAAACCGTTATCATTCTGTCTCCAGGGGGAAAAAAAAAAAAAAAAGCAGCTGGATGCAGAGGCTTACGCCTGTAATCCTAACACTTTGGGAGGCCAAGAAGGGTGGATCACCTGAGGTCAGGAGTTCGAGACCAGCCTGGCCAACATGGTGAAACCCCGTCTCTACTAAAAATACAAAAAAAAAAAAAAAAAATTAGCTGGGCATGGTGGTGGGCGCCTGTAATCCCATCTACTTGGGAGGCTGAGGCAGGAGAATTGCTTGAACCCAGGAGGCGGAAGTCGCAGTGAGCCGAGATCGCACCATTGCACTCCAGCCTAGGCAACAATAATGAAACTCTGTTTCAAAAAAAAAAAAAAAAAAAAAAGCACCAGGAGTGACTAACACTTTAAAAGAATAATATTATTTCACCAGAAGCTAAACATTGTAATTCATCTGTTGAAAAACAATCCTATTTATTTAGAGGACACCACATACAATCTCAGAAACTCTCCTGGGCTGTGAGTACGCCCAGAAGGATTAACACAATAATGTCCCTTTGGTTCTGTTGTTGATACTTACAAGACCTATTCCTTTCTGAATGCAGGCTGCTATGTCACCAGTTTGAACTGAATTTGAGCAAACCCAGGTCTCAGATTTGAAACTGGATGCAGAGTGAGGCCCCTGCCCCAGGTTGCAGGGCAGTAATTAACTGAAGATCAGCAATATATCTAACTAACCTTTTTACGTAGGTTAAAAAAAAAAATCTGTCCCCACTCCCAAGGCAGCTCTTGGGCCCAGAGACCCTCCAGCCAACTTCAGTCTTGAACTGGTACCGAGCGTGGTGCATGCAGAGACTCTCCTGAGCTTTCAGGCATTCACAGTGGGAGTCTACGCTCTGGGAAGCCTGGGCTGCCAGCCAGGCAGCAGCAGCTGAGGGACTGTGGAAAGCATACTGCTCTAGGCATCAGATCTGCTACCTTTAAGACCCATTTCCTAACTGTGTGATACTGAACAAACTTCTGGCCCCTCTGGTCCTCCATTTCTTCATCTGTAAAATGGGGCACTGTAGGGATAAAATATATTACTGTATGTGAAGATGCTTCATAAACAATAATGTGTACTTCAAAAGTAGGGAATTAGGGCGGGTGCGGTGGCTTACACCTGTAATCCCAGAACTTTGGGAGGCCGAGGCAGGCGGATCACTGAAGGTCAGGAGTTCAAGACCAGCCTGGTCAACATGGTGAAACCCTATCTCTACTAAAAATATACAAAAACTAGCCGCGTGTGGTGGCAGGCGCCTATAATCCCAGCTACTCAGGAGGCTGAGGCAGGAGAATAACTTGAACCCGGGAGTTGGAGGTTGCAGTGAGCCAAGATTGTGCCATTGCACTCCAGCTTGAGCAACAGACCAAGACTCCGTCTTTAAAAAAAAAAATAGGGAATTAGGATTGTTAAGTACACAACTGCATTTGAAGAATGTCATGCGTACGAATGCTGTGAATTAAGGAATGAATTTGGTCTACAGAAGTGTAGCCTGAAACTGCCAAGTTCTCTAGAGGCCTAGGTTCTCCACCTTCCTCCTTTTTTAAACCACCCATTATCTCTGGCCTGAGCTGCATGTGTGCTTCTTTCAACTCAGTCGACACACATGTTTTAGAACTGGAAAAGTGGCACAGAGTCAGAAGTCTGCTTCAAATAACCTGGTTGACCAAAAGAAAAAGTGTTTCAAGACCCATAAAAATGTTCTAAGCTTTTACCTAAAAATCTATTTCTAAGAAGCCATCTTAAGGAAACAACCCCAAACAGAGAAAAGATGTCTATCTCAGCACTACTTATTAGCGCAAAAAAACTGGCTGGGTGCAGTGGCTTAAACCTGTAATCCCAGCACTTTGGGAGGCCTAGATGGGAGGATCACTTGAGGCCAGGAGTTCGAGATCAATCTGGGCAACACAGTGAGACCCTGTCTCTATAAATTTTTTTTTAAATTAGCCAAGTGTGTTGGCACATGCCTGTAGTCCCAGCTACTCAGCAGGCTGAGACAGGAGGATCACTTGAGGCCAGGAGTTTGAGACTGCAGTAAGCTATGACTGCATCGTTGCACTCCAGCATGGGTGACAGAACAAGATCCCATCTCAAAAAACAAAAAAACTAGGCCAGCCACAGTGGCTCACACCTGTAATCCCAGCACTTTGGGAGGCTGAGGCAGGTGGATAACCTGAGGTCAAAAGTTCGAGACCAGCCTGGCCAACATGGTGAAACCCCATCTCTACTAAAAATACAAAATTTAGCTGGGCCTGGTGGCAGGTGCCTGTAATCCCAGCTACTCAGGAGGCTGAGCCATGAGAATCACTTGAACCTGGGAGGCAGAGGGTGCAGTAAGCTGAGATCACACCACTCCACTCCAGCCTGGGAGACAGTGAGACTCTGTCTCAAAACAAGCAAACAACAACAAAAAATAAAACTGGGCTGGGCATGGTGGCTCACACCTGTAATCCCCAGACCTTTGGGAGGCTGGGGCGGGCGGATTGGCTGAGGTCAGGAGTTTGAGATCAGCCTGGCTAACATGGTGAAACCCTGTCTCCACTAAAAATACAAAAAAAATCAGCCAGGCCTGGTGGTGCATGCATACTTGGGAGACTGAGACAGGAGAATCGCTTCAACCTGGGGGGCGGAGGTTGCAGCGAGCTGAGATCACGCCACTGCACTCCAGCCTGGGTGACAGAGTGAGACTCCATCTCAAAAAAATAAAATAAATAAAATAAAATAAAATTGAGGAAACTTTAATTTTAAACTTTGAATTTTGAGATAATGGTAGATTCACGTGCAGCTGTAAGAAAGAAAACAGAGAAATCCTATATACTCTTCCCCCAGTTTTTTTGAGACTCTGTCTCAAAAAAAAAAAAAAAAACTGAAATAACTTCCGTATCCAAAAGTAAAGGAATGGTTAGGTACAGTATAGTACATGCACCAAAAGAAATATTACGTTGCTATTAAAATCTTTAAGCATAAGGTGGGGTAAAAGTTCGTGCTATAATGTTAACTAAAACAAGCAGGCACAGAACTCGATGTTCACTAAATAGTACCAGCAGGCAATAAAACAAGAATATAAAAAGACTTCAGGAGGAAATATATAAAAAGAACTGCTATAGAGGGATTATGGGTCAGTTTTTTCCCTTTTCTTGTTTTCTAAACTTTCTGTAATGTTATTTTTATAACTAAAATTTTTTTTACATTCAAAAGAACACATGAAGGAATTTTAAGGAGGCAGGTCACAGAGCAGATGGGACCTGAGACCTGGCACGAGCTGTACTCTTCCAGGATGTAGCATGGCCAAGCCAAAAACCACCGGTGACCATCCTGTCCCTTCTGGACAGTGCCAGTGTCCCCCTACTCAAGTCAGTCAAGGCTAGTCAGCAAGGAGCGGACTCCAGAATTGTGGTTTCCTTGCTCTATTTTTTTTTTTTTTTTTTTTTTTTTATTAAGAGACAGGGTCTTGCTCTATCACCCAGGCTGGAGTGCTGTGGTCCAATCATGGCTAACTGCAGTCTCAAATACATGGGATCAAGCAATCCTCAGCCTCCCAGACTACAGGAGTATGCCACCAAGCCTGGCTAATTTTTGTATTTTTTGTAGAGATAGGGTCTCCCTGTGTTGCCCACGCTGGTCTTGAGCTCCTGGCCTCAAGCAGTCCTTCCAGCTCAGCCTCCCAAAGCTCTGGGATTACAGGTGTGAGCCACCACACCCAGCCCCTGGTTCCCAGACCATTTTCTACTGGGAGAAACCTGGCCCAGCTGGGGTGTCCCTACAGCTTGGAGGGACTCTGGGATTCCAGTGTGGCTGACCCCTACTTCCAGAGACAACTTGTTATTGTTATTACTATTATTATTATTATTATTATTATTATTATTGAGACGGAATCTTGCTCTATCACCAGGCTGGAGTGCAGTGGCGCAATCTCGGCTTACTGCAACCTCCACCTCCCAGGTTCAAGCGATTCTCCTGCCTCAGCCTCCCAAGTAGCTGGGACTACAGACGCATGCCACCACGCCCAGCTAATTTTTTGTATTTTAGTAGAGACAGGGTTTCACCATGTTGGCCAGGATGATCTCGATCTCTTGACCTCGTGACCTGCCCGCCTCGGCCTCCCAAAGTGCTGGGATTACAGGTGTGAGACACCACGCCTGGCCTTTTTTTTTTTTTTTTTTTAATTTGAGATGGACTCTTGCTCTGTTGCCCAGCCTGGAGCACAGTGGCGTGATCTCGGCTCACTGCAACCTCCATCTCCCAGGTTCAAGTGATTCTCTTGCCTTAGCCTCCCAAATAACTGGGATTACAGGCACGCACCACCATGCCCAGCTAATTTTTGTATTTTTAGTAGAGATGGGGTTTCACCATGTTGGCCAGGCTGGTCTCGAACTCCTGACCTCAGGTGATCCATCCCCCTCAGTCTCCCAAAGTGCCGGGATTACAGGTGTGAGCCATCAAGCCCGGCCAGAGACAACGTGTTTTTAAAACAATGGCATCCTTCCCACAGATTCTCACTGGGCTTTGGCGCCTGCTAGCCTCTCCAGTAGTTGGGAACAGAAAGGATGAGCAAGGGCTGGAGGTGGCCCTAAGCTGGAAGTCACCAGGCTGCCTGCTGGCCCTTGGTCTGCTAAAGTGACAAATGACAGAGCAGCAGAGGACTCACCTCATCCATGCCAGAGGCAGTGAAGAAGATCCCAACCTCCTCGGCGTACCTCTGCAGCTCCCTGTACTGGTCATGGCTGAACTCCAGATGTCGTTTGTGCTCCCCGTACGTCTTCCCCCAGGAATGCTTCGAGGTGTATGGCCTCTCCAAGGCTTTCCGATTAAACTTGAATTCTAGCTCACTCTTCTGGAACTTGGCACAATCAGCCCCACACTCCTACAACACACATTAGGACATCTTTCAGTGACTGTCGTAGATTCTCAAAAAAAGGAAAAAATTCTGGAGCAACCACTATGACATCACCATCTTTATTTATTTATTTATTTAGAGACAGAGTTTCGCTCTTTCACCCAGGCTGGAGTGCAGAAGGTGTGATCTCGGCTCACTACAACCAATGCCTCCCGGGTTCAAGCCATTCTCCTGCCTCAGCCTCCCAAGTAGCTGGGATTACAGGCACCCACCACGACACCCGGCTAATTTTTGTTATTTTTAGTAGAGACAGGGTTTTGCCACATTGGCCAGGCTGGTCTTGAACTCCTGACCTCAGGTGATCCAACTGCCTTGGCCTCCCAAAGTGCTGGGATTACAGGCATGAGCCACTGCGCCCAGCCGACATCACCATCTTTAAAAACAACATAGACTGACGGAGACCTTAAGGACCTCCAAGGAAGAGGAACAGAAAAGGCAAGAAAGTCTGAAAGGAAGAAAAGGTTGTTTGGAGATGGGAGACCTCCCCCTATTTTTTTCTCTTAACATGCCAAAAGAAAAAAAAATGGGACTTTTTTCCTTTGTTTTGCATTGTAAATATTAAAAACATTGGATCAAAGAGTTAAGGAAGATTTTAAGTTATATAACTGAGCAAAGAATAGTCAACTCAGCACTGGACCAGAATTTAGTAAAGAAAAATTCTGGTTTAACTTTGACCCTAACTCTTAGATAAGTCACTTCCCAGCTCTGGACTCAGTTTCTCCATCGATATAAAAGCAGTTTGGGCTACCTCCAGGATGTGTAAACTGTCCTAATGAGGCCCTCTCAGGGACAGGAACATCCAGGGACAGTGCCCTATGCCTCTTTCTCTGATTTCAACAATAGCAACTCTGCTTTTAGCTGCTTTGCACTGGCGCTTTTCTCCATGACATTTTCTTTGAACAGGTTACATGTTAAAAAGCAGACAAACAAAACAAAAATGCCCCAGCCCCTAGATGACTTCTACTGAGCAGAGGCAATAATATAAAAGCTGGAATGTTTGACTAAAAAAAAAAAACAAAAAAAAACTCAAGAGGTCAGGCACAGTGGCCCATGCCTATAATCCAAACACTTTGAGAGGCCAAGGTGGGAGGATTGCTTGAACCAAGGAGTTCAAGACCAGCCTCGGCAACATAGTAAGACCCTGTCTCTACAAAAAATATAAAAATTAGCCAGGCATGGTGGCATACGCCTGTAGTCCCAGCTACTCAGGAGGCTGAGGGGGGAGGATCGTTTGATCCCCAGAGGTTGAGGTGGCAATGAGCTATGATGGTGCCACTGCACTCCAGCCTGAGCAACAGAGTGAGACCCTGACTCAAACAAAAACAATCTACTCAAGAAAAAGAGTAATTAAAACCCACTAAAGTCCCATCTCACGGCCATTTCTGTAGACACAGAGGTATTCGTGCTATTAAAAACTTCTTGGCTGCCGGGCGCAGTGGCTCACACCTGTAATCCCAGCACTCTGGGAGGCCGAGGTGGGCAGATCACGAGGTCAGGAGATCGAGACCATCCTGGCTAACACGGTGAAACCCCGTCTCTACTAAAAATACAAAAAATTAGCTAGGTGTGGTGGTGGGCACCTGTAATCCCAGCTACTCGGGAGGCTGAGACAGGAGAACGGTGTGAACCCAGGAGGCGGAGCTTGCAGTAAGCCGAGATCATGCCACTGCACTCCAGCCTGGGTGACACAGCGAGACTCCGTCTTGAAAAAAAAAATAAAAACTTCTTGGGTCCAGAAATGTCAGTGCTGAGATCACTACTCCTGCTCTTAGACAAATCATAAGATGGTAGGGTCAGGACTTGATGCTGGAAAGTTCAAAGAACATTAGAACTGAAAGTGACCTTGGGCAACAGCGCTCTCATTGTCTAGATGAAGATCCCAAGGCCCAGACTGACCTGACTAAAGTTGCACAGTGTCTCTAGCAGAGCTGGCCAGATCCCTTTCCTAAAGGCTGCAGCCACCTAGATTCCAGCTCAATGGAATTAGAGACAGGGTCTTGCTATGTGGCCCAGGCTGGTCTCGAATTTCTGAGCTCAAGCAATCTGCCTTCCTCAGCCTCCCAAAGTGATGGGATTACAGGAATCAGCCACTGCACCTGGTCAGTACAGCTTTGTTTCTATGGCTTCAGTATCTCTAGATATTTCTACAACTTCAGCATTCCAAGAGGAAAAACAGACTGCTCCTTCAAATTAAGAGTGGGAATTTCCCTCTAGAAAACAATGTTGCAGAAGAAAGGCTGGAGTCCTGTGGCTTAGGAGCAAAAACTGAAAAAACCCCTTACTGTATTTATTATACTAGCTATGTGACCTTGCCTAAGTCACTTATTTTCTCTTAGCCTTTAAAATGAAATCGGCAGCATCATGGCATTGGGTTGTTGTAAAAATTAAATGAGATGGTGCATGTACAGCATTTAGCTTAGTATCTGGTAGAGTAAGCACTCAAAAAATGTTAGCAATGTTATTTTTGTAAAGTATTTTTATGATTCAGTGATTAGGTTTCCATAAAACCAGTCCCAAAGGAACAGCAAGGGCCAAGGGTGGTGGCTCACACCTGTAATCCCAGCACTTTCGGAGGCCAAGGTGGGCAGATCGCTTGAGCTCAGGAGTTCGAGACCAGCCTGGGTAACATGGCCAAACCCCATCTCTACAAAAAAATTAGCCCGGCATGGTGGTTCACGCCTGTGGGTCCCAGCTACTCGGGAGGCTGAGGTGGGAGAATCACTTAAGCCTGGGAGGCAGAGGTTGCAGTGAGCCGGGATCATGCCACTGCACTCCAGCCTGGGTGATACAGAGACCCTGTCTCAAAAAAAAAAAAAAAACCAGAAAAAAAAAAAACAACCAGTAAGAGAAAACCTCCAGCCTGGGTGACAGAGCAAGACCCTGTCTCTAACATAGATAAATAAATAAATAAACATTTAAAAAACCTATCACAAATGATACAAAATCAGTTGAGTAGCATTGATGAAGGGAAAGGAAAGATGGGGTGAGCTATCTCTAAACCAAAGAATCATAGTGCAGGCCAGGCCTTATGCTGGGGGCTGGGGTCGTAATGAAGAATATGGCAGTCCCAACAGAAGAGGGAGCACGCATTTACCGACTCCTGTGTGCCAAGTGCTGGGCTCAGAGCTCTATCTGAGAATCTCATTTGATCCCCATAACAACTCCATGTGGAAAGAACTGTTGTTATCAAGCCCCGTTTTCAAATGGGGAAAAGGGTTCACGGAGGCTAAGTAAGCAGCCCATGTTCACACAGCTAGTAGTGGTGGAACTGAGATTTGAACTCAAAGGCCCGGCTTTTAACCACTTCATATTTCATATACAGGGAATGGCGGGTGAGAGAGACCACGGCAACTTCCAGGAACTGTCATTCCTGAAAGTAACTCTGTGCCGCTGAAGAATGTCAGAGAAGAATTATGACGGGCTGGAAGGGGCCCAGTCATTAAAATCTTGAAGGCTATGTTAAAGGGTTTCGACTCTACCCGCGGGCAGGAGGGAGCCACAGAAGGTGCCAGGCAGGGGGGATGGTCTGATCAAGTCTGACTTTTAGAAAGATTATTCTGGCACCAGAACGGGGAGGAAACAGGTCGGGTTAGGAGGCAGCTGCTGTAATGCAGAAAGGTCACGAGGGTGGCGGACACGGTGAGGAAGAGGGATCCGAAGGATTCCGAAAACGGAACTGGCGGGCGGGAAGAGGCCGGACCAGGGTACCCAGCCGCGGAGGCCGTGTGGCCCTGGCTCCCCGCGGCCCCGCCCCGCCCCTCCCGGCGCCCGAATCCCGGGTCCCGGGAGCTGCCGCCTCACCTTGGCCATGCGGATCATGCGCTTGGCTACGTCCAGGTCGCCCTGGTGGTTCTGGCCGATCTCGGCAATGATGAAGCACGGGTGTTGCCCGCCCACCCAGCGCCCGGGACACAGCTCCAGCTCCAGCGGCATTGCAGCGGCTCGGAGTCCAACGCCTCACTACCAGTCTGGGTCCGGCCGCCGCCGCCGCCTCTACTCTGTTCTGTGAGCAGCGCTGCGAGACCCACACGCCAGCCCCGCCACGTCAGCCCGCGGTCGCCGGGCAGCCAATCCCCTAGGCCCCGCCTCTCTCCCGACAGCCAATCGGGGCGGGGCCTCCCGCGGGAAGGGCGGCGGGGCGGGTCGAGGAAGCTCCGCGGCCCTCTCCTGTGCGAGGCTTGAGGCTTGCTGTCCCAGAGCGTGGTCTCGGACCATCGCGGTATCCGTGCGTGCACCCAGGAGCAAGCATTCCCTGCAGGAGGCGGACGGCTGTCTGCGCAGGGCATAGTCTATGTCCTGCTCTCAGGAGCATGGGGAGAGCGCGCCCTATGGTGTAATGGAAAAAACAGGGTTGCTAGAGTTAGAATCACAGAGCTGGATCGAGTCCAGCCTATGCCAGTCACCAGCTCCTGCTCATATATACGTTACTCAGTCTTCCGGAGCGTTATTTTTGTTTCTCTCTGAAGCAAAAAAATAAAATAGAACTGTGAGATGACGTATAGAAACCCCTGATCACAATACTTGGCTTGTAGTAAGTTTTCAAGAAGTGGCGGAGGTTCCTATTATATGAGAGGCAACAGGTTCGAGAAGTTGCACTGGCTTGTCCAAAGCCATCCAGAAAGCCAAAGCAGAGATGGGACTAGTACCCGGAACTCCCAGCCCCGGGCTCTTAAAATACAATCACCTGGGTGGGCGCGGTGGCTCACACCTGTAATCCCAGCACTTTGGGAGGCCAAGGCAGGCAGATCACCTGAGGTCGGGAGTTCGAGACCAGCCTGACCAATATGGAGAAACCCCGTCTCTACTAAAAATACAAAAAAATTAGCCGGGCGTGGCGGTGCGTGCCTGTAATCCCAGCTACTCGAGAGGCTGAGGCAGGAGAATCGCTTGAACCCGGGAGGTGGAGGTTGCAGTGAGCCCAGATCACACCACTGCACTCCAGCCTGGTGACACTGCAAGACTCTGTCTCAAAAATAAATAAATTAATTAATTAATTTAAAAAATAAGATAAGTTATTTCCCAAAATAAACCTCCTTCTTTCCTGGGAACTAGACTGCCTTTGTAGGACTAACAAATTAGCCACAAGATTAGACACGTAGGAGTCATGCACCTGGAGACTACAAGATTCTGACCCTCCCCAAATTGCTCCTGGGGATAACATCACTATTGTAAAACCTAAGATCAGTGCTTGAGATATTTTGCAGACCCTGCACTTGATGGATCAGCTGGCACCACCAGATTGATAAACTGGTTCATCTGATCTTGTGTCCCCCAACCAGGAACTGACTTGGCACAAGAAGACAGCCTTGACTTTCTATGATTTTATCTCCAACACAACCAATCAGCACTCCTGACATACTGGCCTCTCTTAACCCACCACATTATCCTTAAAAACTCTGATCTCCCAGGTGGGGCATAGTGGCTCACACCTGTAATCCTAGCACTTTGGGAGGCTGAGGCGGGTGGATCACCTGAGGTCAGGAGTTCGAGACCAGCCTTGCCAACATGGTGAAACCCTGTCTCTACTAAAAATACAAAATTAGCCAGGTATGGTGGTGCATGCCTGTAATCCCAACTACTTGGGAGGCTGAGGTAGGAGAATCGCTTAAACCTGGGAGGCGGAGGTTGCAGTGAGCTGAGATTGTGCCATTGCACTCCAGCCTGGGCAACAAGAGCAAAACTCCATTTCAAAAACAAACAAACAAAAACCCCAAAAACCTCTGATCCCTGAATGCTAGGGGAAATTGATGTGAGTAATAATAAAACTCAGCCAGACTGCACAGCTGGCTCTGCATGAATTACTCTCTCTATTGCAATTCCCCTATTTTGATAAATCAGCTGTGTAGGTAGTGGGCATGGTGAACCAGTTGAGCAGTTAAAAATTTGGGGGCTCATTCGGGATTGCCCTTGTGCTACCTGCCCCGGTTCTGTAGACCCCCTCTGGCGATGGATCCAGAGGCCAGCCCAAGCGGCCACCTAGTTTTGGACTGGGGGCTGACTCTGGCGTCATCTCTATCGGCAGGGCACTACTAGCCCAATATGTATGGAGTACACTTTGCAATAGAGAAATTGTCCTGGGGAGATATCCCATAACTAGAGCTCCATGGCGAGGTGTCCCTCTGTAGCTCCACCATGGGGTGCCTGTAACTGTAACCTTATCACAGTGTCTGTTTGTAGCCCCATCATGGATTGTCTGCAGCTGCAGCCCCATTATGGGGTGTCTGATTTGGTGAGTAGTCTTGGTGCTGCCAACACCCCTTTCCTTCTCCCAATTGGTTCAGCTTCTTCAGGGGTCTCGGTTTACTCTCCCTAATTAGTAGGAAGAGTCTTGGTTCTGGAGACTTCTCCTCAATCAGTAAGATTTCGGGGAGATTTCTCAGACGGAGAATAGGATAGTTTGGAAGGAATACTCTTGGAATTCTTGGTTAGGGATCTTGGTTTGGAAGGCCTTCTGTCCGTCTTGTCTTTGTGTGTGTGTTTGTATATGTGGAGGGGATCTCTGAGGGAATTTCTGATGCAAGTCCAGCAGGCCTAACTCAGAAAACCCTCTGTAAGTATGGTCACATTCAGTGAGCTCTGAAAAAAAAGCTTAACAGGCCTGACTGTTAAGGGGTAACTCTCTGCTCTTTGTCTTGCCCAGAGACTACTCATTGATGCCATCCCTCCCCACCTTGAGTGGATCAAAGATGATAGGGACCAAAGGAAGACAGTTTGAGCCTTGCTAGGGTGATACTGGGTGCCCAATGAGGTGACTACTATCTGTTTTGTTACGTGTATTTTGCTTCAGCTGAGATGGAAAATGTTAATTCGGTTCTCCATGCAGCCCATCGGGCAGCATCTTACAAAGTTGAGAAGCTTTGCCTATGGTTCCATAAAACAGAAAAGGATGATATTTATTTATTTATTTATTTATTTATTTATTTTGTAGTGGGCTTGGCCCCCACAGCTATAGCATAGTGAACAGTTATCAAAGGCCGCTCCGTTCTTCTGGAAGCTGCAGAGAAAGGGAACCTGGAAACCTGGTATGCCGGCAAAAAGGGTAACAACTTATTAGCCAACTTTCTGGCCTGTATGTGTGTGTGTGTGTATGTTAAACATCACTGTCTCCTCTACAAAGGTCTGATTAATAGAAAGAAAGACTTATGAGACTAGTTTAGGCTATAGAAAATCTGGTGTACTTAGTGCTATGAATTTGTTTTTCTGTGTTGTTCTATAATGGAGGGGGCATCACAGGATAGAACATGGACTTAGGAGCCATATAAGCAAACTGTCCAAAGCCAGTTCAGCAGGCTGGTCACTTACAAACTTTTCTGTGAGTCCCTGAAACCAATACCAGATGAAGTTTCTCTCTCATGTTGTTTTATGTCCTTGAACTTAACCTTGTGACCATGTGAGGATACTTTATCTTGGATTCTGCCATCCAGAGGACAGGAATTTTGGGGTTCATGTCATAGGTAGCCCTAAAAATTATCTTGAGCAGTTAAAAGCCTTTGCAAGCTCAAAATCTTCCTTCTGGGAAGAGCAATAGAAAGTGCTTAATGCGGTAGCTCAGTACTAAGGCTTTGGCATTTGACAGTGGTGGCCCAGGTTCAATTCTTGGCTCAGGGGGCTTAGGGAGTGAGCCCTTTCTGGTTTGTTATTTGTGTAACTTTTTGCCATTTATTGATTCTTTTTCCCCATGGGCCGATTCTGGTTTCCTGTCTTTATTTTTACTTTTGCTGAACTACCTTTGGGGAGACTCTAATTATTATAAAACAAAAACAAAAACTGCTTACTATCTCTTTAAGACACTTTATGCATCCATGGTTAAGTTATGACCTTAGTTAAAATGTATTAATTTCACATGGGATGTTACCTGTGGTAGAATTCAAAAGCCAGAAATATTGGCTGTCCTGGCTAGTCTGGTAATAAAAGATTTTAGGCTGAGCACGGTGGCTCACGCGTGTATTCCCAGCACATTGGGAGGCCAAGGAGAGTGGATCAGCTGAGATCAGGAGTTTGAGACCAGCTTGACTAACATGGAGAAACCCCATCTCTAATAAAATATAAAATTAGGCAGGCGTGGTGGCACACGCCTGTAATCCCAGCTACTCGGGAAGCTGAGGCAGGAGAATCACTTGAACCCAGGAGGTGGAGGTTGTAGTGAGCCGAGATCATGCCATTGCACTCCAGCCTGGGCAATAAGAGCAAAACTTTGTCTCAAACAAACAAAACAAAAATTTAACAGTTTTTTTTTTAAGAAAAAAGAGCTATATGGTTAAAATCAGCTTAATAAAAAGTGGATGTGCAAACTGTACATATATTTAAAAAGCCTTTATGTTTGTTTTCTTTTCTCTTCTTGGATCTTATTTTTCTGAAGGAAAATTAAAGTTTTTTTTTTTCTTTTCAGTCAACTGAATTGTTTTTCTCCATTTTGTCTTCTTGCCATTCTTGATGTCCACATGAGAGAACCTAAGATAATTACTAACAGCCTGGGACTCCTGGGGAAAAACAGAGGAGGTGTCACAGACCCCATTCTAGGAAAAACCTCTGTTTCCCTCATGTAACCTGCCTCCCAGGTTCAAGCAATTCTCCTGTCTTGCCTCCCAAGTAGCTGGAATTACAGGTGCCCGCCACCACGCCTGGCTAATTTTTGTATTTTTAGTAGAGACTGGGTTTCACCATGTGGCCAGAATGGTCTCGATCTCCTGACATTGTGATCCACCTGCCTCGGCCTCCCACAATGCTGAGACTATAGGCATGAGCCACCATGCCCAGCCTATTCCTTTACTCAAGTTGAACGATTTTCAAAAGCCAAAGAAGCAGTTTATAACCTTAAAGCATTTAGCAAACCTAATATCTGACCTGCCTAAATTAGACTAAATGTCTTTATTTTACCAATAATCTTTAAAATTGTTTTTATTTCCCAAAGGTTACTAAAGTCATGTGAACTAAAAGGCATTACAGTTTTTATTTTTCTTTCAAAATATTTAAGTACTTATTTTTCTTGAAGCCAATTAATCAGAGCTCTTTTATATAAACATCACACGCACAACACATATATAACTACACAGACAGACAGATGGAAGAAGATCCAGTAGCTGTAGGATTTTTCATTTGCCAGTTTTTACATTTCTTAATTGGATTACTGGCTTTAGAGTGGAGCCCTTTGTAGAACAGGGTGAGGAAAGCAGTTTCTAGGACCTAATAAGCAGGCACACCTGGAAGGTAAAATGGATTCCCCCAATATTAAGGGTTTCATTTTTAGATCAGATCTCAGATCCCAAAAGGAGAAATGCTATGGACAAGACAGTGCAATGATTTTACCATGCATTTAATTGCAAAGCAATCCAAAGCTAACCAGCCCATTCTGTGACTAGCCCATCATCCATGGGAGTCTTGTCTCTCAGTCAGGGGGTGTGGGTGACATTTCCATACTTTTTTTTTTTTTTGAGAAGGAGTCTCACACCATCACCCAGGCTGGAGTGCAGTGGCATGATCTCAGCTCACTGCAACCTCCACCTTCTGGGTTCAAGCGATTCTTCTGCCTCAGCCTCCTGAGTAGCTGGCACTACAGGCATGTGCCGCCACGCCCAGCTAATTTTTGTATTTCTAGTAGAGATGAAGTTTCACCACATTGGCCAGGCTGGTCTCAAACTCCTGACCTTGTGATCCGCCTGCCTTGACCCCCCCAAGTGCTGGGATTACAGGTATGAGGAACCACGCCCGGCTCATTTCCATGCTTTCTAGGTGGCCAAGAGCATGCTTCTCTGATCCGAACATGCAAAAAGCTGAGAATTCCCCCATAATTGCCATTAGCTATCCCCAAAACTGTATTTCCTACCTAGCTATTACACACTAAATTTCTCTCATAATGTGAAGTAACTTCTGGTACCCCCAAAACTCAAAAATATCAGATAATGCAATGCAGAAAAGAACAGAGCCTTAGATTTTGAGAGGGCTCTAACTGCTTCCAATTCCTGGGGTTTCATGAGAAAAACAGAGGTTTTTCCCAAAACAGGCTCTGTGGTGCCTCCTGTTTTACCCAAGGAGTCCCAGGCTGTTAGAGCTTGAATATCTTTTTGGGTATCTTTACAGCAGTGGTCCACTCTACTGGTACTAATTTACTGTATTTGTCCATTTTCACACTGCTGATAAAGACATACCCAAGACTGGGTAATTTATAAAGAAAAAGAGGTTTGATGGTCTCACAGTTCCACGTGGTGGGGGAGGCCTCACAGTCATGGTGGAAGGCGAAAGGCACGTCTTACGTGGCAGCAGACGAGAGAATGAAAACCAAGCAAAAGGGATTTCCCCTTATAAAACCATCAAATCTCGTGAGACTTACTCACTACCATGAGAATAGTATGGGGGAAACTGCCACCATGATTCAATTCTCTCCCACTAGGTCCCTCCCACAACACATGGGAATTATGGGAGCTACAATTCAAGATGAGATTTAGTTGGGGACACAACAAAGCCATATCACCCACCCATTGCAGTGATACTGAATCAAAAGTTCAAGTGGTCACTTTTTGGTCACAAAGGGACCTTTTCCAGCTGTCCCATCAGCCCTCAAATTTCACCTTTGGGGGGAAAAGTTTCCCCAGGTTCTAAGGTCCTGTACGTGCCTAATCCTGTCACTCATAGCTGTCAGCAAAGAGTACAAGGCAGATTTAATTTTTTTTAATCAATTAGTTGCCTAAGCTTTTTATTTGCCTTTTGTAAAGGCTTTAAATAAAAATATGGAAATCTTTTTAAACTCTTCTGCATATCAGCTGGGCGCAGTGGCTCACACCTGTAATCCCAGCACTTTGAGAGGCCAAGGCGGGTGGATCACAAGGTCAGGAGTTCAAGATCAGCCTGGCCAATATGGTGAAACCCCCTCTCTAATAAGAATGCAAAATTAGCCGAGTGTGGTGGCGCATGCCTGTAATCCCAGCTACTCAGGAGGCTGAGGTAGGAGAATTGTTTGAACCCAGGAGGCGGAGGTTGCTGTGAGCCGAGATCACGCCATTGCACTACAGCCTGGGCAACAAGAGCGAAACTCCATCTCTGAAAAAAAAAACAAAAAACAAAAAAACTCTTCTGCATATCAACAGACATCCCTAGATGAGACTAATTAGGGAGCCCTCATTTTCAAATGCATTTCAGTGCAGTTTTATTCATTTGGAATGTTCCACTGTAAGTTACCTTTAGTACGATTTCACCATTTCTGTAAGACTTCGCTGCTTCCAGGGCCCTAATACTTACGCATGTATAAGTCAGAAGGAACTCAGTTCTTCAGAAATTAAGTATCAAATTTTTACCTAGGATATTGGGTTTGCTCTCGGGTTCCCTTGATTAACTTAGCCAATGATTTTTTTTCCTGTGTAAGCACTGAAGAAAAATGAAACAAAGGGGTGAAAAACAAAAATCCCTGTGAATTTCCAAAACCCAAATTTTATACCCCCTGCAATATTACCATTTACTACCAGTTTCTTTCTGACCCAGTCAGATGTAAGAGGCCTTAACTGGATCCAAGCCAGTTAATTACCAGATCTAATTCAATCCCGGACCCAGTCCAATTTCTGTTGTGATTTCCAAACCCAGTTTGGAACAGAAATTTCCTCAAAGAAACTCGGAGAGCTCAAAGCACAAATCCATGGAGTTCTGAAATCTGAGCAAGAACTTACCATGATCCCCAGCTGCTCCAAGAGATCAATGGACACAAATGGGTCCTGCAGGTACCTTGCTTGATCACTCAGCACCCCGGGGGTCATTAGAAGAAGCTCTACTTCAGATCCTGTTTCTGACCCCATCTGATGAAAGCAAAACTTCAGCTGAATTAAATTTAAAGGAGTTTAATTGAGAAATGAACAATCCATGAACTGGGGAGCCTTTTGAGCCAGGCTAGGCTCAGAAACTCTAGCACAGCCATGTGGTGGAAGAAGGTTTACGACAGAAAAAGGGAAGTGATGTACAGAAAACGGAAGTGAGGTTCAGAAACAACTGGATTGGTTACAGCTCAGCATTTGTCTTATTTGAACACAGTTCAAACAGTTGGCTACATTTGATTGGCCAAAAACTCAGTAATTGGCACAGGTGTGGGCCATGGTTTGTTTATACCTCCACTTGTTATAGTTCACGATGTACAGAGAAACCTTTAGGCTGAACTTAAAATATGTAAGGAGGCAGCTTTAGGCTAAACTTGATTTAACAAGAGATACCAGAGATGACCTTGTATTGAGAGAGGATTTGACCTTGGCATGTGAAATGGTGGACGAGAGCTACAAATTTAGGGGTGGCTGAGCACAATTTACAGGAAGTAGTCTTGGCTGTTGTTTTTTTTCTGTCTTAGGAGGCTGTTGTTTAAGGATCCTACTTCTAGTTTGGAGGTGCATTCTTTATTTTTATTTTTTGGAGACAGAGTCTGCTCTGTCACCCAGGCTGGAGTGCAGTGGTGCAATCTTGGCTCACTGCAACCTCCGCCTTCTGGGTTCAGGCAATTCTCCTGCCTCAGCCTCTCACGTAGCTGGGACTACAGGCATGCACCGTCATACCCAGCTAATTTTTTGTGTTTTAATAGAGACAGGGTTTCATCATGTTGCACAGGGTGGTCTCAAACTCCTGAGCTCAGGCAATCCACCCGCCTTGGCCTCCCAAAGTGCTGTGATTATAGGTGTGAGCCACCACACTGAGCTCAGAGGCGCATTCTAAAGGGTCTTCTCCATTGCTTTTTCTCCCAAAATTAATCTCAATTTGGCTTGTCTGTGTACATTTAAGTGAGGAACTGAACTGCTGTTTTCATAGGTAAATGACAGACTGAGTTTACTCAGCATCCAAGAGAAAGAGCATTTTGCAGCCAGGCACGGTGGCTCATGCCTGTAATCCCAGCACTTTGGGAAGCCAAGGCGGGCAGATCACGAGGTCAGGAGATCAAGACCATCCTGGCCAACATGGTGAAACCTCATCTCTACTAAAAATACAAAAATTAGCTGGGCATGGTGGCGCGTGCCTGTAATCCCAGCTACTCGGGAGGCTGAACCAGGAGAATAGCTTGAACCAGGGAGTTGGAGGTTGCAGTGAGCCGAGATGGTGCCACTGCACTCCAGCCTGGTGACAGACCGAGACTCTTTCTCAAAAAAAAAAAAAAAAAAGAGAAAGGGCATTTTGCCCTTGCTAGCTGAAAGGTGCCCCTGGGTGACCGGGGGCCACGTGGGAGTGTCTGGAGGGTTGACCCTCGACGTGCAATGGCCCTACAGGGAACCCTCACCAAAATTAGTTTTAAAAAGGCTCGTCCAGGAAGGGCATATGGAAGCTGATGACTCCGCACTTTCAGCCCTCCTGAAGGGGCTTAGACCTGCAGAGTCAGAAACTGAGACGCTAAGAGGGCAGCAACACCTCAGTGGTGACACACTATGGAGTCCTGCCCTCAAGCAGCACACACTTTGACCCACTCCACAAAAGCCCTAGGACACAGCTTAGTTCTTCCTTTTAAGAAAAAAAAAAAAAAGGAAACAAATAATCTAAGAAGGCGGAGAAAACAAGAAGAGTAACCCCTTTTGGGGCACTCTTAGTGTTACGGCACCTCTACTTGTTAGAATTTGTGTAAAATGGAAATATTATGGTCTTTGTGCACAAGATGACCACTGCATTAAGGAAAAAGAGCCCAAAGGTCCACAGAATTTCTAAGTTCTCTTTCTCTCTATTTTCTTTTCTGCTTGCTTTAACTCTGCTGTTACTTTTCTGCTGAGATAAAAACCACTGTTTAGATCCAAACTTTTTTTTTTTTTGCAAGCCGGTGAATTTGAGTTTATCTCATGGCTAGAGTTCTGAAATAAAAGCTATAGGATCTGTGTGTGTGTGTGTGTATGTGTGTCTGTGTATGTGTATTTAAAAGGCCTTTATGATAGATTTCTATAATTTTATGTTTAACTGGCAATTAAATCAGTTTTAACTTCCCTCTAGCACACCAGACTTTTTCCTCTCTGAATTTAGAGATGTAAATTTTGCTATCTGATTTTTCACCTAAGAGTTGTTTGCTTTAACATGCAAATTAGCCAGGCATGGTGGCCCATGCCTGTAATCCCAGCACTTTGGAAGGTTGAGGTGGGCAGATCACCTGAGGTCAGGAGTTCCAGACCAGCCTGGCCAACATGGCAAAACTAAAAATACAAAAATTAGCTGGGCATGGTGGCACATGCCTGTAATCCCAGCTACTCGGGAGGCTGAGGCGGAAGAATCGCTTGAACCCAGGAGGGGGAGGTTGCAGTGAGCCAGTATCGCGCCATTGCACTCCAGCCTGGGCAACAGAGGGAGATTCCATCTAAAAAAAAAAAAAATGCAAATTTAGGGCTAGTCAGCTGACAATTCCCTAGAGTAAAGAAACAGGTTATCAAGAATTTGCAAGTCTAAATAGGGGGAAAAAAAGAGGTCTTATGAGTCTATAAGATGTACTTCTATTGGCATGCCTAATACGTCTATGTATTTATGTGTTGTATACACAATGTTTCACTACTAAAAATGTATGAGTTCTAATTAACTGGCTTAAAGAAAAATAAAAGTGCTTAAATCAAATACTTTATCAAAAAAGAAAGACTAACCAAATGCTTTTTCAAGATTGCATGACTTAAGTAAACTCTTTTTTTTTTTTTTTTTGAGGTAGAGTCTCGCTCTGTCTCCAGGCTGGAGTGCAGTGGCGTGATCTCGGCTCACTGCAACCTCCATCTCCCAGGTTCAAGTGATTCTTCTGCCTCAGCCTCCTGAGTAGCTGGTACTACAGGCGCGCACCACCATGCCCAGCTAATTTTTGTATTTTTAGTAGAGACGGGGTTTCACCGTGTTGGCCAGGATGGTCTGAATCTCTTCACCTCATGATCTGCCCTCCTCGGCCTCCCAAAGTGCTGGGATTACAGGCTTGAGCCATTGCGCCCAGCCTAAGTAAGCTCTTTAATAAATAAGCTGACTTTAACATTATAGGTAAAATAACATTAGAAATGTTTTAAGAATTGTTAGCATTTTTGTTTGCATTTATTGATCAAGTGGTTTAGTGCTTATTCGATATCACAGTTAATCTAGGAAAACTATTAAATAATCAGGTAAATGTAATGGAATAAATGCTTGAAAAACAAACTTGTCATATAATTTGAGATCTAAGATTAATAATAGATACTAAGTGTCCAGGCAATTTTCCAATTTAAAAATTATAGGAAAACTTCTTTTTTTTTTTTTTTTTTTCAGACAGAGTCTGGCACGTTCGCCTGGGCTGGAGTGCAGTGACACCATCTTGGCTCACTGCAAGCTCCGCCTCCTGGGTTCACGCCATTCTCCTGCCTCAGCCTCCCGAGTAGCTGGGACTAGAGGCTCCTGCCACCACGCCCGGCTAATTTTTTGTATTTTTAGTAGAGACTGGCTCCTGCCACCACGCCCAGCTAATTTTTTGTATTTTTAGTAGAGACAGGGTTTCACCGGATTAGCCAGGATGGTCTCAATCTCCTGACCTTGTGATCCGCCGCCTCAGCCTCCCAAAGTGCTGGGATTAGAGGCATGAGCCACCGCGCCCGGCCAGGAAAACTTTTTTTTAAAAGATGTCCTTAGGCCAGGCGCGGTGGCTCTTGCCTGTAATCCTAACACTTCGGGAGGCCAAGGCGGGCAGATCACCTGAGGTCAGGGGTTCGAGACCAGCCTGACCACCATGGAGAAACCCCGTCTCTACTAAAAATACAAAAAATTAGCTGGGTGTGGTGGCAGACTCCTGTAGTCCCAGCTACTCGGGAGGCTGAGGCAGGAGAATGGCGTGAACCTGGGAGGCGGAACTTGCAGTGAGCCGAGATTGTGCCACTCCACTCCAGCCTGGGCGACAGAACAAGACTCCGTCTCAAAAAAAAAAACGAAAACGAAAACAAAAAACAAAAAACAAAATTAGCCTGGCGTGGTGGCACATGCCTGCAATCCCAGCTACTCCGGAGGCTGAGGCAGGAGAATCACTAGAACCCAGAAGGCGGAGGTTACAGTGAGCCAAGATCATGTCATTGCACTCCAGCCTGGGCAAAAAGAGCAAAACTCAGTCTCAAAAAAAAAAAAAAAAAAAAAGATGTCCTTATTGCTGGGTGAGGTGGCTCATGCCTGTAATCCCAGCACTTTGGGAGGCCGAGGCGGGTGGATTACCTGAGGTCGGAGTTTGAGACCAGCCTGGCCCACATGGTGAAACCCCATCTCTACTAAAAATACAAATCTTTAACAAAAATGAAGAATGGAGAGAGAAAAAATTGGCTTCAAAAACAACTATAGTACACCTGTTGTTAGTTGTTCTTAAGTTTTTTTTTCCTGCAATTTGGACTAAATCCTAAATTATTTGTGGGTTGCAAGTCCCCCAACTAATGCTTTCAAATCTTGACTTTTAATACTGGGAATTTTATTCCTCATCCTAGAGCTCATTATTTACCTAATAGTACACTGTTCCCCCTAAATACTATACTAAAACTGTAGATGAGAATACTGGCCAGGCACAGTGGCTCACACCTGTAATCTCAGCACTTTGGGAGACCAAGGTGGGTGGATCACTTGAGGCCAGGAATTTGAGACCAGCCTTGCCAACATGATTAAACCCTGTCTGTACTAAAAATAAAAAAATCACTGGGCATGATGGCTCACACCTGTAATCCCAACACTTTGGGAGGCCGAGGCGGGTGGATCAAGAGGTCAGGAGTTCAAGAGCAGCCTGGCCAAGATGGTGAAACCCCCTGTCTACTAAAAATACAAAAATTAGCCAGGCGTGATGTCGGGCACCTGTAATCCTAGCTACCTGGGAGGCTAAGGCAGAGAATTGCTTGAACCTGGGAGGCAGAGGTTGCAATGAGCTGAGATCGCACCACTGCACTACAGCCTGGGTGACACAGCGAGACTCCGTCTCAAAAAAAAAAAAAGAAAAAAAAAGAAAAGAAAATACGCAGGTGAAGCTGCCCCCAGGCAGGAGGAAAGGCAATGTGGAAACTCAGAGCAGAGGTCTTGAGTGGAGAGGGATCTGGGAGCCACTCTGAGTTGGAAAAAGACCGAGGATAGGCCCGACTGCTGCAGGAGAGCGCATGCCGGGGGCTAAGCAGTGCAGAGGAGACAGCAGGTGCAGCTGCCCTGGGAGAAACAAGCAGGAGACAGAGCAGGTGTGTGTCCTGAGGAGGCGAGGCCCACAACATCAAAGGCCACGAGCAGTCCAGGAGAATGAGGAACGAGAAGACACCAGCGGCCATGGGGATCAGGGGGCCACTTGGAGACAGCAGATTTGGTGGCAAAGGGGAGTTGAAGAAATAGAAAAAGTGAAAATAGCCCTTTCTTGGAAAAGCTCTGTTGTCAAAGCAGGTGGAAAATGGACCCTGGGCTGGAGGAATCCAAAGAGTTGAGGGGTTCTGAGGAAGTGCGTGTTTGGAGACCAACAGGAGGCAACCAAAGGAAAGAGAGAGATGCCGGGTGCGGTGGCTCATGCCTGTAATCTCAGAACTTTGCGAGGCTGAGACAGGAGGACCACTTGAGCCCAGGAGTTCAAGAGCAGCCTGGGCAACATAGTGAGACCTGGTCTCTACAAAAACTAAAAAAGTTAGCCAGACATGGTGGCACATGCCTGTGGTCCTGTAACCACCCAGGGGTTCACCTTACCCGCTGCTAGACAGTGTCAATTCATGAAGACATGGGAAGTGCAATAGAGAAAGAGTAATTCATGCAGAGCCGGCTGTGCAGGAGGCTGGAGTTTCATTATTACTCAAATCAGTCTCCCTGAGCATTCAGGGAGCAGAGATTTTAAGGATAACTTGCTGGGTGGGGGAAGCCAGTGAGCTGGGAGTGCTGATTGTTCAGGGATGAAATCATAGGGAGTCGGAGCTCTCTTCTTGCACAGAGTCAGTTCCTGGGTCAGGGCTGCAAGATCAGATGAGCCAGTTTATTGATCTGGGTGGTGCCAGCTGATCCATCAAGTGCAGGGTCTGCAAAATATCTCAAGCACTGACCTTAGGAGCAGTTTAGGGAGGGTCAGAATCTTGTCCCCCTCCAGCTGTGTGACTCTTGAACCATAATTTCTAATCTTATGGCTAATATTAGTCCTACAAAGGCAATCTAGAGCCCAGGCAAGAAGGAGGTCTGCTTTGGGAAAGGACTGTTACTGTCTTTGTTTAAACTATAAACTAATTTTCTCCCAAAGTTAGTTCAGCCTACACCCAGGAATGAACAAGGACAGCTTGGAGGTTAGAAGCAAGTTGGAGTCAGTTAAGTTAGAGCTCTTTCACTGTCCCAGTCATAATTTTGCAAAGGCAGTTTCAGTCCCAGCTACACAGCTACCCAAGAGGCTGAGGCAGGAGGATTGCTTGAGCCTCCAGAGGTGGAGGCTGCAGTGAGCCGTGATCATGCTACTGCACTCCAGCCTGGGCAATAGAGTGAGAGTCTGCCTCTAAAAGTAAAAATAAGAGGGAGGAAGGTTGAAGCAGGTTCACTTATCATGCATGAAATATGGGTGTGCTACTCTAGAGGGCATGTGTTTAGTGTCTCAGGTTTTTTTTGTTTTTTGTTTTTTGGGTTTTTTTTTAAGACGTAGTCTCTCTCTGTCGCCAGGCTGGGGTGCAGTGGCGCGACCTCGGCTCACTGCAACCTCTGCCTCCTGGGTTCAAGCGATTCTCCTGCCTCAGCCTCCCCAGTAGCTGGGACTACAGGCACCTGCTACCACACCTGGCTAATTTTTGTATTTTTTAGTAGAGGCGGGGTTTCACTATGCTGGCCAGACTGGTCTCAAACTCCTGACCTCATAATCCGCCTGCCTCGGCCTCCCAAAGTGCTGGGATTACAGGCATGAGCCACCACACCTGGCCGTGTCTCAGGTTTAAATGGCCTTCACATTCTGGGGTGAGGCTGAGCAGCGGACTCTGATCACAGAGAAAATGAAATCCAGCACTAAAGTAACTCAGTCGCTTTTGACTGAAGAAAGCTATTGCAGTTTTGTATAATTTGTGAATAAGTGGAAATTAAAGGAAAAAAGAGAAATCACATTTAAAAATAGTCATCTCACGAAAGCAAGTTAGGCTCATTTGTGACTAAATAAAAATTTTCAGTAAAGTAACGTAGTACTTTGTCTTACTATAGTAAAGAGGAAAGAATCAATTTTCATTCCACTCTTATTCTTGGATTTAAAGTCAGTTTCTGGTGCTTTTTCTGCTTGGATAATGAATCAATGTTCAATCTGTCCAAATGGCTGAGAACATGTAGGAAGTTCTTTAAAAATAAATTAGGCCGGGCTTGGTAGCTCATGCCTGTAGTCCCAGCACTTTGGGAGGCTGAGGTGGGCAGATCACTTGAGGTCAGGAGTTTGAGACCAGCCTGACCAACATGGTGAAAACCCATCTCTACTAAAAATACAAAACATTAGCTGGACATGGTGGCTCGTGCCTGTAATCCCAGCTACTCAGGAGGCTGAGGCAGGAGAATAGCTTGAACTCAAGAGGTGGAGGATGCAGTGAGCCGAGATCATGCCACTGTGCTACAGCCTGGGTGACACAGAAAGACTCCATCTCAAAAATAAAATACAATAAAATAAAAATAAAAATAAGAGCCGGGTGCACTGGCATGTACCTGTAGCCTTCCAGCTACTCGGGAGGCTGAGGCCATGAGGATTGCTTGAGCCCAGGAGTTAGAGGCCAGCCTGGGCAACATTATGAGATCCCATCTCAAAGAAAAACAAGTAATAACAACATATTAAACCAGACTCTTTCCTGTTGTTAACAGGAGAAGGCAAGGAAGAACTTAGTTTGGAGAAGCTAGAGTACCCAGAGTGCTAGGTCACGGGGTCAAGGTTGAGGATGGGGGGTCCAGTTTCCAGATTAGACCCTCTGGAGTTTGAGGCCCCAGTGGCTACCCCAACTGTGCCAAGCTCCTTTTGAAGTTGGCTCCTAGAAAACTTCTTCTAGCCTTTAGGACTCCTGCCTAATTTTTTGCCACTCTGTGCTCCAGCTACACAGAACTATTTTGAGTTCCCTAAAGGATCATGTTCTGTCACCTCCAGGTCTTGGCACAGCCTGTTTCCTGTTCCTGCACACTCCCCACTCCTCCACCCTCCCACACTGAGCCTCACCTGGCTACTGTCTGCAGGTCCTTCAGTGCACAAGCTGCTTCCTCTCAGAACTTTCTCTGATCTCCCCAGTAACCATCTCTGGGCTCCCACAAGACCCTCTTCTTCACCCACTTTTGTTTGTTTGTTTGTTTGTTTGTTTGAGATGGAGTCTTGCTCTGTTGCCCGGACTGGAGTGCAGTGGCACGATCTCAGCTCACTGCAACCTCCACCTCCTGGGTTTGATCAGTTCTCCTGCCTCAGCCTCCCAAGTAGCTGGGATTACAGGTGCATGCCACCACACCCGGCTTATTTTTGTATTTTTAGTAGAGACAGGCTTTCACCATGTTGGCCAGGCTGGTCTCAAACCCCTGACCTCAAGTGATCCTCCTGCCTCGGCCTCCCAAAGTGCTGGGATTACAGGTGTGAGCCACCGTGCCCGGCCCCTTCTTTGCCCACTTCTCACCCTTTATGACATCTGCCTCTTTTGTCTGTCATTCCCTCTAGAGTGTAGGCGCCTTCAGTTAAGGAACCATTTGGAGTACCTTCCCAGCACTGAACCCAGGGCAAAGCCCTAGAGAGACAAGGTGACAAGTCAGGTCAGGCCTCTGCCTGAGGTTGCCTGGAGCCTTGTATTGTCACTGTGTCCTACGGGGCCAGGAGATCAGGGCATGGACTCTCTCCTACTCTATCCCCAGCACCAAGCACAGGACTTTTTGTTTTGTTTTGTTTTTTTGAGACCGAGTTTCATTCTTGTTGCCCAGGCTGGAATGCAATGGCGCGATCTGGGCTCACCGTAAGCTCTGCCTCCCGGGTTCAAGCAATTCTCCTGCCTCAGCCTCCTGAGTAGCTGGGATTACAGGCATGAGCCCCCCATCCCCCTGGCTAATACTGTATTTTCAGTAGAGATGGGGTTTCTCCATGTTGGTTAGGCTGGTTTTGAACTCCTAACCTCAGGTGATCCACCCATCTGAACCTCCCAAAGTGCTGGGATTACAGATGTGAGCCACCTTGCCTAGCATTTTTTTTTTTTTTCAGTTGGAGTCTCACTCTGTCACCCAGGTTGGAGTGTAGTGGCATGATCTTGGCTCACTGCAACCTCTGCCTCCCAGATTCCTGCGATTCTCCTGCTTCAGCTTCCCAAGTAGTTGGGATTATAGGCACATGCCACCAGGCCTGGCTAATTTTCGTATTTTTAGTAGAGATGGGTTTTCACCATGTTGGCCAGGCTGGTCTCAAAATCTTGACCTCAGGTGATCTGCCTGCCTCGGCCTCCCAAAGTGCTGGCATTACAAGGACTTCTTTTTTTCTTTTTCTTTTTCTTTTTTTCTGTTTTTTTGAGACAGAGTCTCACTCTGTTGCCCAGGCTGGAATGCAATGGCACGATCTCTGCTCACTGCAACCTCCGCTTCCTGGGTCCAAGCGATTCTCCTGCCTCAGCTGGGATTACAGGCACATGCCACCACGCCTGGCTAATTTTTGTATTTTTAGTAGAGATGGGGTTTCACCATGTTGGTCAGGCTGGTCTCGAATTCCTGAACTCGTAATCCACCCACCTTGGCCTCCCAAAGTGCTGGGATTACAGCCGTGAGCCACCACACCCGGCCTACAAGGACTTCTTAATACCTAGTAGATGCCAATAAATATTTTCTGAATGAGCAAGTGCAGAAGAGAAAATATGACAGCGATGACTGAGGCGTAACTGACTTCATCTGTTCTCAGGCCACATTCTGCCCCTTGGGTGAACCTGACTGTTCCCTGAGTCGTCGCTGAAGTCAGCTTTCTGGCCAGTTCCTCAGAGGAAGAAGTGAAGCATGGAGCCACCCAAGCTGCCCAACCCCAGCTGCTGAGGGCCTGCCTCAGGTCCCATGGCCAAAGAACCTGCTTCTTCCAAGGCTGTCAGTTGTCCCATTTTTGGCACCCTTGCTGATCACACCCTCGCTGGTCACACCACCTACTTTCTGCTTCCCCAACCTTGGTTCTCATCCCTGTAACATAAGCATCATTTTTATGCTGTCCCTGAGAGAGCAAACCCCCCATCACACTCTGGAGGGTGTGGGGGGTGAAAGTCAACACCTTCAGTCTCTGGTGGAGGCTTGTGACCTCTGACATCCCTCACTTGCCTCCGTTTTCCAGTGCACCCCACTGCTGCATCCACCAAAGCAGTTTCGAGTGCCTGCTTGCGTGCCTGGTACCACAGCAGGTGCTGGGGATAGAATGCGGAACAAAAGAGGCCTCCACGGTCCTTTTCCTGCAAACTGTAGTTTACAATAAAAGTAAACTATATTCACATATAACTATATGGTCTTGAATTATGATGAGGGCAGTGAAGAAACTAATTGAGTGCCGCGTGAGAAATGAGGAAAGGGACCTTCTTTAGATGGGTGGCCAAGAGGAGTCTTTCTGATGAGTTGATGTTTTGGCTGAGACCCCCACCCCAAATGTCTTCCAAATGATAATAATCTCTTCCCTCACTGGGTCCCTATGGGGTCCTGGAACACTACAGTGTCCTGAGAAGTGCACAGGGTTCTGGATAATTCAGGCCGGGGTTCACCTCCCAGCTCTGTCCTTTCACGCAGAGGAACTTCTCAACGTCCTCCCCTGTGAAATGGAGACAGCCACCACCAGAGGGCAGTAGTGAGGACTACGTGAGAAGAGGTGTGTAAGGCCCCGTTGGCTCAGACCTGCCGAAACACTCAGGGAGGGGTCTCATTCCTGAGCCCCTACTCCCATGCCTGTTTCCACCGCCCGCAACCTGCGGGGACCTTCCCACCCTCAGACCTCATCTTGACAGTTTATCCCTGTCACTGGCCTCATCCCTAGTTTGGCTGGTCCTGCCCCTCCCCGTACCCAGTTAGGACAGTGGGTCTGACGTGTCTCCACCTTCTCATCTCACCCTTAACTTCAAAGGGTCCCCAAAGCTTTCACAACTCTCATGCTTCTCCCTCACTGTCATTGGGAATCTCCTCCATTCTAGGGCTTCAAAATTTCCCCAGGTGCAGTGGCAGGAGGATCACCTGAGGTCAGGAGTTCGAGACCAGCCTGGCCAACATGATGAAACCCCGTCTCTACTAAAAATACAAAAATTAGCTGGGTGTGGTGGTGGGCGCCTGTAGTCTCAGCTACTTGGGAGGCTGAGGCAGGAGAATCGCTTGAACCTGGGTGGTGGATGTTGCAGTGAGCCAAGATCGCGCCATTGCACTCCAGCTTGGGCAACAGAGTAAGACCCTGTCTCGAAAAAAAACAAAAACAAAACAAAAAAAATCCGTATCTTCATGGGAGACCTTTCTCACCACACTGCTTCCTCATGGTCATCTCTGAAAACAACCCCAGGAACCAGAGCGCCCCATAGTAACTTGGGCTCCGCCGTGTGATACTGTCCTCGGAAGCTGACCAACCTGATGCAGACATGTGATAGAAGATCATCTCTGGGTCAATAAGCACATGAAAAGATGCTCAACATAGTTAACTATCAGGAAATGCAAACCAAACCCATGGTGAGATACCACTTCGCACTTGCTAGGATATTTAAAATTGGAAAGATAAATAATAACAAGGATGTGGATTTTTTTTTTTTTTTTTTTTTTTTTTTGAGACAGGGTCTCACTCTGTCACCCAAGCTGGAATGCAGTGGCACCTGCAGCCTTGAACTCCCAGGCTCAGTGATCCTCCTACCTCAGCCTCCTGAGTAGCTGGGACCACAAATGTGTGCCACCCTGCCCAGATAATGTTTTTTGGTAGAGATGGGGTTTTGCCATGTTACCCAGGCTAGTCTCAAACTCCTGGGCTCAAGTCATCCTCCCACCTCAGCTTCCCAAAGTGCTGGGATTATAGGCGTGAGACATCGTGCCCAGCCTTGATGTTTGGCTATCCTTCCAAAGCTCTATCAACCAGGTTCTCTTCTCTCACGATTCTCTCTGCTAATGATGACTCTGTAGCCCGGAAATCATGAGGAATGGCAAGTCCATAAACTTCTGCCAACTGAGTTGCTCAGAGCTGCCCAGTTTCAACTCTTTTGAGACCCTTCCTTGGATTTTCTGAATCACCCCATAACACCCCAATAAACCCATCATTTTGATTTGTATATCCACACCCACTTCCCTCCAGCCCCACCCCCTCCCTAACCTCTGCCAACCACTAATATTTTCCATTTCTATAATTGTGTCATTTTAAGAGGGTTTTTAATAAACAGAACCATGCAGTTCTGTAACCTTTGGGGGCTGGCTTTTTTCCCTCAGCATGATTCCCTGGAGATTCATCCTGGTTGTTTTGTGTATGGGTAGTGTGTTCCTTTTTATTTATTTTTTATTTTATTTTAATTTTTTTGAGATGGAGTCTCACTCTGTTGCCTAGGCTGGCATGCAGTGGTGTGATCTCAATCACCACAACTTCTGTCTCCTGGGTTCAAGCGATTCTCCCACCTCAGCCTCCTGAGTAGCTGAGATTACAGGCATGCACCACCATGCCCGGCTAATTTTTGTATTTTTAGTAGAGAGGGGTTTCACCATGTTGGTCCGGCTGGTCTCGAACTCCTGACCTTAAGTGATCCACCCGCCTCAGCCTCCCAAAGTGCTGGGATTACAGGCATGAGCCACTGTGCCTGGCACATGTTTCATTTTTATAAGAAACTGCCAAACTGTTTTCCAGAGTGGCTGTATGATTTTACATTCTCACCAGACATATATAATTGATCAGTTTCTCTGCATTCTCACTAGCATTTGGTGTTGTCCTTATTTTTCATTTTTTCCATTCTGAGAGGAGTGCAGTGATATCTCATTGTGGTTTTAATTTGCATTTCCCAAATGGCTAATAATAATGTTGAACATCTTTTCATGTGCTTATTTGCCTTCTGTATATCCTCTTCAGTGAAATCTCTTCATGTCTTTTGCCCATTTTCTAATTCTATTCTTGTTTTTTTGCTGTTGAGTTTTGAGAGTGCTTCATATTTCTAGTTACTAGTCCTTTTGTCAGGTATGTGGTTTGCAAATATTTTCTCCCAGTCTGTAGCTGTAGCTTGTCTTTTTATCCTCTTTACAAGGTCTTTTGCAGAGCAAAAGCTTTTAATTTTGACAAAGTCCAATATATAAATGTTTCCTTTTATGAATCATGTTTTGGGGGCTAAGTTTAAGAGCTCTTTGCCTCACTCTAGATCCCAAATGTTTTCTCCTGTGCTTCTTTTTTTTTCTAAATTTTTTATAGAATTGTTTTTAAAATATGAAATGCTTCACAAATTTTTATATCATCCTTACATGGGGCCATGCTAATCTACTCTGTATCATTCCAGTTTTGGTTTATGTGTTGCCAAAGTGAGCAGAAAGTCTTATGGTCTTATGTTTACATTTTAGTCTGAGGTCTTTTTTTTTTTTTTTTTTTAGACAGGATTTTGCTCTGTCACCCAGGCTGGAATGCAGTGATGCAGTCATAGCTTGCTGCAGCCTCCATCACCCAAGCTCAAGCGATCCTTCCACCACAACCTCTGTAGTAGCTGGGACTGCAAGTGTGCCCCACAATGCTCAACAAATTTTTGTGTTTTTTGTAGAGACAAGGTCTTGCCATGTTGGTCTCAAACTTCTGGCCTCAAGTGATCCTCACTCCTTGGCCTCCTAAAGTGTTAGGATGACAGGCGTGAGCCACCACGTCTGGCGCTGAGGTCCATTTTAAGTTAATTTTTGTACAATATATGAGACTTATGTCAAAGTTTTGTTGTTTGGTTGATTTGGGGGCCTATAGATGTCCAGTTGCTTCAGCACCATTTGTTGAAAAGACTTGTCTCCATTGATTGCTTTTGCACCTTTGTCAAAAATCAGCAGTCAAAAATAGTTGTGTGGCTCTGTTTCCGAGTTCTGTGTTCTGTTCCATTGATCTGTGTGCTATTCCTGGGCCAGAACCACACTGTGACCATATAACAGGTTTTGAACTTAGGTAGACTGATTTTTCTCTAAAATTAGCTAAATTTTAATAAACCATCTAAAATTACTCTAGCTATTCTAGTTCCTTTGCCTTTCCACATAAATTTTAGAAAAGTTTTGTCAATATTTGCAAGAAATAGATTTTGTTGGAATTTTGATAGAAAGTGTGCCAATATGGGAATAATTGACAACTTTATTATGTTTAGTCTTCCAACCCATGAACACAGTTTTACCTCTCAGTTTATTTAGATATTCTTTGATTTCCTTCATCAGCATTTTATAGTTTTCAGCATAGAAATCCTATACATGTTTTGTTAGATTTCCACCCAAATATTGCATGTTTTGAGTTATTATAAATGGTATTTTACTTTTAATTTTGGTTTCCATATGTTCGTTAGTATATAGATTCTAGGAATTTTGTGTGTGTGTGTGTGTGTGTGTGTGTGTGTGTGTGTAGATTCTTTGGGACTTTCTACCACATCATTGTATCATCTGCAAATACAGACCATTTTATTTTTGCCTTTCTGAAATGTGTGCCTTTTCTTTTCTTTTCTTTCTTGCCTGTTACACTGCCTAGAATGTTCAGTTATATGTTGAATAGGAGTGGTGAGAGTGGACATCCTTGCCTTGTTCCCAATCTTAGAAAGAAAGCATTCCATTTTTCACCATTAAGTATAGTATTAAATGCAGGGTTTTGTAGATGTTCTTAATCAAATTCAGGAAGTTCCCTCCATTCCTAGTTTTCTGAGGGTTTTTGAGACTCTGAGATTTGTTTCTAATGGAGCTACAAGCTGTAGAGAACTTTATGAAATTGAATACATCCTAGTACAGCCACTTTATATCCAAACTGTTAAGAGTTTTGTGTTAGAGAAACCGTCAACCTTATATGAGAAGATTATTCGTGTGTCTTAGAATTTGCATCTTAGAGAAAACCCTCATTTTAGAATTGGGTTGAGAAGAAGAACAAGACATTGGGTTTATTAATTGCAACTTTTGGCACAACAGTTAGAGCATTTATTTGCATCAAGGTTACATTACTGGGAAATTCATCTTACAGTAAAAAAGGTGAATAAAATATTTTTTTCATAAGAATTAATGTAGAAGGGCTGGATATATTTCCAGACACCCACAGTCCAAACTTTCTATCTATTGACACAATTCACAAACCAATGGAATGACACAGAATGAATTAAGTGAGAAATAAAAGATCATATGATCATTTTACAGTGTTCTCCCTGGGATTCACGGAAGAATTAGGAAGCTACACTAGGTGCAGGTGCTACCAAAGTTAGCAGTCATTATAGTGTATCCCTGAGAGTCTGAGTCCAGTGAGGTTTGGGGTGGAATGGAAGAACCACCTGCCTCTGCCCCATCTCTACATCCCCTGCTGAGACTTAGAAACAAATACTGCACTCTGAGAATGCTCCAAAAACCTCCACCTTTCTTCTTTTTCCTTTTTTTTTTTTTTTTTTTTTGTTTGGAGATGGAGTCTCACTCTCTCGATCAGGCTGGAGTGCAGTGGCACAATCTTGGCTCACTGCAGCCTCCATCTCCTGGCTCAAGAGATTCTCATGCCTCAACCTCCCACATAGCTGGGACTACAGGTGCGCACCACCATGCCTAGATAATTTTTGTATTTTTAGTAGAGACAGGGTTTCACCATGTTGGCCAGGCTGGTCCTGAACTCCTGGCCTCAAGTGATCTGCCCGCCTCAGCCTCCCAAAATGCTGGGGTTACAGGCATGAGCCACCATACCCGGCCAAACCTCCAGCTTTCTCAGGAGCTCTTGAGATGGTAAAGAAGGAATGAAGTGGAGATCCTCCTCACTGTGAACTGCAGCATTCAGCAATCCCAAGATAACATGCCTCAACTGTGCTCCAGCCGCAGCTGCTCCCAGTTTACCAACAAGGTGAGTGCAAACAATGACTTATACAGAAATTGATCCCATTTTTTATTTTTATTTTTTTTAAGAGACAGGGTCTCACTCTGTTGCCCAGTGTACTCCAGGCTGGAGTACAGAGGTGTGATCACAGTTCACTGTAACCTTGATCTCCTGGGTTCAAGGGATCCTTCTGCCTCAGCCACCTAAGAAACTGGACTACAGGTACATGCTACCATGCCCAGCTAATTTTTAAATTTTTTTTGTAGAGATGGGGATCTTACTTTGTGGCCCAGGCTGTTCTCAAACTCCTGGCCTCAAAAATTCCTCCGGCCTTGGCCTCTCAAAGTGCTGGAATTACAGATGTGAGCCACTATGCCCAGCCCTTTTAAAATTGTTTATTTTTATTTTTAGAGATGGGATCTTGCCACATTGCCTAGGCTGGAGTGCAGTGGCTATTCACAGGTGTGATTATAGCACACTGCAGCCTCCAATTCCTGGCCTCAAGCCATCCTCCCACCTCAGCCTCTTGAGTAGCTAAGATTACAGGTGCGCACTATCGCACTTGACCTGATCCATTTAAATAACTGACATTAAGTGGAAAAGGATTAGTGTATGGAACTCAGATCTGCTGTGTCCCAACCCAGTGCTTGGAACACAGTGGGTATTTAGGGACCTTGAATGAAATAATGAGGAGAATTTTATTAGCCATTCTCAATCAGAAATATGTAGTTCATTTGTAAATTGTGCACCCCCTCGCCATAAAATAAAATGTGGGATGGGATCAAGAATTTAAATCTTTGAAAGGCACTTCAGCCCTCATTTTGTCCAACCTGTATATGGAGCTAGGATCTCTTTCTGCAGTATTCACAAGTACCAATGGTCCCATCTTTGTCTGCAAAGACCTTTCCACTGATTCACAGGTCTGTTCTTTTGTTCCTTATTTTTTCTTTATATCAAACTTAAATTCTCTATCCTCCAATTCTCAAACCCCAATCTTACGCATCATGAGGCTTTTGGAGAAAACCTGCCTAATGGTCTATCTCCCTTCCTGTGTATTCAACCTCCCCTTTTCAGCTGGCATTTTGCATGAGCATTGAATCATGGTCAGGTTTTGCAGCTTGCTGGGGAAGCTCCTTACACCCCTTGTCCTTTCTTCACCTCTCACCTTCTCTCTCCTCTTCACAACCAGTCCTCTTGAAGGACACTTATTATCTCCACTTATCCCTCCCACTGCCCAACTCTCCTTAGTCTGGCCTCAACCCCAACCCGAACCCTTGAATTGCTCTATGACAGATTAGCAATGATGCACCTCAGACCTTATCTTACTGGTGGACTTGGAAGCATGGATGCATGTGACACCCTAGGCTTCTGAGGACCCTGTCTTCAGGGTCATCTGAACTGGCTTTAGGGGCTGGGCACGGTGGCTTATGCCTGTAATCCCAGCACTTCAGGAGGCCGAGGTGGGTAGATCACCTGAGGTCAGGAGTTGGAGATCAGCCTGGCCAACATGGTGAAACCCCATCTGTACTTAAAATACAAAATTGGGCTGGGTGCAGTGGCTCATGCCTGTAATCCCAGCACTGTGGGATGCCAAGGTGGGCGGATCACCTGAGGTTAGGAGTTCAGGACCAGCCTGACCAACATTGTGAAACCCCGTCTCTACTAAAAATACAAAAATTAGCCAGGCATGATGGCGGGCACCTGTAATCCCAGCTACTCGGGAGGCTGAGGCAGGAGAATCTCTTGAACCCGGGAGGCAGAGATTGCAGTGAGCTGAGATAGCACCATTGCCCTCCAGCCTGGGCAACAAGAGCAAAACTCCATCTCAAAAAACAAACAAACAGGCCGGGCGCAGTGGCTCACGCCTGTAATCCCAGCACTTTGGGAGGCCGAGGTGGGCAGATCACGAGATCAGAAGATCGAGACCATCCTGGCTAACACGGTGAAACGCCGTCTCTACTAAAAATACAAAAATTAGCCAGGCTTGGTGGCGGGCACCTGTAGTCCCAGCTACTCGGGAGGCTGAGGCAGGAGAATGGCGTGAACCCGGGAGGCAGAGCTTACAGTGAGCCGAGATTGCGTCTCTGCACTCCAGCCTGGATGACAGAGTGAGACTCTGTCTCAAAAACAAACAAACAGACAAACAAAATTAGCTGGGCGTGATGGCAGGTGCCTATAATCCCAGCTACTTGGGAGGCTGAGGCAGGAGAATTGCTTGAACCCAGGAGGCGGAGGTTGCAGTGAGCCGAGATCGCGCCATTGCACTCCAGCCTGGGCAACAAAAGCAAAACTCTGTCTCAAAAACAAACAAAAAACTGGCTTTAGGGACATCACTCTCCTGGTTTCTTCCAACTGCTCTGGCTCCTTCGTGTCTTGTTGCCTGGCTGGTTCCTCTTCTTCTGTCCTCCCTTAAAAAACAAACAACAGGCTGGGTACGGTGGCTCACACTTGTAATCCCAGCACTTTGGGAGGCCAAAGGGGACAGATCACCTGAAGTCAGGGGTTTGAGATCAGCCTGACCAACATGGTGAAATATCGTTTCTACTGAAAATACAAAAATTAACCAGGCGTGGTGGCACATGCCTGTAGTCCCAGCTACTCGGGAGGCTGAGGCAGGACAACTGCTTGAAACTGGGAGGCAGAGGTTGCAGTGAGCCGAGATTGCACCACTGCACTCCAGCCTGGCTGACAAAGCAAGACTGTCTCAGCCGGGCACGGTGGCTCATGCCTGTAATCCCAGCACTTTGGGAGGCCGAGGTGGGCGGATCACGAGGTCAGGAGATCGAGACCATCCTGGCTAACACGGTGAAACCCCGTCTCTACTAAAAATACAAAAAATTAGCCGGGTGAGGTGGCGGGCGCCTGTAGTCCCAGCTACTCGGGAGGCTGAGGCAGGAGAATGGCGTGAACTCCAGGGGGCGGAGCCTGCAGTGAGTCAAGATCGCGCCACTGCACTCCAGCCTGGGCGACGGAGAGACTCTGTCTCAAAAAAAAAAAAAGACTGTCTCAAACAACAACAACAAATCGTACCTTAGCGATCTGTTCTGGGCCTTCTTTTCTTCTCATTTTACACACTTTTCCTAGATGACCTGTCTATACCCATAATTTCAGTTGCCAACTGTTGTGCCAATGAATCCTGAAACCATAATTCCAGGACTTGCACAGAAGAGGATTCACTATCTGTTGAATAACAAAGTGGATGAGTCTGGGTACGGTGGCTCACGCCTTTAATCGCAACACTTTGGGAGGCAGAGGTGGGAGGTTCGCTTGATCCCAGGAGTTCCAGACAAGCCTGTATGACACAGTGAGACCCCGGTCTCTACAAAAAATACAAAAATGAGCTGGGCATGGTAGCTCATGCTTGTGGTCTCAGCTGCTTGGGAGGCTGAGATGGGAGACTCACCTAACCCTGGAGGTCAAGGCTGCTTGTGAGCCAGATGCCACTGCACTGCAGCCTGGACGACATGGTGAGACCCTGTCAAAAAAAAAAAAAAAAAAAAAAGATGAAACCTGTAATTTCAGTCAAAGCCTAGATGCTGAGACTCATTCTTTTCTCTTGTCCTGTTCCCAGCCTGCTCCTCTCCCTCCTCCATTTCCTGTCCTAGGTGCCAGATCTGAGTGCCTGCCTTGCATTTCCTCTCTCCCTAACCCCAGACCCTATTAACCTCTTGCCAGCCTGTCCACTTCTCTAGCTCAGGCCCTCTTCATTCCTCATTGTGACTGCTGCCTCTAGAATAGATTGCTGCCTATTCTAAATGGTCTTCCTGCCTCTAATCCTGCTCCTTCCCCAATTTCTTTCTTTCTTTCTTTCTTTTTTTTTTTTTTTTGAGACGGAGTCTACCTCTGTCGCCCAGGCTGGAGTGCAATGGCACGATCTCGGCTCATTGCAACCTCTGTCTCCCGGGTTCAAATGATTCTCCTGCCTCAGCCTCACAAGTAGCTGGGATTAAAGGTGCCCATCACCATGCCTAGCTATTTCGTGTGTGTGTGTGTGTGTGTGTGTGTGTGTGTGTGTGTGTGTATTTTTAGTAGAGACAAGGTTTCACCATGTTGGCCAGGCTGGTCTTGAACTCCTGACCTCAAGTGATCTGCCTGCCTCAGCCTCCCAAAGTGCTGGGATTGCAGGTGTGAGCCAGCACACCCAGCCTCCACGTGCAATTTCAAAAAGAAATTTTGGTCCCACCACTTGCTTGTTTAAGGCTGTTCAAAGACCCCAAGAGAGCTTTTTTTTTTTTTTTTTTTTTTTTTTTTGAGACGGAGTCTAGCTCTATCACCCAGGCTGGAATGCAGTGGAGCGATCTCGGCTCACTGCAACCTACACCTCCCAGGTTCAAGCAATTCTCCTGCCTCTGCCTCCCAAGTAGCTGGGATTACAGCCGCCCACCACCACGCTCAGCTAATTTTTGCATTTTTAGTAGAGATGGGGTTTCACCATATTGGCCAGGATGGTCTCGAACTCCTGACCTCGTGATCCACCCATCTCAGCTTCCCAAAGTGCTGGGATTACAAGCATGAGCCACTGCGCCTGGCCCCGAGAGCTCTTTCTGGCCTGCCCCACTCCTACCTCCCCAACCTCATCTCTCATGAGCATCCTCTTCACTCTTCATTCCTCCCATGCTGAGTTTCTCTCAGCTGTCTGGCCCCCAGCCCTTTGCACAGGATGGTCCTGCTCTCTGAATGCTCTTCTTTTCGCATGTTGCCTGGCTCCCTCCTACTCACTCCTCAGGTCATTTCCTCGGGAGCTCTGTCCCTGCCCTGCCCTTCCTCAGTTCGTGTACTACCCAATGCTACGGAACTTACACACTGCATTGCAATTACATATTTACATAAGTGTTTTGCTCAGTAGCCTGTAGGTTCTGTGTGGGTAGGACTAGAGATTATTTCTATCCTGTTCATCTTTTTGTATTCTCATATATAAATATAACTCATCACCTCCTGACATTTGAGCCCTTCTGCTGATCCAAGTAAACAGTACTTAACACAGAGCTGTGTACACAGTAGATGCTCAGTGTGTTGAGTGGAAGAATCAATGACTCTTCCCCAAGGAGAATGGCATCAGTTCTAACGTGGATGGCTGGGCTGTCCCATGTGATTTGAGCAGTTTTAGATTTACACCAGGAGGGAGTCTGCCATTACCTCTGGGTACTTATTGTCCTCCCTTTCCAGAACTGTCCCCACATTAAGCATAGACATGAGGAATGGAGCCTGCATTATTAAAATAGGGCTTCCTTCTTTATTGTCTGAGTGGCCTCCAGGGAAGTCATGATAGGGGACAACCGTTGTCAAACTAAAAAAAATTCACTGGGGCCTAAAACATCACCAGCCTAGGTCCAGGACAGAGAGGTGGGGGAGACAAGGCTCATTCATGTGCATAGCAGAGCACACAGGGAGTTTCAGGGGACTGAGCCCAGTGGCTATAGCAGTATGATGGTGACATCACAGGGCTGGCAGCTAAGGCTGTATCAATAGGGATGTAATGGAACAAGCAACAGGATACCCCTGATAGACACTGATTGATAGAGCCAGAGTTTGTCTCAAAAAAAAAAAAAAAAAAAGGCTGAATTTGGCTGGGTGTGGTGGCTCACATTTGGAATCCTAGGACTTTAGGAAACCAAGGTGGGCAGATTGCTTGAGACCAGCCTGGGAAACATTGCGAGACTCTGTCTTAAAAAGAAAGGAGCTGAATTAAATCCATTCTTCTTTAGCTCCATTGGGCAAAATTACAGCCAAAAGTGTTACAGGAAATTGCATAAATAAGAGCCTTTTAAAAAGGATTTGTTTACCATATTAGTAACAAGGCTCATGATAAAAAAATACAGCTGCCTTACTATTTTATTCTTATTATTTTTTGAGACAGGGTTTCACTTCTGTCACCCAGGCTGGAGTGCAATGGCGTGATTTTGGCTCACTGCAACCTCTGCCTTCTGGGCTTAAGTGATTTTCCTGCCTTAGCCTCCTGAGTAGCTGGGACTGCAGGTGCACGCCACTGTGCCTGGCTATTTTTTCTATTTTTTGTAGATATGGGGTTACGCCATGTTGCCCAGGCTGGTCTTGAACTCATGAGCTCAAGCAATCCACCTGCCTCGGCCTCCCAAAGTGTTGGGATTTATAGGAGTGAGCCACTGCGCCTGGTCTGCCTTACTATTTTAGAGATTTAAAAAATCTGTTTTGTTTTGTTTTGTTTTTTTGAGACGGAGTCTAGCTCTGTCCCATGCTGGAGTGCAGTGGTGGGATCTTGGCTCACTGTAATCTCCGCCTCCCAGGTTCAAGCTATTCTCCTGCCTCACCCTCCAGAGTAGCTGGGATTACAGGCACGTGCCACCACACCTGGCTAATTTTTGTATTTTTGGTAGAGACGGGGTTTCACCATGTTGGCCACGCTGGTCTCGAACTCCTGACCTCGTGATCCACCTGCCTCAGCCTCCCATAGTGCTGGGATTACAGGTATGAGCCACCACGCCTGGCCAAATTTCTGTTTTTCAAAGATGGAATACATTGCCTTATAAGGAGCGGGGTCCCCATCACCAAGGTATCCAACAAGTAAGGTAGGCATGTTGCAGAGGGCGTTTCAGCATCAGCCAAGGGACTAGATGTGATCTGGTTTCTTCCAGCCCAGGGTTCTTGCCTTTCATTGCATATTAGAAGTTTCCATAAATGTCTGGAGATACCAACTTTGTTAACTCCAGATTGGTAAGTTCTGATTTTTAAGAGTCCAGACCTCTTGTATTGATTTGTATAATCTGCTGCCATTTTAGCCCTCTGTGCCTCAAAATGAAACAATTCTGGTGAGATTGGAAGGGAGATGGGAATTAATATAATTAATATAATGTGAAAGAGAAATACAGTTTGGAATAACTGACTTACACAGATCACAAAACAGATAGGAAGCAAACCAGGACTTGATTCTGTTCTCCAGACTCGAGCTCCCAACTCCTTTTAATCACATCACTCTTGTGTCCAAACACCGGACCATGAGGGGAGTGAAGCACCTGACTGCCATTGCCATTCTCGGTCCAGAGGTTTTCACAACTCATTTGTTTAGTGTTAGGGGTTGAATTGTGCCCCCCTGAAATCCATATGTTGAAGTCCTAACCCCCAGTACCTCAGAATGTGACTGTATTCAGAAACAGGGTCATTACAGACAAATAGTTAAGATGAGGTCATTAGGGTGGGCCCTAATCCCAGATGACTGGTATTCTTAGAAAAAGAGCAGTTGGGCAGGATGCAGTGGCTCATGCCAGCAATCCCAGTGACTCAGGAGACTGAGGCCGGAAGATCACCCAAGCCCAGGAGTTCGCAGCTACAGTGAGCTGTGACCACGCCACAGCACTACAGACTGGGTGACAGAGAGAGACCCTGTCTCAAAAAAAAAAAAAAAAGAAAAGAAAAGAAAAAGAAAAAGGAAAAGGGGCTGGGCGCGGTGGCTCGCACCTGTAATCCTAGCACTTAGGGAGGCTGAGGCAGGAGGATCACCTGAGGTCGGGAGTTTGAGACCAGCCTGGCCAACATGGTGAAACCCCCTCTCTAGTAAAAATACAAAAATTAGCTGGGTGTGATGGTACAAACCTGTAATCCCAGCTACTCGGGAGGCTGAGACAGGAGAATCACTTGAACCCAGAAGGCAGAGGTTGCAGAGAGCCGAAATCACGCCATTGCACTCCAGCCTGGGCCACAAGAGCGAGACTCTGCCTCAAAAATAAGGGCAGTTTGGACATAGACACACACATACACAGGGAAAACTCCATGTGAAGCGACACATGGAGAAGATGGCCATCCCCAGCCAAGGAGAAAGGCCTGGAGCAGCCTCAGAAGGAACCCATCCTGCTGACACCTAGATCTTGGACTTCTAGCCACCAGAACTGTGAGACAATCAATTTCTGTTGTTTAAGCCACTCCGCATGTGGTACTTTGTCATAGTGGCCCCAGGAAACGAATACATTTGGTGATTGAGGAAACATTCACTGAGTGCCAGTGTACTGGGCCCAGCAAGAGGAATCAGACACGTGGCCCAGAGTGCTATCTGGCAGGGGAGACAGGACAGGGAGCAGAGCAGTCACTGCCAGGGGCAGAACAAGTCATCAAGGTCATCCAACGAGAAATCCAGGGGAGGAAGCCTCCTGCCTGCCAGGCTGTCTGGGGCTAATGCGTTTGCTCTGGTTCTTGAACACTGGGATGGATTTTGCTGGTGCAGGTAGGGAAAGAGACAGAGGAGGTAGCATGAACAAAGTCAAAGTGCGACAAGGTGCAGATGGCCAGCTAAGGCATGTGGGGACCATGTGAAAAGAAGGCTGGAAGGTGGATTGAGAGCAGGTTGGTGGGGGAACGATGCCAGGAGTGCTCTGCAGGCCCTGGGAAGTCACCGAAAGTTCCTGAGCTAGGAGCTGCTGAGAGCGCCAGCTGTGTGGTCACTTGAGCAGTGGTGGAGAACAAGCTGGGGGTGGCGGGCCGGCACTGAGGGCTCTCAGGTGGTCAGTAATGCAGACCCAGGAGAAGCTGTCAGTGGGAACTTGGATTTCCTCAGCCTCATTTCTTGTCTTCCACTTGCTGAAAACACTTGCATTGTGAAGAGCTCTAGGTTTCAGAAATTCCCATCCACTGAGACAAGCTTTGCCTAAATGGAGTGGTCCTAGCAGTCCTGTTAGCTGCCTCACCCCCAGCCTTTCCCAAGAGTAGCATTAGGCAGGCAGGGAAAGAAGTCACCCTTGATCTGCACTCTGGGACCTTGCAAGTGACCCTGAGCCTCAGTTCCCTTGTCTGAAAGATGGGGTCAGATCCTCACACTGCCTCCTTTGAACAAGACAATGAATGTGCAAGAGCCTGTAAAGTGCAGTGAGCCACGGACACATCAGGGGCCATCACTCCCTTTGTCAGAAGCAGGGCTCAGGCAGGTCAGTGGCTGGTCAGGACTGAGCTTGGCAGGATGGTTGTAGGTAGGATCTGGACAGGTAGCTGTCAGGGGAACTAGGTGGCTACAGAAGCAGGAAACAATGGCCCCATGTTCCGGCAGGAAGGGAGCCTAAGGGCAGATCGGGCCCTGACCAAATCACTGGAATGGACAAAACCAGGGCTGGATGGGAATTCCCATTCTTGGGGCTGGCAGGTCCCTTCACCCACTGTCAGACTCTCCAGCGCCAGGTCACTCACTCTGCGCAGATGCTGGCTTCTGACCCACACATTGCTACTGTGACTCCCAGGTGCAGCTGATCTAGCACCAGCTATGCAGAACCACTTCCAGGGATTTCTTGTGTGCTCAGGCCCTGGCTGGATGCACGCTAGTGCAGTCTATCACCGACAGAGGCCCATGGCATAGGCTGTCCCAGCTCTTCTCAAGTTACTCCTCATGGGTATCCTGCCCTGTCATGCTTATCGACTCAGAGAGTGGGCAGGGCTCTCACAATTTATAAATGAGAAAACTGAGCTCCAAGAAGCAAAGGGTCTTTTGCAAGTTCTCTAAGATAGTATATGACAGGGCTGCCTCCCACAGTGTGAAATTATCATAAGAGTTGTAGTTGTAAGTATTGTTTTTTTTTTTTTTTTTGAGATGGAATTTAACTTTTGCTGCCCAGGCTGGAGTGCAGTGATGTAATCTTGGCTCACTGCAACCTCTGTCTCCTGGGTTCAAGTGATTCTTCTGCCTCAGCCCCCCAAGTAGCTGGGATTACAGGCACCCACCACCATGCCTGGCTAATTTTTTGTATTTTTAGTAGAGACGGGGTTTTACCCTGTTGGCCAGGCTGGTTTCGAACTCCTGATCTCAGGTGATCCACCCACCTCAGCCTCCCAAAGTGCTGGGATCACAGGCGTGAGACACCATGCCCAGCCAGTTGTATTTACAGTGCTCGCTGTTTGCCTGTGTCCCTAAGCATTTTATGGTTCCAACTCTGACAACTAGTTCTGTTCGCACCCTGTCCTGAACCTTTGGAACCAATGAGTCTTGTTAGCTAGTGTCTACTTTGCTCCCTGCTTTGGACTAAGGGAGAAATAAGTCCACTGACTTTCTCATCAGAACTGAGCCAGGAGCAAGGGCCCTAGGGAGGGATATATGGCGACATACAGCAGCTTTGGGTTTGGGCAGAGCTGGGTTTGGATCCCAGCCTGGTCACCATTACTAGCCACATGACATTGGATAGGGCACTTCACCTCTAAATCCTTCAGTTTCCACATCCATAAAAGGGGATTATAGGTTATTTTTCAGGGAAGTTGAAGACTAAATTCCTCTCAGTAAATGGCCATCGATGGCAGATGTATGTACTAACCTGCATCTGTAACACTACTAGATGACTGACTAGTCTGGCCAACTTATGTATATACCTGTGGCAATTTCTGGAAGACACCTCCTTCACTCAAAGTGCAGCACTCATCTGGCCCCATGCTACTGGTCTATCCTTTTCAATTCCATCAGCCTAAACATAGCTCTGACATTTTCTACTAGCCCAAACCCTTACCTACTCCTTCAGAGGGTAACTGGGAGTAAGAGCATGAAATACAATTAGTATTCCTGTTGCTGGTTAGGCTCACGGTGAACCACATGCAGATTTGTACAGCTGAAACAACCTGCAGGCTCACTTAGCTTGGGCCTCGGAGTTTCAGTTGAGGAACTGGAGGCTCAGAGGGGAAGTGACAGAGGGGAGCAAATACCATTCAGTGGCCAGGTTGGGGCTAGAATATGATCTCTAGATTCTGTTTGAGGCCTGCCTCCCCATACCTCCACTCTTCCTCTGCCAGGGCTGGCGCTGGGGAGTGCTGTCTTAAACACAGAGACCCCAGGCCCCTCCTGGCCAGGGGTCAAGTCCCCTTAATCAGAAATAGAGTTAACTCTGGCCAGGTGCAGTGGCTCATGCCTGTAATCCCAGCACTTTGGGAGTTCAAGTCAGGAGGATCACTTGAGCCCAGGGGTTTGAAACCAGCCTGTGCAACATAGTGAGACCTCATCTCTACCAAAAATATTTAGCCAGGCATGGTGGCACGCACCTATAGTCCCAGTTACTCGGCTGAGGTGGGAGGATTGTTTGTGCCCAGGTCGAGCATGCAGTGAACCATGATTCTGCCAGTGTATTCCAGCTTGGGTGACAGAGTCAGACCGTCTCCAACAACAAAAAGCAATAGAATAAGGGTGTTTTCTCCATATGCCCTCCCAACACCTCTGGGACAAGTTATAAAATACCCACTTGATCAGAGATTATTAAGCTGACCTAATTGGCTCTGAGGACTTCCACACTCACTGCAATCTTGGTGATTTTCCTGCAGAGCAACTGTTTGGCTGGCTGCAGCTTAAGTCTACTAGTAACTTGATTCCCTTTCCAAACTGTCAACACGGCGGTATCATCAGGCTCATTAAAATTGATGGCAGCACAATGCAACAGAGCTGGAGAAAACTGGAAGGTCATAGCATAGTGTACAACCACTTTGTGCTTCTGTCTCACCTTTCTCTGGCGATGGGGTAGGTAGTGTAGCCCAAATAGGAATGCCAGGAACAGGACGACTCAACTCTCCTGTATCTGTCCTGGAGTATGTACCAGAAGTCCTGGTGGTGGTGATACAGGAGCGGGTAGGGTGCAGTATCTTACACAAGGTGGTTTGTGCATTTCCACGCTGGCCACTATCATTCTTCAGGTGCTGGACTCCTGAAAGAGGAGTGAACTAAAGGTAAGAGCAGAGGTTGAAAACAGGGCGCCATGGGCCGGGCACAGTGGCTCACGCCTGTAATTCTGGCACTTTGGGAGGCCAAGGTGGGTGGATCACCTGAGGTCAGGAGAGTTCAAGACCAGCCTGACCAGTATGGTGAAACCTCGTCTCTACTAAAAATACAAAAATTAGCCAGGTGTGGTGGCGGGCGCCTGTAGTCCCAGCTACTCGGGAGGCTGAGACAGGAGAATTGCTTGAACCCAGGAGGCGGAGGTTGCAGTGAGCCAAGATTGTGCCACTGCATGTCAGCCTGGGCGACAGCGAAGACTCCCATCTCAAAAAAAAAAAAAGAAAAAAGAAAATAGCTTCAAAAAGATGGCATACCAATGTATCACACATGTAGGTGTGTATGTAGAACACACCTCCACCAACCTCGGAGCAGCTAGTCAGGACCAGTCATCTAGCCCATCATAGCTGCCATCAAGCTCAGACATTTTATAACTCAACTTACTGCAGAAGCTGGAAGCAAACCCTCTCAATGTTCTCCTTCAGATGGGAGACAACTCCAAAAATAGTCTGCTGTGTGACCTCATCACCAAACAGCTTGCTTCTCTGAGGACCATGTCAAAGGCATCTTCACTGGCCACATACAGGTGACATCAACATTTTACTATAATGCACAAAAAGGCTTTGACCTTCAAGGCCCCCTACAAGGGCCCAAATGACTTGTCCAGTATTATCATCTATTCATGTGTTGTCAAATCTACTTGTATCTAACTGTACTCAGCAGTTTCCTACCTTTAACCTCTGCTTACCGAGATACTCCCTTCTCTCTCTATTCCTATTTATAGACGCTATTCACACTTGCATGTGCAGCTGAAGTACTTTCTTTTCTAAGAAGCTTCCCTCCCTCCAGGTTGGGTGCCACCTCTCCAGCCTCTGAGCTACACTAAAACTTACCTAAACCTCTTGCTCCTAGGTCCAAGTAAATATTACTTGTGTTGATGTCTTTTCTTCCTGACTAGTTACTATGAGCACCAAGGGCTGGCTTGTCTTTTTAACCCAATTCCCTTCCCTTTTGCCCAGCCAATAAGCCTGGCATATCCTACAGGCTTGGTAGATACTGGAAAGTTCTGTAAACTTTAAAAAACAACTAAAAAAAAACAACAACAACAAACCGGGAAAAATAATCACTCAAAGTTACTGTGTTTGATATTTGACAAATAAGCAAAACCTTAAGGACACACTTAGGCTACAGAAGAAACCATTTTACAATGTATTGAAGGTTTGCCAAAATGGCCTTATGGTTGGGGAAAATGATGTATAATACCTGTAAAATCAGAAATCAAATTTTCTTGGATTTTCTTTGCAAAAAAGAAACTCCATTTTAAAGTCTATGGGAGATTTTGATTTTAAAGTACAGTATTTGGGGGCTCCATAGAAACTGTGACTTGTTATAAATTCAAATTAGATTCCAATTTTACATATTGCATTTACATGCATCAAAAACCTCACTCATTCCAGCAGCTATAAGCTAAAATTTACTAAAACAATACTTAAATCTTCCACTATAAAAAACTGTATTGATAATGCAGTCATACATCTATTTTCGCTAAACGGTTAATCACTGAATACAGACAGAATATCCTTTCTCAAATCCCTTTAAGATCTGTAAGAATAGAGAAAATTTCCATCTTATGGAAAACCTGAGTTGACCTCAGGCAGTGCCTACCCACTGCTTGGTGAGGCTTTTCACATGTCATTCCCCCTTTTCACGCCTGTCTTGACAACAAACCATACTGTGTTCACCCATCAGTCAAACCCTACATGCTTCAGACTAGTGGGAAGCCCATTTTTCTCTTCAGACCTTCCTGTCAGCAAGGGTCACAGAACATCAGTGCTACAAGTGACTTCAGAAGCCATTTGGTCACACCCCTTCAATTTTCCAGACTGGTTGGTGACCCAGAGTCAACACAAGGTCACACAGAAAATCAGTGGCAGAGCCAGAACTAGAATTCAGATCTCTTGGGATTCTGGTGAAGGCCTTTTGCTTTACACTATCTTCTTTCCCTTAATTCACATAATACTTGAACCTAACATTTTACTGGTTTTCAGGGCCCCAGAGTATTCCATTTTGAACGTTATTTTTAAAAGTATGCTTCATTTACTCCCAGTTATCAATGAGGATTTGATCTAAATGCTCAAAGATCCTACACACTTGTGCAATTCCCCTCAACAACTACTAATATAAAAATGCCAAATAAACCAGTTCTTTGGTGTTTTAACATGAGCTTACAATGAGAGTATAATTTAAAAATGTAAGCATACAACTAGGCTTTACCAAAGAGTAACTGTTTATTTCGCTTAAATTCTTAAAAATACTTTTTTGGCAGTTGTCACATAAAATGTCCTAATGTAAAAAAAAAATAATAATAATTAAAAAGCAAAGCATGAAAAAACAGACCCAAAATGTTAAGATTTTATTTACAAAGCTTTTTTGTTGTACAGAAAGTAAAAATGCTGTTACAATCTCAGTGTAACTGGTAGCCACAGACGGTTGACTCACCAATCACAGCTATCCACGCTACAGCAAGAATCTTACACAAAAACCTAACAACGCTTACAATTTTGTTGGGGTGAAGTCCACAAGCTTGGTGGTAGATTACCAAGAGGGACTACATGGAAGGAAGGCGGAATGTCACAGGAACTATTCTTTGGCTCTTTGGGTGGGTGGGTGTCCTGGGGTTTGTATCACAGCTACTTTTTTTTTTTTTTTTTAAACAGCTACAAAATCCATGAGCAGTCCAACCAATACTGAACAGTTCTGTTTCTGCAGGTCATCTGGGGTCTTAATCATCTTCTCCTTCATCATCTGTTTCTCTCTTCCTCTTTTCACCTTTCCCACCTTCTTCCTCCTCTGTACAGTAACAAAAATTGACTTTAGGACAGTGGAAAGGCATTTTGCTTAGATTATTGCCAATGGAGGCAACAACAACAAAGTTTTTGACAGTTAGGAGATAAAACAATGTAAACTTGATCAGATTAATATAGGTGACTAATAGCAAGTATAAGTGGTGACCACAGAACCAAGAAAAGCAAAATGCACAGCAGCACCTCAACTCACCCAGGAAAAGTTAATCCAGTTTCCTTGATTTTAAGGTGTTGTCTTCCAAATGTTTCTTTTTACAAATCTAGCAATTATTAAAGTGCTTATTATTAACCTGAGCTGGTCAGGCGCACTGGCTCATGCCTATAATCCCAGCACTTTGGGAGGCCAAGGCAGGCAGATCACCTGAGGTCAGGAGTTCCAGACCACCCTGGCCAACATGGTGAAACTCCGTCTCTACTAAAAATACAAAAATGAGCCAGGCATGGTGGCATGTACCTGTAATCCCAGCTACTCTGGATGATGAGGCATGAGAATTGCTTGAATCCGGAAGGCGGAGGTTGCAGTGAGCTGAGATTGTGCCACTGGACTCCAGCCTGGGTGATAAGAGCGAAACTGTCTCCAAAAAAACAAAACAAAACCCCTCGTGCTATCTAGCATGTCTTCAAGACATGCTTACTTTCAAGTGATCTCAGACAAGCTTAACCTCTTTAAGCCTTTTTCATCTGTAAAATGGGGACAATGGTACTGACTTTAAAAGGTTATTCTGAGAATTAAATAACACACAAAACATAGTATGGAACATCGTTAAGACTCAAATTGTAGCAAACTAATATTAACTAAAAAGGAAATTCTTAAGAGTATTATGTAGTCGAGACACAGAGACTTACATATAGACCAATTTTTTCAACTAATAAAATCCATGGTTATTTTAATGAAATTAACTATATGTTAAATCATATTTCATACAGGTTGTTTTTCTTTTGAGACAGACTCTGGCTCTGTCGCCCAGGCTGGAGTGCAGTGGCTTGATCTCGGCTCACTGCAAGCTCCGCCTCCCGGGTTCATGCCGTTCTCCTGACTCAGCCTCCCGAGTAGCTGGGACTACAGGCGCCTGCCACCACACCCGGCTAATTTTTTTGTATTTTTAGTAGAGACGGGGTTTCACCGTGTTAGCCAGGATGGTCTCGATCTCCTGACCTCATGATCCACCCGCCTCGGCCTCCCAATCATACAGGTTCTTAAAGGCAGTGATGAGGTCCTAACCAGGGTAATATCTAGTGTAAATGTAATTGAGAGCTTGACAAAGTGGATGCTGAGAAAACATCAGCCAACAGCACAGTGAACACCTGATTTTCTGAGACACAACCATGAGACTTTTTATTTGAGACAAGGTCTCCCTCTGTCACTCAGGCTGGAGTGCGGTGGCACTATCATAGCCTCACTGCAACTTCAAGCAGTCCTCCCACCTCAGCTTCCCAAGTAGCTGGGACTATAGGTGTGTACCACCATGTGCAGCTAACTTTTTTTTTTTTTTGAGACAGAGTCTTGCTCTGTTGTCCAGGCTGCAGTGCAGTGGCATGACCTCAGCTCACTGAATCTCTGCCTCCTGGGTTTGAGTGCGTGCCACCACGCCTGACTAATTTTTTAATTTTTAGTAGAGACAGGATTTTACCATGTTGGCCAGGCTGCTCTCGAACTCCTGACCTCAGGTGATCCACCTGCCTCGGCCTCCTAAAGTGCTGAGATAACAGGCGTGAGTCACCACACCCGGTCCCAGCTAACTTTTTAATTTTCTGTAGAGACAGGGTCTATGTTGTCCAGGCTGGCATACTTTCAACAGTATTAAATAAGTAACAGCTATTTCATTTGTCTTGGTTGTAGTGGGGAAAGGACTAACACTGACAAAACTGGGAAACTGCTACATCTATTTATATATCCTGAAAATGATGGTTCAATTATTAAAACCTTTTTTTAAAAAATGAAAGAACTCCAAACACAGAAACTCACACTTGACAGTAAACCAAATGACTGGTCCTAAAAACACATTTAAAACATGGGGAACAGGCTAGGCATGGTGGCTCACACCTGTAATCCGAGTAATTTGGGAGGCCGAGGTGGGTGGATCACTTGAAGCCAGGAATTCAAGACCAGGCTGGCTAACATGGCAAAACCCTGTCTCTACTAAAAATACAAAAATTAGCCAAGTGTGGTGGTGCATGCCTGTAATCCCAGCTACTGAGGAGGCTGAGGCAGAGAATCCCTTGAACCTGGGAGGTGGAGGCTGCAGTGAGCTTAGATTGCACCAGTGAACTCCAGACTGGGCGACAGAGCAAGACTCCATCTCAAGAAAACAACAGGCCGGGTGTGGTGGCTCACGCCTGTAATCCCAGCACTTTGGGAGGCTGAGGCAGGTGGACCACAAGGTCAGGAGATTGAGACCATCCTGGCTAACACGGTGAAACCCCGTCTCTACTAAAAATGCAAACAATTAGCTGGGCGTGGTGGCAGGCGCCTGTAGCCCCAGCTACTCTGGAGGCTGAGGCAGGAGAATGGCTTGAACCTAGGAAGCGGAACTTGCAGTGAGCCGAGATCGTGCCACTGCACTCCAGCCTGGGCAACAGAGCGAGATTCCGTCTCAAAACACCACCACCACCACCACCACCCAAAAAAAAACCCCATGAGGACTGAAGACCAACAGGACCCTTGCCATGAGACAGGAGTAACTGCTGTAGCAGCAGGGAGCCTGCACCAGCACAGACACACTGACGGGACGATAGAAACGAGAATGTGAATGTGTAAACCACCAGAGCGAAGAGTATTTTATTTTCTTCTCAGTGGTATCATATTCTAAATAATGGATGTTTTTCTCTAATTTTTAACTGAGAATGATCAAAATGCATGCATTAGGCCCACCTTCATCCTCATCCTCATCTTCATCTTCTTCATCAAGTCCAAATTCTTCTTCCTAAAGAATAGCAAACAGCATAACATTAAATTAATTCTGCCAAATTGAAAAGTGCAAATAGTACAAATTCTGCCAAACTAAGAAGTACAAATAAATGCAACAGTATCAATCAAGCAGGAAACTGTAATGTTATTTTTATCTACTTTGATGTACCAAGACCCACTGATTTTCCTTAACGAGCTTTATAATTTTTCTAAGAAAAATTTTTTTTAGAAGCAAGCAGTTCATTTGCTAGATGTTTAATTAGTATATAACTCTGGATAATTCAAGAAAACATCTTAAAATCTCAAATTTCAAAACAGATTTAGACAAAAATTTCTTTCTATATCCCATTCATATACAAAGCTTCTTTCAGAACTTTAATGTCAATCATACACCTAATGACATCACACAAACCCCAAGCCTTATTTTTATACTACAAAAGAGGATGCGTTTTGTTAACAACTAATGTTGTCTGCCTGTTTCCCAAACCTCTTTGAGGGTCAAAGTCAAGACACTGTTTTCTCCTACCCTCGTATAGCATTTATTTCCTCAGGGATCCTCTATTATTGGGTATTCCATAAACCAGACTGTGCTCTTTCAGGGCAGGACCACAATCTCATTTCATTTTGTACTCCCAACTCTTTAACATAGCAGATATATATTTACTGAATTACACTGAATATACAAGAAAAAGTTTAGACTTGGTAAACATAAACTTCCCTACAATTCAATGAAGGAACAGACATACCATCAATTCTCAACATGTCCAGTTTTCTCACCATACTGAATACTCAATTCATTCCTTCCCCCAGAGGGCCAGAACTTACCTTGCACAGCCAGGAACCGTACTAGTTTGAGTTCAGTAGGCATTCTATTTAGTAGTTATTTAAAGCCAGACAAACACTAAATTAACCAGATTCATATTGTAAATGTATTCACAGGTATACTAATTTCTTCAAAAGGTGTTTTTTCTTTTCTTTTGTCATCTTTTTGAAACCCCCACTTTTGTTGTAATTACAAATAGGAAGCAGGGTAGAAAACAGCTGCACTGACCTCCTCACTGACTTCATCGTCGTCCTCATCCCCTTCTACATCTTCATCTTCATCATCTTCTTCATCAAACTCCTCTTCTTCACCATCCTCATCCTCCTCGTCTTCCTCATCTTCTCCTTCTAAAAATAGTCCAAAAGGGATTCATTAAATATCCTCGACGCTCCACAGGGCACAAAGTGTTGAGGATCTGTGGGCTGGCTCACAGAACAAATGCTGTAAGGCCACGAACTGCAGTCACTTTCTTTCTACTATGTGCTACAGCTCAGTCCCTTTGTCCGATAGAGTCCCATAAAATCAGAGAGCTAGAAGTCCTGGTAGATAAGACAAACACTATAATTCTCGCTGATGAAATGATACAATGGCTAAGATTTGCTTCAAAATTATATGGAGTGGGGAAGAAGGTAAGGGTATGCAGGAATAAAATAAGATCAGCTATGACCAATAATTGCTGAAGCTGAGTGATAAGAACATGGGGGTTCATTTTGCTATTATTTTTACCTTTGTCACTGTCTGAAATTTTTGACAGTAAAAAGTTAAAAAAAAAAAAAATCATGTACCTTCTCTTGGGTATCATTACCAGAGTCACAGTCAGCTGCTCAAATCAGGAACCTGAGAAACACCCATAATAACCCTGTGACTCAGGGGACAGGAGGCTGAGAGGCACCTGCATCTCTAGCTGGTTGTTCGGACCTCTAGTGCGGCAGTTCTTGCTTCTCCTGGGTCCTAGAGCACACCATGCTCTCACCTGCCTCTGGTCTCTGCATGCTCTTTCCATCCTCTTTGCTTGGCTAACTCTGACTCCACCTTGGAGTCTCAGTCAACATCACTTCCTTAGGCAGTCTTACTCACCAGACCTCCCAATGCCAGGTCATAGGCTCTCACCATGAGTATGTGGTGCTTCTCCATTACAACACACTTTGCTTACTTGCAATTATTATTTAGGATTTTTAATTTAAAACAATTTTTTCTGTACAGATAGGGTTTGTCTATGTTGCCCAGGCTGGTCTTGAACTCCTGGATTCCAGCAATCATCCTGCCTCACCCTCCCCAAGTGTTGGGATTACAAGTGTGAGCCACCATACCTAGCCTATTTATGATTAAAAAAAAAAAAAACAAAAAAAACAAACAAACAAAAAAAAACCATTTCTCTGTAAGGTCCAAGAGGGTAGGAACCTTGTTTTTTTGTTCCTTTTTTTTTTAAACCACTATTTTCCGCAGTGCCTGGCACATAGGAAATGCTCAAGTATTTGTTGGCTGACCCATCTTTGCTCTCAGGAACTGCCCCCCACCTTCCAAGGAATGTCCTTTACTGGCTCTTGCACATGTGGTTGTTCTTCCTGTTTGAGGTGAACTTAAATAGACAACAAGCACAAATGGTTTTTAGGAAAAATGGGAAAACTGTAGAAGGGACAAAGGGACATAACATTTGGAAATAAGTGAGATGTCCTATTCTCTGTCCATTTTACCACCTTGTAACTCATTAATTTTTGCCTGTCTCAATATGCTTCAAAATAAAACTGTAAAAATGCTTCCAGAGAATTATACCATTAACTGCACCCAAACTCCTTGATGCTTTTCCTCCTCTATTTTCTTGATAATTTCTGTCATATGTGCTAATTTTTAAAGAAAAGAGATACTCATGCTGACTGATGTGAAAACTAATCATTCTGCTTCCTCTAAGCCAGGGGTTCCCAACTCCCAGGACTGGTACTGGTCTGTGGCCTGGGCCGCACAGCAGGAGGTGAAGAGCAGGCCAGTGACCATTACCACGTGAACTCCACCTCCTGTCACATCACCTGTTAGATCCTCATAGGAGTGCAAATTCTATTGTGAACTGCGCATGTGAGGGATCTGGACTGTGCATTCCTTATGAGAATCTAATGCCTGATCTAAGGTGGAACAGTTTCATCCCAAAACCATTCAGCTGCCGCCCCCAACCCCTTCCCTGCATCTGTGGAAAAACTGTCTTCCATGAAACCAGTCCCTGGTGCCAAAAAGGTTGGAGACTGCTGCTCTAAGCCACCTGTACGTGAGAAGCGTTTTATTCTAAGAGTGACTGAGAGTAAACAAACTCAGCATGCAAAGAAAAGACAAACTAATCAGGAGGAATATCTTGGGTAGAAAGTATTAGTTATTTCTTAAAATCTGTAAAATATGTATAAATCCTGGGTCAAATGCCAAAACTACTGAAAATCATCTTTTAATTCTATGTTATGATCAGAGATTATTTCCCTTATGAATGAAAAACGGAATCTAACATATAGTTATTTGAAATCATTACCTTTTAAAACTCTGGTCATATGTCAATGGAAGGGAAAGCTATTTTATTTATAGCTGGCAATAACAAACAGGTACCAAGTACCTACTCAGTGTCAGGCCCTGTGAATCAGGAGATAAGTATCTACCCAAGATGATGACTGTAGTGCAGTAGGACAGAGGTCCTCAACCTTTTTGGCACCAGGGACCAGTTTTGTGGAAGACAATGTTTCCACAGCCTGGGGGTGGGGGGATGGTTTCAGGATGATTCAAACGCATTATGTTTATTCTGCACTTTATTTCTATTATTACATTGTAATATATAATGATATAATTATACAACTCATCATAATGTGGAATCAATGGGAACCCTGAGCTTGTTTTCCCTGCAACTAGACAGTCCCATCTGGGGGCAATGAGAGACAGTGACATTCGAAGTGTGCTGCTTATGTCCAGTATACTCCATAATCTTGTTTTGGTTGCTGTCACTGCAGAAAACTTTGCTTCACAAAGATAGGATATTGGAAATGGAAGCAGGTTTTTCAGTGCTTTTTTGGCAATCTCAGGATATTCCACCTCGACTTTAATCCAGAATATATGGAGATTTTGAAGTTGTCTCAAACCATACTTTTAAGGCCACTGCCATTTGTGATCTCAACCAGTTGATCCTCTTCAAGCATGAACAAAGTCGATTGACCTGGCTTATTCATAAATGGGTTGTGGATCCATTCCTTCCCAGTTCGGGGGTCTTTTGTGGTTGGGAAGTAATGCTCAAACTCTTTTGAGAGCTGAGATAGGTGATCATGCACCAGCTGTGAGAAAGAAGGCCCTGGCTCACTCTCTTTCAAAAATCACTCCTACTGTTTGAAACATGTCAAAAATCCCAATGCTCAGAACAGAAAACTAAGTATCGTATGTTCTCACTTGTAAGTGGGGGCTGAATGATGAGTATACACGGACACATGGAGGGGAACAACACACACTGGGGCCTGTGGAGGCTGGGGACGGAGAGCATCAGGAATACTAGCTAATGGACAGTGGGCTTAATACTTAGGTGATGGGATGGTACACGTTTATCTTTGCGACAAACGTGCACATGTACCCCTGAACTTAAAAAGTTTTACCACTCATTCTGTGTTACTAAAATGTTCTGCTAGTGGTGACTGTTATTCTTAGAGAAATCTCTGGAGCAGGCCTCTTAACTCAAAAACTCTGGCCAGTGATCCACCTTTAGAACGCCATCTCGCTTCTCTGTGTAAGAGAAGTATTCTCTGCATCCATCTCACAGAACTGCGTGAACAGACATGGGTTAAGGGCATGTACTTTAATGTGGTTAATTTTAATCACATCCTGCAAAACGTTAAGTTCAGGTGACATTTGTCAGCTAGCCAGCATTTCTCTATGGATGACACAGTGCATAGACTCACATCCAGAAGCGACCTCTCTGACTCGAGTAGTGAAACCAGAAAGCCGTCCAGCCATGGCAGCCGCTCCATCTGTGCATATACGACACAAAATGACCAATTCAGTTTTCCTGATATGTAATCGTTCAAAAGACTTGAATAGTTCTGCAGCTGTGGTGCTGGTTGGCAACGAAGTACACATAACATAGTCTCATGCACATCCTCCTGAAAATATATTGCACAAAAACAAGCATTGTTGCCATGTTGTCAACATCGGCAGACTTGTCAACCTGCAATGTGTACCATGGTGACTCATCAATCCTCTCTAACAACTATGCCTCAATATCCTCTACTATGTCATCAATTCATCTAGTTATGGTGCTAGCTCAAAGAGGAACATGTGCCACCTTTTGAACTTCAGCTTAACTGCAGCCTCTCCTAAAAGTTCATGACAAATGTCCTTAGCAGCAGGCAGGATCAACTCTTCAATAGTAAAGGGCTTCTTACTTTAGCAATGCAGTTAGTTAAGGGCTTCTTAGCTTTAGCAATGCAGTTAGCCACTAAGAATGAGATGTTCTCAGTGCAGTCACATTTGATGAAGTGGGAGCTTTCAATAATTGCCTCTGTTTTTCACGTTCATGTTTATTTCTTTTGAAAAACTCCAAAGGCTTGTCTTTTAAACGCAGGGTGCTTGGTCTCCAAGTGGTGAAGCAGTTTTTTTTTTTTGTTTTGAGATGGAGTCTTGCTCTATCGCCCAGGCTAAAGCACAGCGGCACAATCTCGGCTCACTGCAACCTCCGCCTCCCAGGTTCAAGCAATTCTCATGCCTCAGCCTCCCGAGAAGCTGGGACTAAAGGTGTGCACCACCATGCCTGGTTAATTTTTGTATTTTTGCAGAGCCAGGGTTTCCCCATGTTGGCCAGGCTGGTCTTGAACTCCTGACCTCAGGTGATCTACCTCGGCCTCCATAAGTGCTGGGATTACAGGCATGAGCCACTGTGCCCAGCCAGTGAAGTGGTTTTGAAGGTTTCATGGCTTTGTTGGATAGCTTGTTGCCACATATTATACAAAGTGGGCTTGGAGAATGTGAATCATCTGTTGCAATGAACCTGTAATTTAAGTAGCACTCTTGGTATTTTCTTTTCAATGAAGCTTTCTTTTCATTGGCAGTCTTGTGTTCTGCTGTCTCATTATTGGGTCTTTCCCCCTTTTCAAAGAAGCTCTCCAGCGACGTTTTTTACTCATGTTGGATAGAGTTAGCTTGTGGGCCTAACAAAACTGTGACTGAGACAAATACGCAGTGCGGGAAAGAGGTGTGGATGGAAGTGGTAAATAAAAAAATGGGCAGGCCATGCACTGACTAAAAAAAGCATCAGATTCTGACTTAAAGCCTGTCACCAGATACAGCTGTACAACTGAAGTACACCAACTCACTTGCCACTATAAAGCCTGCCACCAGATGCAGCTTGTCACTTGCCACTCACAGATAGGGGTTGATGAGTCTGCAAGCAATTGATTTATTATCATCTCTGTAAAGTCAAACCTCTTTGCTAATGTTAATCTGTATTTGCAGCCACTCCCCAGTGCTAGCATCACCACCTCAGCTCTAGCATCACCACCTCAGCTCCACCTCGGATCATCAGGCATTAGATTCTTCTAAGGAGCACGCAACCTAGCCCCTCACATGTGCAGTTCACAATAGGATTCTCGCTCCTATGAGAATCTAATACCACCATTGATCTGACATGAGGTGGAGCCCAGACAGTAATGTGAGCAATGGGGAGTGGCTGTAAATACAGATGAGGCTTCCTCACTGCTCATGCGGCCTGGTTTCTAACAGGTCATGGAGTGGTACCAGTCTGTGGCCTGTGGGTTGAAGACCCCTGAAGTAGGAAGACTTAAGAACAGCAGAGTGGCAAGCCTGTAAGAGCAAGCGGTTTACCGTTTAACACGCATAGCATCCTAACTTAGCTTGTAGACTTCAGGAAATGCTTCCCGGGCCAGGTTCAGTGTCTCATCCCTGTAATCCCACCACTTGGGGAGGCTGAGGTGGGAGGATCCCTTGAGGCCAGGTGCTTATGAAATAGGCCTTAGCTATAAATTTAATGGAATGCCTACATTCAAAAAATACACGCGTGTGCACGCGCACAAACACACACTATTTTCCTCAATAGTAAGAACATCTAGTAGCTTTTTTTTTTTGAGACACCCTGTCTGTCTTCTGAGACGGAGTGCAGTGGGGAACAATCATGGCTCACTGTAGCCTCAAACTCCTAGGTTCAAGTGATCCTCCCACCTCGGCCTCCAGTCTTCTGAGTAGCTAAGACTCCAGGTGTGCGCCACCACACCTGGCTAATTTTTTTTTTTCTATTTTCTGTAGAAACAAGGTATTGCCATGTTGCCCAGGCTAGTCTCAAACTCCTGGGCTCAAGCAATGCCCCCCGCCTCGGCCACCCAAAGTGCTGGGATTACAGTTGTGTGCCACTGCACCCGGCCAACATCCAATAGCTTTTATCAGAGGCTTTGAAAGGCAGACATCAGGTTCACCAGATGCTGAGCCTACTCACCTTCGTCCTCCTCCTCTTCATCCACACCATCCACCTCGGCATCTGAGTCAGGTGCTTCCTGGTCCTCTCGGTCATAGCCATCCAAGTAGGTAAGCTGGGGCAGGAGCTTGAAGACACTCTCTCGGTAGTCATTCAGGTTGGTAACCTCACAGTTAAAGAGGTCCAGGCTTTTCAGACATTCTAACTTTTTCTGAAGAAAAGGATCAAAAACCACAACTCCTAAACCAAAGGAATATAAGTAACAAATCCATCTCTTGAAGAGGTAAAATTCTAGGCTCTATATTCAATTTCCACTACCCACTCAGCCTCATATATAGAAAAATACATCAAGTCTTTTGCAACCTTTATATTAGGTTACTAGACTTTAGTCCCTCTCTTCCTTTATCTACTCTCCCAGAGAACTATGTGTTTTTCTGGCAGCATAGTAGTCTAAAGAAATATAAATTGAAAATAATTTTTATTAAATCCAGGTATTTTCACAGTATGAGACAAACAGTTTAATAAATTTAGCTGAAACAAATGTTAACATTTGAGTAATCAAATGGCCATTAAGAACTTCCTGGGTATCAAGCGGTCTTTAATGTTCTAGGGTGGCAGTATAGGGAAAAATTCAGAGATTTATAACACAATCTTAGGGCACAGACATGAAACACTAGAGGATGAAATATAATAAAATATAAAGTGTGGCAATGCAGCTACTTTCAGGGAAGACGGGAGTCAATATGGGCTGAGGAAAAAGCAGAGGGGCGCAGAGTTGAAACTTCAGAAATACGGAGAAACATTGCACTCTTCTTTTTTAGTATTTGGGGAAAAGACTGACATGTTACCAGACTTTTATGATGTAAAGTTCTTCTGATTTTATTTACCATACCTTGAAATTTTGTTGCAATACCTCATTTCTTTGGAACCATCAGTTTCATCTATCTAAAAACAGTTAAGCTATAAAAAGTTGGCCCAAGTCAAGTTTTCTGAGTAGTCAAAGTGCACTGGAAAATGTCTATGTATTTACTCAGATCTTCATTTGTTATTATATCAGTGTACTAGTATTTCAATCCCAGGTCTATTAAGTTTTGATTAAGGGTAAATTAAGAGATTGAGAGGGCAGAGGTACTACACTATAGGCAAGTCAGGAGACAGCAACAGGAAGTGACAGCAGACCCTTGTAGATAGGAGAGGGAGCAGCCTATGAAAGGCAAATCCAATGTGAAGTAGCACATAGCCTGGTGCCTTTCAGAATAGGGGCAATAACTACATATATCTGGATAGCTTCATAAACACAACCTTTAATGGTTCTGAATCAAGAGAAAAACTTCGGTATTCTCTAAGAAGATAGTACTAAAAACACCCAAACAAACTTTAAGAGGACCTCCACATAAAATAATTTCTAAAAAAATAAATGTTGATGCTTAACAGGTTTTGCTGCTTTATTAGGAAAGCTGTTACAACACTCACAAGGACCTGAGAAGAAATGCAGACAAAACAAAACCTTATTTTCAGAACTCAAGGTATCTATGTAGTTCTGAGGAGATATAAAATGGTGTGAAAATCTGCCTCAAGGCTCTAGAGCAGGGGTTGGGAACTGGTGGTCCAGTGGCCAATTCTGGCCCACCACTTGTTTTTGTAAAATAAGCTCTATTGGAACACAGTCACACTCATTTATTTATGTATGGCTCCTTATGTACTAAAATGGCCAAGCAGACTAGTTGTGACAGAGACTATATAAATAGGCTACAAAGCCAAATGAACCTACTATTTGGCCCTTAGAGAAAAGGGCTACTGACCCCTGCACATGAAGAACTTCATCTTCTTGATGAAGAAAGAGGCTCCCACACTTGTTTTATTCATGCAGGGAACACACAGCAGGGTTACAGCAACAGGAAAACGTTGCACCCCTCAAAACACAAATTGTACAATGATCCAAGAGTCTGTGGATCAAACAATGTGCTTATATAGTCAGTTCCTTGACGTTTTAAGAAAGCTGTCCCCAGCCCTTCTGGTCATAGAGCTGCTTTTGTATCATGTAATTTTCAGATTAGCTTCCCTTCCAGTCAGGCCCTGACTTCCAGAAGCCCAGGTATGACTTCTTGCCAAAGAGGAAAAAAATGCTGCAATGCCACCCCAGATGGCTAGCTAGCATACCGGCTTTCTCTTCACAAAGGCTGACTCGATGCCAGCTAGAGTCAGCTTTAGGCAGCTTTTCCAAAAAGGTTCACTCTAAAAATTCTCCACTTAAAGGAATGAGCCATTTATATTTCAGAATTATTTCCTAGAAATAGGTGCACAAAAACACATACAACCTCTGATATTTATCTAATGCTTTTTAATACCAAAAGCCCTTTCTCTATCTAGTTTCATTGACTCTTCCAGTACACAGGGCCTCCAAGGCTCTCCTGTTTCTGAAACTGTACAATTATGTGAGATTTTTGGCTACTTCCTGGCAAAGCACCCCTTCTCAAACAATTTGGACATGCCAATCAGTAGTTTGAAAAATGAAATGAAAGCAAGAAGACAACAAAAATCCCAAATAACTGTAGTAATCTGGAACTGCTGAAAAGTAGTAAAATTGTGCTTTAAGGCCCAATAGGCACAAAATACACTACACACAGATTATTCAGGATCCCAATGTAATGTGTAAATACTGATAAAAAAAAATTACAACTCTACCATACCAGAAATTTGATGTAAGCTAATAGGCTAGCCATAATAAACATTAAACATTTTATTAACAATAATTTTGCTTGCCTTCTTAGAATTTAGAAGGGCTTTGGGGGATGGTTTGGATGGCCCAGGTCTCTTAAAAAAGGTGTCCAAGGAAGTTTGAATTGATGCCTTCTTTGTCTCTCGATTAATGTCCCTGTAGCAAGCAGAGGCATTCACAATCATTGCATTGACTATAAGAACTGGGCTCAAAGTAGACGGTGTTCAAAATGTATGTGGTTAATGAGGATGAGGATGGTGTTTTTCCCCACTGAAGAATACTGCCAGAAGTCAAAATGGACCCAACTCTTCCCCCCTTCACCTTCTCCTACAGATTTACTTAATTCCAAGTTAGAACTTCAGGAGACCAAGCTAGCACCGCCAGGAATCTGAGTGCCAAGTATAGCAGAATGGCGGGACCCCAGGCTTTTCGAAATAGCTCTGGTGTGTAGCCCTGTGGCTCTGCCACAGGGTGTGTGACTCTGGACAAGGGATTCAGCCTCACCCAAGCCTTAGCTTCCTCAATATAAAACAAGGGCCATGCTATTTCTATCCACTTTGTATCGAAGTTTTTTTTTTTGACAATTACTAATAAAACATGCATAAAGCACCCAGTAAGTGTATGGGTATAGCAGATCCTCTAAAAATGGTGAACACAACGAAGATTACTTTTCATCCTTCACTATCCTGGGGGACTGAGACTTTCACAGCCACCAGAGGGTTCTCTCATACATTACTGACCAGATCAGGAAAAAACTCAAGCAAACAACTCCCACACAGTATTTGCTTCTGCTCCATTGCTGTGTGCTACAACACTAAAAAAGGCTTCTGATAATCAGAGGATTCAGGCTGCCACGAGAACTAGGTAATGGCCAGTCATCAACTGGCCAACAGTGAAAAGGTACTGCCTGCTACTCTGTTCTTTAAAAATTAAATGAGATGGCCAGGCATGGTGGCTCACGCCTGTAATCCCAGCGCTTTGGGAGGCTGAGGCAGGCGGATCACGAGCTCAGGAGATCGAGACCATCCTGGCAAACACAGTGAAACCCCATCTCTACTAAAAATACAAAAAACTTAGCCAGGCATGGTGGCAGGTGCCTGTAGTCCCAGCTACTTGGGAGGCTGAGGCAGGAGAATGGCGTGAACCCAGAAGGCGGAGCTTGCAATGAGCCGAGATGGCGCCACTGCACTCCAGCCTGGGTGACAGAGCGAGACTCCGTCTAAAAAAAAAAAAAAAAAATTAAACCAGAAAAAAAAAGGGGGTGGCGGGGAGAAGGGTTTCTTAGGCTCACAACCTAGGATTAGTATGTCTGTCACTAACCAATAAACAAAGGCTTAGTGTAGCCCATGTGAACGGGAAAGCATCAGCAGTTAAAATTTGGTGCTCCTGTTGGAATTCCCAGCTTAAGGAAATTTGGGCATGAAATAAATTTACAGGTGGAAAGAGAAGAAGAGGTCCCAAGGGCTATGGAAAACACAGCACACTTCGAATTTTTTTTTTTTTTTTGAGATGGAGTCTTGTTCTGTCACCCAGGCTGGGGTGCAGAGGCATGATCTCAGCTCACTGCAACCTTTGCCTCCTGGGTTCAAGTGATTCTCTTGCCTCAGCCTCCCAAGTAGCTGGAATTATAGGCGCCTGCCACCACGCCTGGGTACTTTTTTGTATTTTTAGTAGAGATGGGGTTTCACCACGTTGGCCAGGCTGGTCTCAAACTCCTGACCTCAAGTGATCTGCCCGCCTCGGCCTCCCAAAGTGCTGGGATTACAGGCGTGAACCACCGTGCCCAGCCTAGACTTAGATTTGAATCCCTACTCTGCCATTTCTCCTGAGCAATTATCTACATTCTCTAAACTCAGCTTCCTCATCTCTAAAAAGAGGACAGTCATTCTCTCTTCTCTGGGTTACTTAAGGATACAATGGGCAAATGTTCATGTCCTTGGATGCAGCAAAAGTCAGTAAATGTCAGCTTAAATACTGGAAATGGGGGTTGGTTTGAAGGAAACGAATAAAACTAGTAAGAGCCCGAGTATCTGGGTATACCTGTAATAGGAAAAAGGGCAAAATGCATGGAGCACTGGTGAGGCATCACATTTATGAGAAATAAGCTCTTAAATATGGACAACTTAATGAAATGTAAAAATAAAGAGACTCAGCCGGACATGGTGGCTCAGGCCTGTAGTCCCAAACACTTTGGGAGGTCGAGATGGAAGGATCACTTGAGGGCAGGAGTTCAAGACCAGCCTGGCCTAACATAGTGAGACCTCTCTAAAAGAATACATATACACACGCACAAAGAGATTCAGTAAAAGGTAATTAAATCTGTATTGCAGCAGTCTCAATAATTGTTTAGGAAGGAAAAGATCTTCTAACTCTTGACAGGAAGTCCTCTTCATTAAAAGAAGCTACAATTTAACTGTCTTCCCCTGAAGTATCAACAGAGCATTCTATACAAGTGATGTGAAATCCACTTATTTTAATATACTCTGACATCAGAATAGAGACAACAGAGAAGAAATGTCTTACCCTCTAGTGTCTGTTCTGGATTCTCAAAGACACCTCCTATATGCTAAATAACCCTCTTCCAAATAGCACAGCCTGTGGGGCTGCCCTACAAACTGCATTAAGCCCCCTGCCTCCAGTCCTGCCTCTGGAAGCCCTTTTCTGGCCACTACAACTTACACAAACTGGACAAAAAGCAAAATAAGTACATTAACTTACAAAGCAAAGTAAGTACATTATCTTATTCTCAGAACTCCTAAGTGAGGTAAGTAAGGCAGGGATTATTATCCTCCCTGCTATAAGTGAGGAAACTGAGGCCCAGAGAGAAGAAGCAGTTTGCCCAAGGTCACACATCAAGTCTACAACCCAAGTGGCACTGAAACTTAGCTTTTCATATCTTATCCCAATATGTAAGACTGAGGAGGATCTTGGCATTTCCATGCAAAACTCTAGGCAACTGTAATCCAGCTAGAACACAAGATCATGAATCACACGACCTAAAGCTTAAAATGGAGCTGTCTTTGTTCCATCTACAATTCAGGTATGCCACACAACATAAATAGCCTTTTCTGTTAAAGTGTAAAAGTACATAATGGCTTGGCCAGTCTGAAGAAAAAAATTGTTAAGAACATGTTTAAGGCTATATAGTCAATACATGAATTTCAAAAGTGGATCCAAAACAAAATACCCCCAAAAATTCTCTTCTGAAGGATGCCACCACAATATCAGGCAGGGAGAGAGAGCAAAGCCACAGAAATACATCTAATTAGAGAGGCCCTGATCTTTAAAATTGGGACTTATATAAAAAGTAAAAAGCCACCACTTTCTCAACCAATTATTATTGCCAGTAATTTCCCCCACTATAAAGAAATATGAAAATGAAAATGACCAGTAAGTTCCAGTTTCCAAATTCTCAGTTACTTACCAAAGGTTCCAAGGTGCTGATATCTTTCAGTTTATTTCCACTTAAGTTTAGATGTGTGAGATTTGGAAGTTTTTCAGCTAACATGTCCAGACCTCCAAAGATTCTATTTTCACTGAGTTCAAGCTGCAAGAGAAAATGGACACAGCACAAACACAAATACACACAGAGAAACAGAAATCATTTAAGGTATTGTAAGTAACAAATACAGTTCTCAAAGATTTATCAAGATCAAATGACCCCTATTTCTATTAGGGCATGCATGTTCATTTTGTTTAAATCCAAATAATTAACAGGAGAAGGTAAGGTCAGAAGTATTGTGTTTTCCTAATCAGATGCTAATAACAGCTTACTCAAGAACTGGTCTCTAACATCAGCGAATAAATTTTCTAACTTAAAAAGTGGGTCAAAACCAATTAGAATCCTTTGACAAGTTGTAATACCCTATACCTGCCAGAAAGGGTAAATGGTTTAATAGTCTGTGCATTCTGAGCAGCTTATTTTGTGTGCCTTCAAAGCTTGCAATGCCCACTTGAAACCTAATTTCTGGACAATACTGACATACACTGTAGAGTTCTACACCTGGAGGCCACCAGGGAATGTTGCTCTGAAAGCTACAAGAGAGGAACGGGCCCTACAAGTAAGCCCATAAAGAAGCTTCATAACCTCAGGAAAGGGAGTAGGTCAACAGCCTCAGGTTTATGAAACCAGCCCCCTGGAGGCCACATCTTGCATAAACCTGGCACTAGCCTTTATTAGAACCTACTCTAATTTCTAAGCTGCAGGTCAAGTAGCACAGGCAAGTAATGTGCCAATGAGGGAATGAGCCTTCACCAAGGAATATTAGAATCTTAGAGTAGGAGGAATTGGAGCCTGGAAAGCATTGTGAAGAACATCTAATTCAAGCTCTTCCTTTTGCAGACAAGAAAACTCGGCTACACAGCTGGTTCTGATTCTCTATTTTAAAGTGCCAACAACAATAGTAACTTTAACCCTTACATAGTATTTAAATGCCAGGCACTGCTCAAAGCACTAGAAATACCTTAACTCATCTGATCTCACAAGAACTCTATGGGGTAGGCAGAATTACCACTCCTGTTTACAGATGAGGAAAATAAACTTTCCCAACATCGCCCAGCTGTTACTGTAGTGGGCCTATGATTTGAAGCCAGGCAGGCTGGCTTCATAAATATCCATGTCCTCATTATTATGCTACGTACCTAGAATAGCATGAAAGCTTCATGTAATGAAGTTTTTGCCATGCAATGAAATGTACTATATGATGCAGAGTAGAGTAACTTTTAAAAATGTAAATATTTGCTGAAAAACAGTTAAAAAAACAGGTCAGCTGCTTAAGGTGTTATTAAATATTTCAGAAGAAGAAAATGTAACATTTCAAAACATTTTTTCCTTTCAATGGGATATTTCAGTGAAATAGTCATGGTCTAGGTTTAAAAACATAAGCCCATAATCAATAGAGTCAAGTGTTAGCTTTATTGGTGATTTTAGTAAATCAAAATAAAAACAGAGATAACTTTTCTTGACCCATGTTTTAGACCCTGTGGTTAGAATATCACATACACATGTAACATCCACATCCTTTCAACATGTGTATCTTAGGGAGTAGGAATAATAAGGCAATCTACCAAAAACAAGGCAGTCTACCAAAACATTTATTAGCATATTTATTTTGAAATGAAATAGATGTGTAAATTTAGAAAATTTGTGACATTTACACATCAATTTTTTTTCAGTACTTATTTCTTGTTAAAAACAATTTGTGGGCCGGGCACGGTGGCTCACACCTGTAATCCCAGTACTTTGAGAGGCCGAGATGGGCTGATCACCTGAGGTCAGGAGTTCGAAACCAGCCTGACCAATATGGTGAAACCCCCATCTCTACAAAAAAAAATACAAAAAGTAGCCAGGCGTGGTGGTGCATGTCTGTAATCCCAGCTACTCAGGAGGCTGTGGCAGGAGAATCGCTTGAACCTGGGAGGCGGGGGTTGCAGTGAGCCGAGATGGCACCACTGCACTCCAACCTGGGCAACAAGAATTAAACTCCATCTCAAAAACAAAACAAAACAAAACCAATTTGTGTTCTGGAATAGGAAGAAAATAAAGTTCTTATCAATCATGAGTACACTCAACCTGCCTTTAAGTATGATTCCCTCTCATTAGCCCTATAAGGGAAGTGATTAATGTTTTAAATGTTAAAAGTTTTTAATTTGTGTACTTAACGTGCCCTCCCACCCAAAACCAACAAAAACAAAAACCCTGTCCTTCTCAGAACTCAAACAAGCTCTATTCAGAATTCTGAAAGGTTTATTAAAGTCCCTATAAAAACGGTCACTGATAGGCTGAATTTCTGAATAAGTCTGAGAGTACAGAGACCAATAGTAATTCGGGAAAATAAATCAGAATGCTAGGAAAACAACACAAAACACACACTAAGGATCTGCTAGCATCAAGTTTATGTAAATAGATGCTAAAAAGCTATACTATGTTTAACTGGGCTAATCAGAGCTTCCAATGTCACTGATAACCCATGCAAATATAAAAGAATTATACTTGAACCTCTAGTATACTTAGAAGGGGAAATTTCTTTCTCATCAGAAACGGTCACCTGAAACTCACGAAGACTGCTTGAGCATTTATTAATATTACCTAAACAAGGCAAATAAAGAAAGCAAAACAAAAAATACTTCCAGTTTTTAATTCATGTATTATACTTTTTTTTTTTTTTTTTAAATCGAGACAGAGTCTTGCTCTGTCACCCAGGCTGGAATGCAGCGGTGTGATTTTGGCTCACTACAACCTCAGCCACCGCCTGGGTTCAAGCAATTCTTGTGCCTCAGCCTCCGGACTAGCTGGGACTACAGGTGCGTGCCACCGTGCCCAGCTGATTTTTTTGTATTTTTAGTAGAGATGGGGTTTTGTCATGTTGGCCAGGCTGGTCTCGAACTCCTGACCTCACGTGATCCTCCCACCTTGGCTTCCCAAAGTGTTGGGATTACAGACGTGAGCCACCATGACTGGCCTCATGTATTATACTTAACCCACTCCACCCGCTGTAAAACCACAAACAAACAAACAAACCCCAATACCAAAAAACTAACTGTCCCACTCAGAACTCAAGCAAGCTCTAGGCACAACCTACCTTTGCCCAAGTTTGATTAGTTTCCTTCTACGTGTGCCTTAGTTTAAATAAAGGTACAACTTAACTTTCCTAGTAAAGCGAATATTGAAATGGCAGAGAATTCTGCAAGACTTATATAACCACATATCTTTTCCTATATAATGGGAAGGGTATGGGGTTAGGAGATACGGGTTCTAGTTTTGGCTCTAGTACTAACCACTTCTGTGGGTGGCTTTAGGCAAATTACTACACTTTCCTGGGACTATTGCTGTGCCTATAAAATAAGGGGTTGGGTTAGAGGAGCAAAGTTTCTTCCAGTTCTGACATTCTGGGACTCTGTGACAGTTAAATGTGCAGTGACAAGAGAAAACATTTTTATGTTGCATTTGGTCCCTTTTTCCGAAAGGATAGAGAATTGGTTTTATAACAATTAACAAATAAATTACTCAACACAGTAATTATTCTTCCTAACTACTACTTATTGAGCACCCAACATGCATTATTTCCAAACTTCACAGCAATTCTGCAAGGTCAAGTAATACCACCAGTTTACAGGTGAGGAAATTGGGCCTTAGAGAGATTAAGTAACCTGCAGAAGTTTGCCCATCAAGGAAATGCTAGGGCTAGAATTCAATCCCATATCTGCCCAGTTCCAAAGGCCATGTGCTTTCTGCTACACTAAGTGCTTCCTTACAGGTAAAATCATACATTTTCCCTTCCCAGGATCGTTCTCTTTTACTGTTAAAGAAAAAGCACTTACCTTTTTCAATTTAGGCAGCTTGGGGAGATTTGAAACTGAGATCAAGCCTACATTTATTAAACTGAGGAACTCTAAGTTCACAAATTCAGCTGTTAAGCCCTCAATTTTTCCATCATTTGATTTGCAATTGTCCAAGACAAGTTCTCGAACCTGTGGATGACAAAGAAAAAAGGATAAGCTCTCAAAAACACATTGAAAACAAACAACAATGCAGAAACTTCTACCATAAATATCCTGCAAAAACACCCATATATACAGGCAGCCTCTTACTTAGACCTAGATCATAGTTATAAAAAGATAAGAACTGATTAAGCCTTCAGTAACAATATACTGACAGGTTCAAAGATGGAATATTATTCCATGGGTATAAACACTTACGCTCTTTGTTTTTCCAGAAACAGAAACTATACTTTTTAAGATATAAGTGAAGTAAGCGTATTCCCCTTATTTCTTTTCTCCAGCCTGTTCCCCAAAGGGCAGCTTTTATCTAAATACAAATGCAGAATGAAGACACTCTTTAGGCTGGGTCTACCTTAAGGCCCAGAAGATGACCCCTGGACAAGAGGAAAGCTTTATGTTTCCTATCAAGACCACTAAGAGATTCTGGCTAGAGGTTTCTGCACCAACGCACTTTCCAACTCTGGTTTTAGTAATCTTTGCCAAGATTATCTTGACACTGGGGAAAAAAATCAGGATGCAAGAGTCCTTAATTCAAAACAAAGATCAATCTGGGTTGCACTTGAGAAAGATGTTTCTAGCAGAGAACTGCTAGATAATAAATTAAATTGCATTTTCAGGCTACACAGTCTCTTTTTCAGAATTTAAGTCCATCCAAGAGTATCACATCTGGCTGGGCGCAGTGGCTGACGCCTGTAATCCCAGCACTTTGGGAGGCTGAAGTGGGCAGATCACCTGAGGTCTGGGGTTCAAGACCAGTCTGGCCAACAAGGTGAAACCCCCTCTACAAAAATACAAAAATTAGCCAGGCAAGATGGCGAGTGCCTGTAATCCCAGCTACTTGGGAGGCTAAGGCTGGAGAGTCGCTTGAACCTGGGAGGTGGAGGTGGCAGTTAGCCGAGATTTCGCCATTGCACTCCAGCCTGGGCAACAGAGTGAGACTCCATCTCAAAAACAGTATCACATCTGATGATTTGAACTTTTGAATATTGATTACTTAATAGTCTACATGCAGATCCACCACAATAATCCATATTGCCATTCTTGCTCTATGATCATCCTGAAACTTGCAACTTTTTAGCTCACTTTGATCTACTCACGGTGATGCAAATTACCGTTTTAACTGCACCAACAAAGGCATTCTTTTAGTGAACCTACCATATTTAATAGCATTAATCAAGCATGTATACGGTAGGGAGATGCTGACAGTCTGAAAAGAGAATAGGAGCTATTAACAGTGTCCTCATCCTCTCATACAAAATCCAATGATGCTACTCTAGTAATTGCTATCAATTATAGAGTACTTAATCATTTATTCTTTTTACCACCACTCTCCTTCCCCCATTTACAGAGAAGGAAACAGATTTCAAGTCAGCAATACCCACAACATAGTAAGTGCCTAACCGCTTCTCATTACCCTGTCTACTTCCTCTTCAGAAGCCAGGCATCCTTTTTACTCTTTACATCCACTTACTTCTTCCTTCCTTCCACTTTTCTTTAGGTATCTCTGCCATTCTTCCCTTTTCTGATAAGAAATGGGCACATCTGAAAACTTAATAGGTCAACTCTGACAAAAGCTGGGCTCTGGAGACATATGCCGGGGGTTGAATCCTGGTTCACCTCTGCCACTCAGAACTTGTGCGACCTTGTGCGAGTCACTTAACTTCTCTGTGCCTCAGTTTCCCATAAAGTGGAGATAATAGTACCTACCTCATGAAGTTGTAGAGACTAGGGCTTGGAACATTATAAATGCCCAGAATGTAACCTCTGGGTAAAGGGAATGGGAAATGTCAGTGACCTTTGCTGTTTACTTTACTTATATCTGTACTAAGTTTTTTACAACCATGTATTTATTCTGTATTAAAAAGCAACTAAACATAAAACCAACAAACCATTAAAATTTTAAAAAGGTCGACTGTCATCACCCACCCATGTAAACAGTATACTGCAATACAATTAAAATGTTCCCATTTAGCTTGGGAGAGTTTCTGTAATTCTATCCAAAATAATCCAAAAACGTTATACAAAATACACCAACATGCCAAAAGTGAAGTGAAGAAGAATTAAGAGTTAGCCACACTGCCTCTCAGCTCACAGAGTGAAATCACCTCTTAAAGACATTTCTTTCAACTTGCAAAATTCCACTTGAACCACTGCAAGGCGTTATCAGAAAGTACCACAGGACTCAAATGCAGGTTAAAAAATGTTTTTGCTGGCTGGGCGTGGTGGCTCATGCCTGTAATCCCAACACTCCTGGGAGGTCAAGGCGGGCGGATCATCTAAGGTCAGGAGTTCAAGACAGCCTGGCCAACACAGTGAAACCCCATCTCTACTAAAAATACAAAAATAAGCCAGGCATGGTGGCGTGTGCCTGTAATCCCAGCAACTTGGGAGGCTGAGGCAGGAGAATTGCTTGAACCTGGGAGGCAGAAGTTGCAGTGAGCTGAGAATGTGCCACTGCACCCCAGCCTCAGTGAAAAAGGAGACTCCATCTCAAAAAGAAAAAGAAAAAAAAAAGTCACTGCTAGACTAAGCTTCATGATGACAGGATCATGTATATTCTGGTTACCACTATATCACTGTGTAAGAGCCTACATAACGCGGAATGAGGAAAAAAATGGTCACAGGTTTGTCAGCAATATTGTACAGAGGTTTGTGTCACAATTGTGGGGGACTAAGATGAAAACCTGGACATAAAAGGGACCAACTTTCTGATCACAGAGTATTTTTTAAGAAATCACAGTGTGTGGATATATTATAAATCACTTTACAATCCTTCGTGTTGAACATTTGTGCTCAATTTTCCCTACTATAAATAATGCCATATCTTTACTTAAAATGTCTTCTGTATTTAGGACTGTGTTTTCAGAATCCATTGCTAAGTGAAAGAATACAAACATCTGAGTGTGTTATCAGTTAAGAGTTCTTTATTTAAAATGTCAACTTCTCTTTTAAATGAGTAGTTCATTTTAACTGCCACAGAATTTTTTTCTGATTTGACTGTTACTTTTTGTAACCTCTCGATTACGGAAATTCTGGCTATTTGCATTTATCTTGTTCTTGAGGATATCTTCTATTTTTTTTACCCTAAGTGAGGAAAAAATAAATACCCCAGCAGAAACACTAACAAAGGACAGACAAACTCTAAAAGACACAAATAGCCAACACTAAAAAAAACTGTTCAAGGCCAGGTGCAGTGGCTAGTGCCTACAATCCCAGTATTTTGGGAGGCAGAAGTGGGAGGACCACCTGAACCCAGGAGTCCAAGAGTCACCTGGGCAACATAGGGAGACCCTGTCTCTACAAAAAATAAATAATTAGCCGGGCATGGTGGTGCATGCCTGTGGTCCGAGCTACTTGAGAGGCTGATGCAGGAGGACCACTTGAGCCCAGGAGGTCCAGGTTGCAGTGAGCCATTATCATGCCACTATGCTCCAGCTTGGGCCACAGAGACCCAGTTAAAAAAAAAAAAGTTTGGCTGGGCACGGTGGCTCACGTCTATAATTCCAACACTTTGGGAGGCTGAGGCGGGCAAATCACCTGAGGTCAGGAGTTTGAGACCAGCCTGGCCAACCTGGCGAAACCCCATCTCTACTAAAAATACAAAAAAATGTGCCGGGCATGGTGGTGTGCACCTGCAGTCCCAGCTACTCGGGAGGATGAGGCAGGAGAATGCTTGAACCCACGAGGCGGAGGGTTGCAGTGAGCCAAGATTGCGCCACCACACTCCAGCCTGGGCACCAGAGCAAGATTATGTCTCAAAAAAAAAAAAAAAAGGTTCAACTGTAAGCAGTAAAAGTGCATATTAAAAATGAGGTATCATTCTACTCTTGTTGGAGGAGGGACAGCTCCTTCAAGAGAGATGGCTAGGATGGACACAGATGTAGGTGAGTTTGTTAAGTGAGAATGAGAAGTTCAGGAAATGAATACCTGAGACTTTTAATTGCCTCTACCAGTAAGAGGCAGTAAGATATACTGGGATAAATAGGGCAGAAAGTTGTTGGGCTAGGCAGAAAAGGCAAGTCCCTTGACTTTTCCAGAAAGGCTGAGAATGTAAAGAAACATGCCACCCCAAGAACAGAACGCCAGAAGCATACTGAGAAGTTGAGTCACTGGGGAATAAGCACAGAGGAGAATGGGAATTACTGCATAAAGCAGAGACCACTGGAGGGCCCCACTTAGGGCTGTACCCATAGATAGCAGGTCTAAATGTTCCATCAGTCAACTTCAAGGTTGTTGAAAGTTCTCAACAGGACCTTAATGAAAGGTATTCTGAGCTCGGATATTGTTTCAATGGCAGAAAAGTGGCATTTGAGGTGCAGAAAAAGTGTATTTACATGTGCAACACACATACACAGGTGCACTCACACTCAGTGATAACTGAGTAGTTAGAATTTAGGGCTTATATACCTAACTTAGAAGAGGAAAGGACAGCAGGAGAAAAACCTTTTGCGAAGAACAGATTTCTTTAGGGAACACAAATGGTATTTTCAGAACAAATGAGAGATCAAGTTTACAATGTCTGTCTACATAGGTATGAGTGGTCTTTGTTTTCTTAGGGCCAAAAGACTACCCCTCCAACCCCCACCAGAGGTTTACTCTTGGCCTCTCTCCTGGGAACAGACTCACTCCAAAGGGAGAATTTATGTCAGCCCTCGTTTGTGACATGTATTTGCTTTTAGCCAGATAAACTCCAAGTAGGCTTCTCTCTGCATCTGTTGAATCTCAAATCTCTTCAGTTTAAAACAATCTTTATATCAACTCTGGGGTTCTCAGTGGATCTCCACAGAGGTAACTAAGCCTCATCTCTTTTCATTCCTTCCTGGGTATAGAGATCTAGACTGCCTTGCAAAGGAGATAACAGCTTTGGAAGAGTGTAGTTGAGACAGTGGGTGGAGCTGGGGTCAAGATGATCCCACAGCTTCCCAATCTAGATTCAGAATAAACCAGAGGTCCTAATCAAAGGAGAAAAGGCCCTAGTTTCTTCTTATATCTCAAATCCTCCCAGACCTGCTATCTAATGAAGAAAGGTTAGGCAGGCACTTGTTCATTTGTGCTTAAATCTGAGGGATCTATTTGATCCAAGAGTTAACTGGCCTTCTGCTTGAAGACGGACAGTTTAACTTTGGGGGCCAAATTCACTCCTCTTCTTTCCTCATGCTCCAATTAAACTTGCCTTTTCTCAAACACAAATTTAAGTAAACACTTAAAAATGAAAAATCCATACTACCTCCTATTTAACTCATATTTGTTTTCTACAGTTACCAGCAAACAGTAGTTTCCTACTACTTTTTCATTGAAAAATTTGAACTATATTGCAGCCAAATACCTTTTCAGATCTGACTGGAGGATATAACAATGATTTATAACACTATCTCTATGAAAAACAAAACACATTTTAAGTTCTAAATGGCAAAATGCCTATGAGGTCCTTCTTTAAGTTATGATGAGTCTAGATCATGGGAATATCCCTGGGGATTGGAGCTGGGGGCCACAGGAGATGGAAACATTTTTTTTCCTTTCATTCTCTTCAATTTGCTCATTTGCCACTCCCCTAGCTATTATGAAAAAAGATCAACTTTACCTAACTGGTGGGGCGATGCTCTCCAATTATACCAGCTGTCTCTGCCATAAAAGGAGGAAAGGGTATGGAGGAATTAAAGATCTTTCTGAGTTGTCAATTCTTTTAATTAGAACAATACTGGTTATTATGGTAAGTGAAATAATCCCAAAATATAGAAAGTAATTCCTGCCATCCTTGCAATTTCCATTCTTCTGAGTTAACCAGTATTCAAATCTTCTACCCATTATTTTAAAATAATGTTTCTAAATTAATAGAACTTTTTATTATTTTATTTTTATTTTTGAGATGGAGTCTCGCTCTTTTGCCTATGCTGGAGTGAAGTGATGTTATCTTGGCTCACTGCAACCTCTGTCCCCGGGGTTCAAGCAATTCTCCTGCCTCAGCCTCCAGAGTAACTGGGATGACAGGTGCCTGCCACCACACCTGGCTAATTTTTGTATTTTTAGTAGAGACGGGGTTTCGCCATGTTGCCCAGTCTGGTCTTGAATCCCTGACCTCAGGTGACCCACCCTCCTCTGCCTCCCAAAGTGCTAGGATTATAGGCATGAGCCACTGTGCCCAGCCTGGAACGGATCTCTATTAGTGGTTCTCCAATGTGTTTAGGTAGCACGACTGCTGGCATTAAGGAAGGAAACACCAATATCCTACTGGTGGGTATTTAAAGACGGGAACCATTCTGAAAAGCAATTTGGCAGATGGAAAAAAAAATCACATTATAAGATGCTCATTTCAGCAGTATTTAAAACAGCCAAAATCCCTGTGAACAACCTGAGAGGGATGTTTAAATTATGATCTATGCAGACATTAATAATGAGTCTATAAAATAAGGACACACACAAAGATGTTGACTGTATTTTTTTTCTAAAAAAAAAAAGCAACAAGCTAGCTAGCATTTGGATTATTTGCATGAACCAAGTTTAGAAAAAATTTAAACATTCTGGTAGACTATAATACACTAAAGTGTCTAGATGGTACGTTAGGCATGTATGATGTCTATCTTCTTTTTGCTTGTCTATACCTACAATTTTTTTGGCCTATCTATATCTAATTTTTCTTAAACGAACATGTATTACTTATACAAGGAAAAAAACCCCAATTAGTTGCTATGCAACCAACTAGAATATCCAATTGAGCTCAAAATTACATCACAGTAGACACAACAAAGAGGTCAAAAGCTGGGGAGGGGGTGCGGATCAAAAAAAGATGGAAGTTAAAGACAATCTACATTTTTTCTCAGTAAATTGGGACTACGTAAAGACTTTTATTTTGGTATATGAAATGTCACAGTCCAGCATATAGCACACCAGCATTTCGCAGGTGCATAGACTGCAAGCCACAATAAGGAACTGCTTGGCTTTCTAACTTTGAATGAAAAACTCAGAGCTGATAGGAAGGCTGACTGTCCCCAGATGCGTGGTTAATGAGGTGCTTCTAACAGAGCGACATGTTCAGTTTACTGGAAGGATAAGAATCTCACATAAAGAACAGGTATTCTTTTCCAATTTTAGAATACAACTAAATGTGGTTTATATCTAGCTACTGCATGTCAGTGTCTTCTCATCTTACTGACAAGACCTCCAATTTCCATGGTGTATATATGGTGTATTCTAGCACTGTTCAATTTACTCTCAGTGAACTGCCAATATTTTATATAAAATATTTCCTTGTCATACAAACTATCTCCTATCCTTGTCTATAAAATGTTTTTAAATGGTAACCACCATTCTTCATGAAGATTACTTTAAAATGCCATCTTAGGCCATTTTGTTCCACTATGAGAATACACCCTGCCATAAGAGCTCTTTTGGACTTAGAAAAAAATAAATAAAATTTGTATTTCTTTACAATCCCTCGCCCCCATCCCTTAGGGAAATGGGCATACTTGTGTTTATAAGGAATAGGGATATAGTAACAGGTGAACTGAAGAAGACCCTAGTAACACTTTTGTGTTTACCTTCTTGTCTTCCTTGGTCAGAACACACAAGAGCCCAACTGAACAAAAGTGTTACTAGGGTCTTCTTCAAACCCCAGTAATTAAAAAAAAGCCATATACACAATAAAAGCCCATCTGGTCTTAAACGTAAGAACATATTTACAATTAAACCCCTATTCGCCCTCTTCAAACACCCTTAAATCTCACTTGACTTTAAAATCATTAAGGTCAACCATGGGACACTGCTGTATATTTCAGGGCATCCTGTTCATACAACAACAGTATACCTTCAACAGGGGAAACGATTCTTCATGTTACCCCACATGACAAGTCTGCAGGATCCCAGAGGCCAAGCCTACTGTGTAACAGCTGACAATACCATCAATTTCTGTGGTGTTTATGGCATGTTCCAGCACATCACACATAAGGTATCATGTGACTAGCTGAATGTGATTTTAAGAGAGTGATCTCCAAACCTTTCATTTGCCTTAAGGATGACGCCTCTGTGCGAAAACACTTTAAACTCTCTTTTAGAATTTCCTTCAAAATCTACAGCATTTTTTCCTGAAAAACCCTTCACTTTTAGGTCAAAGTTTTATTCGCCCAACTGGGTACCTAACTCCCACTGGTCTCAATCTCCCTAAGGGAAGCTTCCTCTACCCCCACAATCTTAGCTGGCTCCCACAACACTCTCTCAAGGCCTCATCAACTCTCCCAAGTGCAAAAAGCACCACACCACCTCAATGGTTTCTCAGGCTTCAAATGTTTACTTAATAAACCAGTGGATTCTGCAGGCCAGTGCTGCCTAACGCAGCACCCACGAGCCACTTGTCACGTTTGAGCACTTGAAATGTGGATAGTATTACAGAGAAAATGTTTTAATTTAACTGAATTAAATGGCTCTGGCCTGACTGGCAAGGTTAAGCTGATTACTTGAAAAATGAACTGGTGGCCGGGCGCGGTGGCTCACGCCTGTAATCCCAGCACTTTGGGAGGCCGAGGCAGGTGGATCACCCGAGGTCAGGAGTTGGAGACCAGCCTGAACAACAGGGAGAAACCCCGCCTCTACTAAAAATACAAAATTAGCCGAGCATGGTGGCGCATGCCTGTAATCCCAGCTACGCGGGAGGTTGAGGCAGGAGAATCGCTTGAACCCGGTAAGCGGAGGCTGAGGTGAGCCGAGATAGTGCCATTGCACTCCAGCCTGGGCAAGAGAGAGACTCAGTCTCAAAAAAAAAAGAAAAACAGAAAAAAGAAAAATGAACACCTGTAGATATACATGTGTTTTTAAAGCAATATTACTTCATACATGAAAACATCCTCTAAGGGGAACAGCAGACCAACTGTGTTTCCCAGAGGGAACACTACTCTTGAGAATTTTAAAAGACCTTTAGTTTGAGCATATCCTAAAGAATTCAAATTCTAGATTTTAACGCATTTCTGAAGACCCACGTGTGTACTTCTCTTGCGGGCACTGTGGCTAATTTTAGCTACTCCATATTCTACGGATTTGCAATTACGCCGCAATGGAAAAGTCTGGAATAAACACCTTCTCAAGCCAAGAAAGCCTCTCAAGTTTTGAGGCGCGAGCTGGGCGATAGGCTAGCACGTGGCGGGCACAAAATGTCTGACGGAAGGTCGGAAGAACGCACGCCCGCGACCCTCCATCTCGCAACCCCCGGAGCGGCCCACCCTCGCGGGCCCTCCGGGAAGGACAGCGCCGTGCGGTGGAGCCCGGCCCGCCCCGCGTTAGTGGTGACCTCAAAGACTAGAGAGCAAGGATTTAAAATGTCGAGCACACCAGGTAAACCATGGTCGACGAATTCCCACAAGTTCGCGACTTGTTAACCACAGCCACCTGAGGGCACGAAACCTGGCCGCTCGCTTAGCCCAGAGCGGGTCGGGAGGCCCCGCGGGGCCGCCCTCCGCAGGAAAGCCACTGGCCCGCCGGGGCACCCGGCCGCGGCGCTAACTGGCCCCGCGCCGGTCCGCGGCGGGGGGGGGGGGCTCGCGACGGCGGGCAGCCGCGCTAAACCCGGGAGACGAATGGGGCAATTCCCACAGGTCGGACCCACGCCCACGCAGCCGCGCCGCAAGAGGGCCGCCCTCAGGCCCCTACAGCCCGCAAGGCGCGCGGCCGACCGCACCAGGCCGCTCTCAAGCACGTGGGAGGCCAGAGGCCGCCCGGCCCACCAGCCGAGCCGAAGCCCGCCCAAAATCCCGCGCGCCCGGCGCGGGGCGGGGGCGGCCGCCTGCCGTTGCCCTTTTAAGAAGGGGGAGGGGGTCGGCAGCGCGCCCGCGACGGGATGAGTCGGCGGCGGTCACGGCGCGCGGCTCCCGCCAGTGCGAGCCAAGCCCCGGCGGGGCGGGGGTAAACAGACCGAGGGCTCGGCGCGGGAAGAGGCGGCCGCCAGCCAGCGCCGAGGGCGGGCGGGCAAGGCCAAGCTCGTGGGCCGGCTCACCAGGCGGAGGGAGACGGGCACCCGCCAACATGGCGCTGCGGCGGCCTGTGGCGCGCCCCGGCTGGCGTGAAGAGCCGCCGCCCGCCCACACGGAGGGGCCAGCCTCCCGGGGCAAGGGCAGAGGCCCCGGGCGCCGCCGCCGCGGCACAGGGGGAAGGGCGAGGCCGTCGCCACAACGGTTGGCCTTGGTCGACCCGGGCTGCCCCTGGGAGGCAGGAGTGGGCAAGGCCGAGGGCGAAGAGGGAGCGAGGGAACGGGGGAGAAAGTTTTATTTTTGGGCTTGAAAAATGGCGGGAACCACGTCCTTTTTTCAAACTTGGCCTCGGGAGGGGCGGCGGTTGCGCCACCTCCGCCGCCCTGGCCCGCCCCTCCCCCGCTCCGCGCGCCGGGCCGCGCCCGCCCAGGCCCCCAGGCGCTCGAGGGGGCTTCTCGCTCCCTTCAAAAGAAAAAAGCCCCCTCCTCGCCCCACGGCCGCTGCCCTCGGCCGGGCCGGCGCCCACCGCGAGCTCCGGCCACAGGAGCCCCCGTCCCGCCCCACCCGCGCCCCTTCCCCGGCCGGCCCGGGGCGCGCGGAGCCCGGCCTGGCCCAGGCGGGGATGGCCGCGCAGCTCCTCGGCAGGCCGGGCCTCCGCCCGGCCGCGCATCCCGGGAGGCTGCAAACATGGCTCCCAGCGTTACACAACCCCCGCCTCCCTCTCTCGCCGCCGGCCACTTGCACACGCGCTCCCTCAGGGGAAAGACCCCGGCGGGCGAAGCGCTCAAAGTTTGCTTTCCCCCACACCGCTGCCTCCCCCCGGCCGCCCCAGGGGCCCGCGGGCGGCAAAGAGTTAATCCTCGCGCGCTCGCTCCCCCCTCCGCGCCCGCCCGCCTTCCCCGTCCGAGCCCACGAGCTGCGCTCTTCCCCGCGCCGGGGCCGGCGAACCCTCAGCCCGGGCCCCGCAGGTGGCCACCATTACATGCAAGTCATCGGGGGAGAGGGCGCCCAGAGGGGTCTCTGCTTACAGCTGCCGGAGTCCGGTTCCTCAGCTCCAGGTGGATCCTCCTCTTCATGTCCATGTTCCCCTCTTCCCCCCTCTTCAAACTTAACTTTCCGCGGCGGGGGCGGAGGGGGGAGAGGCGTCCCGGCCTGCGCAGCGAGGGCCGTCGGAAGGGTTTGCTAGCGGCGGAGGCCGGCGGCGCGGTCCTGGGTGGCGGGCGGCGTGCGGGCAGGCGAGCGGAGCCCCCGGAGCCAAGTTACTCACGGGAGCGGAGAGAAACCATGGAGGGAAAAGGGGGCTGGAGCGCAGCGCTGGGCTCACTACCGCCGCCCCCGGCCGCGGCCTGCACTGCGCTTAAACCGGCGACGCGGCGCGGCAGCTGCTCGGCTCCACTCAGCCCGGCGCGGCGCTGCTCGGCTCGGCTCGGCGGCCGCGGCTGCACCAAGGCGGGGCGGGGAGACTCGCGGCGGGCGGGGCGGAGGCTGGGGAAAGGCGCAGCCCGAATAGAGGAGCGACTTCCTCCCTCTCTCCGATTGCACGTGGGGCGGCTGATGTAAGACCTTTCTCGTGGGTGGGGGGGCTTCCCCGCCCCCCGCCGCGCTGAGACTCCTTCTACCCCCGGCCCCACGTCGTCGCGCCCGGAGCTGGGCTTGCGGCCCGGGCTGGGAGGTTCGCGGGAAGGGCTGGTGGGAAGCTTTGCAGTCCGGCTTCGGGGGTCCCTAAAACCCAGTCCATCCGGGGAGGCTCACGGGGGCGGCCCGACGCCCGCGGAGGCGCGAGATGTGAAGAAGCCGGGGACAGGCTTTGACGTTCACCTTTTGCCTGCCACACAGTCTGGGGCTAACAGGCCGAACCCCGCTGCCTCCTTGGCAGAGTGGCGTCCGTAGTGCCGCCGAGGATCCCCCCCGTCGGGACGGAATCGCGGCCGGCCGGCCCTGGCAGGGCAGCTGGGGTCGCTTGCTAAGCCACAGAGCAGCCGAGCATCCCCACCCTGTTCAGGAGAGTCTCCCTCGGTTTTCTAACATTTTAATAGGAGCTAGAGAAGGAAACGATTAGCATTTCTAATAGGGCCTCAGGGTTTCCCCGCAGACTTTTTTTTTTTAATCTCATTTATTCCTTAGGGCACCCCTGTGAGGTGTGTAAATTCTTGGTGGTCTAAGTTTCGCTGAAACCTGGCAGGCAGCCTTTGTCATGGTCTGGCCCAAAGGGTCCCAGGGGTTAGAGCACCAGATCGGGATGAGTGTTGTGCTTTGCAGAACACCGGGGAATGACGTTATATTCAGCGTACAATAAGTAAATACATAGTGTGTCAAATCAAATACAATCTAAGAAGATCGTACTGACAAGAAGCACCAAAAACTAAGAACAATTTGTTAAAGAAAAACTTGAAATTCTATGTATTAACATGAAGTTTTATGGAAGTTAAGACAGTGCCCCCTTTCCTATTTTACCTAAGTTTTAGTGGCAAACAACCCAAACTTAGTTGTAAACCAATTATATATCAGCTTTTAAAATACTGAGTGAGTTAACATTTGAAGATGAAAGTTTTAGAAGGAATATGGGAAAAGAAAAACTTTCTAGTAGTAGTTCCCTGACTCCTTTTGTAGTCTCAGCAGACGTCTTTATGACAAGGGAAAATGGAGACAGATGTTCTCAGGGTTACAAAAGGTCTGTAACTAAGGTTATGAGAACCACAGGGCTATGCAATGAGGGCTTTTACCAAACAAAACAAAACAAAACAAAAAATCGGTTTCATGAGCCAACAAGCGATTATTGAGGATCTGCTTTAAGGGGCTTGATATTATTTCTCTAATTCTCAGACAACTTTCTGAAGTAGGTGATAATTTAATCATTTTACAGATGAGGAGCTCAGGAATCAAGCTGCACGTCCAGCAAGAAGCAGAGCTAGGATTTACACCCAGATAGGTCTGACTCCACAGCCCACCATCTTCTGCTACATCATCAGTCTGGCTAGAGTGGAGTCATAGCATGGTGGGGGGCTACTTTGGTGCTGTAGGTTAGGAACAGTTGCAGAGGGCTTTTAATACCAAACAGCATGCAAGTGTCCTCGTGCAGGAAAAGGGGGGATGGTGCTGAAGGAGTCTTAAACGTGGTAGCTCTGTGCTAGAGAGTGGTAACCTGATGGCTCCCGGAGGAGGTGGTATTAATCCTTAGCATCAGGGCAAATCTTGAGACTCTGTCCTCTCTTTATGGCCAACTGGAGGGTATGAAGGACTCTTTCCCTAGGGTACATAGCTCACAGGATAGATGTGTGTTTTATAGTATTAAGCCACAAAGTAATTAATAAACATAGCCACAATGTGCTGCAAATAGAAGGCAAAAGAGCCAAAGGAGGAGAGACTACAGACACGGCACTGTCCGTTCTTAGCAGCCGGTGCTGGCATGCACCTCTGTGAACAAAGAGCATGTGTTCCAGTGACATGCTTCTTTGTCAGGGGCTTCACTGCCAGAGGCATAAATAACACAGGCAGAGCAGGGTGTGTCTCATTGCCCTGCCAACATCTTCTACGGGACTGTCAGTCTACAGGCCTGAAGGGGCTGTTGTCACAGCGCCTGGGTTTTGAATATTGCTGCACTTAACATCATTCTCTGTATGCATCTGTGTGTGAGAAAGATGTAGAATATTCAATTATATCTAATCTGCAAGTATTATCATGTCCATGGATTTATGGATTTCAACAAGGGCTGAAAGGGAATAAGGAAATGTAAAAACAGTTTGTTAGACCAAACTAAGAATGAACTTCTTTTTACTTCCATTGATGTTAACGTTTGACCAGTAAGTAATAAAAATATCAAATAATGCCAGGTTTTGGCACCCCTTGAGCCTTAAAACTGCCTGTTAATCAGAATGGCTATGTATTCCAAAAAGCTCTAAAATATCTGAGCAGAACACTCCGAGCCAGTTTGTAACTCCTTGGACCTGTGCCCCACCCCCCTGCCTCAGCAACAGCATGTTACTTGTCATGTCATCATATGACTTGAGCCTTCCCCACAAACTTTGTGGCTGTGGACAGACTTTAATAAATCTGAAGATGAGAGGAAACAGCCCTACTAGGTCATTGATTTAACTAGCTCTGAAACCAGCTTAACAGAATGGGCACATTTTAGTAACGACAGTATATGAAGCTGATATATAGAGTGAGGAAATGATTACTCTTTAAATACTTCCATTCTTCCCGTCCTCTTCTACACGCATGTGCATACACTGGTAAGAACATATCTCTTCCCCAGCCCGGAGTTTCCACAACTTAGTGTGTGTACCTCTATTATTGCAGTTCGGCAACAAATGGTAGTTATTGAAGGATCTAACTTCTCAATTAGAACTCAGACAAGTATTTCTGGATGATAGGAATGGAGAGGAGGACCTGGGGTCCATCTTTAGAACATAGCAGATGCTTTGCAAATGTATGTTATGTTGAAAATAGTGTCACATGTACTAAAAAATACCATCTAGGCAGCTGAGATTATTGAGACAAGGGGAGAGGGAGAGGCAAATAGGTGAAAATGGGTTAAGGGAGGAGATCCTGTTAGTCTCCACATGGTAAAAACAGAGGAGGGGAATGTGTCAGGTGTACAGGAAGCTCTAGGCCCAGTAACGGGCCCCTGCCCAGGTTCCTTTCTGCTTTCTGAACCAGCTAGAGGTGCTATGCCTTCCTGGTGCAGCAAGGAAGAGCTATGACTACCAAGAGTCAGGTCTAATATTTATTAAGCACCATCCTTATGCCAAGTGCTGTGCATGGGACTTTTGTGTACACTGCTTCTCAGTTAATCCTAGCAACAGCTCCCCGGGCAGGACGATAATCCACCTTTTTTTAGTATTTAGGAAACAGACTCAGCAAAGCCAAGTAGGTTTGCTGAAATTCATATAACTACTAAGAAGCTAGATTTCTCTTGTCATTAAGGGCTCACTGTAATTCATTCTCATTACTTTGATCGACTAGTCCTCACAACTGCTTCTGAAAAAAAAAAAACATTTTTTTCCTGTTTTAAAACGGTTTACTTGCTCATTGTGCAGAGAAAATTAAAAAATAGAAAATAAATTTAAAAGTTCCTGCCATTGAGATATAACCACCATTAAGTTGTATATCCTTGCAATTTTTTTCTGTACTATACATATTGTTTTTCAGTGTTGGGATCAGATTGAAGATTTTTTTTAGAAACTTGCTTTTTCCACCTATCATTATGATAAATCTGTATTAATATAACTTTCTTCAGTGGTTTTCCCTTTTAGAAGGACTTCAGTGAGATGAGAATCCCACTCTACCACTTACTGGCTGTGTGCTTTAGGGCAAAACATATAGCCTCTCTGGGCCTCAGGCTGCTCATCTCAGAACTTTTGAGGGTTGGACATAATTACATTAGAGAAGCTGAGTGCCTTTCACTTTTCTCTGCACCCCAGCCGCAGTCACTGCAAGCCTGAGTCCCTTCCTTACCCAAGCAGCATCCCAGAGCCTGCCAGCCTCTTCCAAGGCTAGGAACATTCTGCTGTTTCCATCTCTGCTCCATGTGCTACCCCTTTGGCTAAGGGGGAAATATGTTTTTAAATCTCAAATAGTCAGGCTCATTTTCTGCTTCACACAGTCCTTGGTCTCTCTTGAGGAACTTGGAACATGCTCCTGAGCTACACTGGAAAATATCGAAGTGCCCTTCTCCATAATTAGCCAGCATCCCTGCCATCTGGACCCTCTCATACCTCATAGGGATTTCCTTGTCCACATGGAACTGAGACTGATCCAAGAGTCCAGCTCCTGCTGACTGAACTCTGCCATCTGTTCCACAGCTTGCCTTACCTGCTCCTGTCCAACCAGGCACCCCTCTGTGGGCCTGTGCTTTAGTCCTCTTTCACTCTAGACCCTGGTACTACTGAGGTGGCTTGCGTGGTCCTAAATTTGCTAGTCTCTTATTTTGATAAAGGCTGCAAGTAGCAAATATCCTTATCCTTGAAAATAAGGGCATCTAGGCCCCTGGCTTCTTTTTATGTTTATTTATGCATGTACTATAGAAAACTTGGAAACCATACTTACAGAGAAGAAAATAAGAATTTCCATCCAAGGCTTTTTTAAAGGGCCAAGCACTGTTCATGTTTTGTTGTCTATTCCTCCAGTCTTTTCTCTACACACATATGGCATTTTCTCAAGTCTCAGATAGTGAGAAGCATCATCTCATTAGTAAGACCTTTTCAGGAGGGAGGGAGGGGGAACCCACAACATCAAATATTCATGTCAATTTTAAGAGATATTTCACATATAGAAGTGAAAAAGTATAATACCTAGGAAATATCACAATTAAAAATATTTTTCAAAAGTGGGATAGTATAACCTGCTTTTTAGTTAACAATATATTATAGACATATTTCCATGTCATTGAATAATCTTCTACAATATATATTCCTTGAAGATATTCTTCTACAAAAATGAAAATTTGTTTTCTTTTTCTGGGCATAAGGACAATACACATTCATGTAGCAAATTCATGCAATGCAAAAAAGTATAAATAAGAAAATAAAAGCCAGCCAAAATCCCATTACTTAGAGGGACTACTGTTAACATTTTTGTGAATATTTTCCAAGCTATTACTCTATGAATGAAGATGCATATATATAATATATAATTTTATATAAATGGAATTCTATAAATGATACTCTATAATACGTTTTTCATTTTCACTAAGCAATGGGTCACAGAGATTGCTCAGTCAGTAAGTTGGATCTACTTCATTTTTAAAGGCTGCATCATATTTTATTGTATGGACTGGAGAATAATTTACTCACCTGGTCTCCTACTGATAGACATTTAGATTACTTCCAGTTGTTTACTATTATACATAACATCGTTGAATACATTTAGCTCCTTGGAATAAATTCTTAGAAGTGCAGTTCCTGAATCAGAGTGTACACATTTCAAACTGGTATATACATAGTCAAATTGCCCTTCAAAGGCTACTACTTTATACTCCCGTTAGCAGTGTACAAGACTTCCCCTCACTCTTGCCTAAACTAGGTATTATCTTTGAAAACATGTTGTCAATTAGTTTTCAACAAGGGTGCCAAGACAGTTCAATGAGGGAAAGAATCGTCTTTTCAACAAATGATGTGGGACAATTGGCTGTCCACAAGGAAGAGAATGAAGTTGGACATCATTTACAAAAATTAATTCAAGGCCAGGCACGGTGGCTCACGCCTGTAATCCCAGCACTTTGGGAGGCTGAGGCGGGTGGAGCATGAGGTCAGGAGATCGAGACCATCCTGGCTAACACGGTGAAACCCCGTCTCGGCTAAAAATACAAAAAATTAGCCGGGTGTGGTGGCAGGCGCCCGTAGTCCCAGCTACTCGGGAGGCTGAGGCAGGAGAATGGCGTGAACCTGGGAGGCGGAGCTTGCAGTGAGCCGAGATCGTGCCCCTGCACTCCAGCCTGGGCGACAGGGCAAGACTCCATCTCAAAAAAAAAAAAAAAAAAAATTTAATTCAAAATGGATCATACACCTAGATATAAGGACTAAAACTATAAGACTCAGAAGAAAAAGTAGGATGACCTTGGATTAGGCAAAGTTTTTTTAGATAGGACACCAAAAAGAAAAATAGATTAATAGACTTCATCAAAATTTAAAATTTTGTGTTTCAAATGACTCCATCAGGAAACTGAGAAGACAATGCATGGGATGGGAGAAAATATTGCAGATCATATATCTGATAAGACACTTGTCTTCAGATGTATAAAGAACTACTGCAGGCTGGGCACGGTGACTCATGCCTGTAATCCCAGCACTTTGGGAGGCTGAGGCAGGCAGATCAGTTGAGGTCAGGAGTTCAAGACCAGCCTGGCCAACATGGTGAAACGCCGTCTCTACTAAAAATACAAAAATTAGATGGGTGTGGTGGCGCGGCCCTGTGAAGCTGAGGCTGGAAAATCGCTTGAACCCGGGAGTCGGAGGTTTCAGTGAGCCGAGATTTTGCCACTGCACTCCAACCTGGGCAACAGAGCGAGACTCCGTCTCAAAAAACAATGGGCAAAGGATTTGAATATACAGTTCTCCAAAGAAGATATACACATGGCCAATAAGCATATGAAAAAATGCTCAACATCGTCATTAGGGAAATGTAAAAACCACAATGACATACAACCTCACACCCTTGTGCATTGCTGGTGAGAATGTAAAATGGTGCAACCTCTTTAGATTTTGGCTCACTGCAACCGCCGCCTCCCAGGTTCAAGTGATTCTCCTGCCTCAGCCTCCCGAGTGGCTGGGATTACAGGCACCCGCCGTCATGCGTGGCTATTTTTTTTTGTATTTTTGTAGAGAGGGGGTTTCACCCTGTTGGCCAGGCTGGTCTCAAACTCCTGTCCTCAGGTGATCCACTCAGCTTAGCCTCCCAAAGTGCTGGGATTACAGGCGTAAGCCACCGCGCCTGGCCAACAACCTCTTTGGAAAACAATTTTGAAATTGTTTTGTTTACAATGTCAGGTTCATAGAAAAAGAAAAAGTTAAACATGGAATTACATATGAGCCAGCAATTTCACTCCTAGGTATATACCCAAGAAAATGAAAATGTATGTCTACACAAAATTTGCACATGAATGTTTATTGCAGCATTAGTCTTAATAGGCATAAAATGGAAACGACCCAAATATCCATTAGCGATGAATGAATAAACAAAATGTGGTTATCCATACAATAGAATATTATTTGGCCATGAAAAGGAATGAACATGGGTAAACCTTAGTAACGTTATGCTAAATGAAAGAAGCCATTCATGAAGGTCACATACTGTGTGGTTCTGTTTATGTAACATGTCCAGAATAGGTAGACAGAGACAAAGCAGATTTGTGGTTACCAGAGGTTTGGGGGAAGGGAGAATGCAGAATGACTGCTAACGGGTCTGGGGTTTCTTTCTGGAGTGATGAAAACATTCCAGAATTAGATTGTGGTGATGCTTTGGTTGTACAACTTTGTAAGTATACTAAAAACCACTGAATTGTACACTTTTAAAAAAGTTAAACATATTGCTACCATATGACCCAGCAATTCTACTCCTAGGCAAATATCCAAAAGAATTGAAAACATAAATCTACACAAAAGCTTGTAAAGGAATGTTCATAGCAGCATTATTCATAATACCTCCAAAGTAGAAATAACCCAAATCCATCAACTAGTGAATGCATAAACAAAATATGGTGTATCTGTGTGGTAGGCAAAATCATGACCCCCAAGCGACTTTGCAGATGTGATTAAGGATCTTGAGATGGGGAGATTATCCTGGATTATCCACATAGGCCAGTGTGATCACAAGGTGCTTAAAAGTTGAAGAGGAAGATGAAAGAAGAAAAAAGGAAATTTTGACTATAAAAAAGGAGGCCATAGTGATGTGTGAGAAGGACTTGAATGCTGGCCTTGAAGGTGGAGGAAGGGAGCCATAAACGCAGGAATATGGATGGCATCTACAAAGTGGAAAAGGGAAGGAAAAAGGATCTCCCTTGGAGCCTCCAAAAAGGAACACAGCTCTGACAACACCTTGGTTTTAGCCCAATAATACCTGCCTCAGGTTCCTAACCTACAGAACTGTAAAGTAATAAATTTGTGTTGTTTTAAGCTACTAAATTTGTGGTAATCTGTGGCTGGGCGCGGTGGGTCACACTTGTAATCCCAGCACTTTGGGAGGCCGAGGCAGGCGGAGCACGAGGTCAGGAGATCGAGACCACGGTGAAACCCTGTCTCTACTAAAAATACAAAAAATTAGCCGGGTGTGGTGGCGCGCGCCTGTAGTCCCAGCTATTCCAGAGAGGCTGACGCAGGAGAATGTCGTGAACCTTGGAGGCAGAGCTTGCAGTGAGCCGAGATGGCGCCACTGCACTCCAGCCTGGGCGACAGAGTGAGACTCTGTCTCAAAAAAAAAAAAAAAAAAAAAATTGTGGTAATTTGTTATAGCAGCAAATAGGAAATAAATACATCCATACAATGGAATACTATTTGGCCATAAAAAGGAATTAAATGCTGATACATGCTACAACATTGATGAACTTTGAAAATATGCTAACTGAAACGAACCAGACATAAAAGGCCGCATAGTGTATGATTCCACCTAGATGAAATGTCCAAAATAGGCAAACCTGGCTGGGCGCGGTGGCTCATGCCTGTAATCCCAGCACTTTGGGAGGCCGAGGCGGGCGGATTGCCTGAGGTCAGGAGTTCAAGACCAGTCTGGCTAACATGGTGAAACCCCGTCTCTACTAAAAATATTTTCAGAAAAAGTAGCCGGACGTGGTGGCGTGTGCTTGTATTCCCAGCTACTCGGGAGGCTGAGGCATGGGAATTGCTTGAACCAGGGAGGTGGAGGTTGCAGTGAGCTGAGATCGCGCCACTGCACTCCAGCCTGGGCGAGAGTGAGACTCCCTCTCAAGAAAAAAAAGGCAAACCCGTAGAGACAGATTAGTGGTTGCCAAGGACTGGAAGTTATGGGGAGTGACTGCTAATGAGTATGGGGCTTCTTTTGGGGGGAAGGGAAATGCTCTGGAATTTGGTAGTGGTGATGGTTACACAACTGTGTGAATATACTAAAAATCACTGAATTGTATACTTTAGAAGGATGAACTTCATATAACTGTATCCCAATAAAACTGATAAACTTTGTCAATTAGGTAAGTTGAAAATATCCCATTTGGTTGTTTCAATTTGTACTTCTTTATATAACAAATAAAGCTAAATACTTTTTCAGATATTTTTAAGCCATTTGTACTTCTTTGTAAGTTGCATGTTTGTGTCTTATTGGTGTTTTAAAATTATTTATTAACAAGTGCTCTTATATATTAAGAATGTTAGCCTTTAGTCTAACATATATATATCCAAACTATTTTTCCCAGTTTTTCGTGTGTGCTTTTAAAATGTTGTTTATAGGATAGAAATATATCTCCATGTATAGGTGTAAACACACACACACACACACACACACACACACACACATACATACACCACACACATACAGGGGGAGATGAAGAAAAATTTTAAATTTTTATTCAGGATCAAACCAGTCTTTATGGTTAATGGTTTTATGTCATGATTAGAAAGACCTTCCTCACTCCAAGATTATATCAGTATTCACCTATATTTTCTTCTGGTACTTCTGGTTTCATTTTTTATGTGAAATCTTTCATCTACTTGGACTTTCTTTTTTTTTTTTGAGACAGGAGTCGCACTCTGTCGTCCAGGCTGGAGTGTAATGGTATGATCTCAGCTCACTGCAACCTCTGCCTCTGAGGTTCAAGTGATTCTCCTACCTCAGCCTCCCAAGTAGCTGGGATTACAGGCACCCATCATCATGCCTGGCTACTTTTTTTGTATTTTCGTAGAGATGGGGTTTTATCATGTTGGCTAGGCTGGTCTTGAACTCCTGACCTCAGGTGATCCGCCCGCCTCATCCTCCCAAAATGTTGGGACTACAGGCGTGAGCCACTGCGCCCAGGCTTCTTGGACTTTTAATGTATGGTTTGAAGTAAAGATCTCATGTTCTTTATTTTAATGGCTAGCTGTTATTCCAATACCATTCCTTAAATAACCATCTTTCCCCCAATGAACATGAAATGTGACCTTTATAACATACTACATCCTTACCTATTCGTGAGTCTCTCTTTCCTTCCTTCCTCCCTCCCTCTTTCTCTTCTTCTCTCTTTCTTTCTTTCATTCCTTTCCTTTCTTTCTTTTCTTTCCTTTCCTCTTCTCACCTTCCCTTCTCTTCTCTTCTCTTCTCTTTTCTTTTCTCGCTTTGTTGCCCAGGCTGGAGTGCAGTGCCGCAATCTTGGCTCATTGCAACCTACACCTCCCAGGTTCAAGTGATTCTCCTGTTTCAGCCTCCCGAGTAGCTGGGATTACAGGCACGTGCCACCATGCCCGGCTAATTTTTGTATTTTTAGTAGAGATGGGGTTTCACCATATTGGCCAGGCTGGTCCCTACCTTCTGACCTTAAGTGATCCACCCGCCTCAGCCTCCCAAAGTGCTAGGATTACAGGTGTGAGCCACCACACCCAGCTGTAAGTCTATTTCTGAACTTCCTTCTCTGTTCGTTTATTTTTCTGTCTGTGTCCTTACCAGTACCTCTGGGAGAGTTTAGAAAATGCTAAGCCAGTGGACAAATGGCAGAAGAGCAGAAGTTTACTTTCTGGAGAAAGTAAAGCTAATAGAGCGCTGGGCTTAGAGACACCAGGCCCAGATGAGGGTGGCTGTGGATTCCCCAGGCCCATTTCTTATCTCCCTTTCTGCAAAAGAACATACTATCAGCCAAGATGTAGAATGGTATCAGAAGGATTTCTAATTAGTCATGGTAAATTGATACGCTTATCTTCATACCCTCCCAAATCACTAAAAGGATTTAAGGATAGAATTGAGGAAATTTGCCCCAAAAATAGCATAAAAATATAAAGAAATACCCTAAAGGAAAAATACATATAAAAGTAGAGAATCGGTCCAGGAGGTCCGACATCTGACTAATCAGAGTTCAAGAAAGACAGAAAAGACAGAATGGAGGGGATGAACTGGAAGTCTACATCCTAAATGGTGAGCTACTCCTCCAACTCCCCTTTTCCCAGCTGGCTCCAGAATGCTAATGGCTAATCTCCAGAGGCAGGAGACTGGAAGAGTCTTTTCTGGGGGAAAGTGACTAGTTTAAGAAAAAATAAGATAACCACATTTGGTTTTTTTTTTAGCTGTCATATTTTTAATTTCCAAGGGCTCTTTCTTATTTTTAATGTTCATTTTTCATAACATGCTGTTTTTATTCCATTAATGTAACATATTTTAACCTCTTTTTTTTCTTTCAAGCATATGGAGCTCAGGTGAACATATTTTAACATCTTTAAATACATACACATGTATTTATGTATGTAAACATATATACATAAATATATGTATAATAAATATGTTTATGGACATATTTATATCTAACATATGTACATTAAATATATATATTTAAGTTTTATTCATTTTTTGAGGGACACAGTCTTGCTTTGACCCAGGCTATAGTGCAGTGGCATGATCATAGCTAACTGCAGCCTCAAACTTCTAGGCTCAAGCGATCCTTGTGCTTCAGCCTCCCGAGTAGCCACCACGCCTGGCTAATTTTTTTATTTTTAATTTTTTTGTAGAGACAGAGTCTCACTATGTTGCCCAGGCTGGTTTCTCCCAGGCTAGTCTCTAAATCCTGGCCTCAAGTGATCCTCCCACCTCAGCCTCCCAAAGCTCTGGGGTTAGAGGCAGGAGCCACCAAGCTTGGCCCCTTAAGTTTTATTCTGATCTCTGAAATGTCTCCATTTTCTCCAGGTTTCTATTTATTTGTTTATTTTTGGGACAGAATTTTTGCTCTTGTCACCCAGGCTGGAGTGCAGTGGTACCATCTCGGCTCACTGCAACCTCTGCCTCACAGGTTCAAGCAATTCTCCTGCCTCAGCCCCCCAAGTAGCTGGGATTTTAGGTGCCTGCCACCACGCTCAGCTAATTTTTTTGTATTTTTAGTAGAGACGGGGTTTCACCATGTTGGCCAGGCTGGTCTCGAACTTGAAATCGACCTCAGATGATCCACCTGCCTCAGCCTCCCAAAGTGCTGGGATTACAGGAGTGAGCCACTGCGCCCGGCCTCCAGGTTTCTTTTTAGTAACACAGAGTTCTGGCTTTCATTATAGAGTCTTTCCTGAGTATATGATCATCCTTAAATATCCATTTATATTTATGAGAGAGGCACTAAAAAGTGCTTCTGTGGGAACTCTGTGTCCCCTGGTAGGTCTTAAAGACTAGTGGGCACTCCCCTAGGGTGATCAGGAAGCAGGTTCCTTGAGGAACCCCCAAATGTCAGTATTTTTAGTGCCGATAGCTGTAAATAATGAAATTATCAAACAGTAATACAACGCAATTCCTCTGGGATTCCAGATCGAAATGGCCCACCAAGGCATATCACAATGAAGTTGCAGAAAACTAGAAATCCTAAAAGTGTCCTAAGAGGGGAAAAAAATCATAATCTAAAGACTAGAATTCAAAATGGCATGAGCCTTCTCAGTAGAACACTGGAAACTAGAAGACAGTGGAGCAACTGACACTGTCTTCAAAATTGTGAAGAAAGTTATCATCTTAGAACTTCCGCAGCCACATTATCATTCAAGAGTAAGCATAGAATAAAGACTTACATACATTCAGCGTGTCAGAATATTGACCCTCCATGCACCCCTTTCCAGGAAGCTCCTGAAGAATACACGCCCATAATGTTAGCTGTACAGCTGGCCCGGAGGGCAATACTGTGTAGGCGGGAACCAGAGGACAGAAGGTTCTTGGGGTGGCCGGGGGTGGGGTGGTGGGGGGATGTCAGGAAATAACAATCAAGGATACCACCTGCGTAACCACACTGAGAAGAGAGAGGAGTTTTACAGCTCTGACGGATGTAGTAAATTAAGCCAAAGGAAGACGAAAAGAGGTTATTCTTAACACCAGGAAAAATTAAAAGTTGTACAAAAAATATAATTATAGTATGTTATATGTAGGTCTTAAAATCACCTGTAAACACCACATACAGAGTCACATTAACATAAGTAACCATTACTGAAAGGAGGGGGGAGTCAAAAGTGTGGGAAAGTAAGGATGAAGAGAGATAAAGTCTTATTTTTCATAGTAGGAAGTCAATAGTTAATGTCAAAATTTTTTTAAAAAAGAATAATATAGTATTTATATAAAAGGAGGTAAACAACAGAAGCAACTGCTAAAAGAACAGTCTCTGGAGCACTGTCTGTGGAGAATGACAAGTGAGGTGGAAAGGGCTAAGGCAGGGGCCTGCTGTTTTTCGTAACAGACTTTGTTTTGTTGTTGTTGTTGTTTGTTTGTTTGTTTTGAGATGGAGTCTTGCTCTGTCACCCAGGCTGGAGTGCAGTGGCACAGTCTCAGCTCACTGCAACCTCCACCTCCTGGGCTCAAGCAATCCTCCCACCTCAGCCTCCCCGGTAGCTGGGATTACAGGCAAGCGCCACCATGCCTGGCTGATTTTTATATTTTTAGTAGAGGTGGAGTTTCACTGTGTTAGTGAGGCTGGTCTTGAACTCCTGACCTCAAGTGATCCACCCGCCTCGGCCTCCCAAAGTGCTAGGATTACAAGTGTGAGCCACCGCACCTCCAGACTTTGGAGTAGTTCTATTTGATGTTTAAAACTCTGCCCATGTATTACCCTGAAACAAATAAGATTTAAGTTGAAAAAGCAAGCAAGCTGGCAGAGGAGGGTCCTGGCCTTGGGTGTAGGTGCTGGGAAAAGGTGCTCTGCCTCCTCAGCGATCTGTTCCCATCAGGCTAATGTCCCAGAGGGGCAGAGGACAGATGGTGTGGGAGCAGCCAAGGGCATTCTTTCCTTTTCTCAGGCATCCGCTCATAAAATTCAGGTGAGTATAATGTGTGCTCTAAATTGGGTCAGTGTTTCTTAATACAGCTGCAACATGCACATTAGAAGAACAGAAAACAGAAATGCTGCCAAGACTCTGGCATCAGATTTCTTTCAGACTTTTTATGGTGTTGGGGATTCCTAATTTTCCGTTTTCTTCAGATGTTTTTCAGTAAGGAATTGAGAAAAAGTAGGAGACTACTAGGAAGCCTCTGTTTTTAACCAACATTTGGGCTTTTTAAATTATTTTTTTTGAGACAGGGTCTCGCTCTGTTGTCCAGCCTTGAGTAAAGTAGTGTGATCACTGCAACCTCAAACTCCTGGGCTCAAGCAATCCTCCCACCTCAGCCTCCCAAGTAGCTGGGACTACAGGTGCATCCCACCACGCCTGGCCAATTTTATTATTATTTATTATTATTATTATTATTATTATTATTATTTTGTAGAGATGGGGGTCTCCCTATGTTGCCCAGGCTGGTCTTGAACTTCTGGGCTCAATCAACCCTCCTGCCTCGGCCACCAAAAGTGTTGGGATTAGAGGCGTGAGCTACCGTGCCTGGACTCTCTTTCTCTCTCCCCCTCATTGGGGAATAGTTACAGTGGAACACACAGATCTCAAGCATACGGTTAATGAGTTTTGACAAAAGTATACACCTATATAACTAGTCCCTCAGTCAAGATAGAAAGTACTGCTGTCGCATCCCCGTGTTCCTTCCAATGCCTATCAGAGACAACCCTTATTCTAAATTATATCCCTATAGATGATAATGATGATGATGATGATGATGATGATGATGATTGTTTGAGACAGAGTCTTGCTCTTGTCACCAGGCTGGAGTGCAGTGGTGCCATCTTAGCTCACTGCAGCCTCCGCCTCCTGGGTTCAGGCAATTCTCCTGCCTCAGCCTCCCAAGTAGCTGGGATTACAGGCGCCTGCCGCCATGCCCGGCTTTTTTGTATTTTTACTAGAAACGGGGTTTCACCATATTGGCCAGGCTGGTCTCTAACTCCTAACCTCAGGTGATCCTCCCATCTCTGCCTCCAAAAGTGCTGGGATTACAGGCGTGAGCCACTGCATCTAGCCCCCATAGATTATTTTACCTGTTCTTGAACTTCATATGAATGGAATCATACTGCATGTATTCTCTTATATCTGACTTCTTTTACTCAACATGATGTTTTGAGATTTATCTGGGTTGTTGGGTGCATCAGTAGCTATTTCTTCTTTCTTTCTTTCTCTCTTTTATTTTTTGTAGTGACAGAGTCCCACCATGTTGTCCAGGTTGGTCTCAAACTACTGGCCTCAAGTGATCCTTCCATCTCAGTCCTAAAGCACTAGGATTACAGGTGTGAGCCACTGTGCCTGGCCTTCTTTTTACTGATTAGTATTCCAGTGTATGAATATACCACAATTTGTTTTTTTTTTTGTTTTGTTTTGTTTTTTGTTTTTTTGACACTGAGTTTTGCTCTTGTCGCCCAGGCTGGAGCGCAGAGGGTGCGATCTCAGCTCACTGCAACCTCCGTCTCCTGGGTTCAAGTAATCCTCCTGCCTCAGCCTCCCGAGTAGCTGGGATTACAGGCATGTGCCACCACACTCGGCTAATTTTTTTGTATTTTTAGTAGAGACAGGGTTTCGCCATGTTGACCAGGCTGGCCTCAAACTCCTGACCTCAGGTCATCCATCCACCTTGGCCTCCAAAAGTGCTGGGATTACAGGTGTGAGCCACTGCGCCCGGCAACAGTGGGAAAATAATGGATAAACAATTAACAATGGATAAACAATTTGTTTATTCATTTGCTGGGCAAGTCTCATCTTTCTGGTGATCAGCCTTGTTTCTGAGCTGGAGCAAATCTTCTTTGACCCTTTTAACTAACACGCTAATGGAGTTGTTGCCACTATATGGAGTTGGAAGTTGAAAGAACTAGGCTTTTTAAAGGACCAACATAATTTACATATAAGCTATAAATGGAAACTGGATGCAATACATGCTCATTTAGGTTAAAGCTATTTCTGTACCAGGAGACCAATTAAAAGCCTGTGGCGGCCAGGCACAGTGGCTCATGCCTGTAATCCCAGCATTTTGGGAGGCTGAGGCGGGCAGATCACTTGAGGTCAGGAGTTTGAGACCAGTCTGGCCAACATGGTGAAACCCTGTCGTCTCTATTAAAAATACAAAAATTAGCTGGTCATGGTGGCACACGCCTGTAATCCCAGCTACTCAGGAGGCTGAGGCAGGAGAGTTGCTTGAACCTCAGAGGTGGATGTTGCAGTGAGCCAAGATCGTGCCACTTCACTCCAGCCTGGGCAACAGAGTGGGATTCCCTCTCAAAAAAAAAAAAAAAAAAAAAAAAGGCCTGTGTCAATAACCCATGTGTGAGTTGACTGAAGTCTGGAGTATGTTTTTTTGTTGTGAGAAGAGAAAGTTAGGGACAGATAGGGTAAATATTTCACAAGAAGACTTGACAAGGCTTTGTGACAGACTAGGTGTATTACATGAAGATGCAGGATGAGTCAAGTCCTATTTCAATGCAAACACCTGCCTGTTGAGTTCCTCTTCTCTTCACAGCTTGGGCCAATCAGCCCCTCTGCAGGCTCTGTCAAGTCAGGGAATTTAAAGGGCCCTGGTTCAATAGCTCAGCCTGTCTTCCAGGCTAACTTACACCTTTCATCCTACTTCTGGTATCTAAGCTCTCACCACACACCTCAGGTCTTTTTAAAAGCATGGTGATATTATGGAAAGAACACTGAATTTGGACTTGGTCAATATTTCATTCTTTCATTCACTGAGGCTCTCTACATCGCAGTATCGCCACTCCTCCAGACTGTTTTGGTAATCAGAACAATTGATTTCAAAGTTCTTGTTATGGTTCATAAGAAACTGAATAAGAGAAATTACCTGTGGGAGGGGAGTAGTTGGGATGAGGAAGAAGTAGGAGTGAAACTTTTTAGTGCATACCTTTTTATACTTAAAAATATTTTTTGAACCATATGAACACATTACTCTTTCAAAAAATATTTTTAAATCCTGAGTGGAATAAAATAAAAATATGTCTATAAATTAGGCTGCTGAAAAGGAATGGGGTGCAGAGATTGTCTACCACCTATTTGTGAGAATGTTGAGGTCCGTTAGACAGGCAGTCTTGTCACTTTGAGATAGATTCATTGCCATTTCTGCTTAATGACCAAAAATGGGAAATGGGTTACAGTGGAAAGAACTCCGCTCTGAAATAAAGACATCCGGGTCTGGGTCCTGGTTTAACTGTGTAACTTAGGTGAGTTCCATCCCCTCTCTGTGTCTTCTATTAGCTAAAGGAGAAGGACTGCATGATCTTTGAAACTCTTCCAGCTCTGACACGCTAGACTATAATGCTAATTTCTAAGCAACAGAGGTTGATTCCAACTCTAGGATAGGGCATGCAATTAATCCTAATTTATCAGCATAGTCCCACATCTTGTCACACTTATTGATTCAGAAGTGAGCACTATCTTAGATTGAGTTCTCCAGAAACAGAATTTAAGATGGAAAGTTGCATGCAGAAGGGTTTTTTTTCATTTTTATTTTTTCTTATTTCTTTTTTTTAAATATTGAAACACGGTCTTGCTATGTTGCCCAGGCTGGACTTGAATGCCTGGGCTCAAGCAATCCTTCTGCCTCAGCCTCCTGAGTAGCTGGTACAGAATTGCATCTGTACCTAATATAGGCATGCACGACTGTGCATGGCATGCAGATGGTTTATTGAAAAGTGTTCTCAGGACATACAACTGTGAGGAAGTAAAGAAGACAGGGTTGGGTGTAGAGAGAAGCTGACCAGCAAAATAGTTGCTGGGTAGTTACAATGAAGGCTTTCTCTGGTCCCACTGGGAGCCCAGGAGCTGGGCTAGCCCTTCAGAGTTGTCCTAAGTTGAAGTGTATTCCCACATCAGCCTGTCACTGGCCTCAGGCTGTACCCTAGGAGAACATGAAATGGTTTCCTGAGGCTGAGAGCAGTAATATCCCCTGCAGCTGAAGGATGGGTGTATCTGCAGGGAAGAGGGGCACTGGGCAAGGCCCCACATAGCCACTGTAGGCATATGACTCAGTTTAGATTAACAGAGGTTCTCTAGGGGCTCCTGAGAGAGAGGCTTGTAGAAATGACCTTTGTCTATCTGGATATGGACAAGGACTTATGTAGCTCTGGGAATTGTTGGCAGCCATCTCACATCAAAGTCAGCTTTAATGACATTGGTGATCTGCTAAATCAAACCAAGCCTGGAGCCTGAATTACCCTGGACTTTTAGTGTGAACTTTTGTTGTTAGGTCAGTCTGTTGGTTGTGTTTTAGTTACTTACAAATGAATGTATTTCATTTCTTTGAGCAAGGATGGGTTAAAAAAAACAAAAACAAAATCAACAAATGAGTGTTTTTTGTTTTTTTTTTTTTTTGAGACGGAGTCTTGCTCTGTCACCCAGGCTGGAGTGCAGTGGCATGATCTCGGCTCACTGCAAGCTCCGCCTAATTTTTTGTATTTTTAGTAGAGACAGGGTTTCACCGTGTTAGCCAGGATGGTCTCGATCTCCTGACTTCATGATCCGCCCACCTCTGCCTCCCAAAGTGCTGGGATTACAGGTGTGAGCCACCATGCCTGGCCCTCTTCTGGGCAGGGTTTCTAAGGTGCTAGCTGAATAATTGTCTTAACTATCCTTTCTCTCCTTGATGAATGCCTTCTCTCTCTTGGCTTCTTTTCCTCCTCCCGATCCCTCCTCTTAAGCTTTAGGTTCCTGTTTCTTCTACAGGATTATTCTGGTACAGGCAAGCCCTATTTTCCCTGCCTTACCTTTAACTTGCACCAGGAGATCCCCAAGGTCCCTCTCAGCTCTAACACTATGAAGTCTGAAAAGTATGGAAACATCTTCCTAAATGTCACTTAAGTCATAAAGTCTCTTTCATTTACTTAATATTATTAGCCATTTTTTTCTATTGTTAGAGAAAACAGGCAGCAACCATGTGCAGCAACCATGTGCCAAGTTTGGTTTTGCTATCACATGGATTTGCTGTTTTAACATCACTTTACAACCTAAAAGTTTTTGTTTCCTGAGTTGAATCATCAATAAAATGTATATAAGGTTATATGGATTAAATGAGTTAATGTCTCTAAGGCCTCTAAAAAAGTACCTAACATATAGTTGTTAATGAGCACATTTGGAGTATGCGTGTGTTTGTGTATGTGTGTGCATTGTGCTTTAGGTATAAGAAAATACTGCTCTTACAAGTCACCTTTGGGGAGACAGACATTAACAAAAAGTGATATGTTCTAACTGTGATTCAATGTGATAAGGCCTTGTATCAGGACTATGTTAAAAGGAATAGAACCAAAGTACTGTAGAAATCCAGAGAGGCAGAAGGGACCAATTCTTGGGTTGCGTGGTGGCCCAGGAAGATTTTGCAGAGGGAGTGTCATTTTAGATGGGTTTCAAAGGCCAGGTAGTAGTAGCTTTCCAGGTTGACAGAAGATATTTCAGATACAGAAACTAGCAGAGACAGGGTTAAAAGAAGTAGATTTAAAATACCTAGTGTGTTGGGGGACTAGGGAAAATGTTTCATTACTTTAAGAATTGTAGCTACTGAAAGAATTGTGGTGAAGAGAACTTCCATGTGCTGGTTTCAAACAGCACATAACAAAGAGAACTTCCAAGATTAGAAGACCCTCAAGAAGCTTCTGTTCTGGATGGGAAGAAGCTCCTATGCACTACAATATGCGACCTTCACATTTTTTGTGTGTGTGTGTGGTAAAATTCATGTAACAGTCAGCATTTTAAAGTATATAATTCAACGGCATTTAGTACATTCACAGTGTCGTGCAAATGCCACTGCTACCTAGTTCCAGAACATTTTCATCACAAAAGGAAACCCTGTACCCATTAAGCCATCACTCCCCATTCTGGCCTCCCCCAGTCCCTGGCAGCTACTATCTGCTTTCTATCTCTATGGGTTTACCTATTATGGACTTTTCTTTTCTTTTCTTTTTTTTGGGGGTGGATAGGATCTGGCTCTGTCACCCCGGCTTGAGTGCAGTGGAGGGCACAGGTTGCTCACTGCAACCTCTGCTTTCTGGGCTCAAGTGATCTTCCCACCTCAACCTCCCAAGTAGCTGGGACCACAGGCATGCGCCACCATGCCTGGCTAATTTTTGTAGACATTTCATATAAATGTAATTATATAATATGTAGTCTTTCAATGCTGTGAACAAGTCACACAACATCTTAATATTATTATGAAAATAATTTTGACCGAATGAACCTGCTGAAAGAGTATTAAGACCCCCAAGAGGTGTGCAGACCAGACTGAAAACCGCAGGTCTAGGTCATCAAGTAGTGTGGTTCCAGCTCCCCTTTCCAGTTTCTGTTCGGGCAAGGTGATTATCAAGCCCCTGTGTCCAGTCTGAGGGCTCCCCATCTCAGCTGCTCATCTGGGTGAAGACTCCATCAGCCATTTCCACAAAGCTGAGATTAACGCTACAACAATGGCTTCACATTTCAAACTGCTCAAAGGAACCAAACAACCAAATGGGGACACATTTTATTAGTAGTAAATCTGAAAGTGTTTTTTAAAAAAGACTCTGCCACAAACATTTCCTATAAAATGCTGATCACTATCTGCCACGATCATTACATTTTTATGGTTCAATAATTCCCTTTTACCTGAGATGAGAGCCATCATGTACTTTTGAATATCAAGCAGCAGCCCATGCCATAAATCGCTAACCCCCTTCTCCTCTAATGATCACAGCTTATTTTATTCTTTAAGTATTCTTCTCAGAGTAATTAGCACGCTTATTATACAGCATATTCAAATGTTAATGTGCACACTGTACTGACGCTATTGTGAGACACGTTTTGCTCAGGAGCTAAAATTGTGTTGCCATTCTGCTTGGTGCTAGGGGTTCTGTGCTTGAAACCTGTTTCCCACATGCAAGGAGCCAAGGTTATTTAATTGGAATGCTGAGCTAGAATGAGAAGAGTCTGACACTTAATATAGAACCTGTAAGCTAAACGGGGTCAGCAAGTACAGGGCCTACACACTTTGAATTAGCTATCCATCACTGGGGAGACAATCAATATTTGAGCAGACTGGCTTAGGGGCATGTTTGACATCGTTCCTCCAGGGTCTCCACTAAACTCTGCACTGCCTCAGCAGGTTGGACCACCAGAAGTCACAGTTCTGACAATTGGAAATATTTTCCTGAAACTGAGCTGAAATCTGCTCAAATTTTCACTCGTTTATTTTTGCCCTGCCTTCTGGAGTGCTCTGTAACTGCCCTTCGGAGACTGAAGACAGTGACCATCCCCATGGTCTGCTCTCCTAAAGCTCACTTGTCCCAAGTCCTTGTATGGCAGGCCACCAGTCCCTTCACCATCGTGGTCAGTCCCCTTAGTTGTTTGAGGTGATTTTTTTTTTTTTTAATTCTTGGGTTTTGTTTTTGTTTTTGTTTTAAAGAGAGGTGCTCAGAACCTGAAACAATGATCCAAGTGTGGTCTAATCCGTGGGAAAGTGAGTAGGCCTATCACTCCTCTTGGATGCTATTCTACTGGTTCTTTTCAAGAGTTTATTATCTTGTTACCCACCACTGATTCATAATCAGCTAAAGCCACCAAGTCTTCTAAACCATATATGCTACCTTGGCATTTAGCCATTTAGACCCAAATACAGGATCGGAAATTAGTCATTGTTACATATAATCAGGTTAAATCTGTCCTAGTGTTTTGGCTTGTCAAGAAACTTTTTGTTTCTTGGATTCTGAATCCATCTTTTCCACCCACAAATGTAATCAATCTATTAATATTGGCCTTTTTATACGGCCAAAGTTCAATGTTTGAACTTTGTAAGAATCAAAGTTAAAAATGCCAGACAGCAAAGATCTCAGGAGATGGAGCCCTTCACCTACTACCAGATACCTCCTATCACAGTATTTATGTAACCAGTTACTTACACACACACACACACACATACACACACACTGCCCCAGTACATACACACGACCATCCCAACTGTTCCATTCTCTAACTCAAGTTGACAGGGAGGGAAAACATCAAAGAATATTCCAGGTTACTAACTGGCTGGTTTAAGTAGCCAGGAAAAGAAGGGAGGAGTGAATAAGGCCTAACGAAGGACCAAAAGTGTAGGACCAGGATCTGGTGAGGCTACATTATCTAGGCCCACACACCAGCAAAGGTTGGGAGATAGCAAGGCTGAGTCACATGGAAGATAGTTCAGGGTTCTGCCATGATGACAGAGAGGAGATCAACAACCAGAAAACAGGCTGGGCGTGGTGGCTCACGCCTGTAATCCTGCACTTTGGGAGGCCGAGGTGGGCAGATCACTTGAGGTCAGGAGTTCAAGACCAGCCTGGCCAACATGGTGAAACCCTGTCTCCACTAAAAATACAAAAAATTAGCCAGGCGTGGTGGCGCATGCCTGTGGTCCCAGCTACTCAGGAGGCTAACGCAGGAGAATCACTTTAACCTGGCAGGCAGAGGTTGCAGTGAGCCGAGATCGCTCCATGGCACTCCAGCCTCCCGAGGCTCCTCTGTCGCTCTGGCTGACAGAGCGAGACGCTGTCTCAAAAAATAAAAAATAAAAAAAACCCCAGGAAACAGAGCTGGTGTTGGAAGCTGGAAGGTAGCCAATGAGCATGTCAAACTGGAGGGACTGGGCAGAAGGGAACAGGGACAGGCAAAGCTCCCAAGGGAAATGAAGCAAGGAAGGACCATGTGAAACAGAATCTAGAGATGCTAAGTGGACTCCAGAGCTGTGCTGTCCAATATGGTAGCCACTAGCTGCAATATGGCTATTTACATTTAAATTAAAGCAAAATAAAAATTAAAAAATTCAGTCCCTTAGTTGCATTAGCCACATTTCAAGTGCTTTAATAGTCATGTGTGACTAGTGGCTACCATATGGGATAATACAGAAGACAATTTCTATCACTGCAGAACATTCTGTTGCATTCTAGGTGTACTTCTAGAAAAGGGCTACACCAGGGAGGATACTATTTTAGTGTGCTTATTTTTCCTTTGCTTTCCTTCAAGACCCAGCTCAAATACCAATTCTTCTGGGAATCTGTCCCTATGCTTGTTGTGTAACTGTATGCTACAGGCAGCAAGGCATTCCGACCGATACAGTTCTTAGTGGTAATACATGGGTGTAGACAGGACTTAATATGGAGATCTCAGCACAGCTGTTTCTTAATTCTTAGCCTTCCTCTATCTTGGGAAGGCTTCTTCCCTGACAAAGTAATTTGTTTTGAGGCTAAGACATGAGGTGGGGGCAGGAGGGGAGGAAGAAGGGCACACTGGCCTAGCCAGCCAGATCTGCTGAATCCAACTCTGTAGCTGTAAAAAAAAATTGTAAAACTGTAACAAAAAGCTTTTTCATCTATTGTCCACAAACATTACATAGGCCATCTTGGCCAGGCTGTCCAGAAGGTGAAATCAAGGTCTGATTTGCTTGATGCAAGATATCTTGTCATCTTACCTATGGGCCTTCACTAAGTTTTCAGTCTGCCTTCTTTCTCTTTTAATTTCCTGTCCCAGAAGCTCTTAGAATTTCTAATAAGATCAATCAATTCTACCTTCTAAATCTCTCTAGAATCTGTCCCTCACTTCAATACCCCAGTTCATTTCTCACCTCTTCCCACCCAGCCCTCATACTGCCACAGCTCTAAGATTCTTACTTGCCCATCACATTCTTCTCCCTAAAACCCTTCCGTGGCTCCCATGACATATAAAGGCCAGGCCCCTTGGACTCCAGCTACCTCTCCTGTTTCAGTTCTTCCACTCCCTCATGTGTAACAGACACTCCAACCTTACTGTTACTGTGCCCAGAGCCAAGATGCCCTTTCACATCTCTGTGCCTTTGTACATCTCTCTGCACATCTTTGTGCAGCTCCCTCTGTCTGAAATGCCCGTTAAAGTCCCGTTTAAATCTCATCTCTTCTGAGAAGCCTCCCCTGAGCCTGAGTCCTCAGATAGATTTTAGTGACCCATCAGCTATGCCCACACACTGCAGGCTCTGATCATAACACATCCTGTGTATAACACTCATGAGTCTGTTTCTCCCACTAAACCGTGAGGTCTCAGGGGCAGGCAGCACATCTGACTCAGCTCTTATCCCCAGTGGTTAGCACAGGACCTGAGTCATAATAAACACTTACTAAATGCCTATTAGGATAAACAACAAGTGTGCCTTTATGAGGTTCTCCTGTGCCTGAGAACGAAAACTATGAGAATCCTCTGTGTGGCTGCCTGTTGCCATGCTCCTTAGGGCTCACCCATGCCAATGGAGGCCTAGTGAGCAAGTGGCCTCGGTAGTTGAAGATGTGGGGAAAAGCAAGAGGCCTGCAGCTGTTCCTGCTGAAAGCCTCACTATCTGCTGGCTGTTACCCCAGCAGACTGTGTGGCCACACAAGCCCATTCCTTGTTTTTCGTGAAAAAACACAGGACCCCTTGAAGAATGCTCTTATAGTGACCCATCTGTGGCTAACTCTGGGGAAGAATTATTGGCAAAGGGGAGGAACCTCTTAGTAGAATGGAGAGACATGAGGCCGGGCATAGTGGCTCATGCCTGTAATCCCAGCACTTTGGGAGGCCAAGGTGAGAGGATCACTTGAGCCCAGGAGTTTGAGACCAGCCTGGGCAACAACATGAGACCCCGTTTCTATAAAAAAATTAAAAAATTAGCTGGGCATGGTGGTGCGTGCCTATAGTCCCAGCTACTCTGGAGGCTGAGGTGGGAGGATCACTTGAGCCCAGGAGTTTGGGGCTATAATGAGCTATGATCGTCACTGCTCCAGCCTGGGCAATAGAATGAGACCCTGTCTCAAAAAAACAAAGAGAGGCATGAACCATTGCTACTCTTACATAGCACATGGGATATCCCTGGTTATGGAATATAGGAGCTAAGAGTAACACTTTTATACAGTATTTAATTTTTTTTGTTTTGTTTTGAGACGGAGTCTCACTCTTTCACCCAGGCCGGACTGCGGTGGCGCTATCTTGGCTCACTGCAAGCTCCGTATCCCGGGTTCACGCCATTCTCCTGCCTCAGCCTCCCAAGTAGCTGGGACTACAGGCGCCCACCACCGCAAGCTCCGTATCCCGGGTTCACGCCATTCTCCTGCCTCAGCCTCCCAAGTAGCTGGGACTACAGGCGCCCACCACCGCGCCCGGCTTATTTTTTGTATTTTTAGTAGAGACGGGGTTTCACCGTGTTAGCCAGGATGGTCTCGATCTCCTGACCTCGTGATCCACCCGCCTTGGCCTCCCAAGGTGCTGGAATTACAGGCGTGAGCCACCGTGCCCGGCCTTAATTTTAATTTTATTTATTTATTTTTTGAGACAGGGTTTCACTTCCATCTTCCTAACTGGAGAGCAGTGGCGTGATCTCCGCTACTGCAACGTCCGCCTCCGGGGCTCAAGCGATCCTCCGGCCTCAACCTCCTGAGCAACTGGTGTCACAGGCACGGGCCACCATGCTCCGCTTATTTTTTATTTTATTTTATTTTTTTTTTTGGAGAGATGGGGTTTTGCCATGTTGCCCAGGCTGGTCTTGAACTCCTGAACTCAAGTGATCCACCCACCTCAGCCTCCCAAAGTGCTGAGATTACAGGCATGTGCCACCACACCCGGCCTTATACAGTATTTTTAAATGTCCACCATACCTTAATGGTTACCAGGAGACTTCCACTAATATGATCTTTTTTCTTTTTTGAGACAGGGTCTCACTTTGTCATCCAGGCTGGAGTGCAATGGTGTGATCACGGCTCACTGCAGCCTCAACCTCCCAGGCTCAAGGGATCCTCCCACCTCAGCCTCCTGAGTAGCTGAGATTAGAGGCCGGCACCACCAGCCCTGGCTTTTTTTTTTCTTTTTTTTTTTTTTGTAGAGACAGGATCTCATGATATTGCTCAGGTTGAATATTACCTTCTTTAGCCCATTATTTACCCTGAGTGGCAGGCAGGCAAGGCAGGGCTGGAGTTGTATTTATACATAAGGAAACTAATGTCCAGAGAGGTGAAATGACTGGCCCAAGGTCACATACATTGTAAGCAAAGGATCATAAAAGTGAAGTCCCATTCTTACGGCTATGAAGTAATAATCAGAACTGCAACACATGGGAGTTATTTTTTAAATCTTTGCTGGGGTTTCGTGTTAATAGAATGCTTAAAATCGGAAACATTTTCTAGCAAATTGAGTCTATAGAAGGCTTTCAGGCATCTCTTGGGAAGTTTGGCTAAATGAAATTACAGATTTCTCCCAGGCAGGACATTCTATGAAATTTAGTGTTTACTGTGTCCCAGGTTCATGTAACTCCTGAAATGATCAGCTAAGTAATTTCCAAAACAAATAGCCCTCCTGCCCAGCCCAGCATCCCTGTCTGGCTTATCAAAGAGTCTCAAGCTCATTATTTACTTACTCTATCACCTACTTCTCACTCTAGTTTTTCTACTCCTTCACTTCCTACAACATGGCACTCCTATTACTTGATCAATTGTTCATTTCCTCTATCAGAGATAACCATGATTTAAAGCTAGAGGAATAATTTCTATATAAGACTAGAAAGCAGAAATGTCATCATGCATTATTCAGTTCTTAATTTAATTCCCATTAAGGGGGAATTAAATTGACTGGATTAGTGAAGGTTCACTTGATTCATTTCTTCTGAGAGATGACTAAATTCATTTGGGTGCCATATTTGGTAGTGGGTGTGCTAAGGGAGTTTTTGATAGGTCAGTGTAGGTGGATGATTTTCTAGGAAGGACAATCTGCCTTGGTTGGATGGAGAAGTTGTTTAAGCTCTGCCTGACAGGATTCTCCCCAGCCTCCCTGCATAAGAACAAAGTATTGTACATCTACTTGAACTGGGCAAAATCAGAGTTAATAGCAGCTTGATGGAAATAGATACCCCACTTTCTTCTGTTTGCAGTCCAGGTTCTAACCACTGCACCACATACTTTTCAGGGTGACAATTGCTCCTATTAGTTAGTGTTTCTGACACAGACGTGAAATGCAGTCTCCAATTTTAATGATATTCTATTTTTGTTGTCTAATAGGCTGCTATAAAAGTGATATCCTATTTTTGTTTTCATCAGGAAGTCCCAGGCCCTTCAGATAGAACTATGGGTAATTTTTTTTTTTTTTTGAGACAGAGTCTTGCTCTGTCACCCAGGCTGGTGTGCAGTGGCACGATCTTGGCTCACTGCAACCTCTGCCTCCCAGGTTCAAGCGGTTCTCCTGCCTCAGCCTCCTGAGTAGCTAGGACAACAGGGACCCGCCACCATGCCTGGCTAATTTTTTTTTTTTTTTTTTGTATTTTTAGTAGAGACGGGGTTTCACCATATTGGTCAGGCTGGTCTTGAACTCCTGACCTTGTGATCCGCCCGCCTTGGCCTCCCAAAGTGCTGGGATTATAGGCGTGAACCTGGCTTAATTCTTAAGCCAGGCCTGGTGGCTCACACCTGTAATCCCAGCACTTTGGGAGGCCAAGGTGGGCGGATCACCTGAGGTCAGGAGTTCGAGACCAGCCTGGCCAACATGGCAAAACCGTCTCCACTAAAAATACAAAAATTAGCTAGGTGTGATGGCTTGCGCCTGTAATCCCAGCTACTCAGGAGGCTGAGGCGAGAGAATTGCTTGTGCCCAGGAGGTGGAGGTTGCAGTGAGCCAAGAGATCTCGCCACTGCACTTCATCCTGGGTGGCAGAACGAGACTCTGTTTAAAACAAAACAAAATAAAACAAAACAAAACAAAAAACAAAAAACAAGAACTGTGGATAATTCTTGATGTTCCTAGCAGTCTTTGAGGATGGAGATTCTGTCTGAGTTTGTTTTAATTTTTCTCTTGATCACAAGAACATTCTGATATTTAAACATATGAATAAGATGTACTTCTTGCTGATGGTGGGGGGACCCTCATTACAAAGTTCTAGGCCAGACCTTCTTTACTTCCAGTGGTGCATCAGACTTTGCTATGTGACTCCCACACAGGTGTCTACCATGGTTGAGCAAGGCTGGCCTCTTTAGAAAGAGATGACAGCACTAACAATAAAGGGTAATGATACAGAACATGAAGAAGCACAAAACGTTCTTCATCCTCTTGTTGGCTTTGCCCAGGATACAAGCTGAGAAAATCAGATCAGATCAGATCCTGAACGCTGTGTGTTAAAGGTATTCACAGATGCTTAGGAGAATGCCAGGCAAGAAAGACCTGGCAATACATTTCCTGCATGCTAAAGTAACTCCTCCTTTTCCCTCTCCAACCTGGCTAAAAATATAACCTAAGTGTCACTAAATTCTAACAAAATACAAAAAAGCCTAACATTTGTTGAGCAGGTTGTGACAGAATATCAGTTAGCTAAGTGCTAGGTATGCAAACATCCCCAGTGCTAACTTACCCAGAGGAGGACTTGGAGGAAGGGGGAACAGAGGGTGTCAGAGAATTAAGAGAGAAAGGCCAACTGCCTCTAAGGGAAAGTGCTGGAGCCAGGGCTCATGACCTAGTTGACAGGTCAGAATGGTGCAATTGCCATTTATGTCCACCTAGTGGCAGCAGTTCTAGCCAGAAGCACCTGTACCTCAATTGGTTCACAGGCCCACTGGCAGCCACCTGGAATGGAACCATTTGGAAGGTTGCATTTGGAAGCAGTGGTCCCTTTTGGGCAGGAACTGATCTAGGTTATCCCAACTCTAAACCCCAAGTCCATGTGATAGAATCTGCTAGAAACAGGGTGCTGAAGTTTCCAAACAAATGCACTTTATCATATTAGGTTCTAGTACATGTTTTATGCCAGGGATCTAAAACTCCAAGGAGTAGAGAAGTTAGCTAAAAGAGGTGAGACTAGTATTCAACTAAGGACCAGTGATAGCTGATACGAATAACAGTGGGTCGGTGGCAGGCCAGGGAGTGAGTTGGGTCTTATGTTCTGTGCCTTCTGAATATAAACCAGCCACTGAAAAGGGCAGTTTTGTTTTAGGATAGATTTGTACATGATCTAGAATTTCTGTGAAAGGAAAATAATTCACTCTATAGGCCAGCATTTCCTAAGAAGTAGTATGCATGCCACTCAGGGCAGCGCAGATAATTTTTGATGAAACGCCTTTTATTTTAATATTTCAGTATTTATTTTAAGATGTCTTTGAAGAACTATATTATACCACAAACGTATGATTTCACAGGTGATATTTTTGGTTTTCCATTTACGATAATGATATGAAATTTTCACTGTATTTGTTTATTTATTTATTTATTTATTTTTGAGAGAGGGTCTTATTCTGCTACCTAGGCTGGAGTACAGTAGTGTGATCATGGCTCACTGCAGCCTTGAACTCCTGGGCTCAAGCAATCTTCCCACCTTAGCCTCCCAAGTAGCTGGGAACACAGGTACACACCATCATGCTTGGCTAATTTAAAAAAAAATTTTTTTGGGTAGAGATGAGGTTTCTCTGTTGCCCCAGCTAAAGTTTAATTTAAAGTACTTTTAGTAAAAATGAGTTTATTAAAAAAAAAACTAAGTAAATAATAGCATAAAAGCACGTCAATACAAGAACATGGTAAAAATCACAAAGGTAGAGTACAAACAATTGGAAAGTTTGAGAACTTCTTTGTTATCCTGGGGGATGAGGTGGATTGACTTGTAAACAAAGGAGTTTGGAATGTCAGATAGGCGAAGAAAAAAGTAGACTGTCAGAAGATCTGGATTCCAGTTCCAACTGCCACTCAGCCTGTGTGACACTGGCTTCTCTCTGGGTCTCCATTTCCTTATCTACATAATAACTCTTAATGCTCTGCTTAGCTTTATTATTTGGTGGTTCTATTGCACTTTTTATTAATGAGATTATAAACAATCATGATAACAGCCAGCACATACGGTCTGCTTTGTGGCAGGCACTGTGCAGGATGCTTTCCCTAAGTCATCATTCTTATTCTCACAACAGCCTTAAAAGGTAGGTATTATTATTATTATTTTGAGACAAGGTCTCGCTCTGTCACCCAGGCTGGAGTGCAGTGGCACGATCTTGGCTTACTGCAATCTCCACCTCCTGAGTTCAACTGATTCTCCCACCTCAACCTCCCAAGTAGCTGGTACTACAGGCATGCACCACCATGCTCAGCTAATTTTTGTATTTTTGGTAGAGACAGGGTTTCACTATGTTGGTCAGGCTGGTCTTGAACTCTTGACCTCAGGTGATCGGCCCACCTCGGCCTCCCAAAGTGCTGGGATTACAGGCGTAAGCCACTGCACCTGGCCAAAAGGTAGGTATTATAATGTCTATTCTACATACGCAGAGAGTTGAGCCTGGAAGATTTTAAGTAACTTGCCCAAGGTCACACACAACTTGATTTGAATGAACTTGGATCTGATTCCAGAGCCTGTGTTTTTTCCCCTAAGCCTTGCTGTATCCTAGTAGTTGATTCCTATTCACCCTTCAAAACTAAGCTCAAGATCATCTCTTCCAGGAGGGCTTCTTTGACCTCCTCTCTCCATCCTGTTTAGACATCTCTCTCCTCAGTGTTCCCTTAATTTTCTAAGTATGTCTTTTGCTGTTGTTGTTGCTATATTTGCCTTTGCGTCCCCAACACCCTGCACAGAATAGGTAGTCAACAAATCATTATGGAAACAGAGGGAGTGTGAAGGAGGGGGAGAAAGGGGAGAAAGGAGAGAGAAAGAATTACAAAAGAAAACATATTGCTACCTTATTTTATTAAATACTAAGGAAGTAGAATTGAGAGATAGGAGAGGAAGGTGGTTAAGCATATGGCCTCTAGATTCAAGCCACCTACCTTTGCTACTTATAGGAGAGTGTCTTAGAGCACAGATTTAAAGCCTGTGCTTCAATTGCTTCTTCTATAAAATAGAGGTATCAATAGCACCTACCTTAAAGACTGTTGTAAAGACTAATGAGTTACTATACGTAAAGTGCTTAGAGCAGTGCTTGAGATGTGATAAGCAAGTACTTTAAATATTGGCCATTATTATTTCTGTGAAATAAATAAAAGTGAATGTAACACTATTATATACATATAATGCCTCTTCATTTCCCAACTGATTGACTGATGGCAGGGTCTTTCCAAGGCAGTATGAATAAAGACAATTATACCCATAGGATGAACAATGTAATAGCCTTGTCTTTCCAATCCCAAGGTAGCAGCATTAAGCACCCCATCTCTATGCTCAGAACATTTAGAAATATTGATATTAAAATTATCACACTGGGCTAAGTGCAGTGGCTCACACCTGTAATCCCAACATTTTGGAAAACTGAGGCAAGAGGATGGCTTGAGGCCAGGAGTTTGAGACCAGCCTGGGCAACATAGTGAGATGCTATCTCTACAAAAAAATGTTTTAAAAATTAGCTGGGCATGGTGGCATGTGCCTGTAGTCCTAGCTGTTCAGGATGCTGGGGCGGGAGGATCGTTTGAGCCCAGAAGTTAGAGGCTGCAGTGAGCTATGATTGCACCACTGCAGTTCAGCCTGTGTGACAGAGCAAGACCTTGTCTCTTAAATAAGTAAATAAAGAAAGAACATTATCACACTGTATTATAATCCAGGTTTACTTGTTGTCTACCACCCTCAGTTAGGCTGTGAGTTCCTTGAAGGAAAAGACTCTCATTTGATTTCTCTCTCTGTCTCCAATTCTTAGCAAAGGGGTTAGTAAGAAATAAATGCTTAATAAATGTTTGCTGAGTGAATATAATAGAAAAGATGTGTACACATAAACAATAAAATAAAAAATATTAGAGGTCCATTCCAAGATGGCCTAATAAGAACAGCTCTGGTCTGCAGCTCCCAGTGTGATTGATGCAGAAGATGGGTGATTTCTGCATTTCCAACTGAGGTACCTGGTTCATCTCACTGGGACTGGTTGGACAGTGGGTGCAGCCCACGGAGGGCAAGCCAAAGCAGGGATGGGTGTCGCCTCACCTGGGAAGTGCAAGGGACTGGGGGATTTCCCTTTCCTAGCCAATTGAAGCCGTGACAGACTGTACCTGAAAAACAGTACACTCCTGCTCAAATACTGCACTTTTCCAACAGTCTTAGCAAACAGCACACCAGGAGATTATATCCTGTGCCTGGCTCGGCAGGTCCCACACCCATGGGGCCTTGCTCACTGCTAGTGCAGCAGTCTGAGATCAACCTGCAAGGCAGCAGCCCGGCACGGGGAGGGGCATCCACCATTGCTGAGGCTTGAGTAGGTAAATAAAGCAGCCAGGAAGCTTGAACTGGGCGGAGCCCACCAGAGCACTGCTGCAAGGCTTGCTGCCTCTATAGACTCCACCTCTGGGGGCAGGGCATAGCTGAACAAAAGGCAGCAGAAACCTCTGTAGACTAAATGTCCCTGTCTGACAGCTCTGAAGAGAGCAGTGGTTCTCCCAGCATAGTGTTTGAGCTCTGAGAATGGACAGACTGCCCCCTCAAGTGGGTTCTTGACCCCTGTGTAGCCTAACTGGGAAACACCTCCCAGTAGGGGCCGACTGACACCTCATACAGGCGGGTGCCCCTCTGGGACAAAGCTTCCAGAGGAAGGATCAGGCAGCAATATTTGCTGTTCTGCAATATTTGCTGTTCTTCAGCCTCCCTGCTGGTGATACCCAGGCAAATGGTCTGGAGTGGACCTCCAGCAAACTCCAACAGACCTGCAGCTGAGGGACCTGACTGTTAGAAGGAAAACTAACAAACATAAAGGAATAGCATCAACATCAACATAAAGGACATCCACACCAAAACCCCATCTGTAGGTCACCAACATCAAAGACCAAAGGTAGATAAAACCACAAAGATGGGAAGAAACCAGAGCAGAAAAGCTGAAAATTCTAAAAACCAGAGCATCTCTTCTCCTCCAAAGGATCGCAGCTCCTTGCCAGCAACAGAACAAAGCTGGACAGAGAATGACTTTGATGAGTTAACAGAAGTAGGCTTCAGAAGGTCGGTAATAACAAACTTCTCTGAGCTAAAGGAGGATGTTTGAACCCATCTCAAGGAAGCTAAAAACCTTGAAAAAAGATTAGACAAATGGCTAACTAGAATAAACAGTGTAGAGAAGACCTTAAATTACCTGATGGAACTGAAAACCATGGCATGAGAACTACGTGATGCATGCACAAGCTTCAATAGCCAATTTGATCAAGTGGAAGAAAGGGTATCAGTGATTGAAGATCAAATTAATGAAATAAATTGAGAAGTTTAGAGAAAAAAGAGTAAAAATAAATGAACAAAGCCTCCAAGAAATATGGGACTATGTGAAAAGACCAAATCTACGTTTGATCAGCATACCTGAAAGTGACGGGAAGAATGAAACCAAGTTGGAAAATACTCTTCAGGATATTATCCAGGAGGACTTCCCCAACCTAGCAAGGCAGGCCAACATTCAAATTCAGGAAATACAGAGAACACCACAAAGATACTCCTCGAGAAGAGCAACCCCAAGATACATAATTGTCAGATTCACCAAGGTTGAAATGAAGGAAAAAATGTTAAGGGCAGCCAGAGAGAAAGGTCGGGTTATCCACAAAGGAAAGTCCATCAGACTAACAGTGGATCTCTCAGCAGAAACTCTACAAGCCAGAAGAGAGTGGGGGCCAATATTTAACATTCTTAAAGAAAAGAATTTTCAACCCAGAATTTCATATCCAGCCAAACTAAGCTTCATAAGTGAAGGAGAAATAAAATCTTTTACAGACAAGCAAATGCTGAGAGATTTTGTCACCACCAGTCCTACCTTACAAGAGCTCCTGAAGGAAGCACTAAACATGGAAAGGAACAACCAGTACCAGCCACTGCAAAAACATGCCAAATTGGAAAGATCATCAATGCTATGAAGAAACTGCATCAATTAACGGGCAAAATAACCAGCTAACGTCATAATGACAGGATCAAATTCACACATAACAATATTAACCTTAAATGTAAATGGGCTAAATGCCCCAATTAAAAGACACAGACTGGAAAATTGGATAAAGAGTCAAGACCCATCAGTGTGCTGTATTCAGGATACTCATCGCATGTGCAAAGACACACATAGTCTCAAATTAAAGGGATGGAGGAAGATCTACCAAGCAAATGCAAAAAAAAAAAAAAAGCAGGGGTTGCAATCCTAGTCTCTGATAAAACAGACTTTAAACCAACAAAGATCAAAAGAGACAAAGAAGGCCATTACATAATGGTAAAGAGATCAATTCAACAAGAAGAGCTAACTATCCTAAATATATATGCATCCAATACAGGAGCACCCAGATTCGTAAAGCAAGTCCTTAGAGACCTACGAAGGGACTTAGACTCCCACACAATAATAATGGGAGACTTTAACACCCCACTGTCAATATTAAACAGATCAACAAGACAGAAGGATAACAAGGATATCCAGGACTTGAACTCAGCTCTGCACCAAGCAGACCTAATAGACATCTACAGAACTCTCCACCCCAAATCAACAGAATATACATTCTTCTCAGCACCACATCACACTTATTCCAAAATTGACCACATATTTGGAAGTAAAGCACTCCTCAGCAAATGTAAAAGAACAGAAATCACAGCAAACTGTCTCTCAGACCACAGTGCAATCAAATTAGAACTCAGGATTAAGAAACTCACTCAAAACCGCACAACTACATGGAAACTGAACAACTTGCTCCTGAACGACTATTGGGTAAATAATGAAATGAATGCAGAAATAAAGATGTTCTTTGAAACCAATGAGAACAAAGATACAACATACCAGAATCTCTGGGACACATTTAAAGCAGTGTGTAGAGGGAAATTTATAGCACTAAATGCCCGCAAGAGAAAGCAGGAAAGATCTAAAATGGACACCCTAACATCACAATTAAAAGAACTAGAGAAGCAAGAGCAAACAAATTCAAAAGCTAGCAGAAGACAAGAAATAACTAAGATTAGAGCAGAACTGAAGGAGATAGAGACACACACATACACAAAACCCTTCAAAAAAATCAATGAATCCAGGAGCTGTTTTTTTTTAAAAAGATCAACAAAATTGACACACCGCTAGCAAGACTAATAAAAGAAAAGAGAGAAGAATCAAATAGATGCAATAAAAAGTGATAAAGGGGATATCACCACTGATCCCACAGAAATACAAACTGCCATCAGAGAATACTATAAACATCTCTACACAAATAAACTAGAAAATCTAGAAGAAATTGATGAATTCCTGGACACATACAGCCTCCCAAGACTAAACCAGGAAGAAGTGGAATCTCTGAATAGACCCATAATAGGCTCTGAAATTGAGGCAATAATTAATAGCCTACCAACCAAAAACAGTCCAGAACCAGATGGATTCACAGCCCAGTTATACCAGAGGTACAAAGAGGAGCTGGTACCATTCCTTCTGAAACTATTCCAATCAATAGAAAAAGAGGGAATCCACCCTAACTCATTTTATGAGGTCAGCATCATCCTGATACCAAAGCCTTGCAGAGACACAACAAAAAAAGAGAATTTTAGACCAATATCCTTGATGAACATCGATGCAAAAATCCTCAATAAAATACTGGCAAACCAAATCCAGCAGCACATCAAAAAGCTTATCCGCCACGATCAAATCGGCTTCATCCCTGGGATGCAAGGCTGGTTCAACATATGCAAATCAATAAATGTAATCCATCACATAAACAGAACCAATGACAAAAACCACATGACTATCTCAATAGATGCAGAAAAGGCCTTTGACAAAATTCAACAGCCTTCACGCTAAAAACTCTCAATAAGATAGGTATTGATGGGACTTATTTCAAAATAATAAGAGCTATTTATGACAAACCCACAGCCAATATCATACTGAATGGGCAAAAACTGGAAGCATTCCCTTTGAAAACTGGCACAAGACAGGGATGCCCTCTCTCACCACTCCTATTCAACATAGTGTCAGAAGTTCTGGCTAGGGCAATCAGACAAGAGAAAGAAACAAAGGGTATTCAATTAGGAAAAAAGGAAGTCAAATTGTCCCTGTTTGCAGATGACATAATTGTATATTTAGAAAACCCCATCATCTCAGCCCCAAATCTCCTTAAGCTGATAAGCAACTTCAGCAAAGTCTCAGGATACAAAATCAATGTGCAAAAATCACAAGCATTCCTATACACCAATAACAGACAAACGGAGAGCCAAATCATGAGTGAACTCCCATTCACAATTGCTACAAAGAGAACAAAATACTTAGGAATCCAACTTACAAGGTATGTGAAGGACCTCTTCAAGGAGAACTACAAACCACTGCTCAGCAAAATAAAAGAGGACGCAAACAAATGAAAGAACATTCCATGCTCATGGATAGGAAGAATCAATATTGTGAAAATGGCCATACTGCCCAAGGTAATTTATAGATTCAATGCCATCCCCATCAAGCTACCAATGACTTTCTTCACAGAATTGGAAAAAAACTACTTTAAAGTTCATATGGAACCAAAAAAGAGCCCGCATTGCCAAGACAATCCTAAGCAAAAAGAACAAAGCTGGAGATATCATGCTACCTGACTTCAAACTATACCACAAGGCTACAGTAGCCAAAACAGCATGGTACTGGTACCAAAACAGAGATATAGACCAATGGAACAGAACAGAGGCCTCAGAAATAACACCACACATCTACAACCATCTGATCTTTGACAAACCTGACAAAAACAAGAAATGGGGAAAGGATTCCCTATTTAATAAATGGTATTGGAAAAACTGGATAGCCATATGTAGAAAGCTGAAACTGGATCCCTTCCTTACATCTTATACAAAAATTAATTCAAGATGGATTAAAGACTTAAATGTTAGATCTGAAACCATAGAAAACCTAGAAGAAAACCTAGGCAATACCATTCAGGAGATAGGCATGGGCAAGGACTTCATAACTAAAACACCAAAAGCAATGGCAACAAAAGCCAAAATAGACAAATGCAATCTAATCAAACTAAAGAGCTTCTGCACAGCACAACTACCATCAGAGTGAACAGGGAACCTACAGAATGGGAGAAAATTTTTGCAGTCTACCCATCTGACAAAGGGCTAATATCCAGAATCTACAAAGAACTTAAACAAATTTTCAAGAAAAAAACAAACAACCCCATCAAAAAGTGGGCAAAGGATATGAACAGACACTTCTCAAAAGAAGACATTTATGCAGCCAACAGACACATGAAAAAATGCTCATCATCACTGGTCATCAGAGAAATGCAAATCAAAACGACAATGAGATACCATCTCACACCAGTTAGAATGGCGATCATTAAAAAGTCAGGAAACAACAGATGCTAGAGAGGATGTGGAGAAATAGGAATGCTTTTACACTGTTGGTGGGAATGTAAATTAGTTCGATTGTGGAAGACAGTGTGGTGATTCCTCAAGGATCTAGAACTAAAAATACCATTTGACCCAGTGATCCCATTACTGGGTATATACCCAAAGGATTATAAATCATGCAACTATAAAGAAACATGCACACATATGTTTATTGCAGTACTAATCACCATAGCAGAGACTTTGAACCAACTGAAATGTCCATCAATGATAGATTGGATTAAGAAAATGTGGCACATATACACCATGGAATACTATGCAGCCATAAAAAAGGATGAGTTCACATCCTTTGCAGGGAAGTGGATGAAGCTGGAAACCATCATTCTGAGCACACTATCACAAGGACAGAAAACCAGACACTGCATGTTCTCACTCATAGGTGGGAATTGAACAATGAGAACACTTGGACACAAGGAGGGGAACATCACACACTGGGGCCTGTCTGGGGGTGGGGGGCAGGGGGAGGGATAGCATTAGGAGAAATACCCAATGTAAATGACGAGTTAATGGGTGAAGCAAACCAACGTATCACATGTATACCTATGTAACAAACCTGCACGTTGTGCACATGTACCCTAGAACTTAAAGTATTTATATATATATGTATATATATGTATGGTAAGATGTATATATATATATATATATATATATATAAAGATGTGCAAAAAAGTTATGTAACATTCACTACAAAAGAGGCTAAAATCAAGCATGGTTATAGCTCAGAAAGGAGAGACCACATCTAGGCAATTAAAGGGAATAGAACAGAATGGTTAAATCCCTAAACTTTACAGTCAGACAGCCTTAGTTTTGAGCCCTAATTCTGCCACTCATGAGTTTATGTGATCTAGGGATATAACCTCTTTAAACCATGGTTTTGTTATCAGTGAAATGGGGATACTATTAGTTGGAAAAATGAAATGAGATACTGCATATAAAGTGTCAGCTACCCATTATGAGTTTGTAGAGTGACTAAAGTCTCATCATATCATTGTCATCGTTATCATCATCATCATCAAAGGCTTTGTGATGAAGGCACTCACTATCTGGATCGGCAGACATATGACAGAAGACTGAACAACCAGAAGTTATGAAGATAGGTACTGTGGGTGTTAGAAAGATTCATGGCAAAACAGGGAAGGCAAGTGGTACTATTTAATGGAAACATTGGGTAGTTCCAGGAAAGTAATGGGAAAGAACATTGGGAAGTTAGACTTAAATGCCAGACTGGGAAATTTAGTCTTTATTCTGCAGGCAATACTGAGGCTTTACAGGATTCTAAACATGGAAGTGACTGGTTCAGAGCCAGCTGTAGCAGGAATATTCTGGATGTTTGTGCAGGATGGACTTGGGAGGGTGAGGGCAGATGAAAGCAGATAGCCACTTAGGGAGCTTTTCCAATGCTTCCAATGAGAAGTTGAGGCCCCTCTCTGGGATGGTGGTATAGAACAGGAAAAGATGGAATGAGCATGTGGGACACTGGGAAGAAAGAACTGGCAGAACTGTATCTAGCTGAATGTGAGAGACAAAGTGAAGAGGCAGAGTCAAAGAGAGTTCTGAAGGCTAAGAACTAGATGGCCAGGCATGGTACTACTATTCTAACAGAAATAAAGCACAGGGAGCCTAGTTTTAGGGGGGAAGATATATTTGCTTTTAGTTATGCTAAGTTTGAGGTGCAGTGGGACATCCAGCTAATAAGTGATAACCAAGAAACACTTGGAAATGTGATCTTAGAACTCAGACATATTTATTTAGAAGATATCTGCAAAGAGGTAGTAGCTAAAAGTATATAGTTGGATCAACTGTCTTTGGGTAAGAGTATTAACTCAAAAGGATCAGGGACTCTTGGAAAACACCTCCCATACCTAGGGGAGTGAAAGAGAAGCCTGTGAGCAAGGAGGAGGAGAAGGGAGAGAGAAGTGAGAACACCACACCATCAGAGAGGCTCCACACCATCAGAGAGGCCAAAAGTGGAGCAAATTTCATGGAGGATAGGAGTACTCAGAGGAATTATGAGCTGCAGAGAGGTCAAAAAAGAAGAACTGAGAATGGACCACTGGATTTGGCCATTAGGAAATCATTGATGATTTATGAGAGAATGAGTGAAAGAAAAAGCTAGATTACAGATGCAAAGCAATGAAATGGTGTAGGGGGAAAAGGAGACACTGAGAATATATTACTAGTTCAAGAAGTTCAGAAATGAAAGGACAGAGATAAGGGGGAGGCTCAAGGTGGGACCAGAATTGCTCTTCCCCAGATAAATGACCACTCATCAGTGTTTATTCAGAGATGTTTGTCTATACTCTAATAGAAGGAGTATTTGTGGGAGGATTCCAGAGGAGGGACTTTGGGACAAACTAGATTGAAAGGCAGGCTACAGCCATTCTAAGTTATAGAACATGTTATCTATATGTGTACAGCAGCATCTGTTTTAGCAGACAGAAGTCATTTATCATGCATCAACAGACTGAGAGAGAGGGGAACAAGAAACTCTCCTTCTCCTTCTCCACTTAGGAAAGCAAAGCTTGATCCAGTCTTTGAAAAGTATTTAAAAGCTTTGAAAAAGTATGTCAGCAAGGAAGGAATGCTAAGAAAAACAAGTGTCCATTGTGTTCCCTTCCATGACTTTTCCACCCAAATGTATTTTAGGAAATTGCCCAGGTGCATCATTAGAACACTCTAATATCACTATCAACACTGTCCGGGTTGATGGGACTTATATCTGCCGTGTTTTTCATTTTATAAAAAGCTCCCATGATCTCTTTTATCCTCACAGAATCCCCATGAGGTATTACCGTTCTCTATTTTACAAGGGAAGAAACTGAGGATCAGAAAGAATTAAGTGATTTTCCCCAAGTTACCCAGCCAGGAAAATGATAGAGCCCTGTACCCCTCATTCTTTTCAGTGTATGCTTTCATATAATATGGTCTTCACAGTATGGCTCTCTGACTATGGCATGACAAACCAAAGTGTACCAGGACTCTCATCTCTCTGGTTTTGGAGGCGCTATAATTTTTATCAATATAGCCTTAAATGGCGTTAGCTTTGGGGCACTTTTACCCCGTCTTGTTTTTGACTAAACAGTATCCAGTACATGGCCTGAGCTATTTTTTCCTGTGCTCCCTTTTCACCCCCATCTTAAAGGGCCCTGGGGCAGAAGTTTCAGCAATGTGTTTCCACCCTCCTTCATTTGCCCAGTTCAGTCAGGCCTCTGAAATGTATGACCAAATTCTCAATACTTACACCTGCTCCAGATGGTCAGGAAGCAGGAAAGCAACTCTCTCCCTCAATACCTAGTTTGTTCTAGTAGGAAGAGGGCCAGGCTGGGCTTGGTAGCTCATGCCTGTAATCCTAGCACTTTGGCACGCAAAGGCAGGGGTATTGCTTGAGCCCAGGAATTCAAGACCAGCCTGGGCAATGTGTCAAAACCCTATCTCTACAAAAAAAAATACAAAAAATTAGCCAGGCATGGTGGTGTATGCCTGTAGTCCCAGCTACTTGGGAGGCTGAGGTGGGAGGATCACCTGAGCCCAGGGAGGTAGAGGCTGCAGTGAACTGTGATTGTGCCACTGCACTCCAGCCTGGGCAACAGAGTGAGACCCCATCTCAAAAACAAAACAAAAAAAAAAAAAAAAAAGAAGGAATTAGAGGGAATTGGAGGCTGAAGGCCCAGCTTCTGGTGCGAACTACCAGTCTCACTCTGTGATCTTAGTTATATCACTCAATGCACTGAGCACCAGTTTCTTCATCAGAAAAATGAGGACAATAATAGCTATGTTATAAGTCTGCTTCAAGGATCCAATGAAACACTTGTGAAACACTTGCTAGGTTTAATTTTCTGCTATAGCCATCTTGAAATTCTTAGCAATTTTTGAAGGAGAAGCCCTCTGTCTTCATTTTGCACTGGGCCCCCCAAAAATTATATAGCTGGTTTCATCTGCATGCCCTTGGCCAAGTTACTTCACCTCCATAATCTATAATTAATTTAAATGAATTGAATTGTTAGGAAATCAATTGTTAGGACAATTCTCAATCCTTCCTCTACTTTAGCAAAGTTTGACACAGTGGATTAGTCTCTCCTCCTTGAAACAGTCTTTCCTCTTGGCTTCCGAGACACTATATTTTTCCAGTTTTCCTCTGCCTCACTGGCTGCTCCTTTGCTGTTTTCTCCCTAACCTGTTAGCACATCCAGAATGAAACTCTTGATCATCTCCTCCAAGCCTGCTTCTCCCAGTCTTCCTGATCTGTGAATGCTAACTCCATCCTTCCAGTTGTTCACAACAAATCTTTATCTTGATTCTTTATGTCTCACCCCATATTCAAGTTATAAGTTAATCCAGAATCTGACCATGGCTTCACCACTGCCATCATCCAAACCTTAATTATCTCTCATCTGGATCATTGCAATACCATTCTGATTGTTCTTCTTGCTTCCTCTGCCCCTGTCCCACATAGTAGCCAGAATAATTCTTTAAACATGTAAGTCAGATCGTATCACTCCTCTGTCCAAAACCATGCCATGACTACCCATCTCACTCAGAGTAGAAATCCTACAAGGGGCAATAATAGGCTTCTTCTCTGATCCCACCTCCTTAACACTCCCCTCCTTGGGCCATTTGCTGGTGCCCCTATACCTGGAATGCCCTCCCAGATATCAGCATGGCATATCTGGCCTCTCACCTCCATCAGTTCTGTTCACCTGTCACCCTATCAGTCAAGCCTTCTCTGACCACACTATTTAACATAGCAGCCACCATCAACCTCCTTTTTCTTATCCTATTATGCCCAGCTCAGTTTTCTCCAAAGCACTTATCACCATCTGACACATTATATATTTTATTTATTTCCTTATTGTTTATCTCTCCCCATTAAAATGTAGGTTTCATAAAGGCAGGGACTTTGCTGTTCAATTACTCTATCTCTAACACATAGGACTGCGCTGGGCACAGAATGAATGACAGTAGAAAGAGCTCTGGCACAGATGATGATATTGCTATTATTAAGTCACAGCAGCATCAAGCCCTGAGTGTATAAATTACTGTCCCAGGCTGCATGTTCATGAAGCAGGGAGTGAGGGCGATTATGGGGACTACAGTGAGCCAAGCCTCCCACCGGATCATACTGTGGAGACAGAAAAGTGAATCAGGAGCTGTATCTGCTCTCTAAGGGTTTGTGGCCTAGAGAGAGGTTTATGTATATATGCAAATAACTCTAGAACAAGGCAGCATTTGTCAAAAAATATGTGGACTTTAATGCCTAACACACATTCTGGAAATTCTAGTTAGAGAATTCTAACTAAATTTCTAACTAGAATTTTCTACAGAGAGAAGGGACCATGAACTGTGGCTTGTAAACTTACTGTAGGCTACTTCTGTCTCAAATTCCCGCTCTGGCCTGTTTATCATGCCAGAGACACCTTGCCTGACTTCCAATCTAGTTTGCTCCAAACTGTCTCTCCACTGGCCTCCTCCACCCAATATTACCTTCAATTTACTGTTAACTTGAAACCCCACCCTCTTACAGTCCCTCCACACTCTGCTTCTAGATACAGGGAACATGGGGCAGGGGTGGAATTGACTTAGGTAGGTTGTAGCAGGATATAAAGAATCTATTATTTCCTTGCAATACAGATGTACACACTTTCTCCTCTATGAGCCTACAGGGCACAGGGCTCAGGAACTGCACCACCCGTCTCTACAGCACAAGAGGGGGCATTAAGTAAAATTTGCTGAATTGTTGAACTGGGTGTTACGAGCTCTTAGTAAGGATAATTTTATTCAAGAAGTACCTCTGCATCCACTGAAGGTGTCCCAGAGGGATTCTATAATGTTATTTTATTAAACTATCCTAATGTAAGAAACAACCTAACTAATAAGAATTAAAACATATCAAATAAAGGGACCAATATTTAAAAAAACACTATTTTGTAATTTTTAAAGTTAGTTTGAGTTATTTAAACCCCATATCTGAAAATCCAAAATTTTCAAGCAAATAATGCCTGCTGTTCCGTGCAGGATTCCTTTGAGTAGGGGCTCCCTGAAGTTACCTGAACTTTTAGATACAGAGATTTACTTAAGAGAAGGACTGGGGAACTGAGAGAGGTAAAACTAAATATTAGGATTTAGTAATTAAAAACCAAGTTAAATTTTAGTGGCAGATACTTGGGTGTTTGTTATATCATTCTCGATACCCTTTAGTGTGTTTGACAGCTTGTTTCTCTAATATATTTACATGATACATACATTTTTATACCCAGGAAAGATCAAGCACACAAAATGATGACCCATCTCCTAATCTGTAAGAGATGCTGCTGGCAATAAGTAATAAAATACTAAGTATAGGTAACTCTCCTCCTCGGTTCTCAGTTTCTTTGTATACAAAATAGGCAGGGACTAGATGATTTTGGGCTTTTCCAGTTCTAATGCCTTAAGACTCCATGGAAGTAGTGGGTATCTATTCACATTACAAAGGTCTTTCTTTATAAAGAATCCTCTTCAGATTCTCTCTTTCTTTAGTGCATTTAAACTATGACTTGCTTTACCAAAATCTGGTTACTGTATTTTTATTGGTAGCTAACATTTACTGACCAAGTTCAATATGCTAGGCACACATAAAATGCCTCATGTGGATTACTGGACTTAATCATCCCAGTAACTTTCTGAGGTAGATACCAATATTGTCCCCATGTTATAGATAGGTAAATTGACTCCAAGGCTATCTAACCTGCCTCAGGTCACTGAATTAGGGAATGCCAACACTGGAATTCAAACTCACTTCAATTCAATCTGAATCCAGAACACATATATTAATCCTGCATCTCCCAGACTGGCTTCCTGTATCAGGAGGTGCTCAGGGTTTCTTCTTTAGTTGAACCATAGTAGTCTGTGGCTCCTTGTCTTCACAAATGGGGTTACTGCTTGGAGATAGGATGGTTCCTTTGATGATTTCAACTTAATTTCTGGGATATAATGTGGTGATATTTTCATTAAGAAGTAATTTTTCACCTTCCCCTATATGAGTAACAATGGATTTCACTAGTTATCTTGAGTCACTTGTGAATGATTTGGTGAGCCAAAAAGGGTACAAAATTGCTGTGAAATTCTAATTTGGTTCTTTATGTCTATTTCTTAACTAAGTCTAACAGCATACACAGCAAAACTGTACATTATTTTGCAACAGATTAGGGTGAAAAAAGCCACATACAGGAAACCATGTAAGATTAATATATATCACACTTTCTAGAAACTTTTATATCCATTATTTTCACTTTCACAAGAACCGTATGAAGTAGGCAAGACAGGAATTATTTACCCATTTTGCAAATGCAGAGAGTCATAGAAAAGGGAGGTGACTTGCCCTGGGCCGCTGAGCTGGTTGGAGCCTAGATTGTGTTCTTTCTACACTAGGCTACCTCCATCTGTAAAAAGGAACATCGGATCCAGACACTTCCTGGCAGATAGAACCAAAAGAGTGCTGACTAGAGGCTGTGCCATGCCAGGCTGTGGTCAGAGAGTTTCCCTGTATAAATAGCAACCTATGCTAGAGGTTGCTAGCACCAGCCATTTCCCCTACTCACACCTGTGCAGTGTGATAAAGATAGTAGAATTAGCCTGCAGTTGTGGTCCAACCAGATAAAACTTTTAGGCGGGAAGTCAAGTGACAGGCAAACTTGTGTGTGTGGTTTTTTTTTTTTTTTAAGTGTTAGATGTTTTTGATATTTTAAAAAAGCATCTAGGCTGCTTGTGGAAGTCAGACCAAAATAGCAGGAAGGTATTGCAGCAAGATGGATTTGGGAAAGGACCAATCTCATTTGAAGCACCATCAGACACCTGACCCTCATCAAGAAGAGAACCATTCTCCAGGTAATGAAAAATACCTTAAGAGCTGGTGGCTGTTGAGAAGAATTTGGGGTATGATAATTTTCTCTTTTCAATGGATCTGGCCAAAAAAAAAAAAAAGGAAATAAATGAAAGCTAATGAGACTAGTTCATCCAATAATTTCATTCGATGGCTGTGGTAAAACAAGTGGATTCATACATTTCTATGGCAGCACAAATTTGGTCTAATGTTTGGAAAGAGATCTGGCAATAAGTGGTGAGAGCTATAATACTGCTTATTCTTTTGACTCACTAATCTCAGTCCTTGGATCTATCCTAAAGCAACATTTCTCAAAATGTTTTGTGGAAACTTAGGCCTTGAGATACCTTAAGACATTGTTTTAAATTTTTTTTGCTACATGGATCTCTTTGGCATTCTGATGAACCCAGAGACTCCTTCTTTGAATAAAATTTTTAAAGGCATAAAATTAAATATATAAGACTAGAAAGGGAATAATTACATTAAGATACAAATATCAAAATAAAAAATTGTGATATAGTAATATATATGATTATTTATAGATTACAATATCCAGTGGTGGGTCTAATAATAGTATCAAGTCAAATAAGTCATAGCCAGTAGGTGATATTTTAAGGTATCTGCAACAACTATAATGTGATAAAAAAATATGTGATTTCTTTATAGTGATCAAGTCATATGCTGAGGGGGAGGGAGAGCATCAGGAAGAATAGATAATAGATGCTGGGCTTAATACCTAGGTGATGGGATGATCTGCACAGCAAACCACCATGGCACATGTATACCTATGTAACAAACCTGCATATCCTGCACATGAACCCCTGAACTTAAAATAAAAGTTGAAAAAAAAGTCATATACTGCCAAAACTATTGTGGTTTGTTATCTACATTCATAATTGAAGGAACTGTCAATTTTAATTAGAGGTTGGTAAAAATAAAGATATAATTTTTCCTATAAAGAACCCTTATCCCAAGAACAAGAGGCACCATGGTTCAAGGGGCATGCTCTATTCTTTAGAGGTCCCAGTGTGGATTTGTATCACTTCACAGGCTCTAGGAAGCTCTACATCAAAGACTCATTAATTTTTCTCAACCTTAGACGGCAGCAGAAACTTTTTTGATCAAACCCTTAATTTTCCAAAGAACTTGAAAAAACACCATTCTAAGGAAAAAATACCAAAGAAAAGCTATATGCAATGAATATGCTTATTATAATTTGATATATAAGGCAAAGATAACTAGCAACAACCTAAATGCTCAATCCAAGAGGAATGATTGGGTAAATGAGAGTACATCAACTAGACTATGTATCACATTGTCATTAAAATTATCATTATGAAGACTACGTCATGGAAAATAGTTCTAATACAACGCTAGCTTAATAAAAAGATTAAAATTGTGGTATGCTATTCTTACAACTTTGTGTAATATAAAGACTGGATAGAAGTGAGGAATAAAATGAAAACAAGTTATCATGTTAAAGACAGCAAAATATGGCTACTTTTTTCATTACTTGTACAATATATAAAATTACTTTGAAGAAATTAATAGGTTGGTAGCACACTTCTGTACAAATACTACGTAGGAGTAGGTCTCTGACCTTTTCATTCAAAAACATTTGCTGAATGTCTGCTTCCAGGCTTTCTCTGGAGATACAAGGATAAATGAGATGCAGTCCTTGTCCTCAAAAAGCTAGGAGAAAAACCTAGCACAGAGACTCTGCCACTTGGCTACAGGACTTTTGCTGATAGACACCACAGTTCATCACTTTCTCTAATCACTTTCATTTTATTACAGAAGTCATTGGAACCTGGAGTTTGAGAAACAGAGAACGACTTAGAAAAAGAAAAGCTGAAGTGCATGAAAAGGAAACATCACAATGGCTATTTGGGTATGGTAGCATCACAAGGGAAAGGGAACTAATATATTTATTGAGGATGTTATGCATCAAGTAGTGCTGTGCACTTTACACACTGTATTTTATCTTTCCAACAATCCTGTAAATCAGGCATGGTTATCCCTATTTTACAGAAAAACAGAGACTAAGCCTCCAGTGAGTTACATCTCTTGCCTAAAGTCACACACACGCTGGTAAAATGGTGGGAAGAGAATTTTTTCCCTGGTCTCTTTTAATTAAAGCACTGAGCAACCAAATTATACTGTAGAGAAGCCTGGCGTTTAGCTCCTAGGTAATATAAACATAGAAGCATCCTGTTGGGAGTGGGAAACATCATTGAAGAAGCCTCCAAGATTGTTCGCCAAGCTTTCTATTAGCTAAATCTTTACTGAATGAGTGTGATTAACTCTCCATGGAATAAGCCAAAACATTCACTGTAAATGAGTGACAAAGACTTCAGATAACCTGTATGTTCACCTGTATGTAAATGCAGGAAGAGGGGGTACAATAACATGACTGTAAATTAGGCGGCATCTAATTGCATCCATTTCAAATATGATTGTGACAACTGGAGACTTGCTTGCTTGGAAGGGGAGCCCAAAGAGCCAAAAGTGCAGCATCCATCTAAGCCAAAGTGTCTCCACCTTGGCACTGCTGACACTGGGGTCAGGAAAACTTCCTGTTGTGTGGGGGGCTGGCTTGTGCACTGCAGATGTTTTGTAGCATTTTCTGGCCTCTAGATGCCAACAGCACCTTCCACCCCAGCTGTGACAACAAAATGTCTCCAAACATTGTCAAATGTCTTCTGGGGTGGGGTTGGGGGAAGACAGGCAAAATCATCCCCAGTTGAGAACCACTAATTTAAGCAAAGCACTCTTCCTAAGAAAGGGCATTTTCCAATCCCCCAAACCCCGCTGTGGACTGAGCACTGTCTGTTCTGCTACAACAGATGTTTCTATAACACCACGTTCACATACGATTGATAAATAGGAGAATGATGTCAGTATAATGTGGGGGTTGTGTTGGTTCATGATTTTTTCCTAGTCAGAAGAAAGCAAAATAGTGGGAAGAGAATTAAAGCTTTCAGCTGGAAAGAAAAAGCCTTCAGCTTGGCTGTTGTATAAGCAGGATTCTTTTCAGCCAGCATCCAGGGTTCCCTCCCCAGAGAGGCACAACACCAGCCTCGCGCAGCTCTCCATCAGGTGGCAGCTTGCACTTCCCTCCTGTGCCCAACTTAACGGCAACCCCGCTGGCTCAGAGCTCAGGTCTCAGCAGCTTCAAGCCTGCAATTACACTATATTTGCATTTACTATCCCCTGAGGCAGCCTCCAGCCACAGTAAACTGCTTGTCTAGACCATCCAAGTTCTCTCTCCTGGTACCAATTATTGTTTTAGTTAGTGTTAAAATGTTGCAAGGGTTTTGAATCATTTGTCCCAAGCCTATTTGCCCCACCTCCATAACCACTGTAACTTTATAGAGGATGATTTTGCAGAAAGTGAGGTTTTTTAGGAACACGTGTATCATTTTACAGTAGAAATATTTGTATTAGGGTCCTGTGGCAGGTCTATTGAAGATTATCCAATTAGCTCCCAAATTCCATACCACTAAGCAATCTTCCAATCATTACTTGGCTTCCCAAGTACTTATCTAAAGAGACAGTGCATTTGTTTGGGAGCCCAGAACCCAGGTGTTCTCCTCTCCTCCCCTCCTCCCTCCCCTCCCCTCCCCCTCCTCTCCCCCATCCCCTCCTCTCCCCCATCCCCTCCTCTCCCCCATCCCCTCCTCTCTCCTCCCCTCTCCTCTCCTTTTCTTTTTTCTCTTTCTCTCATTCATTCATTCATTCATTCGTTTTGAGACAGAGTCTCACTCTGCTGCCCAGGCTGGAGTGCAGTGGCACAATCTCGGCTCACTGCAACCTCTGCCTCCCAGGTTCAAGTGACTCTCCTGCCTCAGCTCCCAAGTAGCTGGGAATACAGGCACTGGCCACCACGCCCAGCTAGTTTTTGTATTTTTTAGTAGAGACGGGGTTTCGCCATGATGGCCAGGCTGGTCTGGAACTCCTGGTTTCAAGTGATTCGCCCACCTTGGCCTCCCAAAGTGCTGGGATTACAGGCGTGAGCCACTGTGCCCAGCCAGTCCAGGTATTTTCTACTATGTGACTTTGTATGTCTGTTCATTTAAAAATTGGTCTTTAGGTTTATATGTCAGTCTCCTTAAATCTGCTTGATGAGCTCTGCCCCTGATAAATGGAGGTAGTCTCAGTGTGCTAACAGAATCAGGTTTCTGGGCTTGCTGGGCTGAGGGTATTCACTCAAATGGATAACACCTTAGTGAGCCTCTTGGTAGCTGGCTGGACTTGCTCTGGTGATACATCTCTATAATGCTAAGGCCTGTGCCCTCTTTTCTCACTACAACATACCATACAGTGAAACTTTATTAGTTTCAGAGAGAGGCAGCAGAGTGCATGGTTATGAGCCTGGCTGTTAAAGCCAGAATGACTAGATTCATAGCCTGGCTCCCCTACTTGGTACCCAGAGCCCTTGGAAATATTATGGAAAATAAATAATTCTCATTATAAATGAATAGATTGGCACTCTGGTTTATATACTAGTCTCTGCATTTAGTCTGTGTGTATTACTTCACTATCCCTGAGTAAACTCATACTCAGGGTTTCTAGACCTGCAATCCAGGCACGGCTCCTTGTCTGTGCAGCCTGCAGGTGGATAATGTATATGGCTTGATTATCAAATACAAGTGTTGGGCAAGTTACTCAACATCTCTGTGTTTCAGTTTTGTCATTTGCAAAATGAAAATAATAACTATCTACTTCATAGACTGATGTGAAGATTATATGAGATAACAAAATAACTAAATTATTTAAACAGTGCCTGACATATACAAGCACTATAAGTGTTTCCTGTATTCATATGAGTCCTAATTTATATTTGAATAATTCATTCATGTAAGTTATTATATATAATTCTTATAACCACCACATGAAATTGGGCCGATATTATTTACCTCATTTCACTTACAAGGAAACCAAGGCATGTAGAGGTTAAGTGACTTGCCCACAACCATGAGAGAGTACAGACTAAAGTTTAGGCCACATAAGTATTTTTTGCATTTTTTGAAAAACTACCTGGGAAGACATGGACTATTACATTACTCAGATCTCCTCATACAAAGATTTAAATAACAAATTCTTTAGGATTTAATATCTAGGAAAAAATATGTGTTTCCTAAGGAACTTGGATTACTATTAATATCTTTTTCAAAAAATTTATCAGAATTTTATGATTTATCTTGTCACCTTGGTTACTTGTAGTAATAGTTCAAAATGCTGAGGTGCCATAACTATCATCTTTAGATTTCCCTTTTTTTTTTTTTTTTTGAGACAGCATCTTATTCTGTCACCCAGGCTGGAGTGCAGTGGCACAATCTCAGCTCACTGCAACCTCCATCTCCTGGGTTCAAGCGATTCTCTTGCCTCAGCCTCCCAAGTAGCTGGGATTACAGACGTGCACCACCATGCCTGGCTAATTTTTGTATTTTTAGTAGAGACGGGGTTTCACTATGTTGGCCAGGCTGGTCTTGAACTCCTGATCTCGTGATCCACCAGCCTCGGCCTCCCAGAGTGCTGGGATTACAGGCGTGAGCCAACGCACCCGGCCTAGATTTTCTTTTTTAAATATAATTTTCAATATTATTTTGGACTGCTCTGTTACATCTATACCTTTTTTTCTTTTTTTCTATAGCCTCATATTAGAAGTGAACATATATACTTTTTTGATATTGACTTCAAACTGTGTTTGGTGAGGTAATCTTTTAAAAACACTTTTTTACAAAGGAAATTTCAAACATACACAAAAAATGGAACAGGGTATACTTTTTTTTAAATATGCAAGGAACGATGGGCACTATAAAGATGTAAAAAACACTGGTTTTTATCTCCAAAGACTGTCTAAAATGTTTACTAAAAGAAATACAGTTTCTTCAGAAATAACTACAGTATGAGGCAGCCTACATTCCTTGCCTTTAGCATGGTACACCCAATAAGTCCTATAGGAGTGCTAAGCTGGGAGAGCATTTTAGTCCTGTAGTCTCTTAGAGAAGGCTCCATGGAGCGGGTAGCATGAAACAGAATTTCAGTAGATTTAGAAAAATGATGAAATGCTTATTTATAGTACTTCCCCCAGCCCCCAGCCCATCTGTATTAGCCATCTGTATTTGGTTGTATTTGCAGTGCCTAACAATTTGTCACTGGCTGCAATTTCCATGCATATCCTTTCATCTTCTAGATCTTTAATTTATTAATTAGGAATAGGTATAATATGGCCACTCATGCCTATCTACCTGACTTCTTTTTTTTTTTTTTTTCTTGGAAGCTGGGTTTTTTTTTTTTTTAATTGATCATTCTTGGGTGTTTCTCACAGAGGGGGATTTGGCAGGGTCATAGGACAATAGTGGAGGGAGGGTCAGCAGATAAACAAGTGAACAAAGGTCTCTGGTTTTCCTATGCAGAGGACCCTGCGGCCTTCCGCAGTGTTTGTGTGTGTCCCTGGGTACTTGAGATTAGGGAGTGGTGATGACTCTTAACGAGCATGCTGCCTTCAAGCATCTGTTTAACAAAGCACATCTTGCACCACCCTTAATCCATTTAACCCTGAGTGTACACAGCACATGTTTCAGAGAGCACAGGATTGGGGGTAAGGTCACCGATCAACAGGATCACAAGGCAGAAGAATTTTTCTTAGTACAGAACAAAATGAAAAGTCTCCTGTGTCTACCTCTTTCTATACAGACATGGCAACCATCCGATTTCTCAATCCTTTCCCCGCCTTTCCCCCCTCTCCATTCCACAAAACCGCCATTGTCATCATGGCCCGCTCTCAATGAGCTGTTGGGCACACCTCCCAGACGGGGTGGTGGCTGGGCAGAGGGGCTCCTCACTTCCCAGTAGGGGCGGCCGGGCAGAGGCGCCCCTCACCTCCCAGACGTGGCGGCTGGCCGGGCGGGGGGCTGACCCCCCCACCTCCCTCGCGGACGGGGCGGCTGGCCGGGCGGGGGGCTGACCCCTTCCACCTCCCTCCCAGATGGGGTGGCTGGCCGGGCAGAGGGGCTCCTCACTTCCCAGTAGGGGCGGCCGGGCAGAGGCGCCCCTCACCTCCCGGACGGGGCGGCTGGCCAGGTGGGGGGCTGACCCCCCCACCTCCCTCCCGGACGGAGCGGCTGGCCGGGCGGGGGGCTGACCCCCCCACCTCCCTCCCGGACGGGGCGGCTGGCCGGGCGGGGGGCTGACCCCCCACCTCCCTCGCGGACGGGGCGGCTGGCCGGGCAGAGGAGCTCCTCACTTCCCAGTAGGGGCGGCTGGGCAGAGGTGCCCCTCACCTCCCGGACGGGGCGGCTGGCCGGGCGGTGGGCTGACCCCCCCACCTCCCTCCCGGATGGGGCGGCTGGCCTGGCGGTGGGCTGACCCCCCCACCTCCCTCCCGGACGTGGCGGCTGGCCGGGCGGGGGGCTGACCCCCCCACCTCCCTCGCGGACGGGGCGGCTGGCCGGGTGGGCGGCTGACCCCCCCACCTCCCTCCCGGACGGGGCGGTTGGCCGGGCGGGGGGCTGACCCCCCCACCTCCCTCGCGGATGGGGCGGCTGGCCGGGTGGGCGGCTGACCCCCCCACCTCCCTCGCGGACGGGGCTGCTGGCCTGGCGGGGGGCTGACCCCCCCACCTCCCTCGCGGACGGGGCGGCTGGCCGGGCGGGGGGCTGACCCCCCCACCTCCTTCCCAGACGGGGCGGCTGGCCGGGCGGGGGGCTGACCCCCCACCTCCCTCGCGGACGGGGCGGCTGGCCGGGCGGGGGGCTGACCCCCCCACCTCCTTCCCGGACAGGGCGGCTGGCCGGGCAGAGGAGCTCCTCACTTCCCAGTAGGGGCGGCCGGGCAGAGGTGCCCCTCACCTCCCGGACGGGGCGGCTGGCCGGGCGGTGGGCTGACCCCCCCACCTCCCTCCCGGACGGGGCGGCTGGCCGGGCTGGGGGCTGATGCCCCCACCTCCCTCGCGGACGGGGCGGCTGGCCAGGTGGGCGGCTGACCCCCCCACCTCCCTCCCGGACGGGGCGGTTGGCCGGGTGGGGGGCTGACCCCCCACCTCCCTCGCGGACGGGGCGGCTGGCCTGGCGGGCGGCTGACCCCCCCACCTCCCTCGCGGACGGGGCGGCTGGCCGGGCGGTGGGCTGACCCCCCCACCTCCCTCCCAGACGGGGCGGCTGGCCTGGCGGGGGGCTGACCCCCCCACCTCCCTCCCGGATGGGGCGGCTGGCCTGGCGGGGGCTGACCCCCACCTCCCTCCCGGATGGGGTGGCTGCCGGGCAGAGACGCTCCTCACTTCCCAGACGGGGTGGCTGCCAGGCGGAGGGGCTCCTCACTTCTCATATGGGGCGGTTGCCAGGCGGAGGGTCTCCTCACTTCTCAGACGGGGCGGCTGGGCAGAGACGCTCCTCACCTCCCAGACGGGGTCGCGGCCGGGTAGAGGCGCTCCTCACATCCCAGACGGGGCGGCGGGGCAGAGGCGCTCCCCACATCTCAGACGATGGGCGGCCGGGCAGAGACGCTCCTCACTTCCTAGATGGGATGGCGGCCGGGAAGAGGCGCTCCTCACTTCCTAGATGGGATGGCAGCCGGGCAATGACGCTTCTCACTTTCCAGACTGGGTAGCCAGGCAGAGGGGCTCCTCACGTCCCAGACGATGGGTGGTCAGGCAGAGACGCTCCTCACTTCCCAGACGGGGTGGCGGCCGGGCAGAGGCTGCAATCTCGGCACTTTGGGAGGCCAAGGCAGGCGGCTGGGAGGTGGAGGTTGTAGCGAGCCGAGATCACGCCACTGCACTCCAGCCTGGGCACCATTGAGCACTGAGTGAACCAGACTCCACCTGCAATCCTGGTACCTCGGGAGGCCGAGGCTGGCGGATCACTGGCAGTTAGGAGCTGGAGACCAGCCTGGCCAACACAGCGAAACCCCGTCTCCACCAAAAAAATACGAAAACCAGTCAGGCGTGGCGGCGCGCGCCTGCAATCGCAGGCACTCGGCAGGCTGAGGCAGGAGAATCAGGCAGGGAGGCTGCAGTGAGCCGAGATGGCAGCAGTACAGTCCAGCTTCGGCTCGGCATCAGTGGGAGACTGTGGAAAGAGAGGGAGAGGGAGACCGTGGAAAGAGAGGGAGAGGGAGACCGTGGGGAGACGGAGAGGGAGAGGGAGAGGTCTACCTGGACTTCTTAACTTCAAGAAGTGCTTTTGCAGCCTTTGACCCCTTACAGTATACCTCATTTGATATATACTGTAGCAACTTAGAATTCTTTACACAAAATAATGTATTTGATAATCAAGCCATATACAGGATCCACCTGTAGGCTGCACAGACGAGGAGCTGTGCCAGGTCTAGAAATTCGATTTGTATGAGTTTACTCAGGGGTAGGGAAGTAACACACAAAGACTAAATGCAAAGAGACTAGTGTATAAACCAGAATGCCACTCTATTAATTTGTAATGAGAATTATTTATTTTCCATAACAAAACTTTAAGAATATGCTATAACACACGCAAGCACGCATACGCGCATGCACTACCCTCACCAAGAAGGCTCCTGGTAAGCATGGTATCAATGCCACGAAGTCCTGGAGAAACATTCCCTCTCCTAAGAATTGAGAACATTTAGTGCTGCTCCTTCATTTTACAAACAAGGAGATTGAGGCCCAGAGAGATTAAGTGACTAGTTCATGATCCTTGTGCAATGAGGCAGTGGGGGACCTGGCACTGTTATTACAAGCATTTATTTGAATTCTGTAGCACCACTGCTGACACTAATTCTGTTCTTTCTGCAGAGAACAGAAAAAACGCAAGCAGCAGAGAACAGGAAAAGGAAATCGAAGAGGCAGGAAGAGACAACAAAACACAAAATTGAAGGTGGAGCCTCAGCCACAGATAGAAAAGGAAATAGTGGAGAAAGCATTGGCACCTATAGAGAAAAAAACTGAGCCACCTGGGAGCATAACCAAAGTATTTCCTTCAGTAGCCTCCCCGCAAAAAGTTGTGCCTGAGGAACACTTTTCTGAAATATGTCAAGAAAGTAACATATATCAGGAGAATTTTTCTGAGTACCAAGAAATAGCAGTACAAAACCATTCTTCTGAAACATGCCAACATGTGGCTGAACCTGAAGACCTCTCTCCTAAAATGTACCAAGAAATATCTGTACTTCAAGACAATTCTTCCAAAATATGCCAAGACATGGAGGAACCTGAAGACAACTCTCCTAACACATGCCAAGTAATATCTGTAATTCAAGACCATCCTTTCAAAATGTACCAAGATATGGCTAAACGAGAAGATCTGGCTCCTAAAATGTGCCAAGAAGCTGCTGTACCCAAAATCCTTCCTTGTCCAACATCTGAAGACACAGCTGATCTGGCAGGATGCTCTCTTCAAGCATATCCAAAACCAGATGTGCCTAAAGGCTATATTCTTGACACAGACCAAAATCCAGCAGAACCAGAGGAATACAATGAAACAGATCAAGGAATAGCTGAGACAGAAGGCCTTTTTCCTAAAATACAAGAAATAGCTGAGCCTAAAGACCTTTCTACAAAAACACACCGAGAATCAGCTGAACCTAAATACCTTCCTCATAAAACATGTAACAAAATTATTGTGCCTAAAGCCCCCTCTCATAAAACAATCCAAGAAACACCTCATTCTGAAGACTATTCAATTGAAATAAACCAAGAAACACCTGGGTCTGAAAAATATTCACCTGAAACGTATCAAGAAATGCCTGGGCTTGAAGAATATTCACCTGAAATATACCAAGAAACATCCCAGCTTGAAGAATATTCACCTGAAATATACCAAGAAACACCGGGGCCTGAAGACCTCTCTACTGAGACATATAAAAATAAGGATGTGCCTAAAGAATGCTTTCCAGAACCACACCAAGAAACAGGTGGGCCCCAAGGCCAGGATCCTAAAGCACACCAGGAAGATGCTAAAGATGTTTATACTTTTCCTCAAGGTAAGGACTGTTTATAGCACCAAGGTAGGTACATCTCCCCCAGAGTAGTGATTTACAACTTTCTCTGACAATCCTGGGTTATTCCCGGTTATTTCAATGGATACTATGAATTTCATTGACTAGTTTTAAGTGAACAATATTTTCATGCAACCAATGTCTGTCTTGGCATATTTCAAAGAGTTAAAAAAATTGAAAATGCAAGCATGTACATTAAGTACTTATTCATACTATCCATCCATTATGAGATGCTATAGTCAGTGAAATGAACCCAATATAGGATGAATTATTGCAAAATATTTTTAAAAATTAAGTCTACATTAACAAGAAAGCTTGATGAATGAAGTTTTTCTAGGAAATTTAATTTTCCTGATCAATGGAAAGCAGGTAAATTCATAGTACGAAGTACTGAGGGAGATACAAAGTTGTAAAATATAATCCTGTTACTAGGGAATTCATTCTTGTAGGATTTATCAGGTTTACTAAAAACCCTTTCTATTTCAAGATTTGTTCCTGCAAAACTTTTTCCTGAGTATAGGAATTTGAAAATAATGCAACCTTTCTTTAATTTCACTTGCCTCAGAGACATAACTGAGAACTTCAGCTCTCTTCATACAATACTGTAGACAGTATAAGAAATGGACTGAGTCTATCAGACCATAGTTATCCCCAGAAAACTGATTTCTAAAGAAATCCCTTTAGTAGTTTACTTGCTCTTTATCCTAAAAGATGAGTGCAACAAAAACATGGTGCTAGTTGGTTTCCAAGTAATACCAGTTTTGAGGAACTACTTTAAAGAAATACATTGCAGCAAAAAGCAGGCATGTGAAGCAGTACGTGCACTGACAGAGTACCCTGCTGGAGAAGCAGCTCTAACCAACAGAGCGTCCTGATTCCTAACTGCTTCATTCTAAACCCAGCAAGGTCGATATGGTCAATTAATTAACGCTTATTTTATTTTTGGCTTTGTTTGACCAAATAAATAGGAATATCTACTTTTCCTGATTATAAAAGTAGTAAGTGTTCATTATAATAAAGCAATATGTAAGTGAATATCAAGTAAAGTAAAAGTCCCCTATAATACCATCTTCTATCTTCAGTTCCCAATGTTAAGGTTGTTTTGTTTCAGCAAATGAGACAGTACCCATCCTATTCTGTAACTTGTTTTTGTTTTCATTTACAATATGTATTGGAGCCATCTTTATGATGTCTTTTGTAACAACTGCATAGTACCGTGCTATATGTATATTCAACCAGTCTCTATAAGGATGAATACTTAGGTTACTGCCAAGTTTTACTATTACAACAATGTTCAATGAACATCATTGGGAATAACATTTATTTAGTTAACATTTATCTGGTACTTTTCTATGTGCCAGACACCATATTAAATATTTTATGTGGTTTATTTTATTCAATGTTAAAAGCTCTACTGGATAAATAATACTCCCATTCTAAATATAAGGAAATGGAGGCACTGGAGGCTGAAGTTTGTCTGATTATTTCCTTTGAATCAACCCCTAGAAATCAAATTGTTGGGCCAAACGGTACCCAAATTTAAAGTTTGAATATACAGTCAGTCAGACTAGCCTCCAGAAATGTGGTAGCAATTCACACAAGACAGGTGCCTTTTCCCCACACCCTTGTCAGCACTGTACATTATGACATTTTAAAAATCCTTGTCTGTCTGCTAGGTTAAAAAATACACTTGATCTTAGCCAAAAGGCTGAGAAGTGATAGGTTAAAAAATAAAACACACCTAATGGTCTTAATCACCCCCTTTTATAATTAATGTTACTAGACATCTTTTCAGGATTATTATAAATATAATTTTTTAAGAATTGCCTGTTTGAATCCTTATCCCATTCAACATTTTTTCTTTTTTCTGATTAAAAAAACCTCTTTAAATAATAGTTTTTACTATGTATATGTTGTAAATATTTTTCCAGTTGTCTTTGATTTGGTTTAACTTTGTTTATAGTGGTTTTCACCATATATAATTTTACTCTTTAGGTATTCGAACCTGCTAGTCTTTTCCTTTATGGTTTCTGGTCTCTGTGTTCTGCTTAGCATCCTAAGATTACTAAAAACACTATTATTTCTATAACTTTATGGTATTTAAAAATTTACCCCATCTGCGGTTTGTTGTTGTGTATGTTGTAAAGCAGTTTTTCTTCCTCCAAATGGAGAGTCAATTGTCCCAATACAATTTATTGAATCTATTTTTTATTTTATTTGATTTTACAGAAATGAAAGAAAAACCCAAAGAAGAGCCAGGAATACCAGCAATTCTGAATGAGAGTCATCCAGAAAATGATGTCTATAGTTATGTTTTGTTTTAACAATGCTCAACCATAAAGTTGTGGTCCAATGGAACATACAGCTTAATAGTTTATGCGTGATTTTCTCAAAATATTGTAAAACTTTTGACAATGCTCATTAATATTATTTTTTCTATTTGTAGACCATATCTGAAAGAAATAACATTTTTTAAGGCTCTACCACATAGACAATATCATGCTAGAATGTGTGTGTGTGTGTGTGTGTGTGTATGTGTGTATATGTCGGGGAGAGGATAGTGGTGGGAACAGACAAATAAGGAAGCGGGGAGGACTGGATAATTGGTTTTCCCCCCTAAGAACATTTATTTACGTCTTAAGAGCAGATAAGTGACTAAGACTGAACACATACATTTTGGGGAGTATATAGTTTTCTTGTAAATGCTGTTCAATTATTAATGTAACAGTAGCATCAAAATTTTATTCAGGCTTTAGTTGACTCTTTTGGTCAGTTTTAACAATTCTCCTTAAAAGATATTTTGGAGTGATGAATGTAGTTTACTTTTGTATTTGAATTTTGATTTTCTATTTTTATTTTTTAAATATTGTATTTGTGCATAATGTACATTAAATCATTATTACATGCTTAACTGTGTGGATACCATCATGTTAAGAATTGCGGAGGTTAGAAGACCTATCTAACACCCCACGGTGGGGTTAATTTGGTTTCATGGGGAAATAAAACAGAAAACAAATAATCACAAAAGAAAATAGTAAGGGCTGGTGCCATTTGAATGGTAGATACAAACAGAGAATGCTCACTTTTTGCTGGAGTGACCTGAAAAAATTACACAGGCATGAAGCCTTGAAAGACGGAAAGTATTTGCATAGATGAGGATAGCAGCATTACTGTATGTGACAAAGAGAAGGGTGAGTTCAAAACATGTTCAAGAGAACTGCAGGCAAACTATGGTTAATGTAGAGTCCATATGAAATAGTAGTAGGCTTGCATGCTGAAAAGCTCATATTACTAGAGCATAGAATAGTTTGCTTACCTAACCAAGAAATATATCACTTGTTAAAAATGGGGAATGAAGTCAGATTTTTGAACAATGGAATGGCAATTTCACTATTTTAGGAATATGATAAATATAGTGATAATGGTAAAGATTAACTGAAAACGACAAGAGACCGGGGCAGGAATAGAAGCTATTCTGGATGGGAAGATGTCTGAAAATCTACCCCGGTATTTTTTGTTTTCACTTTTCCTTCTGTTATTACAGAGGACTAAGGATATTTTTGCAAATAAAGTTTCATTCAGCAAGAACACACTTGCACAAGCTTTCCATACAGGCACTGTGCTAGGTACTAGCTACATCAAAGAACAAGACAGGGTCACAGTCCCTCAGGCATTCATGGTATAATGAACATGAGAGAGCAGTGGTTCTCTCAACCCTTCTGGTACATTAGACTCACCTGGGAAGGTTTCAAAAATACATATATGTCCAGACTTCTCCCCCAGGGATTCAGATTCCCCCATCTAGCTGATGTACAGGCATAGGTATATTTATTTTTTAATTGTTTTATGCTTCAAATAATAGTTTTTGGAGTAATAATTTTAGAATTACAGAAAAGTTGTTATGATAGTACAAAAGTTACTATATACCTTTCGCCCAGTTTACACCAATGTTAACGTCTTACATAACCATGGGCCATTTGTCAAAACTAAGAAATCAGGATAGTTACACTACCATTAACTACAGACATTATTCCGTTTTCATGAATTTTTCCACTAATGTCCTTTGTCTGCTTCAGGGTCCAATCCAGGATATAGAATTGCATTTAGGATGTTTTTATTTTAAAAGCTCTCCTGACAATTCTAAAGTGGAGGTAGGGTTGAGAACCACTAGTACAGTGGGATGTTACAATATTGTTTCCCTCCTATCTGCCTACCCCATTTTGTGTGTACATTAAATTTTTTACCATCAGGATGTATTCATTGCACAATTATTCATACCCCTATTATATTTATTACACAACATACTGAGGGCAGGGCAGCACAACCACATAATAGTTTCTTCTCTTTTTTTTTTTTTTTTTTTTGAGACAGAGTCTCACTCTGTCGCCCAGGCTGGAGTGCAGTGGCACCATCTCGGCTCACTGCAAGCTCCGCCTCCTGGGTTCACGCCATTCTCCTGCCTCAGCCTCCCGACTAGCTGGGACTACAGGCGCCCGCCACCACACTTGGCTATTTTTTTTTTTTTGTATTTTTAGTAGACGGGGTTTCACCATGTTAGCCAGGATGGTCTCGATCTCCTGACCTCGTGATCCTCCTCGGCCTCCCAAAGTGCTGGGATTACAGGAGTGAGCCACCGCGCCCGGCCACAACCATATAATAGTTTCTTACCTCTCAATGACACTTCAACATTTATACTTTCACATAAACTATTTTATTTGATCTGTACAAAAGTATGTGAAATAGGCCAGGCGGTGATTATCACTCTCACTTAAAGATGAGGGAATAACATAGAGGGAAGGTACTCACCCAAAGTCACATCTGACTTCCTCAGTGCTTTTTTTTCTTCTTTGGAATGTGCTTCTGTCTCAATTTCACCTGCCAGAGTGGGCCAAAATTAGAGGAAAAAAAAGAGTAAACTGAAGTCTCAAGTTCTAACAGTGTTGCATTAAGATGGACCTTAAGAGATTTGCATACGTACAGTGCACAGGAGCACAAAGATGAGATGGGGAAGGAGAGGGAAAGAGGAATGCAGTACATTAGAGGAAGCAGAATTTCTCTCTCCACCTCTCGGGACCCTTTCTGCTTGCCCTCTTACATCACTCCCTGCATTCACACACAACTTCTGCTTTCTCACCATTCTTGTTTAAACATCACTGTGCATCTAAAATTCTTCTGGCGTTCTTCTTGGCTTAGAACCTTTAGGTGACAGAATTAAAGTTTTGCAAGAATCCTTCTAGCTTGACTTTGTGCTGCCTTCCTCTCATGTTAGGTCAGAAACCCATGAACCATATGATATTATAGCCAAAATGATGTGTGAGACGGTTCAAAGCTTTAGTTGATTCTCAAAGGGGTCCTTCACCCAAATGAGAGGTTAAGAATCACTCTACTGAGAAGTGTTTCTCAAAGTAGTACAAGCTGAAGACTACATAATTATTTAGGTCATGTTTTTAAGGCAGATTTCTAGGTCTTACATCTGGAGGAGAGGTTAAGTCTTATAAACTGCAAATAATCACATATAATTCCAGACAAGATAATAAGAACTTCAAACCATAGACTAAAAAATGTGCTGCATATTTAAGTTCCTGTTTTCAGTCAAGAGAAATTTCACCTATAAAAGAGGTAGCAATCTATTTCCCTAGTATATTCAAATCAGCTTTGCATTTCAGTACTTGTCACACTTGGTAATTACATATTTTTTTGTGTGATTATCAACGTCTACCATGCCCTCCAGGAGGGCAAATATCTCTTTAAATCTAGTCTTTCCACAAATAAAGCGGGACTATCATTTTCAGCAACACCACCATCTAGTGGCAAGCGCAGTAATTCTGGCCCAGTTTTATAAACACACACATACACACACACGCGCGCGCGCTATATATATATAAAACAATGGTTTTCAAACTTGTTTCTCCAGCTGCACAGAGCTGTCCCTCCTAAAAAAAATGGCAGCCTTTTCCAAGTTGTCCTGTAAAAATGACCTGCCAAAAGACACTATATGAATTTGATCAGTTTTATCTTATTTTTTAAACCACAATCTTTAATTATTTGGCTCCTCCTGCTGGTTATTTTCTACCAGAAATCAATGACAAATGGACAGACATGGAAACATCTTTTCATGGTTGTTAGACTTTTCAATCTGTGACTCATATGCTTTTGAATATTTTATACTGCAGATAATGTTAACAGATAAAAAGATAAAAGATTTTAAAATTTCTCCCAGAAAGAGAATTATATACAGAGATAACTTACTACAGGTGAGAGACAGCATTACAAGTGGGTAAAAGGCTATCATTGCAAGGACAACTGGTCATTGCATGGGATTAAATGATTCTTGTTAGCTCTTAGCTTCTCAGAGCTGTCCAGAAACGACAATAATCCCCACAATGCACATGGCATGTTGACTCTTATAATTCCATTCTCACTTCAGTTCCGGTAAGGTGTGGAGCACAAGAAACAGTTTCCACTCCTTAACCCCTAGCACATAGTAGGGCTCCTTTATAACATCCACCACACTTGAGATAAGACTTATTTGGGGTTGTTTCTGACAAAGCACAACTTCTATTATGGAAAAATTTCCCACCACCCAGGGATAATTTTTTTTTTTTTTTTTTGATACGAGGTCTTGCTCTGTCACCCAGGCTGGAGTGCAGTGGCGCGATCACGGTTCACTGCAGCCTCAAACTCCTGGGCTCAAGCGATCCTCCCGCCTCAATCTCCTGGGTAGCTGGGACCACAGGTGTCAGAGAATTCTTAACATTTCTTAACGTCCAGTCCTTCCGCTCTGTGTTAATTACATATACACGTCCCTTAAAAATTAGAATCATACTGGACGTATAGGTTACTTAATAATATTTCGAGAGAGACATAGTTGCGAGTTCTTCATGGAGGTGTGTTCCCTCTCAAAAAGCGCGGGAACCTGGAGTCGCATTCTACCCTAGGAGGGCGGGCAACTGTAGCAGCTGTGTGTAAGATAAACGAGATTGGGGTCCCGGAGGGGCACACGCCCGGGATAGGGTTCGACGCCCCATGGAGAACTCACAGCTTCCCTCAACGCCACCCTGCGCGCGCGCACTCTCCTGGGTTCGCGGGACCGCGCCGGCGAGGCCACTGCGCATGCGTCAGGCATGGAGAGCGGAAGCGGAAGGTTGAATGCGTCCGGTGGGCACCTCAGCAACCAGTAGCCATGCGCGCCTTGGAGGAGACGGGGCCTCGGCCTACAGCGACCCCGTGCGGCTGCATGAAGCCGGATCTGGAGACAGGTAACTTCCAACACCGGCGGTGCCACACTCTGGAGAGGTTTAGGCTCAGGCAGCGGACTTCGTTGCCGAGAGGGGTGTGAAACGCACGATCTGGAAGTGACGTGCGTCATTCTTTTACCTACGGCGAAGGCACGGGTCACGTGCTGCGGAGACCACGTGATGTGCTTTGGCGCGGGATGACGTCATCTGGCTTGTTCCGCTTTGTTATAAGACTTGTACTGTCTGCGTAGTCTTGGCTGAGTAGCTGGAGCAGCTATGTGCAGCGTAGCGACTTTTCTCTTAGGGGTTTCCTTGCCATAGCGTATGGGAGGTGGTGTTAGGCGGGTTAGGAATTAATAAATGCCATAGAGAGGCATCCTGCGCTGTAGCAATGAGGAGAGAGAAGGGGGAAAGTTTCGGGGGGAGAAAATAGTTTTAAATTGGGCCTAGAAAGACAAGGCATGAATTTGTTTCTCTTTACTCAGACGTCTTCATAGAGGAATATATTAGCTTTAGAAACTGGAAAGCAAATGGAAGAAAATTAAAATAACCTGCCAGAGAAAGCCATTGTCAATATCTTGGTGTCTACCTTCCATGCTTGTTTCTTTGCATACACACTTGGAAAGTGAGGTACTATACGACCTGTTTAGTAACGTTAAAATAATTTTAAAAAAATCTTAACAGGGCAGTTAATGTTAATTATAACACTTTGGGCCGGGCGCAGTGGCTCACGCCTGTAATCCCAGCACTTTGGGAGGCCGAGGTGGGCGGATCACGAGGTCAGGAGATCGAGACCATCCTGGCTAACACGGTGGAACCTCGTCTCTACCAAAAAATACAAAAAAATTAGCCGGGCGTGGTGGTGGGCTCCTGTAGTCCCAGCTACTCGGGTGGCTGAGGCAGGAGAATGGCATGAACCCGGGAGGCGGGCTTGCAGTGAGCCGAGATCGCGCCACTGCACTCCAGCCTGGGCGACAGAGCGAGACTCCGTCTCAAAAAAAAAAAAAAAAAAAATTAACACTTTGTTTTGTTATTATTAATTTTTGTAGAGGCAAGCTCTCACCGTGTTGCCCAGGCTGGTCTCAAACTCCTGGGCTTAAGCAATCCACCTGCCTTAGCCTCCCAAAGTTTTGGGATTACAGGCATGAGCCACAGCAACCAGCCTAACGCTTTGTTTTAGATATGTGCTCTAATTTAACCAGCTTCCTGTTACTGAGCATTTAAGTTATTGCCAGTTTGCATTGTTCTAAAAGAAAGCTCTTGAAGCCGAAATGTTTGTGTACATTCTAAAGTTTGAACTTTGTTAAATTTCTTGGAAGTGCTATTACCTGGCCAAATGTGCTTATTTAAAAAAAATTGTTGCACACTGCCGATTACAGGTCTCATATTTTGACAGGAAGGAAAACGCAGAAGCCAGGGCTCAGAAGTCTACACAGTATAGATTTGGGGAGCTAGAAGTCTAAAGTGTTGGATGGAACAGGGAGGTGGGAACCTTTGGATTCTGATTGTGAAGAACCTTGAGTACCAGGCTAAGAAATACAAAGTCTGTTAACAGTGGAGAATATGAGAAGTTTAAAGTTAAAGAGCATAACACAAGAAACTCTAGGAGTGTTGAGGATTCGTCTAGAGTATTTTGAGAAGGGGAAGAACTTGCAGTGGGGACAGAAAGCCTAAGAAGGGTAATTTAATAGTACAGGCAGAAATGAAAAGGACCTGAACTTATTTTCAGAGCAAGACGTGTAGACAATCCTGTACACAAAAAACCCCACATTGATTGCTTGCTGGCTTTTTACTTATTACACAGTTAATACAGTTGTAATGTTTAAATGAGGAAAAAGCCTGAGCAGGGACTTTAAAAAGCACTCCTTGCTGGGCACCTTCTATTTTACTGGATGCTTTCCTATTTTATTAGTACTCTTACAGCTTTCCAAAGTAGGTAGTATCCCTTGTTTTGTAGATGAGAAAACGGATTCAGAGAGAGAAGCTAGTTTTTCCCATGGTCACACAGCTAGTGTAGTGGCCCTGTGTTGTTTTTATCCTTTCTGCATTCTGAAACCAGTCCTAATTCTCTCATGCTCCTTTGAGGAACCACTTCTCCCCATTTCCATGAGGTTCTTGTGCTGGTTTTTGGCATACCTGTGCTTATTTATCTCTATCCCTGCAAAGGCACCTAGCTAGAATTGTTGATTTACTTGTCTTTCTCTGTCAATGTACTGGAAACCCTTGAGGACGAGAACTGGTTCATATTTGTACCCCAAGTCCTTAGCACAGTGCTTACCAAAATGGTAGGTGTTTACTGTTCTTTTGGGTTTTTGTTGTTGTCGTTTTGAGATAGGCAAGAAGAAGAAGACCAGAATTCCCCTTGGCAAACAGTGTCAGGTCTCTGCTTCAAATAGCATTTATATTTCATAGCATTATCCCCAGGAGGGCACAGAGAATGTATAAATATATCCCAGAAGAGTTCAGACGTACTAGGATATGGATATTTGGTATTTTGAGAGTGGTCCCAAACATTTTAGAGTAGCAGAGTTAGAAGAACTCTTACAAAGTAGCTCTTGAGTATACTTTCAGTTCGTTGCTAATCCAGTGTTTTCTTGCTTATGTTCTTAAGGAGATGCACAAAGAGGATAGAAGTAAATCTAATTGGCAGCCACTTATATTTATCATATCATATGTGTAATCTGTGAAAAACAGGCATAGATTGATTTAGTGAAGTGATAAATCAGCTATAATATAAATTCCTAGGCCCCAAATCAAAGAGTCAAGGGCAGAAGTCTTTGATTACTTTACTGCTGACAGGACATTTCCCATGATATTGAAGCATGGTGTGATAGTCTCCTCAACCATTAAATTCCACTGTAGTAAGAGTTCTTGGTTTGTATCTTTTCTCCAAACTTAACACAATGTCTGGCAATTGTAGACACTTGGAAAATAGTGTTTCTCTCTTTCTTTTCTTTCCTTTCTTTCCCTTCTTTCCCTTTCCTTTCTTTTCTTTCCTTTTTCTTTTCTCTTTTCTTTTCATTTCTTTCTTTTTTTTTTTCTTGTCTTTGTGGAGCAGAGCTAACTCATGGGCAGTGTGCCCAGAGTATCAGCCAGAAAATGTTTCTTGAACAAATGAAAAGAAGACACAGGGATTTTGTGGCTGGGCTAGGGGTCTTTTTTGGCCATTTATCTTCCAGACATAAAGAAGATATACCAGGTCGTTTGGCCTCAGTTTCTTCATTTTTAAGATGTCTACTATATCTGTTCCATAGAAGCATGGATGAGGATTAAAAAGAAAAAACAAAAAACTGAAAACAATGCCTGTAAACATACTTGAACAAAAATTACAGTTGTCAAAAACATACAGAGTATGGATGGATCTTAGCCTCATAATATTGAGAGAGAAAAAGCAAGTCTGAGAAGACAACTTACAGTTTGGTGCCAGTTTTTATAGATCTTAAAGACAAAAATCAATGAAATACTGTTTAGGCATGCATGTACATGTAACAAAATCATATTCTAAAAGGAAGTGAATGATAAAGACCAAATTCAGGCTTCTGTTTATCTCAGAGGGAAAAGAAGGGTGTGAGGTAAGAGAAAAACAACCTAAAAAGAATAAGTCGTTAGTAACGCTCTAGTTTTTGGGATGGGTGGTGTATACACGGGGTTTCATCATATTATGCCATATAACTTATATGTATGTTGCATATAATATTTATATGTATCAAATAATGTAGCTTCTAGAAGTGAAGAGTAATGAAAGATACTGTGAGGGACAGCCCCGGACCTATAGTCTTACTGCTTATGCTGGTAGGGTAGATTTAAGGAAGCAGGAAATAGAAGTCTGAAGTGTCTTTATATCATCTCTCAGAAATTGATAACGCTGTCATGAAATGTGAAAATAATAAAAAAGTTATCAATAAATTCAAAGTGGTAGCCATGGAAACCTTGGACTTTAAATTTATATTGATAGTGTCTGGCCATTTTTTTTTTCTTTTGAAATATGTTATTACTTAAAAAAATTGTGATTTTTTTTTTTTTTGAGATGGAGTCTCGCTCACCTAGGTTGGAGTGCAGTGGCGTGATCTTGGCTCACTGCAACCTCCGCCTCCCAGGGTCAAGTGCTTCTCCTGACTCAGTTTCCTGAGTAGCTGGGACTCCAGGCATGCACCACCATGCCTGGCTAATTATTTTTTTTTTTTTGTACTTTTAGTAGAGATGGGGTTTCACCATGTTGGCCAGGCTGGTCTCGAACTCCTGACCTCAGGTGATCTGCCCACCTCAGCCTCCCAAAGTGTTGGGATTACAGGCGTGAGCCACCGCGCCTGGCCTAATTTGTGATTATTGAAAACACTTCAAATATTATAGAAATTACGAAGTTAAATTTAAAGGTAATTTAAAAATCTCACCACCCAGATTAACCACTGTTAAAAAAATTGGTGAATATTGGCCAGGTGTGGTGGCTCACACCTATAATACTAGCACTTTGAGAGGCCGAGATGGGCAGATTGCTGGAGGTCAGGAGTTTAAGACCAGCCTGGCCAACATGGTAAAACCCCTTCTCTACAAAAAAAAAAAAAAAAAAAAAAAAAAAAATTAGATGGGCATGGTGGCACGTGCCTATAATCCCAGCTACTTGGGAGACTGAGGCACGAGAGTCGCTTGAGCCTGGGAGGTGGAGATTGCAGTGAGCTGAGATCGTGCCACTGCACTCCAGTCTGGGCAACAGAGCAAGACTCTGTCTCAAAAAAAAAAAAACAAAAAACAAAAAACAAAACACAGCATTTGGTGCATATCCTTCCAGATAGCTTTCCAAACATACCTGTATGTGTTTAAGAAGGTAAATATGTAACAAATTTCCATAAGTGGGATTATATTATATATATTATTCTTTTACTTTTTCAGTTTCCACATTAATCAGTTTAGACATATATGATCTTTTCTTCCATGCAACATGAATTTTTTGAGTACCTACTCTGTTGCAGGCAATGTACTAGACAATGAGAATGCAGCGATAAACAAGACAGAAAAACTGCCCACATGGAGCTTATATTCTAGAGGGGCAGTAGGCTACTGGACCAAGCCTAACTTGAAATTTACCTTGCCTCTAGATATTTTAGCACCATGAGCTTATAAACTCTCTTTATTGCTTAAATTAGTTTATTTCATATGTTCTGTTGCTTTCAATTGAAGATATCCTTACTTATGTATACCCAGTGTTTCCTCATCTTTCATTATTCTCTGCCTCTTATTTCATACTCCAGCCAATCAAAATAGCTTGTTCCCTGCATATGCTATGACATTTCTCATTTACTTTTGTGTGCACTCTCTCCTCTATTAGAAATACCCTCATAGGCCAAGCACTGTGGCTCACGCCTTAATCCCAGCACTTTGGGAGGTCGAGGTGGGCGGATCAAGAGTTCAAGACCAGCCTGACCAATATGGTGAAACCCCATCTCTACTAAAAATACAAAAAAAAAAAAAAAAAAAAAAGTTGAGCGTGGTGGCGGGCGCCTGTAATCCCAGCTACTGGGGAGGCTGAGGCAGGAGAAATGCTTGAACCCGGGAAGCAGAAGTTGCAGTGAGCCGAGATCGGGCCACTGCACTCCAGCCTGGGCGACACAGCGAGACTCCATCTCAAAAAAAAAAAAAAAAAAAAAGAAAGAAAGAAATACGCTCATAGCCCTGGCCAGAGTCACATGACTTAGTATTGGTAGCGTAGAATTTTAATTATGGTCATAGTAGGTATTCTGAAAATGCCCCCTTACTTTCATTCTTTCTTTCTTTCTTGGACCATTATTCTTTCTAGTATATCTAAAGGGATATTACTATGTATGTAATGATGTATGTGTATGTGTGTGTATGTAATGATGAGAATACTTATACGTATTCATGAATACTATAAAAATCATTTTTATAGTTGCACGACACTAAGATTTTAAAACTATGAAACCAATGCATTAGAGAAAACATGTTTTCTTACAACTTGGTTTGACCTTTTGACTAATAATTTTTTACCTAATTTTCTCCTGTAGGGAATCTTTTAACTGAGCCAGTTGGCTACTTGGAATCTTGTTTCTCGGCCAAGAATGGTACTCCAAGACAGCCATCCATTTGTAGCTATTCTCGAGCCTGTTTGAGGATTAGAAAGAGGATCTTTAATAATCCTGAACATTCCTTGATGGGCCTAGAACAGTTTTCTCATGTTTGGTAAGTTGCTTTATAGTTAGATGTAGGATTTTGGGCCAGAACTTGCCCCCGAATAAAGTACTCTAGTTGAAGGCAACCTTGGAGTCTGCCATCCAGACCACCCTCATCTTTGTTTTGTTTTGTTTTTGAGTAGGGGTCTCTGTCACCCAGGTTGGAGTACAGTGGTGCAATAGCAGCGCACTGTAACCTCTGCCTCCTGAGCTCAAGGTATCCTTCCACCTCAGCCTCCTGAGTAGCTGGGACCGCAGGTGTATGCCACCATGCCTGGCTAATTCTTTTTTGTATTTTTGGTAGAGATGGGGTTTCACCATGTTGCCCAGGCTGGAACTCTCATCTTTTGCATGGATTTTTTATTTTTTTTATTTTTTAAGACAAGTGCAGTAGTGAGAAGAGGGGAAAAGTAGAACAAAAAGTTCAATCTGTAACTGACTGTGAACAATCAATTGAGATAACTCACTACCTTTGAACCAGCCTGTTGTATGGAATTTTGTACTGTATTTGTGCATATGATTATCTGTGTCATTTAGAGATCCTCAGGGAAGCTTGGGATCCACTGAGGTGGCATGTTCCATTTGCAGTTGGTTCTAATGGTGATGAATGCCTTCTGTTGAGTGGAAATTATAGACCTCCTTGACTCTGCCCCTGGGTCATTATTCTGCCCTCTAGACCAGGGGTCAGTAAACTATGGCCCATTTTTGTAAATTATTTTTATGGGAACAAAGTCATGTCCATTTGTTTAAGTATTGTTTGTGGCTGCTTTCATGCTATAGCAGCAGAGTTGAATAGTCTCTATAGTGACTGGTTGGCCTGCATGTCCTAAAATATTACTCTCTGACCTTTTACAGAAAAAGTTTGCAGATCCTGCTCTAGACTCATGTAGAATTAAGTATACTCCTAAAAGACAAGACACTGTAGAAATCTGGATACTTTAAGTGTTACCTATATTAGGGCCTGTGTTATACTAGCATTGTTTGTTGTCATTTCAAATTCTGTCCGTGTTTATTCTTCCTCACCTCAACATCAGCAGTCTGAATCGGTCTGTTTTTATTGGTAGAGACCTAAAAATTAAGTGTATATTCTGAAATAGTTTATTTTTCATGTCAATTTGGGGACAAGAGTAGATTAGAAAGAAAATGTATGTTCTGACCTAGTTTGTATTATGATCCTGATTGAATTATTTAAGTTAAAAACATTGATGATGGAAAAAATGGGTTCAGAAGTATATAAAGAGATTTTTCCTTATCCCTCCTGTTTTCCTCCCCTCTCTCCCTAACCCCAACCACTCATCAGAGCTTATTACTGTTAACAGCATGGTGTAGATCCTGCCAGACCTTTTAATTTTTTCTTTTTCAAGTACACATAGAAACAAATATATACATACAGAGTGGGTATTTGCTTTTTTAAAAAAAGTATGTTTTCTTCACATAACAGTATATACCATGGAGAACTTTCACGACAGTAGATTTACCTTTTTTTCTTTAATAGCTGTCTATTATTACAAAATATAGATGTATATTTTGTAATATACACACTCTTGTTAGTGGAGGGCTATGTTGTTGTTATAGTAACTGTGACAAACCCCCTTAGACACATTCTTGGCCACTTATGTATTTTTATGAACAGGATATCAGAAGTGGATATATTGGGTTAGAAGGTAAGCATATTTAGAATTTTGGGGAACTACTTCCAAATTATCCTCTAAAATTAACCAATGTGTACTTCAATAATATATGCAAATGACCTTTTTCTTACACCCTTCCCAACACAATATGTTATCAGTTTTTTACATTTTTGCCTGATGGGGAAAAAGAGTATTTTGGATTTTTAGTTTAATTTCTAAATTTAGAAATTTCTAATTATTAGTGAAGCTCAACATCTTTTCATATGGTTCTTAGCTACTTGCCATTTTTTTGTGAATTACTTATTCATGTTCTTTGCATAGTGTCCTATGTTGGGTTGTCCTTAGTAATTTGTAGGAACAATTTGTGTGCCACAGATATTAACCTATGGTCCATTATGTATGTAGCAAACGTTTTCTCTTAGGCTGACATTTTGTAGTACATAAATGTAATGATTTCATGAGTTCAAATCCGTTAGTTTTTCTTCTTGGCTTCTTGGTTTTGTATCTTTTTTAGGAAGGTCTAGTCATGCCAAATGGAAAAAAAAAGGAAGGTCTGGTAAAGGTATTTAACATTTCTGAACTTCAATTTCCTCATCCCAAAAATGGGGGATAAATTATATTACTTAAGATAGTTAAGACGATTGTATGAAATGAGTGTAAAAATGTTTTACCGTACTACCTGGCAAACAGCAGACACTTAGTAAATATTGTTTATTGGGCACTTGATAAACGTCTCTTAAGTTCCTACTGTGTGCCAGTTGTTGTGTTAGCTGCAAAGGATGTAGAGATGAGATTCTGTCTCTTCCTTTAAGGAAAGCGGATGGTGTTATTTTCTTCCTACCAGATTACAAGTTAATACTATTTAAAACATGATTTCTGTTAATTTGTGGGAGATTGCATTTTTTTCCCCATCAGATCATTGTGGTAAAATAACTTGTGCTCTTTTCTTATTCCGTGGTTTGTTTCGTTTTCTATAGGATTTTGTTTGTTTTTCACAAAAATGGTCATTTGAGCTGTAAGGCAAAAGTGCAGCCTCCTAGGCTGAACGGTGCAAAGACTGGAGTTTTTTCCACAAGGAGCCCTCATCGTCCCAATGCAATAGGACTGACCCTGGCCAAGCTGGAAAAGGTAGAAGGTAACCCATTTCATTTGTACTTTTACCTTTTTCCTCACCCAAAAAAGCCTTATAAAATAAACAGCATTCACTACTGGCTGTTTATTCAGACGAGTACCAATGATGTTAACTCCTGAGAACCACCAGACATTGAAGAAAATACAATGATTAAAAGAATGTTAGCATTGAAAAATGTTGAAATAAACTCATAGGATGCTCAGAGCTTGTTTATATTATTGCATATATCCAAAACTATTAAATTATTTAGAAATAACACAAATTTCAGAATCATTAAATTAGTAACCAAAGTTTCTCTGACTTGGAATGCAGTAAATACAAAATGATTAAAAATAAATGGACACTTTCCAATTTAACACACAATAACTCATTGTACATGCACATATGGAAAACACATAGACTGGTGGTATATCATTCCTTCCTTGCAGCCTTGGGGAAATGGACAGACATCATGGCTGCAGTGCTGATGTCAACTGTGCTGTGTGGCAGGAGTCTGGGATGAATCACACTACAAGGACAAACATTAGTCAGATTGTAGAAGTTTTAAACTAACTAGTTTTAACTGTGTGTTCGTATATAACCTAGTTACGCATTTATGGAAAGCATTCCATTCTGACCTAACAGATGCATTTGTTATAGAGGCAGCAGATGAAATGGCAGGTAAACTAGGAGTCAAGAGACCATTCCAGGCTTCAGCCTGCTGGTTGTGAAGTTGGCAAAGGAGAAGGACCTGCTTCCTCTGTGATTCCACAGCATATTTTGAGAATCTTGTAAGAGAGAAGTTCTAAAACTACTTTTTCAGGCTATTGGACACTAAATAGATGAGAGCAGTTATTTTACTTGTTCTTTCCCAGAACTTGAACTCTCCCACTGGATTGTACTCAACTGGGCCTTAGGTAGTTTTCTCAGAAAAATTCAGTAGCTGATCCACCTTGAATTTTATCAATTTGTAATGGCTAACAAACTTGGATAGCAAGTACTAGAAGATTTTACGATTATTCAGGGACATATTTTCTAGCACTGAATATGTGCCAGACATTGTCCTAGGTGCTAGAGCTATAGTGATAAACAAATCAGATGAAAATAGAAATCCATGCCCTAAAGAACTTAATGTTTCAATTGGGGAGGTCAAGTCAGATAGGTTAAAAGGCAAACACAGTAGCACTGTAGACATTACTATATAAGCTTTATGGCAACTAGTGGTTTGTGCAGTGCTTTACAGTTAGTAAACAGTGTTCGCGTACCTTATCTCACAGTGGCTTCGTGGGTTTGACAAAGTAGAAATCCTCATCTCATAGGTGAGGAAACTAGGGCTCTTTAAGATTAGATAATCTGTCTAATAGCATCCAGCCAGGTGGTCATCTGACTCTAAATCCTTTGAAGTCTTCCTTATGCTACAGTGCCTTTCTTTTTCCTACAGATATTGTTAGGCATAATTTATCATCTAGCACGTCCAGAATCATCTTTCCAGAGTTCCAGCTCATTCATAATAACATGTTTCAGAAATCAGGGTCCTGTGTTAGTTACGTTTTTCTTAAATGGAGACGGAATCAAATGTGACTGCATGCAGTTTTTCTGTTCTCATTTGGCCTATTTTCCAAGAGTAAGGTTAGTAGATGACTATTTGTAGAAGTAACTGGACGGCATCTGTCCAGTGGGACAGCTGGAGACTTGTCTTTAGTATTTGGTAATGCTGACTTATGTGCTGCTTAATCTTTTGAGTCTTGATGGATGTATTAGATTTCTATTGTTGTGTAACAAATTACCACAGAATCATCAGTTTAAACAACACACATGTATTATGTGTTTGAAACATTATTATGTATCTGTGGGTCAGAAGGATGGGCACAGCTTAACTAGGTCATCTGCTTAGGTCTCACTAGACTGCAATTAAATTGTCTGCTGATATGAGTTCTTATCTGGAGGCTTGACCATGGAAGAATCTGCTTAAGCTCACTCAGACTGTTGGCCACATTGATTTCCTTGCCATCGTAGTAGGACTGGCGGCCCCAGATTCTTGCTGGTTGTTGGCTGGAGGCTGCCCTCAGTGTCTAAAGGCTGTTTGCAGTTCCTTGCTATGTGGGCTTCCTAGCACGCCTGCCTACTTCAGCAAGCCTTCAAGGAGAGTCTCTTGAGTGAGTCTTCCAGCCAGCAGCAGTGCTAATGAAAAGCATAGTCACTGGAGGGACATCATACCTCTTTTGCCATATTCTGTTGGTTAGAAGCCAGTCACACTCAAGGGGAAGGATTATATAAGGGCATGAACTTCAGGACGTGTGGGTCACAGGGCCACTTTTGGATCTGTTTGCCACAGTAAGAACCTTCATTGGTCCCACAGAGATATACTGAGGACTACTATATCCCTGGAACAGAAGCACCAGTGATACAAAGATGAGTTGGTCCCAGCCTGTGTTAAGGGGCCTGCCTGCGTCTAGGGATGAAGACTCTAAGCAGGTCACTACCCTACCATGGGGAAAGGGCTCTAGCAGAGGTTTGTGCACAGGCTTCTCTATGGGGACTGTAGGAAAGAATGCTTTTGTCTGGAGGAGCCAGAAAGGCTTTGTAAAAGGTGTGCTTTTGAGGGCCTCAAAGAGCAAGTAGGAGCTTGATAGGTAGAGAAGAGGATGGGCTACCAGGTAGCAAGAAGGGTGTGTGTTGGTACTAGGTCTATGTGAGAGAATTATGAGTAAGTGCAGTGAGGCGTAAGCAGACAGTGTTAGAGGATTCTGGGGTGTGACTGTATTCTCCAAGTGTTTGCACTGTTCTTCATTTTTCACGTTTTTATGTCATAGGTGGAGCTATATACCTTTCTGGAATTGACATGATACATGGCACACCCGTACTAGACATCAAGCCCTACATAGCTGAGTATGACTCACCGCAAAATGTGATGGAGCCTTTAGCAGACTTTAATTTACAGAATAACCAACATACACCAAACACTGTGTCCCAGTCTGACAGCAAGACTGACAGCTGTGACCAGCGACAGCTCTCAGGGTGTGATGAGCCACAACCCCACCATAGCACTAAGAAGAAACCTAAATGTCCTGAAGACAGAACTTCAGAAGAAAACTACCTGACACACAGTGACACAGCCAAAATTCAGCAAGCATTTCCTATGCACAGGGAGATAGCAGCGGATTTTGGTTTGGAATCAAGATGTGATCAGAGTTCCAGCGTGGCAGAAGAACAAATTGGCCCATATTGCCCAGAGAAGAGCTTTTCAGAGAAAGGTACAGACAAGAAGCTAGAAAGAGTGGAAGGAGCAGCAGTCTTGCAAGGAAGCAGGGCAGAGACACAGCCCATGGCCCCTCACTGCCCTGCTGGAAGGGCTGATGGAGCTCCCCGCAGCGTGGTTCCTGCCTGGGTGACAGAGGCTCCTGTGGCCACTTTAGAAGTGCGGTTTACTCCTCATGCAGAGATGGACCTTGGGCAGCTCAGTTCACAAGGTATCTTCAGTTTCCTCATTCTGAATGAGAGATGAACTTTTACTTTGAGATTTAGCCAAGTTTGGTATTTGTGAAGGCAGGTATGTGGAGTGTTTGTCAGTATGACTGGTTTTTAGGAAACAGGTATAAAATAATATTTTTGCAGTACCATCATGTGATGACTTTTGTTGGACAACTGTGTGGTCAGCACAGTTAGTTCCAGGCTGTCAGTAAAGCATTGGCAGAGAGTGGCTGCTGCCTCACAAGGTGGCCTATGACTTACAGCCCCTTGTCTACTTGCTACAGTAGTTCTTAGAGTCTTCAAATATCATTCAGAAGCTAAATTGTGCTTGTTCTATACTTATGTACATAAAGTTTTCTTATTTGTTTTACTGTCTGACTTGAGAAATGTTGCATTGTATTCTGACTGTCAGGTAGCCGATAGCTCAGCCTCTGGCACAGAGGACTCTAGGAGCCCAGAGTCAGAGGGGAGGAGTCTCTTAGCACAGAACTTGCCCCAACAAAGTCCCACTGCTAGAGGCATACACTTTGCTGCAGAAGAGAGGCCACAGGGCTCTTACATGGAGCCTGCTTACTTTAACACATGGTTCTTAACAAATGTTATCTGGTTTCCCCAGCCCACAGCAGATCCCAAGCAGTAGCCTAGGATGAAGGAAGGGGCTGTTAAGATGTGGATACAGCGATACCAGTAAGAAGTAACTAATTTCAGGCTGGGCACGGTGGCTCACTCCTGTAATCCCAGCACTTTGGGAGGCTGAGGTGGGTGGATCACTTGAGGTCCGGAGTTCAAGACCAGCCTGGCCAACATGATGAAACCCTATCTCTATTAAAAATACAAAAAGCCAGTTGTGGTGGCAGGTGCCTGTAATTTCAGCTACTCGGGTGGCTGAGGCAGGAGAATTGCTTGAACCTAGGAGGCAGAGGTTACAGTGAGCCGAGATGTTGCCACTGTACTCCAGCCTGGGTGACAGAGTGAGACTCCATCAAAAAGAAGAAGCTGGTTGCCAAGGAGATGTCAGATTGCAAAAAGCTGTTCTTTGTGTTACAACTCAGTAAGGAGCCAGCATAACCATATAAAGAGGGAAGTTCATTTATTCATTCTACAGTTGTTTACTGAGCTTCTGCTACATACCAGACATTGGTCTAGGTTCTTGGAATACATCAGTGAACAAAACAGATATAAAAAACCCCTGCTGTCATGGAGCTTGCATTCTAATGGGGAGGAGAGAGACAAATTAAAAGTATAATAAGCAATCAAGTTATTAGACCAAACATATTCAACATTATATAATATTAGAAGGTGATAAGAGTTACTGAAAAATTTAAGAGAGAATACAGCAGGCTTGGAGTGTTGTTACTATTTTATTTTATTTTTGAGACAGGGTCTCACTCTGTCACCCAGACTGGAGTGCAGTGGCAAGAACATGGCTTACTGCAGCCTCAACCTTCGGGGCTCAAGCAGTCCTCCCACCTCAGCCTTCTGTGTAGCTGGGACTGCAGGTGTGCACCACAACACCTGGCTAATATTTTGATTTTTTTTTTTTTTTTTTTTTTTTTGAGACGGAGTCTCGCTCTGTCGCCCAGGCTGGAGTGCAGTGGCTCGATCTCGGCTCACTGCAAGCTCCGCCTCCCAGGTTCACGCCATTCACCTGCCTCAGCCTCCTGAGTAACTGGGACTACAGGCGCCCGCCACCACACCCAGCTAATTTTTTGTATTTTTAGTAGAGACTGAGTTTCACCGTGTTAGGCAGCATGGTCTTGATCTCCTGACCTTGCGATTCCCCCGCCTTGGCCTCCCAAAGTGCCCAGATTACAGGTGTGAGCCACCGTGCCCAACCTATTTTGAATTTTTAAAGAGACGGGGTCTCATTTTGTTGCCCAGACTTGTCTTGAACTCTTGGGGGTCAGGGGATCCTCTGTCTCAGCCTCCCAAAGTGCAGGGATTACAGGTGTGAGCCACTGCACCTAGCCTGTTGCAATTTTAAATAGGTGGCCCCAGTGGGCCTCACTGAGAAAGACACATATGAGCAAAGGTCAAAGAGGTGAAGACGTGAGCCAGCCTGTCCAGAGAAAGGACATGCTGGCCTGAGGGACAGCCAGTGCACAGCCGCAAAGTGGAGGGTGCGTGGCACGTTTGAGGTCATGTGGCCAGAGTGGACTGAGGAGGGCTGAGCAGAAGGATATGAGGTCAAAGAGGCACTAGAAAAGGGACGAGGTCACCTAAGGGTTCTATAGGTCATTGTAAGGACTTGAGTTTTGATCTTGGGAGAAGTAAAAGGCAGAGAAACTTGATGTCCGTATCCCCAGAGAGCAGGCGACCATCTCTGGGGTCAGATCACTACCTGTGTGATTTCTGGGATGTCACACCTCAGTGACATGCAAAGGCAAGCTGGAGTTCCTTATTGAGACAATGAAGACTTTCATTCTATATCCAGAAAATAAAGGCTTACACAACCAAAGATACTAGATTTTCCCCTGCTTTACTAGCAGGGAGAGAATGAAGAGGCTAGGGGGGTATTTGGCTTTGATAGTCCAACCTGAAGGAGGTTTTTCTGATGGGAAAAAGAAGTCTAAAAGTTGGGACTGGAGATACATGCCAACTGACTCTGAGATTTCCCCATTTCTTCCTGTCAGAGCCACAGCCAGCCCACACTGTTGCCTCTTGCAAAGGAAAAGCCACCCCTTCCTCTGGGTGGAGGCAGCCACCTGCCAGGGCCCAGGAACTGGTTTTAGCCCCAACATGCAAACTTCAGCCAAGTGCTGTATGCAGGGCACCCCCTGCACTTCTAGACACGGCAGTCTCGTGGTCATGAGTGGTGATGCCACTTGAGGGTTTTGCTTCTCTTTGGCTCCTAAGGCTTTACTTTTAAACAAAGCTTTTGATTTTAAAATTGATCTTTTTATTTTTAAAAGTTTTGTTGATGGAAATCATTACATCACTGTATACAGTTGATGGGAGGAAGCTGGTCAGTTGTAAAAGGATTTTATGGTGGAACAAAACAGTCTTGCCTTCTAGACACTTTATGCTTACCACTTGTCCTGTGGTTATTGTCGAATGCAACCTACTATGGAAAGTTTTGTTTTTCTTTCTTTTCTTTTTTCTTTCTTTTTTTTTTTTTTTTGAGACGGAGTCTTACTCTGTCACCCAGGCTGGAGTGTAGTGACGCGATCTCGGCTCACCGCAACCGCCTCCTCCCGGGTTCAAGCGATTCTCCTCCCTCAGCCTCCTGAGTAGCTGGGATTACAGGCGTGAGCCACCACACCCGGCCTGGAAAGTTTTGTTTTTTAAACTGCAGTGCAGTATGTGTCAGATGTTTGAAATATGCCTTACTGATTAAAAAAATGATTAAAATGAGAAATTATGCAGTGTAACTACAAAACAGGAACTGATTGATAGCAAACAGCAAAATTCAGAGCTGTTGCAGAAATAAGAAGTGACTTCAGGAAGTTCTGAGTCTAGAAGAGGTTAAAGGTGTTGAAGTGGGAGGAAGTTTGGTGCTGGAGTAAAGGTCTGGGCAGAGTGCTGTGGGCACTCTGAGAGGAGAATCCTGACTTGTGTCTGGGAGGGAGTGTGGAAGGAAACAGTGCTTGAGCTGAGCCTGGCAGGATGAGTAGGCAGGGAATTGGGGGAAGGCACCCATGCCAGATAAACGGCCAAGCAGAGGCCTGGAGCCTCTCCCAGAAACGCCGTCACAGGGGAGTGTGATGAGCTCTCCTCATTTTTGAGTGGCCTTCAGAGCCATTTTCTATGAGCCATGCAGTAAAGGAACCTTTGATTTTTTTTTTTTTTTTTTGAGATACAGTCTCTTTCTGTCACCCAGGCTGGAGTGCAGTGGTGCAATCTTGGCTCACTGCAACCTCCACCTCCCGGGTTCAAGTGATCCTCCTGCCTCCTGAGTAGCTAGAATTACAGGCGTGCACCACCATACCTGGCTAATTTTTTTTTTTTTTTGTATTTTTAGTAGAGATGGCGTTTCACCATGTTGGTCAGGCTGGTCTCAAATTTCTGACCTTGTGATCCTCCTGCCTTGGCCTCCCAAAGTGCTGGGATTACAGGTGTGAGCCACCGTGCCCAGCCCATATAATTGATTTTTGACTAAAAATTGTACTTCATGGCTTTATTTACCCAACCTGCTTATTAGATATGGCCCACAGTGATTTTTGGCTGCTTGTAGAAATCAAATCCACTCCAAGAGGGATAAAGATCCACTGCCACCACAGATGATATTTTGAGCAGGGACAGTGTTTTTAAGATCTGTACCTTCCTGGAAGGGGCATTTGGATGTATGTGATGTTGTAGTTATGAAAAACTAGGTCACAGTTACTTTCTAAATTTATGTTTTATACATACCACATTAAAAAATAAAATACATTAAAAATCCTACAAACATAGGAAGTTTTGCTGTTTCTTAGGGACACGGATGTGAGAGAGTCCCAAAGCAAAGGGATGTTACTGGTAACTGCGGGTCTGTGATACTAGCTTTCTGGTGCAGCCTCTCTTGCCTGTAGCTGGGTTTTGGGTGTGTGTGGGTTTAGTTCTCTTTCTTGTGGCTTTCTGAGGATGCTGGGACTGTCATGCATTTCCTTGTCTCTGTTCTGAGAAGAAAATGACAAGAATTAAAGTCTACATTGAGTATATAGAAAAGTGACATTTTGGATATCAGAAAAGTGACATTTTGGCTGACAGAAAATGAAAGCTCACCTGTCTTAGGAGACTAAGGAAAAATACTACCATGATTTTTCTGTCCAGTAAAACAAAAATTTGGGGGTGTACAAGTTAAACCTAATGATAATAAACACCTCTTGACGGTGACAGTCTCCGTAATGATCAAATAGTTTTCCAAACCCTGTCCATGTCAAGTGATCTTTAAGGAACCAACCAAATTCCATATTGAAGTTTGTTGTAATTAAATTCAACCTGCATGATAGTGCTCATTAAGTTGTGTTTTTTTCATTGCAGATGTTGGTCAGGCGTCATTTAAATATTTTCAGTCAGCAGAGGAAGCAAAGCATGCCATTGAGGCTGTGCTGTCAGCGGATCCTCGGTCTGTGTACCGCCGGAAGCTTTGCCAGGACCGCCTTTTCTACTTTACTGTAGACATAGCGCATGTCACTTGCTGGTTTGGTGATGGCTTTGCAGAGGTGCTGAGGATCAAGCCGGCTTCTGAGCCTGTTCATATGACTGGCCCTGTGGGGTCCTTGGTGTCTCTAGGGTAAGGAGCCTCCTTCATGTCTTTAAGGTAGCATCATTGATCTTTGGATGTGGCTTTTGGATTTTCTGAACAAGCTAATGTTGTGTCGAGAAGCAACACTTTGTGATCTCATGGCTTTGATTGATTTGGGCTGTTCAAAATGTTTATTTGAAAAACGTATACATTAATAAACTTAACAAAGAGATATAAAATACAGAGAAATCACCAAATGCTTTTTGATCTGTTGATATTAAAGAATCAAAAGGTGATGCTGTGTCGATAATTTCTGAAAGAAGCTGTTCTTGGTGCACTTGATAAAATTAGACAAAGTTCATTCCAGCAGAGACTTTCTAGTTGAGGGGATCTATTCAGTAATTCATATTGGTTTTCCTGTCTGTCTGGAAAAGCCTGACCTTTCTATTTGATTCCAAATCAAACCTATATCAGGAAACTAACAAATAAAAAACAAGTAGAGATAGTTTTTGAGATTAAACTTCTGTGTTTCAGAGACTTTGTGACATAGTCACACACACATATATATATGTATATATATTTAATACTGATTCTAAAATAGAGACTCTCTGGATGTCTTTGTATCAGAAAAGGAAATCACCCCCAGAAGTTCAAGAAAATTGTTACTGTTTTTTTGTTTTTGTTTTTGTTTTTGTTTTGAGGTGGAGTCTTGCTCTTTCGCCCAGGCTGGAGTGCAGTGGCGTGATCTCGGCTCACTGCAATCTCTGCCTCCCAGGTTCAAGCAATTCTCCTGCCTCAGCCTCCCGAGTAGCTGGGATTACAGGCGTGCGCCACCACGCCTGGCTAATTTTTGTATTTTTAGTAGAGACCATGTTGGTCAGGCTGGTCTCGAATTCCTGACCTCGTGATCCACCCACCTCGGCCTTCCAAAGTGCTGGGATTACAGGTGTGAGCCACCGTGCCTGGCCTATAATTACTGTTTTTTAATATACTCACTCTGCAACTATTTATTGAGAACCTATGGGTTAGGTTTTGGTGATAAAATAAGATGACAAGATGTAGTTCTTGTTGCAAGTCATGGTTAATGGAAGAAGTAAGACATAAATAAATTATTGTATTATAGTTTTAGAAATACAGTAATTATACATGGATCCTCTGTAGTACCACATAGGAAACAGTTGTAAGAATGTATTGCCTATAGGTGATTTTAATGATGTGCTCCCAGATAACTGAGGATTTATGATCAACATAACCAAATTAGACACCTGTCAACATGATACATGCTTTCCTAATCATGATTGTAAATCTTAATAGCTGATCGAAATGAGCTGATTGGAATAGTCTTGAATAGTTTTGAAATGAGTCCTGCTGCCTGTGGATACTTGTGCAGAGTCATTTGTGGCTGATGACACTGTACTCCTAAACCAAACTGATTTGTAATTGCCTTTGATGTTACTTAGAACTTCTTGGGGAGGTATCTTTAATTTGATATTTGGTTTTTGATTTTTTTTTTAGAGATGAGTCTCATGCTTTTGCCCAGGCTGGAGTGCAGTAGCCTGATCATAGCTTACTGCAGCCTTAACCTCCCAGGCTCAAGGGATCCTCCCACCTCACCTTCCTGAGTAGCTGGGTCTACAGGCTCATGCCACCATGCCCCACTATTTTTAAAATTTTTTGTAGAGACAAGGGTCTCGCCTCATTGCCCAGGCTGGTCTTGAACTCCTGGCACCAAGCAACCCTCCCTCCTCAGCCTCCCAAAGTGCTGGGATTACAGGCATGAGCCACTGTGCCTGGGCTAATTTGATTTTTTAAAGCTTTTTATTTTGAAATAATCAGAGGTTCACAGGAAATTGCAGAAATAGTAGAGGTCCCGTATACCCTTCAGCCAGCTTTTCATTTAACTTCTTCCAGTGGTTGGTTCCATCTTACGTAACTATAGTAAACGTTAAAGGTAGGAAGTTGACACTGGTATAGCCTACACTTTAGTTTGATTTTGTTGTTTTTTCTTTTGAAAAGTTATTTTGAAGCTTCATCAGGGCTTGAAGCACAAAATATTTTGTTTAATTTGTTAACAATGACTCTGGGGGATGGTAGCCAACCGGCCTTATAACAAGAGGACTATTAAATTGTTTGGGGTTTTATTATACAGTCTCAGGATTTTAGAGCTAAGAAGGATTTTAGGCTGGGCGCAGTGGCTCATGCCTGTAATCCCAGCACTCTGGGAGGCCGAGGCGGGTGGATCATTTGACGTCAGGAGTTCGTGATCAGCCTGGCCAACATGGTGAAACCCTACCTCTACTTAAAATACAAAAATTAGCTGGGTGGTAATGACGCATGCCTGTAATCCCAGCTACTCGGGAGGCTAAGGCAGGAGAATCGTTTGAACCTGGGAGGCAGAGGTTGCAGTGAGCCGAGATCGTGCCACTGCACTCCAGCCTGGGCGACAGAGTGAGACCCTGTCTCAAAAAAAACCCACAAAAATAATAAAAAGGATGTTAAATATAATCTGGCTCAGTTTTCTTTTTTTTTTTTTTTTTTTTTTTTGAGACGGAGTCTCGCTCTGTCACCCAGGCTGGAGTGCAGTGGTGCAATCTCGGCTCACTGCAAGCTCCGCCTCCTGGGTTCACGCCATTCTCCTGCCTCAGCCTCCCGAGTAGCTGGGACTACAGGCGCCCGCCACTACGCCCGGCTAACTTTTTGTATTTTTAGTAGAGACGGGGTTTCACCTTGGTCTCGATCTCCTGACCTCGTGATCCGCCCGCCTCGGCCTCCCAAAGTGCTGGGATTACAGGCGTGAGCCACCGCGCCCGGCCGGTTTTCTGCCGGTTCCTGAGTCTCTTCAATGTTCCCACTATCTGGCCTTTCCAGGCCCTGCCTAAATGAGGTATACACCCCTGAGCTGTGCAGCTTATTCTTTATGGGCAGTGCTCATTATTAAAACATTCTTCCTGAACGTGAGATCCACTCTGTCCTCCGACAGCTCTGCCCACTAGAGAGGCCACACAGGCTGGTTGCCCTCCCAAGTTAGCCTGTCATACCACCCCTTGGTCTTCCCTAGGCTGAGCACCCCCGTTTTCTTCAGCTGTTTCTCATAACATGATCTCAAGCCTCTTCTGAACCCCAGGCTTTCTTGAGTCTCCATATGAGCATTTGCCTCTGTGGGCACAACTTCAAGTGTCCTTTGTGAGGAAATGTGCATCTCTGGTTGGTGAACTTCCATCCCTCAGAGAGAAATAGAAGCACAAATTTGAAACAAGCTGTCTGTCTGTCTGTTTCTTTATGTCTTGGAAACTTTATATTTATCCATCCAAGCTTTTTTTTTTTTTTTTTTTTTAGCCTTTGAGAGCAGGCAACCATCCAAGCTCATTCCACGAACCCAGAGAATTAAATATACCTGATTTGTAGCACAAAATAAATAAATGATAAAAGTTCCCTCAAACCTTCCATCAAGTGGTTTTAAAACTGTCATTGATTTTATGTCTGGAATTGAAGTTGTTTTGGTGCGTGCACGTACACACACGCATGTACACACACACACAAATACACACTAATCCTAAAAATGAGATGGAAATGAGCTACAAGAAAACTCAAAAGTGCCATAATTATGACTGTCAAAAATAGTGTTACAGCTCTAGGGTCGTTTTGTGTCCTATTTGTATCAAAATCACATTTGGTCCTTTATAAGTGGTAGGTGAGTACATCAAGAGGAAGAGGTTGCTTGATTCTTGGTCCTTTAGATTTTTAAGACTCTTTGGCCAGAGTTTTGGAAAAGGGGTTGTGTCAACAAGCAAAGTTGTGGTTTCAGGACTGCCTTAGAAACTTTTTCAAGAGAAGAAAGGAAACAATTCTCTAGTAGGCGTAAATGGCACCCACCTTAATTTTTAGCCTTTGCTTTTTGGTGCCTGTAGGGGGAGCCCTTGATAGCAGATTTTATTCCCCCTTCACTGGCTTGGAGGAAAACGCCAGGAGTTCAAGCTGTTTAGGTAATTTTGGCGTTTGGCCCACCTGCCCCAGCTTTAAAGAACAGTAACTTGTACAAGCAATGCTGACTGATGATTGTCAGTCACATGTGAGAAGAGATTAGAAAGATGAGTGGCATTTATTAATTTTTTCTTAAATTGTAAACTTGGCTTCAGGGGTGGGATTGATTATTCCAGCATGTGGATCTGTGCACAACCAGGTGACTCATTAAGCCCATGCGCACACACGGACAAGGCATTGACTTTGTTTCTGTGTTTGTGACTTTTTTTCTTGGAGAGAAGAAAATGAAGTTGACGTGAATCAACCTCTTGTTGGTAGGGTTTTTAAAATGCTACAGCCCCAGAGAAAGCAGGAGAAGACTCAATAAAAATGAAAGCCTGCATCACTTACTGAACTTTTATCATGTCCTTGGAACTGGACTATGTGCTTTTCGTACATTGGGTGGAGGTTGAGTAATGTGCTCAAGCTGCTCAGCTGCACAGCTAGGATTCCAACCCACCAGTCTGGCCTGAGTCCTCTTCCTTCTCAGCCTGGCTCTACGCCTTAGCAAATCATGCTGGTTTATTGGAAGGTCAGCAGTTCCATATGATTCAGCACATGAGTCTTTGGCAGAATGAAGTCCATGGAAATCCAACCACTCGTGAAGAATGCACAGGGGAATAAGGGCAGAAACGCCCATTCCCACAGGATCTGCATGGAACCTCCTGGGAAGCAAGATGGGAAATGCGAAGAGCACTGGGCTTGGCCTCAGAAACTTCAAGCACTTTCTGCCCTGCCATGGGCTAGCTCGTGACCTCAGGCAAGTCGCTGCACCCTGCCTCTAGCTCTGTGACCTTACAGAGTTGTTGCCAGGATAATGCTTGGGAAAGTGTCTTCTGAACTCTTCAATGACCTATAAACCTAGGTAATATTTTTATTGTGTTTCTCTTCATTGATAGCCTTTTTCTACCACTCTGTTCTGGCTTACCTGGCTAGATAAGCAGACTTCAGGGGGATCTAGGGGGTCCCTAAAATTCAATGTATGAATGGCTTCTGTTTTTGTTGTTTTGTTTTTTGAGGCAGTCTTGCTCTGTTGCCCAGGCTGGAGTGTAGTGGTGCAATCACGGCTCACTGCAGCCTTGACCTCCCAGGCTCAAGTGATCCTCCTGCCTCAGCCTCCTGAGTAACTGTTTGCCACCATGCCCAGCTAATTATTTTTTCTTTCTTTTTTTTGGAGACAGAGTCTCTCTCTGTTACCCAGGCTGGCGTGCAGTGGCTCAGTCATAGCTCACTACAACTTCTGCCCCTGGGCTCAAACTATCTTTTCACCTCAGCCTCTTGAGTAGTGGGGCTACAGGCGCATGCCACCATGCCTAGCTAGTTTTTGTAGTTTTTGTATTTTTGGTAGAGACAGGGTTTTGCCATGTTGCCTAGGCCGGTACCGAACTCCTGGCCTCAAGTGGTCTGCCTGCCTCGGCCTCCTAAAGTGCTGGGATTACAGGTGTGAGCCACTGTGCCTGGCCTGTCTTTTTAATTATAGAAATATTTTTTTAGGCTAGGCTCAAGAGGCTGAGGTGGGAGGATCATTTGACCTCAGGAGATGGAGGTTGCAGTGAGCTGAGATTGTGCCACTGCACTCCAGCCTGGGTGACAGAGCCAGATTCTGTCTCAAAATAAATAAATAAATAAATACGTACATAAAAATTAAAATGACTATTTTTACCAAGCAATATGATGTTTTGCTAAGGGAAGTATCACAAAGTGCTCCTCCCTAAAGGATTCAGTTACCCCACAAAACATCTTCCCCCTCTCATCTGGGTTTCTTTTCTGGGGTTACACGTGCAGTACCATGAACCACCTTCACTGCCCAGGCAGGCAGTCACCAGCTCAGTCCCTTCCTCATGGGTTTTTTTTTAGTACCCTTTCTCTTCTACTTTCTTTCCTAATCCTAGCCCTGGTATTGCAGGAAAATCTCTGCATTTCATTTATGAGAAAATAGGCTGGGTGCGGTGGCTCATGCCTGTAATCCCAGCACTTTGGGAGGCCGAGGCGGGTGGATCACAAGGTCGGGAGATCGAGACCATCCTGGCTAACATGGTGAAACCCCATCTCTACTAAAAATAAAAAAATTGGCTGGGTGTGGTGACAGGCGCCTGTAGCCCCAGCTACTTGGGAGGCTGAGGCAGGAGAATGGCGTGAACCTGGGAGGCGGAGCTTGCAGTGAGCCGAGATGGCACCACTGCACTCCAGCCTGGCTGACAGAGCGAGACTCCATCTAAAAAAAAAAAAAAAAAAAAAAAAAAAAAAAGTATGTGTATATATATATATATATATATATATATATATGAAAATAAAATTATAATCATGGTGTGAGGTTATTGAAGCAAGCCCTACCTCCATGATGGAGAAGGGGCAAGTCATAAGTTTTAAAGCTCAATTAAATATATAATAGGGATGTTTATATTGTAAAAAATAAGTTTCCTGGTGGGGCACGGCAGCTCATGCTTATAATCCTAGCACTTTGGGCTGCTGTGGGTGGCAGATCGTTTGAGGCCAGGAGTTTGGGAACAGTCTGGGTAACGTGAAAAGCCCGTCTCTAAAACAAAAAATTTTTTGGTATACAAGTATATATACAAATGTATATATATATGAACACAAAATTAAAAAACGGGGTGTAGTGGCTCATGCCTGTGGTCCCAGCTACTCGGTGGGGTGGGGGGCTGAGGTAGGAGGATCACCTGAGCCCAGGAAGTCAAGGCTACAGTGAGCCGAGATCATGGCACAGCACTTCAGCCTGGGTGACAAAGACCCTATCTCAGACAAAAGCAAAAAATTGAGTTTCCTGATCTAGGTAAGTCATAAAATGACTCTCCAGCATTTACCCTATTCTTATCCTTTCTGCCCCTTCTCTGCCTTTGTAGGTTCCAGCAGGTGCAATTCACAGAAGGTTCAAGGTTTAGGCCAGTGCACGTGGCTGTGAACAGCAAATGGAGGAAGAGCCTTTTCAATGCCCGCAGTGCAAAAACTCAGTGATATACTCTCTGTTTTTCAGTGGAGGGGGGCACTTGGCATATGAGCTTACACCGCAAGAATCACATTTGTGTTAATGTGTGTTTATGTTGTGTTGACAAAAAGTGTAGGAAGCCAAGCATGCTGGTGTGTGCCTATAGTCCCAGTTACTCAGGAGGCTGAGGCAGAAGGATTGCTTGAGCCCAGGAGTTCAAGGCTGCAAGGAGTTCAAAGCTATGATCATGCCACTGTCCTCCAGTCTGGGCAACAGAGCAAGACCCCACATCTAAAAAAAATTAAAAAAAAAATTTTAAAGTAGGATTAGCAGTAATACAACGTTATCTTCTGCCTCGTAGATAGCTTGAAAATTCTGAGATTCTTTGCTAATATATCTAACTCTTCATCCAATTCAAGATATAAAAAACATTTTTAAATTCCATGTTAACTTTTGTTTTAAAAAGTTATCCACATGCTAAACACTGAAAAACTACATAATTCTTCATATTAGTATAGACTTTACAATGCAATTTAAAATATATTATCTTATTTGGTATCTCAGTAATATTATGGATTAATTGTGCTTCTGGGAGCTAAGCTGTGGGCCTAACCACCACTTAGAAGAGGGGTCAGCAAATGATAGTCCAAAGGCCAAATCTGGCCCACAGCCTGTTTTGGCACTACCTGAGATCTAAGATTGGTCTTTACATTTTTAAAGGATTGTAAACAAAACAAAACAAAACAAAAAACCCAGAGGAGAAGACATGACAGAGATTGGTGGGTAAAGCTGAACATACTCACAATCTGGCCCTTTACAGAAAAACCCCTGATCCCACTCCTTGATTTAGAACATTATTTCTCTGAAACTTGTTGTGAGTTCCAGAAAGGTTATTTACAGAAAGGTTATATTGAGTTCCAGAAAGGTTATTACATACAGAAAGGTTACATTTTTGGGATATCACATGCTTCTAAGTCAGAGACTGTTTTTATTTTTAAAGGATTTATTTAGCCATGTGAGAAAATGTATGAATAGGATATAAATGGCAAGTATGTATTACAATATCCCATTCATATATGTAAAATGAGGAGGTTATACAACCCATGTTTGCACATCTGTGGAAAATTTCTAGAAGCATAAACAAAAATATGCTAACAGTGGTTACCTTGGGGTGGGTTCTCTGGGGACTCACTGCAGAAGGGGACTTTTTGCTTTATTCTCTTCAGTACCTTATGAATTTTCTGTCTAATCACAAGCATGCATTATTTTTATATGTGGAACATGAGGAAAGTAAAATGTCTAGAACTCAAACTGGAATGGATTGGATATGTTAGTGCATCTTAATAAATAAGTTAGGCCAGGCACAGTGGCTCACACCTGTAATCCCAGCACTTTGGGAGGCTGAGGCAGGTGGATCACTTGAGATCAGGAGTTTGAGACCAGCCCAGCCAACATGGTGAAACGCTATCTCTACTAAAAATACAAAAAATAGCCAAGCATGGTGGCACACTCCTATAGTCCCAGCTACTTGGGTTGCTGAGGCAGGAGAATTGCTTGAACCTGGGAAGCGGAGTTTGCAGTGAGCTGAGATCGCGCACTGCACTCCAGCCTGGGCGACAGAGCGAGACTCCATCTCAATAAATAAATAAATAAATAAATAAATAAATAAATAAGAAAGACATATATATTTAAATAGATAACTATATATCCTCCCTCTGTTCCATTTACTAAATATGGTTAGAGGCATTTTTACTTTTTCCTAGAGCATAACATATGGATCACAATACCAAAAACCACCCAGGTCATACATTGGCTGTGGAGCTGAGCCAATTTGGAACAGGCAAACTGGCTAAGCCTGGGCTTTGTCCCTGAGGGTGCACTGACGTTTTCTGTTCTTCCAGAGACAGGTTTATGGATAAGGCGCTGTGCCTCCAGGCAGAAGACAGACGCCCATGTGGATGATGTTGCTGGCAGGGCTGAGCCACCAGAGAGCTCCTTGACCCAATGCTTGCCAAAACTGTGTGGTTCATCCAATCTGGAGTCTCTGCCTGCAGATCACTCACTCATCAGCTCCACCCACTGGTTCACTGTCTACTTGCATGTAGTGAGCTAGGCTATGAGTGGTAGGAATTGCTCTTCCTACCACTGGACCTTGCCGCTGTCAGAATGGGAAGTCTGAGCTTAGTCACTTGAGTCAACAGTAAAGGAGAGGCTTGGAGTCCAAGATTGGCTGTGCCCCTCTGGATAAGGTGGCTGTACTGATGCAGAGGTGGGCAGACCTAGGAGAAAGGCCAGGCTGGGATGTTGGCAGGTGATGGAGCAGAGCCTGTGCTAGGGGTGCAGTAGGGTTGTCAACAGACTTGGGAGTTTAGGCTCTGCTGGGATTAGGGGAGGAGTTGAGATACGAGAGAACTGACAGAACCAAGGCAGGATCTGAGTCCAAGAGGGTATAGGCAGGTTATCCAGGGCGCTCAGGGACCTCAAGGCAGGGACCTCCTCATCATACTGGAGCTGGAGATTTGTATTTCTTAGTTCTTTGCCTAATATCTGATCTTTGCCAAGATACAAGGTCACATATGAAAATGCCTTCAAAAATATAGTAAGATGACATAAATAATGCTTAAAACTAATGGGCCAAGGGAAAGCAAGTGATGTTAAATGGGAGGCTGAGACAGGGGATGGCTTTGAAAACTGAACTGACTTTGGAACCTCTGTCCACAGAAGGTGAGTCATAATTTGTGGTCTAAACCTAACTGGAAAGAATTGTTAGGTTAAAAAAAAAATCAGTGTTCCCCAGAGGACTTTAATAGGAGCCAGCATCTTACAGCATAATACAGTCATGTACCATATAACAATGTTTTGGTAAAAAATGGGCTGCATATACAACAGTGGTCCCTCGAGATCATGATATCATAGTTTTACTGTTTCTTTTCTCTGTTTAGATATATTTAGGTACACAAATGCCACTGTGTTACAATTGCATGCAGTATTCAGTACAGTAACATGCTATACGGGTTTGTAGCCTAACAGCAATAAGATATACCATGTAGCCTAGATGCATAGTACGCTATACCATCGGTTTTGTGTAAGTACACTCTATGATGTTTGCACAATGACAAAAGTGTTTGATGAGGCATTTCTCAGAATGTATTAAATGACATGATCGTATTCAAAATGTCTAAGCTATAATCCAAAATCACTCAAAAAAGTACTAGGAAAATTTAAACTATTATCAATGGAAAAGACAACCAATAGATGCCAATCCTGAGACAACTCAGATGTTGGAATTATCAAAGACTTTAAAGCAGTTGTTACAGCTATCCTATAAGAACTAGAGGTGAACACTCCTGAAATGAATGGAAAGATGAAGTTCTCAGGAGAGAAATAGAAACTACAAAAGAAGAACCCAATGGAATTTTAGAACTAAACACTACAATATCTAAAATAAAAATTCATTTTAATGGGCTCAATATCAAAGTGAAAGTGACAGAGAAAAGAATTAGAGAGTCAGTGAACTTGCAATAGGTAAATTGAAATTATCCAATCTGAAGAACATAGAGGAAAAACACTTAAAAAATGAACAGAGCATCAAGAATTTATGGGACAATATTAAAGGTCATGCACATGCATGCCATTGTATTCCTGAAGGAGAGGTGAAAAAGATTGATTGCAAAAATAAAAATTGATGACATAATGGCTAAACACTCCCCAAATTTGGTGAAAAATACATAGATTTAAGAAACTCAGCAAGGCCAGGCACACGCCTGTAGTCCCAGCACTTTGGAGAACAAGGGTGGTGGATCACTTGAGCCCAGGAGTTTGAGACGAGTCTGGCCAACATAGGGAGATCCTGGTGTCTTAAAAAAAAAAAAAAAAAAGTTAGCCAGGCCTGGTGGCATGTCTCAGCTACTTGGGAGGCTGAGGTGAAAGGATTACTTGAGCCTGGGAGGTTGAGACTGCAGTGAGCCGTCATTGCACCACTGCACTCCAGCCTGGGTGAAAGAGCAAGGCCCTGTCTCAAGAAAAAAGAAAAAGAAGAAACTCCACAAATCTGAAATATGATAAATTCAAAGAAAACAATGTCCAGACACATTATTATTAATCTACTGGAAATGAGAGGAAATGAAAACTATTTTGAAAGCATCCAGAGAAACATTACAAAACAGAAATTAAATGTTTTATTGTAGCAGAACTCAATGAAATTGAAAATGGAACAACAGAGGAATATTAGTGAAATGAAAAGCTGGTTATTTAAAAGGATTAATAAAATTGATAAACTTCTAGCCAGATTGGCCAAGGAAAAAAAGAGAGAAGACAGATTACTAACATCAGGAATGAAAAAGATGACATTACTACAGATCTTACAGATATTAAAAAGATATTAAGGGAATACTACACACAACTCTATGCTCATACATTGAATATCTTAGATGAAATAGACCAATTCCTTGAAAGACACAAACTATTAAAACTCACTCAATAAGGGAATGGAGTAGCTAGGCTATTTGAGGCAAGGGGCACGTCATTGGGAAACCTGAGGCTGGCTTGGCAGTTTTAACTCCAATTTGAGCCTCAACTCATCTTTAAGGCTTAGACATTCCGGATCTTGGGCACCAGCACTGTTGGTGATGGGGGGCATTTCTTCGTCACTGGAGCCCTTGATCACTCAGATGGCCATTTAGCTTCTGGATATCTCCTGGCTCACTGGCTTTCAGGACATCTTCTGGGTGTGGCTTAGGAGTTGGAGTCTCCTTAGACTTCCTATCTCCTTGACATCTTTGACTCTTGAAGGAATCCCTAAATCTCCAACATCTTTTTCCTAAAGTGAAAACTCTGAGAAGATGCTGTCCCCTGTGCTGAGCCCCTTCAGACCCTCTACCCTCTGTCCTCTGCCTCTAGGTACTGCTCTTCTATGGCCAGAGTTTGCTGGGACATCACTCTCATCCATTGGGTATGTCCTGCCATTGTCTGACTTGAAGTGACTTTGGACTGCCTCTCTTGTCCCCCTAACAGTCTCACTCTGACACAATTTGTCCCTGAAGATGGTAAAAGGAGTTTAAAAGTTTGCCTGCTTTCCTTCTTGGACTCACGGTCCTCTGTGACCAAACTCAGGGACTTTTGGACTTCCTGCTTATAGCTGAGGAAGCAGGGAAGGAATCTCTGGGGTGAGGACTGAATTTTTTTGTGATCCTCTTGTCTCCTGGCTTCAGCTTATCTAACGGTTTCTTTCAAGGATCTAAAGAACCTCCGCTTAGCCATCATGGAAACATGGGGTGCTGAGGGAGAAAGGTGGACCTGGGAAGGAGCCATGATTGGGCCTCTGTCACCTTAAGTTTTATGGATTCAACAACTTTGAGAGGTAAGCTATACCTCTACCTCTGTCACACTCAAAACCATACCACCTGGGCTTCTAGTGCCTATGTAGCACTTGAATCAAGAAAGGAAAGCTTCCAAGAGGTATTCAGGCAGTATTCTGATTCATTGAGGGTGCCAAGGTTTCAGTTTCTAGAAAGATACAGGACTTCCCAGGAGGGGGCAGTATATAGTTGGCAACAGTCATGAACCATGGCCATGGTCTCCAGCCTGGGACATTCGCCCAGCTTCTTGTCCAAGTGAATGTTTAGGGTGTTTTCCGATGGCTCTGGTCTAGGTTCTCTCTTGGACCCCTGGATAAGTCATTCCCTGAGTGACACTTCAAGCCATTTCTTGTCTCCTTCTAAAAGTCAGACCCTAGGCTCCTCATGGGGTAGCTTTTTAAGCACCAGAATAGATTTTTTTTCTTTTTATCCTTCCTCAAGTTGGGCTCCATACTCTGCCTGTCATTCCCTACTGCAACTTTGCTGGGCCTCTCATAGGAAGCTTCCGGGCACTTTGATGCCATCTTGCTTAGATCTTTCCTTGCTGCTTTGACCCTTACCACAGAGGACTGTACGGGTCCACGCTTGCCCTTTGGATGAGAATTTGTTCTCAGGCTGTATCTGTGCCAGGTGGGGCTGGTGTTGGATGAGGCTCTTTCAATGGTGGTGCTCCTCTTGCCCCCAGATCCTGCTGCTGACGGGACATTCTCCAGCAAGGATGGAGATGGGTGCTCTGGTCTGAGAGTCCACGCTATCCTGAGGAATGTTGACAGCTGAAGGATTCAAGGTTTCCTGAGATCTTTGGACCAAAAAAAAGTAAATGCCACAAATATTCTAGTTGCTTTTGCAATCAGTGCCAATTCAGTCATTGAATTTCCCTCGGGATGAGAGACTGTATGTCTTTCTGGGCTCTAGGGAAAGATACCCCACAGGCCCTAATCTGGGGTGAGAGTTAGAATGGGGGAGAGGATTGAAGGTGGGCCTGAGGTGGGGCTGGGATTGGGATGGGGCGGGGGATGCAATGCAGATTCTTTGGCCTAAATTAGGCTGGAGGCCCTTAGGAGAGCAGTGAGTAAGACATGGAAAATCTACTGGGGATCAACTACCAGACACCAGGACTGTAGCCTCCAGGAACTCGCTGTGCAGAGGGCAGACCCCAGAAAAGCTGGCTCCATTCCTGTTGCAAATGGTTCTGCCAAGTTTTGGGATCTGGGAGCTGCTGAGGACTGTCCAGACTGACTTGTCTTCAGTATTTCACAAGGGTTGGGAGCCTGTGTTGTTTTGCATGTCAGCAAGACATTGACTGTAAATTAGACCCAGAAGATTTCAGTTTATTTTTCCCATTGTTTGGGAAAAATCCCTCCTGCATTTCTCTCCTCCCTAACCTGGAAATGCACTCTCTTTGTGACTTATATCTCTAGAGCTCCTGGATATCAGGGCTGAGGAAGACAAGCTACCGTCTTAATACCTGCTGGCAGAGTTCCCTAGAGACAGGCCTCTGAGGAAGGGGGGGCCCAGGCAGAGGAGCTGTGGAAGTTAAAGGGGACCCAGAAGGAGGAGCATCTTCCCCAACCCCCATAAACAGCAGAAGTTCAGCTCGTATGGTCAATCAACCTTGACCCTCCCAGCAGGAGTCATCTTGCTACAAGCTGCCCTCATCAGGAAGCCTGCCCAGATGGCTGCAAAAGTCAGGAGATACAAGCTTCAGCCAGAAGCAGAATGGGAGCTGGGCACGATGGCTCACACCTTTAATCTCAGCACTTTGGGAGGCCAAGGCAGAAGGATTGCTTGAGGTCAGGAGTTTGAGACCAGCCTGGCAAACATGGTGACCCTGTCACTACAAAAAATACAAAAATTAGCTAGGTGTGGTGGCAGGTGTCTGTAATCCCAGCTACTCAGGGGGCTGAGGCAGGAGAATTGCTTGAACCCAGGAGGTAAAGGGTTGCAGTGAGGTGAGATTGCATCACTGCACTCCAGCCTGGGTGACAGAGCAAGACTCTAAAACAAAAAAACAAAAACAAAACAGAATGGGGATAGATAGAAGGCCCAGCAGGCCTGGCGGGAGTTGCATTCTCCCACACCATGGGCATTGTGGAACTTCTCTTATTCCTCATGCTGGGGCTTTCTTTCACATTCCCTTCCTGTGGGATTCCCCTCCCATGCCAACCTCAGCAGCACTAGGGCCCTGGAGTCACACAGGCCATGCTAGGAAAAGGGGTACAGGAAAGGTGAAGAGATTAATCAATACGTGCTTTTCCAAAGAGCAAGCAAGTGCAGTGTCAACATGAGCTCCTTTCTGGCAATCTCTCCTAGCTGGGAAACCAGGGGACTCGGTCACACGTGGTGAAGGTAGGAGTGAAGGGATCATAGAGAAGGCTGGGGAAGGTCCTGGGACACTAGACTCTTGACAGCCCCAGCCTCTGGTACACAGGGTGGAGTGGTCAGTGACAACAGTCCGCAGGCTCAAGTATGTCACCACGTGTTATACTTGAAAGTGCTTTCTTATACGTTATCCCGTATGATCTATGTACCTGTGTTGTGGGGGATACAGGCCAAGTGTATCTCAAGGAGGAATCTGAGCCTCCAGGAAGTTAAATATTTGTCCAAAATCTGAATCTCAAAGGTTTGCCTCCAGCTACTCTTCCCACTGCACCTCACAGCGCCATCTAGTGGGTGAGACCCATGGGCCGGCTCCATCATTCTTTCATTTCAGGGGATGGACAGAGCAGGCAATCTCCTAAGCATTCCAGATTCGGATTCCTTTTTATGAGTGTCCCTGCTGGGGGCTTTATCTTCTGAGAGTAATGGGCTCTAGAAGCTGACACAGCCCCAGAGGCTGTGGACCGGGGTCCTCATGGGAAAGGAGAGATTAAGTTTAGACCTTGAGAGTTCTGGGCTGAACAGGCAGAACCTTCTACTATTGACTGAATGTTTATATCCCCCTAGTTCATGTGTTGAAATCCTAATCCCCGGTCCAACAGTATTAGGAAGCGAGGCTTTTGGGAGGTGAGTAGATTGTGGGGGAGGAGCCTTCATGAGTGGAATTAGTGGCCTAATAAAAGAGACCCCTGAGAACCCCGTTGTCTGTTTTACCATGTGAGGACATAGTGGGCGTCACCGGATACTGAATCTGCCAGTGCCCTGATTTTGGCATTTGCACCCTTCAGCAGTGTGAGAGATCAATTTAAGCCACCTAGTCTATGGGCCTATGGTATTCTGTTATTGCAGCCCAAACGGACTAAGACACTAACCTGGAAATGCACCCTCTTTGCTGCTCCTCTTTTCTCTGCATTGATGCTGAAAGACAAGAAAGGAAGGAGGGCTGAGGTCCAATGCTGTCTCTCCTCTCTAGGCAGACTATACTCATGGATAGTCTTTCTCCGCTGCAGGAGTGCAGCTCTATGTTACTTCCTTTTTATTCATTTGTAATGTGGGTAAAAGTGTTTTTCTATTTTCTTCTTTTGAAAACCTTAGAAAAGGGTTATCTGTGTATTCCTCTCGAGGAAGGGGACAAAATCTCTAATAGGGTTTGCTCCATGAGATGGGATTCAGCTCCACAAGGACAGCACTAGGGCTCCAGCCTCCGACTGGAACCTTTCAGAGGCTCAGCATTACTATCCAGATCAGCCCTAAAATGGAGGAAAGGCTTGGCCAGCACACCTAAATGGAGGGGACTGACAAACAGGGCGAAGACTCTGCTCCCCTTCGGTTATTCTGAACTCTTAATAATCCAGTCCCTGGCTGGGAATTTTCCCTGAACCCCTCTACCACATCCAGGTAGATGGTCTGTGAGTATTGGATAGAAGCCCTAGTCTCAACCGTAACCCCTCCATGTCCATAAAAATGATGCCCTCTTTTTTCCTGAGAGTTCCCATCTCAGTTGTCTCTCTGGGCTAACATAATAATTCATTTAGACAAGTGGGAAGAGAGACAAAAAAAAAAAAGATTCAATCTCTGCTGGAGTCTGGCCTTTGGTTTCTGTAGGGTGGGAGGGGAAGGACAGAGTGCCAGCTTAACTCATAGTTTCCCCCACCCCGACTATTTAGTCCAGAAGACCCTTAACCCTCCAGCTCCTTCTAAATCTCCCCACCCTTCTCTGGGCCTTCCTGTTCTCCAACTCCATCTTATCATCATGTCAGATATATCCCTTGTGCTACTTCCTATTTCTCCCACCTAGAACCTAGACATTAATTGGGTCCATTACCCCTTGAGATCTCAGCTTGACACCCCCTCAATTCCACAGCTTTTGAAAGTCTTGCTCATTTCCAGGAATTTACCCTGGAGACTTCCATTCCAGCTTCCCTTCATGTTGTGTTTTTGCCTTGCATCAACATCCTTGCAGGCCAGGTGCAGTGGCTCACGCCTGTAATCCCAGCAGTTTGGGAGGCCGAGGTGAGCAGATCACTTGAGGTCAGGAGTTAGAGACCAGCCTGGCCAACATGGTGAAACCCTGTCTCTACTAAAAATACAAAAATTAGCCAGGCCTGATGGCATATGCCTGTAACCCCAGCTACTCAGGAGGCTGGGGCATGAGAATCACTTGAACCCAAGAGGTGAAGGTTGCAGTGAGCCGAGATCACACCACTGCACTCCAGCCTGAGTGACAGAGCAAGACTCCATTTCAGAAACAAACAATTCATCCCTGCATCCTTCAATACTCCCTGGAGAATCCCCTTTCACAAAAAAAGAATGACTTTTCTAAAGACAGTGTAAGAGTGACAAGAGGGAAGGAGGCCCATAGCACACACCATGACAAACAACTTAAAAATTCCCTCTTATTAATTCCTTTTCTCCCAAAGTCTTTTGTGCTGCTGTGCCCCTAAGGGCTCTCACCTTCTGTCCTTCATTCAGGTGGTGCCCCACCCTGCTTGCTGCTCACTCCCCTCTCCCAGGTCCCTCCCCTCCCCCCAGCATTATGATTCTTCTTTTTGTACAGAACAGTTCGCCTCTCCCAAAACTCTGCCCTAACCTGCACACCACCCTGATTTGGGAGTTCTCATAGCAGTTATGACTATAATGCACAATATTCTATACAAACCTAATTATTCCTTTTGTCATTCCTTTCATAGGTAGTATAGGAGCAAACCATTGTGTTACCTGGTGGTTACTTTAGAACACCCAAATGTTGTTTAGGTATGAAAACATCTTAACAATTTTGTTGTTTTGAATATGAAACCTGGATTTGGGAAAGGCAAAAATCAAGAAAAGATGATTAGAGGATGGCCCGACATAGTGACTCACACCTGTAATCGCAGCACTTTGGGAGTCCGAGGCAGTCAGACCACTTGAGGTCAGGAGCTCAAGACCAGCCTAGCCAACGTGGAGAAACCCCACCTCTAGTAAAAACACTAAAAATTAGCCGGGTGTGGTGGTGCATGCCTGTAATCCCAGCTATTTTGGGGGGCTGAGGCAGGAGGATTGCTTGAACCCGGGAAGTGCAGGTTGTGGGGAGCCGAGATCGTGCCACTGCACTCCAGCCTGGGCGACAGAGCAAGTCCCTCTCTCTCTCTCTCTCTCTATATATATATGCGTGTGTGTGTGTGTGTGTGTGTGTGTGTGTGTGTGTGTGTGTGTGTGTAGTTAGAGGAGACAAGATACCGGCATACTTTGGAAATATTATAGGTTCGATTCCAAACCACTGTAATAAAGCAAATATTTCAATAAAGCAAATCAAATAAATTTTTTGGTTTCCCAGTGCACATGAAAGTTGATGTGCAATAGCATTATGTCTAAAAAAAACTATAATTTAAAATGCTTTATTAAAAATGTTCAAAAGAATAAATCTGACCTACTATTTGATAGCAAAATAGGGTGACTATATAGTTAATAATAGCTGTACATTTTAAAATAACTTAGAGTGTAATTGGTTTGTTTGCAATTCAATGGGTAAATGCTTGAGGGGATGGATACCCCATTCTTCACAATGTGCTTATTTCATGTTGCATGCCCATATCAAAATATCTCATGTAGCCCATAAATATGTACACCTACTATGTATCCACAAAAGTAAAAGATACTTTATTGCTAAAAAATGCTGGCACAGAGACATGAAGTGAGCATATGCTGTTGAAAAATGGGCACTGATAGACTTGCTTGATGCAGGGTTGCCACAAACCTCCAATTTGTAAAAAATGAAATACCTGCAAAGCACAATAGAGTGAAGTTCAATAAAGCAAGGTTTGCCTGTGTAAACCATAAGTATTTAAAGACAAGGCAGGTGACATTGTAACACATGGCAATAAGGAACAATTTTTTTTTTTTTTTGAGACAGGGTCTAGCCCTGTCACCCAGGCTGGAGTGTAGCGACACAATCTCAGCTCACTGCAACTTTCGCTTCCTGGGCTCAAGTGATTCTCCCACCTTAGCCTCCTGAGTAGCTGGGACTGCAGGCATGCACCACCATGCCTGGCTAATTTTTGTTTTTTTTTTTTTTTTTTTTTTTTGGTAGAGACAAGGGCTCCTTATGTTGCCCAGCTGGTCTTGAACTTCTGGGCTCAAGCAATCCTCCCCACCCACGTGCTGAGCCACTGTGCCCAGCCTAGGAGCAATGATTATTAGGAACTTAACTAAGTATGGTAGAAAGCACCAAGAGTTAAAAAAATATTTTGGTGACACAAAAGAAACTTTACTAATGTGGGCATAAAATATTTGAGTAATTTTACATAAGCATTACATAATGATGTATAATAAAGGATTTACTGATATCCTTTTATACCTAGATATATGCTGTTATATAAAAATACAAATGACTACTAAATCTAAAGCTTATGTCTATCACTTTGAAACACAAAGTATCAGTATATTAAATAAAACAAGATATGTATATATTTATTAGCTGAATAAACTGAAACAACTTTTAAAAATAAACATTAATCATATCCATTATATTGCATACATGTTTGTATTTATCTATAATTATTATTCTTAGAATAGTCAACCAATTACAGTAATTATCATCTTTAACCCAAGTACAGTCATAACCTAAGTATGTTTATGTCAGTAATGGGCTGCAATATATGGTGGTGGTCCCATGAGATTATAATGGAGCTGAAAAATTCCTATCGCCTAGCAAGATCCAGCCATTGTATCATCATAGCACAATGCACTACTCATGTGTTTGGGGTGATGCTGGTATAAACAAACCTAATGCGCTGCCAGTCTTATAAAAGTATAGCATATACACGATGTATAGTACATAATACTTGATAATAAATGACTATGGGCTGGGTACAATGGCTCATGTCTGTAATCCCAGCACTTCAAAAGGCTGAGACGGGGTATGGCTTGAGTTTGAAACCAGCCTGGGCAACATGGTGAAAACTCATCTCTACATTTCTATAAGAAATACAAAAATTAGCCAGTCATGGTGATGTGTGCCTGTAGTCCCAGGTACTCGGGAGGCTGAGGTGGGAGGATGGCTTGAGCCTGGGAGGTGGAGGTAGCAGTGAGCCGAGATCCCACCACTGCACTCCAGCCTGGGCAACAGAGTTTCAACTTAAAAAATAACAACAACAATAACAAACAACTATGTTACTGATTTATGTATTTATTATACTATACTTTTAATCATTATTTTAGAGCATACTCTTTCTACTTATGTAAAAAGAAGTAAAATAGCCTCAGGTAGATCCTCCAGGAGGCGTTCTAGAAGAAGGCATTGTTATCATAGGAGAGGACAGCTCCGTGTGTGTTATTGTCCCTGAAAACCTTCCAGTGGGACAAAATATGGAGGTGAAAGACAATGATATGGATGACATGGTGAAACCCCGTCTTTACTAAAAATACAAAAATTAGCTGGGCATGGTGGCACATGCCTGTAATCCCAGCTACTTGGGAGGCTGAGGCAGGAGAATTGCTTGAGCCCAGGAGGCAGAGGTTGCAGTGAGCCGAACTTGTGCCACTGCACTCCAGCCTGGCTGACAGAGCGAGACTCTGTCTCAAAAAAAAAAAAAAAAAATTGAGATATAATTCACATACCATAAAATTCACCATTTTAGTACACTTTGATGGCTTAATTATTTTTTTAAGAAATGGGGTCTCACTCTGTTGCCCAAGCTGGGGTGCAGTAGTGCAATCATAGCTTACTGCAGCCTTGAAATCCTGGGCTCAAGCAATCCTACCACCTAAGCTTCCCAAGTAGCTGCGACTATAGGTGTGTACCACCACACTGACTAATGTTTAAAAATTGTAGAGACAGGATCTCACTATGTTGCTCAGGCTAGTCTTGAACTCTTGGCTTCAAGCGATCCTCCCACCTAGGCCTCCCAAAGCGCAGAGATTATAGGTGTGAGCCACTGTGCCTGGCCTAAAGTGTACAATTAGGTGTTTTTTAGGATAGTTTCAGAGTTCTACAATCATCACCACTATCTAATTCCAGAACATTTCATAATTCCTTGAGGAAATCCTGTGTACCCATTATCAGTCACTTCTTATTTCACCCTCCCCCTAAGTCCCTAATAACTACTAATCTTTCTTTCTCTGTGGATTTGGCTATTTTGGATATTTCGTATAAATGGAATTAGATTATATGTGGCCTTTCGTGTCTGGTTCCTTTCACTTAACCTAATGTTTTCAATTTTTTTTCATGTTGCAATATGTATCAGTACTTCATTCCTTTTTATGGCTAAATGATATTCCGTCATATAAATATACCACATTTCGTTTATGCATTTATCAGTTGATGGACATTTAGGCTGTTTTCACTTTTTGGCTGTTATGATTAATGCTGCTATGAACATTCATGTACAAGTTATTGTATGTACATATGCTTTCATTTCTCTTGGGTGTATACCTAGGAATAGAATTGCTGGGTCATTTGCTAGTTTTATGTTGAGCTTTTTGAGAAATTGCCAAACTGTTTTCCACAGTGGCTGTACCATTTTACATTACTACAGCAATGCACAAAGATTCCAAATTCTCATTGTGGTTTTGACTTCTAGTTTCCTAAAGACTAATAATGAACATCTTTTCATTTCTTATTGGCCATTTGTATATCTTCTTTGGACAAATGTCTATTGAAGTACTTTACTAATTTTCAAATTTTTTTATTGTTGAGTTGTGAGAGTTTAAAAATATGTATATTCTGGCTATTAGACCTTTATCAGATACATGATTTGCACATATTTCCTCTCATTCTTTGTCTTTCTACTTTCTTGACAGTGTCCTTTCACACGCAAAGTTTTTAGTTTTGATAAAGTCCAGTTATCTATTTTTTCTTTTGTTACTGTGCTTTGTTTTTGGTATTATATCTAAGAAACTGTTGAGTAATCCAATATCACAAAGATATACATCTGTGTTTTCTTTTATAAGTTTTATAACATTGTCTATAAACATTAAGGTCTTTATTCCATTTTGAGTTAGTTTTAGCATATGGTGTGTGGTAGGGATCTGAATTCATTCTTTTGCATGTGGATATCCAGTTGTCTCAGCACTATTTGTTGAAAAGGCAATTCTTTTTCCATTTAACGCACATTTGTTGAAAATCAATGACTATTGATTTCCACTGAAGGCACACTGGTTGAAAATCAACGACTATTGATTATGCCAGTAAGGCATAAGGATAGACATATAGATAAATGGAATGGTTTTCATTGCTGTCATTTTGTAGTTTTTTTGTGTGTTTTTATTTTTATTTTTTGAGACAGGGCCTCTGTTTGTCACCTATGCTGGAATGCAGTGGCATGAACACAGCCCACTGCATCCTTAACCTTCTCCTGGGCTCAAGCAATCTTTCTGCCTCAGCCTTCCAAATTGCTGGGACCACAGGTGCATGCCACCATACCTGCCTAATTTAAAAAAAAATTTGTAGATACAGTCTCACCATATAGCCCAGGCTGGTGTCAAACTCCTGGGCTCAAGCAATCCTCCCTCCTTGGCCTCCCAAAGTGCTAGGATTACAGGTGTGAGCCACCGTGCTCAACCCAATTTCATTTTTTGATTATTCATAATTGACTTTTTTTTAAAAAGTGAAAGCCAGTCTATTAAAAGAAAATAAAGGAATAAAATAATGGCTACTCCATAGGCAGAGCAGCTCATAACTGACTTTTAAAACAATGCAGTTGCATTATTCTGATAAAAAATGAAAATTAATTCTAAAAATAAGAAAAAAACAGTGTTTGGCAGAGGCTTCATATAAAATTTGAAAATAAGCCTGATACAGAATCCCATTTAGCAAACAAATTATATGAAATTTTTATTTCCAGTAGTTTAGCTCTCCCACTGCAAAAACCCAAATGGTAGATAAATTAGAGCAAAATAATTTAAAATACATTTATGGACTCACAAGAAAATAAAGTCCTTTTCACAATGCTAAAGGCAAATGTTTGTTGAATTGAAATTATATATCAAGTAATGCTATGTTTTAAGAATAAGGGATACATTCTGGGAAGATAGTGAAAAATGCAGAATTTTGAGAACAACTTAATAGCAAATCCTCAAGCCCATGCACAATATTGACAATAAGACTAGGTGACCAGGTATTATCATAAGGCGCACAATATCAAAAGTGGAAACAAAAGGCAATGAGATGGACAATATGAGAGAATAGAAAATTCTATGATTATTATAAGGGATTGTACATTCAACTATTAAGAGACCCAGAGAGAACAGGAGATGTGATGAGGAGAGATGTGTTAAGGAAGTAACATAGGAAATGTCCTAGAATTGTAGGGTATGAATCTCAAAAATGAAAGGTCCTATCAAGTACCCCATACAACAAATGAGAAAAGCCTTATATTAAGATACATCACTGTGAAATTACAGAGCACAAAGAAATAGAGAAAATCCTATAATCTTACAGAGAAAAATGGGTTGCAGAAAGGATTAGAAAGAATAATGGCATCATTTCTAGAAGGCAATGGAGCCATGCCATCAAGATTCAGAGTGAGAATTATTTCCAACCTAGAATTTAATACCCAATGAAACTATCAATGAAGTATGAAGGTAGAAAAATTCATTTTCAGATATGCAAGGTGCATTAGTTAGGATATAAATATTGAGAGGAGGTAGATAAACTTAAGAAAAACAAAAATTATATAAGAAATGTAACATTTATTGCTTGGTTTATCAGAAAATAAGCTTTATGCATCATAATATACTCGTATAGTAAACACTGGACAGCTATGATGTAGATGTAACTATTTTGGTAGACAGTGGTAGGAATAAACTGGAGAGAAGTGGGTAGAGAGGCAAATCTTTATCTTTTTCAGTTGGAACTCAAAACACATCTTTGCTGGGCCAGTGGCTCACGCCTGTAATCCCAACACTTTGGGAGGCCGAGGCAGGTGGATCACCTGAGGTCAGGAGTTTGAGACCAGCCTGGTCAACATTGTGAAATCCCGTCTCTACTAAAAATACAAAAAAATTAGCCGAGTGTGGTGGCGGGCACCTGTAATCCCAGCTACTCGGGAGGCTGAGGCAGGAGAATTGCTTGAACCCGGGAGGTGGAAGTTGCAGTGAGCTGAGATTGCACCACTGCACTCCAGCCTGGGCAACAAGAGTGAAACTCTGTCTCAGAAAAAAATCAATCAATCAATCAAACAAACAAAAAACACATCTTCTACAATTAAAGAATTTTGAGATTGCAATTACAGATAACAACTACTGTAACCTATATAATATCCTTTTCCTCTTATTTACTAACAGAACACTGATTTTACTTGAGGAAGCTGAGCATTCAGCTAAAAATTAAAAATCTGCCCATCTTTTCTGCAGTGGGGGTGGCCTTGTGACACAATTGTAGCCATTGAAATGTAAGGAGAGGTCCCTGGCAGTGATGTTGAAATGTAAGCAGTCAAGCGGGTTGTCCAGGTACAGTGGCTCATGCCTGTAATCCCAACACTTTGGGAGGCAGAGGCAGGGGAATAGCTTCAGCTTGGGAGTTCAAAACCAGCCTGGGCAATGTAGCAAGACTCTATCTTTATGAAAAAAAAAATTGTCCAGCGTGGTGGTGCGTCAATGTAGTCCTAGCTACAGCCACTTGACAGGCAGAAATGGGAAGATCTCTTGAGCCCGGAAAGGTCAAGCTGTAGTGAGCCATGATATATTTAAAAAAAAAAAAAAGGTTGACTCAACTAGCACTTTTCTTTTGTGCCTTTTCATCCATCTACTTACTCCTGCCCTAGTTGCAGACATATGGCTGGAGCTCTGGCAACTCTATTGAAAAGACTAAGACAGAGGTATAGGGTCACCCCTGAAGATCACAGCTATAAAAGGGAAAGCTGTAAGGAGCCAGGTCCTTTTGGCATCATAGACTGCAATATTACCTCTGAACTCCTTTTGACATCAGAGAAAATAACACTGTATCTTTAGGTTTCTGTTACTAGTGCATTTCCTACTTGATAATCAATATATGGATATATAATAGGGGAGTCTAATTGCTTTAACAAATAGATGCCAATATGCACACTAACTCAAACATAATAGAGTTCTTTTTTCATAATAGTACTGGGCAGGTAGAAGCAGACTGGTAGGTCAGTCTTCCTTCTTTCCCTCATTCAGACACTGGCTGATGAATGCTTTTTTTTTTCTTTCTTTTTTTTTTTTTTTTAGATGGATTCTCACTCTGTCGCCCAGGCTGGAGTGCAGTGGCATGCTCTTGTGCCTCAGCCTCCCGAGTAGTTGGGATTATAGGCATGCGCCACCACGCCCAGCTAATTTTTGTATTTTTAGTAGAGTTGGGGCTTCACCACATTGCCCAGACTGGTCTCGAACTCCTGAGCTCCAGCAATCTGCCCATCTTGGCCTCCCAAAGTGCTGGGATTACAGGCGTGAGCCACTGTACCCAGCCTAATGAATGCTCTTTCATCTTTTAGTATGTGGCTTCCAGAGCCTGCAAGGACATCGTCTCCATTCCAGGCAGCCATAACAAGAAAGATCATAGGCTGGGCATGGTGGCTCACACCTGTAATCCTAACACTTTGGGAGGCTGAGGTGGGCAGATTGCCTGAGCTCAGGAGTTCAAGACCAGCCTGGATAACATGGTGAAACCCCGTTTCTACTAAAATACAAAAAATTAGCTGGGTGTGGTGGCGTTTGCCTGTAGTCCTAGCTACTCAGGAGGCTGAGGCAGGAGAATTGCTTGAACCTGTGAGATGGAGGTTGCAGTGAACTGAGATTGCACCACTGCACTCTAGCCTGAGCGACAGAATGAGACTCCCTCAAAAAAAATAAATAAATAAAAAATAAGAAGAAAGATCATAGAGGAGCACATGGGTGAACATGGTGGTTTTAGGGACGAGGCTTAGAAGTGGCACTAGCACTTCTGCTCACATTTCATTGACTAGAGCTCAATTGCCTCTAACTTCGGGGCTGGGGGCCTGGAAGGAGGAAGAGGAGACAGGAGCAGGAGCTGAAGAATGAGATCTAGCTGTACACCCAGGAAAAAGAGAACATGGATTGTGGAGGGCTGTTAGTCTCTGACATAGCTTATGACTTAGAAATTTGCAGGTAACCAACATAAGAGGAAGCTTAAAGAGTTGGAAGTTGCTACCTCCTGAAAATAGGACTCAGAGGTAGAGCAGGCTAGGCCAAGGGACCACAGGCTTTTGTTTAAAAAAATCCTTTTAATACTATTTTATTTTTATCTCTTTGTTTCTTTGTTTTTCCTGAGACAGGGTCTCACTTTGTCACTCAGGCTGGAGTGCAGTGGTGCAATCTTGACTCACTGCAACCTCTGCCCCCTGAGTTCAAGTGATTCTCGTGTCTCAGCCTACCAAGTAGCTGGGATTACGGGCATGCACCACCACGCCCGGCTAATTTTTGTATTTTTAGTAGAGACAGGGTTTCACCATGTTGGCCAGGCTGGTCTCGAACTCCTGGCCTCATATGATCCACCTGCCTTGGCCTCCCAAAGTGCTGGGATTACAGGCGTGAGCCACTGTGCCCAGCCAATACTATTTTATTGTAAAAACACTTTATAAATATTACCTTGTGAAAAAAAAAAACACTGCCAACTTAATTTATAAAAATAAAGCAAAAGGGCCGGGTGCAGTGGCTCATGCCTGTAATCCCAGCACTTTGGGAGGCCGAGGCGGGTGGATCACCTGAGGTTGGGAGTTCAAGACCAGCCTGGCCAACATGGTGAAACCCCATCTCTACTAAAAAATACAAAAATTAGCCAGGAATCGTGGCACGCACCTGTAATCTCAGCTACTCAGGAGGCTGAGGCAGGCGAATCGCTTGAACCTGGGAGGCAGAGGTTGCAGTGAGCTGAGATTGTGCCATTGCATTCCAGCCTGGGTGACAGGGCAAGACTCCATCTCAAAAGAAAAAAAAAAGTTTCAGCTACATCTTCCTTTTGCATGCCTGTCTCTGCCTCTGCCACCAATCTCCCCAAGGGTGGGAACCCTTTCTTTTTTTCTTTTCTTTTTCTTTCTTTCTATTCTTTTTTTTTTTTTTTTTTTTTGAGATGGAGTCCCGCTCTGTTGCCCAGGCTGGAGTGCAGTGGTGCAATCTCGGCTCACTGCAACCACCTTCCTGGTTCAAGCGATTCTCCTGCTTCAGCCTCTTGAGTAGCTGGGACTATAGGCGCCTGCCCCGACACCTGGCTAATTTTTGTATTTTTTAGTAGAGATGAGGCTTCACTATGCTAGCCAGGCTGGTCTCAAACTTCTGACCTTGTGATCCGCCTGCCTCGGCCTCCCAAAGTGCTGGGATTACAGGCATGAGCCACAGGGCCCGGCCATTCTTTTGTATTTTTATTCGAGCCAGGGTTTTACCATATTGGTCAGGCTAGTCTCGAACTCCTGACCTCAGGTGAGCCACTTGCCTCTCCCTCCCAAAGTGCTGGGATTACAGGCGTGAGCCACTGTGCCCAGCTGGGTGAGAACCATTTCTTAGATCCATCTTCTTTCTTCTTCTCCAGAGACCCACACAGGACCACATGCTGCTAAACACGCAGAAAAAAATGTTGAACAGAATGGCATTCTGCCCTCTTTGCTTGCAGTGGGCTCGCTCTCATCTAACAGCCGCTCATTCTTCCCACGTGTCCAGCCTGGTAGATTTGTGCTGTAGCATGCACTGCTTCAGTCCTGAGAGACTGGCCAGATTCCAGGGCCCTTGTACTCACTGCTTGATGAAGCCAGAGGAATGCCTGCAGCGGATGAGCACATTCCCAACCAGTGTGCAAATAGTAATGAAATCACTGCAGCTTTCTGTGGGGAGTCAAACACCATGACCCTAACCCCAGCAAGAAGATGCTGATGGGTACATTAATAGACATGGATTTTCCAGGATGCAGAGTCCTTGCATTTCACTCTGTCCTGGATCATTACCATTAAATTATAGCGTTATCTTTTTCTTTGACTTTTCAGTATTGTGAGATTGCAAGAAAAGGTTTTCTTAGATCTTCACTTGCTCAACAAGGAAATGGGATGCCGTGGGAAGTTATGAGTTCCCTGCTTGGGGTGCTCGATAACTGATTGGCAGGGATGTTGTGGAGGCGGAGAGGAGGACTCCAACCCCAGGATGCTATGAGTCTTTAGTGCCCATTGTCCCTAGGACGCCACCAGAGGTACGCAATCTGATGCGAATTTCGCAACACAGCTTCTGAGGTTAGTGATGCAAGTTCATTCAGGAGAAAACTGTGTGGCTGGTGAGATGGACCCAGGCTGTTGAGGCTGCTGCTGGGGCTAGAAGGGTCTGACTCATGCTTCGCAGCCCATGCCAGCATTTCAGAGGGAAGCGATGTTGTCTCTTGTTCTTCCTCCGCTCATCCCCTAAGCCAGGCGTCTGGTCTTCAGCCCTTGTCTCTTTCATTGCACGCAACCACCTGAGAAATCTCAGCCACCCCCCAGCCTCAACCCCCATCTCTGTGATAACTCCTAACTCTGTCTACAGCCTTGACCTCATCCCTAAGCAACAGACTCATATAGCTAACAGTTTATTGGACATCTTCATCTCATTGTCCTACATTTCAAACATGATGTTATAAAATTGGGATGTTTTCTCCTGGCTTCAAATCTGAAGTCCCTCATCCAGCCAGCCACCCCATACAGAAACCTTCCTCCATCTCCCTCTTAAGTTCATTTCTACCTTGTGTGCAAGTCCTGTGTATTCCACTTCTATGGCGTCTCTTTTTATTGACCTTTTTCATTCTAGCTCTATTACCACTGATTTCATTCCTGCCAGAGTGAGTATACTTCAACCCAAGTGGGACTTCACCTCCACCAGGTGGTCATTCCCCTAAAAAAAAAAAAACAAGCATAAAACACAAAAAGACTGACAATACCAAGTGTTGACAAGAATATAGAGCAATGAGAACTCCTGTGCATCCCTGGTGGGCGTGTACATGGGTAGAACAACTTTGGGAAACTAGAAGTATCTACTCAAGTAGATATATGCATAGCCCACAACCCAGCAATTCCACTCCTAGATATGCACGCAACAGATTTACCCCCAGAGGAGCACGTAAAGGCATGTGCAGGAAGGTTTACAGCCCCAAACTGGAAACTGCACAAAGCTCATCAACAATTGCAGTGCATCCATACAATGGGATATCAACCAGCAATGAGCAAGAACAAAGTGCATTTATGTCTAACAACATGGGGGAGTCTTGCAAACATATGTGGAGTGAAAAAAGCCACACACAAGAAAATAGTGAAAACTAGTTTATGATGTTAGGATGGTTATTTTTCTTGTATGTAAGTAGTTCCTGAAAGAGGCCAGAGTGGATCTCTGGAGTTTTAGTAATAATTTGTTGTTGTTTTAATCTGAGTGCTATTACGTAGATGCGGTCAGTTTGTGAAAAATTTTGTACTTTTCTATACATATGTTACATTTCAATAAAAAGTTTACTAAAACACATCCACCTATGCATACGCACTGAAAAAACAAAATCTCTTCCATCGTTCCTCATACCCTGAGGAGAAACTTCCAGACCCTAACAGAACACTCATAGATCTCCATGATGTGACCCTGCCTGCCAGGCCACACCCTTCCCACCAGTACTATGTGTGCCACACACTAGACCATTCTCCTTGCTGATCTCTGTGCTACTCCTTCAGCCTGAATCCCTCTGTCCACCTGGCTCTGTCTGAAGATGCCACCTCCTCCGTGAGGCCTCTTCTGATTTCTGAGACCACACATGCTGCTTTTCTTTCTCACACAGCTCTGAGCTCTCTCTGCTTGCATGTGTTCCCTTGACTGAAGGCAGCATGCCATGAAAACGCAGCCCAGGGAGAGATTTGTGTGGTCTCAGAAATCAAGAGAGGCCTCACAGAGGAGGTGGCGTCTTCAGACAGAGTCAGGTGGACAGAAGAATTCCAGGCTGAAGGAAGAGCACAGAGACCTGCACAGAGAATGTGGAGTGGGCTGGTAGATGGCACACATGCCCCAGGTGGGCAGGAGGGGGCCTGCTAGACAGGGTCACATCATGGAGGGCAGAAGGTAAACCTCCTCGAGGTGGCAGAAATGGTGCCTGGTTCATCTTTGTAGACCCTGCTAGGGCCAGTGCTGTGCCTGGTACAGTGCTTGAGCTAACAAATGTTTGAGAAATGATTGAATGTATGCTCTGAGTTAAGCTGTAGTCCACAGTGCCAGAAAGCCAAGACACCCAGTGTGCCTGCAAACAAGCTTCTGCCGAGAGCCAAGTCCCTTTGGAACCAAACACATCCTGTAGTCCTTTATTGGCTGCTGACAGCCAGGTCGATGTAAATGTGTTGTGCAGCATTGTGGGCGTGTCCAATTAGACTCAGTGAGATGGAGCAGCCCAACTAACATGAATAAGCTGTGCAAATATGTGGTTAATGACCATGTCGCTCCGTGTCAATTCTTAATCCCGGATAATTAGCAGATAGATAATTGGTGGAAAAAGGGGAGGTGCTGATGGATGGCCCATCACTTGGGTGAAGCTAGTGATCCTCTATGGATTAAGACCCACCCTCTGTAAGTGTTGATGGCTCTTATTTGAAATGCTCCTTTTGAAAGGGCCTAGATCCAAGAAAAGGTGTCAGGAACTCCAGAGCTGGGCGTTGGCATCGGGACTAATTCCCTGGGCTGCTTCCATGAAAGGTGGGCTGGCATGTCCCGCTGCTGCCAGCCTTGTGCAGGCAGCCAGAGTCCTGGGCTACTCCTGACTTGCTGGGTAATCCCAAGGAGGGCCTTTTTCCTCTCTTAGTTTCATCGTTTGTCTAATAGCAAAGAGCGGGAAGGCTGGGGTGGGTGTGCTGACTTGAGAATCCACTGTAGATGAGAGTTTCCCTCACCTGCCCCTCCTTAACTACGTTGGAGGTGTGTCATTCGCTGCCATTGAAATGGTTTGGGTGGACTAGCTGGCCTCGATGATAGGGTGCGGTGGAGGGGACATGCAGGGGTTGAAAGCAGACACCTGAGATGGAAGCTTGTGGTACCTTATGTGATTTGAGGCAGGGCCAGCTAGCCGTCCACCAGGATGGGTGCATCTGGTGCCACAGGGTGAGTCATCACTGCACAACAATTGCTCAGCCAGCAACTCCATTTCCCAGGCCCCTTTGCACTAAGTCAGGTACAGTACAGTGTTTCCTGTTGTTGACAGCTGGCATTTGTTCCGATTGGCTGGGTGTCCACTCCAACTGGTTGGTGCGTGTGCTGAACTAGCCAAAAAGTATTCTTTCTTTTTTTGGTTTTAAGGAGCAAAAAGTTTAATAGGCAAGAAAGAAGGAAGAAAAAAGAGACCAGCTCCCTTATACAAAGACAAGGGAGGAGGACTTGGAACAAAGAGAAACCCTGTGTGCAGCACAAAGGCAGTCCATTATATAGGGAGGCTGGAGGAGGCAGTGTCTGGTTTGCATAGGGCTCAGGGGATTGGTTTGACCAGGTGTATCATTCATGTAGCCCATGAACAACCTGGCCTTCCCACCTTAGCCCTTTAATATGCAAATGTCGGTCGCCATGATGTTCTGAACACATGGTGTTATCTGGAGGTGGCCATCACACTTGGCACAGGTGGTGACAAGGGGAAGATGGCAGGAATCACCATACTGAGTGAACCCAGTTTCTAATGGCCAACATTTGCATATCAAAGCTTGCCTGCTGGGCCCTTCTAGCCACCTTTTCTGTTAGAAAATAGATGGTTTGGGGGTTGTTTCTTATTACAGGAAAATTTCCACTGAGAACCTTTACCCTTACTGTCTGTCTGCCTAAAATAATTTCTTAATAACTCCTGGATTATTCCCCCCTCAAAGAGAAGTAAACCTAATTGCTTTTAGGGGGTGTTGGATGATGAATCTTTCAAACTAGTTGAAAGTATTTCTAACATCACTCCTAGAGGTATGAATCCCTAAACAAGAAAGATATGATTTAGTTTTATCCATTTTGCATTTTTAATGAATGGGATCAGAAGGCATGTATTCATCAGTGGTTTTCTTTTTTATGCTCAGAGATTCACATGCATTGTAAGAAATAATACATGGAGATCCTATGTATCCTTTACCTAGTTTCACCCAAGGGTAGCATCTTGTAAAACAATAGTATAGTATCACAACCAGGATATACTTACGTAGATCAATATTGGAACATGTCCAGCACCACTCATATTGCCTTTTTATGTTCACAGCCACTTCCCTCCCACCCACACCCACTCCTTAACTCTGGGCAATCACTAAGTTGTTCTCCATTTCTATAATTTTTTCATTTCACCAATGATATATAAATGTTATATATTGAAATAGGCTTTTTCCACTCAGCATAATTCCCTGAAGATTACAGATAAGTGTTGTATATATCAACAATTCATTCCTTTTAATTGCTGAGTAGTATTTCATGATATGGATGTACCACAGTTTAACCACTGATGTGCCATATTTAACCTGTTGAAGGGCATCTGTTTATTCCCAGTATTATTTGTTGCTACTATGTAAATAAAGCTTCTATAAACATTTATGTACAAGTTTTAGTGTGAACATAAGTCTTCATTTCTCTGGAATAAATACTCAGGTGTGCAACTAATGAATTGTATGGTCGTTGCATGTTTTGCTTTAGAAGGAACTGTCAGCCCAGTATACTAGCTCACACCTGTAATCCCAGTCACTCCTGAGTCTGAGGCAAGAGGATCACTTGAGTCGAGGATCACTTGAGTCCAGGAGTTGAAGACCAGGCTGGGCAACATAGAAAGACCCTGTCTCTACAAAAACAAAAAGAAAATTAGGGCAACACAGTGAGACCTCATCTCACCAAAAAAAAAAAAAAAAAAAAAAAAATCTGGATGTGGTGGCAGGTGCTTGTAGTCCCAGCTACTCATGAGATGGAGGGGAGAGGATCTCTTGAGCCTAGGAGTTCAAGGCTGCAGTGAGCTATGATTGCCTTCACCCTGGAGGACAGAGTGAGTAGTTCCTTTTAGTTCTTTAAGGAATCTCCACACTGTTTTCCATAGTGATTGTTTTAGTTTACATTCCCACCAGCAGTGTAGAAGTATATTTTCCCTTTTCACTCTATCCACGCCAACATCTATTATTTTTTGAGTGTGGTCATTCTTGTGGGAGTAAGGTGGTATTGCATTGCGGTTTTGATTTGCATTTCCCCGATCATTAGTAGTGTTGAGAATTTTTATGTTTGTTGGCCATTTGCAATCTTCTTTTGAGAATTATCTATTCATGTCCTTAGCCCACTTTTTGATGAGACTGTTTGTTTTTTTCTTGCTAATTTGTTTGAATTTGTTGTATGTTTTGGATACTAGTCCTTTGTCAGACGTACAGATTGTGAAGATTTCTCCCACTCTGTGGGTTGTCTGTTTACTCTGCTGACTGTTCCTATTGCTGTGCAAAAGCTCTTTAGTTTAATTAAGTCTCACCTATTTATCTTTGTTTTTATTGCATTTGCTTTTGGATTCTTGGTCATGAAATCCTTCCCTAAGCCAATGTCTAGAAGGGTTTTTCCAATGTTATCTTCTAGAATTTTTATAGTCTCAGAGGGCCTGGATATCTTTGAGGACCATCACTGAGCCTATCACAGTGGCATGAAGTTGCACCTAGGCTCCTTACTTGACCTTTTTGGTGTGGTTACACGTGGGGTCACAGTTTTCTGTGGTGTTTGGCTAGAGGGGAGCAGTTATTGTCTAAAAGTTTTCCATCTTGCTAGGCTTCCCCTGTTCTGCTTATTTGGCTAGAGGAGGCTTTTGGGGGCAATTTGTTTCGTCCCCTGTGGCATTTTTGGGTCATTTTCAGCTCCAAGTCTGGGATATACAAGGCAAAAAGAAAATATGCTTATATTCATTCACCCCTATTCTGACTATGTAGACCTTTGGAAATCCCAAGTTTTGTATAGTCTTCTTGTATGGTCTCTACCTTGAACAGGCCCTCGATGCGTATTTCTTGTCTCTTGTACCTCAAAAAGCCTACAAAACAGTGCTGAGCCTTCGGGATTGGCAGCTACCCTCAGGGCAATTACGGCTTGCTCATTTCTAAGAATTCCTGATTTCATTTCATTTTGGGCCTCTGTGGATTTTAAAAAATTAAAAAAAATTGCCTACTAAGCAATGCATTTTAAGGGATATTTTATTCAGATAGTTTAGTTGTTTCCCTTGGTGTTTAGTCTTCTTTGCTGATGGAAACAGAAGTCTCAGTGCTTTTTCCACCAAGATATCTGTCCCCACATTTCACAGTGTTGATGTTACCCAAGCTCTTGACCTGGATACACTTTGCATGCCTTTTATAGGGTCAGGGAAATTATTGCTCTCACTGCAATGGGAAAGGTTGGAGGAACAGACTTTAGAGTCTCCGTGGCAAGTCCCTGCTGTCTTAACCTGAAAAAAGCAAGGCACAAATCCTTTATGGTGCCAGCCCAGGATCCCTTTCTTCTGATAACATCTTCCTGATTTGCAATTGCTTTCTGGAAGACTTCTTTATTGGATTTGGTCATGATTGAACTGTCTGTTGGTCAATGTGCTTCGTCCCCTACTAGTCAATGGAAGTATGTGATATTGGAGATATCACATACTCCTCACGGTGTCCCTGGAAGCTGAATTGTGAGCTCAGTGACTCAGTGAGTGACAACTTCACCTTGACAGTGGACTCACAACTCATTTATTAGTTCCTGGAGCCTACGTATTAGCTACTGTTTTGAATTGTGTCCTCTTTAAGGCCTGATTTTTCAGCTCTCTCTTGAGTTTTGTGAACTGTCTCATGCCTTCTAATATGTTCCTGTTACTGTTTAATTATTCAGAGTTGTATTTTTTTTTTTTACTTGCAACCAAAGAACCCTGATTGATAGTGCTGTAGAAAGCCTGCAATGCCTTGTTCCTTTGGAGTGCCACTTGAATGCCTGTTAGAGGATGGGTGTAGAATTAAGAAATGGGTATGTGGGTGAGTCTTCAGTGGATGCCTGATATCCTAGAGACTTAGGGCTGTAAGAGTCTTCAAAAGTCATTTGGGGGGCTGAGCACGGTGGCTCACGCCTGTAATGCCAGCACTTTGGGAGGCTGAGGTGGGTGGATCACTTGAGGTCAGGAGTTCAAGACCAGCCTGGCCAAATGGTGAAACCCTGTCTCTACTAAAAATACAAAGATTAGCTGGGTGTGGCAGTGCATGCCTGTAATCCCAGCTACTTGGGAGACTGGGACAGGAGAATCACACTCCAGCCTGGGGGACAGAGCAAGACCCTTGCAAAAAAAAAAAAAAAAAAAAGTCATTTGGACCCAACCCCTACCCAGCGAATGAATTCCTTTACAACATCCCCACTGACTGCTTTTTCAACTTTGTTTGGACACCCCTCCAGAATGAAGAGCTTGTTACTGCCTGAGGCAGCTAGCTTCACCCTTGGCTGCCTCCAATTATCTGAAACTTCTTCCTTTTATTCGCTGAAATCTGATGCTACACAGCATTGATCCTATCTATGCTCCCTCTCCTGCCTTCTCCACTCTGGAAACTCCTTAGACACTTCAAGAAACGGAAATGTACCCCAGACTGGCTTTCTTCAGGCTACACAAGCCTAATTCACCTAATTCCTCCTCCTGGGACACAGGTTGCAGCCACTGCCCCATTCCGTTTGTCTTCTATGACATAGTCCAGTTAATCAATGCCCATCAAAAAGTGTGAAGCTCATGGGCAATTCAGACACCCTGAGCAGGGCAAAGTCAGGTATGACCATTGCCTCCTCACTCTGGGCACTCTATTTCTTTTAATGCTGCTACAAATGAAGTTTATTATTATGGAAGCCTCATGACATTCCTGACTCACAGGGAGCTTAGCATTGGCTAAGCCTTTTAAACGCATGCTGTTACCCATTGTGGCTTCCCCAGCTAGTCCATGTGTTATTTGTTTTTTGAACTCATGGCCCTACTTTATAATATGGCATATCCTACCTAATTTTTCTATAGCATTGTCAGAATGATCTGGCTATGGGGTTAGGTAGTTTCTAGATTCCCTTTGTATTATTTGTTCTGGATATGCAGAAGAAGAGAATGTTAAGAAACACCGCCTCTCACTCAAACAGTGTTCAAACACATATTGGAGCAGAAGTCATGAGTGTAATAATGAAAAAACCTCAGTCCAGGTTGTAGGGTGTGTTATTCACATCCTTTTGGGAGCAGTTTATTCTAATTATAATATTGGACTTAAAGGCCAGAAGAAAGTGGGTTGAATCTGCTGTTTTTTTTTTTTTAAGAAAACTAGAAAACTTTACTGAAGTGACACTGGCATAAGGATAGATATATAGATCAATGGAATAGAATAGAGAGTCCAGAAATAAACCCATACACCTATGACTAATTGATTTTTGACAAGGGTACCAAGAGCATTCCATGGGAAAAACAGTCTCCTCAACAAATGGTGCCATGACAATGGATATCCACATGCAAAAGAATGAATTTGAACTCCTACCTCGTACCATATACAAAAATTAATTTACTAGTCCTAACAGGTATATACACATGACTCTTCCTAACAGTAAAATACATATTTTTCTCAGGTGCACATGGCACATTCTCTGAGATAGACTATATATTAGGCCACAAAACAAGTCTTAATAGATTTTAACAAATAGATATCATACAAAGTATCTGCTCTGAACAAAACAGGATGAAGTTAGAAATCAATAAAAGAAAACCAGGGCTGGGCGTGGTGGCTCGTGCCTGTAATCCTAGCACTTTGGGAGACCGAGGTGGGCAGATCACTTGAGGTCAGGAGTTCAAGACCAGCCTGGTCAACATGGTGAAACCCCATCTCTACTAAAAATACAAAAATTAGCCAGACATGGTGGCCCAACCCTGTAATCCCAGCCAGTTGGAAGGCTGAGGCATAAGCATCGGTTGAGCCTAGGAGGTGGAGGTTGCAGTGAGTTGAGATCACACTGCTGCACTCCAGCCTGGGTGACAGAGTGAGACCCTGTCTCAAAACAAACAAACAAACAAACAACCCCCCCCTCAAAAAAACACAGAAAATTCATGAATCTATAGAAATTTAAAAACTCATTCTTAACCAATGGGTCAAAAAAGAAATCACTTATTTAGATATTAGGGATATTAGAAAATACTTGGAGACAAATGAATATACAGCATACCCAGACTTATGGAATGCAGTGAAAACAGTGCTCAGAAGGAAAAATTATAGCTGTAAGTGACTGCATTAAAGATAAAGATCCCAAGTTGCTAACCTAATTTTACACCAAATTTTACTTTTTCTTTTCTTTCATTCTTTTCTTTTTCTTTTTCTTTTTCTTTTCTTTTTTTTTTTTTTTGAGATGGAGTTTTGCTCTTGTCACCCAGGCTGGAGTGCAATGGTGTGATCTTGGCTCACTGCAACCTCTGCCTCCCGGGTTCAAGCGATTCTCCTGCCTCAGCCTCCTGAGCAGCTTGAATTACAGGCAGCCACCACCATGCCCAGCTATTTTTTTTTATTTTTAGTAGAGATGGGGTTTCATCATGTCGGCCAGGCTGGTCTTGAACTCCTGACCTCAGATGATCCACCTGCCTCAGCCTCCCAAAGTGCTGGACTACAGGCGTGAGCCACCATGCCCAGCCCAATTTTTACTTTTGCTAAAAGTAGAGCAAACTGAACCCAAAACTAGTAGAAGAAAGGAAATAATCAAGGTTAAAGTGGAGGTTAAAAAATAGAGAATAGTAAAACAGTAGAGAAAAATCAATGTAACCAAAAGTTGGATCTTTGAAAAGATCAACATAATGAACAAACCTTTAGCTAGACTGACAAAGAGAAAATAAAGATGGTCCATAAATAACTAAATGCAGAAGTGAAAGTGGAGACATTACCACCAACCTCACAGAGATTAAAAAAAAAGATTATAAGAGAATACTATGAGCAGTTGTATGCCAATGCATTAGACAACCTAGAAGAAAGGGACAAACTTCTTGAAATACACAAATTACTTAAACTGACTCAAGAAGAAATAGAAAAATCTCAACAGATCTCTAACAAGTAAAGAGATTAAATCAGTGATCAAAAACCTCCCAACAAAGATAAGTCTGGTATCAGATGGCTTCACTGGTGAATTCTATCAACTATTTAAAGAAGAATTAAAACCAATTCTTACCAAACTCTTCCATAAAATTGAAGAAAAGGGAACACTTCCTAATTCATTCCATGAGGGCAATATTTCTCTGATACCAAAGCTAGATAGACATTACAAGAAAATTACAGACAAATATTCCTTTTGAATATAGATGCAAAAATTCTCAACAAAATATTAATAGATAAAATCCTAGAGCAAATTAAAAGGATTTTCAACATGATCAAGTGAGATTTATCTCAGGAATGCAAGGATGGTTCAACATAAGAAAATCAATCCATCACTTTTATACAATGAAGAAGGGAAGAAACTGCATGATCATCTCAATGCAGAAAAGGATGTTGCATTATCTGACAAAATCCAACATCCTTTCATGATGAAAAACTCTCAGAAAACTAGGAATAGAGAGAAAATTCCTCAAAATGATAAGGCATATTTATTTAAAAGTTCACAGTTAACATCATACTCAGTGGTGAAAAACTGAAAGCTTTCTTCCTAATAATAGGAACAAGAGAAGAATGCTTGCTTTATGCTGTCCGACATTGTACTGGAAATTCTAGCCAGAGCTATCAGAAAAGAAAAAGAAATAAAAGGCACCCAAACTGGAAAGGAAGAGGTAAAACTATCTCTATTCACAGATGACATGATCTTATATGTAGAAAATCCCAAAGAATCCACAAGGTTACTAGAGCTATTAAACAAATTCAACAAAGTTGCAAAATATAATATTAACATAGAAAATCAGCTGTAAGAAGGAAATTAGAAAAGTAATTCCGTCTACAATAGCAGCTAAAAGAATGAAATACATTAGCAGCTAAACGAACAAAAGAATAGGAATACATCTAACCAAGGAAGTGAAAGACATAGACTGAAACATTGCTGAAAGAAATTAAAGGCACAAATAAATGGAAAAACATCCCTGATCATGGATAGAAAGACAATATTGTTAAGATGTCTATTCTACCCAAAGTGTTCTACAGATTCAATGCAATCAAAATTCCAACAGAAACAGAAAAGGCGATACTTACATCCACATGAAACTGCATTTTGAATAGCCAAAACAAATCTTGAAAAAGAGAAATAAACTTGAAAGCTTCACACTACCCAACTTTGAAACTTACTACAGTGCTACAGCAATTAAAACAATACTGGCAGTCCAGGCGCAGTGGCTCAAGTTTGTAATTCAAGGACTTTGGGAGGCTGATGTGGGAGGATCACTTGAAGCCAGGAGTTTGAGACCAGTCTGATCTTGCAATATAGTGAGACCCTATCTCTACAAAAATAGAAGGCAAAAACAACAACAACAAACAGGCATGGTGGTGTGTACCTGTAGTCTTAGCTACTCAGGAGCCTGAGGCAGGAAGATCCCTTGAGCTCAGGAGTTTGAGGCTGCAGTGAACTATGATTGTGCCACCACACTGCAGCCTGGGAAATAGAGCAAGACCCTGTCTGTAAGAAAAGGAAAAAAAAAAAAAAAACAGTACTGGCATAAGGACAGACATATACACCAATAAAATAGGACAAAGATCCCAGAAATAAACCCTCATGTATACAGTTAATTGATTTGTTCAAGGATGCCATAAAGGAAAGGACAATGTTTTCAGTAAATGGTGTTGAGACAAGCAGATATATCATGCAGAAGAATGAACTTGGTCCTTTACACCATATACAAAAAAGAACTCAAAATGAATCAAAGACCTAAACTGAAGAGCTAAAGCTATACGACTTTTAGATGAAAAATTTGGGAAAATCTTCATGACATTGGATTTGACAATGACTTCATGGGTATAACAGTAAAAGAGTAGAAAACAAACAAAAAAGAAAAATTGAACTTTATCAAGGTTAAGAACTTCTGTGCATCAAAGAATACTATCAAAAAGTGAAAAAGATGACCTAGTAAATGAGAGAAAATATTTGTAAAGCATATACCTGATAAGGAATTAATATTCAAAATACATAAAGAACATCTAAAACTCAGTAACAATAAAACAATGTAATTCAAAAATGGGCAAACGACTTGAATAGACATTTTTCCAAAGAAAATATACAAATGGCCACTAAGCACATGAAAAAATGCTCAACATTATTAGTCACTAGGGAAATGCAAATCATAACCACAATGAAATACCTCTGCACACTTACCAGGATGATTATAAGAAAACAGAAACAAACAAACAAAACCCCAGAAAATAACAAGTGCTGGTAAGAATGTGGAGAAACTGGAATCCTCATGCATTGCTGGCGGGAATGCAAAATGGTGCAGTAACTATGGGAAAGTTTGGTGGTTTCTCAAAAGATTAAACATAGAGCTGGGCACAGTGGCATGCACCTACTAAGAAGCTCTGGACCCAGACTGCCTGGCTTCAACTATGCTCCCACTGTTTTCTAGTTCATAGTCACTACCTCCGTAGGGGATTTTCGGGGGCACTAAGACTTCTCAGGTATCAAAGCCAGGACTTAAACCAGTGCTTTTCTCACGAAGGCAGACAGCCTCTTGGGAAGCTGCAAAGTATCAACAAAGGTAAGATTTGACGGTTATGAAGAGTACAGCAGGCCGTGGCTCATGCCTGTAATCCCAGCACTTTGAGAGGCTGAGGTGGGCAGATCACCTGAGGTCAGGAGTTCGAGATCAGCCTGGCCAACATGGCAAAACCCCATCTCTACTAAAAATACAAAAATTAGCTGGGTGTAATGGTGGGCGCCTGTAATCCCAGCTACTTAGGAGGCTGAGACAGGAGAATCGCTTGAACTCAGAAGGTGCAGGTTGCAGTGAGCCTAGGTCGCGCCACTGCACTCCAGCCTGGACCACGGTGTGAGACTCCATCTCAAAACAAACAAACAAACAAACAAAGAGTACAGCAGAGGCTTCAGGCTCATTTCGTGCCTGTGTGTAGTCTGCAGGGGGCAGTGGGAGCAGCCTTAGTTTCCTGAGTCTGAATTTAGGAAGAAATTTTCAAAATGAGGCCCAAAACTCCCTTGCTGAGAAAACAAGGCTTCCATCAGGGGATCATTCTCTGGTGTAGCCAAACTTGCAGTTCCGGGAAAGCTGCTTATGTTTATTGTAGTTTGGTTTTGGGTGGAAAGGCTGTTTTGGTTCTAGAGTTTTGCTTTCCTCTTGGCCCAGCTGCAGGCCCAGACGGGTCCTTGTTGGAAGTCAGCCCTCCTCCCCGAAAGGAGGAAAGGCCCTCCTGTCTGTGGTCGGCAGCATTGTACTTGCTGGATTCCAGGCTGTCAGTCTCATGGGTGAGCTCCCGGGATGCTTAGCCTGCAGATTGTTTTGTTAGTTTTCTCCTGCAATTAATTTGGAAATTACCCAGCTACCCACAGCCTCTCCCAGGTGTTCTGTAAACTACAGGCCTGCTCCTGCAGCTTTCGCCTTGGTGGAACCAACCCTGGCTGAAGCTGGGAGGGTTCTGGGTGGGGTGACAGGAGTCCCACAACGGCAGGGCTTGTTTTTAGCAAACGCCAGTTCCCTTCAGCTTGGTCACTAACCATCCTACTTTGTTGGATCCGAAGCAACTGGATCCACACTCAAAGACGCTATCTTTAAGCCTTACATGCCGTATGGAGATAAGCCAGGGGCATATGGAGAATCCACCCTACTCAGAGGCTCAAAGCCAGAGGATTCCCAAGCTCCAGTCAACACTAACAGGTGATTCTCCCAGCCTCCTGATTCCTACATCCAGGGAGGAAGGAGCCTCAGATTTCTGGTTCATTTTACTGAGGATTTGTTACACCCGGGTTGAGGGTTGGTCCCTCCTGTGTGCAACGGTCACATGACTTGAGCTCATTACCCCCGTTTCTTGGACCTTAGTTTTCTTGCCTGAAAAGGGTGCATTTGAAACCTGCTGCTTCCCAGGGGAGCTGTGAGGATCCAAAGAGATAACACCTGTGAAAATGGCTGGTACTCCCTGAACAAAGTGGCTTTTGGAAAATGTTGGGATTATTATTAGTTTTGTTCCTGCTGAGCCCCTGGAGCTGTGGAAGGGCCCTGAACTAGGGTCTACAATGATAACTCACTGTTACCATGGAAAGTTACTTTCTCTGGTTTCTCTTCCATAAAACAAGGGGTAGGGCTAGATAGTCTGTTAGCTGCACATTTATTTATAAGAAGCCAAGAGAAGTCTCAAGGGAATACATCAAGAATCAGTTTTCCCCTGCCCTTTCATGGTCACTTTCTGTATCAGTTAGGATACATTTGTTTGTTGTTGTTGTTGTTGTTGTTATTGTCATTGTTGTTTTTGAGACAGAGTCTGGCTCTGTCGCCCAGGCTGGAGTGCAGTGGTGCGATCTCGGCTTACGGCAACCTCTGCCTCCCGGGTTCAGGTGATTCTCCTGCCTCAGGCTCCTGAGTAGCTGGGATTACAGGCATACACCACCATGCCCTCCCCTATTTTTTGTCAAGACCAAATAAATGTGTTCCAGAAGTCCACAGCAGACTTTCCTGAACATCTCATTGGCCCAGAAAGTATCCTGTACCTGTTTCCAAATCAATCTCTGACAAGAGTGATAGGATAGTGACTGCGCTTACCTTATGCAAGTCAAGATTCACCGCCAAGGGATAAGACACAACCAAGTGAAACCTGAACAAAATCAGGGTCTTGCGAGCAAACAAGAAGTGAAGAAAATGGGTGGGTAGACAACTAGCAGTGTCTGGCACACTTTCTTCTCAAAATAAGCTGATATTTATATGCCAGAAAGAGGGTGGATTGTTTCATGCCTGTCTGGAGTTGCCCGCTGGACAGTTGTCCTCAACATGGTCCACCCCCGGCCCTGCCATCAAAAGCCCTGAGCACAGTCCCCAGGAGAGGACACCATTCTTTCTTTATGAGCACCTGTGCAGGGAAAATGAAGGCGGACCCCACTTCACACAAGGTTGAATAGTTGTGTGAGGTTTTGATAAAAATTTGGGATAAAAGAATGTGTTGGCCGGGCGCGATGGCTCACACCTGTAATCCCAGCACTTTGGGAGGCTGAGGTGGGCGGGTCACCTGATGTCAGGAGTTCGAGACCAGCCTCAACATAGAGAAACCCCGTCTCTACTAAAAATACAAAATTAGCCAGGCATAGTGGTGCATGCCTGTAATCTCAGCTACCCGGGAGGCTGAGGCAGGAGAATTGCTTGAACCTGGGAGGCGGAGGTTGCAGTGAGCTGAGATTGCGCCATTGCATTCCAGCCTGGGCAACAAGAGTGAAACTCCATCTCAAAAAAAGAGAATGTGTTATGATGTGGGAGTGGAAATTTTTGAAAACATTCATATTAAATGTAGTTTTCTTCATACTGTGAGAAACCCTTCACAGGACTGCTCGTGGAAACGCCATGTTCCTAATTGCACTCCCTGTTCCTGAGGTCTGGGCCTCTGTGAGAGAGTGACATGGTCTGGCTGGGCTTTGAGCTGGGTCACACATTGGCTGCTGTAGGGAAAACTGCCAAGGGAGCAGGGGAGGAAGCAGGGGGTCCTGTTAGGGGCTGGCACTGTGATCCGGGAGAGATGACAGGGTCCTGGAGGGCTGGCGGCTGTGGAAGCGTGGCATGGGGTTAGGTGGTTCCTGGAGAGGGAATGGTCAGGGCAAATTCATGATGACAGGAACACATGGGAGTGTCAGGGAACAGCAAATGGTGTGTTGGCTGCAGCCTAGGGGTGTGGGAAGGCAGCTATGGGAGACGTGGCTGGCAAGAAGGTTGACATAAGGATGACCGAGGGTCCCAAGTGCCAGGTGAGGCACTGAAGCGTTCTACTGCAGACAGCAGGCAGCCTTGTCCACAGGACTGGAGCTCAGCTTCAGGGAGGCAAGCTGGCAGCACGGACAGAATGGAGGCAGGAGTACTCTTGGGAGGCCCTGGCTGGCTGCTGGGGCCATGAGCAGAGGTGGGAGTTGAGTCCTGGGAGGTGGTGGCTCTCAATTTATTGCCTGGTTGCAGAGCACCTCCATGCCTGAGAAACCATGACTGGGGCTCTGCCCTGACCACCCCCACTTGAGAAGCTGCTCCAGGTTCTCAGATAGCGAGATAAACTGGTGCTCTGCTCCATGGCTGAGATCCACCCTGATTCTGGCTTCCCAATCTCTTCCTCACCCTGGGAGGGGCTGACAGCTGTTCCCTGGGTGTCTGACTAGGTGCTTCCTGGTTAACCCTTCTGGGCTGAGCTGGAAATCCGAGCTTCCGCTCTCAGAAGAGGGAGTGTGGGGCTGGCAGAGGGGTTCGGGAACTCCACAGGGAGCAGACAGCATTCCTCTTTTGAGGCCAAGCATTGAGGACCATGCCAGGGGCTCTGCAAAGGCTGGCTTTGGCCTCAGCCAGGGAGAGGAGATGCTGGAGAGAGGGCAGGGGCAGGAGAGCAGAACTCACTAAGGGCATTCCATCTCGCCCCTACTCTGCCTGTCCATCCCATTTAAAATTTTGTTCACTGCTTAGTTTGGCCTGAGGAGCACTAACTACACTACTTTCTCTCGAGGTAGTTCTAAGCTATTTATTTAACAGGTAAGTCCATTCCTCAAGCTGCAGTCCATCCCCACTCCTTAGCCCCTACCTTCACATCCTCACCAGATTACTTTTACTTCCATATTACCTTCATTAAGATGATAATCAAATGCAGTCTCCATTGGGGGAGGCAGAGGTTCTAGTCCAGCTTGGACACTTGTAACTGTCATATCTTGGGCAAGTCACACACCTCTTCTTTGGCTCTATGGAGGCTCCACACACACTCACAATATTCCTATTTATTCCTATTGGGAACTTATACAAGCAATGAGATGAAAATCCTGGTTCTCCCCATGTGGTGCAATGTGATCCTGGGAACATGCTTTCCCAATCTGGGCCCCTTCCCCATCCTTCATGGTACATGCCCCTGTCTGAACTGCTTTTCATCAGGGACATATTCCCCCAGCTATCTTGTCATGTCTACCCTCAGGAACAGGCTGAGCACACACAGAAAGTCAAGCTCATATGTGTTCAAGGCAGGGGAGGGTTCCTTAGGGCACTGAGGAGGACCTTAGGCTTTTACTAGAGGATCCCTTGGCCCAGACTGACTTGGAGACAGGGAACCCTTCCAGTTGGCCATTGTGTCCTGAACAGAAAGCTTAATTTTTCTCCTAAACCCTCAACTACCTCAGACTTGGGGCTGGAGCTGAGGGGTCAGAGGCAAAGTTTATTCTATACTCAGGCAATTGACTGTTGCTAAGGGAGGGTATAGAGCTTGAACCCAAGGTCCCTACAGTGCCTCAGCCCGAAATCAGGACGTGGCTTCCTGCCCTGGCTCTGTCACCCCAGCTTTCAAGATGTTTTCAGATATACTCTTGTTGAATGTCATTGTCACAGTCACCCATACAGCTGGAAACAGGAGATGAGGTACAGTCTAGGGGCTAGGATTCCAAGACTCAGAAAGTACTCAAAGGAGGAGATGAAGCACTCCACCCCAGCTCTGTCCCCTTGCCACCCTGCCCTCTCTGCTCTCTGTGGTCAGAGCCACAAGACAGTGCTGGAGTGCTAGCTGGGGTTCCGGGCCAGAAACAGGAGGCTTCTAGAAGTTATTCTGGCATCTCTAATCTCAATAACACATTTTTTCAAAGTTCTTTCTCTTTGACCAGGGCATAGGAATCACCTAAGGGTCTTATAGAAAGGCAGGTTCTGGTCTAGGAGGTCTGGGGTGAGGCCAAAGAACCAGTATTTCTAGCAAGCTCCCAGGGAATGTCCTTGCAGCCGACCTCCATCTCTTGTGTAAACCAACAGGGAGGGCTTGCCTCCCTTTGCCCCCAGGCCTTGCTCCTGGCCCTTGCAGAAGTGCATCTTGCATTCAAGTGACCAAAAGAAGAGGCGTTAGAAAATGTGAAAGGGTAAAAGGGGACCTGCACCCAGTTTTATAGGTGGGGAAACAGGCCCACTCCATGCCAGAAGGAATTTGTTCAAGACCTCACAGCAATTTAGTGACAAAGTGAAGACTCAGGCCTCCTGTATAGGGGAAAAGTCAAAAGCAAAAACAAACTCCAGAAAAGATATATACTTAAGCGTTAACTGCGCATTCTCTGGGCCAACTATGGGTTCCCCCCCCCCAGCCTTTTTTTTTTTTTTTTTGCTGTTATTTCCCTCCCTCTTTATTTTTCTTACCTGTTATTTCTTTTAAAACAATGAACACTACTGATTTTGTAATAAGAAAAAATTTTAGTAAAAGAAAATTCTCACAAAGTTTTTAGTAAATGAGATTATGTTCATGAATGTGTTTGGTAAACTGTAACTCCACAGGGCAGCTCCAAGTCATGAGTGTGCAGTTGGGCTCAAACCGTACAGAAGTCATTTCGAGGATGTTATCCTTACTCTTCTCGGGGCCCACATCGCCCAGATGAGGAAGGCCACCGCTGCCGCCAACGCCGACTACAGTGAGCAGCTTCCTGCTCCCCTGTCGTCGCCTCTGCGGTCGGGGCACTTTCCCCAAAGCGCTGGCCGCAGGAATCTTTCCCCTTAAATCGGGGAAGAAGTTTCTCTAATCCATTTTCGCGGTGAACGACCTCGGGCCAAGTTTGCTTTTGTTGCTGGTTCCCTAAGCTTAATTGCAAGCAAAGTTAATTTGAAAGAAAATACATGATACAGCTCTAGGGCGAATTCTAACGAGCCTTGGGCAATTCGGGAAGAACGTGTCTAATTATCCACAGCCTGGGGACGCCTGCACACGACGCTGGCGGGTGCAGGGCCCGGAGAGGGACAAACGATTTTTCTGTGTTCATAAAATGAAGAAGAAAAAAATAAAAAAGGCACCTCCAGTCTCTGAGCCCCCCGATGAGGGACTGGGAGGGGTTTGCTAATTCCTAGGGTTCGAAGGTTCCAAGACATACAGCGGAATGTTCTCAGGATCCCACAGTCACGGGGGCTAAGGGGGCCGCCCGCGACCCCGCTGTGGATGAGGCCCCGGGCGGCGCGCACGGTCTCCGAGGTACTCGCTCCCCTGCGCGGCGCCCATTCCCACCTGGCCCGGCCGGTGCGCGAGCTCTTGGTGTCGTCGGCCAGTGGGAGGCCGAGAAGGGCTGTCGCTCTGTCTTCAACGCCTTGATCCCAACCCTCGCGCGTCTCCGTGTCCCTTGGGGCACCTGAAGCACACAACCAGGTCCCTCCCCGCAGCGTCCTCTCTCTCCTGATGCTGACCCTCGCCTTTGGCACAATCTTACCTGTCCCGCAAGTTGACAAGTAGAATGGGGGACGAAAACGTCCGCTCTTTCCCACCCTGTCTTTCTCCTTCCCGGGGCTTTATCATGACACTCCAGGAGGCTTTGTTACAAGGCAGCGCTTATTTAAAGCCTTTCAGCCCTGCTGTGCTCTGCGCTTTACAGTTTACAAAGCGCTTTTCACCTCTCCTCTCGTTTAACTTCAGGAAAATTATCTGAGGTAGCAGTCACAAATTCCCATTTCACAAATGACGACCCGAGAGGAGAAGGGACTGGCTTAAGATTAGTGGTGCTGTCAAAGCACTGGACTTGCCCATTAGGAAACAGAGAAAGGCTCAACTCTGGCACTAAGGGCAAAAACCAGCCTTCTCCAGCCCCAGTCCCACGCCTGGGCTCTTCTGCAGCCCAGAACAAAACTCCTGGGTGGAGAACTCTTACTTTCCCATTCTTCTCAACCAGGCAAGTCATCCTGACCTCTGCACCTGGGACAGCCAGCTTGTCTAGCTGAATGAAGGAGAACCCTTGAACTCCATACCTGCAAAGATTCTTAGGGAGAGGAGGGCGGCCCAATACCTGCACTCTTCAAGGTCACAAGGCTGGGTCTGGAATTTGGGCCGACGGGTGGCAGGGTCAGCGCTCAAGTGCTTCCAGGTACCACCACCAAAGCCAGGAAGGGCCAGCACCTAGACCTGCACTGCACAACACAGTGTGGCTACTGAACACCTAGCAGGTGACTAGTCCACATTTAGAGAAGCTGTAAGTGTAAAACACACTCCAAATTGTAAACCCTTCATGTAAAAGGAGAGCAAAACATCTCAATTTTTACATTGATTATATGTTGAAATCATAATATTTTTGATATGTTGGGTTAAGTATATCATTCAAATTAACCTCACCTGTTTCTTTTTACTTTATTAATGTGGCTACTAGAATATTTAAAATTACATATGTGGCTTGCACCATATTTCTAATGGAGAGCACTGATTTATACAAATCCCCATTTGGACTGAACCAAGTTCACATGTCTTCGTGAACAGGATAGTGCAGTCCCAAAAATAAAAAATAAAAATTACCAATGGTTTTCATACAATCTTCTTTTTCACACCCCAGCCCTTCCCTGTTAAGTTTATACAGAAAGAGGCTGAGTTTCTCTTGCCATAACTCACTTGCTCAAAGATTTTTATTAAAACAGTCCATCTGAACACTCCAGTTTATCTGAAAGCTGTGAATGGAGCCTCTGAAATATTTAATGCTGAAAGTTTTTGCTCCAGAATCGAAACTTAAAGATTTCTCAAGGGAAAGGGGGAGAGTTATTGGACTTTCTCTAATTTTAGTGAGCCTGCTACTTAAGCAAGATACAAAATGAAGTTAAAATTCCAGTTTCTTTCTAAAGCTCACTTTACTGACTGCCCTAACTTAATTTTTCTCTTTCCTTTTTGCATGGGGGAGGCTGCTGAGGTGTAGCAGGGGGTGCTGGGGATGGAAGAGCCCTCCCCAGCTACTGAAAGGCGTCACCAACGGGCTCCTTGAGTCCTCTCATCTCCTTAAACTTTAGTTCACCCTTTGGGTCCAGGGCTGCGTGATGACAAGAAACAGTGGACAAATGAACGAATGTATTTCTATCTGCCTTATAATGGAAAACCAGATTTATGACTGGGCAGTAACAGCCATGAAATTACCAGCACGTCCTGCTCAAAAGTTCAATAAGTTATGATATAATTGCTGCCTGGAGCCAATCCTGGGACTTTAGGTTAGACGCTTGGCCATGAACTCTTTTCCGTTCCCTAGAACAGCGGGCTAGGCTTTGGGTGGCTACTCAGAGGCCCTGGGTGGCCCACCATTGCTGCCAAATACGCAGGGCAGCATCCAAGATGATGGGGCCCTGAATGATAACCCGGGGGCGGTGGATAGAGTCCTGCAGCCCTCTAGTGTAACAGATGGGGGAGACTGAAGGTTCAGGTGATGGGACTGGAGTGCTGACGCACAGTTCAACTCGGAGCTAGGTCTCAAGTTCTCAGAGACAGGGAAAACCAGCCCAGGTCAACCAGAGCAGAGATTTCTCCAATTTAAAAAAGAAGAAAAGCCTATTTCTTTTGCAAATTTGTCCTCCTCACTTTAAGAAGAAAGGCGCTGCCGGAGCCTTTTATTGTAGTAACGCAGTTAAAGGCACTAGAGGCCGAACCGCGTAAAAAGGCCCGAGTTCCGGCAGCACATGGAAGGCTGAAACTGATTCCCCACAATTTGGATCCTGGTCTCTGGTGTTGACACTACGCTGCCCTCTGGTTACCGCCAAGGACCCTCCCCGATAGAATACCAGAAAGCATCCCGTTTGAGGGCTTCGCTCCATCGAGGGTCCCTGTGCCAGTCCAAGGGCTCTGGCTGCCTCGCCCCACCTCCTCCCGTTTACAGAGTACACCGGGTGCCTACGCTGTGCGCGGGGAGACCGAGCCTCTGTGGCCTGCTCGGTCTTTTCCACGTGGGTCCCAGTTGAGTCCTCTCTCCATTCCTGTTCGTTCTCAGGTTGCGGGGAACGTGTGAACAGCCGATGTGTCTATGAGTTTTCGTCCCTACGCTGGCTCACATGGCGGACACGAACCGATCTATCCCACCGGGATAAGCGGCAGCATGGCGAGCATGGTAGGCGCCTGCACTGGCCCCTCCGAGCTGCCCGCCAGGGTTGTAGCAGGCTCCCAGCGCTCCGAACTGGCCGGGCGACGTGCGCCCGTAGAAGTCCACCGTGGTCTCCACGCCGCCACTGCTGCCGCCCGCTGGGGGCGAAGCAGGTCCCGCCAGGCGGCCAGCAGCGGCAAAGATCGCACTGCCGGCGCCCTGCGGGTACGCGCCGTCGGGGCCCGCGTAGGCAGCCGCATAGGCGGAGGGGTTGGCCGGCCGGGCCCCGGTGCAGCCTGCGGGCTGGTAGCCGGTGGTGGTAGCGGGGGCGCCGGCGGAGGCAAAGGCGCAAGAGCCGCCGGGCCCCGACGGTGCGGGCCCCAGCTCTGGGCTGAGCGGCCGCTCAGGAACCAGGCCGAAGACGCGGCAAGGGCCGGGCGACGCCGCGGGGTAGTAGACTGGAGGCGGCGCGGCCAGCGACGGCGGCGCGTAGCCTGCATAGACGGCACCCGGGTAGGGGGGGCGCGCGGCGGGCACCGCGCCCGGGAAGATGGCGGCGGCGGCGGCGGCGGCGGCGGCTGCGGCGGCCGCCGCGTCGTGCATGTAAGCCGGGTAGGTGGAGAGGTCCGAGCGCTTGAAGCGCTTGCGGCGGCGCAGGAAGCTGCCGCTCTCGAACATGTCCTCCGCGTTGGGGTCGAGCGCCCAGTAGTTGCCCTTACCCGGGCGGCCGGCCTCGCGCGGGATCTTGAGGAAGCAGTCGTTGAGTGTGAGGTTGTGGCGGATGCTGTTCTGCCACTTTTTGGGGTTGTCGCGGTAGAAGGGGAAGCGCTCGGTGATGAACTTGTAGATGCCGCCCAGCGTGAGGCGGCGCTCGGGCGCGTGCGCGATGGCCATGGCGATGAGAGCGATGTAGCTGTAGGGCGGCTTCCCGCGCTGCAGGGGGCGCTTGCGGCGCCGCCCGCCCGCCCCGCGGCCCGTGGCCTCCCCTGGGACCCCGGCCCCTGCTGCCGTCTCGCCGCGCTCTTCCTTCACGGTAGCCAGCACCTCCGGCTGCGGCGGCGGCGGCCCGCTCTCGGCAGTCATGGCGCGGCCGTCCCGCACCCCCGGGCTCTGGATCCCCGCGGCTGTCGGGGGGCGGGGGCGGGCCTGGTGTCCCCGGAACGGACGCTCGGGCCTTCTGCGGAGAGCTCAGGGGATCGTCGCGGGCTGGTCCCGAGAGCCCAGCGGCCCAGGCTGGCGCGCGCTGGAGGCTCAGCGTCCGTGGTCTGGGGCTGGCGCGGTGCAGACAGAGGCTCGGGAGTGACCCGCCAGCCGACGGCTCAGCCCGCGTGGTGCTTCTCGAGGCGGGCAGCGGCGGTGGCCTCGCGACCGGGACTGGACTCTGGTCGCCGGCTGAAGTGTCCCTTGCGCGCTGGTGCCGGGCGGTCAAGGGGTCCGGAAGCGATCCCTGGGTTGGGGTGGCTGCAGCTGGTCTGTGGTGCCCGCTAGTTTAGGATTACTGCCTAGGTTGTGCGCGCAGAAGAGGCTTCAGGCTCGAAGGCCAGAGCGAGGGCAGTTAGTACTGGCGCTGGGCGATCTGGCGGGGGCCGCCCATGCCCTGCCCCCGAGGCCAAGGCGGCGGTAAGCGCCACGGGCAGTGAGGCGAGGCGGGGGCAGCGAGGTCGGGGCGCTGGCCCAGGCGGGGCGACCTGAGGCTGGTCCTCTCCACGGCGTGGGTCTCCAGCCCTGCGGACCGCTGGCGAGGCGCTCCCCTGCACACACCGGGACCGGCTCCTCCCTCCGCCGGCTTCCCCTCCTTAAAGGCGCCAGGAAGCGTGGGGCGGCACCGGTTCCCTGCCCGCCCCCCGACTGCCCGCCCCCCGGGGCCCGGGCGCACCTCCCCAGGTAGGAGCAGCTGTGGCGGCGCGGTAGGAGCCCCACAACGTCAGGGCGGGGAGGGCGCTTGGAGATCCCCCGGGTCGGCCCCCTCCGCACCCCGATCGACTGAGGCCCGGAGAGTTCAGGAACCGGCTCGGGAGACCTCAGCGCCCGAACTCGGAGTTTTCGGACTTTTCAGGCCTCTGCCAAGGGCTTGGACTCGCAGGTGAAAGGACGGGCTCATCTCACTTTTTTGTCCTGAGAGGGTGAGAATTGGCCGAGAGGGCGCTTGGTTTTTGTGGGAATGGGGACGGAGAAGTTCCAGGAGACTGGCTCCCAGGGCCTTTCAGGATGGTTTCCAAACCCCAATCGTGGCTGCCACAGCCACTCGGCACTCCAGTCCCCCCATCTTTCGAATGAGTATTCCTAGGCCCGAAAGGGAAGGTGACTTGCCATGGCCCCACTGCGGTTTCTCCGCTTAGCGGAGTCTCCAACCTGCGTCTCCTTTAGGACTGCGCTTCCCAGCTGTGTGGTAGAGGTAGCCGCTTTCCCTTTTTGGGCCCCAGGTCCCTCGACTGTACCGGGGTCTGGATCTCTCAAGAGTCCTTGCGTGGTAGATATTTAGGGATAGGCCAATCACCACCCCCAATCATCCGTCTTTGAGAGGCCCAGGATCTGTCTCTATTTGATGGATAGTGGTGCACGGATTAAAGACGACGCAGGATAGGTAACCTCCTCCTCCAATCCCCCGGGACCAGGGTAGCTCTGAAGACCCCCAGAGGCAGCCAAGCAGCCCCTTCCCGCAGCGGGGAGTGAGGGCTGCGGGTAATGGGGGAGTGGGAAGAGAGCGGTGGCCGGGTGGGCGCGTCTCCGGGGGAAGGGGCGGGCAGTCGGGACACGTTTGCTTCATGGGTGTCCAATTTCTGAGTTCCTTTCCTGCTGTCCCTGAGCCGGGACTTGGTCCTAACCTGAGATCCTCGCGGCGCGGCCCCTCTGGCCCGGGTTCGTTCCCTGGCCATTCACTGGGAGATCCAGGGCCTGTCCTTGTCCCCTCGCAGGGCCTCAGTGTTCTACTCTGTTAAATAGCAGCTGGAGGGCGTGTGCTGATCTCCGAGGCCCCTGCTACCCATAGGATTCCGGGCCTTGGCGCGGGTTCCAATGGCTCCAGCCCGGACGCAGCTTTCCGGGGCGGGGGGGGGGGGGGGGCGGGCCGGGGCTGTGGGTGCAGAGCCGCGCGGAGGGTGGTGCCAGGCGAGTGTGGGAGATCCCAAGACGAGAGTTCTGGCCAGTAACGGGTGGCATGCCTTCCAGGGTTTTAGTCGCGTTCTTCGTGGCGGTGAGCTGAGGGCAGGCTAAGCCCGGCCAAGCGTTGGGCAGCTGCCTTCGGAAGAGCGAGGCAAAGCCCAGATCCTCGCTCCGTTGACCCGGTGTGTGGAAACGCTCAAAGCGTTTGCTTGACAACCTTCTGCGGCAGAGGGTTGGTCGAACGAAGGGAGAGGGGCTTTACACTCGCTAAACAAAACTCCTGGTTTCCTTCTTCCCAAGTAATGGAGAAGCAAAAAACCCAGATTTCGTCCTGTTTCGTTTTTACAAAGGAGGAAAAACTTGAAATTTTAAAATTTTTAACTGGATTATATTATAGGCACCTTTTAATGCGGGATTTCGTGGCTCTCAGTAACTTTCAAGATTCTGAGATTCAGATATCTAGATTTTAAATTCTGGACGACCGTCGTCCTAACGTGATTCCATAAATCTAGAGAATGCGATCCTGCGATCCTGTAATTCTAAGATTCCAAGACTGGGAGTCTAACTTTGACTATGCTTATATTCCTTTGACTTAAGCTTCTAGTCAAAGTCTAAAAACCTATGTATTAAGATACTGGGACTAAACCAGGCACGGTGGTGGGAGCCTATAGTCCCAGCTACTGGAGGTTAAGGCAGGAAGATCGCTTGAGCCCAGGAGTTCCAGGCTGTAGTGCACAATCATTGTGCCTGTGAGTAGCCACAGCACTCCAGCCTGTGCAGCAAAGGGAGACCAGGTCTCTTAAAAGCAAAACAAAACAAACAAAAAACGGGGACCTAAGATTTTGTGCCTGAAAATACGATGCCACTCTTGAAGCTGCCACTTCTCCAGTTTTTTATTTTTTCCACTCTAAGTTATATATTATTTAATTTGAATTCCTGTTTAGGAATGTCTGATTGGAAGAATTTGAATCCTGTAAATCCTCAGTTCTCTCCTTCCTTAATTCTAAAATGTTAGTGCTGGATCTGCTATTCTGTAGTTCAAATAATCTGATTCCAATAATTCTTCTAATGTTTGTGATTATATGCTGTAATGATTAGTCCCATGACTTTATGATCCTCTACTTTTAAGCTGCAACAACTATGGCTAAAAGCCTTCTTGTCTCAGGATTTTCTGTTCTTCAGTGTCTTGTGTCTGTGACCTCATTCTTCTAGAATTCTGATGGTTTTCTCAAACTTTGTTAATATCAAGCTACTCCTGTGGCCGAGACCAAATACCTAGCATCGTGAGGTTAGAATTTCCAAGATCATGATTCTAAGATTTTCGCAAACCAAGGACCCCTAAATTTCTATTTCATAAATGTTCTCTTCGAATAATGCATTTGAAGATTCTGTGAGTCCACGGTGAGTTCACATTAAATGATTTGGTGAGTACATAGGTCACAAGTTTACCCGTTTGGATCAAAACCATACACAAAAATCTCCTCGGGGCATTTCCTATCTCTTCCCATTGCTTCCTTCTCAGTTTCTTGAGAAGGAACATGGTCATGGCCAAGTCCTCCCCTCTTCTCTGGCACAGTGCTCCTTAACGTTTATGAATCATCTGGAAGTTAGGAAGGGCAGGTTCCAGACCCTTGGAAATCATTCTCCCAATCCAGCAGGGGTGGGTTGGTGTTGATGTGGGCGGGCCAGTGATTTCTGCTTCCCACTGGTCTTCAGCCCTTCAAGTATTCCCAGCACCCCTGGAGAAGCCGGCCTGCAGCAGGCCATTTTATGTGCATAGGGGGCTGGGGGTGCTATTGGGAATCTTTAGAAGATGTTCTTCTGCAACAGCTGCTTTCCCCAGTTTTGAATTGGCGACTTTGTAAATAAAAACAAGGAGTCAAGGAAAATTCCTCCAGATTCCTTGACGGAGATTCCCCTGCATGCAGACGCAGAGGTAACCAGTTCTTCTATTAAGGAAACCATGGAAATTCAAGCTAGAAGGAGACTTGGCCTGGATTGTGGAAGGGACTTGTAGAGAGAAAAGCCTTGGGCTGAGAAGGAAACTCAGGTCTTTGGTCTCTTACTCTTTGGCCCCAAAGCCTCTCTGTCTTTTCTTGAGTTCTCAGAGCCCAATTAATTCTTTGGCCTGGGCTGCCCTTTTTACTGAACAACAAAACTCCAGGCCTCCACACTTGCAAATCTGATCCAAGGATCTCCTTACAGCAGCATCGCAGTGACCTCTGTTTAGGTTACTCCAGTGCATTCTGTCTGGGTCAGTGGGCTGTATGGCCCTAGAGAGCATCAGAGCAAGACACTGTCACAAAAGGGGGCCCCCAAGTCACACTCGCCCTGCTGACCACAGAAGACATCCATCTAAGGCAGCACCAGTGTTGTGAGGGCTTCCACCCAAGATTGCTCAAGACCCACCCAGCGACTTTAAACCATCCACTGCCCTTCTTAGGCCTCAGTTTCTCTATCTGTGAAGTGTGTATGTGGGGATATCCCATATCTGTGCTTTCTCTTCCACCGAGTCAAGGTGATAAGGTGGAGCGCCTTACAGACGCGCGGTCCTCTTCTTCCTCTTTTAAATTGTTTTAAGGCGAAACTTGGACATGGAAAAAAGACGCTGGGGATAATCCTAGCCTGTTCCACTCACAGGCCGCGATGAGATGCGCACACCCCCACCCACCGCCCCTCTCCACGGAAGAAGTAGCGGTTGATTAAAGTGTAACATTTTCTGCGGTCTAGCGGGGGATTTTGAGTCTCCGAGGCTCCCGCGGGCGTGGACCCTTTCGGTTTCCCAGAGCTCGGCAAGCGCTCTCTCCCTTTAAGTTGGTCCACTTAAACACTATGAACAGCGAATCACTGTCACCCAGGGGACAGGATGGAGGAACTGGGGACCAGGAAGGGGAACCTTCTGCTTCCCACCTCCCCGTTTGCTTAGATCCCGCCACCAACGTTTCTTACGTAGGTAAGAAGCACCTAGCCTTTCTTACCCCCCTCCCCGCAAGCCCTCCCACCGAGCCCTCTCCCAACCCAGTCTGCGCGGGCCCGGGACACTCAGTGTTCTCAGAGCAGCGGGGAGCGCAGGAGCCGGCTTGGAGGTCCAGCAGCTTTGCGGCCGCAACGAGAAGGGGAAGTCGGCTCCGGACGGCGCGGACTTGTCCCACTGCGCACAACGAATCGGGGACAGAGTCAAGCTAGACCCTGCTCCCGCTCTAGGTTGGCTCCACGCGCTTTCCCTGCGTTCCGGACCCGAGGACCACGAAGCGCAAGCCACTACCCGCGTCTGATCCGACCCAGGCGGGCGGGCAGGAGTTCAGCTGTGGCGGCGGGCATTCCTGGCAAAGCCGTGGCCCGGGGCGAAGGTGGCGGCCCGCAGGCGCATTTCAGTTAGATTCTGGGACCCTGGGCGCAGGATCGGCCCCCAGGCAACGTCTAGAGTCCAGGATTCTTGGTCTGGTTCCGAAATCTGTGCGCGGCTTTGGAACACTTGGAAACCTGAAATTTACACACTAGATTGTGGGTGTTCATTTCTGGGGAGAGAGTCCATGGTTTGCAAGACAATCTCAAAAGAGCTGATGATTACTCCCCTTCCCCCTTCAAAAGGGAGATGAGCTAGCCAGGATTCTAGTTCAACCACTAGAGGCACAGGAAGAGGCAGTGATTTTTTCTCCTTACCCAGGCCAGTCTCTGTAGGGATCCCATCCCGCAGCTCAGTCCGGCCGCCTGAGGAGGGGTAACAGGGCTGATTGCCTCCCCCTACAACGCAACCCGGTTGCTTGGCTGCTTGGCGCCCAAAGCATGAGGTGGGCGGTGGCACGGTGAGGAGGGGGCGCGGGGAGCTGGAAGACACTTGAACCTCAACACGCGAGAGCAGCTAGCTCTCCTCTGGCCTCTTCCCCGCTCTCCCTAAGGCTTCTCCCCCGCCCCCCACCCCCCGGGCCTGGAGCGCAAGTCTCTCTAGGTTTCGCCGTCAGTATTTCTGCCTCTGTTACGAATATGCGTGCAGGTGTCCTGCCTCTCTAGGCGCATCTCCCGGGAGTCACCCCCGCGGCAGCCTGCGGGCTGGAAGTGAGGGGGCCAGCTGCACACTCCAGCCGGGTTCCAGTTGCCCATACGAGCCTCCTTTGTCCTGGAGGATGGCACAGAGAGTGGCAAGACAGGACAGAGGGACATCCACCGAGGAGGACCCTGGAGCCCGTGGGAGTCAGATCCTCCGCCTTTCTGCCCAAGAGCTTCCTCTGCTCGGCAGAGCCTGACCTAGGGAGGAGAGGCACACAGGGTTATGCGGCATCAGCTTTCTCCACATGTCCAAGGTTCTAAACAGTCCGGTCCCAGCGGGCGTTCCTGCTGGCTCTGCACAAACCCTCAATGCTTCCCATCATCCTCCTGCAAGATCAAGTGCTATTTCCTGGGCCTGTCATTCAAGACCCCCTCCCTACACAACGCAGCTCCTTTCCACTCTCCCTTGGTCTTCCTTTTCCCAGCATCTGAGGACACTGCCCCCCACCAAGTCTTCTGTCACAATGTGACCCTCCTGTGAGAGCCTGTTACTCAGTCATCCAGTCTTGGGTCAGTTCCTGTCTCTGCCTCTTCCAAGCTGTGCAACCTTGGGCCAGTCACTTATCCACTCAGCCTCAACCTGTCGATCTATACAATGGGGATAAATAGTAATGTAAGAGAGTTGTGAAAGTTAGTAATATTAACTCAGACGTACATAACTCTTCCATGAACACACACTGTTGTAACCACTTTGCACATATTAAATACACTAATGTATCAGGAGACCCAGGGGCTACTCTCAGGCCTGTCACTAACTGGGCATTGGGAGCATATCCAGGATAACTGGCAGAGCACTGGATCTGGAAGGCATGGTAATGGAAAGGTAGGCCATCTAGACAGGTGGGCAACTGCAAAGCAACCCAGAAGCAGGGGTCTTGCAGGTGATAAGCAGGCATGAGGGGAGATTCAGACTCAGAGCACCATCTTCTACCCTAGGTTCAGGTACTGGGGACTCGGGGATTATCCTGGGGTCTAGAAATAAGAAGCTTTGAGGGACAGTTTGGCTAACTTGGCCCTACTGGGCTGGGGTCTGAGGGTCTCACAGGAGCAACCTTTCTCCCTGGTGTCCTGGAAACTTAGGGTCTTGCATGTGCATGTAGCCCTGGCCTTTGCCTGGGCAGATGTAGCCCAACTTTTGGCAGGAGGGTCGGGGAAAGATTCAGCACTGAACAGGGTCCCAGCTTCTACAGGTTCAGGGGTGTTTTCGTCAGTCCTGAAGCCATCCGCATGGTCATCATGTCTATCAGCCACTAGGGTAGGACTCTAGGGAACCCTGGGGCTGGCCAGGAGAGCTGAGCTTGCCCTCCTGATGTGGGTTTAAATGTAATCCAGGAGTATGAAAAGATGAGGAACAGCTGCTCAGGTCCGTGTAGGGGGCCTCACCTTGGGTGGCTGGTGTGTAGCACTCCCTGCCTTCCCTGAGCCCTGGCGAGGCCAAACTGTCCATAGGTGGTGGGACCAAACATACTGCTGGAACAGGGCTCTGGGTCAGAGGACTAACACAGTGGTGAAGCCCTGGATGTGTGTAAGAGTTGCGAGGACGGAAAGAGGTGGAGTTGACAAGGCTTAGGAAAGGCTGTCAGTTAGCTGCCTTGTGGGGTTGGTGTTCCAGTAGCTCTCTGACCACTCGGGCTTTGCCCTACAAGACTATTTTAAGCAAAGCAGGGGCCCAGCTATGGAAAGAATCATATTAATGCTCTCTGAAAGCCTGTGCAGGCTTCTGTCACTTCTGTTTTCAAAGTTTTAACCCTCTCATAGACTTCCTACTATATTCTCATCTCTGGTTTGTGGAGCTGCCTCTGAAAGTTGGGGCATTTGCTGGCCAGAGATGATTGACATCAGCTTTACCCAGTGAATGAACAAGACTATCCAAGCACAGGTAAGCAGTTCCACTCGCTCCTCAGGTTCACTTTGTTAATCCACCTTCTAGTACCCCTTCCTTGGGAAGTGGGTTTCTAGAATTTGTCATTTATTAGTATTGAAATAACCTAAAGAGTCAAACAGTGACAGATGATTTCCACCAAGAGAAGAAAAGGGGGCATCCTTTACACCATACCCTAAGCCTGTCCAGCATTTTATCAATGACTTAGAGCAAGCTCGTCCAACCTGTGGCCTGCGGACCTCATGCAGCCCAGGACAACTTTGAATGCTGCCCAACACAAGTTCTTAAACTGTCTTAGAACATTATGAGATTTCTTTCTTTTCTTTTCTTTTTTTTTTTTTTTAGTTCACCAGCTATTGTTAGTTTTAGTGTATTTTACGTGTGGCCCGAGACAATTCTTTTTCTTCCAATGTGGCCTAGGGAAGCCAAAAGACTGGACACTCCTGACTTAGAGGAAGACACAGAGGAAGGCAGGCTGATTGGGCTTGTGGCTGACCACACTGAGGTGCTAATGCTGGGAGCTGACAGACTCAAGGCATGAAATAATCACTAGGTTGGGAGCCTGAGCCAAAACCAACAAGAAGACATTTTAAAAACTGTTATGAAAACATTGTAATGTTACAGGAGACAAATCAGGAAGAAAAAGTCACCCACATGCCAATTACCTATCATTCATCTACTAGAATTTTCTGTTGTTTTTCTTCCCTTTGTGTTCTTATGCATAAGTATGCATGTTTACATAAGTGTAACCATAGCATAAGTACAATTCCGTAGTTTTTTACAAAGTGCATTTGCATTATTTTATAAACATAGCTAAATGCTGCTCCTCACTTCTTGTTTTTCATCTGTAATTGTGAAGGAAATGGTCTAGTGTTGATTTAACCCTTTCACAGTAGCTAGGCACTTAGGTAATTTCCAGTATCTTTGGGGTAGGTGAAATTACTATGAATGTATTTGTATAAAAAGCTTTTTATATTTTTTTGAAATATTCTTAAGACAAATTCCCAAGAACAAGATTTATGGGGCCACAAATTTTTTATGGTTAATATAGTGTTACTAAGTTGTCTCCAAGGGTATCTTGTAACTCACTAAAATCAAGATAATTAGCATATTTATCACCCCTAAAAGTTTCCTCCTGTTGTTTTGTGACCAAATTATTCCCCACTCCCAATACCCATAAGCAATCACTGAACTACTTTATCACTGTAGATTAGGTTGCATTTTATAGAATTTTATATAAATGAAATAATGTAGTGTACACTATTTTGACATTCATCCATGTTGTGGTATTAATAGTCTATTCCTTTATATTGCTAAATAGTATCCATTATATGGGTGCATCACAATTTGTTTATCCATTCACTTATTGATGGACATTTGGGTTTTTCCCATTTTTGGCTATTACAAATAAAGCTGCTATGAATATTTGAGTATAAGTCTTTGTGTGGACATATGTTTTCATTTCTCTTGGGTAAATACCCAGGAGAGGAATGTTTGAGTTATATGGTAGTTGTATGCTTAAATTTATTTCTATTTTATTTATTTAAAAATTTTTTTTCAATAGAGATTACTCCTTTTGAAAGTATGGTTAATTTTTTTCTATTTATTTATTTATTTATTTTTAACTTTTTGTTTCAGGGGTACATGTGAAGGTTTGTTACATATGTAAACTTGTACCATGGGGATTTGTTGTACAGATTATTTCATCACCCAGGTATTAAGTCCAGTACTCAATAGCTGTCTTTTCTGCCCCTCTTCCTACTCCCACCCTCCACCCTCAAGTAGGCTCCAGTTTCTGTTATTTCCTTCTTTGTGTCCATGAATTCTCGTAATTTAGCTCCCACTTATAAGTGAGAATATGCGGTATTTGAATTTCGGTTCCTGCATTAGTGTGCTAAGGGTAATACCCTCTAGCTCCATCCATGTTCCCACAAAAGATATGATCTCGTTCTTCTTTTTTTTTTTTTTTTTTTTTTTTTTTGATGGAATCTCGCTCTGTTGCCAGGCTGGAGTTTAGTGGCACAATCTTGGCCCACTGCAACCTCCGCCTCCTAGGTTCAAGTGATGCTCCTGCCTCAGCCTCCCGAGTAGCTGGGACTACAGGCGGGCACCACCATGCCCAGCTAATTTTTTGTATTTTTAGTAGAGACGGGATTTCACCACGTTGGCCAGGATGGTCTCGATCTCTTGACCTCGTGATCCGCCCACCTCAGCCTCCCAAAGTGCTGGGATTACAGGCATGAGCCAACGCACCCCGCCGATCTTGTTCTTTTTTATGGGTGCAGAAAGTATGGTTAAACTTTTAAGAAACTGCCAAATACGTTTCACAAAGTAGCTGTATTTCTTTCGTTTCCACTACCAGTAGATGAGAGTTCTAGTTGCTCTACTCCTCAACAACATTTGACATTTTCAGTCTTTTAAATTTTACCTATTTTAGGGAGTGTATAGGTATCTCATTGGTAGCTTTAGTTTGTATTTACCTCATGACTAATAATATATTTGTTATCTACTGCTGTGCAACCAATTACCCCCAAATTACTGGCTTAAGACAACAAACATTTATTATCTCACAGTTTCTGCGGGTTAGGAATCTGGGTGTGGCTTAGGTGGGCTGGGTGAGGCTAGTTCAGGGTCTCTTATAAGTTTGCAGTCAAGTAGAAATCATCTCAAGGCTGACTGGGACTGCAAAATCCACTTCCAGTTCACTTACATGGTTGTTGGTTAACCTCAGTTCTTCATCATGTGGACCTCCGTAGGCTGCCCAAGCATCCTCAGGCTGGTGAACTGAGAAAGAAAACTAGAAAGAACCCAAATGGAAACCACAGTCTTTCCGTAGCTTAATCTCAGAGCTGCTTTCTATCACTTTTATTCATATTCTATTTGTTAGAAAGGAGTGACTATGTCCAACCTATACTCAAGAGGAAGGGATCACACAGAGTGTGAATACGAGAATGTGGAAATCATTGGGGACCATCTTAGAAGCTGCTTACCACAGACAATGTTGAGCTTCTTTTTATGTGCTTTTTTCCATCTGTAGATCTTCTTTAATGACATGTTTTTGGTGAAATTTTGGCCAATTTTTTAATTGGGTTGTTTGCTGTCTTATTGAGTTGTAAGAATTCTTTATATTCTTTATGCCAGTACTTTGTCAAATATATGTTTTGCAAATAGTTTCTTCTAGTCTGTGGGTTGTCTTTTCGTTTTTGTCATAGTGCCTTTTGAAGAGCAAATGTAAATTTTGATGAGGTCCAATTTATTGAATTTTTATTTTTATAGTTGGTGCTTTTTGTGCCCTATTTTAAAAATCTTTGCCTAACCCAAAGTCACTAAAATATTCTACATTTTTTCTGTACATTTTAGCTTTTATATTCAGTTAATGATCTACTTCAAGTTGTTTTAGATGGTGTAAGAGTTGAGATTCATTTGTTTTTCAACATGGGTACCTATTTATTCCAGAACCATTTCTTGAAAAAATTATCATTTCCCATTGAATTACCTTGGCACTGTCATTGAAAATCGACTGTCTTTAATGTTATTTTTCTCTCTACTTATACTGGATGGTTGATTTTTAAAAAATTAATAAGCCTATATTAGCATGTATATGGTATATAGCATTGATGAATTTGATTTTCTTTATTTTAAAATTTTGATTGTATACATAAAATGTTTCATATATTCATGTTTGAATATTTTCCTTTGTAATTTTTTCTGTTGATTCAATTAATAGGAAATCATTACTTCTTCATAGTTGGGATAAATATGATACCCTGTTCTTTGATAATTTTTACAAAACTTAAAAACTATTTTTATTTATGTATTTATGAGACAGAGTCTTGCTCTGTTGCCCAGGCTGAAGTTCAGTGGTACAATCTTGGCTCACTGCAGCCTCCACCTCCTGGATTCACGCAGTTCTCCTGTCTCAGCCTTTGGAGTAGCTGGGATTATGGACATGTGCCACCACACCGAGCTAATTTTTGTATTTTTAGTAGAGACAGAGTTTCACCATGTTGGCCAGGCTGTTCTTGAACACCTGACCTCAGGTGATCCACCCATCTCAGCCTCCCAAAGTGTTGGGATTACAGGCGTGAGCCACCGCGCCTGGCCAAAAACTATTTTTAAACACAAAAGCAATATAGTCAGTCACATTATAGAAATTCTGGAAAATGAGATTTTAAAAAGTTATTTAATTTCTCTTACTATAACATAGCTATTATTACCATTTTTGTATTTTTCCTTCTAAACTTTTTATATGCATATTTCCTACAAATGTTTGTGTTCCATGATTTTAAATTATTTAGCTTCTTAATTTATCTGGAACATATCACTCTCATTCTCCCTCCATAGCCAATCAATTCTGAAGTTCTATCTTTCCTACTTCCCCAAAATTCTTTCAGTTTGTTTATTTCTGTTCATTTTCATTGCCATTATCCTGGTTTAAGCTACAACAATCTCTTGCCTGGTTTGCTATAATGACCTTTTAAAAAAATCCAGCTTTATTGAGATATATTTTGCATAAAATAAAATTCACTATTTTAAAGTATACTATTTATTGGGTTTTAACACAGTCGCAGACTTACACAGCCATCACCACTATCTAATTCCAGAAGATTTTCATTACCCCAAAAGAAACCCTATACCTATTAGCAGTCATTCCTCATTTCTTCTCCCTAGCCCCTGGCAACTACTAATCTACTCTATGGATTTGCCTATTCTGGACATTAAATACAAGTGGAAATATACAATATGTGGCCTTTTGTGGCTGACTCTTTTACTTAGCATAATTTTTAAGGTTCACCTATATCATAGCATGTATCACTACTTCATTCCTTTTTATCACTGAATAATATTTCATAATAATATTCCCTTGTGTCTATATGAATTTTTTTTAATCCATCCTTCAGTTGATGGACATTTGTGTTGTTTCCACTTTTTGGTTATTATGACTAATGTTATGAACATTTGTGTACAGATTTTTGTATGGACATGTTTCCAGTTTTCTTGGATATATACCTAGGAGTGGGATTGCTGGCTAACTGTTTGACATTTTGAAGAATTACCAGACTGCTTTCCACAGCAACTCCACCATTTTACATCCTTCCCAGTGATTCTAATTTCTCTAGATCCTCTCCAGTACTTGTTATTCTCTGTCAGTTTGAGTTTTAGCCATCCAAGTGGGTGTGAGGTGGTAACCAATTGTGGTTTTGATTTGCATTTCTTTAATGACTAATGATGTCAAGCATCTTTTCATATGCTTATCATCCATTTGTATATCTGCTTCAGGAAATGTCTTTGAAATTCTTTGCCTATTTTTAAATTGGGTTACTTGTTTTACTGTTGAGTTGTAGGAATTCTTTACATATTCTTCGTACAAGTCCCTTTTCAGATATATGATTTGCAAATCTTTTCTCCCATTCTGTGGGTTGTATTATAGTGTCCTTTGAAGCACAAAATTTTAAATTTTGATGCAGTTCAATATAGCTTACTTTTGTTGCTCGTGCTTTTGGAATAATATCTAAGAAACCATCCCCTAATCTAAGGTCACAAAGGTTTACTCCTACATTTTCTTCTAGGAGTTTCATAGTTTTGCTCTTAGATTTAAGTCTGTAATCCATTTTGAGCTAATTTTTGTATATAATGTGAGGTCATAGTCTAGCTTCTTTTTTGGGGGGTGGTGCGGGGAAGATATCTAGTTGTCTCGGCATCATTTGTTGAAAAGACTATTCTTTCCCCCATTGAATGGTCTTGGCACCCTCATCAAAAATCACTTGATCATAAATACAAGGGTCTATTTCTGGACTTTGAATTTTATTCCATTAATGATTTTCATATGCAGTATCAACCTTAACATTCCTGGGATAAATACCACTTGGTTATGGTGTATAATCCTTTTTATATATTGTTGGATTAAGTTTGCTAGCATTTTATTGAGTTATTAACATCTTGCATTTGAGTGGTACATTTGTTACAATTGATAAGCCAATGTTGATATATTATTATTAACTAACATCCATAGTTTACATTAGGGCTCATTCTGTGTTGTGTAGTTCTATGGGTTTTGAGAAATGCAAAATATAATGTTTTCTTCTTTTTTAATATAGGCATTTATAGCTATAAATTTCCCTCTAGATCTATATGTCCAGCATTATACCAGTATCACACTGCCTTGATTACTGTCGTTGTAGTAAGTTTGAAATCAGGAAGTGTGGGTCTTTCAATTTTGTTCTTTTTTTTTTTTTTTTTTCTTGATGGAGCTTCGCTCTTGTTGCCCAGGCTGGAGTGCAATGGTGCGATCTTGGCTCACCACAACCTCCGCCTCCTGGGTTCAAGAGAGTCTCCTGGCTCAGCCTACCAAGTAGCTGGGATTATAGGCATGCGCCACCATGCCTGGCTAATTTTGTATTTTTAGTAGAGATTGGGTTTCTCCATGTTGGTCAGGCTGGTCTCGAACTCCTGACCTCAGGTGATCCACCCACCTCGGCCTCCCAAAGTGCTGGGATTACAGGCATGAGCCACCAGGCCCGGCCTGTTCTTATTTTTTTTATGATAGTTTAGGTTATTCTGTGTCCTTTCCATTCTCATATACATTTTAGGATCAGCCTATCAATTTCTATAAAACAGATTTTGATAGGGATTATGTTGCATTTGTAGGTTAGTTTGTGCAGTATTGCCATCATAATAATATTATGTCTTCTGATCCATAAACATGGGATGTCTTTCCATTTATTTAGGTTTTCTTTAATTTCTTTCAACTATGTTTTATAGTTTTAAGTAGGCAAGCCTTGCAATTATTTTGTTAAATTTATTTTTAATGTTTTATTCTTTTTGATGCTATTGTAAATGGAATTATTTTCTTAATTTCATTTTAATTTTTCATTGTTAGCATATAGAAATATACTTCACTTTTGTATATTGGCTTGTATCCTTCAATTTTATTGGACTTGTTTATTAGTTCTAATTGTGTGTGTGTGTGTATTCATTAGGATTTTCTTTGCAAATCATCTGCTAATAGAGGTGATCATCAGGTCATCTGCAAATAGAGATAGGTTTACTTGTTTCTTTCCAATATGGATGCCTTGTATCTGCTTTTCTTGCTTAATTTCTCTGGCTAGAACCTTCAATATGGTGTTGAATAGGAGTGGGGAGAGTCATCACTCCTATTCAGTGTTGTACTGGAAGTCCTAGCCAGGGCAATCAGGCAATAGAAAGAAATAAAAGGCATCCAAATAGGAAGCAAAAAAGTCAAATGATTTCTCTTTACTGATGATATGATTCTACACCTAGAAAACCCTAAAGAAAGACTCCACCAAAGGCTCCTAGAGCTGATAAATGACTTCAGTAAAGTGTCAGGATACAAAATCAATATATAAAAATCAGGGTCGGGCATGGTGGCTCATGCTTGTAATCTCAGCACTTTGGGATGCAAAGGTGGGAGCATCGCTTGAGTTCAGGAGTTCAAGACCAGACTGGGCAATGTAGTAAGACCTCGTCTCTTAAAAAATTATTTTTAAAAATGAGTATACAAAAATTATTAGCATTTCTATATGCCAGTAATGTTCAAGCTAAGAGCCAAACCAAGAATGCAACTCCACTTACAATAGCCACACTCACAAAGTTAGATGTGTCTAACCAAGAAGGTGAAAGATCTCTACAAGGAGAACTATAAAACATTGCTAAAAGAAATCATAGATGATACAAACAAATGGAAAGATATCCCATGCTGATGGACTGGAAGAATTAATATCATTAAAATGGCCATATCACCAAAAGCAATCTACAGATTCAACACTATTCCTATCAAACTACTAATGTCATTTTTCACAAAATTAGAAAAAATCATTCTAAAATGTATATGGAACCAAAAAGAACCCAAATAGCCAAAGCAATCCTAAGCAAAAAGAACAAAGCCATAGGCATCACACTACCCAATTTCAAACTATACTACAAGGCTACAGTAACCAAAAGAGCATGGTACTGCTACAAAAACAGACACATAGACCAATGGAACAGGACAGAGAACCCAGAAATAAAGCCACACACCTACAAACATTGGATCTTCAACAAAGTCAACAATAACAAGCAGTGGGGAAAAGATTCCCTTTTCAATAAATGGTGCTGGGATAACTGGCTAGCCATATGCAGAAGAATGAAACTGGACCCCTACCTTTTTTCATATACAGAAATTAACTCAAGATGGATCAAATATGTAAATGTAAGACCTAAAACTATAAAAATCTCAGAAGAAAACATTGGAAATACCATTCTGGACATTAGCCTTGGCAAAGCATTTAGGACTAAGTCCCCAAAAGCAATTGCAACAAAACCAAAAATTGACAAGTGGAACCGAATTAAACTAAAGAGCTTCTGTACAGCAAAAGAAACTATCAACAGAGTAAACAGATAACCTACAAAATGGGAGAAAATATTTGCAAACTATGCATCTGTCAAAGGTCTAATATCCAGAATCTATAAGGAACTAAAACAATTCAATGAGCAAAAACAACCTCATTAAAAAATGTGCAAAGGACAGGAACAGATACTTCTCAAAAGAAGATGTACACGAGGCCAACAAATATATGAAAACATGTTCATCATCACTAATCATCACAGAAATGCAAATAAAAACCACAATGAGATACCAGTCAGAATGGCTATTATTAAAAAGTCAAAAAATTACATGCTGGTAAAGTTGCAGAGAAAAGGGAACATTTATACACTGTTGGTGGGAAAGTAAATTAGTTCAGCCACTGTGAAAAGCAGTTTGGAGGTTTCTCAAAGAACTAAAACAGAACTACCATTTGACTCAGCAATCCCATTACTGGGTATATACCCAAAGGAAAATAAATCATTCTACCAAAAAGACACATGCACTCATATGTTCAATGCAGCAGTATGCATAATAGCGAAGATACGGAATCAACCTAGATGCCCATCAATGATTGACTGGATTAAAAAAAAAGTGCTATACATATACCATGGAATACTATGCAGCCATAAAAAGAATGAAATCATTTTATTTGCAACAACATGGATGCAGCTGGAGGCTATTATTCTAGGCGAATTAATGCAGGAACAGAAAACCAAATACCACATGTTCTCACTCAGAAGTGGGAGATAAACATGGAATACACATGGACATAAAGATGGGAACAATAGACACTGGGGGCTACTAGAGGAGGGAGGGTGGGAGCAGGGCAAGGGTTGAAAAACTACCTGTTGGGTACTGTTCTGACTACCTGGGTAATGGGATCATTTGTACACTAAACTTCAGCAACGTGCAATTTACCCGTGTAATGAACCTGCGCATGTACCCCCTGAATCTAAGAAAATAGTTGAAAAAAAAGTGGGGAGAATGTACATCCTTTTCCTCTTCCTGATCTTAGGGAAAGCATTCGTTTTTTTCACCATTAAGTATGATGTTAGCAGTGAGTTTTTCATATCTTCCCTCTTTCAGATTGAGGAAATTCTCTCCTATGCCTACTTTGTTGAGGTTTTTTTTTTTTTTTTTTTTTTTTGGCATCATGAAATGGAGTTGGATCTTATCAAATGTATTTTCTGCCTCTATTGAGATGATTGTGTAGTTTTTGTCCTTTATTCTATTAATATGTCATAGTATATTGATTGATTTTCATATGCTGCACCAACCTTACATTCTGAGATAAATACCACTTGGGCATGGTGTATAATCCTTTTCATATGTTGTTGAATTCAGTTTGCTAGCATTTTCTTGAAGATTTTACATCTATATTCATAAAATATATTGGTCTATGCTTTTCTCATGATATCTTCGTCTTGTTTGGCATCAGGGTAATAGTGGCTTCACGGATTGAGATGTGAAGTATTCCTTCCTCTTCTATCTTATTGGAATAATTTATGAAGTATCAGTGTTATTCATTAAACATTTGGTGGAACTCACCAGTGACTTCATCTAGGCCTCAGCATACCCTCTTCCTGATCCTTCAACTGTTTGTGGGCTTTTTTTTTTTTTTTTTTTTGAGAGACAGAGTCTCACTCTGTTGCCCAGGCTGGAGTGCAATGGGACGATCATAGAAGACTGCAGCCTTGAGGGCCTGGGCTCAAGCGATCCTTCCACCTTGGCCTCCTAAGTAGCTGGGATTACAGGCATGAACCACCATGCCTGGCTAATTTTGTTTAAATTTTTATTTCTTTTATTTTTGTAGAGATAGGGTCCCACTATGTTACCCAGGCTGGTCTCTAGCTCCTGGCCTCAAGTGATACTCCCACCTCAGCCTCCCAAAGTGTTGAGATTAGAGGCGTGAACCATCATGCCCGGCTCAACTCCCCACCCCAAATATACAGTGTACAGTAACTTTTTAATCAAAACAGCATTATAGATGGGGAATGAAAGCCTGCTGTTGTTTGTTGCTGTTGTTTTATAGTTGATGCAGGCAGGCATTCTGGTGATGCTACTGTGCTGCTCAGTTACCCTGAACACATTAGTTTTTTACTGCATTAATGGTATGTCATATTTTTTACTATCAAGTACTTAGGTGTGAATTAGCATAAGAAAATGATTGCTAATCAGAAGCATATAAATTCAGAGTCAGGAATGATGGTGATGCCAAACAACCAGATTGTCCACATGGGGGGCTGGGAGAGTGGCACCTTTGCCTTCTGATGGTTCAATGTACACAAACTTTATTTCATGCATAAAATTATAAAAATATTGTATAAAATTACATTTGGACTATGTCTATAAGGTATATATGAAACATAAATAAATTTTGTGTCTAGACCTGAGTCTTGTCCCCAAGATATCTCTTTATGCACATGCAAACGTTCCAAAATCCCCCAAAATCCAAAATCTGAAGCACTCTGTTCCCAAGCATTTTGGATATGGGATACTCAACCTGTATTTTATATATATATACGTGTGTGTGTGTATGTATGTGTGTGTGTATATATGCATATATGACTACTTTTCAAATGTATGTCAAGCTGCGTGACAAATAAAATGCAAATTCATTTTAAGATGTTACTGAATTTTTGGTCATTTTTTGGACATAAAATTTCTCAGTGTTTACTGAAAAGTCTATCTACTTTGTATGTTGCAAGGACTGTGGAATTTATAGCTGTTAAAAAAGTATCTTCAAACTCAAAATGATAGAGAAGCACTAAGACATTCCCCAAGGTCTCTTCTAGCCTGATGGAGTGATATTAACAATATTCTATTTTCTGAATTAGAAAGCCTGGAGCAGGGGCAGAGTATAATGTAAAACTATTATGTCAGTCATCATACTTATTGTGTTCAGGATGCTCTTCTGACAAGAGGGTGTTGTAGGTTATAGGAAAGAAAGGCTCTACCAACAATGAAATGAGCAGGCCAAGACATTAGGATGCAGAGATTTTTATGGGAGGACAATAATAGGTTATTAGGAAATGATTATATGGTAGAAATAATGCAGGGGAAATGGTGGTCACTTTCTCCATTAAATGGCAATAGCTGTTGCATAACAACGATTGATGTAAATTAGTCTTTTTTTTTTAATTGATGAAAGAAGAGTTTTGAGGGTAGAAAATTTCATCAAAAGAACCGAAATAGCATGTTCTTGAGTAGAATTCATGTTAGCTGCAGGAATTACAATTTCCTACTGTTTGGTAAGAACGTATCATAGATATAATGTTTTAACTAATAAAATTCAAATTTTTCTATAACTGAAAAAAATTTTAACACTCTGCAGGGCAGGAGGTATTGGCCAATCAGAATATGCCCTGGATCAATTAGAATGGAAGCCTGCTCAGACCGGGCCCCCTGCAATGCCAGGCTTTAACCTTTTAGTTGCAAGTGGGTCCTGGGCATCCCAGGGGAAGGGTTAAGACAACCAGGACAGCTGGGGGAGCAGGGTGGGCATGGGGAAGGGAGCTTGGGCAGTGGGTATGTATCTATGGGCATGGCTGTCTTTCAGTATCTCCATATTCAGAGGTTGAATGTAGGCCATCCTTCCAGCTGCAGCACTGAGTGGCATATGAGGCTTGCAGCCCAGGCTTGGCCTCTTGCCTCCCATACAGCCGACTCTCCATGGCCACAAGCCCATCTGGTATCACTGCATGCACTCTTCTGCTCCAAATTTGACTTTAAAATGCTCCACTGTGCTGGGCAGTTTTCCACCCAGGTGATAAACTTGTGAACCTCCAAATCAGGCTTTGGTTGAATGAGTTCATCTCCTGCTCACAGCCTGTGTACAGGTGAACTGTGTAGAGGAAAGAAGGCTAAATTTGGGGTCAGGAGCCTGGTTCTGGGTTCACATCTCAGCTCTACTACTGTTTCCCCGTATGCCTCTGGGTAAGTCACTTCATCCCTGTGACCTCAGTTTCATGGTCAGTAAAACAGGGTGATGACTTCTGCCATTGTAGGGCCCCTCACAAGACTGTGTTGAGGTTTAAATAAGACAAAGGAGGTGAAGCACTTTGCAAACTGTAAGGCTCAATGCACACATGAGTGAGTCTGTATTCCATAGACTGAAGGATCTGGCTGTTGAGAATGTTGCTGGTCTGTTTCTGATTAAATCAGGAGTTACATAGATGCCATTTATTTAGAATGTTCCCTGACTATCCTCAAATATGCCCATAATGTAGCTTTGGCTTTTCATGGAGAGGGGAGGGTGGGCTGCAGAAGGTGTGATCTTTCTTTCCCATTAACCCTACAGCCTTACACAAAATCAGAGCTGAAATGGACTGCCAAAGAATACCTACTCCACCTCTCTCAGTTCAATTAATGGGATCCCTGAGATCCAGAGAGGGCCAGTGAGTGCCCATAATGCATTATTAGTAGAGCCAGAACCAGTTCTTTTGATTCCCAATTCTTTTCGTCACAGCATGTGACATGTCTTGTGGCTAACTTTTCATTCAGATTTATGTTTTCTTTCATTCAATAGCATTTATTGAGTCCCTACTAAGTGTTGGTTTCTGTGATGATCACTTGGGGTAGACAAATGGGGCGCAATTCTGCTTTCAGGTTGCTCATGGCTCTGGGCAGAGAATGCTCTTTCAGAGTCCCGAGCGAGGGACAGGTAAAGTTCTATCTGTGTAGATTTGGCCACCTTCTTTGAGGGTGGAGGTGGTTTTTGAGAATGGTCAAGAAGTGTGATTCTATAACCCCAGCACTTTGGAAGGCCAAGGTGAGAGGATTGCTTGAGGCCAGAAGTTGGAGACCAGCCTTCTCAACATAGCAAGACCCCTATCTCTGCAAAAAATTAAAAAAACTAGGTAAGTGCAGTGTTGCACACTTATAGTCCCAGCTGCTGTGGAGGCTGAGGTGGGAGAATCACTGAAGACTTTGAGGGTGCAGTGAGCTGTAATTGCACTGCACTCCAGCCTGGGTGACAGAGCGAGACCCAGTCTCAAAAAAAAAAAAAAAGTGTGATGAGGCTCTGCAATGCTGACCTAATACCAATGATGACCAAGCATTCTCACCTTCCTGTCTCATTTAGTTTTTACAACAATTTCCTCTCATATTGCAAATGAGGAAGTTGAGACTCAGAAAAGAGAAGGGATATGGCTGGGGTCACAGATCTGGAAAGAACCACAGTCACTTTGATGGATTCCAGGGCCTTGTAGGTCTTACGAACTGGCTTAATTCAGGGAGAAAGAGCAGGGCTCAGGTGCTTGGGAGACCTGGGTTCAAATTCCAGCTATGCCACTTCCCAGCTGGGTGACTTGGGCAAATTACTGTTATAGAGACTCAGTTTCCTCATGTGCAAAGTAGAGAGATAATAGGGTATGTACCTTAGGGGCTCCTTGAAGGTGATATCAGCGACTGAGGGTAAAGCCCCTAGCTAGTGCCTCTCGCATACAACGATACAGTGGGAACTCCATACATGCTCCTTTGCAGCCCCTCCCGGCCCCTGCTGTGAGTGGCTTGGTCAGTATTCCTGGCTCTCCGGAGCAGTTCTGTGCTCCCAGGAGAGTGGCCTGGAAGGTTTTCCTCTGTCGAACAATAACAAGGGCAGCGGCAAAGGTGAGGTTTGCTGAAGGTGCAGGCCTGAAAACTGGGGCCCTCTCCCCCAAATTTCTATCTCTCTCTTTTCCTCTCTGTCTTCTTCCCTATCCCTCTACCCCCTTCTCTCTCCCTCTACCCTCTTATCTCCCCTCCCCCTTCCTCTCTGTCTCCCACCCCTCCCCCTTTTCTTCCCTGTCTCTCTCCTGGGTGGAGCCTACTCCAAGCTTCTGAAGGCGCAGTGTGGATACCCAGAGTGGCTGGCCACGCCTGACTGCACAGGTGTCAGTTCTGTCTTGTCCCTTCTGCATTCCGGCTTCGTATGTCAGCACCTATGAAAATCTTCCAGGTCTTGGGTTTGAATAGCCCCTTAGCTGCCTGGGAGACAGGAGGCTGGCTCTGTTTTGCCTGTCAAATCATCCGCTTTGTTTGTCTAGGGGCAGGTAAGCCGGGTCCTCTTCCATAATACAGACAGGGCCATCAGTGTCAGGGCTGATTCTACCAGGCTCAGGCTGAACAAACAGCCATCTGCCCCACCGGTGAGGCCAAGGCCAGGCAGCGGCAGGGCCTGCTATTCTTCAGGAGCCGTTTGATGACAGGCTGGGAGTGGATATCGGCACTCCACTGGGAGGGAGCTGAGCTCAGACTTGCCTCTTCCAGCCGGCGCAAATCCTCCTTTCCTGACTGGGTCTAACCTTCCGAAGGACTCCCACTTTCACTCCTGCCATCATCAGCATGTGATACAATGAGATAAAGAAATGGGCACAATGAAAGGAGACAGAGATCTTGCTACACAAAGAGTCCATGAACATATACAGAAAACCCCATAATCTGCCAGATTTCTTCTTTTGCTTTGCTGCTAGGAGACATGGAAGGAATTTAGTGCTGGTGGTAATTATTAACTCACCCCAATGGTCTGGCAACATCCTCTGCTCTTTTGAATTGGTTCTCTTAGTTTAAAATTCATCTTTCTTGGATATATTTTTTTATTGTGGTAAAAAACATGTAACATAAAATTTACCATTAATGACATCGAGTAATTCACAATGCCATGCAATCGATTGTGCACTCACAATCTGCACCACTATCTAGTTCCAGAATGTTTTCCTCATCCCAAAAGGTAACCCCTTATCCACTAAGCAGTCACTCCCCATTCTCTAACTTTTAAGACATCACAGATATCTTTGTGAAATGAGTAGGGGGTATAGATTCTAAATAAAAATAATAGATCAAAGAACAGACAACTTTTACATTTCGTTGCATTAGCTGTACCTATTCACCTTTTATTTTTCCACATTCATTTTTGTTTCATTTTCTTTTGTCCATTTAGGGTCTGAGTTATGGGCCATTTCTGACCTGTCATTCCAAATTCCATTCCTTCTTTTCCCATCCCTTTTTCCTCTTTTTTCTCTTCCCTTCCTTCAGATCTTCAGGTCTACTGTTTATCTACTTAATTACCTATTATCTATCTATCTATCCATATTTCTGTCTCATCCATCATGTCTCAAAAATCTATCATCTATCCATGTGTCATCTACATATCTATCTACCTATTAAAAATCTTTCATCTGTCCATCAATCATATATCTATTACATCTCTATCATATTTCTATTCTCCACCCATCTTTCTGTGCCTCTCTTTGTAAATCTAGATAATTGGTTCTCAGTCCTGCACATTAAAATCACCTGGAAATACATTGAAATCACCTGAAGAGTTTTTAAGATCTATGGATGCCTGGGCTCCATTTCAGGCCAATTGAAATAGAATATTTTGGTGTAGGGCCTGGTGATCTGTATATTTTGAAAGTCCTCCCAGATGAGGCTGGGTACATTGGCTCACACCTGTAACCCCAGCACTTGGGGAGGCCGAGGGGGTGGATCATGAGGTCAACAGATCGAGACCATCCCGGCCAACATAGTGAAACCCCGTCTCTACTAAAAATACAAAAATTAGATGGGCATGGTGGTGCACGCCTCCAGCTACTCGGGAGGCTGAGGCAGGAGAATTGCTTGAACCGGGACCCGGGAGGTGGAGGTTGCAGTGAGCTGAGATCGTGCCAGTGTACACCAGCCTGATGACAGAGCGAGACTCAGCCTCAAAAAAAAAAAAAAAAAAAAAAAAAAAAAAGTCCTCCCAGATGATTCCAAAGCATAGTGAATGTTAAGAAGCACTCACTTGGACATACCTCTCTGATACTTAACCTTCTGCAAAAACTCCTTATCTGAGCTCTGGTCCTCAGTTGGCCTATTTTTTATATAAATGGAAGCTTTCTACACATAATCCTTCATAGTTTGCTTTAATAATATGTATAAATGACTTTCTATGTAGTTAAATATTTTTTAAGAGCATCATGTAAAATGTTGCTTAGTATTCTATTAGCATATATGTTACATTTATTTTGTCTTCTGTTGGGATTCTGATTAGGATTATATGAAGTCTGTAAATGAGTAAGGGATAACATGTATATTTGATATATATGTTTAATTTAAAAAATTGGAATTTTAAGCATATACAAAACAAATAGTATGATGTATCCCTCTGTACTCATTACCCAGCCCTAACAGCCATCAATCCTGTCCAATCTGGTACCATCTGTGCCCCCATCGTCCCCTGCGCTCATATTATTTTGAAACAAATCCCAGACGTCATTTAAATTCATCTGTAAATATTTCAGTGTATATCTCTAAAAGATATCAAAACCCCAATACTGTTGTTGTACTCCCCAAAAATTAACAATAAGTCTTTAATATCATCAAGGGCAACTTGATGACTTGTTAAAAGTCAAGGTTTAAATTTCCAACTCATTCATTCATTTCATGAATTTATTTGTTTTTGTTTCTACATTTTGTTTTGGGTTGGCTTTAAGTAGTCTTATCTCACTTAATACATAAAGTATTGCTCCATCTTTTATTTTCTCTTTGGAATTTATTTGTTGAAGAAGCTGGATTGTTGGTCTTATAGAGTTTTCCATATTCTGAATTGTATTTTTATGGTGTAGTTCAACATGTTTTTATCTTCTGTATTTCTCATAAATTAGTGGCTTGGGCTAATACTTTGTATGACATTGAGCCTTTCAATTCATGAACATATTTTATTTATAATTTGTTTAGGTTTTCCTTAATGTCTATCAATAAAGTTTTCTATTTTCTCAGTAAAGGCCTTGTGCATCTTATTGAAATTATTTCTAACACTTTGTCTTTTTAAAAAATAAAATTGAAAATATTAGCTCTTCTTAAATTGAAATTTCTACTCATTTATTGCTGATGGATATAACAGCACTGAACTTTTTAAATTAATTTTGTAACTGGTTATTTGGCAACTGGTTAAACTCTCTTAAAAATCTAATAATTTATTCTAGAGTTCTTTGTGTTTTGAGTGTAGATAATTATATAATTTGTGAGTAACGACACTTCTGTTTTTTCCTTTCAAATATGTATGTAACTTTTTTCTTGCTTTATTGCTTTCAATACAATGATGAATTAAAGTGATGATATTGGGCATCCTTGTTTTGATCTCTATCTAAAAATAATGTTTTAATGTTTCACAAATAAATATAGTATTTTGCCATAGTTTTTTTTTTGGTTGGGGGGGATACACTTATCAAGTTAAGAAGTTTCCCTCTGTACCTAGATTTTAGGGAATTATGTCATAGATTGGATGTTGATTTTTTAAATGCTATTTCTGCATTTATTGAGATAATCATATTCTTTAACCTGTTAATATTAATCTGATTTTTGAAAATGTTAAACCACTTTGTATTTTGGCGATATACCTTATCTAGAGCAAGATATACTATCATTTTTATATATTATTGGATTTGATTTGCTCATATTTTGTTTGCAAGTTTGGTATCCAGCTCATGAATAAGGTTGATCCATAATCAATTATCCTTTCTTTTAATGTTATTTTCAGGGTTTTGTGTCAAGTTTATGGTATCATCATGAAATAATTGGGGAATAGTCCTGTCTAGTCTGTTTGGGCTGCTGTAACAAAATAACTCAGATACTGGGCAATTTGCAAACAACGTAAATTTATTGCTTACAGTTTTGGAGCCTGAGAAGTCCAAGATCAAGTCAACAGCACATTCAGTGTCTGGTGAGGGCTTCTCTCTGCTTCCAAGATGGCACCTTCTATCTGTGTCCTTATATGATAGAATGGGTGAACAAGCTCCTTTTGGCTTCTTTTATAAAGGTGCTAATCCCATTCATGAATGCTCTCGCCTCCCAAAGGCCTCCCCTCTTAATGCTATTGCACTGGGGATTAGGTAGCAATATATGAATTTTGAGGGGGACACAAACAGTCAGACCGCAGTGAGTCTCATTTTCTGTTTCTTTTTCTTTTCTCTTTTTTTTTTGAGATGGAGGTCCCGCTCTGCCGCCCAGGCTGGAGTGCAGCGGCGTGATCTTGGCTCATTGTAACCTCCACCTCCCGGGTTCAAGTGATTATCTTGCCTCAGCCTTCCTGAGTAGCTGGGATCACAGACATCCACAACCACGTCTAGCTAATTTTTGAATTTTTCAGTACAGACGGGGTTTCTCCATGTTGGTCAGGCTGGTCTCGAACTCCTGACCTCAGGGGATCCATCCGCCTCAGCCCCCAAAAGTGCTGGGATTACAAGTGTGAGCCACCATGCCCCGCCCCATTTTCTATTAGGATTTTTTTTCTTAAGTGTTTGAAAGATTTTGCTATTAAAATCTTTTGGGTTTGCTGATTCCTTTGTGGAAATTTTTTAAACAATTCAATGTGTGTGACAATTGTAGGACTACTAGGTTTTATGTTTTTTTCTTGTCAGTTTTAAAAAAATTAATATACTGTTTTAGAGCAGCTTAGATTTATAGCAAAACTGAGAAGAAAATGCGAAGAGTTTTCACATACTGCAATCCCACCCCTCAACACACATAGGACCATCAACTTTCCCCACTAGTGTGGTGCACTTGTTACAGTTGATGAATCAACATTGACACATCGCTACCAGCTAAAGTCCGTAGATTGTATTAGGGTTAACTCTCTTTATTTATAGTGTATGGGTTTTGAAAAATGTATAATGGCAAGTGTCCATCATTATAGTATAATACAGAATAGTTTCACTGCCTTAAAATCCCCTGTGATCCACTTATTCATACCTTAGTTCCCCCGGCAATCACTGGTCTTTTTACTGTCTCCATAGTTTTGCCTTTTCCAGAATATCATATAATTGGAATCACACAGTAGGTAGCCTTTTCAGATTGGTTTCTTTCACCTAGTGATATGGATTTAAGGATCCTCCATGTGTTTTCATGGCTTGATGGCTTGTTTCTTTTTATCACTGAATAATATTCCACTGTATGGATGTAATTATTTATCCTCTCAGCTATTGAAGGACATCTTAGTTACTTCCACACTTTGGCAATTGTCTTAATCCATTTGTGCTGCGACAAAAAATACCACAGACTGGGTTTTTTCATTTCTCACGGTTCGGAAGGCTGGGAAGTCCATGATCAAGGCAAGCTTGGTATCTGATGAGGACTGCTCGCTCTGCTTCTAACATGGTGCTTTGTTACTGCATCCTCCAGAGGGGAGGAATGCTGTGTCCTCACATGGCAGAATGGACTGATGTGTAAAAAGGCGCAAATTCCCTCTGCCAAGCACTTTTATAAGGGTATCTAATCCCATTCATGAGGGTGGAGTCCTCATGACTCAATCACCTCCTAAAGGCTATACCTCTTAATAATACTGTTGCACTGGGGATTCAGTTTCAACATGAATTTTGAAGGGGCAAAAATATTCAAACCATAACAGTAATTATGAATAAAGCTGCTATAAACATTTGTGTGCAGGCTTTTGTACAGACATACATTTTCAAGTTATCTGAGTAATTACTGGATCATATGGTAAGAGTATGTTTAGTTTTGTAAGAAACTGCCAAACTGTGTTTCAAAGTGGCTGTGCCATTTTGCATTTCCACCAGCAATGAAGGAAAGTTCCTTTTCTTCTATATCCTTGCCAGCATTTGGTGTTGTTAGTATTTTGGATTTTTGCCATTCTAATAGATGTAAAGTGGTATCTTATTGTTTTTTTAATTTGCAATTCCCTAATGATGTATGATATCCTTTGTCATCTGTATAACTTTCCTTGGTGAGGTGTTTGTTCAGATTTTTTTGCCCATTTTAAACATTGGGTTGCTTTCTTATTGTTAGGTTTTAAGAGTTCTTTGTAATTTTGGACAACTGTTCTTTATCAGATATATGCTTTGAAAATATCTTTTCTCAGTCTATGGCTTGACTTCTCATTCTCTTGACAGTATCTTATGCAGAATAGAATTTGTTTTTATGTCCAACTTAAAATTTTTTTTTCTTTCATGGATCATGCCTTTGGTGTATCTAAAAAGTCATTGCCAAACCCAAGGTCATCTAGATTTTCTCCTGTGTTATCTTCTAGGAGTTTTATCGTTTTTCATTTTACATTTTGGTTTATGTTCTCTTTTGAGTTAATTTTTGTGATAGGTATGAAGGCTGTGTGTAGATTAATTTTTTTTGCATGTAAAAATGTCCAGTTGTTCCAGTACCCTTTTTGACAAGATTGTTCTGCCTCCATTGAATCGCTTTTGCTCCTTTGCCAAAGATCAGTTGACTATATTTGTATGGGCCTATTTTCGTGCTATTATGTTTTACTGGGACTTTTAAAATTCCCTTGCCAATGCCACACTGTTGCCTTCATTGCTGTAGCTTTACAGTAAGCCTTGAAGTTGAATAGTGTCAATTTCCTAACTATGTTGTCCTCCAGTATTGTGTTGGCTATTGTGAGTTGTTTGCCTCATCATATAAACTTTTTTTCTTTGGTAGAGATGGGGGTCTCACTATGTTCCCCCAGGCTGGTCTTGAACTCCTGGCCTCAAATGATCCTCCCAGTCAAAGTGCTGGAATTACAAAGGTGAGCCACCATGCCTGGCCAGCCATATACACTTTAAAATCAATTTGTCAATATCCACAAATCACTTGCTGGGATTTTGATTGGTATTGTGTAGAACCTATAGATCAAGTTGGAAAGAAATGATATCTGAACAACATTAAGTCCTCCTAATCATGAACATGATTATAGCTATCCATTTATTTTTAATTCTTTGATTTCTTTCATAAAATTTTTATAGTTTTCTTCATATAGATCTTGTACATATTTTGTTAGATTTATACCTAAGTATCTCTTTTTTAGTCTAATATAACTGGTATTATTTTATAATTTTTTAATAAAATATTTTAAATTTAAATTTTAATTTTAATTGAATTATTTTAAATTTCAAATTCCATTTGTTAGTTACTGGTCTATAGGATAGCAATTGATTTTGGTATATTAACCTTGTATCCTACAATCTATTAGTTCCAGGAGGTTTTTGTTTTGTTTTTGGTCAGCTCTTTGGGATTTGCTATATGGACAATCATGTAATCTGTGAACAAAGACAGTTTTATTTCTTCCTTCCCAATCTGTATACCTTTTATTTCCTTTTCTTATCTTATCACATTAGCTAGGACTTCCTGTTACTGGTTTCTAATTTAATTCTATTGTGGTCTGGGAACATTAATGGCATGATTTCTATTCTTCTAAATGCATTAAGGTGCGTTTTATGGCCCAGAATGTGGTCTGTCTTAGTCTATCTTCTCAAGCTCCATTTGAGCTTGAGAAGAATACATATTCTGCTATTGTTGAGAGAAGTATTCTATAAATGCTAAGTTATTGTCATAGCCTTGTGTTCATATTTTCAAGACTCTTTTAGTTTCTGATACATAGTATATACAATTTAAAATTTTTATTTAGATAGTTCTAATAGCTTAAGTCTGCAGTTTTTGCAGTTCTGATCTGCCACCTCATTTTTTGTGTGGTACATTTCTGACTGAGATATTCATTTTTAATAGAACTTCATCTTTGGAAATCCTTTAGGCTTTATATCCTCTTTCTTTTTTTTTAATGAGTGGAACTACTCTCCCAAATTTCTGTTTTCTTTCTATATAAAAGCCAACTTGTCTTTATATGAAGTTATTGGTACGCAACATTTCTTACTCTCAAAAACTTTGTAAATGTTACTTTATTATCTTTCATGCTACTTTTGCAAAAGACAAGTTTGAAGTTAAATTGAGCTTTGTTTTTTTGTGGTAACTTTAGTTTTCTGTCTGTGTGGATTTTAAAAATTGCTCTCAGTTCTAGAATAATGTTTTCTAGAATATATTTAGATGGAGCCTCTTTTATTGATTTTGCACAGCACATGATTAAACCTTTCAATCCCACATACACCAGTTTTTTTCCCGTCTCTGTAAAGTTCTCTTTTCTAGCTTTTATATTGTCATGTGCTTCATTTATTCTAATCTCTTAAGGAACACCAAATAAGTGTATATTGGCTTTATGCTTATTTTTCCTCAACATCTATCATCTTGTCTTTCACCGACTTATCCTATGTTCAACACTGTCAGTGCTCTGCTGTGTCACATAGGACTTACCTCTATTCACTGGAGGCTGCTTACTGGGAACACCTATGACTTTCCTGAGGACTTTCTTCTATCTATGAGAGTATACTTAGCCTGCATGTGGAACAAAATGAAAGTTCTAGGAAGTTAATGCCCCCAGGAGTCACAGAAAATGATGACAGATATAGAGTTGATGGGTAAATACTCCAGCTTCCTCATTTGTCAGGTGGGGTCATTCTGAGGTATGATTTGCAGTGTCTCTGAGGGTTCCCCTGTGGGACTGAGCCCCATTTGCCCATGGTGGAAACCGGCTTGATAACTTACCCTTTACAGGGTTTCTTTCCTTGCCTGACCCACTGCCTTATCCCCCTACTGGTGCTTCCTAGGGTCACTTCTAAAATAAACTACTTGCATCCATAGCCTTGTCTCAGGGTCAACTTCTGGGGGAAACCCAGCTTAAAACAGACATTTGTTTCTAATTTTTATTATTATAAATAATGTGGCAATGAATATGTTTGTACAGGAGTCTTTGCAACTTTCATTATTTAAAAAATAGATTCTCAGAAGTGGAATTGCTAGGTCATAGGACATTAATATTTTAAATCTGTAGTAGATATTGCCAAATTCCAGGTAGGTTTTGGACAGGAGTTGGCTAGCAATCATTCTATAGCTGGTCTCTCTGAAAGACATCAGTGTTGACAACTGCTTCATTTTTTTGTGCTTGCTCATTGCTATCATTTGACTGTCCCAGCCAAAACGCATGTTGAAATTTAATTGCCATTGCAACTGTTGAGAGGCAAGTCTTTTTTGTTTGTTTGTTTGTTTCTTTGTTTTTGGGATGGACTCTTGCTCTGTTGCCCAGGCTGAAGTGCAATGGACGATCTCAGCTCACTGCAACCTCTGCCTCCTGGGTTCAAGTGATTCTCCTGTCTCAGCCTCCCAAGTAGCTGGGATTACAGGTGCCCGCCACCACACCAAGCTAAATTTTGTATTTTTAGTAGAGACGGGGTTTCGCCATGTTGGCCAGACTGGTCTCAAACTCCTGACCTCAAGTGATCTGCCCGCCTCAGCCTCCCAAAGTGCTGGGATTACAGGTGTGAGCCACCGCGCCCGTCCGAGGCAAGACCTTTAAGAGGTGATTAGGTCAAGAGGGCTCCACTCTCATGAATGGATTAATGCCATTATTGCAGGAGTGGGTTACTTATTGCGAGAGTTGGCTCCTGATAAAAATAATCCGTTTGCCTGATTTCCTCTCTCTGTCTTCTGCCTTCCACCCTCTTCCATGTGATGACCTTCACCAGATGATGGCTCCATGCTTTTGGACTTCCCAGCCTCCAGCACCATGAGAAATAAATTTCTTTTTTTTTTTTTTTTTTTTTTTTTTTTTTGAGACGGAGTCTCGCTCTGTCGCCCAGGCTGGAGTGCAGTGGCGCGATCTCGGCTCACTGCAAGCTCCGCCTCCCGGGTTCACGCCATTCTCCTGCCTCAGCCTCCCGAGTAGCTGGGACTACAGGCGCCCGCTACCACGCCCGGCTAATTTTTTGTATTTTTAGTAGAGACGGGGTTTCACCGTGTTAGCCAGGATGGTCTCGATCTCCTGACCTCGTGATCCTCCCGCCTCGGCCTCCCAAAGTGCTGGGATTACAGGAGAAATAAATTTCTTAAAAAAATTACTCAGTCTGTGCTATTCTATTTAGGCAGCAGAAAATGGACTAAGATGCCCATATCCTTATAATCTTAAAGAATAGGGGCAAGACAGGCTTTTCTGGAGTGAGAGGAGGTAAATGCTGGCTGTATGTGATTTTGTTAGGTTGGCCTCACATACCAATCTTACTCAAATGCATCTATTCTTATTTTGAATTTATTAATTCTTAGACTCCATAACATCCTGCCATAGACACTAACCTTAGCCACATACTTACTCATGTTCATGCTATTTATTTTATTTATGCGGTTTACCTTTGAAAGATCCTCAATTCGATAAGCACTCTTTCCCCCCAGCATTAGATATGAACAGATCTGTTTCATGTACTCGCCAGTGTGTTGAGCCAGGACCCTGGGTTCAAGGTTTATAATCTTGGATTCCTCCCCTTTCCTCTCTTAGCCTCAGCTAGAGTTGATGAAAATGAGACTTAGAGAGAGATGGTGACTTGCCAAGATCAAACATCAGGTTAAACATGGAGCTACGTTCAGAATCTAGCCCATTTGAGATCCTAGAACTAAAAACAAAGCTAAACAAACAACCACACGAAACCCTTCTGGGGAGGCCGTGATCAATCTTCCCCACTCCCTGCCCTTGCCTGCTTTTTCTAGCTCAAGCAGATGTTCAATCTGCTACAAAGTTCCAGAGCCATCCTTCCTGATCAGGACTTTTCCCATCTCTCTGGGCTTCTCCCCACCATACCTTCTTACCTGCCCTTCCCCCAAATATCTCTCTTGCTTTACTCTTACCTGATCCTGACCTGCCCTCACCCCACTCTCCTACCTTTCACCAGATGACTCCTCATGTGCCACCTCTTCAAGGAAGCTGTACCTGGTGATTGGTTTGTCTGTTTTCTGGACTAGACTAGAAGTTGTTGATGCCAGGAACGGCCACTATATCCCCAGCACTTGTCACAGTGCTTGGCCCAAAGCAGGTACTGAGTAAATATCTGCTAAATGGACAAATACCTACTAAATGAATGAAAGAAAAAATGAATGGAGGGCATTTGTTAATCTCCTTGAATGAGAATTTGTTTGAAGATTAGCAGTTAAATTATTTAAAAACTCATCCCCACAGAGAGTTAGGAAAATGAAACAAGAATGACAGGCAAAATGGCTGCTAAAAATACCAGTGCCTCAGGATCTTATTTTTCACACCTGGTATGGCGAGTTTTGTTTATTCAGAATTTTCTTATTTCCATGTAAATCACATTCACTGACATCAATCTGGCTTAGATTCTATGTCTTCTTGTCCTTTGGTTAAAAAAAAATACTGTAGTTAGTAAGCTCCTGGACTTCACAGTCTGTTATTAAGAGCTGCCATTTAGTAGAGCTTCCTATGTCACGGAGTGTGCTAAGAGCCTCATATCTGATATCTAATTAAATCCTCCTGATACATATTATCACCCCCTTTTTTGGTAAGGAAATGAAAGTCCAGAGAGATTAATTTATCATGGTTACCCAGGAAATGAGCAGTGAGGCTGGGGTTCGAACCCAGGTTGCATCTTTTCACACTCCATTTCTTATCTCCCTAATTGACAAAGTGGTTTCACTTCTATCATCTCAATGGCTCTTCAAAGCCCCCCTTCAGGGAAGGACAGCAGGGATCCTAATCCCACCTTATGAGTGTGGAAGGTGAGAAAGTCATTAGCAAATTTAGAACTTGAAACCAGTCCAGCAGATCCCTCACTCAGCCCTTGCTAGGTATGTGATTGGGGACAATTTACTTTCCTTCTCCAAGTCTCAGGGTCCTCATCTGAAAAATGGGAATCACTGAAGAACCCATCTGCAGGGTTGCTGGGAGGATGAAATGAGACAGTGGGGGTAAAGCAAATAGCAAGACCTGAGTTCTCTGCAGGAAGCCTGAACCTTTCAGGCAAAGCGAGGGAAGACAGAACCCTGAGACATGAGTGGGTAGAATGAGCTGAATCCTCAGGAGTAGCAAGGATGGATGACTGAACTGTGCAGGCTTTATGGTGACCTCCAGCAGAGACCCACATGATGTTATCTGTGAGGGTTCAGAACTGCTGTCTAAGGGAATAAACAAGTCTAAGCTGCTGGGATGAAGCCAGTGAGGGCAGAAGTCCTCTGCCAGCCCCCTCTTCTCTGACCTTCTCTTTCTGCATGCCTTTCGCCTCACATTTCCCTCACCAGCTTCTCAAAGGCTCCTGTCTCTTCCTCCCACCTTCCAAGTCCCACCTACACACACACACAAACACATACACACATACACACTCTCCTGGGACTCATACACTATGTCCCAAGCACCAGCCATCACTTATCCCAACAGGTAGCCTTAGCAGTCTCCTATGCAGCTCTTCAGGGTCACTCACCCATTCACTCACTCATTCATTCATTCACCAAGCATTTCCCAAGATTTTGCCTGCCCTGTGCTGGCCCCACTGAGCTGAACAAGTCATGCCCCTCTGTCTGGTAAAGGAGCTTTCTTATCAGATCAGCAAGCTCTCAGTGATGCCTTTCAGCTGCCTACCCTAACTACAGATATTTTTCTTTTTTCTTTTTCATTTTCTTTTTTTTTTTTTTTTTTTTCTGAGACAGAGTCTTGCTCTGTCGCCAGGCTGGAGTGCAGTGGTGCAATCTCGGCTCACTGCAACCTCCACCTCCCAAGTTCAAGTGATTCTCCTGCCTTATCCTCCTGAGTAGCTGGGACTACAGACGCATGCCACCACGCCCAGCTAATTTTTGTATTTTTAGTAGAGACGGGGTTTCACTGTTGGACAGGATGGTCTTGATCTCTTGACCTCATGATCCACCTGCCTTGACCTCCCAAAGTGCTGAGATTACAGGCATGAGCCACTGCGCCCAGCCTCCAGATATTTTTCTACCCTGTTGTCCTTAGGAACTCTTACCATTGGCATCCTATTTCTTATTTTTAAAAATATTAAAATATTACTATTCAAATAATGTTGAATTATATTATTAATGTTGTAACCCTTACCCAACCACCTGAACTTTCAGCTTTCATTTCTCCATGAATATCACTATGCTTATAGAGTTGATTTTGCTGGAAGGCAGTGTAACAAAGTGTTTAAAAGCTTGAACTTCGGGGTCAGCATGGATCACCTGGGCTTGAGTAATGTCTGTATGTTTTACTATCTGTGAGATCTTGAGAAAAGTCCTTTAACTTAACCAAATAAGTGAAAGATCTCATCAACAAAAACTATAAAACATGGATGAAAGAGATTGAAGAGGATACAAAAAATGGAAAGATATTCCATGTTCATGGATTGGAAGAATCAATATTGTTAAAATGTTCATAGTACCTAAAGTGATCTACATATTCAGTGCAATCCCTATCAAGATACCAAGGACACTCTTCACAGAAATAGAAAAATCAATCCTAAAACATATATGGATTTTATTTTATTTGTTGTGATTGTAAATGGGACTACTTTTTTATTTCTTTTCCAGAATGTTCACTCTTGGCGTATAGAAATGCTACTGATTTTTGTGTGTTGATTTTGTATCCTGCAACTTCACTGAATTTGTTTATTAGTTCTAATACTTTTTTGGCAGAGTCTTTGGGTTTTTTTAAATATAAGATCATAGCACCTGTAAACAAAGATAATTTGACTTGTTCCTTTCCAATTTGGATGCCCATTATTTCTTTCTCTTGTCTAATTGCTGTAGCCAGAACTTCCCTAACCACATTTTTAAGGCCTCACAAATGCACACCTCTTTTTATGTGATATGTTAATAACCTCTTACAAAATTGAGCATCCAACTGTTATATAATCCAGTCATCAGGATGAGAAACAACACGGACACAAAAACAATATAATCAACCACTTTCAACATAGTTTAGAATCCTACAATCTGGGACTTATTTTTAAATCCTCTACCCTAAGCAACAGTCATCAGAGGGTCTGGGGAGAGAATGGAACTGCAGCCTGTGAACCCAATCCTACATTAGGGAGAGGAGTCACATGGGTTGGAAATTTGAATTATGTCCACTACACTTATTCCGGTGGCCATTCTAATGCTCCATGTCCACTCTACCTCCCCAGCATCATCCTGATTTTGTCTCTCCTCTCCATTCCTTCTGTCAGTTACAAGACTATTGCAATCATCTCCTTACTGGTCTCCTTCTCCCAGTCTCTGCCCTCTCCAGTCTACCTCCCATACTAGCTTCCAGAGGGACCTTCCTTGAGCATAGTCTTGATAATGACACCTCCCTTCTCAAAAACGTACAATGACTTCTCATTGCCTACATAACAAAATTCAAACTGTAAGCCTGCCACTCAAAGCTGTCCATGATCTGGATTCTTTACCTCTCTCTAGACTTACTTCCCTCTTCCCCTTTCACACATCCTTTACTCCAACCAAATAGAGCTACCTGCTCTTCCCCAAATGTAGCCCCCTTGCTTTGCTTTTACTGTTCCTTCTGCCTGGAATGCCCTTCACAGAGCATCTCTGCAGACTGGCTCTTTCACTCTTCATCAGATGCCATCCCTCCATAAAGCCTTCTCTTTATCAACTGGAAGTGATCTTTATTGCTTTGTGTAGTAGTCTTTGACTTACTCACCGACAAGGCCAGGAATGCTGCACTACACATCCCTGGGAATGGGGATGAGGGCATTCAGTTTGTAGTCTATGAGACTGGTTTTCCTTGGAGTTGTGCAGTAAGCACCACCTGTGCAGCCCTACATGACCACTCTGGGCAGGGCCACTTTAGCCACTGGAGACCAGAGTTACAGTCTTGGGAGTTTTCAAGAGCTTGCCCAAAATATATTGATTCCCAAACATAAAAAGAAAACTGTAAAATTGAAAATAATTCTAAATTTAAAAAAATTACTGAAATCTCCTATCTTTTACAGAAAAAACATTTAACTTTAACTGGTGGGATAAAGCTTACAAAAGAAAGAGTGATTAAGGCCCACGGTGACAATAATAATGATCATAGGTGACATTTATTGGGTGCTTACATGCTCTAAGCACTGTTCTAAGCGCTTTACATATTTTAAATTAATTTAACGTTTATAACACTTCTGTGAAGTTATGCTGCTAATATCCCTTTTTCACAGGTGAAGAAACTTAGATGTAGCTCAAGAATGTCTTAAAATGGCTCTGTTTGCCTGCATCATCCTTTAAGTCCTGGAAGCAGAGGCCATGAGTGATTAAATGCTATGTCCAGCTCAGGGCTTGGCATTGAGTAGGTGCTCAGGGCTATAAGATTCAGGAATAAATAAACAGTTGAGTTGATGCCCCTCCACAACATTTTAGATGTACTTTATTTATGGGATGCATCCCCTCCCTTATTAGGTTAGAGGATTTTTGTTCTTATATTCATCATCAGGCTCTTGTGAATTCAGTCACTTCTGTTGCAAGAAACAAGTTTGGGTTACTACTTTGCTAATGGACTATTGTGAGGATTCACAGAAGAAGATGCTTTTAACCTAGATATCCCATGCAAAGAGTGAGCTAAAGGGAGCTGAGATAGCTATTAATATATAATTGTCAAAACAGATTTTAAGTAAAGGGTTACAGGAGACAAAGAAGGACATCATATACTGATAAAATAGTCAATCCACTAATAAATATTAAATTTTATAATAATTATAAACATATACATATCTAAAAATAGAGTCCCAAAATATATGAAGCAAAAATTGACAAACTTGAAGAAAGAGACAGCTCTGCAGTCGTAGTTGGAGACTTTAATATCTCTACTTTGAATAATGGATAGAACAACCAGATAGAAAATCAATAAGGAAATGGAAGACTTGAACAACACTATAAACCAATTAGACATAACGAACACATAAAACACTCCACTCAGCAATAGCAGAATATCCAGTCTTCTGAAGTACACATGGAACATTCTCCAGGATAGGCCATATACTATGCCACAAAACAAGTCTTAATAAATTTTAAAAGATTAAAATCATAAACAGTATATTTTTCAACCATAATGGAATAAAATATGAAATTGATAACAGAAAGAAACTGAAAAACTCAAAAATATGTGGAAATTAAATAACATACTCTTAACCAATAGGTTAAAGAAGAAATCACAAGAGGAAATAAGAAAATACCTTAAAACAAATCAAAATGAAAAACACAACATAGCAAAACTTATGAGATACAGCAAAAGCAGTGTTCAGAAGGAAATTTATAACTGTAAGTATTTACATTAAAAAAGAAGAAAGATCTCAAATCAGCAATCTAACAGTACACATTAAGGAACTAAAAAAAGAAGAGCAAATGAACACAAAGCTGGCAGAAGGAAGAAAATAATAAAAGATTAGAGAAGAGATAAGCAGAATAGAGAATAGAAAAATAGAGAAAAATCAATGAAACCAAAAGCTGGTTCTTTGAAAAGATCAACAAAATTGACAAACCTTTAGTTAGACTAAGAAACAGGAGGCTGGGCACGGTGGCTCAAGCCTGTAATCCCAGCACTTTGGGAGGCTGAGGTGGACGGATTGTGAGGTCAGGAGATCGAAACCATCCTGGCTAACACAGCGAAACCCCATGTCTACTAAAAATAAAAAAATTAGCTGGGCATTGTGGCATGCACTTGTAGTCCCAGCTATTCAGAAGGCTGAGGCAGGAGAATAGCTTGAACCCGGGAGGTGGAGGTTGCAGTGAGCCGAGATCACGGCACTGCACTCTGGCCTGGGCAACAGAGTGAGACTCTGTCTCAAAAAAAAAAGAAAAGAAACAGTCCGGCCTGGGCAACAGAGTGAGACTCCGTCTCAAAAAAAAAAAAAAAAAAAAAAAAAAAAAAAAAAAAAAGAAAGAAAGAAAAAGAAAAGAAACAGGAGACCCAAATTACTAAAATCACAAATGAAAGAAGGGCCATTACTACTGACTATAGAAATAAAAAGGATTATAAGAGAATGCTATGAAAAACTGTACAACAACAGACTGGATAACCTAGGTGAAATGGACAAATTTCTAAAAACACACAAACTTCCAGAACCGACACAAAACCTGCCAAGACTGAATTACAAACATATAGAAAACTCAAATAGACCTGTAAGAAGTAACAAAATTAAATCAGTAATCAAAAGCCTCTCAACAAAGAAAAATCCAGGACCAGAAGCTTTTATTGCTTTCACCACTTCTATTTAACATGGTACTGGATGTCCTAGTCAGGGGTAGTAGAAAAGAAATGGAAATAAAAGGCATCCAGATTGGAAACAAAAAAGCAAAACTATATTTTAAGATGACATAATCTTATATATGGAAAACCCTAAAGAATCCACCCACATACACAAAAATGTGAGAGCTAGTAATGAATTTAGCAAAGTTGTAGGATACAAAATCAATGTACAAAAATCAGTTGTCTTTCTGTATACTAGCAATAAAAAATCCAAAGCAGAAATTAAGAAAACAATTCCATTTACAATAGCATCAAAAATAATAAAATATGCAGGAATAAATTTAACCAAGGAGGTGCAAGACGTACGTTGAAAGCTACAAAACATTGCTGAAAGAAGTTAAAGAAAACCTAAATAAGTAAAAAGACATTCCTGTGTTTACGCATTGGCAGACTTATATTAATATTGATCAATATTAATACTGATAAGATGTCAAGATTACCCAAAGTCATCTACAGACTCAATGCAATTCCCATAAAAAAATCCAATGGTTTCTTTTGCAGAAATGGAAAAACTCGCCCTAAAATTTATGTGGAATTTCAAGGGATCCAGAATCGCCAAAACAATCTTAACAAAGAATGAAGTTGGACGACTCTTTCGTTCCAATTTCAAAACTTACCACAAAGCTACAGTAATCAAAACATGTGATACTGGCATGCAGACCAGGGGAACAGGCTAATAGGCATATTAGATCAATGGAATAGAATTAAGCATCCACAAATAAACCCTCACATCTATGGTCAGCTGATTTTTGAAAAGGGTGCCAAGGCCATTCAATGGGGAAAAACAGTCTCTTCAACAAATGGTGCTGGAAAAACTGGATATCCACATATAAAAGAATGAAGTTGGACCCTTACGTCATACACAAAAATTAAATCAAAATTGATTACAGATCTAAATGTAAGAGCTAAAATTATAAAAACCTTGGAAAAAAATCGTACGGGCAAATCTTCATGACCTTGATTTGGTAATGGTTTCTTTTCTTTTGTTTTCTTTTCCTGAGACAGGTCTTACTCTGTGGCCTAGGCTAAAGTTCAGTGGTGCGATCACGGTTCACTGCAGCCTCAATCTCTTGGGCTCAAGTGATCCTCCCAACTCAGCCTGTCGAGTAACTGGGACTACAGGTGGATGCCACCACACCTGGCTAACTTTTGTATTTTTTGTAGCGACAGGGTTTTGCCATGTTGCCCAGGCTGGTCTTGAATTCCTGGGTTCAAGCGATCCACCCAACTCGGCCTCCCAAAGTGCTGGGATTAGGGGTGTGAACCCACTGCACCTGGCCTGGCAATGGTTTCTTAACATCATTTTTTGACATTAAAAGCATAGGCAACAACAGCAAAAATAGATACATTGTACCTTCTCAAAACCAAAAACTTTCTTGAATCAAATGAAACTATCAAGTGAGTAAAAAGACAATCCATGGAAAGGGAGAAAATATTTTCAAATCACACATTTGATAAAGTTTAATATCCAGAATATACAAAGAATTCTTACAACTGAAGAACAAAGAAACACCCAAACTACCCAATTAAAAATGGACAAAAGACTACAACAGACATTACTCCAAAGAAGTTATATAGGTGGCCAATCAGCATGTGAAAAGAAGCTCAACCTTATTGGTTATTATGGATATGCAAATAAAAACCACAATGAGATATCATTTCACATCTACTAGAAAAGGTAAAATTTAAAATGTGAAAAATAACAAGTGTTGGAGATGATGTAGAAAAACTGGAAACCTCATACACTGCTCTTGGGAATGTAAAATGGTGCAGCTACTGTTGAAACACTTTGGCAGTTCCTTAAAAAGTTAAATATAGAGTTACCATATGACCCAACAATTTCACTCCTAGGTATATACCCAAAGTAACTGAAAACAAGTGTTGAAAGAAACACTTGTACAAGAATGTTCACAGCAGCACTATTCAAAAATAGCTAAAAGGTGAAAACAATCCGTGTTCAGCAACAGAGGAATAAACAAAATGTGGTATGTATGTGTGTGTGTATATATATATATGTCTCCTATATATGTGTGTGTACATATATTCCTATATATGTGTGTATATATTTCTATATACATCTGTATGTATATAGGAATATTATTCAGCCATAAAAAAGGAATGCAGTGCTGATATATGCAACAAAATGTATGAACCTTGAAAATTATGCTAAGTGAAAAAAGCCAGACACAAATGGACAAACATTGTATTACTCCACATATATAAAATATCTAGAATAGGCAAATTTATACAGACAGAAAGTAGATTAGAGCTTACTAGGGACTGGGGACCAAGGGAATGGGAAGTTATTGTTTAGTGACTACACAGTTTTTGTTTGGAGTGACCAAAAAAATTTGGGACTAGATGGTGGTAACAGTTGTACAACACTGTAAATGTAATTAATGCCACTGAATTGCACACTTAAACGTGGTTAAAATGGCAGATTTTCTGTTACACGTGTATTTTGCCACAATCAAAAGAAGAAAAAACTTGTATGTCTCTGCCTGCCCCTCCCAAGGTTACTATAGCACCCGACACAAAATAGAAACACAGTAGGTGTTTGAACTGAGTTAGGCCCGAGGCTGGGAGCCCAAGAGCCTATGCAGAAAATGTTTAATGCTTCTGTTTTCTACAGAAATATTTATAGATTGACCATACAAAAGATAGTCAACCTTTTTCCTTCCTAGAGCTACTCGTGAATCTGGTGCCAAGGCAAGAGAGGAAAAGTCGATTTCTTATCTTTCTGAGACTGGCGGTGGCCCTTGCCAATTCAAGGTAAGTACATTTTTCCACGGAGCTGTTTTCCTCTCAAGGAGCTCTAGTTGTATTTGGAGAGTTCTTCTCCAACTAGTTCAGGCAATACAGCTACTCAGGGTTGAAGAAGGAGAGCTAATCTCAGAAGGATGAGTCACTGTGGTTTTCAGAGCCAGGATGAAGGGGGAATAAGGGCAAATTCAAAACAAGTGGAGGGGATGCTGCAGCACATGTGAGATGGAGGGCATGACAGTTCACTCCATACAGTCGTAGGTATGAAAACAAATTGCTATGTTCATACCATCGGCAGCAGGCATGAGAATCAGCGCCTTTGTCCGTAGCAGCTTGGAGTTGAGTGGGGTTTTTGCAGATAGTTGCCCTCATTTTGGAAGGGCATCTGGTCTCCATGTGAAATTCCTCAGCCCCTTATTAAGCACCTACTATCTGCCAGGCACTGGCAGGATGCCAGGAATACAAAATAAATGAGGTAAGGAATGAAGTACTGTACGTGCCACAACATGGATAAAACTAAAAAAAAAAATTATGCTAAGTGTAAGAAGCCAGACACAAAAGACCACATATTATATGATTCTGTTGATACATAGTGTCAGAAAAAGCCAATCTATAGAAGCAACTGATAGTGGTTTGCCTGGGGCTGGCAATGGAAATAAGGATTGATTGCAAATGGGCATGAGGAATCTTTGTGGGATGATGGAAAGACTTCTGAAACTAGACTATGGTGATGGTTACACAATTCCGTGAATTTACTAAAAGTCATAGCATTGTACACTTAAATGGGTGAATTTCATGGTGTGTAAGTTATACTTCAATAAAGCTTTACAAAAATTGTGAGGTTGGCCAGGCACAGTGGCTCACTTCTGTAATCCCAGCACTTTGGGAGGCTGAGGGGGGTGGATCACTTGGGGTCAGGAGTTTGAGACCAGGCTGACCAACATCGTGAAACCCCGTCTCTACTAAAAATACAAAATTAGCCAGGTATGGTGGTGCACACCTGTAGTCCCAGCTATTCGGGAGGCTGAGGCAGGAGAATCGCTTGAACCCGGGAGGCGGAGGTTGTAGTGAGCCGAGATCACGCTATTGCACTCCAGCCTGGGCAACAAGAGCAAAACTCCATCTCATTAAAAAAAAAAAAAAAAATCGTGAGGCCCCAGACTCTTCTTTGGGAATGTGGGCCTTCGTCAGGGAGAGGGACTTGGAGGATGCACATTTGACCTTGAGGTGGAGCCAGCATGTGCCAGACCCAGCTCCAGCACTCAGGAGGAAGTAGGGGGAAGGGGACAGGCCCTTTTCCACTGTGGGAAGCACACCGTGCCCCCAGTGCACATTCTACACCTCTGCCACAGGCCCTTTTCACTCTTACCACCTTGGTCCTTGTCACCACCTGCCCCTGAGGGATGCTTTGCCTCTGGACAGTTAGCAATGGGAAGAAAAGCTGCACTGGGTCAGACGGCAGGAGACTGGTTATGGCCAGGGCCTGAGCAACTGATTCACCTGTGTAAATGTGGGCAAGATCTGTGCGTTTTCAGCATTGAAGAGAGGCTGTGAGGCTGGGCTACGTGTCTAGTTCTCTCTTCATGGTTAAGGAGCTAGGGAATAATGGCCCATGGAGATGGGCAGATGGACAATCCAGCTGGTAAAGCACATCTGCATCTGGCTCATAACTGCCCTGTGCAGGAGGTTGGTGGGAGCAGGCTGAGAATTGCTCCCTCCAGTTCCCTAAGTGGTCTCCTCCTGTTGTTCTGAGTGTGCCAGCCCATCCCAGGACCTCTGGACAACCCTATCCCCAGCAAGCAGAGGACAAACACCCAGCCCAGGAGGGGACCTCCAGACCCCTGCCAGTGTCTGCTCTGATTGGTCTTTGCTATCCTGGTGGTTTTTTCAGTCAGCCCACTTCTACGCTTAGAACATGGAGGCCTGGAGGGAGAAAGGGCTGTGATGCTGTTCAGACAGCAAGGAATGATTTAAGCCCTGGTGTCCTGTTTCTTCCCAATAGGTGGTCTCTCTGGGCTCCTGCACAGCAGGCTTTTCAGTGGAGGCTGGAAGGGTCTGGAGCTGACTCCAAGACATGGTCTTTCTCTCCATAGATGGTGGAAAGCTGCACTTGAAGTCCAACTCTGTCCTGGGGGAATAATTATGTTCCCTCTCTTGGGAGCCTTTCTTCAGGGAGCTTGATGGTTCCAACCCACCCAGGAGCCTGGGACATCTGTGCCCCTGGGCAATCCCCTGCAGGTGAGTCATAGGGAAGGAGGAGACAGTTTCATTATGAAAGGGGCCACCCACCGGGGCTTTATCATCCAGCATAATAGGAAAGTAATTGCCTGTATTTATCCAGGGCCTAACATGAGCCTGGCACTGTGGTAGGTGCGTCCTACGCTTTATCCCACTTAATCCTTACAGTATCATAGCAAAAACATAGAAAATATTACTTAAATTTTACCAAAGAGGAAACTGAGGCTCAGAGAGTAAGGAAATCTGGTTTGCATTCCCTACCCTCAGCGCCTGTTGAAATCTTACTCACGGGTCGAGATCCATCTCTGGTGCCTGTGGCTCTCCTCAGAGCCATCTCAGGGCCTCCATGCCACCACCTCTGCTTGTCTCCCATGGCATTTTGGCTGTGGACTATGGATCTTTAAGACCATGTTAGTTGCCCCACTCGGCTGGGAGCTCCTGGAGGGCAGGAAGCTGGTCCTACTGGGTTCTGTCCCCGGAGCCTGGCCAGGCATCTGGGAATTGGGTTGGATTGGCCCCCAATTTACAAACTGGGTCAAGACCCAGGGGCAACAATAAGAAGGAGGAATGTAAGAACAGCAGTGGTGAAAGTAAGCCATAATCCTCACACCTCCCCACCGCCCCCCCCCACACACCCCCATGCACCTCCTCCCACTCCATCCCTTCACACTGCCATCACCCCCACCAACATGAGGTTTGGTTAATGATCTCCATTAAAAAGTAATGAGGAGGAAACAATCTCAGAGAGCTTGAGTAACGAGGTCACTGCTAACAAGTGGAGGAACTGGATTCGAACCCTGGCCTGATTCCAAAGCCCATGTTCTTTTCATTGTTCCAGGGAAGTTCACCATAATTTTAGTCTTTTGATTCTGCCTTTACAATTTTTGTCATATCTACAAACCACTTGTGAGAGTAATCAATATTTTTCTTTAAATTAACTCATCTTTTAAAAATGTACATTTACTCTAAAAAGAAACTTTGGATGGAAACCCAGTATAATTTGCCATAATTAATTAAATTAATTAATTATTATAACAATGAAGTTCATCCTGGAGCTGCCTACGATCACCTTTGGTGCTATGCACGTATCCTCTGGGGAATCCACACCACGCACACACTGCATGCTTCACACTGCTGCAGGAACCCTTTAAATCTCTTCTCTCCTGCTCTCTTGTTTACTGTCCATTTTGTCACATGGTGCTCAGCGTCCTGGGGGCTGAGTGTTGGAAGGGACATTGGACATTGGAGAAGTCCGATATTGTCACTGAGTCTGAAAGAGCTTGTGATGTGCCCATAGGTTTGTGGTCATGTGACCCAGGTCCCACTGGGGCTTTTCACCGCTCACATTTCATTGTCCAGAACTAGCCACATGGTGCCTCTTGCTGCAGGGGGCAGGAAGTGTAGATTCTCAAACAACTAGGAAGGAAAGGAGAATCAAATAATGGTGAGCATTTAGAATATCTCCTACATATCATTCCTTACATCATTCCTATGGGGGAGGAGGTTACTAAATATTATTTCTCTTCTATAAATGAGGAAACTGAAGCCCACAGAGGAAAATTGACTAAAGCCACACAGATGGAAAGAAAAGGGGCCATGATTTGAACCCAGGCAGTCTGGCTTTGGAGTTCATGGAAAAAACCCAATGAGAATGCTTAGCATACAGTCAGCAATCTATCTGTATTATTTTCCTATAGCTGCTGAAACAAATGTTTACATTTAGGGCCCATGTGGATAAGCCAGGATATCCTACCCACATTAGGATCCTTACTTTAATCATACCTGCAAAGACCCATGTGTCATATAGAGTAATATTCACAGGTTCCCAAGATTCATGGATGCACATCTTTGGCAACATTACTCAGTTGACTGTACTGTAAGAGCTCTAATTGTCTGTGAGAGCTCTAATTATCTGAATGCTGGTTGTCTTTGTGGTCTGCCCCTTTCTCAGGGACTGATCACTTTCTACCCTGCAGGCTAGCAATTTGTCATGTTTTCCTGCTGGAATTTGAGCACCCCGAGGGTAGGGAGTGTTGTTGATTCACCTTCCCCTCTACAGAGTTGGGGACGTACAAATCACAGAATTGTGGAAATGATTGATTTGAGTGAGTTAAAATTTCTCTTGAGGGCATCAGAAATAGCTGTGGTAAAGGAGGGGTCTGTGTATGCAGTGCCCCAATGAAACATCCTTTTGAGGATGAAGAGGGGGACCAGCTGTCCTCCAGGGCTCATGTAGAACTGCTTTGCCCTGCCATTGCCTCAAGCCTACACGTTGGGTGGGGTGAGAAAATTGGCTGGCCTCTCACCAGGGCCTTTGATTCATTTACTCATTCAGCAGATGTTCATTGACTATCTCTTCACTTTAGTAACATCTTCGGCTGGAGAAGCCATGGCCATAGGAAGCTCTTTTTGGTACCATGTGCAAGGACTTTGGGGTCACACCTATATGTGCAGTCCACAGGCACATTCCAAGTCAATAAGGTGGAATAGAAAGAGGCTCAGGATAACTGGGCTCAAGTCCTAACTTTGCTGTTGCCTTGAACAAGTCTTGTCTACTCTCTGGAGTGTCCACACACATCACTGTTGTTGCATTTACCATATTATTAAATTGTAATCATATATAGTTTCTGTATCCTTCTCCTTCCACAGGATGAGTTCTGTAAGGACAGTGTCTATGTCATCTTTGTCTTCCCATTCACTATCTTAAGACCCAGTGTATCACAAACTCTTAGTAGTAGTAATAATAGTGTAGCAGTGATGATGATGACCCTGGTAAAAGCTCTCCATTTATGGAGAGCTTACTATGTGTCAAGCAGTGTTTTATGTACTTTCATGTTGAAACTCATTTCATCCTCATAACACCTCTATGAATTAAGTACTATTATTATCCACACTCTACAGATGAGGAATCTGAGGCACAGAGAGATTAAGTAACTTGCCCAAAGTTGCACAATTAGTCAGTGGTTGAGCCAGGATTTAAATTCAGATTCTCTGTCCAGAAGTCATGGTTTAAACCATTCTGTACAATGTGGTTTGTTTGAAAGATGGAACGAAATGTGAAATGAGGACCTACAAGGTCATTTTAGCTCTCATTTCCTGTGAGTCTCAAAAAAGCTTCCCTGCAACCTGTACAAAGGACCTCTGCTCTGGTCTGGCAGGGTGGACCAGGGAACACTGAGGTACAAGGTCTGGTGTCCTGAGAATGAGTGTTTGAATCCTGGTTCTGCCACTTATTGCTGTGTCTTTGAGAAAGTTATTTAACCTTTTTGAAGTTCAGTTTTCTCACAGAGCAAAAGAACACTAATACCTACGTTGTGGAGTTGTTGGTAGAATAAAAGAATAAAGTAAAACAAAATAAAAATAAAAAATAAAAGAATAAGTAAGGAAAAGTGGTTAACACCAGGGAAGCTCTCTACAGAAAACAGGGACTTTGGAATGTAATTGCCACAGAGTTGAATATTCCTCCTTAGAACAGAGCTTGGTGGGGGATTTAAGTTGGTTCACTTTTCTGAAGGATTAGTATGAGAGATCCCCATGGGAAATCAAGTGAATCCAAGATTGATCTGCTTTCTGAATGTAAAGACTTTGGATGGAAAATTAGGCTGCCCGTGTGTGTGTGTGTGTGTGTGTGTGTGTGTGTGTGTGTAGACTGTCTTGGGGTCAATTGCTGGGATGGGTAGGGACATATTTCAAAATGAGCAGGGACCACAGAGTGAGGAAACATGTTCAAATTCTGGCTCTGCCATTACCTTCCTGTGCCATCTGGCAGGTGGGGCCAATAATCAATCATCCTTGGGTTTCCAGTTTCCTGATTCCAAGATGAGGGGGTAGAATCTGAAGATCTCCAAGGCCTTGATGAGTGCTACCAGTCTGCAAATTCCCAAGCCAAGTTCTTCAATGAATCAAATTTCCTCCAGTAGCCATTTCTACCAAAGGAGCAACTGTTTTTCCTTCCCACTGACATGGCTATGTATTCGAACTGGATATAGGTGAGAGGCATTTTTGTCCTAGCTTCTCGGGCCCCTCCAAGGAGCTCCAAGAGGCTTAAGGATCCCAGCCATGTTGGGATAAAAATACCCAATCAATCAATAAACATTTTATTTAAAAATGATTTATTTAAAAAATCACACAATTTGAGAGCAAATACAGAAGATATGAATTAGCAAAACGAACAAAATTAAAATCTCGTACAATCGCAGGACACTGGGACCTGAAGTCTTGGAGAGGATGTAATCACTAAGTCATCCCAAGGAAGAGGGGGATGCCTACAAGAGAGGGATGCCTAATTTGGTTACCCCTAAGCCCACCGACCTTTAAGGCATGTGTAAGTGGGTGGGAACCTGCAAAAAGACTGGAAGGAGCAGCCAGAGAGGTAGGAAGAAAACCAGGAGTGCCTGTTGTCACGGAAGCTGAGGGCAAGGAGGACAGTGGTTGGGAGAATCTGATGCAGGTATATCCCTCACACTTTCCAAGGGTCACCTTATTATTTTAATCCTCCCAACAGATTGGTGAAGTGGGAACCATCATACTCTAACTTCTTTTTTTGTTTGTTTTTGTTTTTTTGAGACGGAGTCTCCCTCTGTTGCCCAGGTTGGAGTGCAGTGGCGCAATCTGGATTCACTTCAACCTCCGCCTCCTGAGTTCAAGCGATTCTCCTGCCTCAGCATCCCAAGTAGCTGGGACTACAGGAGCATGCCACCATGCCCGGCTAGTTTTTTTGTATTTTTAGTAAAGACGGGGTTTCACCATATTGGCCAGGCTGGTCTCAAACTCCTGACCGTGTGATCCGCTCGCCTCGGCCTCCCAAAGTGTTGGGATTACAGGCGTGAGCCACCGCGCCCGGCCACTTCTCCTTTTTTAATTTAAAATTTTTTATTTTGGATGACGGGTATTTATTATTTTTATATAATTCTTTGAGTCTTTTTGTCCCGCATACTTTCAAGGTTTAAAAAGGGGAAGGAGGAAAGCAGGGACTCTCAGGCCAGATCCAAAGAGTGGCTCCCCTATGGAACCGTCTTTGGGCACCCCAGACTTGAGCCTGAGCAAGTGACTAGCTCTGCTTCCTTCCCAAGGTTGGACTACAATCTCAAAGTGTTGGTGTAGAATGAGGCCCCACTGCAAGTGGCTGCCCCCAGGAGCAAGCTTACCTGCCCTCCTCTTGCCTCAGTTCCTTACTTGTTGGTTGGGACAGCAACACCACCTTAAAGCCCTGGGGAGGACTGGCCTCAAAGGCTCAAAGAAGGTGCTGGGTGACTGCAGCTCCTGTCAGACCTCCATGGGTTGTGTGTGCACCTGTGTGTATGTAGTGTGATGTATGTGTATATGTGTGTGCCTATGTGTGTATGTGTGATCACACTTCTAGGGATCCTGGTGTAAGGTCAGGATACCCTGTCCCACTCCATCCCTCTCTAACAGCAGCTCCAAGGACCATGGCCCCAGGAACTAGGCACAAGTGACAGGAGACACCTGCTATGTCTAAACCCAGTGCACGCTCAGCCCGGCCTCGCCTTTTCAAGGACGGCTGGCACAGGCCATCATCCTGGCCCACGATGATGGTGAGCATCAAACTCCAATTTCTGAAGAGGAAACTGAAGACCAGAGAGGGGAGGTAAACATCCCAAAGTCACCAGCAAGTCAGTGACAGACACAACTTTAACCCTAGTTTTGACTGGCAGTCTATGGGCATCGAGGCCACCATTCCATGTACCTAATGTGTGCCTGGCAGTGTTCCAGGCCTCACCTGCATCATTTCTAATCCTCTCAACCAGAGGATCAGAGAGGTGGCGTTTTTACCCCTAGTACACAGAGGAGGCGCTTGGGGTTCAGAGGCACGTGTGGAACTAGACCGACGCCACTCACCCCAGCAGGTGGCCAAGCGGGATGGGAGCGCGGGTCTCCCCATCCCCAGCGGTGACGGGCGGCGGCTCTTTCCTGAAGAATGGGGCGGCGTCCGCAACAGGAACCGCTGGAGGCGCTCCCCGGGACCCTGGCCCGCCCTCGCCCCCGCGCATGCCTGGCCGCTGAGGCGTGAGAGCCGCCGCCCGGGGCCTCCCCCCGCGCGCCTTGCACAACCGGCCCAGGTAAGTGCTGCGTCTCTGGGCAATTATCGCCCTCCCGCCGCCGGGGCTGGCCGCGCACAGGGCCCACGGCCAAGGGACTCGCAGCCACCCAAGGAGAGCTGCACGGTCTACGGCGGCCGCCAGCGCGCGCGATTTCACAAGGCCCGAGAGCGGGGACGGGACGGGGCGGGGCGGCGGGGCGGTGACGTCACGCGCAGCCACGCCCCGCGGTTGCCCCGCCCCCGCGCTGGGCCGGGCCTGGGGAGGAAGCGATGCGAGGCCACCTGTCGACCTGCGCCGCTTCGTCCTTCCTCCTCCTCCTCCCTGTCAGCTGTTTTTCTTTCTTCCCATCTCCCATCTCTTCCTTTTTATCCCTCTCATTCCTCCCTCTCTCCGTCCGTTTCCTTCTCCCTTCCCCATCTCCTTCCTTTTAATTTTCCTTTTCTCCTCCCTCCCGCCTTCCTTCTCTCTGCTTCCTTTCTCTTCCTCCCTCCCTCCTTCTCTTCCGCCTGCTTCCTTTCTTTCTCCTCTCTCTCCTTTCTTCCTTTCCTCCTCTCCTTTTTCTTTTTCTTTTATTTTCTTTCTTTCTTTCTTTTTTTTCTGAGACGGAGTCTCCCTCTGTCGCCCAGGCTGGAGGGCAATGGCGCGATCTCGGCTCACTGCAACCTCCGCCTCCCGAGTTGAAGCGATTCTCCTGCCTCAGCCTCCCGAGTAGCTGGGATTACAGGCTCCCGCCACCACGCCCGGCTAATTTTTTTGTGTTTTTAGTAGAGAAGGGGTTTCACCATGTTGGCCAAGCTGGTCTTGAACTCCTGACCTCGTGATCCACCTGCCTTGGCCTCCCAAAGTGCTGGAATTACAGGCGTGAGCCACCACGCCCGGCCTCATTTCTTTTAAACATGTATTTTAATATTTTTAATTGTTGTGGAGAACATGTCACATGAAATTTACCATCTTAACCATTTTAAGTGTGCAGTTCAGTAGTGTTAGCTGTATTCACATTGTTGTGCAGCAGAGCTCTAGAACTTTTTCATCTTGCAAAACAGACTTTATACCAATTAACTCCCCATCCCACCGCCCCTCCTAACCACTATTCTACTTTGTGTTTCTTCTGTTCTTTTTCCCTTTTGGGGCCTTTGTTTCTTTTCCTTTATCTCTCCCTTTTCTTCCCCTCCCTCTCTCCTTCTCTCACTTCTATAAAACCTAATGGCCCCGCTGCTTGGGCAGCCCTCTCCGGCCTCTGCCTGGACTGGGCCAGTGGGCCTGTCAGCAAGGCTGTTAAGAGTTTGGTGAATCATCATTCTTACCTGATGTGTCAGGGCCAGTGGGAAGCCCCTGGAAGCCTCACTTGGCTTTTCACTGGTAGGCAAACACGTCCAGCAAGAAACTTCTGCCAGGAAGAGTTAATTAGGAGAGAGGCCCCGACTCCCCCAGAGTAAGAGGGTCGGCCTGGGAACCCCTCTCTTCCCTGGGCCTTCTCCAGCCCTGGGGCTCCCCTTCTAGACGGTAGAAGACAGCCACGATGATGCTGATGGGGATGATAACTTGGACTGACACAAAACGCGTTTCTATAGACATTATCTCATTCTTGTTCTCACAATAATCCTAGGAGGTAGGCGTTATCATTCCCATTTTACAGCTGAGGAAACCGAGCCTCAGAATTCTAAGTGAAGGGATTTGCCTATGGCCACAAAGCTGCTCAGCTGCAGAGTTGGGAAGCTGGGGGACGCAGGTTTGTATCACAAAAGCAGGAAAAATGTGGCTAGGTCAGAGTGCAAAACACTACAAAAATGATTTGCTCCTTCGTCTGTGTTCCCATAGTGCTTTGTTTAGACTCCTGGTTGTAGACTGTACCTGATGGGTTTCTCCATCAGCTGGGCATAGACAAGGGATATTGAATGAACAAGTGGTAGAGGTATCTGATAGCATGCATAGCAAGTGAAAAGGAAGAACGTTGGTTTCTAGGCAGCTAAGAGACTTTTTTTTTTTTGAGACAGAGTTTCGCTCTTGTTACCCAGGCTGGAGTGCAATGGCGCGATTTCAGCTCACGGCAACCTCTGCCAGTAAAGAGACTTTTTAATCAAATAGAGCTGCCACCCAGATGTCCTTGGGGTTTCTGGAATTTTGGCTGTCCATACTGGGAATGTATTGAGAGAATAAGGTGTGGCTGGAGTTGCAGTTCTCCCACTTTTTCTGGGTAGGACCTCTGGTTCATGGGACAGTTCACATTCTTTGAGCAAGTTCTGTTTCAATCTCTTTGCAATATGTTGGTGTGGAAATAATTTTTAGTATCACAGGTAATCGTGGAAGATAGTTAATGTTCACCAATTATCCAATTCTCCTTTACTTCTGAGTATGTGGATGCATATACTCTTCTGTCCCCTTGAAATAAAGCATGGTCATGTGACTATTTTTGGCTGATAAATGTGATTAAAAGGAGTTGTTCCTATCTTTTGGCTATTGTGAAGACTGCTACTATGAACATTGGTGTATAGGCTTTGGTTTAGACACTTGTTTTCAATTATTTGGGATATATACCTAGGAATGGAATTGCTGGGTCATATGTAATTGTATGTTTAATGTTTTGAAGAACCACCAAACTGTCTTCCATAGTGGCTGCATCTTGTTACATTCCCACCAGCAAGGTACAAGGGTTCCAATTTCTACATATCCCTGCCAACACTTGTTATATCTTCCCGTTTTTTGGATAATAGCCATTCTAATCGATATGAAGTGGTATCTCATTGTGTTGCCTTTGTTTCTGAAAGGTACTTTTACTGTGTGTGAAGTTCTCGGTTGACATTTTTACATTAAAGATTTTTTCCCCACTGTCTTCTAGCTTGCATTTTCTTCCAATAACAAATCTGCTGTCATCTTTATCTTTGTTCCCACTGTGTATAATATGTGTCTTTCTCTGACTACTTTTTAGATTTTTCCTTTATCATTTGTTTTGAAATGTGCCTTGGTGTCATTCTTTTGTTTGGAATTCATTGGGCTTCTTAGATCTTTGCATGTATACTTTCCAACTTTTGGGAACTTTTGACTGTTCATTTTTAAACACATTTGTTGAGATATAATTTATCTACCATACAATTCACCCATTTAAATGTACAATTAACTGTATATTATTATATGTGTTGATGATGTGCACCCATCACTGCACTCAATTTTAGAATGTTTTCATTATCCGAAAGAGAAACCCTGTTCTTTTTGGCCATCATCTCCCAACCCTCCTCACCACCTTCCACCTCCCTACTTCAGGCAAGCACTATTCTACTTTCTGTTTGTACAGATTTGCCTATTCTAGATATTTCACATGAAGAAAGCATACAATATGTGGCCATTGACCGGCCTGCCTTTCTTTCCCTCCCTCCCTCCCTCCCTCCCTCCCTCCCTCCCTCCCTCCCTCCCTTCCTTCCTTCCTTCCTTCCTCCCTTCTTTTCTCTCTGCCTTTCTTTCTCTCTTTCTTTCTTTTTTGAGATGGAGTTTTGCTCTTGTTGCCCAGGCTGGAGTGCTGTGGTGTGATCTTAGCTCACCGCAACCTCCACCTCCCGGGTTCAAGTGATTCTTCTGCCTCAGCCTCCCGAGTAGCTGGGATTACAGGCATGTGCCGCCATGCCCGACTAATTTTTGTAGTTTTAGTAGAGACGAGGTTTCACCATGTTGGCCAGACTGGTCTCGTACTCCTGACCTCAAGTGATCCGCCTGCCTCGGCCTCCCAAAGTGCTGGGATTACAGGCATGAGCCACTGGGCCCGGCCTCTATTATTTCTTTAAATATTTCTTTTGTCCTTTCCTTCTTCTCCTCTCCTTCAGATACTCCCATTTGTTTTAAAGTTATTTTGAAAACTGTATTTGAATATAATTGGTTTCCTTTGTATTCCTTTATATTTTTAATGCATTGAAAAACATTATTCTAAGAAGATGTCCATAGGTATCACTAGGCTGCTAGAAGAGTCTTTGGCACAAAAATGTTAATAGAATATCCTTATTCTAGATAGTGTTATAGATGAATGTTTTCCAAACTGGTTTTTCAAAGAAAGCTATTTCTTAGGATATTGATAGTTGCTGCAATAGAGGTATTCTTTGCTCAGATAAGCTTGGGAACACTGAGTGAAACTGAGTGAACACTGAGAAAAGCATCTGATACCTTTTTCTGCCCGATTTCTCCAAGTCTTTTATTCGCTAAAATGCTTTGTGTATACCTAAGAGGAGATATAATGTGCAACATTTTCTAATTCAGTGTAGCACACAGTACACACTTTTTTCAATTTGTTATTTAAAAAAAACCCCTCTAATAATATCTAGTTCAATGAATTATGCAAATGAAATGCTCCAAAACACAAATCCCCTAAAAAAGGGCCATAAATGCTTTTATATTATTATAATAAATGTTTCTCAAACTAAGAATAACAGACTAATGAACCCATTTAAAAGGAGAAAAATCTCACAAACTCCTCGGTACTTAATGTGTAACTTAAATGAGTTTTAGTTTAACATTATTTAAGTATGTAGAAATGTAAAACTAGGTATAGCCTTTAAACAATAAAACCAAAACAAATTTATAAATTAAATACGATGCTACAAACAAAATCAAAATAGAGATATTCAGAGAAGGACTGTGTGGTAGATAGAGCTCCCTCTCCCCTCTCCCCTCTCCCCTCCCCCCTCCCCCCTCTCCCCTCCCCCCTCCCCCTCCCCCTTCTCCCCTCTCCCCTCTCCCCTCTCCCCTCTCCCCTCTCCCCTCTTTCCACGGTCTCCCTCTGATGCCGAGCCGAAGCTGGACGGTACTGCTGCCATCTCAGCTCACTGCAACCTCCCTGCCCGATTCTCCTGCCTCAGCCTGCCGAGTGCCTGCGATTGCAGGCGTGCGCCGCCACGCCTGACTGGTTTTCGTATTTTTTTGGTGGAGACGGGGTTTCGATGTGTTGGCTGGGCTGGTCTCCAGCTCCTAACCGCGAGTGATCCGCCAGCCTCGGCCTCCCCAGGTGCCGGGATTGCAGATGGAGTCTCGTTAACTCAGTGCTCAATGGCGCCCAGGCTGGAGTGCAGCGGCGTGATCTCGGCTCGCTACAACCACCTCCCAGCCGCCTGCCTTGGCCTCCCTAAGTGCCGAGATTGCAGCCTCTGCCTGGCAGCCACCCCGTCTGGGAAGTGAGGAGCGTCTCCGCCTGACTGCCCATTGTCTGGGATGTGAGGAGCCCCTCTGCCTGGCTACCCAGTCTGGAAAGTGAGGAGCGTCTCTGCCCGGCCGCCATCCCATCTAGGAAGTGAGGAGCGCCTCTTCCCGGCCGCCATCACATCTGGGAAGTGAGGAGCGTCTCTGCCCGGCCGCCCATCGTCTGAGATGTGGGGAGCACCTCTGCCCTGCCGCCCCGTCCGGGATGTGAGGAGTGTCTCTGCCCGGCCGCCCTGTCTGAGAAGTGAGGAGACCCTCTGCCTGGCAACCGCCCCGTCTGAGAAGTGAGGAGCCCCTCCGCCCGGCAGCCACCCCGTCTGAGAAGTGAGGAGCGTCCTCCCTCCTCGTCTGGGAGGGAGGTGGGGGGGTCAGCCCCCCGCCTGGCCAGCCGCCCCGTCCGGGAGGTGAGGGGCACCTCTGCCCGGCCGCCCCTACCGGGAAGTGAGGAGCCCCTCTGCCCGGCCAGCCGCCTCATCCGGGAGGGAGGTGGGGGGGTCAGCCCCCCGCCTGGCCAGCCGCCCCGTCCGGGAGGCGAGGGGTGCCTCTGCCCGGCCGCCCCTACTGGGAAGTGAGGAGCCCCTCTGCCCGGCCAGCCGTCCCGTCCGGGAGGGAGGTGGGGGGGTCAGCCCCCCTCCCGGCCAGCCGCCCCATCCGGGAGGGAGGTGGTGGGGTCAGCCCCCCGCCCGGCCAGCCGCCCCGTCCGGGAGGGAGGTGGGGGGATCAGCCCCCCGCCTGGCCAGCCGCCTCGTCCGGGAGGGAGGTGGGGGGATCAGCCCCCTGCCCGGCCAGCCGCCCTGTCCAGGAGGTGGGGGGGGCGCCTCTGCCCAGCCGCCCCTACTGGGAAGTGAGGAGCCCCTCTGCCCGGCCAGCCGCTCTGTCTGGGAGGGAGGTGGGGGGGTCAGCCCCCGGCCCAGCCAGCCGCCCCGTCCTGGAGGGAGGTGGGGGGGTTAGCCCCCCGCCTGGCCAGCCGCCCCATCCGGGAGGTGAGGGGCACCTCTGCCCGGCCGCCCCTTCTGGGAAGTGAGGAGCCCCTCTGCTCGGCCAGCCGCCCCATCCGGGAGGGAGGTGGGGGGGTCAGCCCCCCGCCCGGCCAGCCGCCCCGTCCGGGAGGGAGGTGGGGGGTCAGCCCCCCGCCCGGCCAGCCGCCCCGTCCGGGAGGGAGGTGGGGGGGTCAGCCCCCCGCCCGGCCAGCCGCCCCGTCCGGGAGGGAGGTGGGGGGGTCAGCCCCCCGCCCGGCCAGCCGCCCCGTCCGGGAGGGAGGTGGGGGGGTCAGCCCCCCGCCCGGCCAGCCGCCCCGCCCGGGAGGGAGGTGGGGGGGTCAGCCCCCCGCCGGGCCAGCCGCCCCGTCGGGGAAGTGAGGGGCGCCTCTGCCCGGCCGCCCCTACCGGGAAGTGAGGAGCCCCTCTGCCCGGCCAGCCGCCCCCTCCGGGAGGGAGGTGGGGGGGTCAGCCCCCCGCCGGGCCAGCCGCCCCGTCGGGGAAGTGAGGGGCGCCTCTGCCCGGCCGCCCCTACTGGGAAGTGAGGAGCCCCTCTGCCCGGCCAGCCGCCCTGTCCGGGAGGGAGGTGGGGGGTCAGCCCCCCGCCCGGCCAGCCGCCCCGTCCGGGAGGGAGGTGGGGGGGGTCAGCCCCCCGCCGGGCCAGCCGCCCCGTCCGGGAGGTGAGGGGCGCCTCTGCCCGGCCGCCCCTACTGGGAAGTGAGGAGCTCCTCTGCCCGGCCACCACCCCATCTGGGAGGTGTACTCAACAGCTCATTGAGAACGGGCCATGAAGACAATGGCGGTTTTGTGGAATAGAAAGGGGGGAAAGGTGGGGAAAAGATTGAGAAATCGGATGGTTGCTGTGTCTGTGTAGAAAGAGGTAGACATGGGAGACTTTTCATTTTGTTCTGTACTAAGAAAAATTCTTCTGCCTTGGGATCCTGTTGATCTGTGACCTTACCCCCAACCCTGTGCTCTCTGAAACATGTGCTGTATCCACTCAGGGTTGAATGGATTAAGGGCAGTGCAAGATGTGCTTTGTTAAACAGATGCTTGAAGGCAGCATGTTCGTTAAGAGTCATCACCACTCCTTAATCTCAAGTACCCAGGGACACAAACACTGCGGAAGGCCGCAGGGTCCTCTGCCTAGGAAAACCAGAGAACTTTGTTCACTTGTTTATCTGCTGACCTTCCCTCCACTATTGTCCTGTGACCCTGCCAAATCCCCCTCTGCGAGAAACACCCAAGAATGATCAATAAAAAAGAAAAAAAAAAAAAAAGACTACTTTAAAAAAAAAAAAATCAAAATAGAAACCCATACGTTTAATATGATGGAATTATTTATTTATTTATTTATTTTTTAGTTGCTGACACTAAATGGCTACTTGCAGTGTTACTATGGGGCTAACCTGTTAAGGGGCAGGTTCTTTGGAATTTGTCATGACTGTAATGCTGTGTGTGGATGACTCAGTTTGAACTTTCTCTATTTGAACTTCTGAGAAAGCTTGCTTCTTACAGGGCTGTGATATTCTTTCATTTTAGTTAACATGGCCATATTACACCTTGGGATTGGGTCTGCCTCCCTTTTCTCATTAATGTTACTGCTTGGTCCCAGTTTCATCATAAACAGTGCAAACATGAACACTGTGATGGTGAATTTGGTGTGTCAACTTGACTGGGTTCTGGGGTGCCCAGATATTTAGTCAAATATTCTGCGTGTTTCTGCAAGGGTGGTTTTGGATGAGATTAACATTTACATCAATGGACTGAGCAAAGCAGATTGCCCTCCCTGATGTTGGTGGGTCTCACCAAATCAGTTGACACTTCACTAGAAAAAAAGGCTGACTCTTCCTTGAGTAACAGAGGATTCTTCCTGCCTGACTGCCTCCAAACTGGGACATTGACTCTTTTTCTGGTTCTTGAGCCTGCAGCCTTCAGACTGGAACTATGCCGTTAGCTCTCCTGGGTCTCCAGCTGCTGGATTTATCCTGCAGATCCTGGGTCTTGCCAGCCTCCAAATTGTTTAAGCCAATTCCTTATAATAAATCTCTTTATTGTGTAATAAACATATAATAAATGCATACACACAGGTACTAACATCAGGTGGCAATAGTTATAAAGTATAATTTTTTGGTAGAAATATGTATCATGCAATATCTGAGATATATTTATACTAGAAAAGCATTCACTGTTTATGTGAAATCTAAATTTAACTGGGAGTCCTGTAATTTATCTGGTAGCCTCACATCTAGAGGACATAGAATATGATTTTATTATTTGTTAAGATTATTATCAATATAGAAAAATTAAAATTCTCCCTGATAACTTGAGGATGGGTCTGCAGACTCCAACAGAGAAATTACAATGGTGTTTACACAAATGTCACTTGTGTGGAATGATTTGGGAGCCTGCCCACCACACCACCACACCACCCAGCAGCAAAGTGGGAGGCTCTGAGCTCCTTGTGCTCCAGAGCATCATAACACTGCACCACCTGAAGAGTTGGAAAAGTCAACCCTAGGGATCCATTTTCAGGGTAGATGGACCCTCCCCAGAAGCCTTCACAGTGAACTCCCCTTAAGAGAACAATCCCTTGAGGGACTCATTCTGGCTTCTGCATTACTCACAGGCACAGTAGAGAATTGTTGCTAACCAGCCTTGTGCCTTTTGTCTCAAGTCCACCTTCCCCTAAGAGACTCTTAAGACTAATTTCAGGATGCCTTTCATTCCTGTCCACTTCAGTCATCTCCAGAAACCCAAGCTCCTCAGGTCAAGGGGGCCCTAATTCCCATGCCACTCGGAAGAGTCTCTGTTTTGACTCAATATTCCTTTCCTTCCTGCGCTCCCAAACCTTTTCTCTGTTGGTTTTTGAACTCATGGCTGTCAATTACACTCTTTCCAATATCCTCAATTACTTCTCTGAGTGCTCACTTACTTTTTTGCATTAAATGAAAGCTGAATATCTGCTCATGACATTATTTCTTTTACAACCTACTGAGGTGGAAGGTGTCTTTCCTCTTAAAAACTGGGTACCTGAGGGCCTGAGGTGAGGAAGTTGTGTAAGTGGTCCTCCTTGCCTTCTGTGGTCACTTCTGAACCCATTCCTTCTCCCTCTTCCTTCAACTCTCCACTCCTTTAATGCCCATATGAATGCTCTATTTACCCTCATTAGTGGGTGTCTTTAGCACTGGCACACTGTCTTCCTGTCTATCCTTTTTCCTGACACCATTCCTGGTAATTTCAACATTCATATGGGTGAGACATCCAATACATTGGCTTCTAGTTTCCATGTTTCTCTTTGATCTTCTGATATGGTTTGGCTGTGTCCCCACCCAAATCTCATCTTGAATTGTAGTTCCCATAATCCCCACATGTCGTGGGATGGACCAAGTGGGAGGTAATTTAATCACGGGGACAGTTACCCTCATACTGTTCTGGTGATAATGAGTGAGTTCTCACAAGATCTGATGGTTTTATAAGGGCCTTTTACCCTTTTTGCTCAGCACTTTTGCTTCCTGCTACCATGTGAAGAAGTACGTGTTGGCTTCCCATTCCACCATGATTGTAAGTTTCCTGAGGCCTCCCCAGCCATGCTGAACTGCGAGTCAATTAAATCTCTTCCTTTCATAAATTACCCAGGCTCAGGTTATGTCTTTGTTAGCATTGTGAGAACAGACTAATACATCTTCTTTTTAATTTACTCCTTTGATCTGTTCCATTCCAGCCACTCATTACCTTTGTCATGTCCATGACCATACCATCACCAAAAACCTACATTCTCTGACTGCTACCTCCTTTCATCCCAGCTCCCTTGGGGCAATATTTCCAATCCACCTCATCAAGACTTCCAATACACTGGCCCTTCCACTTTTCCCACTATCTGTCATTTCCCTCAGGTTCTCACTTCCTTCCTTAACCAGCTAAATTTCTGTGATTCATCATCATAACTACTCTATTTCAAGTACTTCTAATTCCTGTATTCCACTCTTCTTCCTTCATATTTGCTCTCTGCTTAAGCCTACACATCTGACTACTACATACCTGAACTCAAGCAGGTAAACGTCATGAGAGAAAAACATATATCTAGACCAACTGGTCTTGCTTCAAATTCATGACCACAAATCTCAAATGAGCACTCAGCCCTGCTCAGCAATCCTACCCTTCACTATGTGATCCACTTCCCAGTCTTCAAAACAACTATTTCACATTTTTACCTCCTGCCTCCCTTGCCTCCCTCACTTACTGGGGCCTCTTATCTGTCAGGAAGGGCCATCCACCTTGTTATCTTCCCTCATTCTTACCTGATGACCTCATCTCATATTTCACTGAAAAAATAGAAGCAGTTATATAGGTCCTCCTTGATATGGTTTGGCTGTGTCCTTGATAAAGGAGGACCTTTATCTTCCCAGCATACCTCCCAATTCATCTGAATTTGTGTTAATATTTCCTTCCTGTCTTCATATTGCTATAGATAAAGTGTCTTTGCTTTTACCAAGAGAAACCCTCTTCACTTGTAAGCTTGATCCTCTGGCCTCTTGGTTTTTTAGAGGACTTTGCTTCTGCAATTCTCCTATCTCTGCTGCATCTCTAGGTTCTTTCTTTCCACTCAGATCATTCCCCCAAAATGCAGACCTGTTCCGGTATCTCCAGGGTTTGCTGAGCCTTTTCCTTACCCTACCTTTTCCTGTAGCTGATCTAGTTCTCTGCTGTCCTTCACAGAAGCCCTTTTCAGGGAGTTGTCTCCTGTGTCTACTTCCTTACCTTTGATTCTCTGCTCAGCCCTGTGCTATGGGTCCTCTCTTTCTTCCACCCCACTGAGACTGTTTTTCACAAGGCTGCTGATGACCTCCAGTGGTCACTTCTCTGTCCTTATTTGATCTCTCAGCAGCGTATGATATGGTTGATACAGTTGGCCACACCCTTCTTGAACTGCTTTCTTCTCTTGGCTTCTAGAATATCATATCTTTTTAGTTGTCCCTTTGTAGTCTCCTTAGCAGCCCTGCACATTTGCTTCTTGATTTCTAAATGTCATAGTGCTGCAAGTCTTGGCCATAGATCTCCTTCTTTAGATCCATCTTCTCCCTGGTGAGCTCCTGAGCTCCTCTGGCCCAAGGCTTTGAATATGCTGCAGTGCCTCCCAAAACTACGTACAGCTCTGTCTAGCTCACACTCATATATATCCAACCTTATATTTTATACCTCTACTTGGATGTCTAATAGGTGTCTCAGACTTGCTTTGTCCCAAATCAAACTCTTGCTTTTCCTTTCACCTCCAAACATGTTCCTCCCCCAGGTCTTCCCCATCCCAGTAAATAACACACATTCACACAGATGATCAGGCCTAAAACCTTGGACACATCTTTGATTTATTTCCTCATGCCTTATACTTAAGTCCTGTTGAATGTCCCCCCTAAAACTAATCAAGAATCTGAAACTTCTCTTCATCATCACAATTACATCTTAGTCCCATCCAACATCAACTCTCACCTAGATTACTGCAGTCTGGTCTCCCTGCCTATCTCCTGGTCTCCCTTAATTGATCTCCCTGCCTATGTCCTATTTGTCTTGTTCCTGTACTTTCTATTGTCCACTCAGCAGCCAGGGTGGAAATCAAATTTAAAGGTGTATTTAAAAGTATAAATCAAATCATGTGTATTGTGATGGTTAATTTTGTGTGCCAGCTTCACTGGGCTAAGGCATACCCAGATAGCTGGCAAAACATTATTTCTGAGTATGTCTGTGCAGGTGTTTCCAGAAGACATTAGCATTTGAATCAGCAGGCAGTAAAGAAGCTCCACCCTCCCCAACATGGGTGGGCATCACCCAGTCCATTGAGGACTGAAAAAGAACAAAAAAGGTCAAGGAAGGGTACATTCTCTCTTCTCTGGAGCTGGAACATCCATCTTCTTTTATTCTCGGACATCAGCACTCCTGATTCTCAGGCCTTTGGGCTTGGATAAGAACTACACCACTGGCTTTCCTGGGCCTTCAGCTTGCAGATAGTAGATAATCACATAAGCCAATTCCTCATGATGAATCTTTTTCTCTACATTTATATATATCTTAAGGGTTCTGTCTCTCTGGAGAACCCTGGCTAATGCACCAGCTCTTCTGTTTATAACCCTTAAATGATTTTGCAGTGCTCCAAGAAGAAAGTCTAATCTCCTTCACTTGACCTACAGTGCTCCATGTGATCTAGCTCCTGTTTACTTCTCCAGCTTCCCTTTGAACCAGACTCTTCCTTGTCTACCAAGCTCAGTTAGACTGACTTTCTTTACATCCCTGAAACACACTTTTTTCCTGCCTTAAGGCTTTAGCACTAGCTGTTTTCTCTGCCTCAAACACTTTTCCTCCAGATTGTCCCACATGTATCCCCTGAAAGTCATGATTCCCCAAACCATGGGGAAGCCTTTGGAGATGGCATTTTCAGAACCAAGCAAGGAAGTAGATAGTGAGAAGGTAACTTGGTATCCTCATATACACAGACTGTCTGGGAAAGTCCACTCCCTTGCTGGAGCAGGTTTTGGGGGTAAGATGATGAATATGGGTTTGGAGATGTTGAGACTGAGGTGCCTGTTGGGTGTTTGTAGGTCTGATGCCCAGGAAAAGGTTTGGACTGGGGCTAGAGATTTCGGAAGCATCAGCATCCACTCGGTAGTGGCAGCTGTGGTAGAGAATGAGAACATTCAGTAACGTAAATGGTGTGGCCATGATGGAGTCATGACCCTGGTTGACAGCGTGGAGCTCTGAACTTCCATGAGACTCTGACATGTATTGGTATGGCCAAAATTACATCACTGATCAATGTTCCCATGGTAACCAACAATCACGGACATGACTCAAAATGGGTGAATGAATGACTGAATAAATCAATACTATTCAGCAACAATTCAAGGTCTTCAATTTTAGCCAGGCTGTTAGTGCCACTAGGGCATCTTTTTACTCATCCTTCCACTTCTTTCAACTATTCATACCCCATTTTTAGTTTCCCACACCCATCTCTGTATGTCGCACTTCATAAAGCAATCAAGACCATCAACTGTTACCTTCCCTATCTTTCCATTTTTCTATCCTCAAATCCAGTGGTCCTGATTCTAGGGAACAAGCTCATTCTCGTTTTCCCAGGACCTTCCTGGGTTTGGAACTGAAAGCTCCACATCCTGGAAAAATCCCCCCATCTTGAGAAAACCAGGATGGTTGGTCACCCTACCTGAGACACAGATTGCATGGTTTCTTGGGGGACATTTCCATGAGATTGAATAATGAGGTGTATTTAGCAGTGGCCGTCTCCATCATATATCCTTGTATCCTCCCTCTTGCCTGCTTCACTCTCCTTGTTCCTCACTCCTGCTCCCTAGTAAAATACGGATGCTTCTTGGCTTATGATGGGGTTATGTCCCAATAAACCCATTGAAAACTGAAAATATCGTAAGTTGAAAATGCATTTAATACACCTAACCTACTGAACAACATAGCTTACTCTAGCCTACCTCAAATGTGCTCAAACCACTTCCATTAGCCCACAGTCAGGCAAAATCATCTAACACAAAGCCTATTTTATAATAAAGTGTTAAATATCTCATGTGACTTATTGAACACTGTACTGCAAATGAAAATCAGAATGGTTGTATGGGCTCTTGAACTACGGTTTCTACTGAATGTGTATCACTCTTGCACCATCATAAAGTTGAAAAGTCATAAGTTAAACCATGGTAAGTTGAGGATCATCTATGGCAGCTCAAAAGCCCTCTGCCTCAAGCTCTGCTTTCTGGGGAAGGTAGGTTAAGTCCAAGCAGTAAGCTGACTCCTACTCTGAGGATACCACTGGGTGTCATGGTGGTGGGAATAGGATTGTGAATTATTGCAAGGAGGGAGGAGTTCTCTGAAATTCACATAAGTTTTACTTGAGTCTATCCAGGGTCTCATCTTCCAATCATGTGAGCTGTGTCTCTATTGACCCTTTTCTGTCACCGCATCCCACCCGCATTTTACCTGTGCCATGTGTAGTTTTTGTACATGTCATGCTGCTTTGGACTCTGGGCTTTCTAGCTCATTCCTGGAATGCCCTGCCCACTACTTGTGAAAGATTTCTATTTATCCATCCCTCATGACTCAGTTCAAACACCACCTCCCCCCAGGGCCTGCCAACCCTCCTGGCCAAGGCTTGGGGGAGCTCCTTCCTCTCTACCTAGTGCTGATCTCTGCCACTTCATGTCCACATTGTTTATAGAGTGTCTGTTTATGCACCAGAATGTAAGCTCCTTGCAGGCAGGGATTTTTTCCTGTTCAACTCCATATCCCAGCACTTGTCACACTCCTTGCTTAATACATATTAGTTGAATACTGAACAAGTTCTTCCAGCAGTCCTGTGAGGTCTGTTGTGGTGACATCATTTCCGGTTAAAATATGATAAAATTAAGACTCAGAGAAGAGCAGAAGTGATGTGGGATGTTAGAGGTAAGCCAAGTCGGGTTCGTCCACCTTACCAGTGGTTTCTTTAGACAAAATATGCATGGCTTTTCCAAGCACTGTATGCAGAGGGCAGCCAGGGACTCAGAGTCACTCACAGAGTGAGACTCTCAGAGGGCCTCCCAGCACAGTCCTTCCCAGGCTGTCCTCCTGCTTGGAAGCAACCTCGCAGTTCCACTGTTGCCCTGACATCTCCTGCTGTAAACTCTGCAAGGCAGCTGCAGCCTTCTACCTGCTCCAGTGTTCAGCTCTCCCTTCATTTTGACCTTGAAAATGCCCTCACTGTGGAGTGACAGACATTGGAGAGTTGGAAGGGTGGGAGGCGGGTAAAGGAAGAGAAATTCTTTAATGGGTACAGTGGACAATATTTGAGTGATGACTACACTAAAAGCCCAGACTTCACTATCCAATGTATCCATGTAACAAAACAACACTTGTACCCCCAAGTCTATTTTTTTAAAAAAAGAAGGAAAATGCTCTCATGTTCCTGTAAGCTTAGCTGTACATTTAAAATGACTGAAAATTTTCTTACCAGCATTTCTGAGTGTTTTGTAGCAGAGAACTTTCAGGTTATTTCGTCTGACACTCTATGAGTAGTTAACCTCTTTCTTGTGTTTAGCCTTCATCTCCACCTCTCCCATTCCACCGTGATGTAGTTTTTCAAGAGGGGAAGGGCAACTGTGTTGAGAAACCTAAAGGGTGACCTCTCTTGACTCTGTCATTGCTGCTGAAGCCACTGTAGAAAGGAGTGATCCTGGGACTGAAAGATTTATAGCTGGGGCTTTCCAAATCTGGGAGCGTGCTGTACAACATCCCATGAAAAGGTGTGGGGCAGGCATGAGTAGGGGAGCTTCATATATGCTTGGGGCCTCTTTCCAATCCCAGCTCTGGTCCCTCAGTCTCTGTTGCCTCCATAATCAAGTCCACTCTCCTTGGCCTGAATTTAAGGCCTTTTGCCATCTGCCCTACTTACCTCTCCAGCTCCACCTCCCAATTCAACCAACCAACCATTCTACCTGGTGTGATTCCGATGCAGCCCATCTTTCCTGCCTCCAGACTGCACCTCATACTTTCTCTTCATCTTGGATACCCTCCTTCCAGGGTTTTGCTTCATCAGATCTTTCTTATTCTCCAAGGACCAGGTCCAGTATCACCCTTCAGGAAGATGGGGCACTCTTCCTGACCCCAGTGCCCCATAGCCCACCTCTGGCCCTTCCTGTGGTCCTGATGACCATACTTTGCTGTTGCTGGGGTCTGTGACCATGCAGTCCTGGGAGGAAGCCACCTTCAACTCACTCTGCTTCTGCCAGGGCTCCGTGCAACATCTTGTTCATAGTAGGGGCTCACGTTTGTGTGGAATGATGAGAATGGGTGGTGGGGGCCTGGCTGCCACAGGGAGGTATGTGTAGTCTACCAAAGCAGCATGCTCCTTCCTGGTCACGAGGTGGTGACCATCTCATGGCAGCCTTGAAGTTGAAGGAAAGTGACTACTGAGGCTGCTCTCCATTTTCTCATCCAGAACTGGGGCTGGGAACTTAGAAGCAATGGAGGGAGCATTGCTTTGCTCTGAATGGAGGACAGTTTATGGCTTTCACCTTCCAGGCCCTAGGAGGAAACAAAATGCCACATCCTGAAAGATCCCTCAGCCACTATTACTCCATTGCCCAGATCATGCAGGCTCCCCACCCCGCAAGAAGCACCTCCCCAGCATCACCTCTGAGTAGGGGAGCAAATGATTGGGTGGTCAGCTGATGGTAGAGGGATTTCCAAAAGTAATTTTGAGTATGCTGAGTTTTTGCCTAATATGCTGACTTCAGCCCCTAACCCCAATAACAGATATGTCTTCACCTTAGCACCGACACCTGACGTACAGTTTGTTGTATCAGTGAATGAATCCTCAAACATTAGAGTTAGGAGGAGCCTTAATGGCTATTAGCTGCCATACACATTTTATGAAGAAATAAATATAATTGTAATAACTATTTATTGAGAGTGGATCTATGCTAGGTACCACACTGAGCACTTTATACGCATTATCTAATTTTATCCTTTCATCAACAATGTGAGGTGGAAGTTATCATCGCTACTTTATAAATAGGGAATAAGGCACAGAGGAGTTGCATGGCCTAACGAGGTTGCAGAGCTGGTGAGTTGCGGGAACCAGATGTCTCTAGAGCCCTTTGGCTAACCCTATGCTATACTGCTGCTCACTGCATCTGGAGGAAACAGAGACTCACAGAAAGACAGTAACTTGCCTGGGTCCCCCATCCTCTCAGAAGCAGGATGGCCACTTTATCCAGAGGCGCCTTCATTCCTGGGCCTTCCAAGACACCTGGCCACAAAGACACCATGAAGAGGAAGAAGAATTTCAAGTGCATTCTAAGAGCCACGTCCATTCTCTTGTTGTATAGGCAGAAAACCTGCACTCAAAGACCCAGCCAAGAAGAAAGATTTGATCGGCTGGGCAGGATCCACTTCCCATGGCGACGCCTCCTTGAGTCGCAGCTCTGGTATGAAGCAAGACTTGTTTAAGGCAGTTAAAAGCAGCAGTCTCCATTGTGTCGAGTGGTGACAGTATAATCCTCCTTAATAATTTTGTTCCCTCTCCAAACTCCCCTCCATTATGCATCCTTAAGATGTGACTTCAGATGCCTCTTTAGGTTTCTAGTCCTATGAATGCAGGAGGATTTGGTGAGAGGGGAAGCAGTAAAGAATGTCTTTACTGTGCTCAATCACTCAGAGATACTTCACTGGAAATATCTCCTGCACCCTCTGCCCCCAATATTTTTATCTTTTGATCAGAGCTATTTGTTTTATTTTTGAATGCAAATATAAATTATATACCAAAAGTAAAGATATTAAAACCTCCACATCGACATCACCTTGCTTCAATAATATCAACATATGGCCAATCTTGCCTCCTTATACCCTGTCTATTCCTACCCCCTTACCACTGCATTCATTTGAAGCAAATCCCAGATATACCTGGGATGCACATATCTTTTTATCTCTAAATACATCTTTTATCTTTAAAAAATATACACAATATTATATCACACCTAAAATTAAAAATAATTGTTAATATCACTAAATACCTAGTCTATGTTCAAATACACACACACACACACACACACACACACACTAATGTATATATCAGAATCCACAGACTTTGTGGATTCTAATATACACATTGAATTTGGTTGAGATATCTCTTGTTTCCTTTTTTTTTTTTTTTTTTTTTTTTGAGACAGGGTCTCATTCTTTCACCCAGGCTGGAGTGCAGTGGTGCAATCTTGGCTCACTGCAAACTCCACTTCCTGGGTTCAAGCAATTTTCCTGCCTCAGTCTCCCAAGTACCTGGGATTACAGTCATGTTAGGCATGTGCCATCACAACCGGCTAATTTTTGTATTTTTAGTAGACATGGGTTTTACCATGTTGGCTAGACTGGTCTCGAACTCCAGACCTCAAGTGATCCAACAGCCTCAGCTTCCCAAAGTGTTGGGATTACAGGCGTGAGCCACCGTGCCCGGCACTTTTTTTTTTTTTTTTTTTTTTTGTGTGTGTGTGTGTGAGACAGAGTCTCTTCTCTCTCTTTCACCCAGGCTGGAGAGCAGTGGTGCAATCTCGGCTCACTGCAACCTCCTCCTCCTGAGTTCAAGGGATTCTTCCACCTCAGCCTCCTGAGTAGCTGGGATTACAGGTGCCCAACACCACACCTGGCTGATTTTTGTATTTTTAGTAGACAGGGTTTCACCATGTTGGCCAGGCTGGTCTGGAACTCCTGGCCTCAAGTGATCCACCCACCTCGGCCTCCCAAAGTGCTGAGATTACAGGCAGGAGCCACCGCGCCCAGCCCTTTGCCTCTTTTAATTAATATGCTCCCCTTCTTCCTTTATTAAAAAACAATTACATATTGAAGAAACTTGGTTGTCCTGTAGAATTTTCCATGTTCTGGGTTTTGCTGACTGCATCCCCAGGGGATCATTTAACATGTTCCTCTGGTTCCTGGTAGTGAAGTCTAGAATTTCTATCAGATTCAGGGGAACAGAATTTGAGGGCAAGAAAGTTTTAGAGGCGGTACTGTGTATTCCTTGTTGCCTCACATCAGAAGGCACATGCTCGCTGGTTTTCTCCAGTCTTGGGTTATTGAGAAGATATTGATCAGTGGATTCAGGTGTTTGCAGCCTGATCCATCCATTCTAATATTCCTTGCTGGCCTTTTGCCTAATGATATTAGCAGTCATTGATGATTATTGTTTAACACTGTGATTTCATCAGAGGTTTCACATGATATTCTAATTCTGATATTCCTTCTTCCTTTATTAGCTGTAATTCTATAAAGAAGAGCTTGGTCTCATCAACTATCTGGTTACTCTGAAATAGTTCATAAAGGAAAGGCAGGACAAATGCTTGATTCTTTATCTTTAATTTATCTGCTTTTGGAATAATGAGTTTATTCTCAAGCATCTCCCAAAGGTGATATGCTGGTTATGTATTGCTGCATATTAATTGCCCCCTCACTTAGTGGCTTAAAAGAGCAACAATTTTATTTTGTATTATAATTTTGTGGGTCAGGAATTTGGGCCAGGATCAGCTGAGAGATTCTTCTGCTCTGTGTGGTACTGGCTGAAGTCACTTGGGAGTATTCAGCTTGTGGATGGGCTGATCTGGAGGATCCGAGACAACTTCCCTTGTATGTGTGATGTCTTAGTGGGAATGGCTGGAAGGCGGAGCTGTGCGGGGACTGTTAACCGGAGTGCCTACACTTGGCTTCCCCAGCATGGCAGACTTCTTATATAGTAGTTCACGGCTCCTTAGAGAATGTTCCAAGAGACTCAGGTCAAAGCAGCAAGGCTTTTTCTGACTTAGCCTCAGAAGTCATACAACATCACTTCTGCCATATTCTTTTTATTACAAGTGAGAGTTCCAGGATTGGTCCAGGTCCAAGGGAAGGGTAGTACACATACACGTGAACACTGGGAGGCATAGTTTATTGAGACCCTCTTACAGCTACCTGGAGCATAGAGTCAGAAGTCTTCCTAACTTCTCTGATTGTACTCGACCCCTTCTCCCCGCTATGCCTCTGACCATTCTCTTAATTTTGGCTGGGAGTTGTTGCAGAAGACACATCCATGCTCCAGGTGTGCACAGTCCCCTTCGTGGTCAGCAGAATGTGTACAGCCTCATTGTGAGCAGGGCCAACAGTAGGTTACCAAGCTCCTGCAATGCTGGAGTGCCCATTACCAACTCGTGCCAACCCACTGCCACATAGTATCTCATGGGCTCTTGTTTAAGCTGAACATATTCACTGGGACCACCTTGGAGAACTTGGCCTTGACCTGCTTAAACACTTGAGCAAGGTTCTATTCTGAGAACTTGGCTCTTTCCTGAGACCAACAGGACTCACAGGGGTTTTGCAGATGGGACTAAGAGCGCCACAGCCATGCTTTCATAATGATTGGTTTTAATGGCTGTAAAATACTTCATACTGTGGACGCAACACACTCTGGCAAACCATTTCTCTACTATTGTAGTTGTTTGCACTTTTTGATCATTTGCAAGTAATACAAATATATATATATAGTATGCAGAGCCTTTTTATTCTGTTGAAGTATTCTCTTAATTATTGATTTTTAAGAGGAGAATTGATCTTTGTATCTTGATGTATATTACCAAATATACTTCCCAAAGAAGTGAACAGTTTATATTCCAACAGCAGTGTATATACTGGTGTTTCTAATACCTTCAACAGCATTGGCGAATTACCATTTTAAAATGTTTTTGCTAATTTTATAGTTGCTAAACTGAACTTAGGGTTGCTTTGGATTTCTTTTGTTTTCCCTATTCTGTTCTAAGATGTCAGTTCTTTTCTCTTACAACAATCATACAAAAGAATACATTTTGGCTCAATTTGGTGTTGATTTGTTTGATTTGGAGCAATTTGATGTTGGTCACTTAAGTGAAACTCAGGTTGTTTCCAGTAGTGCCGCCAGTACAAATTGTATCAAAGATTCTCTTCACCTTTTAAAAATAAAAACATTTAACTTCTAAATCTTAGGGATGAGCAACAGCAACACTTTTCTTCTTGGATTCTGTACCTACAGGAAATTCACAAGTGGAGGTAATACGTAATTATATCAGGGATAAGCATGTGACCAAGCTTCACCAATCAGAATCCTTTCCCAATCCAGGATTTGCGATAATGGATCTGGGAAAGGGATCTTTTCCTCTCTGGTTATGGCACTGGGAGGATACAAGCCCAGAGCTTGGGTGGCTAGTCCTATGTACCATGAAAAGAATGAGAACAGAAGGAAGACAGAGAGAGGGGAGAGGTAGCCCCATGTGGGGTTGAACGACTTATTCTAGTCACCAAGGCATATTAATCCTGAGTTTTTTTTTTTTTTTAATTCAGCTTAGCTCTTACCTCTTGTTGTTGTTGTTTTGAGACAGGGTCTCACTCTGTTGCCCAGGCTGGAGTGCAGTGGTGCAATCAAAGCTCACTGCAGCCACCAACTCCCAGGCTCAAGCAATCCTGTCACCTCAGCCTCCCAAGTAGCTGGGACTACAGGCATGCACCACCATGCTTGACTAATTTTTGTATTTTTTGTAGAGATGGGTTTTCACTGTGTTGCCTAGGCTGGTCTCAAACTCCTGGGCTCAGCGATTCTCCCCCGCCTTGGCCTCCCAAAGTGCTGGGATTACAGGCGTGAGCCACTGCACCCAGCCTGTTTTGTCTTGTTTTTAAGCAATGATAATATCCTTCCAATAACCACCCTGTCTTCTTTTTTTCTTTTGTTTAACCAAGCTGGAATTGGGTTTCTGTCTCTTGAAGCCAAAGAATCTAGCCTGGTGTTTCTTAACAGCAGCACTAATGACATTTTGGACAAGGTAATTCTGGGTTTGAAGGAGCTGCTCTGTGCATTTTAGGATGTTTAGCAGCAGCCCTGGCCTCTATTCCACTAGATGCCAGCAGCACCCCACCCCAAGTATGACAATTGAAAATGTCTCCAGAGAGCTAAATGTCCTCTAAGGGTGAGGGCAAAGTTGCCCCTGGCTGAGAACCACTGGTTTAGTCTAATGCCCTTGATTTTTCTTGTTTAAATGAGCAAACAGACAGATGGGGAAACTGAAGTTTGGCGAGATGGTGGGATTTTTTTTTCAAGGCAGCAGAGACATGACTCCCAAATCAAGCGGAAAAAAAAAAAAAAAAGGATCCAGGAAGCGATACTACAAAGAGATGTTGGTACATGCAGATATTGGCTCTCTTTAGCTGTTGGAACAATAACAAACCCCACAAAATGATTTGGGATTTTACCCATGACACAGGCAGTAACTCTCTGCTTAAGAATTCTCACGCATCTCACGAGATAGTGAGACAAAGCAATGCCAATTTGTTTCATTTCTGTTGGTTTAGATCTTTCAGGTGAACGACTTGGAGGTTTGGGTTCAGCAAACTTTGACTGGTGTCTCGGAGGGTTCACCACATGACCTCTGAAGCAGATATCCAGGAAACCAAACATTGCTACAATTCAAATATAAGATTCCTGACACAATACTGCCTACATGAGATCAGCAAAATGACATGAAGAAGCAGCTTCATTTTTGTTAGAACTATTTTTAAGGAAGCGCTCTTCAGAGGAGGCATGGTGAGGAAAAGAGTACTGGCACAGGAATGCAGAGGTCGGGATGTGATCTTGGCCCTGCCACTAATGCTGTATAATACTGTGCAAGTGTCTGCCCATCTTGTGACCTCAGTTTCCTTTTCTGTATAATAAGGGCCTGGACCAGACAAACTCGGAGGGCTTTCTAGCACTGCCCTTCAATGATTCTCATAAGCAGACACCACGCCTGTCTATCTCAGCTGTCCTATCCCCAACCCAGGACCTGGTGCAGCATCAGATGCAAAATAGGTCCCAAGCAAATGCTTGTAAAATGCATAGATAAATTAGGAGATAAATGACAATAACATCCCAGCTTCCACAAATGCATAAAATTGAAAAGGGTCTTAGAGTTAAAAGGGTAGGAAAGCTCATTTAGTTTAACTTCCCTAATGAAGCTGGAAACTTCTACCTTATTTCTGGTAGGCTGAGCATATAGTTTCTGTTTAAATACTTCTGTTAGATGGCGAGGGAACTCTATTTGTAGGGACAGCCAGCTCCACTGTTGGATACCTCTGGATATTAAAAAGTTCTTTCTTATCTGGAACCTCAGTTACCCTCCTTGTAGCTGTTACCTGCTTCTAGTTTTATTTTTTAAAATTAAATTTTGTTTTAATCAAGAAATACATGCAGTTTGAAAAGTCAAATAATACTGGAAGTCTTATTTATAATAAAAACTAACTCTCTTCCTTACTTTTCACTCCCTAGAGTTGAGACAATCATTTTCCACCCTTTCAGCTGTTTCTTCTGATACTTATATCTGAATTAATTTCTTTCTTTCTTTCTTTCTTTCTTTCTTTCTTTCTTTCTTTCTTTCTTTCTTTCTTTCTCTCTTTCTTTTTTTTTTGAGATGGAGTCTCACTCTATCGCCCTGGCTGGAGTGCAATGGTGCGATCTCGGCTGACTGCAAACTCCCCCTCCCAGGTTCAAGCAATTCTCTTGCCTCAGCAGGAGTAGCTGGATTACAGGTTCCTGCCACCATGCCCGGCAAATTTTTGTATTTTTAGTAGAGACAGGGTTTCACCATGTTGGCCATGCTGATCTCTTTGGCCAGGCTAGTCTCAAACTCCTGATCTCATGATCCACCTGCCTCCCAAAGTGCTGGGATTACAGGCGTGAGACACTGCCCCCCGCCACTTATATCTGCATTTCTGAATGATATGCTCATACTTTTATTTCTTGATTTATTTCTTGATTTATCAATTTTAAACACTATTGATTTCCTATTTTCATAGAAGAGGATTTAGCCCTCTACCATTCTGGGGTCTGGAAGATGGCGACCCTCTTCTCACAGCTCCACTGGGCAGTGCCCCAGTGGGGACTCTGTGTTGGGGCTCCAACCCCAGATTTCCCTTCTGCACTGGCCTAGCAGAGATTCTCCATGAGGACTCCCACCCCTGCAGCACACCTCTGCCTGGACATCCAGGCTCTTCCATACCTCCTCTGAAACCTAGATGGAGGCTTCCAAACCTCAATTCGTGTCTTCTGCACACATGGAGGACCAACACCATGTGGAAGCTGCCAAGGCCTGGGGCTTGCACCCTATGAAGCAACAGCCTGAGCTGTACCTTGGCCCCTTTTAGCCATTGCTGGAGTGGCTGGGATGCAAGGCACTCTGTACACAGCAGGAGGGCCCTGTGTCTGGCCCAGGGAACCATTTTTCCCTCCTAGGCCTCTGGGCCTGTGATGGGAGGTACTATCATGAAGATCTCTGACATGCCCTGGAGAAATTTTCCTCATTGTCTTGGTGATTAACATTTGGTTCCTCCTTATTTATTTAAATTTCTGCAATGGGCTTGAATTTGTCCCCAGAAAATGGGTTTTTCTTTTCTATTCCATTGTTGGGCTGCAAATTTCCAAACTTTTATGCTCTGCTTCATTTTTTTTTTTTTTTTTTTTTTTTTTTTTTTTTTTGGCGATGGAGTCTCACTCTGTTGCCAAGGCTGGAGTGCAGTGGCATGATCTCAGCTCACTGCAACCACCGCCTCGCACGTTCAAGCAATTCTCCCTGCCTCAGCCTCCTGAGTAGCTGAGATTACAGGTGTCCAGCACCACACCCAGCTAATTTTTGTATTTTGAGCAGAGACGGGGTTATGCCATGTTGGCCAGGCTGGTCTCAAACTCCTGACCTCAGGTGATCTGCCCACCTTGGCCTCCCAAAGTGCTGGGATTACAGGTATGAGCCACTGTGTCCAGCCTCTGCTTCCCTTTTAAACATAAGTTCCAATTTCAGATCATCTCTCTCAAGTTCAAAGTTCCACAGATTTCTAGGGCAGGGGCCAAATGCTGCCAGTCTCTTTGCTAAAGTATAGCAAGAGTGACCTTTGTTCCAGTCCCCAAGAAGTTCCTCATCTTCATCTGAGACCACCTCAGCCTGGACTTCATTGTCCATATCACCATCAGCATTTTGGTCAAAGGCATTCAACAAGTCTCTAGAAAGTTCCTAATGTTCCCACATCTTCCTGTCTTCTGAGCCCTCCAAACTGTTCCCACCTCTGCCTGTTAGCCAATTCCAAAGTCGCTTCCACATTTTCAGGTATTTTTATAGAAGCACCCCACTCCTGGTACAAATTTACTGTCTTAATCCATTCTCATGCTGCTATGAAGAAATACCCAAGACTGGGTAATTTATAAAGCAAAGAGGTTTAATTGACTAACAGTTCCACATGGCTGGGGAGGCCTCAGGAAATTTACAATCATGGTGGAAGGCACCTATTCACAGGGTGGCAGGAGAGAGAATGAGTCCTGAGCAAAGGGGGAAAAGTCCCTTATAAAACCATCAGCTCTTGTAAGAACTCACTCACTATTATGAGAACAGCATGGGGTTAATGCCGCCATGATTCAATTACCTCCCATGACACGTGGGGATTATGGAAACTACAATTGAAGATGAGATTTGGGTGGGGACATAGCCAAACCATATTACTATGTCTCTCTTTTTGTACTTCTTTTTGTTTTTCCTGGACTTAATAATTGCTTGGATGAGTCATCTAGGTACTTTTCTCTAATTCTTCCCAAATGTTTCAACTAATCTGAAAACAGCTATCAATACATCGTTTTTAGAAAGTTTTTATATTTTTTAAAGTTATACAGATACATAGTTTAAAGATCAAATAACTGTGTAAGATTTGACACAAAAAGAGTAGCCCTATTGCTTTGCCTTCTCCCATATCCCCCATCCAAAAGCAAATTTTTTCCACCTCTTTTCACATTTTTAATATTTTTCTTCCACATCTCTATATAACTCAATGAACTTGCTATTACTTGATTTTTAATAATTGAGATATAATTGGCAAATAAAAATTGTATATATTTAAGGTGTACAACATGATGTTTTGATGTGTATATACATTGTGAAATGATTACCACAATCAAGCTAATTAATATATTCATCACCTCATGTGGTTACATTTGTGTGTGTGTGTGTGTGTGATGAAAACACTTGAGATCTACCCTCTCAGTAATTTTCAAGTACATAATACAGTATTATTAACTATGGTAACCATGCTGTACATTGGGTCTTCAGAACTTATTCATCTCATAGCTGAAAGCTTGCACCCTTTGACAAATACTCCTTTTTTCTGCCACCTCCCAGCCCATAGTAAGCACCATTCTATTCTCTGTTACTAGGAGTCTGGCTTTTTAAAAAAAGATTCTACACATAAGTGACAGCATGTGGTATTTGTCTTTCTGTATCTAGTGTATTTCATTTAGTATAATGTTCTCCAAGTCCATCCAAGTTGTAGCGAAATGTCCTTTTTTAAAGGCTGAATAATATTCCATTGTTTGTGTGTGTGTGTGTTTGTGTGTCTGTATTACATTTTATTTATCCATTAATCTGTTAAGGACACTTAGTTGTTTCCGTATCTCAGCTATTGTGAATAATGCCACAGTGAACATGTGAGTGCAGATATCTCTTTGACATACTGATTTTGTTTCCTTTGAATATATACCCAGACATGGGATTGCTGGGTCATCTGGTAGTCACATTTTTAACTTTTTGAGGAACCTCCATTCTGTTTTCCATAATGGCTGTACCGATTTACATTCCCACCAACAGTGTACAAGGCTCCCTTTTCTCCACATCCTTGACAACACTTGTTATCTTTTGACTTTTGTGAAATAACCATTCTAACGAGCATGAGGTAATATCTGATTGTGGTTTTGATTTGTATATCCCTGTTGTTTAGTGATATTGAGATTCTTTTCATTTTATTTACATTTATTTATTTATCGAGACAGAGTCTCACTCTGTTGCCCAGGATGGAGAGCAGTGGTGCAATCTCGGCTCACTGTAACCTCTGCCTCCCAGGTTCAAGCGATTCTCATGCCTCTGCCTCCCGAGTAGCTGGGATTACAGGTGTGTGCCACCATGCCCAGCTAATTTTTTTGTATTTTTAGTAGAGACGGGGTTTCACCATGTTGGCAGGCTGGTCTCAAACTCCTGACCTCAGGTAATCCACCCGCCTTGGCCTCCCAAAGTGCTGGGATTACAGGTGTGAGCCACCGCACCCAGTTGAGATTCTTTTTATATACCTGTTGATCATTTGTATTCTTAGGAAAAATACCTATTCAGGTCTTTTGATCCTTTTTAAATTTGGTTATTTGGGGTTTTTTGCTATTGATTGTCTGAATTTCTTATATATTCTAAATATTAACTCCTTATCGGACATATTAGATTTGGAAATATTTTCTCATATTCCATAGGTTGGTTGTCTTTTTGTTTTGTTGATGGTTACCTTTGCTGTGAAGAAACTATTTAATTTGATATAGTCCCAGTTGTTTATTTTTGCTTTTGTTGCATGTGCTTTCGGTGTCAGCTACTACTTAATATTTCAGATTTTGGGCTTAACACTATGGAAAATAAAGATTTAGCTTTCTTTTACACCTATTTCCACCATGTGTACCCATCCTTCCTATTACCCCATCCTCCTAATATAGTCATATCATAATGTTAATTACATCAATAGTCAGTGTTTATAGTATTATATAAATGCTTTTCACAGCTGAACTAGTAGAATACTATTTATTTATTTATTTCCATTTTTGGACTTTTGGTTTTGTCTGGAGATAATAATTACCTGTGTTTTCATTTGCTGAATTAAAAAAAATTATTACCATCCTTAATGCCCTCCTCTCTGTGTTTTCATATGAACTTACCAGTTTCCACTTCTTGCCTTCTGTCTTGCTGCAATCTAGGTCTCTTGGCCTCTCTGATTTGGGCATGGTCATCACCCTAGGATCACCCTTCACCAACATTACAGGAATTCCCTTGATCTTTCTGCCATGTTTCATGCCTTGCCCTTGTGTCCATGTCTTTCTCCTTCTTGATTTTCTCCTTTTTTTAGGGAAGCACATATTTCAGTAACTTCCCAAGAAAGGTCATGGGAATTAAGGATGGGACTAGAGAAAGGAAAGTGAGGCACTTGCTTCAAGTGCAAAATGCAAGAGAGCACCCAAAATCTCAATAATCACAATAAATGATATTTTAAACAGCATTTTAAAATATAAAAATTAGTGCAAAATAATCATTATGAAAAACATATCAGAATTTTAGATAAAGACAAAGTCAGCATTACTGACTTTTCCTTTTGCTTCGGCCTCCAATATGGCTTAGCACAGCCCTGATAGAAAATATTTTGAAATTTTGCTTGTATGAAATGTCTCTATTCTATTCTTTCATTTAGCTGGGAATTGAATTCTAGGTCAAAAATAATTTTCCTTCAGAATTTTGGAGGCAATGTTCCATCATCTTCTCACTTCCAGTGTTACTTTCTGAGAAGTCTTCAATCACTATAATTGCTGACCATTTTTGTACGGGACCTGGTTTTGCTGTTTGGAACCTCATAGAATCTTTTCTTTATCACCAGTATTCTTGTACTTTGCAGTAATTGTTTGGTGGAGCTTTTTGTTTGTTTGTTTGTTTTTTAATCTATGGACCTGATTCTCAAGGATTCTTTCATTCTGGAGACTTATGCCCTTGGGTTCTGGAGAAATCAATCTCTTATTAAAGAAAATAATTTTTCACCTTTTTTTTTCACTGTCTGGAAGTACTATTAGTCAAATTTACTGAATTCGTCCTTATTTTTCTTACATTTTCTCCACTATTTTCATCTCTTTGCCATTTGTTTTCTATTTTCAGACAGACTGCCTTGTTGATAAGAGGATTAGTGCAGTCTTTCAGATACATTTTCTTTTATTATTTTGGAAATCAAAACATTTAACACTACTCAACTTTTTGCTACTTTTCCTTTTCTCTGCGAGTTGTTCTCAAAGATTACAGGGAGTACTTTCGATATTGCAGCTACAACTTTCACACACCGAGATGGAATTCATTGACTTGGAGACACACTTATTGCTTTACTAAAATGTAAATGCCTATAATAATAATAGGTACTGTATTTTGAACTTGCTGTGTGCCAACCCTGTTCTAAGTGTTTCACATGGCTTAATGTATTTAATCCTTAAAACAACTCTGTGGGTTGGGTGCTTTTATTATCCCCACCTTCCAGATAAGGAAGCTAAGGTCCAGAGAGGTTAACAGCTGGTAAATTGCAGAAGCAGAATTTGAACGCAGATGGCAAGACTCCAGAGCCTGTGTCCTTAACCACCATACTATGTTGTCTCTCGGAACTTGTTCATCACCTAAAAATTCATTTTTAGGAGGTACTTTTTAATTAGGATCTGAGTAGAGGGAGTAACTAGCATCCCATGATTATAGCAGTTCTGGGATGTTACTACTTAACCATTTCATGGCCAGTAAAACCAGTTTAATAGGCACAGTCTTGGTCTTTTAAGCCAATAGTTCTCAGACTTTTGGATTGACCAATATTTCAAGTAAAAATAGGGGAAATCTGCATGGAATGTCCATTTTTTTTTGTTTTCCAAGTCAGACCAAACAAAGAAACTTATAAACTTCAAAAGCTAAAATCTGCCACCATTTTCCAAAAGAAGGACATTTTAATAGCCCCCAATAAAATAATTAGGAAAGACACACACTTGACTAAAGGCCAATCAGTTCTTTCCAATAACAGTCCTCTGATTATCTTATACTGACTTTTCTACTGTGACTTTTCTACTTTTCTACTTTTCAACTGATGCTTGGAAGCCATAACTCTATACTTTTTCAGGAAACAATAATAAGCCCTTGAATTTGTGGTATTAGAAAGGATGTTCACCTAGCCATGAAAACCAGACATTGCTGGAAGTTATTATGTAACAGGTTAGGAAATGGAAGCCCAGACAGGGAAAATGACCTGTCTAAAGTCTCATGGCAAGCACCCTGAGGAGTGGAGTCTTTTAACACAGACCCAATAATTTCCCAGCTACAGTTGGGTCTGGAAACTTTCCTTTGAGTCCATATCAGTCAATGGCAGAATGTGCTCTAAAGATAAGGGGCTCCTGGGACACTAGTTATTTTAAATACACTGGAATAAGTCACTTCTGTGCAAAGTAGGGCTCAGCAACTGGCATGACGCACTGAGGTTGGCAGCCATCCCAAGCCTCAGTGTGAAAGGCGAGAATGTCTCCACACCCTATAATCCCAGCAATAGGGTCTCTATCGTTTAAGATTCCTAAACAGTATTACACATAACCCTCTAGGGGCTTAAACTTGACACACAGAAAGGTAAGCAGGGGCAGGTAGGTAATCTCCTCACACGTCCTGTTGCACCTCTCTAGCTGGTAGAGAGCAGTGTCACCTTAATCCCCACCAGGCAGATCTCTTCTTGCTCCTGTTGGGAACCAGGAGACAAGAAGTGAGAAATGACTCCAGGCCTGAAGCCAAATCATTCTCAATTTTTTGAAAGTGAGCTCTGCAATATAGAACAGGAGCTGTGTTCTGAAAACACCAGAGCAATCCCTGCACGATTAGGGCTGTGGTGAGGACCTCTTTGACATGTGATCCAAGGGGTTGATGGAGACTGACTCCTAAGTCTTCTGCAGGTAGGATGCCTATGTTTCCACTGTTTGTACCCAAAACAAGGCAGGGGGATTTGTCTCCCTACACGCTTAGGAGCAGCACTGCCAGAGAAGGGACATGAAAGTCTCCACCTTCTCCCAGAACAACACTAGGAGTGACTCAACTGAGCAGCTCTGAGAATGGGCAGACTGGCTGCTGTGCAGACTCACATCCCGGAACATTCTGCTGCAGGTGTGTGGAGCCTGGGGGAGGGGCAAGGAGCCTGGTTAGAAAGAGAAACAGGGAAGGTGACACAGGTTCCCACCATACTTCCCTGATTCTGGGGTCCATCGTTTCATTTGGGCCAGGTGGTGGAGGCTACAGGGCTCTGGAGTTAGGAGAAATCTTGGTGATGTCTCATTTGAGACAGAAGGCTTAGCAGTTGAGGGCCTTGCACACCTGGCAGGTAAGTGCCGGAGCTGCTAATGGCAATAGCAATAATTGGGTGCTTACTATATGCTAAGTATGGAACAAAATGTCTGTGCCCACTAGTTCACTTAATAATTCCAACAATTTAATAATTCCAACACTTAATAATTCCAACTGCAGTAATTTGCCAAAGCCGTGGGGCTAGCAAAAGGCAGGAGTAGGACTTGAACCCAGCCTGGTCTGCTGCCAGGGCCTGTGCTTGGGGACTCCAGTGAGATGCCAGGTCGGACAACACTGTGGATGGAAATTGGAATACTGCATTTCCCTCTGTTCCAGTGTTCATACTATGTTTTAAAGAAAAACACTCATTAAAAAAAATTTGAGGGTTGTGGTGGTGCGGAAGTCAGGAGGTCTTGTGCCCAGTCTCCTGCCTAACTTGCTATGTGACTTGGGATAAGCATCTTCCTTCCCCTCTCTGAGCCTCAGTTTTGTCATCTTGGGGCCTTGTGATGAAAGTGTATTGTGTGCTACAAAGCAGGGATGGTCATAGAGTGAGGACATGTGTTGTGGACATGCTTCTGTGCAGCCCTCAGTGGCAAAAGGGAGAAAGGCCACCAGAGGAGATTCCAGGTGATGGCTCAGGGCCTGGCCTCCCAAGAGGCTGGGCCGCTTCTAGCCCACCAGCTGGGCCGACACAAAACCTCAGCTTTTGTTTGACTTGGCTTCTTGTGCCTTGTTTAGTCTGCAGAGCAGGGAGCTTATCCTCTGCCTTTGTCACAGGCCATTAGTACACACACCATCCCTGGGGGCTTACAGCTGGCTGCTTCTCTAGGAATTCAGGGAGGGCCATGGAAGAAGCTCAGCTCTTAGAAGCCATCGCCCCAACCCCCATCAGAACAGCCTCAGCTGAGAACCGATGGAGCTCTGCACTCCTTGTCTGCAATTTTGGCTGTGTGACCTTGGGCCAGTCTCTCTCCATCTCTGGGCCTAGGTGCACACATCTGTGCATAGACAGAGCAGACCCAGGTGCCCTCAGAGGGACCTCAACTTCATGAGGATCAGAAGCACCTTCCTGTGTGGTTCCTCCCTTTTGAGGCCTCCCTTGCTTCTTTGCTGCTCCTCCCCCAATCTCGAAGCAATTTGTAGTGTCTGTTGGGTTTTCACTGATCCCAACTCTGCCTAGAGCCTGGGACCAATCCCTCTGTCAGTTCTTCTCTCCTTCAACCTCCTGCTTGTAAACTGGGGCTAATAATACCTGATAACTCACTTTGCTGCTACAGGGATTAACTAATTAGTGGTTATTAAGGGATAGAGGAATGCAGTACTCTGCTCCCATTAAGATGACTTTCCTCCTCCAACTTCCTGCTACTGTGTGCGCAATCTCAGTGTTAGTCAGAAAACCCTGAAAGTCCAGACTTCCAGGACCTCCATGATACAGATAAAGAAACTGAGGCTGAGGAGCAGGAAGGAGTAGCCTGTGACCATGTAGCGTCTTGTAGCAGAGAGGAGACCAGAACTCAGGGCACTGGGTTTCTGTCTAGTCTTCCTCCATCATCCCCAGTGGAAGTGGTCCAGGGTGATCCTTGGGCTAGGAGGGAAGATTTATGGAAAGGCTCCCACACCCAGTGCCTGGCTCACAGGGGATCCACAGTTTGATTTTCGGGGAACAAAATTTGGCATCAGCCAGACCCAGGTGCCAGTCCTGGCATCTTGGCTTACTGGGTGACTTTGTACATGTTACCTGCTTCCTGCTTAACCGTCAGTTTGTTCACCTGTAAGTGAGGATAATGACACCTTCCTCAAAGGTTGCTGTGAGGACTGGCCCCACACAGTATTTGGAAAACAGTAGACATCATGTTGTTCTGATTATATTGTTGTTCTTGTGGATTGCTGTGCTGGACAGAGCTCTCCCTGCCCAGGAGCAGAGCTTCCCTGAGGGCTCCTGTGGGCTACACCTTGGCTGGGGGCTTCCAGGTGCAGCACCTCACTTCATCCTCACCCCAGTCAGCCCATTTGACAGAGTTGCACATGGAGGCTCAGACAGAGTTACTAGCCCATTTGACAGAGTTGCACATGGAGGCTCAGAAGGGAAAATAACTTGCCTGAAGCCATGCTTTCATTAGCAGTGAGATGGCAGCATTTTCAGTCTTTTTCTTTCTATCTCCTCACTCTCTTTCACCCTTTATTTCCTGTCCATTGCCCTTTCTCTTTACTGTAGAGAAGTTTGAGTGATGCCCAGTTCATTACAAGCCATGCCCCCTCAGGCTTCTCACACCCCTCCCTCATATAGCCCATCTGCACCCACCTCAGGTTTCAGGCATTTGCTGGAAGGTGCGTGGGGGTGCAGGAAGACACTGTGTCTGACCAGGCTCAGTGTGTGTGTGTAGGGGGGACAAGACTATGACATGCACCAGCCTCAGCCCTGGGTATGATCTCTCTGTAATAATATTGATGACAATGTTGGTGTTAGCTTCCATGGCTGAGCACTGAGCCAGCATTCATTGTCTCCTTACTGCAACATGTGGGCTCCATACTACTAGCTCCCTGCTACTGGCTCCATTTTAAACATGAAGAAATGGAGGCTGAGAGAGGTGAAGTGACTTGCCCAAAGTCACATAGTCGGTAAACGGTTACAATTTAAACCTAAGTCTTTTGCCCCTATGGTCTGTGCCCATAACCAGATTCTGTATACGTCTGAACTCCTCCACCTTCCTTGGGGCCTGGAGTCTTGGGACTGACACAGGTTCAAACCTGGGTTGTTTCTGGTCACATCCATCCTTCAGATTCCTGCAGTTGTCCCCTCAACCCAGAGTGACAGCCATGTATATATAGGCAGTCTAATGGGAATAATAATGCAGAGTTATTGAAGATGGAATACAAGTAGAGCACTCATTAAGGTGCCTGGCACATGGTGAACACACAGTGTATGGCAGTAGTTGTTATTATAGACATGACGTTGGCCTCCTGTGGAAATGTGGGGGTCCATGTGCTCAGGGGAAAGGGAAGTAGAGGAAGTCAGGCTAGCAGGACAGAGCATCCCGTCCCTGGTGACCTGTTAAGGCTGCAGCCAGAAGAAAAATAAAACTTAGGGGCATGGTCGTTGTCTCTGAGGGGCTACCCTGGGGCAGAAGGAACAGATGTGGTCTGTGGGGGCCCCAGAGGACAAAGCCAGTGGGGAGGAGTTGCAGGAGGGAGGATGATTTTTAAATACTCAAAGAAGGAAAGGGTCGGCTTGAGTGGTGAGCGAGCAGATGCTGGAAGTGGGCCGGCATCTGTGTCGCAGAAGGCATTTGAATGGCTGCATGGCATGATTACTGAGGTCTCGGACAGGAGTGTTACAAGAAGGCTGATTTTGACCCTGACTGAGCAAGTGTTTTCTGGCAGAGCTGTCTAAAGATACATCTCGCTGCTTCAGGGAATGGTAGTGAGGCTCGTGTCTTGGGGAGTGTTTAGGCAGAAGCTGGATAGTCACTGGACAGGGACGTTGTTGAAGGCATTAGTATATCAGATAGCAGGCTGGATTAGATGACCCCTTAGTGAGAGGTGACATGGCACTGGAGAAAAAGAGGGGGCCTGAGTCTGAAGTCTGATCCAGGCTCTGACATTTGCCTGTTGGGAAATCTTGGGCAAGTGTTTTCACCTCTCTGAGTTCTGATTTCCTCACCTGTAAAATGAAAATCATAATTCCTTCCCTCCTTGCTGTCTAGGATTGTAGCGAAGGGTTGGAGATACGCAAACTGTAAAAAGGCTTTGTGAACTCTGAAGCTGCTGTGAATGACTCGTTTGACTCACTTGACCCTGTTGGGGGACAGGAAGAGTGGCTTTTGGATCTTAATCCAAAAAAACACAATCCCAAACACCATAATCCTGAAAGCTGAATTCTGGAGGTGGGATTAGTGGGGGTTTCGGTTGTACACAGAGCAGTTACATTATGTTAGTTGCATCACGTTAGGCAGAACTATTACCTTGCTGTTATCTTTATTTGCATCTGGTGGAAAATTCAGATGAGTTGTTTGGCCAAGCAATATTGCAGTTATGAAAACTTCTGTTTAAGAATGTTTCCTTGGCCTGCATTGACATTCCTTCTAGCTGATGACATTCCAGGAGCTTTTAATGAATTAAAGCCACATTTGCCTGAAGAAGCCGGTGACGTTATTGACTAGTTTGAAAACAATTATTTTCATGGTAGGATAAGAAGACAGCCAATGGTGTTACAATGGTGTTACTGTTTGATCGCCATTATCGTTTCCACCAAATTTGTGGTCTGTATATGCACGCTTGTGGAATGCATTTTGGAGTACTCAAAACAACACAGAAGCAGGGCTCAAAAGATTGGAAAATTTAATAGGAAATGCTAATGTCAGTGTATATTGTATCATAGAAGGATTTCAAAAAGAGCATTGCCACATAGAAAATGAATGTGAATGTATTTTCCAAGGAGATCCGTGTCCAAAAAAATAATAAGCAGCTATTTATCATGATGCAAGACTTCAAAACATAGTTAATAATCATGAAAATCAGCTAGCTCTTATGGACTATCTCTGTGCAATTGCCCATAATCTATCCCTATAATACACTTTTCAATATGTCAAATTTTCTTTTTAGTTTTTAAATCTTTTGGGGTTTTCCCCCTACTATTTAAAATTGTCAGTATTATTTTTTACAATTCACTACCCTTCATATCTCATCTTTGCATCATTTCCAATACTTGTAGTATAAATTGTATAGAGGCTTTCAGAGTTCTAATTTGTTTTATGCAGCTTTTACAAATTTGACTCCATGAAAGGACAGCATCACAATGTTGGCTTGTGTGTAAGCATTGTACATGTATGTAAAAACATTGAAGCTTCCTCAGTAAAGGAAAATATGTCCTTTTTTGTACATCTGCATTTGTGAAAATAACATTTCTTGAGATCTTGGCCCTTTGGGTGACTGCATATTTGGTGGTGACGCACCACGGTTTTTTATTGATGTCATCAAAAGACTTAGGATGTTCATCATGGTATTTCAGATGACTGCCGTTATAAATCTGGGTGCCTACAACTACTAACTATAGTGGTATGCATTTATACATTTCCATTTGTAACCTATTTCTTTATGGATATAGTACATCTGCTCATAACTGTCATACTTGTATAACTGTTGTTAGTATACTTGAGTATTTATGCTTGCAAAAATATGTATGATATTATTGCCTATTTTATTGTGTAAAGTGGCCTATGTGTTTTTATGTTTCTCAAATAAATCTTCTTTTAAAGATGTAAAAAAATATCTTTTCAAGAATTTTAAAATTATTTTTTCCAGAATTGTGTTTTTGGGATTTTGATCCTTCAGGATTTTTCAATATTTGGGATTATGGTGTTCAAGGTTGCCTATTCCGGGATTATGATCTGCTCCTGGAAAGGGGTGTGGAGAAAGATGGGTGGAAAGGAAGGAGAGAGAGGAGGAAGGAGGCTGTGTCTGGCCTAGTGCTGGGTGCTGGGTTGGAAAAGAATGGAGTTTGTAGCAGATGGTCTTCCCCTCTTAGTTCTGCAGCCATAGTTTGAGTTTCTAGAAAAGGACTTTCTACAATGATGGAAATGTTCTATATTTGTGTTGTCCAATCAGTAGCCAGTAGCTACATAGGGTTATTGAGGCCTTTGTGGCTAGTGTGACTGAGGAACTAAATTTTAACTTTTATTTAGTTAGTTTAATTTTTTTTTTTTTTTTTTTTTTTTTTGTGAGACAGAGTCTCACTCTGTTGCCCAGGCTGGAGTGCAGTGGCGCAATCTCGACTCACTGCAACCTCCGCCTCCCAGCTTCAAGCAATTCTCCTGCCTCAGCCTCCTGAGTAGCTGGGGCTACAGGCACATGCTACCATGACTAGCTAATTTTTGTATTTTTAGTAGAGATGGGGTTTCACCATATTGGTCAGGCTGGTCTCGAACTCCTGACCTCAGGTGATGCACCCGCCTTGGCCTTCCAAAATGCTGGGATTACAGACGTGAGCCACTGCACCTGGCCCAATTAGTTTAAATTTAAATAGCCACATGTGGCTGGTGGCTACCATACTGGACAACTCAGCTCTAGAGGAAGTGACAGGAGCCTCCCTTCTTTCCACCTTTCCTATCCTCCTTTCTTAGCAGGTGTTGTTGACTTATGCTGTGCTGGACACTGTGGAGGCCACCAAGATGAACAAGATATGGTCCCAGCTCCCGAGAGCCCCCAGCTCATTGTGTGAGAGGGACAGATAAGCATGTGGATAGAAACTACAACCCAAGGGTAGGCGTGCAGCCCTCCAGCTGTGTGGGAGCAGAAGGAGGAAGCTATTCACTCAGTTGGGACTGTGAAGGCTGTACTGTGAAGGATGAGTTAGGAGGCCTGGGTGGGAGAAAGCCTTTTTGAAGAGGGAAGAGCAGAGCCAAAGCTTGAAGGCAAGAAACAGCATAGAGTGTTTGGAGAATTCAGACTGAGGTGAGGCTGGGGAAACCAAATCCCACACTCCGTCCCCATCACCAAGCAATGACTGGTGAGCTGACGGAGCGAAGAGCTTCAAGGTCAGTCCTAGTGAGGGTCCTGTTCACCCAACCTGCCTTGCACCATTCAGGACATGTAAAGGGTATGGCATTGGGGGCCCCTCCCTCCACCTCCAACTCACAGAGTCTTGTCTCCCTGCCTTTCCTGCACAGAAGGCCTCAGGGCCCCAAGATCCTCCTTTGGCAAAATCCCCAAGAGTCTCCCTCTGACAACACACCCTTCTTTTCTTCAGCCTTCTGACCGAAAACTTAGTCCTGACTCATGCCTTGGCATTCCTGGGCTGGGGTGTCTGCTGATTTTACTGGTGCTGGGCTGACAGCTGGACTGACTTCCTGCATTCAGCACCACCTCACTTTAGTCCATCCCACGATAGCAGTCCAGAGAACCTTTCTCAAAGTGACTAGGACAAATGTCGACACCTGAAGGTTGATTCTGGACATTGTGTGTGGATGTCTTATGATCACCATTCTCTTGCAGAGACTAGGGGGAGAAAACTTCCTGCCTGAGAATTTGATGTGGCCCAAGTTTAAGGAAAGCTTTGGCCAAGGTAATCATTGGACGTAGTGCAGTGCACATTGTGGGCTACCTGCCATGCCGTTTTCCTTTTGTTCCTTCCTAACAGAACCCGAGTGTGATTGAGGTAACCCCATCATACACTTACAGACACAGCCAGCTACCCCTGGGGGTCTCTGACCCCACCCCCAACTTCAGAGGAGTGCTTGATTGGTCTAGGGAAAATCCCATTTCACTTGCCAGTGTCTCTATCTCAACTCACTGATTGAGGAAAGCCATGAGATCTGATTTGGCCAATGAAACACAGGAAATATCTGCTGAGGACTTTGGGGAAGTTTTCCTTGCCTTATCCCTCGGAGGCAGACATAGTAAGAAACGGTTCCCCTACTTCCTCAGATTGACATCATGTGGAAGATTCCATACAGATGTGATGTTCGAAATTGATGTGTCCTTGTTTCTAGGCAGAGTAAGGAGCTTGGAAGAACCTGAAGACACCATTGAATCCCTGAATCAACCTACCCTGAAGCCCATCCCAACTCCACACTTTCTGTTTTGTGACATAATACATTTCTGTTATTTGAGGCTGAATGCTTCTTCTTTTTTTTTTTTTTTTTGAAACAGAGTTTCACTCTTGTGGTCCAGGCTAGAGTGCAATGGAGCAATCTTGGCTCAGTGCAATCTCCACCTCCCAGGTTCAAGCAATTCTCCTGCCTCAGCCTCCCAAGTAGCTGAGATTACAGGCACATGCCACCACGCCGGGCTAATTTTTGTGTTTTTAGTAGAGATGATGTTTTACCATGTTTGCCAGGCTGGTCTTGAACTCCTGACCTCAGGTGATCTGCCCGCCTCGGCCTCCCAAAGTGCTGGGATTACAGGCGTGAGCCACCGTGCCCGGCTGGCTGAATGCCTCTTAACCAATACAGGGAGATGAGGTGCACTGGTTGGGACTCTTACCATTTTAAGTGATAGAAACACAATTCCAACTGGTGTGAGCAAAAAGGGGCATGTATAAGATGGATATCCATGTGGGCAGGAGAATCTGTGCAGATTATGTGCATTTGTAAAAATGTCTTCTAGTAGTCTAGAGTCTACACTGGCTTTGAGAATTATTGTTTAGCTTTGAAAGTGTGTGTGTGTTCCAAATATTACCATTTGGGAGGTGGTGGGGAGAACCAGTGGCATTTTCATTTCATTTTGGTGAAGACACATAGAAGAGGACTGTCTTTTGAGTGCCCAAGCTCACCTCATGTGTTTCTGCTGAGGCCCTGCATGACTATTCTAGACTTGGTCTTTGAGAAATTCCTGCTAGGTGTATTGTGTGCGATGGATTTCCCTGACTTTGAGTTAGTCTCATTCCTGTGAGGACTCACCTGGTGAAGGACTGGCAAAGGGATTTTTCTCACAGAGAAGGAAAAGGAAAGTGGTCTTCAAGACAAGAAACATGAGAAAACCACTCATGGAGGGTTTATATTTCTTTGTTTTTGTCCCTTGGAAGAGTTATATTTGGAATCCGGTTTTATGGCTGCAATTTTCTGATGTTCTCTGATCTTTAGTGGAGGCTGATAGACCTATACAGCCTGGCAGGTGGGTTGTGGGGTGTTGAGCACGGGCCGGGGGCGGGGGCTGGGTTTTTCAACAGCTCCTTCATGGTGAGGCCCTGCAGTGCTGACTATATCATACAGCCGATGACCAGGGCAAAGCATATGGAAGCCCAACGTGGAGCTGGGAGTGGTGGGCAATTGGGACCCTTTGAAATCCATTCCTCAGCCTTGAATAGGCCTCCAAATATCTCCCGTTTGGGCCTCAATGCCAGGTTAGGGTGGAACTCGATGAGAGTGACCCAAGATCTAAGAACATATACTCCCCACTCAGTGACTCCCCTGCCCTCTTGGGTCCTTCCTAAGCTAACCCCTGGGGATGGGGCCCCACTTCCCCTGTGAGGTCAGAGCTGGGGCCCGAGGTGCCTGCAGACTGGGGTGTCTGTCCTCTGCAAGGAGCAGCGATGCCTATTACCTCCTCCTGTGTGTTGGGAGGCTTAGGGACTTAGTGCAGCTGTTGAGAAATAAAGCTATTTAAGTGGTGAGCTTTATATTTTGATCCACAAGCCTGTCTGTTTCCAAAATTCCCTTGTAGACACCATCAAGCAAAGCCTGGCAGGTTTTGTTGTTGCTTTTTTCTTTCCTCCAAAAGCCTGCTAAAATTGCTTGGTTAACTATGATAGGAGAAGCCATTTTCTTCTGTGTTGTTGGGTTCTGTTCTCCTCTCTCCACTGAAGCCACCAGCTTGGAAACTTCTGAGTGCAACGGGAAGGGACTGCTTCTTAATTTCCCTGCCTTAGCCTGGCATTTGGGGCTCTTTTTCAAGAACAGATCCTAATTGGCCTTCGCAGACTTAGCTCCAGCTACTCCTCAGAGTATACTCTTTTTTTAAAAAAATGAAACAATGGCAACTCTACTTTTAAAATCCAGGGACCCACAATTACCTCCTTTTTTCCCTCTCTATTTTATTCCCTCTGCCTAAAATGCCCTTTGTTCCCTTCCACATCCCAACTTTACCTCGACATGCCCAAAGTCTACCTAGTTTTAAAGCTCAGGGCAAATGCCACCTATAGCACAAAACCTTGCCACAGCCTTGGTTAGAAGTCACCAGAGGAACTGATAAGAGATCATAATCCCCGCCTCACAGTGTTGCTGAACAGAGTAGACACAGCAGGAAAAGTGCCTGGCACATGGTGGTAGTTTACTAACAGGGAGCTTCCCTCTTTCCCTTCTTTGGAGAGCGGTTTGCCCAAGAACATACTTGGCCATAACCCGTCGGAGCTCCCTCCACATTCTGCCTCTAAGGATCATGGGCCAATATGCCTCAGGCTAGCTGGGGATGCTTGCCTTTCTCTTCCTCTTGTGTGGTTTGAAGTCTCACACATTGGCCATTCTGCCCCTGAGTGCTCACCATTACTTTCCTTTACCACTCCCCTTCCCTGGGCTCTTGATAGAAATAAGGTGGCTGGTCCACCGGCTTTTCAAGTTCTGAGTGATCTCATCCAGCTTGGGAAGGGGATGAAGGTCTGAGAAGGTTTCTTGGAGGACTTTGATGGTGAAGCTGTATCAACTGGAGTGACTATTATTAAGCAAAGACAAGGAAAGCTTGAGGTCTGTCTGGGAAGGGGCAGGGCACTGAATGTGGCTGGGGTATTGAGTATGTGATGGAAATGGTGAGAGATGAGGGTGGGAGGTTAGGGTGGTGCCAGATCATGAGGGAACTGGAGATCTGACTTTGCCCTGAAACAAAGGGAGCCACTGAAGGTCTTGGTGCAAGGGAATGATGGTGTCCAAGGTGTGTTTTGGAAGAGTGCTCTGAGGTAGCTTGGAGGATGGGTTCGGGGAGGTGAGACTCGATGCAGGAGATCCAGGCAATAGTCGAAAGGCAGGGAAGAAGGGTCTAGAAAATACAGATTTTAGAAGGCTGGATGGATAGGGGCCTCCACCCCAAGGGCCTGGACTCCCCTTTGGACATCTCAGCTTCCCAGACTCACACAGGTGGGAAACAGGAAGGTGGGCTCTCTCTGTCCCTCTCTATTCTGGCCCCACCTTGGCCCCCAGTTTACCTCCTTGGTAGCTCCATTACTGGTATCGTTAACCTATTCTGTGCTGAACTCAACTTTCCCACTTCAAACTAATTTCATCTGAACTACTGCAATAGCCTCCTAACTGATCTCTCTGCCTCCCTTCTTACCCCAACCCTCTCATACCCACCCAGCAGCCAGGCGGGTCCTGTGAAAGTAGAAGTTAAATCATGCCGCCTCTTTGATCAAAATTCCCCAGTGTCGCTTCATCTTACCCCCAAGGAAAAGCCAAGTCCTCACTGTGCCCTCTAGGCTCCACCTACCTGACCTCTGACCTCACTGCCCTCCCTGACCAATACCTTTCTGAGGTCACCCACTCCTGCTCCCTCACCCCAACCCCACACAGAGCCTCCATCCTTCTGCCTCGGGGTCTCGCACCTGATGTTCCTTCTGCCTGAAACACTCTTCCCTGTGGGTGCCTTTGGCTCTTTCCTCCCCACTTTCACATCCTGTGCAGATGGCACCTTCTCTGAGAAGTCCTCATCATGCATCCTATCAGTCATAGCTGCCTGGCCCTGCTCGCCTTTGGGAGCCTTCCTTCCTTTATTCTTTCCCTACACCTGTCACCTTCTGCTATAATGTGTGACTGTCTCATTTGTTATGTTTGTTTTCTGTCTCTCCACTAGAAAGTAACAGAATTATGTCTGTTTTCTGAGGTCTCCCCCAGTGTCCAGAACAGTGCCCAGAGCATAGTAGGCATTCAGTAAACATCTGTAGAATGAACGAATGATGAATGAATGAATGATTCCTGACTGCCCTCAAGTCCGAGCACCACTGAAAGCTCTCCCAAGTGCTGCACTGTCCTGGTCCCTGCCCAGTCCCTCCTTGTCCTATCCGCAGCTCTGCACTGACCTCAGCTCGTCTGGTCACTGTCAGCTCCCCTAGATCCTGCCCCTCCTCGTTCCTCAGCTGCCGACTGAACAGTCAGAGCGGGGATGAGGAAGCCATGAAGATGTAAAAGGAAGGGTATGCAAACCCTATGAGATCTGCTCTCAAGGACACCAGGAGAGAGTCCAAACTCCTTGACATGTGTCACAGGGCTCCTGCCTCCCTCTGCTGCCAATCCATGTACCACTCCTCCCTGCAGCCTGTGCTACTGGTGTCTTTCTGTTTCTCGAATGGCGCATCTGTCCTGTTGTGTTCCTTGAGCCCTTTGGACTCCAGACTCCATGCTGTTCCCTCCTCCCTGAATTCTTGTCTGGCCAACTCCTAGCCAGCCTTCAGATTTTATCTAAATATCACTGTCTCTGGAAGACCTTGCTCAATTCCTAGATAAAGTTCACACTCCCATGGGGCCCTGTCTCTGCCCTTGTGTGAGAGTCGTTATGCCTATAATTATTCTTCATTGCTTGTTCTCCCCACTGAGCTGTGAGTCCAGGAGGGAAGGCTTCAAGCCTGCTTACCTCTATATGCTCAGAGCCTGACACAATGCTTGTCAGAGAGAAAGGGTTCAAGAAGTCATTGCTGAATTAAAGAGTGAAGAGGATTTACCAGGGGCCATCCAAAAAGAAAGGAGAGGGAAAGGGAGAGGGAAAGGGAGAGAGAGAGGGAGAGGGAGAGAGAGAGGGGGAGGTAGACGGAGAGGTGGGGGGAGAGAGAGAGGAGAGTGAGAGAGAGGGAGAGAGAGAGAGTAAGAAAGAAATAAGGAAGAAAGTCCAGAAAGAACATAGGCTCTGGAATCCAAATGTCCTGGTTCCAATGCCAGCTCTGTCACTTACAAGCAGTGTGACCACGGGTAAGTCACCTCCCCTCTCTGAGCCTCAATTTCTCATCTCTAAAATATAGAAAATAATAGAGCTGTACCAGGAGTGTTGGAAGAATGACATGCAACACTGGTCAGATGCTTGGTACCTGGGAAGATACTGAATAAATGGTGTCTATGTTACTGATGACACTATGAAACACTAGCAATCGTCTCTCCCTATTCAGCTTTGACTCCAAAGTATGTCCAGGCCAATTGTCTTATTTTCTTCTTAGAGTAGCTCTTTGAGAAAGAAGGGTAAGGATGGAAACTGAGAGTAGAGAGATTAAGCAACTTGACCAAGGTCACCTAGCATTGTTGGGCTATGCTGATTCTGGACCAGGCAGCAGGAATCTGGAATTCATCTTCCAGGGTGCTGCCATGCTCTGCTTTGCATTTTGGCTATGTGAGCCCAAATCTTACTAGATTCTGAAGAGCAAACATAGTGCCTGATTCACTACAGAATCCCCAGTTCCCAGTGCAGTCTGACAGAGGGCAAGTCCATGGGGAATGTTTGTCAAGATGAGTAAGTAAGTACAAAGTACAGGGGTTTATTCACAACTCTCAGCTCATGTCACTCCCTCTGGCTGCTCAGATCAGAGTAGGACCCCATGACTATTTCCCACTGGCCCCTTTCGATAGGGCCAGCGGCAGGCTCCAGAGAGGCAGAGGGTGCCCTATGAGGAAGCAGCCATGGGTGTCATTGGAGCATGTCCCCGGCTCCACTGAGAGACAAGTCAAGTGTGCCCTGGAGCCCTGGCCCCTCTTAGCAGCTCCAGCCATCTGGCCCTTCTTAGCAGCCCCAGCCATCTCTGCTTCCCAGCCCCTGCTTGGGTGTCCACCCACCTGTGACAGCTAGGTCAGGAACAGTGCTGGGGAGGGCACTGTGTGAATCCAAGCACCCTGGGGTTCTTATGCTTGGCTCCAGCCAGGGGATCTGGGGCTCGAATGCCATCTCTGAGCCTCTCAGGCAGCAGCTAGGCAGCCAGGCCTAGACTCCTGGGAAACATTCCAGCTTTGGCTCCCCCAGGCAGGCAGAACGCTGGGCTTGGAAACTCTTCCCCTAGTCACTCTCTAGGGGAATTTAATTTACCAGGACTCTGAGGACTGGAAGTATTTCTTATTTTGTCAGTTCCAAGTACTCCCTGCCTTACATCTATTCCTTTTGAATCTAAGGCACATAGCAGAACGAGAAAAGCTCGACGCAAAGAGTGAGAGAACTCATATTTTTGTCCCAACACAGTTCCCATCGTGCTGTGCCCCTGGCAAGGTGCTTCTCCTCTCCTGAGGCTGAGAGAAATATTACTCAGAGGCTAGCTCGATGATACCACCTTTTTTTTTTTCCTATTCCAAGATAAACAGACAGCTCATTAGAATGTAAAGACCACTGGATTCTGAATTGGGGGACTTCTGTGACCCTTGACAGTTGCCTAACCTCACAGACTCAGTTTCCCCATCCATAAAAATGGCGATAACATATATTTTCCTAACTACCTCTCAGGCTTTTGGGGGCTCTGGAAATTTTATGAATGTCCAAGTGCCTAGTAGGAGTGCTTACTAAGAGTATGAGGAGGTGACAATGATCCAAACCTCAACTATCTAGACTGAAAATCAAGTCAACTAATATTTCTTAAGCACCTGCCATATTGACAGCACATCACTGAATGCTGAGGCATGCAAATATATGTCCAAGGAGTCAGAACTTCAGGTTGCTGCGCATTTTGCTTTCTACAAATCTCAACTATAATGATTCTTAGATATCATTGCTATAACAACCTAGGAGACCTCAAGCTGGAATACATTTCCAGAGGGCTCAGATAAGTCAAGGAATGTGTCGGGAGAATGTGAAACAAGGAAGAGGGCAGAGATCAGCCATCCCTGAGGTCATACTGTGTGCCAGGTGCTATGTGCATGTGATCTCCTTCAACCTCCAAAGCAACTCCCAAATGACAGGCAGTAGCAGCCCATTCCACAGATGAGGAAACTGAGGCTCAGCAAGGTGATACAAGGGGGATGGGTTCAGACCTTGTAGTCTGATCCCCAGGTCTGACGCCTTGGTGGATTCATTGACTCATTCATCCCTCCTTTCCTTTATTGCGCACATATTTGTCACACTCACATCTGAGTGGAGGGATTTGGTTTCTCTGCCTGAGCCTCATTTTTTGCTTCCTCCTCACTGGGCTCTTCCAGCTGACTCGGTTTTCCCCTCTCACAAGGAGACACGTCAAAGGAGATCAAACTGGGTGTAGACTCGGTGAGACTGGCTGACATCAGGAAGTGAGAGTGGATGCTTGTTTCCTGGAGCCTGGCAAGGAAAAGGGGTTGTCAAGGGCAGACTTCCACCCCACCTTCAATAATATCACTTTACACTTCTCAAGATCCTGCCACCTTAATTAGGAAATTTATAAGGCTGAGTGATGTTTCTATTTAGAAGTGGGAAGATTTTTGTGGTGAGGAGAGCTCATGGGTATTGGTGTGGCAGAGTTCTTGCCCATAAAGGGGCAGGGTATATAATGGGAAATGTACCAGACCTGGAGCCAGGAGACCTGGGTTAGTCCTAGTTTAAAAACTTACTGACCGTGTGACGTTGGAGAAGTCACTTTGTCTCTCTGAACCTCAGTGATTGTATCTGTAGAGGCAGTAACGTGTGGCATTATACAATTTCACATATAAAGACTCAGGTTATTTGGCATAGAGAAAATGCTCCATAAATGTTACCTGTTATCTGTAACAGGGCATGAAAGTTCCAAATGGCTGACATCACGTGAAGAAACCTCTCTGTAAAAGGCATAGTCCTCTTGCTTATAAATGGCAACAAGAGATAATTATAATTTTTATTGTCTAAGCCTCAACTCTACCTTGAGATCAAAAGACTAAAGTAATATCTGGATTGGCAGCAACTTTTGTATAGAGAATCACCCATTCATATTCCATTCATGCTGTAAGGACCTATAGAGATCATATAGCCCCAGGTTATAAATTCCAATGGGAGTGATGATGATAATATCAATGAACGTTCATTGAGCACTTACCTATGCCAGGCACTGAACTAGGTATCATATATACATTTTCTCATTTGATTGCCATATTATCCCTGCGAAGTGGGCATTAATATGATTCTTATTTTTAGATGAGGACACTGAGGCACGAGAAAATAAGCATTTTGCTTTATCACTTTCAACAGGAAACAGAATGCACCCAGATGGTTCAAATAGAGACTTCAATGAAAGGATCACTTACAGAGGAATAATAAAGTTAAGAGAGGAAACAAGAGATGACCCAGAGGCTAGCCCAGTGGGAAGAAGCAAAGGGAGGCATGGAGTTGCCAGCACCCAGTGAGGATGGGGACTGTTAGGGAGGGTTGCCCAGCAGAAGCCACGGTTTGGGGACCTGCAGCTCCTTCCAGAAAGTACGTACTTAAGTGTGGAGGAGTGCAGTGGGAGTAGAGAGTGGTCCCTTTCTCCTCTCACCCTCTGATCTCTTGCCAGTGCCTTCTGCAGCCAAGCCCACCTGGAAGCTAGCCAGCAAGGGAGCCTGGGAGATGCAGTCTACAGGTTCAGTCTCTCAGGACACAGAGCAGGACAGAAAAGGGTGGAGGTAAGATTGGGGGCTAGGAAGTGGTGCAAATGAAAAACAATCAGCATATTTGCCTGGAGACACTCGGCTAATAAGATGCAAACGTGGTCTAAGTTCTTACCAGGACTTGGCAGGTCACATAAGAACGACAGGAGGGGATTGTAGTGCATGTGCCTCAATCCCTCGTGCCCCATCCAAAGAGAGCTACTGCTATTCACTTCTCACCAATTATTGCCATCTGGGAAGATAGACCCTGTGTCACCAAATCTTCGCATTCTTCAAGAGAATCTGAAAATCTGGATTTCAAAGTAATGCCTCTCATTCTTGAATGTTGGCAATAGTTCCAGCCAAAAAATCATACTGGTAAATAGGTACATACTGGTAAATGGGTATTGACTGTGGTACATCAATACAATGGAATATTATTCAGCAAAAAAAGAAGTAAACTATCAAGCTGCAAAAACACATGGGGGAATCTTAAATGAATATTGCTAAGTGAAAGAAGCCAATCTGAAAAGGCTACATACTGTATGATTGCATATCATTTTTGACACTCTGGAAATGGCAAAACTATAGAGACGGTAAAAAAAGATCAGTGGTTACCAGGGGTTTGGGAGGAAGTGGGAGGTATGAATAGGTGAAGTGCAGCAGATTTTTAGGGCAGTGAAATTATTCGGCATGCTACTGTAATAGTGAATACATGACCTCATGCATCTATCATAACCTGTAGATCTGTACAGCACAAAGAATGAACCCTAATATGAATTATGGGCTTTAGTTAATAATAATGTATTGATGTTGGTTCATCAGTTATAACACTTGCACCATATTAATGCAAGATGTTAATAACAAAGGAAACTGTTAAGGTGGGAGTGGGGAGAGTAACTATGTGGAACCTCTCAGTACTTTCTGCCCATTTGTTTTGTAAGCCTAAAGCTGCTCTAAAATAGAAAGTGTTTTAATTTTTTTAAAAACATACTGAAAATGCTCTGTGGGCCGAATGGAACATGTGCCTTCTGGATCTGGCTACCACTTTGTGACATATGATCTAATCCAACTCCCTCATTTTACAGATAGGGAAGCTAGGGACCAGAAAAGGAATGGACCTTGCCAGTCTTCAACACAGAGTGAGAGCAAAGCTTCCCATCCCAGGGTGTGGGGGTCTTCCAAATGAAGGGGAAGGCCCCCAGGAAGGCTACTGCTTGAGGCAGCTGAGGGAAAAGGCCAGTTGTGAGCTTTGGCTCTGGCCAGGCTGGTCAGGCTGAAATGCTCCAGTGAGTAGTGAAAGCCTCCAAGAGCCCAGATGCTCTTAATGTCTGTGTTTATTTAGTCAGAGACCAGCCTCCCTCCCAGCTTGGATCAGACTCACTGAGTTGGATGCAGAAAGGAGTGGACATTTGTGTCCCTTGTATGTGCCTTAGAGCAGGACAAGACTCAAAGGGCAGAAACTGCCATGTGCAAGGCCCAAACCTGGAGCTCAGTGACAGTGATGTAATGATATTGGGCATTTGAGGGGTACTAGGCAATTCTTCTGAGCCCTTTTATATCTCCTATAATTAATCCCCACCATCAGGGCTATGAATCAGGTAGAGCAGAGTTTATTATTCTCATTTTATAGGTAAGTAAACTGAAATAAAAGAGAAGTTAAGTGTGTGCCTTATATGTATCTACACAGCCAGTGAGTAGCAAAGCTGGGGTGTGAATCCAAGCCTTGTTTTAATATTAAAAATTATATGTAGTTAAAGACAAAACAAGCCATTTATAAACACTGTGGTGTAGTTGGTAGATGTATTTCTCATAGGAGTACAGGTTAGCATTCTGAAGCTACTTTATATGTATGTAAGGGTTCAACAAATAAGTAAATAAAGGATAGATAATGGGAGCCAGATTTCTCATTGTCAAAGAAAAAAGTCACAATTGATAACAGGGGAAAGACTAATATGAACCCTACAGGGCTAGTGTCAGTATGAATTCATGTTTATTTTAATATATATACAAGATCAACAAATAAATAAATAAATGATAGATAATGGGAGTCAGGTTTCTCATTGTCAAAGAAAAAGTCACAATTGATAACAGGGGAAAGACTAGTATGAACCCTACAGGGCTGGTGTCAGCATAAATTCATGTTTATTTTAATGTATATACAAATAGATTCAGAAATAAGTATATACATATATATTCGTAGGTTAGTTTATATATATATTTCCTTGCTCTGTCTGCTGAGAAGGCCTAGAAGCAGTGACACCCCAGTAGCAATGGGCACTCTCAGCCCCCAAATCTTAGTTCCTAAATACCATTCTCCAATAAAAGGAACCAGGGCCCCTTGGAGAAATGGGTAGTTCTAGAGCTGAGTCAAGGAAAATAAATACAAGATGGTCCTAAATCCTAAAGGAGTGCCAGCAAGTAAGAAAGTATATTTAAAAAATAAAGATAGGGCATGTCAAAAGGACATAAAAGTCAACCTGAAAGAGCTCCCAGTGGCTACAGTTGAGCAACAAGGTTAATAAATGTGGTAGTGCATTATAACCTGAAGAATAAAATAAATATCCATGAGTCCATATTGATATAAATAAAAATGGATTGAATAAATAAATAAACGGGGAAGAAGAGATACATTTTCCTTATAGAAGAATTTCAAATAGTAAATATAGAAGAAACTAAGAAAACAGAAGATCACCATTAGAACACTATAACAGTAATTGCAATATCCACTGACTATGATAAAATTGGTGGACAAAATTTTAAGAAGAAACTGGATATTTATATTATACAGCCTCAGAGGACCTCCTGTTAAATATTTGTTAATCACTGTGAGGTAGGAGGTGGGACTCCACTCGAGGTGGGGCTTGGACACTGGATCAAATTGGACACTACCTAAAACAGGGATGGGGTAGAAGCAGCTTTCCATAAGACATGCCCACCAGCATGCCATGTCAGTTTACCATTGCCGTGGCAACACCCAGGAGTTACTTCCCTTTTCCATAGCAATGACCTGATGACCCAAAAGTTAGCACCCTTTTCCTAGAGATTTCTGCATAAAGTGCTCCTTAATCTATATGTAATTAAAAGTAGGTTATAAATATCACTGCAAAACTGCCCTGAGCTGCTACTCTCAGCACACTGCCTATGGGGTAGCCCTGCTCTGCAGGAGCAGTTACAGAGCTGTAACACCACTGGAGCTGTAACACACTGCCGCTTCAAAAAAGCTGTTTTCTTCTACTCTGTCACCGACTTGCCCTTGAATTCTTTCCTGGGTGAAGCCAAGAACCCTCTTGGGCTAAGCCCCACTTTAGGGCTTACCTATCCTGCATCAACTGTGATAGTTTTAACATGTCCACAAACCCTGATATTCCTCCCTCCAGGAGGTGGAGCTTAACTCCTTACTTCTTGAACTGTGTGTAGTGTAAGCTGAACTCAGTGATTCTCTTTTCTGAGTAGACTATGGGGAAAGGGAAAAAACAGTACTTTACTGTGGAGATACCTGGAAGACACCATCTTAACCAAGTGATCAAATTTGACATCACCAGTGATAACAGTATTAATATCATACCACTGCTATGATGCAATAAGAATGGAACTTCATCTCTGTGATATTCTTCCCCAAAATTCACTAGCTCTGTCAAGTCATGAGAAAACATCAGGCAAACCCAAATTGAGGTCATTCTGCAAAATGCCTGAGAAGTATTCTTCAAAAATGTCAAGGTCATGAAAAAAGGGAAGACTGGGAAACTGTCACAGATTGCAGGAGAGTAAAGTGACATGACAGCTAAATGTAATGTGGTACCTTGTGTTGAATTTTGGAACAAAAAAGGACATTAGTAGAAAAATTAGTGAAATCTGAGTAAAGTCTATAGTTTCATTACTAGTATTGTACCAATGTTAATTTCTTAGTTTTGAAAATTGTTCTGTGGCTATATAAGATGTTAACCTCAGGGAAAGCCGGGTGAAGAATATATGAGAATTCTCTGTTCTATCTTTCACAGCTCTTCTGCAATTTGAAAAGGTTTTTGAAATGAAAACAAAGAAAATAAATTACATTTGCTGCACAGACTGGTTGTTAGCCACTACCAAAGAAATATCAAAGCCAATGAGAATTTGCCCCTGCTTTATAGTTCTAATACATCAAACTGTCTAAAGGAGGCCTTCAGTTCTCAGATCTAGTTGACATCCCTCCATGTTGATCTAACAATCAGGAGGATGGAGCAGGATATTTATCGCAATGGGCCCATTGCACAGAGGAGGGAGCTGAGGCACAGATCATAGCACCCCATCATCTCGTTGTACAGATGGGGAGACTTAGGCCTAGAGAGAGGGAAGATTTGCCCTTGGTTATATAGCAGATAAAGGGGCCAATCCAGGGCTAGAACTCCTGCATCCCCATCCTTAAAACTATCTTGGCTGCTGTTTCAGGGCAGCTGCAGACAAAGCTTAAATTTGAACTATGCAGGAAGGCAAAGGAGAGTAGTTTTCATCTTGCCCCCACCCCCTTCTCACCTTTGAGTTAAGCAATGAAGCTGAAAAGATCCTTCAACAAACAAATCCCTCCTCATTATAGAATCCACAGGCACATCAGCTCTTAGGAAACCTGAAAGGCAAGCTCCTGAGGAGGGAGGGCTGTTCATACATGCCTGTCCAGGTGCCCTCTTCCCTGCTCACTCTCAAGAAGACAGAATGTCTGTTTCAGGAGCAGCAGTGCGGTGGACATTCAGGTTCCCAGACCACCATGATAGAATAGGCTAGGGGTTGTGGGACCAGTGAGGTTCCAAGAGCTGGCTTCCAGGAAGGCACACTAGCCAAGGCATAGTCTATACTTCCCTATTCCAAAGTTGGATTCTTTCTGGATGTTAGAAAATGCTCCAAAGTACTCCCGTTGATGGGAAAAGGCATTTGTGGAGTCAGGCCCATGTGGTGATCAGATAAAGAACGTTCCCAGGCCAATGGATGAATCCAGAAAAAGATGAGCCCTTTTTCCTTCAAAAGAAAAGTGCAGCTCCACTGTCCCTTTTAAACTACGAGAAAACTGGATTAGTAGGATATAGTTTTGCTCATGAAATTGGGGCCAGGAATTCTGGGCAAGGTTTGGCTGCGCCAAGAGATGGAATTGCCTTAGAGAAGGAAAATGCAGAGAAAAGATCCCACTTAGGCATCTTATTTGAGGGATATAGAATAGTTTCTCCATTTGCATAAATAAAATATTAAAGCTTTTTGTTCAGGAAACCTGTATCTCAGAGGAAAAGAATGCAATCATTCCAGTAATTAACAATTCCCCCAAGAAGTGTGGTTTGCATCATACATGATCTTCTCATTTTGATCCTCTTTGTTCCCAGAAAATGCAATGTTCTTTCTCCAGGGCCCCATGAAGGAGAGATGGCATTGACAAGAAGACTTTGCATACCTATGATGTCAGAGTCCAAAGTTTCAACTCTTGGTTGATCAGCTTTTAAGATTAGAAAACACAACATGGTGTAGGAAAAGATTCTGGATATTGCTGTACATCATCCTGGGCTTAAATCCTGGTCCTACTTGGTAGCTGCATGGCTGAACTTTGAAGAATTGGTTAGCCTCTCTGACCCTTTGGTTTCTCCTCTTTAAGTACAGTAATAACTCCTACTTAATGGTATTGTTGGGATAGCCGCCATCAGGTTCCATGGTACAGTGGGTGCTCAGAAGGTATTCTTGCTGAATATCTCTTGAATATCTTCTCTCTAATTTGCTTGTAAGGAGTCCTGTTTTGCAGGAATATGTGTTGATTAAGAATTTCTTTTAATTTTCCTCAGATAAATAAGAACTTCTTTCTCTCTGCTTTCTTTTTACAACTGCTGTATGGAGCTATGGAAAAGTTTCTTTTAATGACAGCTTTTAAGACCTTCAGCAGGTTAGCACTTTCGACTCTGATTAAGCTAATCACAGTGCAGTTTACTGCTATTTTGTAGCAATTACCACCATTTTAATTGGCTAATTAATTGGGAAATAAATTGTTTAATGATGATCTGTTTTACCAGAATGTAAGCTTTATGAAGGCATGAACAGTAGAGACAGAATCTGTCATGTTTACTGCCATACTCCTCATACCAGCCATGTGTATGTGTGTGTACACACACATATATATTAAGCACAATATAAGTGTTGCTGTTACTTTTTGGTAGCAAATATTTATCCTTTGAGGGTGCAATCATTTTTGGAAGTAGCCAAAAGATAATCCCAGCCCTGTAAATGATCAAGCTGAGAAAGAGGGTTTTTGGTAAAAATCAAATATTTTATGTATTCATTCCCCCCCTCCTTTTTTTTTTTTGTTGTTGTTGAGACAGAATCTTGCTCTGTTTCCCAGGCTGCAATGCAGCGATGTGATCAGCTCACTGTAACTCAAAACTCCTGGGCTCAAGTGATCCTCCTGCCTCAGCCTCCGAAGTAGCTGGAACTGCAGGCACGCACCACCACGTCCGGTTAATTATTATTATTATTATTATTATTTTGGAGATGGGATCATGCTATGTTGCTCAGGCTATGTAGAACTCCTGACCTCAAGTGATTCTCCTGCCTCAGCCTCCCAAAGTGCTGGGATTATAGGTCTGAGCCACCAGGCCCTGCCTGCCTTCACTTACCAATATTTCTTTAGTCCTAAGTGCTGGGAGCTGGGAAGCCAAGCATGAACCTTGCTCTCAAAGGGCCTCTGGCCAGGCTGAGAAGACAGACAGACATATCAACAACTGCAGGAAAGGCCAGACAGAGCCTTGGAGCTGGAGGCAGGGGGCAGGACACTTGGATTCTAGTTCCAGCTGTGCTTTGAACTTGCTTTGTGGCCTTGAATAAGTCCTTCTCCTCTCTAGGCCTGTGTGTTGGGGGAATTAGACTGATGTGAAACATCTAGTTTTGTGGTCCTGGGATCTTGAGATTACTTTCAATAAGACAGTGCTCCTTCCAGCAGTTTCCATCTCTTGAATCCTGTGCGGCCTCTACAGGAAGGTGTGTGAATTCTATCTGCTGAGAGCTTTCCAAAATGCCAGCCCTGCCAGCCTGCCTGGAGTGAAAAGGCCGTTCTTGACCATGGTTCCTCCCCTCCTTGGCTGTGCAACCTGAGAACACCTGCTACTCTCTGGGTCTCAGAACCTCACATGTACAACAAAGAGGCTCTGCACAGAGGTCTCCAGGCTTCCTTCACGGCCTCCGTCCTGTGCTCTCAGGTTGTCAGGACAAGAGCTGATATTTTTCAGGGCAGCACTTCACAAACTGTGTTCAGTGAAACATTTGTATTCTGTGGGACAGGAATAGGATTCAGCAAACAAAAAGTAGTGGTGGGAAGGGAGTTGTTCCAGCCTCAAATAAGTGTGGAAGATGCTTACTTTTTTTTTTTTTTAACGGAGTCTCGCTCTGTCACCCAGGCTGGAGTGTGGTGGAGTGATCTCCGCTCACTGCAACCTCTGTCTCCCAGGTTCGAGCAATTCTCCTGCCTCAGCCTCCCAGGCAGCTGGGACTGCAGGTACCCGCCACCACACAGCTATTTTTTGTATTTGTAGTAGAGATGGGGTTTCACCATATTGGTCAGGCTGGTCTCAAACTCCTGACATTGTGATCCACCTGCCTTGGTCTTCCAAAGTGCTGGGATTACAGGCGTGAGCCACCGCACCTGGCCAATGCTTAATTAAATTTAAACAAGAATCCTCAGGATGTTCAGCATGCTAATGACATTTTGAATTTCCTCGAGGGACAATGCAGTAGACAGAAAGGTAGACTTGCAAAGTGGCAAAATGCACAAGATGAGTTTGGAATCCTGGTTGCACTACTGCCTAGCTGTGCAACCACAGGGAAGTTCATTAGCCTCTGTGAGCTGCAGTTTCCTCACAGTTCAGAGGAAAATATGGACCCTGCATTTTAGGGATATTATCAGGATGAAAGACAACATTGCATGTAAGATGCTATGGGCATTGTTATTATGTATTGCCCATGGGGTTTTTTGTGGGAGGAATAGCTATAAGCATCTCTCAGGATTGTAGTATTCCACAAACACAGTTTGGGAAGGGCTGAGCCATCTGTGTGTTCCAAACACTGCTGTTTTTTTACTCTGACGTTGCAAGACTTCAGTGAACATCTGTTCTGCCTCTTCATCCAGTTGAATTGATTGTGAAGTCCCAGGATGCAATGGGGACACAGTTTAGGCACCAAGTACAGGGTTCTTAAAACTCAGGTGAGCCCAGGCCCTTAAAGCTTAGGTGGATAAGCAGGTGTGGCTCAACAGGGGTATCTGAGAAGGAGTTTAAAGGATGAGGCTGGAGAGATGGCCTTGGGAAGGTCGTTATGCCAGGAGGAGGAATTTGGGCTTTACCCTGGGGCAACAGGGATTGTGCTGCATGTGCCTGGAGGCCCTGTCTTCTGCTCCACTTTGTCATACATCCTCTGACCTGGGCATCCAGGGCTGGTCCAAGTGGGTGGCAGGTAGACCAGGAGGCATGAGTGAGAGGCTGGCTTCCCTCTCAGCATGGAGCCTGGGACATGTCACTCACCCCTCTTAGTCTTAGCCTCCACATCCATAAAATGAGAGGCATCATGACTCCTGGGCAGCGTGACCCACAGGGCTGTTGTGAGGGTTCAGGGAGATAAAGTATTTCAACGAGCACATTAAGTTGAGATCCTACTATGTGCCACGCCTTGTATTTAGGCCTGGGGGAGACTGAGATGAACAACACATGATCCCTGCCCTTGAAGGCTCACAAGCTGCTGAGTTTGGTACACTGAAGTAAGTGCTAAGATAAAGATAAGCCCATGAAAGGGACCTTCACCCAATGTAGGGAGTGGAAAGGCTGATGAGGGGAAGGAGACATTTAGGAATCTTCCCGGGAGGAGGTGATATCTCTGCTGAGTTCTGAGATACACCTGGTAGTTAGTGGATGAAGAAGGAAGAAATAAGTTTCCAGGCAGAGGAAACAGCATGAGCAAAGTGAAAGAAAAATGAAATGTCACAGTCCATCTGTGCAAATGAGTAACAAGCAGTATTATTAGGACTTTAAATTTGAGGTATGGAAGAAGATGTAATGGACACTGTTGGTGGCGACATTGCTTGCATTTAGACAGACAACACATTCAAAAGCTAAGGAAGTGAAGCTCTAACTGGACAACTCCAGTAATTAGCTTGTATAAAGCTTTTTTGTTTTCCCTGAAATTGCACCATGGTCTCTTTGCTATCTGTGATAGGTTACCTCGGTGGTGTTGGGCAGACTACAGGCCTTGAATGCCAGGCTGAAGGGTTTGCTCTATAGCTTGCAGACTAATGGAAGAATTAGCCATAAAAGCCAGGGGATTTAGAATGGAATCCTTGGCATTCTCTGCATGTGTGGGGCTGGCTAGGCAAGGAGGTTCCCAGAAGAAAAACAGAGCAACCTTTGCCCTCCTTCTGTACTTAGGTGAAAAGCAGAATTAGAATGGGGCTGACTGAGTGATGTGGTTATTGTGCCTTCCTTTTGGGCTTCAGTATCCAATCTGCCCTAGTGCAGGGTGCTTAAGGCATGCCACTCGGGAGGCCAGATGATAAGCCCCAGCCACGGCCTAGGCTTTGGGGAGCTACTGCACACAAACAAGCCGGTGCCAGGGAATTAGTACCGTTGTTATTAAGAGAAAGAGGCTTGGCTGTAGCTCTCCAGCTGAGAACATGCACTGTCCAGGCTGCCACCACTGCAGGGAGAGTCTCTCTTCCTGCTCCTCCAGGACACCCCCCATCACTGCCTTGGCCTCTGTGCTTGACAGATGAAACCTCCCATTGGGAGGCCCCTAAGGTGAAGAGAGGCAAGGGCTGGGAGACAGGAGGTTAGGGACTCTGCCCCTAACCTACTGTGTAACCTTGGGTGAGTCCATTCACTTCTCTGAGCCTTTCTAGAAAGACTTTCTCACATTTCCGGAATGAAGAAAGTCCAACCCTGTGTAGGGCCAAGGGCAGATAATGAGCATTAGATAAGATAATGTGTGTGGAAGGGCTTTGCAGTGGAAGAGGTATTATTATCTTTATTTAAAGAGGCAGCAGGGGAGAGTAGAACAATGATTGGAAATGTGAATTAAATGTGCTGCCTTGTTATTTGGTAATCTTAAGAAATTTTACAAAGTTTTAAGGCACAACAATGGTATTTTAGTTACGTTTTTAAAATTGGCTTTGTCTTGTAAAGGCACATACTGAAGTATTTATGGACAAAACTATATGATGTCTGAGATATGCTTCAAAATAAGGAAAGGGTGAAATGGATGTGGATTAGGATGAAATAAGATTGGCCAAGAGTTGATCAATGAAGCTGGGTGACAGGTGAGTAAGGGTTGGTTACACTATTCTGTCTAATCTTCTATATGCTTAATTTTCCCATAATAAAAAGTTAAATTGGCTGGGTGCGGTGGCTCACACCTGTAATCCCAGCACTTTGGGAGGCCGAGGTGGGTGGATCACCTGAGTCAGATGTTTGAGACTAGCCTGACCAATATGGTGAAACCCCATCTCTACTAAAAATACAAAAATTAGCCGGGTGTGGTGGTTCATGCTTGTTGTCCCAGCTACTCCGGAGGCTGAGACAGGAGAATTGCCTGAACCTGGGAGGCAGAGGCTGCAGTGAGCAGAGATTATGCCACTGCACTCCAGCCTGGGGGACAGAGCGAGACAAAAAAAAAAAAAAAAATTAAATCAAAGAGCATGTCACTTAGTCAGACTGACCTGCCTTCACCACCTAATATTTATGTGACCCAGGGAAGGTCACTCTCTGACTTTCATCTCTCTAAACCTCTTTACTCATCTGTTAAACAGGGTTACTAAAATAGCACCCGCTTCATAGGGCTCTCATAAAGACCATGTATGTAGAATGCTCAGCCTATGCCTGGCACATGGCAGGTGTATGGTAAATCATGATTCCCACTTCCTCTTAGAGATCATCATCCATCATTATATGTCACCCGATAGCCCTGCTGGATGTAGCTTGACATCCTGGGCCATGGTCTGTCTCCTAAGGTGGAAGAGGAGGTCCATTGTGACCCTAGGCTTTCTCCACTGGTTGGGGCACAGTTGGTATGCTGGAGCTCTGCGGTGGTGAGGAAGGGAGTTAATGTGGTGCCCCTACCTGACCTCCTTCCCATCTGGAAGAAATGGGAGTGAGTGAGTAGAACACGCTTGGATTGGGCATTTTCTCTATGCTGACCACTGAGCTTTACAACCACCTTGTGAGGTTAGGGCTTTCACTCAGAGAGGTTAAGAAACTTGCAAGTGTTTGCACATCTAGTCGGTGAAGAGGAAAGAGGGAGGAAGAAATAAACAGAGCAGGTAGGGATGGAGGGAGGTGGAAAACGAGTACCTCCAGAGGAATGGAGGGGAGGTTGGAAGGGGATGAGAGAAGAGGAACAGGATGAATTAGGGAGAAGGGCGCAAAGGGGCAGGAGTAGGAAGAAAGTGGGAGAAGCAGAAGCATTCAGTCCCCCCTTCTCCTTCTCCTCCAGTGCCTCAGTTGAGAAAGTGTCTCCAATCCCTTCAACCACTGATTGGGAAGGGTGGGAGACAGGAAGGACAAATCCACTTCCCTGGAGGTCTCTCTTTTCCCAGCAACTAGAGACCAGTCAGCACTGTGGGTCGGACAGCACCCTGGCCACACCTTTAGCTGGCAGGGGCGTTGCCCTCTCTCCTTGGATCTTATTGGACAGTGCTGGGTCTGCTCCCTAACCCCCTTCCTCAACTCCTCTCCCTTAGGCCACTGTTCTCAGATAGCTTGGGACCTGACCTAAAGGACCAGATGGAGCATGGGGTGTCTCTCCTGGGCAGGGCCTGACACATGGCAGGATATCTTTCACCTACCAGCCCTGGGCAGATACCCAAGTCTTCCTAAAACATGGGAGAAAAGACCCTGCCTGCAAAGGCTCAGTGTGCTTGGAGAGATAAGACAGATGTGTATGAAATTCCTGTAGAAAAATAGGAGGCATTTGGATTTCACTCCCAGGCAGCATGCCTGGGAGACCTGTTCTTGGAGCCTCAGGGAACCCCAGCCCTGCCACTCACTGGCTGTGTGACCTTGGGACAATCTCCACAATATGAGCCTCAGTTTTGGCATCTGTAAAATGCAGATTACACTGTCTGCCCTGACTGGCTGTTTGAACATATGTAGGATGGCAGGTGTGAAAGCACTTTGTGAACCCTGGTGCACTCTGTCCGTGTGAGGGCTTATTCCTGGGTGCCAGTCTGGGTGGTCAGGATGCTGAACTGTGTTTCTTTATTGGGCTGTAGTGTTTATGCAGGGATAACATGAGAACCCTCCACGTAAGGATAGACCTAGATCTTGTCTGAGTCACTGTTGAGCATTTTATCTCCTGCTTTGTTCAGTGTCCATTGTGTGAAGACATACTTGCTCAGTTATTCCTAGAATATAACATAAAGGAAAGATGTGTGTTTCTTGAAAAGCAAAACTGATTCCTTTTTATCAGAAAGTGAAAATTATATCATCCACCCTGATTTTCGTTTTGCCTCAGCTGTCTGGAGGCTCAAGGTAAAACTTAAGTGCAATAATAACAATATAGGTGCTTATTATATAACTTGCTTATTGTATAATTTTCTTTCTCTCATTTTTACCTGATTTTATTTTTTCTACTGATGTTTCAGAGTCAGTTGATGCCAAGCTGATCCAAAGGCAAGAATCATGTTAACAAGCCTGTATTAGTCCGTTTTCACACTGCTAGTAACAATACTACATGAGACTGGGTAATTTATAAACAAAAGAGGTTTAATTGACTCACAGTTCCACATGGCTAGGGAGGCCTCAAGAAACTTACAATCATGGCAGAAGTCAAAGGGGAAGCAAGGACCTTCTTCATATGGCAGCAGGAGAGAGAGACAGTGCAGAGGAAAGTGCCAGACACTTATCAAACAACCAGATCACGTGAGAACTCACTCACTGTCACGAGAATAGTAAGGGGGAAATCCGCCGCCACAATCCAGTCGTCTCCCATCAGATCCTGCCCTTGACATGTGGGGATTACAATTTGAGATGAGATTTGGGTGAGGACACAGAGCCAAACCATATCAAAGCCCCAACAGACCATTCCAGCCATCAAGAGCAACTATAACAAACGGGGAGGTAAAGTACACTTTACCACTGGTATTAGTTTCCTGTGGATGCTGTAAAAAACTTTACCACAAACTTGGTGGCTTGAAACTACAGAAATGTATTCTCTCTTTTCTGGAGGACAGAAGTCCCAAATCAAGGTGCCAGCAGGGCTGTACTTCCTCCGGAGGCTCCAGCAGGAGAATCCATTCCTTGCCTCTTCCAGATTCTGGTTGCTGCCAGTATTCTGTTGCTTGCGGCTGCATCACTCCAATCTCTGCCTCTGTCTTCATATCACCTTCTCTTCTATGTGTCTTCTGTCTGTGTCAAACCTCCCTCTTTTAAAAAATACATGTGTTTGATGCAGGTCCTACCCAGGTAATACAGGATAAGTTCCTTATCTCAAGATCTTTAACTGAATCACGTTGTTCACCATATAAAGTAATGTTCACAGGTTCTGGGAATTAGGACATAGACATTTCTTGGGGGGCACCATTCATTCCTTCACATCATTTTAGAGCCCTACAGTCATAGAATCATCCACCCTCTCTCATTTGTGATATAGCTTAAGTGATTAGGAACACAAGTTCCGATTTCTGATTCCTGGGTTCCCATCCTAGCTCTGTCATTTGCTGTGGGATTTTGGGGAAATTACTTAATACCGTAGAATCTCAGGTTTTTTTTTTTTTTTTCATTTGAAAACTCAAGGATAGTATCTACCTTATAGGGTTGAAATAGGGATTAAACAAAATACTCTGTGAAAACACAAAATACAGGAGCTCTCAAGATTTGAAGGGCACTTAGAGACTATATAATCCCATCTCTCTAACTTAGCACTGATGAGTCTCAATCTGATTTTAGGTCATCAGGAACAAATCATTTTTAATGGTTGGAAAATTATTTTTATTTTAGTAGGAACTACTAGCACATAAATCTCATTTTATTTCACAGATACAGCTTCGCAAAAATTTAATAAGCAAGTTGATATAAGAAAAACGTTGAATCAGTAATACTACAGGTTGTGAATCAGGTTCACTGTGTACTGGTTACCAACTTGTCTGAGTGGGATGAGATAGAACGCCCACACACAACAAGTTACATGAAGTGGGTTCACTGCTTACAGAGATGCAGCAAGGGACTGTAGAAGCGTAGGACGCATTTGAGGCCTGAGCCCCAAGGCTCCGGAAAGCTGTCCAGGGGAAAGGAATCTCGACTGTGTGTCTCCCACTTGTACGGCAGCGGAGGACCCTGGAAAGCAGCCTGTCCTGGGTTTTATACCCCGGAAAACAAGACTTGCTGGACTAAAGCGTTGAAAGACATTCTGTTCTGGGGAGGACTGGCACAGAGCCAGGCTGTTCCAGCCAGCCACTCCCTATCTCAGGATGTTGCCCTTCCAGCATATTCTACAGTTATTCTTGAGAACTACAAGGGAGAAAGGGGGTAGAACTGGATGAGTCCAAGGTCGCCTGGAGAAGTATCCCACACAGGTGGTACACAGACATGGCCAAATTAGGAATGCGTGAAGTTCCAACACTCTGCAGTAGCCAAAGCACAAATCCAGCAGGATCCCAGACAGTGAAAGCCCATCATTCTTTTTTCTTTCCTGTGTGTGTGGTTTTGGTGTGTGTGTGTGTGTGTGTGACAGGGTCTCTCGTTCTGTCGCCCAGGCTGGAGTGCAGTGGTGCAATCACAGCTCATTGCAGCCTCAAACTTCCAGACTCGGACGATCCTCGTGCCTTAGCCTCCCTAATAGCTGGGACTAAAGAGGAGTAAGACACTGGGCCGCCTTCTTTCTTCTTCTCTTCTTCTCCTCCTTCGTCGTCGTCGTCTTCTTCTTCTTCTTCTTCTTCCTCTTCTTCTTCCTCTTCCTCTTCTTTTCTTCTTCTTCCTCTTCCTCCTCTTCCTCTTCTTCTTCCTTCTTCCCTCCTCCTCCTCCTCTTCTTCTCCTTCTCCTTCTTCTCCTTCTTCCTCCTCTTCTTCTTTTTTTTCATAGAGACAGGATTTCACCATGTTTTCCAGGCTGGTCTTGAACTCCTGGGCTCAAGCGAGCCTCCCCGCACCGGCCTTTGGGAGCCGACAAGGAATCCCTGTCTTCTAGTAGTCTTCAAAGCCAGATCCAGCTTGTCTAGGTTAAGGATTCGGTGCCTCCAATGAGGCAGAGAAAATGAACATGCCCGTTCCCCCAAGGCCTTCAAGAGCCTCCAGGCTCACAGAGATTAACTTGTCCTCACCCGCCTGCCTGCCTTTTGTGCAGATCTCTGCATTGTCCTGAAGAAAGACTCCGGCACTCGGGCTGAAACTCCGTGTGCCGATGACCCTGGCCTTGTCCCGGGAGGGACTGGAAGGGATGGCGCCCGTCGCGCTCCTGAAGGCCCGGAGCCACCCGCTGTGAGCAGATAACCGGCAGCACTGGGCAGCGCGGAGGCGGCCCCACGAGGACTCAGCCCCGGGCTGGGAGTCAGGGATTCGCCCTGAAGCCTTGCAGGTGCCCCCGTCACCGGGCGGCGTATTCCCGCGGGACGCGGTTTTCCCCACGGCTGGGCCTCCCTTTGGGCGAGTCCCCAGCACAATGCGCGTCATCCCGCAGACCTGCCTGGCAGAGGCGGGCGGGCAGGAGCGCGCTTGGCTTCCTGTCTCGCTGAATGGCTTGAATGGGCGCTGGGCCCGTTCCTAATCCCCTAGCGGCTGACTGTCCCGGCAGGGGCGGAGGAGGGCGGGGGGCTTGCAGCCCTGGCGTCTCCTCGCAGGCTGCAGGCAGTGGGGCCCGCCTGTTTTAGTTCCGCCTACCTTTCCAGGGTGAGACCGGCAAGGGGACTCTAGGCAGGCAGGCGCCCTCCTGGAACCTTCCGCCCTTCTCCCAGGACTATTCCTGTTCAGAGTTGCGTGTGCTAAGGTTACCAGCAGGGCGCTGGTGGTGGAGAAGAGCTTCAAGATCCAGCGCATCAGAACCGGAAACGCCCTTACTTACGGATTTCATCCCCCTTCTCATTTTACCAGTGGGGAAACAAGTTCTAATGGTTCAGGAACTGCACACAATGAGTAAGTGAGAGACATAAAAGAGTCAAGGCTTCAGTCAGGTGGCCTTTCCAGTAGACCAGCTGTCTCCCAAACCTATTCCCTGCAGCATCCCCAAAGACTAGGAGATATTTAGTGCTCCTGACAAAAAAAGTTAAGCGAAGGCCCTTAGAAGTCCTGCAGTGTGTTAACGTGGACGATGTTAATGCAACCCTTTCCAAACTTACTTGGTAGCTCCTTCTTTTTTCACATGGCACCTTTTCTCAGAAGCAGAACTCTGAAGTACACGATCTGGAAATTCTGCACTAGACCCTGCTGTAAATTTTCCAGAAGTGATTATGAAGAAGATGAGGATATTTCTGTTTAAAATTTGTTGAGTGTCATCCAGGTGGAAGGCTGTAAAATAAGAGGGATCCCTTTATAGATTCAGAGTCACCCGGTGCTTATTGAGCATCTGTTACTACCAGGTGTGTTCCATCTCAATTATCTCTGCTCAGCCTCCTAACAACCCTGTTGGATGATTAATAGAACCTCAACTTTACAATCGTGGAAACTGAGGCACATGGAACTGAGTAACTTGCTTAAGGTCACACAGCTAACAGCAAAAGTGGGTTTCAAGCCAAGTCTGAAATCCGGGGCCCTTGTTCTTCTGCCATGCCCCCTTGCTCCTCTTTCCATACAGTCTGTTAATGAGGCAAAAATGCTGAACTGGAAATAAAAGAAAAAACCCTGAGTTCATGCCCCATTCCACTCCTGTTGCACTGTGTGACCTTGGACAAGACCCTGTCCTCCCAGGTCTAAGGCATCCCCCCAACAATGGGAGGGTTAGAACAAGTTCCCAGTCCCTACATGTCTTTCCTGCTCCAGCATCCCATGGCTCCACCACTCTGGTCCTCAGACCCAGTGGTCTAGAGGTTGTGCTATCAGGGACATAGATCATCCTAGGGAGTCGTCAGTTCAGGAACTGGGTGACATAAGGCTGGGCTCATGTCTGACAGACACCAGGACAGACCAGACCAGTAGCCTGTCTGAGAAGGCAGAGCATATGCCAGCTCACTTCTAGCACCTTGTCAGAGCCATGGGAAACTGTCACCCAGGGGCTCAGGGATGGAGTCAAGCCCCGTATGGTTCTGGTTCTTGGTAGCATGACTTGTGACACCCTCACAGGTGTTCCCCTCCTTCATGTGTGGTGAAGAAACTTGCAAGACTGGTGAGGGTGGGGCCAGGAAAGGAGCAGGCAAGTGGTGAGAGGGCATGGAGGTATAGACCTAACTTGGACTTACTTCATATAAACAATATTTGCCATTATGTAGCCAGCTGGTTCACCCACTCTGCCATTTTTTTTTTTTTAGAAGGTGGTAGTCTTAGTTTGGGTTATTCCAGAAGCAGACTCTAAGACAAAGATTCAAATGCAAGTAGTTTGTTTGGGAGGGGATGCTGCTAGGGAGCATGGAAGTAAAGCAGGAGAGGGGAAGAACAATCATGGTGTGTTAGCAAGCAAGCCTCCCCTGTAGGCAACTGGAGCTGGGTCCTGCTGGGGGCTCTGGGAGCCAGTGTGGCCCATATGCACAGCCCCTGAGTTCCCAGGGGCAAGGCAGCTGGAGGGTGTGTCTGCCAACTCCTGTCAGCCACTGGCTGAGGACTGCTCCCAAGGAGGGGCTGTTAATTCCCCCAGCACATCTGGCCTGTGCCAGAAATGACCAGCAGGAGATACCCCAGGTGGCATATCAGGTGCTGAGGGCATGTGGATGAGGCAACAAAGTGGCTGCCTCAGATGTTTAGGGAGCCAGAAGCTGGAACACCGGGGAAGGGGTCTAAACTCCACAAATCACTAGGCAAGTAAGGTTCACTGAGTGCTTGCCTTCTTTAAGCTGCAGAGGAATTTTGATGGAACTTTTTCATCTGTTGAATGGGAGTGGAATGCTGTCCTGCCTATCACACACAGGACCAAATCATGAGTTATTAAAAGGCAATGATGAGTATGTGCTTACCTCTCTCAAATCCATTCTTCCCATCTGCCTGCCCCAATACCACATACCAGTTCTCATTCACTTCAGCTAGGACTGTGCTCACTGAGGTCATCTACATAACTTCCTGCCCATCCTGGTCAAGGAGCCATCTCCCTTAGAGCAGGAAAGGACTTTAGTCTAGAAATGATTTTTAGGTTCAAGGGGAAGTAGAATGATATAGCAGAAATAATATGAACCTGGATTTAAATCTCAGTTTATTCATTCATTCACCCAACATTCTTATTTAGTTATTTATTTATTTAAGACAGGATTGCGCTCTGTTGTCCAGGCTGGAATACAGTGGTGCGATCATAGCTCATTGCAGCCTCAAACTCTTGGGCTCAAGCCATCCTCTCACCTCAGCCTCCTGAGTAGCTAGAACTACAGTCATGTGCCACCACACATAGTTAATTTTTTTTTTCTTTTGTAGAGAAAGAGTTTCACTATGTTGCCCAGTTGCCCAGGCTGATCTTGAACTCCTGACCTCAAGGGATCATCCTGCCTCAGCGTCCCAATTAGCTGGAATTACAGGCACAAGGCACCACACCTGACTCCCTCAATATTTACTGAGGACCTACCATAAGATAGGAGCTAAGGGTGCTTTTTTAAAAAAATGTTTATTTTAGGTTGAGGGGTACATGTGTAGGTTTATTTTATAGGTAAACTCCTGTCATGGGGCTTTGTTGAACAGATTATTTCGTCAGAGGGCGCTTGATGAAGACATAGTTCCAAAGGAGCAATGTGTCCCTGGGTAGGCAGGCACTTTGCCTTTGCTTGGCTTCAGTCTCTCCATCTGTGAAGTGGGCCAGGTGGTTCTTGAGGTCCCTTCTAACACTATGACTGTTTGTTGTTGTTGTTGTTTCTAATTACCGTGCTCCCAGGCTCATTGAGATCTGCAGGGGGTCGACAGAGGAAATGAGGCCAGGGTCTTACTGAGGCAGGGGACTATGGGTTGGGGAAGGGAAAGCTCCACGCGGAGCTCTCCAGTGAGACTGCCACAGCTCCTGGGCTTCCTCTGCTGGGAACGCTGCCTAAGCTCTGCAAACAGCAGCTGAGGATGGTGGATTTGGTCAGCATTAAGCTGTATTAAGTCGAGCTGTTTCTACAAAGACTACATTTTGGGATAAACATGGTACCAAAGCCACGCTAAGACAATATAGCACTTGTAAGAAGGGGCTTCATGCCAACCTCAGCACCTAGTGCAGAGAACTGTTCTCCTAACGCACCCACATACAGACTTCCTGAGGAGAAATTCCTGCAGCATCCCCTCCCTCTGTTCCTGCCGGGAACAAGTCCCTTAGCCCAGGGAGAGGCACATGACCCAAGCTGAGCCAATCAGAGGATGCCATCCTCCTGGCTACTGTGATTGATCCAGTGTGGTCATGTGACATAGCCTGGCAAATTAGAGTCCTTTTCCCGGGATGTTTTTTAGCTGGCGGGAAAGAATCCTCTCCTGATGGGTCATGGAATGGTGAACTGAGAGGTTTTGGAAGTCATGTCCTCACACCATAGGAAACCTCTGTGGCAGGGCAGAAGGAAGCCAACAGTTAGAGATGAGAAGCTGAGAAGAGAGAGTCTTGCTGGTGTCTAAGTCCCTGTCCCCGACTGCCCTAAGGCCAACCCCACCCCTGCCCTTCTTGGTTATTTAAAACAACAAAATGACTCCTTTACTTAAGCTAGTGTGAGTTTGATTTCCATCACTCAAACCAAGAGAGTCCTAAATGAGACCAGCATCTTCCATTTATTAAGCTCACTTATGTGCTGGGAGCTTTTCACTGTATCACTTTATGTAATCTTGCACACAGTCACATGAACCATATGGCCATTTTATAGACAAGGAAGCTGAGACACAGAGGGCTGAGGGATGTGCCTAGGGCCACCCAGCTGTTAGTAAGTGGCCAAAGAGGGATTCAAACCCAGGTCTGCCTAACACCAAACCCATGTCCCTAACTCTTGCCACAGTGCTATTCACACTATGCCCTGAAGCTTCTCCAGTTCTCACTCTCTGGGATGGGCAGCTTCAGAACAGACTCAGCTTCCATGACTTGACCTTTTGTGTACTGGCTTCTTGTACCACGTATGAACTGCACATAAAATTACTCCCATAAATAATTTTTCAATACAAGATCTTATGATGGTGCTTAGCGGGTTAGAGTCAAAGTCTCCATGCTGGATCTCTCCTCACACCTTCACCCAACTAAGTAAATACTTTTTATTGACATCCCCTTTGGAAAGTGAGACTTTTCTGATCTGATCAAATCCTGGCCTTAAGAACGACCACCAATATTGTAATCTTCAAAGGCTCAGAAAGGTGAAATGACTTGCCTAGGGTCACTCAGCTTGCCAGGGTCAGAACAGAAATTGGAACCCAATTATTCATTTTGTCTAGTCCTAACAAATTTCTGAGTCCTTATAGCCCTCAGGGTTCCAAACCTTCTGTAACAAGACCTCTGCATCCAGGCACAGATGACGGTGGTGGTGACGCCAGCACTGGTAGAGAGAGGTGCAGAGACCCCCACCTTTTTGCTTTGAATTGATGAGAGCTTGTGCTTCCCTCATTAAAACTTCTTGTGGGAGCTCCTGTGGAAAATGCTGTGGTCAGGAAGTTAGGGTAGAGTACCTGCCCTTCCCTCTAACAATAGAGCATTCCTCCAAAACCAGTGTAGGCTGGAGGAGGCCATGGGCTAGCTCAGGTCTAGCCTTGGCACTGGCAATCACTGATTCACATTGAATATGTACATCACCATCATCATCACCACCACCTACTCTTCTTCCAAGAAAACAAATAATAACCACCACTTATATCAAGCAGTCTTATATGTGCAGACATTCACAACAGCCCAGTGGAGGAGGCGCTATAGTCATGCCACATGACAGATGATGAACCTAAGGTACAGAGCAATTAAATGACAGGGCCTAGGCATTGCAACACAACTGCAAGTGGCAGAACTGGGATTTGAACCAGGCATTCTAGCTCCAGAGTCCATTCTATTAGTCATCTCGCTACATTATCTTCCTTTTGAATCATGAATCAGGGTATTCTGTGGCAATCAAACCATTCCAGATTCGGTGGGGAAAAGGGTACATCAGATAGCATGTTTCTGAGGCTGAAATCACCAATTTTGTATTAATAGAATAGGGTATTATCTATGTATTAGAGTAAGTTAATCCAATATCTATTTGGAGGGAGCCCACGGGGCTAATTGTATGGTTTAAAGAAATGGGGAAAAGTTCCGTTCTCTGTTATTTATATGGGCAGATTGAATGAGCATTATCTCCGCAAGGTCTTCCCAGTACTTTATAGTTTGCAAAGCAAACTTTAATGTCTCTGAACTCTAAGGATACTCTGGCAAGCAAAGATAGTCTCTCATTTTACTAATTAGGAAACTGAGGCCAGAGAGGGAAAGGCACCTGCTCTGTGCATCATGCGTGCATGCACATGTGCCTGTGTATGTGTGTTTCTGTGTGCAAGAAAGGCCTTGAATGCTCCTGCAGACCTGGATCCCAGTTGTGAGAGAAGTTGTCAGTTCTGATGCTTGGCGGGCAGCGTTCCGGCCCACTGCCCATGTATGGAGTCACTCAGACTTAGCTAAGTACACAGCAGCCAGGAGCCTGCGTTTCAGCAGCTAAAATCAGTGGGCAGCACAAAAATGTAGGTGTAGCTCCCTCGCCGCTTCCACCTTGCCCCTCTTCTCTCCCCTCCCACAGGGTGGAACTGCCTGGAATAAGCTCAGCCCAGGTAACAAGTCTACACATGCAGCATCCAGGGAATAAGCACAGGGCAGCTCTGGGGCACACATGGAGACATGTATCTTCATACACACGCACATATGTACACACAAATATACACATGCATGACTTTCTAGAAGCTATACTAGAAAGGTATGGGCTCTGGGTTCTGATCTAGCTCAGCCTCTGACTCTTGGGTGACTTCTGATTCTTCCTTCCTCGAAGTCCTGACTTTCCACCTATAAAATGGGAAGGACGATGTCAACCTCCCAGGGCCGCTGCAAGTATACAAAAAACAAAGATGGCAACATTTGAGAGCTCTGGATCTGAAAGAGCCCTGGGAGACAATTAGCCTAAAGCTTTCATCTCACAGACAGGGATATGCTGAGGCCCAGGGAGAGACAGGGAACTGCCCAGATCACAGAGCAAGTCAAGCACAGATAGCCTAGAACACAGGCCTTCTGATTGCCAGGACCCACGCTCCAAGCTCAAGGCCTGGCCTTGAAAAGACCAAGGTGCTGTCATAGGTGAGTTCTTGCTCTTGCCCCTGAACTTCCATGTGGATGTCATTTTGAAACCAAAATACTCTGTAAACAGCACTTATTAACACAAGTTCACATGTACTCTGCTGTGGAAGGAGATGCGTCTTTCTTCTTTGTGAAATATTAGCTCAGATAGGCATACAAAGAACTCTATGACTCTCAGTTTGCTTAACATATTTGATTTGCTTTATGCCTACAAGTTCATACTAAGCTCTTGCATATCTGCTGGCCTCTTTATTGACACTATATCAATCCAACTTTCCCTAAAAGATAAACTCCAAAAGAGATAGAAAGATGGAGCCCTGGGAGACAGGAGAGCCAGGGTTCAGGGCTACTGGGAGAGCTTTCCCCAGTCCCTGCCTGTCTGCTTGCCCATCTGTAAACTGCCAGGCTTGCATGCATCTGGTGTGTTTTCCTGGCCGGAGTTTGCCTACTGACGTCCTCCTTGGCTCCTGGGGCCCACTGTAAACACCACTTCCTCACCCTGGCTCTCAGTTTGCCCCCTACAGTGTGGCTGTCCACATAGGTGCCCGTCTACCTGTCAGGTTGGGTGCTTCTCAACGGCAGGAGCAAAACCCCACTGTCTCTCACAGGACCCAACCCTGAGTAGCTGCTCAACCATGTGTGTCCAGTGGGATGGTCCTGGGTGAACTTAGAGTTAAGGCTCGCAGATCACAGAGGAAGGAAGAACTTAAAGACAGCAGGTAAAACACTGGGAAAGTCAACATTCCCTCCTCCCTCTGCCTCTGCCACCAGCCTATGTAATATTCCAGGTAATGCAACAGGACTTTGTGGGTGACCTAGATTTTCTTCATAATAATCACAGCCATTTACTCAGCACATCCCATGCACCCGACACTTCATGTGTATTAGCTGTAATCCTAACACCAGTCCTAATCCCATTTTCAAGATGTGGGGCCTGAGGTTCAGAGACCTCAAATTATTTCCTTACAAGGAGAGGAGCTAGGATTTGACCTCAGGTGTGTTTGATTCCAAGCCCGCATTCTCTCTGTAAAACATGCAGCCTTGTTCAGAACACTGATAGTCTCAGCAGGCTTGAGGCTAAAGTACTTCCCTCTGCTGGACGTTTTTTCTTAGTGTAGAGGGTAGAAGTAGTGAGGGTGGGGCTCTTCCCTGACCCTGACTCCTTGTGGCTATTTCTTCCTTCCCCTGCCTCAATTTCCCCACGAGCGCAATGAGGAAAGAGACCAGATGCACTCAAACTTATTGGTGGTTCCAATCAACCATCCACTTTTCTTTTTTTTTACTTTGGCTTTTAGGAGCAAAGACACGGAAGAAGACGGGGGTGGGGTAGGGGTTGTGGTGTCAGGGGAAGAACCAATTGTAACTGCTGTCCTCAGAAGGGGACTGGGGAAGTAGGGGGGAATCAGGCTGTCTGAGATGGTGATAATTTGCCTCGTTGGTCCATAGTCCATGGAAACACAGAAATCAGGAAAGTTTCCATACCTGGCTGAGTGGCAGAATCACCTGGGGATACTTTCTAAAAGGCAGATTGCTGGGTCCTGCTCCTGGAAAGACCAAGGCCATAAGTTTGGGCAGGGGCAGGATAGTGCATTTTTAACAAGCCCTCCAGATGATTCTGAGACAGAAGTTTGGGAGCCACTGTCTGAGAGATCTGGGGCCTAGGATTCTTCTAAGTCCAAACACTAAGGAGTCAGGCAAGCTAAAGTGGAGGCGGTGGTACTGTGAGTTAAAGTCCCTGATTTATTTGACATAGTCACACACGTTAAGGTGTTTTATATCCTACCTTTATCCAAATAAGATTTAAAGTGGCATAGGGAAAAAAATTACACTAAGAATCCCCAAATTAAAAGGTAATTAGGACTCCCAATATATACATAACAGAAATGCACTTGTGTATTAAAAGACACTTATAAGCATGTTCATTGGCCAGATGCGGTGTCTCATGCCTGTAATCCCAGCACTTTGGGAGGCCAAGGTGGGTGGATCACCTGAGGTCAGGAGTTTGAGACCAGCCTGACCAACATGGAGAAACCCCGTCTCTACTAAAAATACGAAATTAGCCGGATGTGGTGGCGCATGCCTGTAATACTTGGGAGGCTGAGGCAGGAGAATTGCTTGAACCCGGGAGGTGGAGGTTGTGGTGAGCTGAGATCGCGCCGTTGCATCCAGCCTGGGCAAAAAGAGCAAAACTCCGTCTCAGAAAAAAAAAAAGTTCATTGCAGCACTGTTTTTAATAGTCATAAATTGGTAACAACCTAAGTATCTTTTAACAATAGAATAGATAAATTGTAATTGTGCAATGGGCTACTATCCCTGGGTGAAAATGAAATAAATCATTGCTACCTGCAAAAGTATGGATGAATCTTACAGATATAATGTAAAGTGAAAGGAGCTAGACACAAAAGAATACATATTGTATGATTCCATTTATAATAATTTCAAAAACTTACAAATGGAAAAATCAATCCTGATGTCACTTCTGAAGGGTATTGACTGGGAGGAGGCAAGAAGTCATCTGTGGTACTGAGAATGTTCTATACGTTGATCCACATGGTGGGGACATAGATATATATTTTGTGAAAATTCATCAAGCTGTACACTTAATATGAGTGCACTTTACTGGGCGTGTATTATACCTCAACTTAAAAATATGTTAAGAAAAAATATTAAGTTGTGGAAATCTCAGTGAATCCCAAAACACTACCATCTAACAAATCATATTCACTGATCAGAATACAAAGCAATTAGAACTAAATTATTGAAAGACAGCTTCCCTTTGCAAATCCATACACCTAGAAACAAAAATACACTTGAAAATGACTCTTGGGTTAAAGAGAAATCCAAATGGAAAGTGCACATTTTAGAAGTGAATGATAATGAGAACACCGTTTCTTAGTTCCTGGCACATAGTAGGTGCTTAATAAATATTTGCTGAACTGCGTGATTTCACATGTGGAATCTTTTAAAAGTTGAACTTTTAAAAGCCACTGGGCATGGTGGCTCCTGCCTGTAACCCCAGCACTTTGGGAGGCTAAGGCAGGTGGATTGCCTGAGCTCCGGAGTTTGAGACCAGCCTGGGCAACATGGTGAAACCCTGTCTCTACCAAAAAATGCAAAAAATTAGCTGGGTATGGTGGTGCATGTCTGGGGTCCAGCTACTTGGGAGGCTGAGGTGGGAGGGTTGCTTGAACCTTGGAAGTGGAGGCTGCAGTGAGCCAACATTGCACCACTGCACTCCAACCTGGGTGACAGAGTGGGACCCCATCTCAAAAAAAAAAAAGGTGAACTTATAGTACAAGAGGGTAGAACAGTGGTTACCAGGGCCTGGGGAGTGAGGGGAGATATTGGTCAAAGTTTACAAATCTGTTATAAGAAGAATAAGTATGGGAGACCTAATGTAAGCATCATGACTATAGTTAATATTAATGTATGATATACTTGAAATTTGTTGAGTAGGCCTCATGTGCCTTATCTCACATGCACACAACATACACACACACACACACACAGTAACTATGTAAGGTAATGAATATGCTATTAGCATTACTGTAGTAATCATTTGCCAATGTGTATATATATCAAAACATCATGTTATATACCCAAAATATATATAATTTTTATTTCTCAATCATACTTCAATAAAGCTAGAAAAAAATTTGTTGAATGAATGGATATCTGATCTATGGGATATTGCCAAAGCAATACTCAGAGGGAAATTCATAGCTTTAAGTGTCCTCACTATTAAAAGAGAAAAATTTAAAAAATAAAGAGTGGGACCAACTAAAGTTTCAATTCAAGATACTAAAAAAAAGAGAAAGAAAAAATAAACTCAGAGGAAGTAGAAGGCAGAAACCTACTTGAAAGTAGGAATATCAAAATAGAAACAACTAACTCAGGTAAAAAAAGAAACTAGTACAGATGATCAACAAAACAAAAAGCGTTCTTTGAAAAACTGATAAAATCACCGGCCTTAGGAAAAATTAAGGGAAAAAATATATAAGACAAGTAATATCAAGTACAAAAATACTGCTAGGGGTTGAAGGAGAAACCTGACTACAGACACTGAGGAGATTTAAAAACATAGAAGAACAGTAAGTAATGAGGACACCACAGTAAAAAGAAAGGAAGGACGGGCATGTACAGTGAAGGCAGAGAGCTTCTTGGATTTCCTGTCTCACTAGGATTCAACATAATGGCAGGATTAGGCAGAGAAACAACACAATTGGGCTGCAGTGTGTGTTCTTGAAGGGCAGAAGCACAGGTTCCCTGGTGGGTGTGCAGGGATCCTGGAATCAGCACAGCATGCCCAGACCTTCCCTCTCTGCCTCATCTTCTCCTACTTGGGTTTTGACCTAGAGAGGGCTGGCATCGCATGAGGGGATCTTTTGGCCCTCCTAGCTTTGTCTCCAGCTCAGGGATGCTTTGAAAATACAGGGTCCCCTCTCTCCAGTGGCTCCAAAGCATTTTCTCCTGGGGTGGTCCAGCTCAGCACAGTCTGTAGCCAGGCTCACTCAGTGGGAGGTTGGGAGTGGCCCCACCCAGGGTTGCCTCCTTTCTCCTGAAAGCTATTTGGGCCAAGGACCAGAGCCAGAGGAATCTAGGGCAGTAAGGATGCTGGCCCCCAGGAGATAGCAGCTACCACATCTCCTACAGTGTCACTCTGCTATAGAAGACACTGTATCTATACAGTAGGGATTATAATCCCTACTGTATCTTCCTCTACCTTCTCCTGCCCTGTCTTCTCCTATCTGAGTTCCTACAATGGATTCTCAAAAATGTATGCATATATATGTTTATAAGTTAATATAAGTATACAAGTTAATATATGTATATGTTAATTACAAATTTTCCTAATATAAAGAATGTGTAGCCCACAATTTAAAAATAGTAACATGCAATACTCTACTGTAAATTCCATACACCTTTAACTTCAGTGCTGCCGTTTGTTGTGAAATCCACTAGCAGTTGGCCGGGCGCGGTGGCTCACGCCTGTAATCCCAGCACTTTGGGAGGCGGAAGCGGGCTGGTCTCAAGGGCAGGAGATCGAGACTATCTTAGCTAACACAGTGAAACTCCGTCTCTACTAAAAAAAATACAAAAAATTAGCCGGGCATGGTGGCAGGCGACTGTAGTCCCAGCTACTTGGGAGGCTGAGGCAGGAGAATGGCGTGAACCCGGGAGGCGGAGCTTGCAGTGAGCCGAGATCATGCCACTGCACTCCAGCCTGGGTGACAGAGCAAGACTCCATCTCAAAAAAAAAAAAAAAAAAAAAATCCACTAGCAGTTTTTGTAATTCTATCACCAAAAATCGTGTTCTAAAATCAAACTACAAACAAATGCTTGTTTACTATAGGACTCAGCAATGAAGTCACTCATGTCATGGAGCCTAGTTCTTTCACAAATGTTGATTGATATTTTCATTTACCCTAACAAGTAAGAAAAAATGACATATAATGAAGACATATAATGGAACTTCACTCATTTATCAGTGACACAGATATTACTTTCATTGAATCAGAATTCAATCAGATATTAGTTTTAAATAGAATATTTCCTCATTTGTGGGTGCTATTCACAATATATAAAAGCTATAGACATGACAGACTTTGAAATTTAATCTGCATTATTAATATTTCCTTCACCCCTTTCTTAAGTTCAGAGTCTAAACTTTGCACAATCAACAAAACATTAACTGGAGTCCTGATGTGTAGCATTTGCCCATTTCCATAGTGTAAATACTCCCACCGTGGCCAGTTTCAGCTACCAACATCATGTCCCTGGATACAGAGTTGGGAAGAGATGTATAGTAGCACAGAGCTTTGTAGTATTTTCACCATACAAATGCAATAGTTGCAAACAATCTCAAGAGCATAGATAATAGCAAAACATAGTGAAATAGTTCAGATGTGACAAGTGTTGGGTATTACCTTTGTTTCAAATATTATTTATCAAATTGTAAATTTGTCAAATTTATTTTTAATAATACCTATGTCTAAGCACTGGCATGTGAAATTCCTAAAAGCAGCTAGCCTCCAAAAGCTGGTACAAACTGGCTCCAGTGTGCCACATGTCCTCACCCTGCTTTGAGATCCAAATGCCACTCCTGCTTGATGCCCTCTCTGATCACCTCAGGCAGAGATCGTCTCTTCCTCCCATGTGCCCCGTGATAGTGAGCACTGGGACGGGTCTGCCTCTCTCCCTCAGGGCCTGGAATTGAGTAGGCTCCATTGCTCAGTGGGTGTGTGCTGAAGCCACGTGTTGAACCAGCTGTCTCCACCCCAGCTCCAGGTGTCTTTCATGACCTGATCCTCCTGTTGCATGGTCACCAGCTCCTCCGCTCTGCCCCTGTGGGCCACACGGAAACTGTAGGGACAGGTTCTCAACAGCAGGAACAGCCCATTGGTCTCAGTTTCCTCATCAAAGGATGGAGGGGATGAAAGAAGGAAAACACCCTGATATCCTTTCTAGTATCTTTTTCATAGGCATATGGCTGTGGGCAGTTGTATTTGGCCTGTACATGCAATTTAGTGTCTTGCAGCTTCTAGCAGAACACATCATAAGCAAGTTTCCATGTTCCTGTATAGTTTCCATTTTCCACTATTGGATGCAGAAGACGTCATATTTTATGTAATCAAAATTCGCTTTACCTTTCCTTTGAAACAATTGTGTAGTTTTCAGTTTTATGTCATCACCACCAGCATAGAGTTTTTTCATTTCAGAAAATATATGCCAATCATAGACTTTATTGTTGTTTTATGTGCTTTTTGTTTTAACTACTAGTGCTATTGGACATTTTTCTACTAGCTGTCCCTGCCCTCTTAGATCGACAGCACAGATCACAAAGCCTGATTCTCAGCATCTGCAGTCATTACCAATAACAGGAGCTCCTGGAATGTGTAGGATTTTGACCCCAGACTATGCTTTTGAATGAATACAGCTGCCATTTATACTCTTTTGGGCATTTCTCCTGTCAGGCTGTTAAATATTGCTTTTTGCTGGGGTCAGTGGGCCAACTTCTTGAGTCTTTGTTTGCTTCTACTCTGAAAAACCAGACGCGATAACTAAGCTTGTTAGAATTGCTTAGAAGAAAACACATTCACCGAGTGTCAGAGCATGGTTGCTTCGTTAAAAGGAAGGTGCATGGGTTCATGTTATCTTGTACAGTTGCCCAGAGGCCTTGCAGGTTTATATCCTAACTCTTGGCTGGGGTCTGAGTGTCTGAGGATGTTGGATCAATTACCCAAAAAAAGAGAAGTGACCACATTTGGTTTTATTAAAATCATCCTGGTAGAATGAATGTGGATAGCAATACCTTCACATGTGCATTGAACTTGACATTTTTTTTTTTTTTTTTGAGATGGAGTTTCACTCCTGTTGCCCAGGCTGGAGTGCAATGGTGTGATCTCGGCTCACCGCAACCTCCACCTCCTGGGTTCAAGTGATTGTCCTGCCTCAGCCTCCCGAGTAGCTGGGATTACAGGCACACGCCACCACACCCGGTTAATTTTGCATTTTTGGTAGAGATGGGGTTTCTCCATGTTGGTCAGGCTGGTCTTGAACTCCCGACCTCAGGTGATCCACCCACCTCGGCCTCCCAAAGTGCTGTGATTACAGGCTTGAGACACTGCGCCCGGCTGAGCTTGACACTTTATGAAGCCCTTTTGATATATCGTTTATCCTCACCATAACATGATAGGTAGGGACAGCCTTCCCATTTTACGGGTGAGGATGATCAGTCCCAAAGAGATTGTGTGTCTTACACAAGATCCCTCAGCTCGTCTGTGGCGGGACCAGCCATCACACTGGGACTCAAGACCATTGCTCCCTGGCTACATGTGAGGTCTGCATGGCTTCAGCTTCTGTGTGTCTGGCTCCTTCACATGTTTGCTCATGTTCAAGATGCAGGATGTGGGGAAATTGCCTTTAAATACAATAAAAGAGAAACAAGCCGATGAGCTCACAAGGTTTTTTGTTAGGGATGGTACCTGTTTATCTAACTTAAATCACTAATACTGCCGTTGCAGCCAGGAGATGGGCCACCCTGTATGAGACATAGGTGTCTCTCTGTGGAGTTCATAAGGTCATAATTTAATTCACCTTGATCCCTGATGCTGGACAAATTCAAGAGGACAGGGGTGATTATAGGGAAGGGGACATTAATGTCAACCTGGGGACACCCATGAGGGCTTTGGATTTCTGAGGGCAGATGGGGTGTGTAGGATTTTGTGGTACATGAAGGATTTCCTATGGGTGGTCCTCCATAGATAAGGCATTAGCTCATGTAGTGAGACAGTAGGGCACAGAAAAGGGCACATGGGATTTGGAGTCAGATACACCAGGGCTGGAATCCTGACTCTGCCACCTGAGTGACCCTGATAGGTCACTCAACCTCTCTGGGCCGTCTCCAGAGAGGCCTGTCCTATGTGACTCTTGTTCTCATTTCTCGTGTTCCGAACGTCCAGCCTGGAAGGAATTAGTCCTTCTTTGAGCTGATATTGTCAGTGCATATCCACTTAGATTCCTTTACCATTGGGGGCCTACCTGTGGCCAGCATCTGCATCTCTTTGTCAGAGGATACAGCCCAGGGCTGCTGGCGACTGTTCTGCCCGCACACAGGAGAGCTGGAAGTACCTGGGAGATTACCCACCCCCACCCACTCTTTTTCTAGTAATTGATGGGTGCTGAGGCATAAGTACTCCAGCCCCCAGCCCCTGACCAGGACAACTCAGGGGTGTGACCCTCACCAGAGCTCCCTGGTGGGATTAAGCCAAAGTTCTCCTCCGAGTGCCTTGTGTGATATGGTGCCCCACTGCCTTACCATTTTTTCTGGGAGCACTTCCTAATACATCACTTTCACATGAATCTTCCTCCAGGGTTGCTTCTGGGGACTCCAGTTAAGATGCAGCCATGGAGAGGTAGTTGCCCAGGCTGCAACACAGAACCCAAATGGGCTTATTCAGACTGCCAAAGGGCTTCACCATCCAAATGCGTAGGTCCTCCAAATTGGCTGCTTTTTTAAAAAAGAAACTGTTAAAACGTTTCAATAAAGCAACCATTTTTTAAAAAGCTCTCTTATAAAACCATTTACTTTTGTAGCATTTTAAAGGAGTTTTCATATACATGGTTTCATTTGAGTCTCATTACATTGCTAATATAGCAAGAAGTTATTATCCTCTTTTTCAGGTGAGGAAGTTAAGGCCCAAATTGATGAAGTGATTAGACAAAGTAACCCAAGAGGTACACCATAGAATAAGATATAGAAACCCACATTTTCCAACCCTGGTTCAGCCATAGGACTGATAGTTTTTGATAGTGTGACTGATGATGGTGAAGAGGTGTTTTCAGGCATCTTTATTGGTGTTTTGGACATATTTATTTATCCTGTTGTAATGTCTCAGAGCTCGTCCACTCCATTATTCTTAAAAAGGAAAAACCTTTTATGTAATTTTTCTCATTATAAAACTAATACATTCTCATTACATAAAATTTTGAATATACAGAAAAAAAGAACAATATGAAGAAAACTTTTCATAATTCCAAGAGTTTCTTTTAGTCTTTTATTATGGTCCTTTCTTTTTTCTGTGCAGTTATTTCTTTCTGTGTTATATGCTCAAAATAATTTACACTTAATTATACCTATAATTGCCAATGCACAACCATCTTTGTTGATCTGTGAGGGCCCCTTTTTTTGTTCTAATCACACACTTTTCCTTTACAAAATGGGCATTAAATACCTTGTGCTGGAAAGTAAGGCAGTGCTCAAAAAAGTGATGGGGACCTGTCAAAAGGACAAGGAAATCAACTTGAAGAGGCTTCCACTGGCCAAATCTAGGACAATTTGAGCATCAACATAATTAAGAAAATAAAGAAAATAAACCATTGAAAAATAGGAATCTATGAGTCTGTGCAAGAATAAATAGATCAATAATAAGTAGATAAGAAATAGGAGAGAGGAGAGGGCTCCTGCTTACAGTAAAATGCCAACCATTAAATGTGAAGATGGTGCTAAAGTTGGAAGATCATCATTTTCCAACTATCATGGAAAACATTGATTTGAATAAGAATCTTCAAAGGATGTGGCACCTTAGGGGGACATTTTTTATTTATAGAAAATTTACAAAGGTAATGCAGAAATTTCCCATATATCGTCACAAAGTATTCCCTAATGTTAACCTGTTTTTGTTTTTGTTTTTGAGACAGGATCTCTCTCTGCCACCCAGGCTGGAGTACAGTGGCACAATCACAGCTCACTGCAGCCTCAAACTCCTGCGCTCAAGTGATCCTCCCACATCAGCCTCCCAAGTAGCTGGGACTCCAGGTACACACCACCATGCCTGGATAATTTTTTAAATTTTTTGTAGAGACGGAGTCTCACTATATTCACTAGGCTGGTCTCGAACTCCTGGCTTCAAACTATCCTCCCACCTCAGCCTCTCAAACTGTTGGGATCACAGGCATAAGCCGCCACACCCAGCCCAGAATCCTTCTTGCCCCAACTCCTCCATGAAGCTTGCTTGATTATTTCCCTCCTGTAAGAATTTTTCTGTTTCTGTTTTACATTACCTTGACTACGTTACATGCACCTCTACTTAGCACCTGCCTCACTGCACCTTGTTTTTGAATTAAGAGGTGATATGTCTGTCTTCCCCTCTTACAGAAGGGAAGAATGAAATCTAATCCCTCCACCTGGCAGAGTGCAGAGTGTACCTACTCTATGCGTAGGTTCTCAATGACTACTGCTGAAGGAATTCAAACTGAAATGGAAGAAGTTTTCTCATGGATCAAAAGTCTTAGCTGAAGACTTCATGTTTTCCATTAACTGCAGTCACTCACATCTATTTAAGCTTCTGCTATCAAAAATGGAAAAGCAGCCAGTGACTTCTGCTTTAACCGACGCTGTCTTGTATTTTTTGTAAACTTTTTTCTATTTTTAAATTTTTATCAGAGAAAGGGTCTTGCTCTGTCATCCAGGCTGGAGTGCAGTGGCATGATTGTAGCTCATTAACTTCAAACTCATGGGCTCTAACAATCCTCCTGCCCTAGCCTCTCAAGTAGCTCAGACTACAAGTTTAAGCCCAGCTAATTTTTAAGATTTTTTGTAGAGATGGGGTCTCGTTATGTTGCTATGTAGCTGGTCTCAAACTCCTGGCCTCAAGCAGTCCTCCTGCTGCCACCTCTCAAAATGTTGGGATTACAGGCAGGGCGCAGTGGCTCATGCCTGTAATCCCAGCACTTTGGGAGGCGGAGGCAGGTAGATCATTTGAGGTCAGGAGTTCAAGACCAGCCTGGACAACATGGTGAAACACAGTCTCTACTAAAAATACAAAAATTAGCCAGCTGTGGTGGTGCGTGCCTGTAATCCCAGCTACTTGGGAGGCTGAGGCAGGAGAATTGCTTGAGCCCAGGAGGGGGACACTGCAGTGAACCAAGATGGCACCACTGCACCTCAGCCTGTGCAACAGAGTGAGACTCTGTCTCAAAAAAAAAAAAAAAAAAAAGTGTTGGGACTACAGGCATGAGCACCTGCACCTGGCCAGTCTTTTTAAATACTGTACTAAAGGGAAGATGCTGATTTGGGTTGCAATACGCTTTCACACTCTGCCATCTGTGCGGGGATGCACTGTGGAGTGATGCTAAGAACTGGCCTCCACATTTGGAGAGCACGTCTGAGGGGCCAGGAGACCTCTCCATGCCTCTCATTTCATTCTAGACCATTTAATCTGCTGCAAGTGAAAACTGATTGACTCCTTTACATTCTACTAGGTTTTATTATTTTTTGTGATTTTTTTTGTGTCTCTAGGTATGAGAGAACAGAAATAGAGATTTGGGTGGCTTTAGCTGTTTAAAGTAAGGTGACCAAACCTCCTTTCTGCCTGTTCCTGCTATTTGAAACACCACTGTTCTCCACACAATGAAAATGGCCTTGTTCCTTAAGGTAGTGTACTCTGTCATTTTATTTTTAATGATAGGAAAGAAGAAAGAAGACATTTTATTTTGGATTGTGGTATTCATTGATTGGAAACCTCCCAGGTTGTTTTCTAGTTCCATACAACTTGGAAAGAAAAAAGTACAAGTCAGGGAGACAAATATTTGAGAGTGATGTGTACATTTCAAGAATGTTTACCCAATTCAGGGAAGAACCATTTGCCACTAAAAGGTCCCCCCGCCTGTCCTCATCACCATGTCACCCTGCAGAAGGTCAAGTGGCCTTATGCATGAGGCTAATTCCCTGCATTCCTGATCAAGGGGCAGGGAGGGCCAGGCAAAGTCACTGCTGTCTTGAGCAGACAGTGGCCATGATGGAATTAGGACCAGAGGCCGACAGTTGCAAAGATAACTCAAATACCCTGTAGGCTTCCTTCAAAGGCTGAAAAGCACAGGCTTGGGGCTTCGTTCACTTGGAACAAAACTTTACGAAAAGAAACAGGTACACTGATGTCTAGGCATCTTTAAGACAGGTAACCTCAAATGACATTTACATAGTATGTTATGGTTTATTGTATACATCTCACCAGCCTGCTAAAAAGAAAAAGGGTCTCTCCTGAAGGCTGAGTTCCAGCCCCAGCTCAGCTACTGACTTGCTGGGTAATCTTGGGCAGGTAACTTACTTTCTCTGGGTCCCAAGTTCCTCATTTGTAAAATAAGGGGTGGAGTAGGTCATGTCTAAATTGGTCCCTGATTCTTACCTTGTAACCCACATGATGACTCTGAGATAGGGAAAAGAACACTATCTTCATTTTACAGATAAAGAAAACTGAGGCTCACTGAGGAAAAGAATCCTGGCCAAGGTGGATTAGAATCCTCTAACGCCTGTATTTTTCAATTTACATTGAAGACGCCATTGCATGGCTGCTGTGGGAATTTTTGTACTGGGGACAGAAGGCATCATGGGTGAAGGACAGCATGAACAAAGGCCCAGAGCCCCGTGTCTGCAGCCCAGGCTCATCTGCTTCCCTCAGGATGCTCACCCCTCTCTCTTTAGGGGTTCCAAAGTTGGCTTACTGATGTTATATAACCTTGATTTCTATCAACACCTAAAAAAGATACCACTGGCAGCCAGTCAGAAATAACCCCAGAATGGCAAGAATGCAGCCATGTCTCTTAGGCATGTCAGCAAAGGGCATGCTGACTGAGTCCAAGCAGAGAAACGCCTGAGCTGAGAAGCAGCCCCTACAGGACACATGGGCAGCAGAGACATGAATTCAAAAGATGGGAATTCCCTGCATAGCCGCACACCGTCACCCACTGTGAGTGGCACCCAAGTCATCTCATGTACTCCTCACAGCAGTCCTAGAGGTAGCAAACCTCATCATCCCCATTTTACAGTGGAGAAAGCCAAGGCCCTCCGAGCTTGGGGAGCTTGCCCAGAGAGTCTCTACGTATTGGAACTGGGGTGGAATTTGAACCCAGGTCTGCCTGTCTGCAAGGACAAGGTGTCTTTCCATTAATTACCCCATGACCACATTCTACCTTCCAGATTATTTTGAGATACTCTGCAAAATTCTGTAGTCACACGCAAAAGATTAAATAGTCACCTTGAACAAGTAATGGTTGGATACTTCCGGGGTGGAAAACTAGGTGGCTCCTGGCCATGGAAAGGAGAGAGATCTCTTCTTCAGCATATATCCTTTACACTGGTAACGTTTTGAACTATATGCATGTATTACCTATTCAAATGAATGAATAAATGAATTTTTGTTTGATTTGTTTTTTGAGACAGGATCTCACTCTGTCACCCATGCAGTGATCAGGGCTCACTGCAGCCTCGATCTCCTGGGTTCAGGAGATCCTCCCACCTCAGCTTCCCAAGCAGCTGGAACTACGGGGGCATGCCATCTTGCCTGGCTAAGTTTTTGTATTTTTTGTAGAGATAAGGTTTTGCCATGTTGCCCAGCCTGGAATTAATTAAATTTAACAAAAGGTAATCTAGTATATTAGTTTCTGGTGGCAACTATAACCAATTGCCACAGCCTGGGTAGCTTAAAACTACAGAAATGTATTCTCTCACAGTTCTAGAGGTCAGAAGTCTGAAATCAAGATGTAAAGAGGGCCCTACTCCCTCCTGTGGCTCTAGGGGAGGGTCCATCCCTTGCCTCTTCCAGCTTCTGATGGCCTCATGCATTCCTTGGCTTGTGGCCACATCACTCCAACCTCTGTGGTCACATTGCTTCTTCCTCCTCTTCTCTGTGTGTCTGTCTTATAAAGTCACATGTGATTGCTTATAAGACAACCCATGGAATCCAGAATAAGTTCTGCCTCTCAAGATCCTTAACCACATCTTTGTCACATAAGGGAATAATCACTCTTTTGCTATATAAGGTAATAGTCACAGGTAGCAGGGATTAGGATGTGAACGCAGCTTTTGGGGCCACCATCCAACCCACTACACCAGAAATTAGCAGGTGAATCTCCACCCCTTCCCTGTTTGATGTTATTTTGTCTCTCTCAGTATATTCCTTTGGGTGGGACACTTGTGTCTAGAAACAGCAATTGTCGGTTTGAATCTCATCTATAGTGTTTCTCTGGCCTTCTTTTCTTTCTTTCTTTCTTTTTTTTTTTTTTTTTTTTTTTTTTTTGAAGCAGAGCCTCGCTCTGTTGCCTAGGTTGGACAGTGCAGTGGTGCAATCTCAGCTCACTGCAACCGCCGCCTCCTGGGTTCAAGCGATTCTTCTGTCTAAGCCTCCGAGTAGCTGGGATTATAGGCGCATACCACCACACCTGGCTAATTTTTTTGTATTTTTGGTTGAGATGGGGTTTTGCCATGTTGGCCAGGCTGGTCTCAAACTCCTGACCTCAGGTGATCCACCTGCTTTGGCCTCCCAAAGTGCTGGGATTACAGGTGTGAGCCACCATGCCCAGCCTCTACGGCCTTCTTGAAGTGTTATGTGGTTAAGCTTGGGAGTCAGCCAGATGTGTTTTCTAATCTCAGCTCCTTCGTTTGCCACCTGGGGGGCCTTCAGGAAAACAAATCTGCACATTTTCCCAGATTAATACTCCTAAAGCACAGTTCTGATGACATTACATCCCTTTTTTTCAGGCCTTCAGTGGCTTCTAGTACCAACCAAATGCTTTACACACCCCTTGCCTTGGCGTTCAAAGCCTCCTAATCTTTCATGACCCCCCTGCGCAGGCCCTAAGTTTCTAGCGCGTTCATCTCATGGTAACATGGACTTGCCTTGCTCTTCCCTGCTTCCCTGCCTTGCTCACGCTCTTCCCCTGGCTAGAATCCCTTTTCTTCCTCATCAACACGTGTTTCCATCCTTCTCATCCTTAAGGCTCAGCTCAATGCCACTTCCTCCATGATGCCTTTCTTCATCTTTTTATCCAGGCAGAATCTCTACTTCCACAACTCCCTCAGTGCACCACATCTCCTGCACAATCTGCCAGCTGTGGCTCTGCAGCACAAGCCTCTCCACTGGCCTCCTCCTCCCTTGGTGACCAGAGGGCTCTTGCAGGCAGGAAATGTTCATCTTAGGCACTGTCAGAGCCAGGAGCAAGGACTGTGAGAGGACACGTGCTCAGTGTTCAGTTCTTCCTTCCTTTCCTCTTTTCTTTCTTTCTTTTCTTTTGAGACAGGGTTGTGCTTTGTTGCCCAGGTTGGTCTTGAACTCCTGGCTTCAAGTGGTCCTCTTCCCTCAGCTTCCTAAAGTACTGGGATTACAGGCGTGAGCCACAGCGCCCAGCCCAGTACTGATTCTTAAGCTGAATTGACATAAAAAGATTAGAAACTGTACTGGAAGTATCCTTAGTGGTCATGTGTTCAAACTCTCATTTTATAGACAAGGAAATTGTGACCCAGACTGGGAAAGGACATGTCTTCCAGCCCAGTCTTCCAGGAAAATTTGAGGAATTAAAAGAGAAGGTTCAGAGGTTCAATTTGGGACACTATTAGCCTCTGACCTGGGAATCTCTTCATTTGTAATGATGTCAAATGGCAAAGGGCATGCATTTCATGGTGAATTTTGTTTAGGAGACCGAAAAGGCCAGATCACTTGAGGTCAGGAGTTCAAGACCAGCCTGGCCAACATGGTGAAATCCCATCTCTACTAGAAATACAAAAATTAGCTGGGCGTGGTGGTGGACGCCTGTAATCCCAGCTACTTGGGAGGCCGAGACAAGAGAATCACATGAACCCAGGAGGCGGAGGTTGCAGTGAGCCAAGACCACACCACTGCACTCCAGCCTGGGTGACAGAGCAAGAGCCTGTCTCAAAAAAAGAAGAAGGAGGAGGAGGAGGAGGAGAAGAAGAAGGAAAGAAAAAAAGAAACATACAATTTTGTTTCTCTCTATGGTCCATCTGTTACCAGCAAATTGCAACTCTAATCTCAAACTTGGCTTGGTTAGCATGCACTTTGTATTTCACCCTAATTTTGTTGTTGTCATTTTTTTAAACTTTCCTTACTCAGCTTTAGGCCAGAACTTCCAGATTCAAAGTTTTGGCACTGTCTTTGAGAGTCCTGTTTTCCCAGGGGAAACACAGCAGGAAAATGCAAGTTCCCTTACCTAACAAATCCTTCCAGTCATGTACAACCTCAGAAGGGCAAACCAGTCTTCATCAACATGTCTTTGCTGTCTGGTAAAGTATAAAAAGCGTGAAGCAGAAAGGCAGATTGGAACACCTGTGGCTATTATGAAAACCACGCCACTTCCCAGCCTTGCATGTTTTCTGCTCAGAAAGTATGCACCTGTCAGCCACAGCTGAAAACCCAGCAATCCAGGGCCCAGAGCTAGGGCTCAGATTAGTTGACTGAGGAATTAGAAGGATTTCAAAATAAGCCTATTAATTCTGTTGTATTGAAATATCTTCCATCTCCACACAGCCAAAGATAGCTGAACTTTTGTTTGACATTTTACACGGTGTCTTATGCCTGCCTGAAAGAAGGGGTGCAGGTCTTCACAGAATGAGGAAAGGCCAGAGATTTGGACTCCAAAGACCACAGCTTGGATTCTAAGCTGTCACTTACCAGCCAAAAGGGAATCTTGGCCCAGTCACTGAAGCCCCCTGAGTCTCAACTACCTCATCTGTAAAGGGTCTCATCAGGCCCACATTAGATTATCTACTCGACCATCAGTTCAAGCTCTAAGGTAATGTGTCATTGTTCATGTTATTACCAACTTGAGAGAAAAAGAAAAGCAAAACTTGGTGGTTCAGAGAAGACCATTTATCTGGATTTTCTCTGTTATAGAAAGGTCAAAATCACCCATCCTTCCTAATCTTGGTCCTTTGATTTATGTCTGATTGAGGGAAGAGGTGGTCCCAGCACCCAGGGTGGGAAGAGCTTGCAGGGGGACCCAGGGGGACTTAGCTGCAGGAGGGGGTTAACTGACACTCAGGGCCATCATTCAGAACAGCTGAATTGTCCTCTGCGTTTTAGAAGGAACATCTTCATTCTTCCTTCTGGGCCCCAAGTATTTGAAACCACCACCATCTCTTGGAAGGCAGAAAGTCTTACCTTAAATTGTTTTCTTCGTTTATACACTTATTGAATATAAAAACAAATGCTAATACTCTTGTTAAACAGAGGGCCCAGATTTTAACTATGTAAAATCTGTATACACATAGAAGAAAAGACTTGATGAAAATGTTAATACTGATTGTATTTGAGAGAATAGATAATCAACTTTTACTGCTTTTCTATGTTTTCTAAAAACCTAAAAGTGTTCATCAATTGCTCTTATATGAAAAAGATATTCTATTCAGAAATATTTTAAGGCCCCAAAGGGATAATTCATTTATGTATTTTTATGAGAATTACATATACAATTTCAATAAAAATTAATGATATTATTAATAATACTAAAACATTTGAAAGTAAGATGTTTTGTGAATATTAATAAAGATGCCAAGTCTGAGTCACTCAAAAGGTACAGCACAGTGAAAGTATATCATAATAAATTTCTTACGCATTAAAATATCTGTATGATAAAAAAAAAATCCACTTCTGAAAATAGTGCACTTTTTTTTTTTTTTTTTTGAGATGGAGTCTCGCTCTGTCGCCCAGGCTGGAGTGCAGTGGCGCAATCTCGGCTCACTGCAACCTCCGCCCCTGGGTCCTGGTTCAAGCAATTCTCCTGTCTCAGCCTCCCAAGTAGCTGGGATTACAGGAACACGCCACCATGCCCAGTTAATTTTTTTGTATTTTTAGTAGAGACAGGGTTTCATCATGTTGGCCAGGCAGGTCTTGAACTCCTGACCTCGTGATCCACCTGCCTCGGCCTCCTAAAGTGCTGGGATTACAGGCATGAGCCACCACGCCCAGCCAATAGGGCACTTATAGTAAGGAATATTTGATACATTTAAAAGCACAGCACATGTTTAAAAGAATGTGGGCAACCTCTTGGGGTTTGTTGTACTAGAATGTTTCTTTTTGTTTTTCGTTTTTTTTTTTTTTTTTTTTGAGAAAGATCTCTCCCTGTTGCCCAGGCTGGAGTGCAGTGTCACTAGCCTGACTCACTGCAGCCTCCACCTCATGGGCTCAAATGATCCTCCTGCTTCAGCCTCCTAAGTAGCTGGAACCATAGGCTGATTTTTTGTGTGTGGAGATGGGGTCTTGCTATGTTGTCCAGCTCGTCTCGAACTCCTGGGCTCAAGTAATCCTCCCCTCTTGGCCTCCCAAAGTGCTGGGATTATAGGCATGAGCCACCATGTTCAGCCTCAGGATTTAACCTGTATCTGTTTAGGCTCAAAACCATTGTCAACATTTCTCAAAGTCATATATTGGAATTAATGGAGGGATGTGTTAATGTTTTAAAATATTGCAATGGTTACTAGCAAACATATTTAATAGAAAGTATGTTCTAGAGCAGTGGTAACCAAAATTAAATTCCATGGGACCATCATTTGGTAAGAGGTCTTAGATGTTACCTGAGAAGAGGTTCAGTGGTCAGAGATGTCAGGTAAACCCTACATCCAGATATTCAACAGGCTTATCTTTGCATGGCTTTTGGAGCCTCAAATATATTAATTTTCACTGTGAATCTCCAAAAGGAGTGCACAATATATAGCATGTGCCCATAACATTTGCCCAGAAAGTCATTTTAAAAAATCTTAGGCTGGGCATGGTGGCTCACACTCCAAGCAATTTGGGAGGCCAAAGTGGGAGGATTGCTTGAGCCCAGGAGTTCAAGACCCACCTGGGAAACATAGAGAGACCCTATCTCTACAAAATATCAAGAAAATTAGCTGGATGTGGTGGCTCATGCAGGCCTGTAGTCCCAGCTACTTGGGAGGCCGAGGTGGGAGGATCACTTGAGCCTAGGAGTCTGAGGATGCAGTGACCTAAGATCACCCCCACTGGACTCCAGCCTGGGTGACAGACCAAGACCTTGCCTCAAAAATGAAATGAAATAAAATAAAATGAAATAGAGATCTTCCACAAAGAAGACTTCTCATTGGGATATGCAGTGTCATAGGCATGTAAAGCCTTTAAAAAATCTTTTCAATTTTAGTTTTGAGGCCATGAAGCAGAGTTTGTCTATCTCTGTTGTCACAAAGCGGGTATTTTGCTGAGTGCAGTGGCTCATGCCTGTAATCCCAGCACTTTGGGAGGCCGAGGCGGGCGGATCACCTGAGGTGAGGAGTTCAAGACCAGCCTGGCCAACATGGTAAAACCCTGTCTCTACTAAAAATACAAAAAAATTAGCCAGGCACCTATAATCCCAGCTACTTGGGAAGCTGAGGCAGGAGAATCATCTGAACCCTGGAGACAGAGGTTGCAGTGAGCTGAGATCGCGCCATTGCACTCCAGCCTGGGCAAAAAGAGTGGAACTCCATCTCAAAATAAATAAATAAATAACAAAGGGGGTATTTTATAAATTTGAAGCTCATGTATGGGTCACAATAAACCATTTAATGAGTCATATTACATGGACCCAAAGCCTAGTTCTCATTGTTGGGGTGAGTCTCATTCAAGTCATTCCTGGCAGGAGTTCTACAGGTGCACACCACCAGAAAGCCTGAAGGGACTTTTGAGCTTCATCACAAGCTCCATGCTTTGACCTCCTTTATGAAAAGGCTGAGGAATGACATGCAACCCTGCACCTCCCTCCTGCCCCCCAATACACAAATGCACACCCTTTGCTGGCATGCGAAGCGTGCTTAGAAAGGGGAGGAAAAACCCAAACCACAAAACCCCACATTCCTTTCAAGGGCTGTCTGTGTACACACCCTGGACCTTTGACTTCCTTTCCCTGGTGAGCAGGGGTTTTTCAAGGCTTTGAGTCAGGAGTTAAGGGCTGTTGAGATGCAACTCTAACACGTCCTAGCCTTATGATTTCAGCATTTACCCTCTTGGGGCTCCGCTTTTCCTCTGTAAAATGGGGATAATGAGCCCTAGGACCTGTCTAACCTCCAGGACTGCTGTAAGGATAAAACAACCTTCACTATTCCCTTTATCACTTATTTAGCCAATCTTTGTCATCGCACTGAACACAGGGCATCCATTCTTTCTAAAGACCACAAAATGGCAAAGCTAATGACAAATGAAAACAATTGTAACATTTCACAGAGATGGTTCATATCCATAACACAGGAAGAGTGCTTACATACAAATTTAAATATATATGGGCCATTAAAAATTGGCAAAAGTCAAGAATATGCATTGACTTTTGCCAATAAATGTAGAAACAAAGAAAATGATTTTGTGTGGGAGAAGCAGCACAAAGGCCAATAAACATATTTTTATGTTGATGCTCATTTTGAAATTTCGAAATTGCTTGGTTATTAGACCTGCTACTGGATGGTGTGATTTAGTGTGTTAATGATAACGCCCACGTTTTACTATGTCGCATTCTGAGACAGAGTCCTCAGGCTTTATCAGAGTGCCAGAGGTCTATGGCAAAGAATCCCTGATCTATAGGAATCTGATAAAATGAAGTATGGTGTATCCATATAATGAAATGCTGTGTTGATATTAAAATTGATGTTTTAGGTAAAGATGCAGAGCAACTGGAACTTTCATACACTGCTGCAACCACTTTGGAGACTATCAGCATTTTCCGCTAAAGCTGAACATTATGGTCTAGAAATTGCACTCCTGAGCAGGTAGGTAACAAAAGGGTATACCTATGTTCACCAAAAGACATCTAAAGGATGTTCATAGCAGCTGAAATAGCTGAAACCTGGAAACAACCCCCATGTCCATCAACAGTAGAATGGATAAGTAAATTGTGATATATTTATACAAAAGAATACTATATATGTCAATGAGTGAATGAACTATAGCTATATGCAACAACATGAATCTCATTCATATACTGTTGAGTGAAAAAATATAGACAAAAATAAATACTGTATAATCTACCATATAGTTCAAAAACCAGACAAGACCATTTTTAGAAATCAGAAGTCAGAATTATGTTGCTTTTGGGGTAAGAGGTGATAGTAACTTGGAGAGGCTCCAAAAGATTTTGGGGGATGCTGGTAATGTTCTCGTATTTTATCTTGGTGGTGAATATAAAAGCAGAGTCAATATGTGAAGATTTATACCTATGATTGTTTGCATGTTTCTGTGAGATTTACCCCTATGATTTTTTGCATGTTTCTGCTTTTATGTTCTACTTTAATCAAAAGTCTGCTTAAAAATGACATAGGAACATTTTCATGACATTGAAAGATATTTGTGTTGTCATGTTATATTAAAAAATACAGGTTTGTGTATAGTTTGCTTCCACTTATTCCCCTTCAAGATCATCATACATATGTGCTTTTCAGTATATGACATATCTTTAGGAGGATATATAAGCAATTGATAGAAGTGGTTGCTTCTGGAGAGTGAGAATGGGAGAGAGATTTATTTTTTACTTCATGTCAAGGGTGTCCAATCTTTTGGCCTCCCTGGGCCACACTGGAAGAATAAGAATCGTCTTGGGCCACACATAAAATACATTAACACTAATGATAGCCGATGAGCTTTAAAAAATTGCAAAAAATTTTCACGATGTTTAAAGAAAGTTTACGAATATGTGCTGGGCCGCATTCAAAGCTATCCTGGGCCGTATGTGGCCCATGGCTGTGGGATGGACGAGTTTGCTTTATGCTGTTTTGTACCTTCTGAAGATTTAACTGTGTATATGTATTGCCAATTCAATGCATAAATAAATCAGACTATAAAACTGTATAATCTCATTTTTGTGAAAATAAAGGACTGGCACTATCAATATAAAATGATAACTATGTTTACCTCTGGGTAATGGAATTATGGATTATTTTATTTTTATTTATTTGTTTATTTTTAAGACAGCGTCTAGCTCTGTCACCCAGGCTGGAGTGCAGTGGTGTGATCACAGCTCACTGCAGCCTGGAACTCCTGGGCTCAAGCAATCTTCCCACCTTAACCTCATGGGTAGCTGGGACTACAGGTGTACACCATTGCACCTGACTGATTTTTAAATTTTTTGTAGAGATGGGTTGGGGGTCTTGCCATGTTGCCCAGGCTGGTCTCAAACTCCAAGACTCAGGAAATCCTACCCCCACAGCCTCCCAAAGTGCTGGGATCACAGGCATGAGCCATCGTGCCTGGCTAATTTTTTTTTTTTAAATCTGATTTTCTCAGTCTTCTAGTACGAACATGTGTTTCTTTTGAGAATGAGAAAAAGTCATTATAACTTTTTTTGTAGTGCAGTTTTTATCAGTGTTACTGAGGTATAATTTGCAAACGGTAAAATACACTGATTTTTAAGTGCATTGTTCAATGAGTTACAAATGTATATATATCCATGTCATCACTCAGTCGAAACCTAGAATGTTTTCATCTCCTAGAAAGTTCCTTCTCAGCGTTTGTAGTCAACCCTCCCCTTGCCTAAGGAGGCAACCATTGACCAGTTTCTATCACTATAGCTTAGTTTTGCCTGCTTTGAAGAAATAGAAATTGTACAGTTCGTACTCTTTTTATATATGGCCTATTTTGCTCAATATAATGCTTTTGAGATTTATTTATGTTTTTGTGTGTATCCGTAGTTCATTATAATTTTTTTAAATGAAGAGTAACATCTTAACCACTTCCCGCTTTCTGATCTATGGGATGAGACACCATCCACACGAAAATAATCCTCCACAGACTCTCCAAGCATGTCCGCTGTAGGCAGGAGTGATCCTATAACCTTCCTATCCTGGGAGGAGAAACAACACCTCCCCATTCCATTCTGGCCTGCCCCCTCCTCTGGCGGCAGCGCCAGTCTCAGGTGAGAGCCACCCTGCTTGTTGCCATTGTTCTGCGAGTGACAGCCTCGGGGGCAAATGGAAAGCCGTCAACCTGAGGGCTGTCAACGGCAGACAAGAATTCCTTTCTTTGTCAGGCTGGGTGGTCTTCGTGGCTTCAGCATCAACCTGTACAAAGATGATAAACATCGTGTGCGCTTGCAGGAAAACATCGCCACCACCCAACAACTCTAACCACACTCCTTTGTGAGGCCAAGATTAGCCTGTATGTGGCTTCCCTTGACTGTGTACAAATCATCAAGTCCCAGCCCCAGTGAGGGCATCCAGAGGTCATTTATTCCATGTCCCCCGACCCAGTCCCCCCACCTGCTGCCTCATGACATTTATTTGTCCCAGAATCTTAATCATAGATAGCTGGAGGGTCCCTTAGAGATCTCCTGGTCCAACCCTCTCAGGCTACAAGAGGGGGTCCAGACACAGGCTGTGTCTGGGTCACACAGCACAAGGGCTAGGGCAAGGGCAAGAACCTACATCCTGCAAGCCTTCCCCTTTGGAGTATCCTTTCCACTACTCCAAGCTGCTTTTGTTAATGTCACCTTCACCCCCAAGGTACAATGTAGTGCAATTTCTAACTTTCCAATAAAAAAGGAGCGTGTGTATGAATAACCTACATACTTAGGGAACCTCCTGCAGCCTGGGGTATAAAGGCTTTCTTGCATTTGTGGCCAGGACAACCGAGGCCGCTTTCATTAAAGAATGGTTTGGTGCCCTCTACTGGCTATCAGTAACAATGACAATCACTGCCCCTCTTCCTGGGCATCTGCTGAGCAGGACATTCAACGTGCAAATTTATTTCTAATTTTGAATGCAAAGAACAGGCCTGGAGAGTAGGCAGTTTTATCCCAACTTTATAGAGGATGAAATTGAGGCTCATACATATTAAATAATCTGCTCAAGTTGATTGAGCCTAGATTCAAACCCAGCCCTGTTTCTTCCGCTCCTCTGTGTCAGCACTTCTACTGAACACGTGGGCAGGCCTAGGCTGGGACATCAGTGGCTTGCTCAGGGCCACAGGTCCGGTAAACCCCATGCTTGCTGTTCACCGTGCCAGGCTGCTTCCCAGAAGGAAAGCGACATACAAAGTGCCCAAGGAAACTTCTTCCCTGTGGTAGCCTTCCTCCAGAAGGGGCGCTAGGAGGGGACCTAGGGTGTCTCTGGGCCTTTCTCTGTACCCAGGCGTATGTGGTTAGGAGGTTCCAAGGGACTCAGAGATGCAGAAAACACATTTAATCCACTTGATTCAATGATGCTGTGCAACCGAGCCCTAGGAGTAAATGTGTGAGTGAATGAATGAATGAATGGAGTGGTCTAGACACTGGCGTGAGGACTAATGGCAGAGGCTGTGCAGGTCAGGGGTGGTTTTGCAGTTGTACTATAAGGAGATTGATCCCAATTTAATTTGAGGAATCCATTTCTATGGATCAGAGCAGTCCACAGATAGAGAAGGCTTCTACCGTGGGGGTGAACTCCACATCCCAGGGATATGTAAGCAAGTTGAGAAGACTTCAGTGGAGTTGTTCAAAGGGGATTTAGAGCCTATGTGTGTTTTGTTTTGTTTTTTTGAGACGGAGGCTCACTCTGTTGCCAGGCTCAAGTGCAGTGGTGCAATCTCGGCTCACTGCAACCTCCGCTTCCCTGGTTCAAGTGATTCTCCTGCCTCAGCCTCCCAAGTAGTTGGGATTACAGGTGTGTGCCACCACAGCAGCTAATTTTTGTATTTTTAGTAGAGATGAGGTTTCACCATGCTGGCCAGGATGGTCTCCAACTCCTGACCTCGTGATCGGCCTGCCTTGGCCTCCCAAAGTGCTGGGATTACAGGCGTGAGCCACCGCACCTGGCCGCCTGTGTGTGTTTTTAAACATTGGTGTAAACATTTAGAAACTGGAAGATTTCACATTAAAATCCAGATTTCTAACTCCTCTTTAACAAAGTGGGAGACGGCCTCACTGGGCCTGCTGCAGCCCGTCACTGCTGCCCCTCCCCTCCGCGTTGTCCCCCAGCACTGAGGATGACCAGCAGAGGTTACTTCACCTCACACATGTGCTGTTGTTTTTCTTATTGTAAAAACAAATAAGAGTAGCTGGGACTACAGGCACACACCACCACACCTGGCTAATTTTTACACTATTTTTTTTCCAGAGGCAGGGTCTCCCTATGTTGCCAGGCTCAGCCTCCCAAAATGCTGGAATTACAGGCATGAGTCACCGTGCCTGGCCTGAAGTTTTTTTCAAAGGAAAAGAGGAATTTTAACAGGAGGAAAAAGAAAAATTGAGTACAATGTATTTGTTTGTGTAAATAAAGACATTTCTATACATTTTAAAGGCAAACACCCGACTTGCTTTTATTACCAGCTTGGACTCCACAGCATCCTGAGTTTGCTAGCCAGTAGAGTCTTTGGCACCTTCTTATCTCTGCAGTGTGGACCTCAGGTCAGATTCTCACCCTGTTGCTGCTTCCGTCTTTAGCTTCTGAGAGATGGGGGACGTGGAGCAGTCCTGGGTCTCATGGTCTGAAGGGAGAAGAAATCCTGCCCAGGCAGACCGCTGTGAACGTCCAGGTAAGTGAGAGCATAAAGTCCTGGCAGACCACATCTATGCCCTCTGCCCCAGGGGAGCCCTTTGGAGATGCAGTGCCTGGTCATGAATCTGCACTTTCTTCCTGTGATAGGGTTTCTTAACTCTTCCCTCCCCATCCTGGCCACATAGATGGCTCTCTGATTCCCTGGTGGTGTCTAGAACTGAACACAAGCTCCAGATGTGGTTTAAGCAGCCCCAAACAGCGGGACAAACACCTCCCTCAGTTCAGGCCCTGCTTTTGTTCTTGTCACCTCAGGTCACACCATCTCTTTTCAGAAGCCATGTCACACTGTTGGTTTCCACTTAGCTTGTAGGACACCAAGGCCATCAGATTATTTTATGAGCCCTTCTCAATAGTGATCTACCCTTACCTAACATGAAAATCATAGACACTGAAGGTTGAACATTGTCCTGGAGGTCATCTAAGGCCGCTTCCCACACATGCAGAAAGAGACCCTTTCCTCATATACCCTGTATTACTCCATTCTCATATTGCTATAAAGAAATACCTGAGCCTGGGTAATTTATAAAAATTAAAGAGGTTCAATGGACTCACAGTTTCACATGGCTGGGAGGCCTCACAATCATGACAGAAGGTGAAAGAGGAACATTGGCACCTCTTACATGGCGGTAGGCAAGAGAGCATGTGTAGGGGAACTGCCCTTTATAAAACCATCGGATCTCATGAGATGTATGCACTAGCACAAGAACAGCCAGGTAAAACCTGTCCCCATGATTCAATTACCTCCCACCGGTTCCTCCCATGACACGTGGGGATTATGGGAACTACAGTTCAAGATGAGATTTGGATGGGGACACAGCCAAACCATATCACACCCTTTCAGAATTTTTTAACTGAAGTGAGGAATTTATATTTCACTCATTGCTCCATTCCTCCAAGAATGGATCTTGATTTTGTCAAAAGACACATTAGTCATCTTTTCCAGTTCTATGTCATTCATAAATTTGATGAGGACAGTTTCTACATTTTTATATATGTTGGTACATACTGGTTATGCATTCTGCTCATCAAGGTACCTCATAGTCATTGTAGAAAATTTAGAAAATGGAGAAAGCATAAAGAAAAAAATTAAAAAGCCTGTGATATATAGAACATATAAAGAACACTTACAATTCAATAATAAAAGGCAAATGAATCAATTTTAAAATGGACGAAGGATTTGAACACATAATTCTCTAAATAAGATATACCGATGGTCAATATACACCTCAAAAGATGCTCAACATCATTCATCATTAGGGAAATGCAAATTGAAACCACCATGAGATACCACTTCTCACCCAACAGAATGGCTATAAACAAAAAGATACGTGTTGGCAAAAATCTGGAGAAATTGGAACCCTCATATACTGCTGGTGGGAATGTAAAATAGTGCAGATACTTTAGAAAACAGTCTGGCAGTTCCTCAGAATGTTATGGAGTTAAATATTCCCCAGCAATTCCACTCCAAATTCTATATCTGATTAAAATGATCATATGCATCCACATAAAAACTTGTACACGGATGTTCACAGCAGCATTACTCATAATAACCAAAAAGTAAAAACAACCCAGTGTCCATCAGTGGAGGAATGGATAAATAAAATATGGTACATCCATATAATGGAATGTGGCTTGTCAATAAAAAACCAAAATATCATGCAATACATAAGAACCCTGAAAACATTACGCTAAGTGAAAGAAGCCAGACACAAAAGGCCGTGTATTGCATGATTCTATTTATGTGAAAAGTCCAGAATAGTCCAATTTCTGTCTATAGAGAAAGAAAACAGATTAATGGTTGCCCAGGGCTGAGGAGGCTTGAGGGGAAATGGGGGTTTGACTGCTAATGGGTATGAGGTTTGTTTCTGGGGTGATGAACATGTTCTAAAATTGATTGAGGTGATGGTTGCACAACTCTGTGAATATACTGAAAATAATTGAATTGTACACTTTAAATGGGTAATTTGTATGGTATGTGAATTATATCTCAACAAAGCTGGGAGACACTACCTTTTATGAGTGCTCTGTGTAATCTCTGTAATTGTGTTCTCACCAGTGGTGGATGAAGTGTCAATCAGCAGCATTGGCTGGATATGAGTCCACTGTGGGCCAGCTCCTCTGCTGGTCCCTGGATGCAAAGGAATTCTGCCTCAAGAAGCCAAGCACATCTTGTATCATCCAGGGGAAATAAGCATCAGCATCATTATAATACAAGATGCAAGGTTGGAAAATGGGGGTCCTTAGAAGATGGGGATGAGGGGCCAGGGATAAGCCTCAGAGGGGGGAAAGATTACTTCCAGCTGAAACATTGGAAAAAGGCTTTGAGGAGAGGGAAATTGTATCCTTTCCGATAAGATTGTGACAGGTGGTCATGGACGTGACCAGAAGGAGTCTAGATTAGACTTTAAGCTCCTTGAGAGGAGGACCATGACTAATTCATTACTGGTTCCCAGCATAGGACCTGGCTTGAAGAAGGTGCATAGTAAACTTTGTGGAATGCATGAATATACGAATGAAAGAATGAGTGAAGGTATAAACAAAAGATTTACAGGGAAAGAAAACAGCATGAGCAAAGCATGGAAACAGAAGGGCACAGGACAGGCCTAGAAAATGCAAACTTGTCCAGTGTGGCTAATGTATAAGGTTCATGATAAAGGTTTATGGAAGGAAAGTTCCTGAAGGGCTACAGGAACCAGGTGATGGGAACTTACAATTAGCTGCAACTGGGAGTCAATAAATGATTTTTGAGCAAAGGAATGGCATGGCAAAAGCTGTACTTTAGAAAGATGGAGCTGTAAGCCTATGTGGAAGATGGATTAGAGGGTTCAGCCTGGAGTCTGGGAGACCAGTTCAGAGGCTATACAGGTAAAATTTGGGGGGAGCTAAACCAGGACAGTGGCAGTAGAGCCAAAGAAGGGATTAAGGCCAGAGACACTCAGCCCCTTTCCAAGCATTATAAAAACTACAAAAACAAATGCATCTGGTGATAAATATTTCACCCATTCAACAGAACTATACGTATCAGAGGATGCACTTGCCAATAAAAATATTAGTGGTTTGTGGTTTGAAGCTGCAACCACACTTGTTATAAAGATAATTGAAAGGAAAACTCCCATTTGGGGTAAGAGAGGAGGAAACCACAAGACCATAACCCCATTATGACCAGAGTTCATCTACATAATGGGTGAACCCTGGACCATATTCATCCTCCCTTGGCTCTACCCATGATGGGCAACAATAACTCCAAGACTAAGCTTGAGGCAGAGATGCCCTCTCTGTTTCAAGCCACCTGGTTAGCCACGTAGGGTACTGGCAAGAACCTGGTCTGACTCCAGCTCTGTGCTAACCCATGCAGGACAATCTCTGGTGGAGGAAGTAAGAGGGTAAGAGGGAGACTTGTTCCAGTTTAGAGACTTATAATTTGGTGGTTGAGACTATTAATGCTGGGGTTGGGCTGTGCCTGCCTGAACCCAGCTCTGTCACTTATTAGCTGTATGATCTTGAACAAGTTGCTTAGCATCTCTGTGCTTTAGTTGTCTCATCTCTAAACTGAGACTGGTGAATATGCTTAAAAACTGCCTAGTATTATAGTAAGTACCATATAAGTGTTTGCTATTGTTATTGTTATTATTACAATAAATAATGGCCAATGCTAGACAACAATAGAATGGGTTGTTCTCAAGTGGAGTGTTCCCCATCACCAAAGTCACACAAGCAGAGACAAGGCGGTTGTAGGGTGCAGCTTTGGACTATGAGTTGTCAGTGCTAAAGAGATATGCAAGTAGTCTTACTCAGTATTATTCATTCAATTTATTTAACTCCACAAGCATTTGCTGAGCAGCTACTCTGTGCTGGATACCATGCTAAGCCCTGGAGATATTGGGATGAATCAGACAGCCTTAGCTCTTAAGGACCTGAAAAGCTAGTGAGGATGGCTGGTGGGTATCACTTCTGGTGGGCTATGTGCCACAGCACCAGCACAGAGGAGGATCAGGGACAGCCAGAGGAGAGAGTCCGGCTTCCAAAAAGCTGCAACGGGAAGCTAAAGACCTCTGGGCCATATTCAGGATCTAGGGATGCCGAGTGGGAAGACCTGCCCTTGCTGGTCTGTGAGTGGTGAAGATTTTGGCATCCAGAGCTGATGGCCCTGTCCTTAGTTGAATCAGTTGTACACTTCTACTCCTTACTGCTTTTGGAAAGACGATTCTTGTGAGTCTTCAAGATGATTTTGAAACCTCTCCGTGCACATATTTTGTTGATAGATGCTCCACTATGATGTTTTTGCCTAATTCTTTTTTTTCTTTTGGTTCGGGGAGGCTGAAATCTAAGTTTCTTCAGAAGGAGGATTTGTCTGGCCAATCACAGAAAAAAGAGACTGCATTTCCTGGATTACTACATGAATGCAGCTTAAGGCAACAGGATCAGGCTAATTTCTGTGTTGCTGCATCCTTGTTCCAGAAAGATTCCCCGCTTGGTGTGTTTCTTCTCACAGATGTTTCCCTGTTGTGAATTGATGCCAATGATGTTCAAAGTGACCACATTAAGAAGTAAAGCCCCAGGGAACCAGGGGAGAAATAAAAACAAAAAAGAAAGCCACACACAGGTACTATTTACTAGATAATAAAGACAAATGTGTTCATACCCTGTCATCTCAGGCATGAGTCACCCCGGTAACGCACTTAGAGAGCAGGCCCTGTCAGGAAACACTGCCAAGTTTCTCACTCTCCTTTCTGGCCTCCATTCTTACCTTCCTGCTCTTTTTGAGGCTTCGGTGACGGCTTTCAATTCTTTCTATGTTTTGTTAAGTATTCCTCTTTGAGCCAGGACCACAGCTGGTTTGGGAGGTGAGGGAGGTAGAAAGCAGGAAGATAAATGCAGTCACAGGTTTCCCCGAGACTGAATCAGGAGACTCAAGAACACATCTACTGCTCTATTTTCCTTGCCTGTTTCCCTTTTGTGCCCTGACCAAAATGACTCATGCTGCTTTGCTCTGGGCAAGCCCTCAAGCCTCTGTCACCCTGTGGGCTATATGCATTCTTCTTTTCTCCAAAGGAGTCATTTTTAGCTTGGTTGACTAACAGCGCAGACCCAACTATACGAAACTTGCTAACGAAAGTCAGTACACCAAAGAAGGAGTTACCGGCCAAAGAAGACCACAGTTACAAAAGCTGCCAAGAGTCACAGAATCTAGGGCCTATACAACATCCGAGCTGTAGGTCACATTCTCCAGCATTGAGGCTTGGAATGCTTTGTTGGGGAGGAGGTTCTCCGGATTAATTATTTTCAAAAGGTTACCTTGGGGGAAAACTGTGACCTTGTCCTCTAGAAATATTTCACCACATGAGAGATCATTAGGGCTGTGGAGTCCATAAGGGCCATCTAGTATGCGGGCTCTCAAATTTGGCTGCCCATTACAATGATGTAGGGGGTGGGGTGTGGGGCTTTACAAAATCCTGATGCTCAGATCTCACTCTGACCCCATGACATCAGAATCCCTGGGGGTGGGGCCTAAGCATTGGTATTTATTAAACACTCTGGGTGCTTCCCGGTACAGCCAAGTTTGGGAACCTGTAATCTAGACCCTTACCATTCCAAGTGTGATCTGTGGTGCCGTAGCACCACCAGAGATAATGGCATTTCTTATTAGACTCTCACATTCTTTACTGTAATGGTAGACACATGCCATTATACATTTGTTCAAACTCAGAATGTACAACTCCAAGAACAGCCCTAATGTAAACTATGGACTTTGGGTGATGATGATGTGTCAATGTAGCTTCATCAGTTGTAACAGATGCACCGCCCTGGTTGAGGACGTTAATAATGGGGGAGGATATGTATGTGTGGGAGCAGGGAGTATGTGGAAAATCTTTGTACCTTACTCTCAGTTTTACTGTGAACTTAATATTACTCCAAAGATAAAGTCTAAAAAAAAAAAAAGAAATGCATATTCTTGGGTCCTACCATAGACCTACTGAGTTAAAATATGCATTTTAACAAGTTACCAAGAGACTTCTACATGCATTCAAATTTGATTTTTGCTTTTCTTGAAAGATTGAAAAATCTGGCAACAAGGGTCCCAAATTCTTTCTTTAAAACTATCAGCTGGCGTTGTATAGTAGGTGTCCTCTTTAAGGGAGATCTCCACACTCCAGTTCGCCTCAGTTTCACAACGGGCTAGGTTCATTAACTTCTATTACCTACCTGAGCCCAGAGAGATACTGAGTTTTTTTTAAATTGTGGTACAATATACATAAAATAAAATTGACCATTAGTGACATGTGGTACATTCACAATGTCGTGCAACCATCACCACCATCTAGTTCCATAACATTTTTATTGTCTCAGAAGGAAACCCCTTATCTATTAAGCACTCATTCCCCGGTTCCTCTTCCTTTCAGCCCATGGCAACTACTAATCTGCTTTCTGTCACTGTAGGTTTGCTTATTCTGAATGTTTCATGTAAATGGAATCATACACTCTGTGGCATTTCACGTCTGGCTTCTTTCACTTAGCATCATATTTTCGAGGTTTATCCATGTTGTAGCATGTGTCAGTACTTCATTCTTTTTTATGGCTGAATAATATTTCTTTGTATGGATATACTATATTTTGTTTATCCATTTATCAGTTGATGGGCAGTTGGGTAGTTTCCAGCTTTTGGTTATTGTGAATAGTGCTACGTGAACGTTTGTGTGCAAGTTTTTCTTTGCACACCTGTTTTTAGTCTTGTGGGAACATACTCATGAGTGGAATTACTGACTCATATGGTAATCCTATGTTTCGTGTTTTGAGGGACAAACTGTTTTTCATGGCAGCTGCACTAGTTTACATTCCCACCAATAATGTATGAGGGTTCCAATTTTTTTTACATCCTTGCCAATACTTCTTTTCTTTTCTTTCTTTTGTTCTTTTTTTAAATTCTAGCCATCATCATTAAAGACCATAAAGGCCACTTTGATTAAGTCTCTTTGGGAGGTTTGAGGGCCATCTTCTAGTTTTTTAAGTTTCTTTCAGACGTTGGGGGCTGACTGGGAAATGAAGTGTAAATGGGTAGGTAGATTCTGCCCTCATTGGTATCAGGGCTTAAGGTGGTATAATTAGTTATGGCCTCTGAAATGCGGGAGAAGAAAAGAGCAGGGTTTTCACTGGGGCCTTGAGTGATTTCTTTTATCTTTTCATAGTTTACAGCCTTAAGGGCAGCTTTATCCACGCCAGCTATGAGGCATGATATCATATAGCTTCGTTTCTGTCTGTCTGAGGAAACTGCTTCATAATCCCAATTGGGGTCAGTTCTGGGGACAGCTAGGGTCCCTATAAGGTTATGGGCAGCATCTTGTTGGTGGAGGGTGTCTGTATGGGCCTGGGTGGTTGTCTGGATACATTCCCTGTCATCCGGGGTGAGGGAGGAGTAGAGGATGACATAAACGTCATGCCAGGTAAGGTCATAAGATTCAGTGACATACAGAAATTCCTTGTGGGAGGAGCTGGGGTCGGTGGAAAAGGAGTTAAGTCTCTTTTTAAGCTGGGAGAGGTTGGCTAGGGAGAAGGGAACATGAACTTGGACTATGCCTTCGGCCCTAACACCTTTCTCAAGGGAAGGACTTTGTAAGACCTTTGGTAGTGGGAGTGACCTTTGGCAGAAGGGGGTTGGGTGCAAGACCGGGTATGCAGTGGAGAAGGAAGGTTGGGATGGAGGACCAGGATAAGGGGGTGGGGGAGCGGAGCCGAAGGAGAAGGAGGAAGGGATGGTGGTGGGAGGGGGACTGAGAGAGGGGGTTTGTTGGCAGGGTTGAAATTAGAGGAGGAAGGCTTGCCTGGAGGTGTGAAGTGGTATCTCACTGTGCCTTAATTTGCATTTCCCTAATGACTAATGATGAATATATTTTCATGTGTTTGTTGGCCATCAGTACATCCTCTTCGGAAAAATGTCAATTTAAGTCCCTTGCTCATTTTTAAATTGGGTTGTCTTTCTGTTGTTGAGCTGAAAGTGTTTGTTATAAATTCTGGATACTAGACCCTTATTGGATATCTGATTTGCAAATATTTTCTCCCATTCTGTGGGGTTTTTACCCCCATTTTCTTCATAGTGTTCTTTGACATAGAAAAGTTTTCAATTTTTTTTTGACCTCTGAACTTTTTATTGGCCTCCTGCTCCCCAAAGTGTACCCTGCTTCTGCTGGCTTAATGTCTCAGAACTTTGGTGTCGTTGGTCAGACACCACTTTGCCATCCACTATCCGGCGGGTGGTGGTCTTTTGGATGGTTTGCATGGAGTTGCTGCTGTCCAGGGCATCACCAAGATTGAAGTCCTTGCCATCTTCCAGCAGGCAGCAGTAGGCAGTGCTCTCAGCCTCCAGCTTGACCTTGATGTTCAGCAGGGCCTTATACTCTTGAGCCTGGCACTGTCCCTCTGCCCGGGTCTGTGCCAGCTCTGACTCCAGGTGCAGCAGGATCCCGTTGAGCTGCTACCTCTGCAAGGCATAGCGGGCCTCGACCTCCCTCAGGCTGTTCTCCAAGCTGGCCTTCAGATTTCTCATGGAGTCCAGGTTGACCTTCAAGGACTGGACTGTACATCTCAGCTCCGTGAGCATCATCCCAGCAGCTCCAACCTCGGTGGACTGCGTGGTGACCACTGAGGTGCTCTCCTCAATCTGCTGAGACCAGTATTTGTCCAGCTCCTCTCAGTTCTTCTGAGCCAGCTCATCATATTGGGGCCGGATGTCTGCCATGATCTTGGCAAGGTCCTGAGATTGGGGGCATCTACCTCCATGGTCAACCCAGAGCTGGCAATCTGGGCTTGTAGGCCTTTTGTAATGCCCAACCTCATTTTTCCTTTTTCACCTAGGCTTGTTTCCACCTGAACAGACTCTCCCTTAGCTAAGAGAACCAGACAAACTCCATCTTGGCTCTTTCACTGGCAGCCCCTTCCTCAAGGACTTAACTTGTGCAAGCTGACTCCCAGCACATCCAAGAACGCAATTAACTGATAAGATACTGTGGCAAGCTATATCCACAGTCCCCAAGAATTCATCTGATTGATAACGCCCAAAGCCCTGCGTCTATCACCTTGTAATAGTCTTAAAGCCCCTGCATCTGGAACTGTTTACTTTCCTGTAATCATTTATCCTTTTAACTTTTTGACTACTTAACTTCTGTAAAATTGTTTTAACTAGACCCCCCCCCTCCCCTTTCTAAACCAAGGTATAAAAGTTAATCAAGCCCCTTCCTCGGGGCCGAGAGAATTTTGAGCGTTAGCCGTCTCTCGGTCGCCGGCTAATAAAGGACTCTTAATTCGTCCCAAAGTGTGGCGTTTTTTTAACTCGCTCGGGTACAACACTTTTACTTCCTCTTCGTGGTTCTTCTTCATGAAGAGCAGCTCCTCCTTGAGAGCTTCGATCTCTGTCTCCAGCTGCAGCCGAGTGACACTGGTGTCATCAGTGACCTCCGGAGCCCATGGATGTGGCTCTCCACAGACTGGCGCATGGCCAGCTCTGTCTCATACTTGACTCTAAAGTCAACAGCAGCAAGACCAGCATTGTCAATCTGCAGAACAATGCAGGCATTGTCCACAGTATTTGTGAAGATCTGAGTCCTCAGGCCCTCAATGGTCTTGAAGTAATGGCTCGTCTCTGACCTGGGGTCCCTTCTTCTACAGGTGCTCCTGGATTTTACTCTCCAGCTTCCAGTTCTTGGTCTCCAGGCTCCTCATTCTGTCCAGGTAGGAGGCCAGGCAGTTGTTCAGGTTTTGCACGGTCTCCTTCTTGTTCTGGATGCCTCCCATTCCTACCAGACCCCCGGCCATCCCCGCGGCCAGGCCCCCGGAACCCATGCTGCTCAGGTAGCTGGTGGAGTGGGACATGGGGATCCGGGAACCAGAGCCCCCGTGCCTGTACAGACGCTGGCTATGCTGCTGACCAGCCGGACACCGTAGCTGGGTGCCTGGACAGAACCCAGGGACCGGTAGTTGGTGGAGAAGGTGGAGCGAGTGGTGAAGCTTATGCTGTCCAGGGAGGAGAGTGAGAGGACAGGACTCAGGCTTTGCCGACGACTTTAATTTTTTTTTGAGACAGGATGTTACTGTGTTGCCCAGGCTGGAGTGTAGTGGTGCCATCACAGCTCACTGCAGCCTTGACCTCCTGAGATGGGTTCTTTTTACATTGCCCAGGTTGGTCTTGAACTCCTGGTCTCAAGCAATCCTCCTTCCTGTGTTGGCCTCCCAAAGTGCTGGGATTACAGACATGAGCCACTGCACCTTGCCAATTATTATTATTTTTTAATAGTGACAGGGTCTCACTGTGTTGCCTCAGCTTGTCTTGAACTCATGACCTCAAGTCATCCTCCTGCCTTGGCCTCCCAAAGTGTTGAGATTACAGGTGTGAACCACTGTGCCCAGCCTAGTTTTTAATTTTAATGAAGTCCAGCTTTTTTTCTTTTGTTGCTTGTGCTTTTGATGTTATGGAATTTGAAATAGTTTCACCTGGGCAAGATTGATGGGTAGGGAGAAAGAAGGATCTGAGGGGAAGGGAGATGGGGATGGCTTGAGATTCTATCTCTAATTCAACCAGAAGATTTCAGCAGGTAACTGCTTTATACGAGGTTTTGCAGCTTTATATACATATGACCGATAAATTAGAACACTGAATTGTGTTTCTGAAACGTTAACCACTGAATATTAGTGGGAAACATCAGTGTGTGAGGTTGTCTTTCTAAAAGCCAGTCCTAAATGGTACATGTAGTAATTAGAAGTTAATGTTTTCTGGTTTCAATTAAGCATTATTTGTAACAAAGGGAAAGCATACATTTTTGGGAAAGCCTGCTATGTTTCTTTTGTTACACTAGCCACACTTTTGGGAAGTCAGGATATTTGGCCCAGATCCAAACCCACTGTCTACCTGGCAGTAGCTCATCCTCACTGAAGGAATATTCCATGGGAAAGATAGCCAACCTTATGCATAGCAGCCTTGGAGCAAGTCCTGCATTTGCCTGAGGTCACACAGCAAGTTAACTGGGAGTTTCAACCCAGGTCTTCTCATTTTAAATCTAAGGCTGTGGCTCTAGGCCGTGTATCATAAAATCAGGACTATCATCTGTTGGGCTCTATGACTGGCACTACTACTACTCACTGTTATCATTTTTTGAGGTCTTCTACGTGCCAGGTTATTGTCCTGGCAATCTAATCCTCCCAAAGACTCAGTAAATGGTTCCATAATTATCCTCATTTTACCACTGAAGAAACTGAACTCTGGTTAAATAACTTGCCCAAGGTCACACAGACTTTAACTGTCAAGAGCTCAGACTTAACCCAGGCCTGACTCCAAAGCCTATACTCTGAATCACCAAGCGAGACCTATTTTAAAGGTGACCAGGTCGTGAGATATGATCTCGGCACGGACCCTTCTTCCGGATAACAAGAGAGCAGGTAGGTAGGCGGGTACTCCGTGTCCGCGCATGCCCAGACTCCGCCCAGCGCCCGGGCAGGCCACCCCGAGCCCCTTAACTGCGCAGGCGCTCTCACTCAGAAAGGCCGCTGGGTGCGGGGAGCGCAGAGGCGGTGCAGGGCGGCTGGCTCGCCTCGGCGTGCAGTGCGCGTGCGTGGAGCTGGGAGCTAGGTCCTCGGAGTGGGTCGGAGATGGCGGCGGCCGACGGGGCTTTGCCGGAGGCGGCGGCTTTAGAGCAACCCGCGGAGCTGCCTGCCTTGGTGCGGGCGAGTATCGAGCGGAAGCGGCAGCGGGCATTGATGCTGCGCCAGGCCCGGCTGGCTGCCCGGCCCTACTCGGCGACGGCGGCTGCGGCTACTGGAGGTTTGGGCCGCGTCCGCGGTTTCCCCTTCCCTCTCCCCGCCTCCCCGGTCCCCAGACTGGCTCGTGCGAGCCGAGTCCCGGGGCCCGGGGGTCGCGTCAACTCCGCTGGCGTATGTGTGCAGATTCTCCCCCAGTGGGAGAGGGAATCCGCCCAGCCAGCCGCCTTGTCAAAGCGTCCTGTCCACGACCACAGAGCGTTCCTCGGTCGCACCCGGGCCTCCTGACCCCCAGCCCCGGGCCTTCTTCGCTGCACCTCGGCTGCTCAGCTTCGATTTTTCGTTTAGGGATGCAGCCGCCCCCGCCGGGAGGTGTCAGCCACTGCCAGGTGTCAGGGCCTCAGCTGTCCCGGAAAGAGGAGTTAGACTAGTTCTTGATTCTGGCCTCTATACCTAGAACTAGTTGATGGAAGAGGCAGATCTTGGTGTTTGTTAGGGAGAGCTTTCAACAATTAGAGTTGCCAAAAGTGCAATGGATTGCTTCTCATGAGCTTCCCGTTACTAGAAGCGCTCAAATAGGAACTGGAAGAACGCTTACTTATGTGAAGTAGAGGAGATTCATCAATCAGAATCTCCTACTCAGCAATCAGAAGAAGGGACTGGATAGTAAACCTTTAAGATTCTAATCCATAGATTCCATGAGTCTATTTCTTGGACATGTGACCTCTGCGATTTCTTGGCAAAAACTAGATGCTCAAAACGTGTTTATTGATTGAAGTAAATTAAGGACTGATCTCTCATTGCAGATTATTCTCTTACAGAATTTGCCACTGGGGTCAACTAATAATCTTTAACAGGATACTTAAAATATAGTTTGGTTGACAGGCAGTTCTTCAGGGTTACCTCTATAACATGAAGTACTTGTGTTCCTAAAGCTCTATACTGCCCTTTGTCGAGCACAGTTTAGAGCTGTATTACTCTTTTTTATCAGCCAGATGTAGTGAGAGTGAGAAGAGTCTGAGGCTGGCAGCATGTCTTGATGTTCATACTAACACCGAAACTGCAAATTCCAGCTACTTTTGATGGTACTGGTCTCATCCTTTCTGCTTTATAGTGGTTACCTTTTATTCCTTTCTAAACTTGAGGCACGCTAGAGTCAGACAGAAAGTTCATTTGCACTGATTAATTCATAGTCATGATTCCATAAAGATTTCCAGATCTACGACATGGCTGTGGAACGGAAGGTGCAAAATAGCAAAAACTGACATTAAATTAAACTTTTGATCATGGAAAGCAAGGTAGAATGAACATTCTTTAAGATTTCTTAGGCAGTTCCCCAAGAACTGAACTGTATTGTAGCATTGTGTACAACCCACCATGTTTCAAGAGTTAGGTAAGTGCTGAGATTTTTATCTTTGTGACACTTTTATTTCATGGTACTATACAATTTTCTTTTTCTCTGTGTGCCATGACATATGCCATGAAAGACTGAAAAAACTTGCTTAGAATACGAAGAGTGGTGCTAAGGTCCTGGGGAAACAGCAAGGCATAGCAGCAGAGAGAAATCGGACTTTGTTTTGGGCATGAGTTAGCATTGTTTAGGATCCTGCTCAAGTCATGGGCTCGACTACTCCAGCTTTCCCTCTTCTTAATTCTCATTGTGTTTACTGTCATTCCATTCATTTACTTTGCTATTTATATTACATATTCTGGTAGGTTCATTCATTTCTATCCATCCAGTTGGTACTCATGGAATGTTTACTATTTGTCAGAAGTATACAAGTAAAGGCACTCAGTCTAATGAAGGGATACAGAGAGATGAACAGGCATTATAGTGTGAGAATTGCTGTTAACAGTGGAAACAAGCTTATAATCTAATCCTTTCATTTAATAGAGGGAGAAATTGAGGCCAGAGAAGGGGAGTGACCGTAGCAGAATAAAACATATTAATCTGTCTTATTTTAATAAATGGAGGTGTAACATACTGTAAAATGTACTCATCTGAATTTTACCTATGTGAATGCTTGTGTAAACACCATAGTGATCAAGACATGTACACTTCCAGAACCTTAGAAGTTTTCCTATTGTGCCTTCCTAGTCGGTGTCCACTCTCTACTCTCAGAAGTAATACTCTTCTGACCATTTGATTGGTATTACCTATTTCCAAACTTCATGTACATTGAGTCATACAGTATCTGGCTTTTTTTGCGCAACATAGTATCTGAGGGATTCACACATTTTGTTGCATGCATTGGTAGTTTGTGCGTTTAGATGTTGTATAGATTCTTTTGTATTATGCCACAATTTTTTCCATTTTCCTTTTGGTGGCTATTTGGGTTGTTTCCACTTTGGGGCTGTTATGAATGAAACCTCTGTACACATTCTTTTTTATGTATTTTAGTGGACATACACACTCACTTCTCTTGTGTATATGCCTGGAGATGAAATTGCTGGGTCATAGGAGAGATGTAGTTATGTTAAGCTTTAGTAGATATTGCCAAACGGTGATTATATCAGTTTCCAATCTCACCAGCAAAATGGCAGTTCTGGTTGCTCCACATCCTCACACTTGGTATTGTCAGTCTTTTTCATTTTAGGCATTCTGGTGAGAGTCTAATGATACTTCATTATGGTTTTAATTTGTATTTTCCTAATGATTAGAGATAATGAGGACCTTTTCATGTGCTTTTTGGCCGTTTGGATATCCTCATTTGTGAAGTGCCTGTTCAAATCTTTTGACTGTTTTTAAAAGTTGGGTTGTCTTTTACTGACTTAGAGGATTTTATTATGTATTCTGAATGTGAGTCCTTTGTCAGATATGCATACGTTAGACCTCCATTTTCCAAGGTTTCACTTTCTGTGGCTTTAGTTACCCACAATCAACCATGGCCCAAAATATGAAACGGAAATTTCCGGGTGCACACGCGCGCGCACACACACACACAACGCACCCCACTGCTGGAGTTCTAGCTGAGATCACCTTGCATCTTTAGATAAATTTGTGAAGAATTGACGTTTTTATAATATTGAGGCTTAAAATCCATACACAGTGTATTTCTCCATTTAAGTCCTCTTTGATTTCTCTTAGTGTTTTGTAGTTTTCAGGGCAGAGGTTGTACACATCTCTTCCTAGGTTGTTATTTCTTAATTCTAATTGTAGATTCTTGTGGATATTTTACACACATAATTACATCATCTGTGAATAGATGCTGTTTTACTTCTTTCTTTTCATCCTTTATGCCTTTTTGGTTTTCTTGCTCTGTTAGACTAGCTGGGACCTTCAGTATAATGTTGAATAGAAGTAGTGATTGTGGACATCCTTGTGTTGTTTGAGATATATTGAATTCAAAGGAATTTTCTGTTTATGAACAAGGTAACATACAGGCTTACCTACTTCAATTGTTGACTGCTTTTACTTACTTTTGTAGGCATGGCTAATGTAAAAGCAGCCCCAAAGATAATTGACACAGGAGGAGGCTTCATTTTAGAAGAGGAAGAAGAAGAAGAACAGAAAATTGGAAAAGTTGTTCATCAACCAGGTAAAGTGAGTTTTTCAAAAATAAGTATCTAGATTGGTTATTTTGAGTAACATGCATAATTCTATGCAAAGTGATGCTAAATAATGCCATAACTACTTTAATCAGTGAGTACATTATCTTTATAAAAGTGATAAAGTTTGGCAGTTTTGCTAGTAGATTAAAAAAACAATCAAAGAAACAGCCATGCATATGGAAATGATTATTTAACTTGTGGCTGATGTACTTAGGGGTTGCTGCTCTCTGTTGTTTTATAATAGGCAGGGTTAGCCAGTATATTGATTGGTAGAATAAATACTCAAAATTATCTTGATAGGCTGAAGTGAGGCACCAGAATCCAAGAGATAACATTTAGGACATTCTTTTATTTATCTGTGGAGAAAGAAAGCAGCTTACAAAGTATAAGATAGACCAGCATAAAAAGAAGGATGTAACTATGATCTAAGGTTAGTGCTTTGGTAAATCACTTATATGTACACATATCTTCACAGTGAGGGTACTTTCACACTCTTTGGGAAAAAGATAGAAACACTTTATTTGTTCATAAGTTTGGCAGCCAACAGTGCAATATAACAGCTATTTAAAAAAAAAACAAAAAACAGACCTATTCCAGTCTTTAGTTGCAGCTACAGAAGTGTTGTGCATTCATCAATGTAAGTGGTTGCCCTGCTTTGATCTATGTGTGTCTATATTGTTGTTTGCAGAAGCTGAGACTTGACGGATTAAAATATTTGTTTTTATTTGCATCAGGGACTGGTTTTGTGGAAGACAAAACCCAGGGTGGGGTTGGGGGGTGGCTGGGGATGGTTTCAGGATGATTCAAGCATATTACATTTTATTGTGTACTTTATTTCCATTATTATTACATTGTAATATATAATGAAATAATTACACAACTCTTGCTTATGGTAGACTGCCAGTTTCTGAGTGGTAAATGTAAAAGGGAGTGACAGTTTGAAAATTATCATTGTGTTTATTTAGGAATTCCCATTATAAAGAATATTTTAAATTAGAAAACTGCACATTTTAAATGTTTTGATTAATAATGCTATGTAATAGCTTCCTAATTGGTATTTCTACCACACTTTCTCTTCATTCTAATGCATCCTGGTAAATTTTTCAAAGATACCACTTTGACTATCACTAGCCTTGTTCCAAAATTTTTAGTTTTCCTTTTGTCTATAGATATGCTTCTCTAATATTCTACAAAAAAAGCATGATTTTTTTGTTTGTTTGTTTTCTTAAAGTTTGGAGATTAGTGTGTTATAACGAAGGAGGTAAGGGAAGGCAGTGATAGGAATATTTTGAAACAAACAATTAATGACATAATGACAATTCCCCTTTTCTTTTTTTTTTCTTTGAGACAGAGTTTCACTCTCGTTGCCCAGGCTGGAGTGCAATGGTGCAATCTCGGCTCACCGCAACCTCTGCCTCCTGGGTTCAAGCGATTCTCCTGCCTCAGCCTCCCGAGTAGCTGGGATTATAGGCATGCACCACCAGGCCCAGCTAATTTTGTACTTTTAGTAGAGACGGGGTTTCTCCATGTTGGTCAGCTGGTCTTGAGCACCCAATCTCAGGTGATCCACCCTCCTCGGCCTCCCAAAGTGCTGGGATTACAGGCGTGAGCCACTGCACCTGGCCGACAACTCCTTTTTTCTTCTTGTTGGAAATTGTGGCAGTTCTGAGAGTTGGAGCATTCAGCCTAAAGACTTCTTAGTAAAATTTATTTATTTACACACATATATATATACATATATATATATATTTATTTAGAAAGAGCCTTGCTCTGTAGCCAGCCTGGAGTGCAGTGGCATGATCTTGGCTTACTGCAACCTCCACCTCCTGGGTTCAAGCGATTCTCTCACCTCAGCCTCCCAAGTAGCTGGGACTACAGGCACACACTACCATGCCTGGCTAATTTTTTTTGTTTTTGTTTTTGAGACGGAGTTTCACTCTTGTTGCCCAGGCTGGAATGCAGTGGGGCAATCTTGGCTTGCTGCAACCTCCACCTCATGGGCACAAGCGATTCTCCTGCCTCAGCCTCCAGAGTAGCTGGAATTACAGCTGCCTGCCACCCAGCTAATTGACACCTGGCTAATTTTTGGATTTTTTTTGTAGAGACAGGGCTTTGCCATGTTGACCAGGCTGGTGTCGAACTCCTGGACTCAAGTGATCCACCCACCTTGGCCTCCCAAAGTGCTGGGATTATAGGTGTGAGCCACTGTGCCAGCCTTACTAATAAAATTTAAAGACTTGCTGGGAGAAACAGTTCTTACAGGATTAAGTTCCATAGCTAGGCATTTGAAGTCCTTAAATAATCTAGCTTTACTTACCTAGAGTGGTTTTTCTGTGCTGGGAGTTGAGGATACATGGCTGAATACAGCCTCTCCCCTTAAAAGAGTTTATAATCCACAAGGTGAGACAGTTGAAGAAGCTATTTGCTTTGTTGGTAGGGGGTAGAATGGAGGGAGAAAAAATTTTTTCCGTTTGGAAGTGAATTCTGTTGTTGTCTCTCTTCTATTACCATGCTGTTTATTGCTTTTTCTTGTGCAATGTTGGTGCCCTGTCTGTAAGCAGATCCCTTTTTGCCCTACCACTCTGGGACTAATCTCTTTTGTACTTTCAGCAGTGCTGTGGTGGGCAGAATAATGGCCCCCAAAGATGTCCATGCCTTAATCACCCTGGAACCTGTGAATATATTATCCTTATCATAGCAAAAAGGACTTTGCAGATATGATTAAGGTTAAGACCTTGACATAGGGAGAATATCCTGGGTTATTCAGGTAGACCCAATGTAAGCACACAAGTTTCCTTAAAAGTGGAAGAGGGGCCGGGCACAGTGGCTCACGCCTGTAATCCCAGCACTCTGGGAGGCCAAGGCAGGTGGATCACCTGCGGTCAGGAGTTCAAGACCAACCTGGCCAACATGGCGAAACTCTGTCTCTATTAAAAATACAAAAATTAGGGCTGGGTGCAGTGGCTCATGCCTGTAATCCCAGCACTTTGGGAGGCTGAGGTGGGTGGATCACAAGGTCAGGAGATCGAGACCAGCCTGGCCAACATGGTAAAACCCCATCTCTACTAAAAATACAAGAATTAACTGGGCATGGTGGTGCGTGCCTGTAATCCCAGCTACTTGGGAGGCTGAGGCAGCAGAATCACTTGAACCCAGGAGATGGAGGTTGCAGTGAGCTGAGATTGCGCCACTGCACTAAAACCTGAGCAACAGAGCGAGATTCCATCTCAAAAAACAAAACAAAACAAAAACAAAAATTATCCGGGCATGGTGGCGTGCACCTGTAATCCCAGCTACTTGGGAGGCTAAGGCAGGAGAATCGCTTGAACCCGAGAGGTGGAGGTTACACTGAGCTGAGATCGTGCCACTGCACTCCAGCCTGGGTGGCAGAGCAAGACTCCATTTCAAAAAAACAGAAAAAGTAGAAGAGGAAAGCCAAGAGTCGGAGGGACATGTGATTATGGAAGAAGTGGGTGATGCCATGTGAGAAGCCACCATTGCTGGCTATGAAGATGGAGGAAGGGGTCATGAGTCAAGGAATGCAGGCAGCCTATAGAAGCTGGAAAAGGCAAGGAGATGGATTCTTGCCTAGAGCCTCCAGAAAGGAACACAGCCCTGCCAACACCTTGATTTTAGCCTACTGAGACCCATGTCAGAATAAACTAGAGATCCGTGTGATAATAAATGTGTGTTGTTTTAAGTCACTCTGTCTGTGGTAGTTTCTTATAACTAATGTAGCACTAATACAAGTACCTTGTACATGGCTGGGATTCAGAAATACTTGTGGAATTGCTACGTTTTTTTCTTTATGTTACTTTTCTTTTTTCCTCTTTAATTTTTTTTTTTTAGATAAACATAATCAAGGTCTTATTTTGTCTTTTACTTAAATGTATTTATGTCAGGCATCGCATACATGCTGATAAGCTAATAAAATAGAGGAAAATATATTGTTCTAGTCATAAAAAAGGAAACTTAAAGAGTTCATTTTCCTTTTCTTAGGACCTGTTATGGAATTTGATTATGTAATATGCGAAGAATGTGGGAAAGAATTTATGGATTCTTATCTTATGAACCACTTTGATTTGCCAACTTGTGATAACTGCAGGTACTTATTTTAGATGGTGTTCTTAATTGCTAATGTTTATGTGTAGGTTTAGGGCAAAACAAGTTATATCTGTTTGGATTTGATATTTTCTTAGTAATTATGAATTTCATTTTGGGTGTTTCCTAAAATTTCTATGGTTTCTATTTTGCCAAATACAGTAAATCTGTGCTTATTAAAGCTTATGATATACCCCATAAAATAGGAAGGATGCTGATGGTTCTGCCATAGAAATTTCCTTTTCTTTTTCTGCTGGCCTGTTTTTTTTTGTTTTTGTTTTTTAACGTCTCTCAGTGGCAGGCTGCTACCCCTTCTCTTCACCCAGCCCTAATGATCCCTCTATTTCTTAATTATTCCAGGGTGTGTTACATCTTGGTCAGAGGAGTGGGGCCTTCAGTGAAAGGACAGTAGCTCCGAATACCTTTTTCATTCATCTTTTGCTACCCTCATAAAGAGAATAGATGAGGAAGAACTATATTCTTCCATTCTTTTTCTTCTTATAGACTTTATCCTTTTTTTTATATCACCCAGAATAACCTTTCTCACTTCACGTGGTTCTCCTATCACTACTGTTTACTCAGCCAAATGCTGTGTTGATATCTTTTGAACATTGAAGGTCCTATCTTGGAATCTTAGTTGGCCCTCTTACCTGTTCCCTGTGCTTACTTTGTCCCTACAGTCCTAAATCAACTCCTCACCTGCCTGAAGGATCTGCCCTTTCAGAGTCCCTGCTGCAGACATTGGGAGCCATCATGATTGGCTTGTTGCTGAGCGGAATCCTCGGTAGATAGAGAGGGAGATGTGGTCCCTGGTCTCATGATCAGATATATGGCTGGGAATGCTCTGGCACCACAGCTGGAACTATAGATTACAAACTCATTTCCCACCGACACAGTGGTTAAAGTCCACAGTATTGTTGTCATTCTTAAAGGCCAGTATAGCTTTTGGGAACTGAAACACTACATAGAATTTTATTTCCAAGAGAAAATGGAAGCAACTCTTGTGCCAGTTTAAAGAAAGTTGTGAATATATTACCTTGCCATAGCAAAAGGACTTTGCAGATATGATTAAGGTTAAAGACCTCGAGATGGGGAGATTATCCTGGGTTATCCAGGTAGACCGAATACAAGCACAAGAGCTTTCTTAGAAGTGGAAGAGGAAAGCTGAGAGTCAGAGGGACATGCGATTAGTGAAGAAGTGAGTGATGCAATGTGAGAAGCCATCATCACTGGCTGTCAAAGTGGAAGGAGGGGGTCATGTGTTCAGGAATGCAGGTGGCCTCTAGAAACTAGAAAAGGCAAGGAGATGGATTTTTACCTAGTGCCTCCAGAAAGGAACGTGGTCCTGCCAACACCTTGAAAAGTCTGGAAACATTACACTTTTATATTTAATCATAATCAGGAACACAGTCCTCCATTCTTTTTCAACATCGTCAAAGATGATAGTTTTAGTACCATATAGTCTACATGTCTCCTGTTAGTTTATACTTCTGAATTATTTAGCTTTTGTATAGCTCTTCCCAGTTTTAACTTTTATGTTTTTGTGATAGAATCCTCTGATAGAACCTTTGATTTCTCCCCTCCCTGATCTGTACCTGCTCTTTAGTGTTTACCATTTCAGTAAAGCCAGCTTTATTCACTGGCTATGTCTCCACTCTCCTGTGTGTATTAATTCCAAACCTGTTTGGCTCTAGGTTCACCATATCCTGAATTCATCGGCATCTCATCCTCTCCCACTGCTGCCTTAGTCTAGGCCACCATCAGCTCTTGCCTGGACCACTGCAGTAGTGTTCTAACTGGTCTCTCCCCCATTACCCCTTTCGCACCCCTAGGGTCTCCTTTTCATATAGTATTTTGCTCAGAACCTTCTAGTAGTTTCTAACCATTGTCTTCACCATTGCTTGCAAAGTCCTGACTGTCTCTGACTGTATCTCCCACCACTCCTCACCATCGCTTACTTCAGGTCTTCTAGTTACACTGGTCCTCTTGCTGTAAGCTCTCTGCAAAATACACCCCTGCCCTAGAGCCTTTTCCCTTGCTGTTCCCTTTGCTAGGAATGTTTTTTTCTCTAGATAATGTAACTTACCAGAATAAGTAAAAGATAAAGTATTTTTCTGTTAGAATTCTTATGTTGCTAATTTAACCATGAGAGTTGCAGGAAAAAGTATTTTATATGTCCTTTTTGCTGTGTGTGCCCCTAAGTTGCTGGGCTATTTGCAAACTTAGCTTATTTAAAATAACTAATTTATATAATGGACTTAATCTGTTTTCAGAGATGCTGATGATAAACACAAGCTTATAACCAAAACAGAGGCAAAACAAGAATATCTTCTGAAAGACTGTGATTTAGAAAAAAGAGAGCCACCTCTTAAATTTATTGTGAAGAAGAATCCACATCATTCACAATGGGGTGATATGAAACTCTACTTAAAGTTACAGGTCTCTAATAAGTTGTATTTATTATTTTTCACTCTGGTAAATTCTTAATAACAAACTAGTCATAATTAGTTTGGCTTTTGCTTACAGAGTGTGGAAGAACTCTTTTCCCTAGTTTTGCATATGCTTCACAGTCATGTATAATGACATTTAATAACATGTTTTCTCATTTTGCTTTTTTTTTTTTTTTTTTCCAAACAATAAGGTCTCACTCTGTCACTCAGGCTGGAGTGCAGTGGTCAGATCATGGCTCACTGCAGCCTTGACCTCCCGGGCTCAGGTAATCCTTCCACCTCAGCCTTCTGAGTAGCACCTGGCTAGTTTTTTGTATTTTTTGTAGAGATGGGGTTTTACCATATTGCCCAGGCTGGTCTCGAACTCCAGGGCTCAAGTGATCCTCCTGCTTTGGCCTCGCAAAGTGCTGGGATTACAGGCATGAGCCGCCACGCCTGGCCTCATTTTGCTTCTAATATGGCACTTTGAAACAAACCTGTTGCTATTGGGTGATGTTAAGAGTACAATTTGGAAACTAAAAAAGGTTGGAATGGGAGTCAGGCCCTGTTTCCTTACCCTCTTTCACCTCCATCTCCCACCAAAAAAGAAATATTTAAAAAAAAAGAAAAATTTCAGGAATTTCATAAATACCTAAAATCTAACTCTACCCATCTGGAATGCTAGCGAGTGTCCATATAGCTCTATAATCTCAGAGCAGATCGTCTCAACTCCACTTGCTGCAGATGGGTTATAGGTGTGCCAAGACGGTGATCCACTTAGTGGCTAGGACTGCTAGTGCCCAGGCCAGTTTCTGAGTCACAAGCAGCCTCCTGTATCTACCTCAGAGTGGTACAAATATTGTAATATTCTTTTTGTGCTGTTAGCTTAAAATGTTGGGAGGCATTGCTTTAGAGCACAGTTTGAATATATACTATACTAGAAAATCCCATATCTCCAAATAAAATTAAGAAGCCATATTGTAAAACAAAACGTGTACTGAATTTCATTAAATACTAAGATTCTGTTGATTAGAACATTCACTATTGTTTTATGTACCATTAAATATTTTTAAATGCCGCTGATTAAAATCAACATACGCTTTCTTATTGCTTGATGCTTTTATTTTATACTTGGTGAAATAGTGCCATTAGACTTTATTATAGTTTGTCATATATCACGACTTTTGCACACATAAAAGAGAAAATGCAAGTGCAAAAGACTTATGAAGGTATTCCTAAACTTTACATTCAGAGTCCAATTCTTCTGCACCACTTTTTGACTCAGAGTTGTTAAAGTACCATTAAGTGCATTGGTGATGCAGCATTTTCAGGGATGTTAAATTGCGGAAAACGTGATGTCTCAGAATATACGAAATATGAGTATATCACTTGATTATGTTAAATTTGAGTTTGGCTACGCTGATTAATATTACGGTCCTTTTAACATATTGTGAGAGGTATCCTGAGCATAATTCTTAGTGTGTAAATTCTCTTAAAATCTAAGTAAATACTATAAAGAGTAAAGGTATATAATGTAAAGTTTTAAAAGTAGAATGAAGACTTTTTACATCACTTGGTACCAAAATTAAAAAAAATATATATCCTGCAGATCAGAAGTCAAGTCGATAGAGACAATTATTGATCTTGAAGGAGATGAGTAGTAGTAATGGGTAATTTCCTGCGGTTGGAGATTTTTGGAGATGACCTCATATTTAGGTCTGATGTGGCTAATCTGTCAACAAACTGTTTCTTTGGTGAGCCCACCACAGTTGATCAAACTCACTGACCACGTGTACTTTTGATTCCTGTGACAATACAGTCAGGACAACTTTTCTATTTATAATCTAATTCAGCATACGTTTACTGACAGTTTCATAGGTTTAGACAGATGTTTTATTAGAGTTGTTTCTGATCATTAATATTTAAAATCTTTAAATTTCTAACTTGAGTTAGATCATTCTTTGGTACCTTTGGATTTGACAGTTAGAACTATAATATTTCGCAAGTCTGAATCACAACTTATTTAAATATGGATTTTGTGTTGTAGATTGTGAAGAGGTCTCTTGAAGTTTGGGGTAGTCAAGAAGCATTAGAAGAAGCAAAGGAAGTCCGACAGGAAAACCGAGAAAAAATGAAACAGAAGAAATTTGATAAAAAAGTAAAAGGTAGATGGCCACATTTTATATCGTGAAGGATTGTGTTTTACCATTTTGCAAAAAGCCTTTAACTAGATTCTTCCTGTTTAATGTCACCAATAGATTGGAATGTGTTTTTTAGAGGTTGAAAAAAATGAAAGTTTGCCCTCAGTATGTTGGTCTTCAAGGCACTAAGCTCAAACCTCACAGTACGACATTTCTGAAAAGGATGTACGTCATCATCTTAAAGTGAATCATGTTTTTATATAGGAAAAATGTGAGGATCAGGAGTGGTATCACTGGTCAAGGATTTGGCATCAATTAAATCTTAAGTATGATCAACAGGTGTGTTATAAAAAACACACCTACCAACAATCCCCTCTAATTGCTTAAAATGAAAAGCCATGCCCTAAGTCTTAGTCATCTAATTCAGCAGCTAGAAGGAACTTTTATTTTATATATGACCAAAAGACCCAGAAAGGTGGAGTGACTTGTTACATAGTTATTGGCAGAGTTGGGACTGGAAGCAGGCTTTTTTGACTGAAAGTCTCCATGAAGTAGTCATTTCTCTATCCATGCATCTGTCTTTGCATGCATTCCCTTGTCCATCTATCGCTGCATTAATTTGTCCCTGTTATCCATCCAGGTATGTATGTCTGTTAAGTCTGTCTGTATGTTCATCCATCCATCCATCCATCCATCCATCAATGCATCCAGTATTTACTAAGTGTCAACTATGTGCCAGGCACTGTGCTAACATAAATTCTGGAGTCAGAGTTTGTCAGGAGAGAAACTTAAAATTGTGCAAGTGTGCTAGGTACCATGATAGTGATGAACGTGCGGTGCTGCAGGAGCACAGAGGTCACTTTGTGCTCTATCACAGAATCCCTAAGAGTCTTAAAAAAGGAAACATACATGTTCTTCATGCAGTAATTATGCAGAGTCCCACTGTAGTGTACAGTGTGTAGAGATAACACATACTTTATGTATATATTCGGTTTGATATATATACTAAATTAATTCATTGAAAGTGAATGTCCTATCCATATAATTTTGCTCATGTTTTTAGGATTCATAAGTGGTTTTGGAGAGTGAATAAGATAAGGTCAGATGTCTTAAAAACAAAAAAGCAAAACCAAAAATTGAATGTAAGCCTTCCTTGTTGTGAGGAACACAAGTTGTTGTAATCCTTCTCATTGTGAGGATTTGTTTTTCCTTTGTCATTACAAGTGTAATTCAGTTACAGTGCAGAAAAGAGAATTACAAAGAGCTCTTATTGCATGATTTTCTACTCAGAGACAATCATCAGCAACATTTTAATTTTTGCTCTTCCTGTTCTTTTCTATCCTAAGATCCTTACATTTTTTTTTAAAATAAAAATGGAAGCACTATTTGACACGAAGTTAAGCAACTCCATGATCAACATCCTTATACACATCTTTTTATATAGTTACTTAGCAATTCCTGAATCACAAGGTAAGGCACACATTCATGGCTTTGTAGAGAGGTTTCCTGTAATAAGCTGTGCCATGTAAGAGCATTTCATTAAAGAACCTTCCCAAAATTAGCCACTGCTGTATTGAGAGGATTTGGAAAGAGTTCTGATGTTTTTGGCCCTTTAATCTTTTCAGTGCTTTACACCAGTCCTTCCTCTGTAGTAGCAAGGAGAACCTTGAAAGATAAAGTAGTGAAAAGGCATTTTAAGAGGTGCGAAAGGGAGGACAGAGTGATAGATTAGTTATATACTAGCCTAGGGTTTTTTGTTAACTCCAGCTACCTGAAATCACCTCAACTCTTACCTCTTTGCTGCCTCCTTAAACCATTTCCAGGTGGTATTTTGGTGCAGATAATAATACATGGATAAAATAATAAGTATTAATTAAAAACCTGTATCTGCAAAGTGATGAAATATTTTTTAAAACGAGAGCTGTCTGTACTTTCTTAGATACTAATTCTGTAATTTGGTCAGTGTCATCTAATGGTAACTAAATTCCTGTAATTTGACAAAGAGATTGAAAGATGATGGCATCCATTTCATCACATGCTTTTTTAAATAAGAATTCTATGTGGTATATATATTAGTAGTATGAACAGAACTCTTAAAGATTTAGTTTTCACTGGTATTACTTTTTAAAGAAATATAAACTTTAATATAATTAGCTTTTTTTCTCATTGCATTAAATTGCTGCTGTTAATCACCAGATAAGCTACTGTCAATTGTCCTCATTTTCGAAGAGTTTGAATTTGCCCTGAAGTTTTTCATAGAGTTAGACCTCTTGGGTCTGGTTTCTTTTTCAGTTCGCTTCTTATTTGAATGAAGGATGTCTTTTGAGGACATTTTCCAAAGTGGTTACATGAGTGATATATTTTCCAAGTCTCTGTAAATAGAAATGTTTTACTGCTTTTGTGCATATGAATAGCTAAGTTCTGTAACATTACTCCACTGTCTTCTGGTGTTTAATGTGCAGAGAGGTCAGTGTGATGCCTTCTTTAATTATGGCTTCTTGTTGATTTACTTTAGAGGTTGTTCCCGCCTTCCTGAATAGGCCACAAAGGGCTGAGATTGGAGTAGACACTGTAGAGATTAGACACAAGGAGCTTACTGTGCAGTTTTCTCAGAAGGCTCAGAACAGAGAGGAATAAAAGCAAGTCTAAAAGTATTTTAGTTGAAAAGAAATTGGAACCTGGTTCCTCTTGGTCTTCTGATTTTGATCCACAAAGAAGCTGACACAGTTTACTTCTTTATGGGAAGGTAAGAGATTATATTTACCTGCTTTGAGAATATGATCTTCTACTTTAGCAGTTTGAGAATTGATCTTACTACCAAAAAGAATTTGTTTAAATAGTATAAGGTGTGTATAGATAGATAAAAATAAGGTGAAAGACAAGAAAGTGTTTTCTTGTTACTGAATTCAAATTGTTACGGATTTTAGATACAAGGCAGAAACTGCTGTTCAGTTTTTTTAACTGGTATCAAAACTCTGTATCAAAATATTCAAAGGACCGATTGAGAGTATTTGGAGAGTTCTTTTGAATTTGGCCTTTTAATCTTTTCAGTGCCCTACACCAGTCCTTCCTCTCTTCCAGTAGCAAGGAGAGCCTTGAAGGATAAAGTAGTGAACAGGCATCTTAAGGAGTGTGAAAGAGAGGACTGTTATACATTACAGAAATCAGTTATACATTATAGAAATGTTTTGATTTCAAAACTTCAGGATGCACAGGCCTTAATATTAGATGGGAACGTTCAGCTGGTTCAAATATACAGAACGTTTTGGGTTTGCATGTCTACTCTATAAATAAGGTAGAGATAAGGCATTTCTTTAGTTATACCAGCTTTCTCTTATTCCGTACTGGTAGAGGTTACCCTTCTAAAAAAAGGAAAATAAATTCATTTTCATTATTTATTACTATGTACTTTCCTCCCAAAAGAGGTAGGTAAGAAATCTCTTATGGGGGTCCCAAGTTTGTGGACATTGTACATTGTGGGCCTGTGGTTATATTTATGACTCTGGAGTCATCTCTCAAGAGAGTTTGGGAGACTCAGTTCTCTGTTACTCTGCTTTAGTTTATGGAGGACTAAAGAAGACCAAAGCATCATATTGTCATTGTGTCTTTTTCCTTGTAATTTTTTTTCCTCCTGTTAACAAGGGGCACCATGAGTCAATACTTACTGTCCTACCATAAAGTATTTAGAAGTATCTTGTCTCTCTCAGCTAGTTGTCTTTTAAATTTACCTCAGAAGCAGCATTGGGTTTCCATGAATACAGACCACCTCTTTTGCAAAACCAAGATGTTAAACTGAATACAAGTTTTAGATTGGTATAAAATAACATTTTCATTTAAAAAAGGATTTAGAAGAATTTTTTCGTCTGTAAAAAGTATAAGCAGTCCCTGAATATATCAGTAACAAGACTGGTTACATTGAAAATTGTTATAAATTTCCATGAAAGGCAGTCCTTAGTTAATAGCTTCCAGCATTGTGAAATTCTAGGCCAATGGAACTAGGAGGTTGGAACGTGGTAAACCACTGTTTTGTCTCCAGCTTCAATTAGGCCTTCAGTACTGCGTAGGACCTGCACCCACCCCAGGTTTCCTCAGCTCCCCCAAAGTCGATTTCAGACCTACAGACCTTTTTTCACTCTTCTAAAGCCTTACCTTGTTTTTAAAACTACCTCCTTCTCATTCTCAGCAGTAGGTAGTTGATTTCTGCTTTCCTAAGTTTTAAGTTGTTAAATGAAGTAATGTGAAAAAAGTATTAATCTTAAATTTTTTTATTTACCTGATGTTGACATTTGCCATATTTACTTTTTCTTTCACACACACATATTTTGCCAAGCCATTTAAGTTGCAGACATTGTGATTCTTATAAACACTTCAGCATGTTTCTCCTCAGAACAATGGCATTCGGCTGGGAGCAGTGGCTTATGCCTGTAATCCCAACACTTCAGGAGGCCGAGGCGGTTAGATCACCTGAGGCCAGGAGTTTGAGACCAGCCTGGCCAACATGGTGAAACCTTGTCTCTACTAAAAATACAAAAATTAGCTGGGCATGATGGTGTGTGCCTGTAGTCCCAGCCACTCAGGAGGCTGAGGCAAGAGAATTGCTTGAACCTGGGAAGTGGAGGTTGCAGTGAGCTGAGATCCCCCCATTGCACTCCAGCTTGGGCAACAAGAGTGAAACCCTGTCTCAAAAAACAAAAAACAATGGTGTTCTTCTACATAGCTAAAGAACAACGATCATACTCAAGAAACTTAGCATTAATATAATGCTGCTATCTTGTGTATAATTTAATATTCTCCAGTTGTTTTGGTGTCCTTTACAGCTTTTTGTTGGATCCAGGTGTTATTCAAGGATGATGCATATTGATAGCTGCTTTTAAACTAGTCCCTCAGCCTTTTTTGTCTTTCACGACATTGACATTTTGCAGTGCCCAGGCCAGCTGCTGTTCAGTGTGTCCCTCCATTCAGATTTGTTAGCTGCTTGTTTCCTCAGTTAGACTCAGGTCGAATGTTTTTGGTAGGAATACTTTCAAGGTGATGTGTTTGAGCATTTATCAGTAGACACATGGTACCAGCTCTCTCTTTTAAGGGAGTGGTAGTTTGACTGCTTAGTTAAGGTGGTGTCTGCCAGGTTTTTCCATTGTAAAGGTACCCTTTATCCTTTGTAATTAGTGAGAAATCTAATACTATGTGAATATCTCATTCCTTACCTTTCACTCAGTGGTTTTAGTACACAGGGCTGAGTCTTACTTTAGTTATTATGGTGGATATAAATGGTGATTTTCTATTTCTTTCACTTTCTGTAATTGTTATTTGGCTTTTGGAAAGAAGAGCTTTTCTTCTCTTAAAAACTGATTTTTTTTTAAGCATCAGCTGGACTGATTGTTTCTTATTCTGAAGTCAGTGTATTATAGTCCATTCCAGTCATGATTCATTTTGGTGCTGAAATTGTCCAAAATTTGCCCAGTAGAATCCCCTTCAAGCTAGCTCCTGTCTTTTTAAACTATTTTGTTTGGAAATAATTTCAAACTTATAAAAAATTGCAAGGATAATAATACAAAGGGCCACTCATATATCCTTTTTCCAGATTACCTACTGTTAACACTTTATGCTATTTGCATCATTATTTGCATGCTCTTTCTATACATACACAGTATTTATTTTTTTCCGAACCATTTAAGACTAAGTTGTATACATCACCACCCTTTACCCTTAAGTATTACAGTGTATATTTCCTAATAGGGATATATTTTGTTACATAACCAAAGTATATTGTTAACTTGAGTAAATTTAACATTGATTTAGTATTTATGTCTAATCTGCCCTCCATATTCTAGTTTTGTTAGTTGATCTAATGTTCTTTTTAGTAATTCCTTTCTAGAACAGAATCCAGTCTAGGATTGGGTATTGGCTTTAGGAACCAAGTCTTTCTAAACTTTTCTGGGATATTTACACAGCTCGTATTTTTTATGACATTGACATTTTTGAAGAAAAGTCTGCTTCCCCTGCCCTGCCCTTCAAAACATGCTTCTCACTTGGGGCAGTTTCTGGTGTGTCCTGCTGGTTGGATGCAGGGTATGCATTTCAGGCCAGGGACAGTACGTAAGTGATGTGCTTTTCTCCGGGCCTCATTATCTGGAGGCACTGATGTCTATCAGCCCTCAGTGGTAATTCTGATTTTGATTTGATAAGCAAAAAGAAATTGTATCCCCCTAGATTTAGTGTCCATCCATTGATGGTGCTTGCTAGAACCAGTCTTTAGTATGATGGTTATAAGAACTGTCTTCTAATTCCAGCATTCCTTCTGCATTTAAGCAGTTGGCAGTCAGCATTCTGTAGCATCCTTTGCCCCATTTACTTATTATTGGTATGAATTCATTAATTTCTGTTTTTCTCCAGTGGCTTTGGTTCATTTCTGTCCTTACTTTGTTGCTCAAATGGTCTGATTTGGCCTAGTGACTAGCTTTTGTATCTTTTGACATGTCATTTCCTTACTTTTTTAATTTACTTATTTACTTTTGAGACCTAGTATCGCTCTGTCACCCAGGTTGGAGTGCAGTGGCGCGACCTCAGCTCACTGCAACCTTCACCTCCCAGGTTCATGCGATTCTCCTGTCTCAGCCTCCCAAGTAGCTGAGATTACAGGCATATGCCACCATGTCCAGCTAATTTTTGTGTTTTCAGTAGAGATGGGGTTTCACCATATTGGCCAAGCTGGTCTTGAACTCCTGACCTCAAGTGATCCACCTGCCTCGGCCTCCCAAAGTGCTAGAATTATAGGCGTGAGCCACCGTGCCCAGCCTTATGTCATCATTTCTTGAGCACTCCTTTCTGCTTTCTAGCACAACACATGTATCTGTATTTCTATGTCTCTGTCTATAAATATATGTAAACCTTGAGTTTACACTGATACATCCAGTTTTAAAATTTCATGGTTCATTTTAGTTTTACTTATACTGGCTTTTTGGATGATGAGAAACCTGGTGGCTCCCATGATCCTTAATATAGTGACTTGATCAAAGCCCTATGTGTGACTAATTCCCATTACTGTTGCTGCCTCCTCTTCTGGAGGGAGCCCTTTTTCTTGGGCTCTCTCACCCTCCTATGGATGCTTGCTTGCTCCATAGGACTGGATTGTTCAGAAAGGGAAAGAAGGGTAAAAAAAAAAAAAAAAAAACCCAAACCTATCCATTTTTAAATACTTCCTTATGTTCTGTTGTTTTTTTCTTTGAGACAGTCTCGCTCTGTCACCTAGGCTGGAGTGCAGTGGTGCAATCATGGCTCACTGCAGGCTCAAACTCCTCGGCTTAAGCGATCCTCCCACTTCAGCCTCCCGAGTAGCTGGGACTACAGGCTCATGTCACCGTGGCTAGCTAATTAAAAAAAATTTTTTAATTTTTTATTTTATTTTATTTTTTTTAAGAGATTGGGGTTTCACTGTGTTGCCCAGGCAGGTCTTGAACTCCCAGGCTCAGGTAATCCTCCCAAAGTGCTGGGATTACAGGCATGAGCCATTGCACCTGGCCCCGAATACTTTCTTACTTTCTGGCACAAATTTTTCTAGGAATGTCTAGTAAGTATTAAAGATATGGCTTTATTCTCACCATTATATAGCCTGACATACTAGCTGAAGAGTGGGGAGAAAAAGTCAAAGTCAATGTAAAACCTTAGGTTCAATTATGGCTAGACAGACAGACTTTTACTACAAGTATTTTTTTTTAGTATTCAGAAAATTTTTCTTTGGTACCTCTTTTTAAGTACACCTAATATTCAAATTAGGCAGAGAAGTTAGTTTAGCATGATTGCGTTGCAGTAAAATTTTGTAGGATTTTCAGTGGGATAAGGTGGCCAGATGTCTTACGTGAGAACCAAGTTGAAAAGCAGGTATTAGAATTCAAGTAGGCAACATCTTCCTTACGTTATCTGAAACCAGAGGGCATCTGTGGAGTTCTGGTTAGCATATCATTTTTTATTTAGAAAATATCCTAAGTAAAATTTAAAGGAAGGAGGGCATTCCAGATCTATATCTAGAAAAACCAAGGTCTTCAGAATATGAGAGGATACTGAAATAAATGAAGAGTTTGGATGAACATTTTTTCTTCCAGACCAAAAACTATCTAGAGGTATATGCACTAAAATAATGTCAAAGTACTTTTCATGCTAGAGGTATCCATCAACTATATAACCTTGAGCAACTTATAACTTCTCTGTGCCTTGGTTTTCTCATCTGTAAAATTGGAATAATTCTTCTTATCTTAAAGGGCTGTGAGGATTAAATGCATTTAAAGTGGTAAGAACACTGCATTATACATAGCCCTGTGTTTTCATCCTCATAATATAAAAGCTGAAAATAAGATTCAAGTAGTATTTTGATACTACTTATAGATCTAAAATGGATCAGGGAAAATATGTGATTACTTGGTGTATGTTATTTTTATAGCTGAGATTATACAAGACAGCTATCATACTCTCCCTTAGGTAATGCCACTGTCAAAGATAATGAAGAACTGGGTGGATCACTGGTGAGAATAGAAGTGTAAAGTGTTGCTTTTTATTAAAATATGATTTACTTGGTTGCTTTCAAAGAACCCAATATAATTTTCTTTGTAAAATGATTTTGACACGAAGTAGCAGAAAAAGCTCCAAACATTAGAATATGACCAGTGTCCTGGCTTCACAGTTAAACTATCTTTGCTCAGTTTCCCTACCTGCAAGATAAAGTGAAGTAAAATCAAAAGTCTATGGTTCTTTCCAGCTCTTAACATTCTGTGATTCTTATTTTTAGCCCTCTCCTAAAATAATGCTGTCATCTTATAAGAACTTCAATAGACTTGAGGTCTTATTGCACAAGCACTTTTTCTAAGATGAAAACATACCAGCATAGTGGTAGAGTTCTCTACTTTCTAGTTTTCTTGCAAAGCTTGACTTGATGCTTATTGATGTAGCTCCTAACAGGAACTTAAAAACACTCCTTTTTCTTAATTATTTCAGCTGACTCCTTTTCCTACTGTGGCATTCTGTTATCTGAAGTCAAACGTACCTGAATGTGTCCTATTGTGTTACTCAACTCACTTCTGAATATGGTTCTGTTTTGCATACCACCAACCCACATAACCATTTCTGAATCTCTTGTTTCACACTGCTCCAGTGACAACTTGATTCACAGGCCAAACTAGTGAGGTAAGAAAGTAAGTTTGCCAAGTTTGTATAATCAACTTTGTTATAAAATTAAGGTAAACTATATATGGTTTAAATACACATAGACACACACACATGTACATGGCTGAAAGCTTGACGGAGTTGGATTTTTGGATTCACCTGAATAGCACCACTGAAAAGATGACTTTAAATTTTTTTTTTCAGAATTGCGGCGAGCAGTAAGAAGCAGTGTGTGGAAAAGGGAGACGATTGTTCATCAACATGAGTATGGACCAGAAGAAAACCTAGAAGATGACATGTACCGTAAGACTTGTACTATGTGTGGCCATGAACTGACATATGAAAAAATGTGATTTTTTAGTTCAGTGACCTGTTTTATAGAATTTTATATTTAAATAAAGGAAATTTAGATTGGTCCTTTTCAAAATTCAAAAAAAAAAAAAAAACGCAACATCTTCATAGATGAATGAAACCCTTGTATAAGTAATACTTCAGTAATAATTATGTATGTTATGGCTTAAAAGCAAGTTTCAGTGAAGGTCACCTGGCCTGGTTGTGTGCAGAATGTCATGTCTGTGATTGCTTTCTTACAACAGAGATGGGAGCTGAGTGCTAGAGTAGGTGCAGAAGTGGTAGGTCAGCTACAAATTTGAGGACAAGATACCAAGGCAAACCCTAGATTGGGGTAGAGGGAAAAGGGTTCAACAAAGGCCGAACTGGATTCTTAACCAAGAAACAAATAATAGCAATGGTGGTGCACCACTGTACCCCAGGTTCTAGTCATGTGTTTTTTAGGACGATTTCTGTCTCCACGATGGTGGAAACAGTGGGGAACTACTGCTGGAAAAAGCCCTAATAGCAGAAATAAACATTGAGTTGTACGAGTCTGATCATGTTTTCTGTACTCTTGGGGCCTCTATTGTGGTACTTAACATTAGTCTAGATAGCTTTTTAAATGCTGGATTAAAATGGAAAAGAGCTGTTTTCATGGTTGACTATCTGATTGTTGATCAAAGAAGGCACTGATGTTTATTTTAAGTAGTGCTAACATTTACTGAGCATTTACCAACCAGGTGCCAGGCATGCACCTAAGTGCCTTAGGAGTATGTTAATTTAGTCCCGGGCTTGCTTCCATGCTGCTTTCAGACTTCTAAGGAAAGGAAGTGACAACCTAGTCTCACATCACCGCAGGCATCTGCATCAACTTTAGTGAAATTTTCCTGTATCTTGTCAAAAGAATTATTGGGTCTATGCATTATTTTTTGACAAAAACAAATTCCAGTTAGTTAAAATAACCTGATATTTTCAAATTGTTTGACATGACATTTTATCCTACTGTACAAATAGAATAGGAAGTTTAAACATTTCCATTTTTTTTTCTTTAGTGGAGATTATGCTTGGAGAAAGGCTAAGTCAAAACAAGTCATGTCCAAATAATTCAGACTACACAGAAATGTTTGTGTATTTTTCAAGTTTGATTTTTTTTAAACACCTTCACACTCAATGACTAATAAGTGCTATGCTAAATATTACAGCTTAGTAAAAATTGATTCTGAATGGGCAGCAAGATGTCTCTGGGGAAAAAAGCTTTCAGCTTGATGACAACAGAATAACTAGGGGTTCAGGTTGTTGTAAAAGCATTATCAGGGGGAAAAGGAGCTTTTGGGCCAACTGGATCTAGGTTCAAATTCCACTTACTAGCTGTGGACCCTGGGTAAATTACTCCAAAAGCCTGTTTTTATCTGTAAAGAGGGCGTAATCATCTCAAAGGACTGTTTGAAGTAGTTAATAGGGTGAACCTATAGCACCTGGCACATAATAACCACTAGTTAATGAGCATGTATTACCAAGGCCACTATATTACAGAAAATAGATTTGTCTAGTTAAGGGATGCTTCTATTCACCCTCTACACCCTTATCAGTTTAAGACAATCCTGGTATCCAGACATCACTAACAGCTAAACCTGCTCTACATAGGTTGGCAAGGTCCCTTCCTCATCTTTCATTTAAATTAGGAAAACAGTATGTTTACTTTGACAAAAGCATGTTAAATTGCACCAGCACAATTTAACAGAATATTTATTGCAAGGTATGATGTACAGTGACATGCCATCTTTTGTCTGTATGAACTTCATTACTGGGGACAGCAACTGTTGTTGAATGTTTGCTCTTACACCTTTATTTCTTCAAAACTCAATTCCTAGTTCAATTTTTCCATACACTAAAGCTGCTAGACTGGGACAGAGCAGGGCCACATCAGCGAACAGCTGTTAAAAGCAACCATTATACATGAAGAGAGGACCAAGAGAAAAGAAATTAAAACCTACAAATTTCTCTAGAATGTGGATCAAACATAACTAGCCACACTTTTCAGTACATTGTGAAAAGATTACAAAGCAGTTTCGAGTCAAAGTTACCAATCCCTTAAAGGTTATCCTTTGGTTTTTTGAGACAGGAGTCATTTTAAACTACAGTTGACCCTTGAACAACATGGGGTTAGGGATGCTGACACCCCGCACAGTAAAAAATTTGCATATAACTTTTGACTCCCCCAAAACTTAACCACCAGTAGCCCACTGCTGACTTACCAATAACAAACAGTTGATTAACTCATTTTGTATGTCATATGCTATATATTTTTTTTCTTCTTTTTTGAGACAGAGCCTCGCTCCATCGCCCAGGCTGGAGTGCAGTGGCACAATCTTGGCTCACTGAAACCTCCACCTCCCGGGTTCAAGCAATTCTCCTGTCTCAGCCTCCCGAGTAGCTGGGACTACAGCCATGTACCTTCCACGCCTGGCTAAGTTTTTGTGTTTTTAGTAGAGACAGGGTTTCACTGTGTTAGCCAGGATGGTCTCAATCTCCTGTCCTTGTGATCTGCCTGCCTCAGCCTCCCAAAGTGCTGGGATTACAGGCGTGAGCCACTGCGCCCAGCCCATATGCTATATTCTTATGAAGCTAGAGAAAAGAAAATAAAATCATAAGAAAAAAATATATTTACTATTTAATAAGTAGAAGTGGATCATCATAAAGGTCTTCATCCTCATCATCTTCACGTTGAGCAGGCTGAGGAAGACAAGGGGCTGGTCTTGCCATCTCAGGGGTGGAAGAAAACCTGTGTGTAAGGAGACTCACACAGTTCAAACCCATGTTGTTCAAGGGTCAACTGTAATTATATATAATTACATAGTTTGTGCTGTGCTTAAGCAATGGGAAAGATAAACAGTATAAACAAAAATATTTAGCCAAGAACCTGGGTTTTAGTCCTTTAGTAACCAGCCATGCAACCTGGATTTTTCTGGATATTTTGTATTTTGTCTTAAATAGTATGGTATTTAAACATTCTAGGAATTCCCATTTATTAAGCAGACTACATTCTGTAGCCACTAAAATGTATGGTAAACCAAAGCGAAAATATATCAAAATATGCAAAACGCTTAATGCATCATAAACTTGGGATGTAATAAGAAAAAATTATACCTATTTTGTGCAAATGCACAACAACACTACCAGTAGTTGTAGGATTACTGGTAATTTTTTTCTAAGGTTTAATGAAAAAAGTCTAAAAATCCTCGAAATTTGGAATGTCAGACAATTCCTCATATTTGTGTATTATTTTACAAACTGCTGTCATCTTATTTCAGCATCAATACTATACAGGAAACAAGCTCAGGACTTCATAGTTTTTTGGATCAGGTTCCATATAAACAAAATCTAAACTCACATCTAATTCAGGGTACAGTTTCAGTCAATCTGACCACTTCTACATCCACTTTAGTATTCTGTAACTCACTACAAGACCTTGGACAAATAACCCCAAGGCTAGAGGAAGTGAGTAGATGCTCTAAGATAATGGTGACCAAACCTGGAATCACCTGGGGAAACTTTAAGGATTACTGAGGATGTCTGCGTTCCACCCCCAGACGGTGGTTTAAATTTCAAAATAACTTGAAAGATTCCCAGGTGATTTACATTAAGACAAATTTAAGAACTACTCTTCCAACTAGTAACACTTTTATTACTAACAAGTCGTGTCTTAAAGATACTACTTAAAAATACTTTGAAGATAAAATTTCAAATGGAGAACACCTTCAGTAAGAAACCACCAGTTTTAGAGTAGAGTGAGATGATAAATCATGAAATGCCAAAGTTTAAAAACCATACTTTTAGTTTTATTTCAGCCATGTTAATTCATCCCCGAGCTGTGAAAAGTTATGCTACTGGGTAGCTGGGTAAACCCATCAGTTCCATATATTATGTAAGGTTGACCTCTAGTGTTTCACATACCTCAAACCAATTATTTTGTGCCTTAAGGAGAAAAAAAATAACAAACTGATCACAGAGAAGTTGTATCTGTCACATATATAATATATCATGGTCATAGTCACATTACTGCCGTTAGGCAATTAAAAGTAATGCCATGTTCATTCACTGTCCTCTTCCCCTTTGTTTCCTTTAAGAAGTGAAAGGATACTACAAGAAAGCAAGCATTCAAACCATCAAAAAATAAGACAAATTATTTTAAGATATCAAAAAAAACCTTGACATGAGGAAAAAATGACCCTTAGGCCTGCAGGGCACAGAACTGCTGGAACACGGCCAAGATATGAGGGTCTAATTCAGCAGTGAAGAGAAGGTTCTCCAGGGTCACCATGTACTGCTGGATTATTTGGTGATGCTGTGGACACACAAAAGGGGGTAGTTAGGTCAGGAAAAAGCATATAAGCAATCCTGTTGAACATTTCCTTCAGCAGCCCACCCATGCTGCAGAATGATGAAAAGAGGAAGGGGGAAAAAAAGTGCTGATAGGAATAATGGACCCTTGAAAATCCCCAACATTAAAAAAATAATAAGGGAAATGAAAAAAATGGATGCTCAATAGCTTTTTAAAAAATCCAGTTCTTACCAACTTCTATGTAAACAGAATTCATGATTCAAGGCAGTGGCAGCAGTGCCTGCTTGCTATTACAGACTAGGCTCAGCTGGCTCTCTCCCCACTCAGGGCATAATACATTATAACTTTTTAAAAAGCAGCCAGATGGACTGACAGGAAGATAAACAGTCAGAAAATGAAATACTCTTGTCTATGTGTTCCTCTATAAGCCATGAATACACTCAGAGATTCTTATAGGACTAGAGACTGTTAAAGCTTTTAAAACTGGCAGTAACTATAAAATCAGAGGGAATTCCTATTTGGAGGCTCAAAGAATTGAACTTAGAGTGACTTCTACATTAATCATTCTTCTAGAATGAACAAATGAAGATTTAGGGGAGTAGTGTCCGAAGATACAATGAATTAGCTCCACTCTCCTATATACCTTTAACTTAAATCTAGGTGAGAATAGGTGCCGGCATTTTGCTTTTGCAGAGAGACCCTAGGGAGCTTACCTTGATTCTGTGGACAGTTTACCACCTGCACATTGGATAACATTGGCTTTTTAGGGACTTATAAATCCAATTACTGTCCTCTTGATATTTTTGTCCTCTACATTTTATATTACAGCTAGGATCCCCAGCATAGAAAATGACAATTAGGAGACTGGGCACCGTGGCTCACGCCTGTAATCCCAGCAGCACTTTGGGAGGCGGAGGCCTCCTGAGGTAAGGAGTTTGAGACTAGCCTGGCCAACATGGTGAAACTCTGTCCCTACTAAAAATACAAAAATCAGGCAGGAGTACTGACGGGTGCCTGTAATCCCAGCAATATGGGAGGCTGAGGCAGAAGAATTGCTTAAACCTAGGAGGTGGAGGTTGCAGTGAGCTGAGATCGTGTCACTGAACTCCAGCCTGGGCAACAGAGTGAGATGCCATCTCAAAAAAAAAAGGTGGGGCGGGGGGTTGTTGGGGGGGTGGCAATTAGGAATCTAAGTGGTACAGAATCAGTTTAAGCCTAAATATTCTGATGAGCAATGGTAGCAGCAAATGGATATGAACTAAAGGATCTAACAGGTACTATATAACCTCCTAACAAATTTGACAAGGATTTTTTTTAATGAAAAATCTTTGTGGCTGTGAATAGTGTTGTTTATTACCTAATTGAAGTTCCCCACATACCTGTAGGAAGATCTGCTGCAGCCTCTCTATACAGTTCTTATACCATGGTGTTAATACACTGGTCCCATCAGTTTCGCATCGTACTAGGTGCTCGGTCAAGATCATGATAAACCGCTGGAAAGGGAGAAGGAAGTTAAGGTAGTACTACAGACAGAATCTTATACTTTGGAAAAAAATTCATGACAAAGAAACCCCAAAGTATTGCCTGTTCCACCCTGTCTTTGTGGTGTGTGTGCCTAGCTTCCATTATTCATGAAGTCAACCTAGAAAGGCAGACTGGTAATAACATGAGTTGGTACATTCTTCCTGGCAATACATAAAGACCTTTAATGTCTTAAATTACTTATCCTAGTAATATTACTTCCTGGAATCTATTCTAACGAAATAATCAAATTTTAACAGGAATCTATGCATTAAAATGTTCATGGAAGGAAAATGATCAGCAATGAGGAATAATTAAATGAGACATATATAAAAAAAGCAACCCACAATTTTTTTTCAAGCATGGAGAAATGCTCATGCGAGAATACTAAGTAAACAGCAGAGAAACTCAGACATACATGGTTGCCTCTGAGTAGTGAACTTTTATTTCCTTCCTAAATTTTTATATTTTTAATCTCTTCTATAAATGAATGTGTATTCCTTTTACAATGAAAAATAACATTTTTAAAAACTAAAACTAAAGAAATGTATTGTTTCCTTTTATGTATAAATGTCCCAAGCCAAGATACCTGAAATATAACGAGGAAAAGATTCTTTTGTTCACTCTGAGCAGATTCCACTTTTTCCTGAAGTCGTTCTATTTGTTCCTCAAGAACCCCGTCTTTCCTGTCACTGCTTCTGTCGTCATCATCACTTCGCTATAGAAGGCAAATGAACAAAAGGAAAATACCATTTAGATTCCAGTGTGTTAAATCTCCTCCAGGGGAAGCATTTTACTGTGTCTGGCCAAATGTTAAGACTTATATTCTATAGTGAAAATACCCCCCACCCTGCCACCCACACATATATACCTCAAAGTCCTGTTGTGGTTCAGAGACACTGTCTTCTCATTCAGAAATTCCATGGGTTCTTATCTAGGCCAGGGAAATTTAGTGGCACTTGTCTTGGTAACAACATGGGGGGACTTGGCTACAATTTATCACTATTTGACCATTTGAGCAGTAACAACAGGGAGACAGCTTGCTAATCATTCATCTGCTAATGGGCCATATAGAAAAACTGGGCAAGTCCTATGGGCCAAGGCTGCTCATTCTTGTTATAATTTAGAAATGGCTCCAGCCGACATATAATAATTCAAAGTGGGCTGTTTAAGACTTTCTGCTGGCAATGATGGGCTCAATATACTCCTGTAAAGCTTTAATAATCCCTGCCCCCAACTCACTCTGAAGAGTTTATAGAATTTAATTTTTTCTTTTTAAAGGAAAAGAAAAACAAGGCATGGTTTATTTCCATTTTACAGAGAAAAAAGGCTGAGAGGTTAGATGACTTTCCCAGCATCACCCAGTCAGAAAGTGGCAGAGCCAGAACGTGGCTCTAAGGTGTTACATACCAAGGTACTTTCAGCAAGAAGGTGGCATCACTGAATCTAGAAAGCCTGGTAATTCTTCGAGGTTAATACTTAACTGCTAAGGCCCCATCTACTGATCTCTCCGCTTTAAGCAAAATTATCAGAACCCTGCTCTCGGATATCACAGAATCTTGCCTTTCTCTCTATAAACACAGCCCATTTATGAGGTCTGCTCTATGTTCTAGACACGTGGGTACACGACTGTCCTTTCCTAACACCACTCAAAGGTAAGGTTCTAGAGCACTACTACCTAATAGACCTTTCTTCAATGGGGCCAATGTTATATAAATATGTGCAGCCTGTTACGACCGCAACCACGTTACTACTGAGCACCTGAAATATGGTTGTGACCAAAGAACTGAATGTTAAATTGTATTTAACTAAAATAGTCACATGCAGCTAGTGGCTACTGTGTTGGACAGCACATTTCTAGAAACAGTGTGGCATGAGAGAAAAGTCTCTGGAGTCTGACAGACCTGTGTCAGAACCTAGCTCTGGTCATTTACCAGCTATGCAACCTACTAGCTATGTTACTTAACTTCTCTATGTCTCACTTTATAACATCTACAAAATGAGATGACACCATTTACCTTACAGTATTTCAGGTCTGAGTGTTTATATCCATATATGTATACAGGTATGTCTACATGGAGACTGGTACTCAAACTTGCGAAAGGTTCCTATAGGGCACTAAACTCAACTTTTTTTCACCTTCTACTATGGTAAATATGCATAACACTGGAAAATACTTTCATAATGAATAGTAGTATCATGTTAAGTCACTCACTGCTTCCCTCCAAAATGGCTAAAATACTAAATTAATACTATGAGAAGTATTCCGTTAACTTGGGAATGACTGCCCCATTCCTCCTCACGGTACGGGGAAAGTGTTAAGTATCTATAGTCCTCTCCCTCTTCCCCCAGAGACTCCTATAGAAATACAAGTGTCCTCTTCCCTTCTGCTACTTCCCTTGTGCAAACGTGAGGCCGACCCAGAGATGGTGAACTATAGGAAGTGAAGTTTGTGGCTTCCTGAACTGGTTCATCATGCAGTGTAACAGCACACAACACACTACCTGCTCCTTCCTCCTCTTCTGCTTCTGCATTAATTTGGGCTCAGAAAAATTTCTGCTCTGCATTAATTTGGGCTCAGAAAAAATGAAATATCATCAAGATAGTGAACTCTGAATCCTCTCCAGAGTTTCTGGTATATTTTCTTTAACTACTTACAAGTTTACACAAAACTTACCCGTTTGTGTTGCCTAGCAAGTTTCTCTTTAGCTTCTTCCAGCTCTTTCTGGATCTTCAGGACATGTTTGTTCATCTTACGAATTGTAGAGTGCAAAATTTCCCAAACAAACAATCTTAAAGAAATATGGCATTTGGTTATTGTATGTCAAGCTATGGTTACAGAAAATAAAATCTTTCAACTTTTATAATTTCATTCTTAACAGCTGATACAGCCTTCTGTCCTTGGGGCTGAATTAGTCATCTTTCTCCAGCAATACTTACAAATTGGTCTTTTATTGTAAATTGTGCAAGTATCTATCTTTACACCCATTAGATTCAGGCGAGTCCCCTGAGGGCAGTACTGTGTAGTCATTTTTCTTATTTCCATCCCTTACCAGAGGTACATACTTACTGAATTGAAATGGCAAACTATGATGGACATTAACATTAAAATGGAAATACATTTTTCCTCTCCTAAATGTAAACATTATGTGTAGAAATTTTCTCAAAATGGTGACCTAACCTGAGACTTATTTCCCATGCTTTATACTATTTAACTAGCACACACTCAGCCAATTATTCTCTTGGAATGTTTAAGAAACTCATTAGTTGATAATAGGTATCAACTGATGGGCTCTAAGAATGAGATAATTATATGTCAGCTTTCTTACTAGCAAATACATACTAAGATCACTTTGTAGGTGCTTTGAAATGTTTGTTGCATAAGTGTTTTTCTTTTAAAAAGTAACTTCTCAGCTACTTTTGTGTCTATAAACTAGGTCTCCTAACCCAGCACAGAATAGTACAGTTGGCCCTTGAACAATACAGGTTTGAACTGTGCAGGTCCATTTACACATGGGTTTTCTTCCACCTGAGACAATAAGACCAACCCCTCCTCTTCCTCGGCCTACTCAATGTGAAGATAATGAAGATGACCTTTATGATGATCCACTCTCACTTCATGAATGTTTCCTCTCTTATGATTTATTGTAAGAATATAGGATATAACACATACAACACAAATATGTGTTAATCGACTACGTTATCACTAAGGCTTCTGGTCAACAGTAGGCTACTAGTTAAATTTTCCATGCAGTTAAAAGTTCCATGCAGATTTTTGACTGTGTGGGGTGGGGTGGGTGGGGCGAAGTCGGTGTCTCTAACCCCTGATGTTGTTCAAGGGTGAACTGTACTTCCTTCTACAAATTTTGACCCAAATAATAGTTTAAGTGGAAGATAATAAAACAATCTGTTCATAAAACTCCAAGTCTAGAATGTTAGGAAACAGGACAAAAGAGCAGAGCACTTTAACTCTGGAGGGGGTGGACTATAGTCAGGGAAAGGTTTGCAGAGTTACAAATATTTGAGCTAGGTGTTAAAGAACAGATGGAGCTGTTGAGCACTATACAGATTCCAGAATGCCTGGGTTTGAATGCTGGCTCTGCGCTTAGTTGTGTGACTTTGGGCAGGATAAAGCACTCTGTGACACTTCCCTATTCTGTAAAATGTGGACAATAATGGAACTTTCTCTACGGTGATGCGGTAAGGATAAAATGAATTGAAAACGTAAATCACTCAGGACAATGGTTAAAACATACTCGGGTGGTTAGTTTTCTGAGAGTTTACAAATCTGAAAAGGTTCTTCTGTTGTCTTTGTTTATGAAGGCCAACCTGGCCGGTATGACAACCTTAGATCACACCCTATCACCCTAACAATTCAGTATATTTCTGATCAGTGTCCTCTGGCAGTAACAGATACAGTGGAAAAGTTAAAGGTTGTGATGGACTTTTATGTTTTTACAAGTAATTTGCTTTAGTTTCCTGCTTTGTGTCAACTCCTGCTGCCCTGGTCCTATCAACTGTAAAGTCCATGAACTTCATAAATAAGAACCAAACAGGCCGGGCGCGGTGGCTCACGCCTGTAATCCCAGCACTTTGGGAGGCCGAGGCGAGCGGATCACAAAGTCAGGAGATCGAGACCATCCTGGCTAACACGGTGAAACCCCGTCTCTACTAAAAATACAAAAAATTAGCCGGGCGTGGTAGCGGGCGCCTGTAGTCCCAGCTACTCGGGAGGCTGAGGCAGGAGAATGGCGTGAACCCGGGAGGCGGAGCTTGCAGTGAGCCGAGATCGCGCCACTGCACTCCAGCCTGGGCGACTGAGCGAGACTCCGTCTCAAAAAAAAAAAAAAAAAAAAAAAAAAAAAAAAAAAAAAAGAACCAAACAGCAAAAACTTTCTTTCCGTTAGGGGGAATGAGGGCAGAATGAATCTTCTGCATTAAACCTAAGATTATGACTGTGGTGAGAACCCCTTTCCCCCATCCCTCAGGTGTCTTGTTAATCACCAAGCTTTCCTGGATCCCTCCATGATTTACTCTACTTTGACTTTGATTTCTCCTACTTCCTGGTGTGCATTCTAGGTGCCATCCCCACTGAAGCTGGAACCCTTCCCGAGTTCCATCTGGACTAGCTGAGACTCTGCACATAGCTGGCTCTTGCTAGTTTTCTCTCCCAACAGTCTGGATCCTTCAACAGGATTTCTACTTCACTGGCTTAGTCTTGATTCAACTTAAGAGTGTCCCTGCTAAGAGACGCTGCAACCTGATAGGCTGTGTATGTTTCCACTGTCTAGGAATTTTTGCCACGTCCAATCCTACCAGATTGGACCGTTAGTATATTAATATCAACCTGGTTTGGACCAGAATTTGAAGCTTATGTATAAGAGACCACACATATATCAATTCTTAGGGAACACAAGTTTCATAAAATAATTTATATTACCTGGTAAAGTCACGAGATAGTTCTGAAGAGAAGATCCAATTTGCTACGGCAGCACAATCAACTATTTGTGTACGAATCATCTTATCCACTAGTACAGCAATCATCTACAATGAGAGAAGAATTATTCAAGTAAATCACACACACACATATATATGTGCCACCACACTGCTGCTATAAAAGTAAAATAGGAGGGCTATAAAATTTAGTTTTGGTGGCTATGGAATTGATTGATCAATCTGACCATTAGGTCTTTTTTTTGGGAGACAGAGTTGCTCTGTCACCTAGGCGGGAGTGGAGTGGCACGATCTCAGCTCACTGCAACCTCCACCTCCTAGGTTCAGGCAGTTCTCCTGCCTCAACCTCCTGAGCAGCTCAGATTACAGGTGTGCACCACCATGCCTGGCTAATTTTTGTAATTTTAGTATAGACGGGGGTTTCACTGTATTGCCTAGGCTGGTCTCGAACTCCTGGCTTCAAGTGATCCATCCACCTCGGCCTCCCAAAGTGCTAGGATTACAGGTAAGAGCCACCACGCCTGGCCTGATCATTAGGTCTTAAGATTTATTCTCCCCTTTGCTTTGCTCTAGCACTACAAGAAACAGGTTGACTAAACAAAAACTCTCAATGGTAACAGTTAAAAATTTGAAAAAACTGGCCAGGCGCGGTGGCTCACACCTGTAATCTAGCACACTTTGGGAGGCCGAGGTGGGCAGATCACCTGAGGTCAGGAGTTCCAGACCAGCCTGGCCAACATGGTGAAACCCCATCTCTACTAAAAATACAAAAATCAGCCAGGTGTGGTGGTGGACGCCTGTAATCCCAGCTACTCGGGAGGCTGAGGCAGGGGAATCACTTGAACCCGGGAGGCGGAGGTTGCAGTGAGCCAAGATTGCACCACTGCACTCCAGCCTGGGTGACAGAGTGAGACTCTGTCTCCAAAAAAAAATTTAAATTTCAGGTACTAATACCTATTCAAAAAAATACATAATTTCAATGAACCCCAGAAGTTAAATGTAAAACAATGTTTTATCATTACACACTCACTGTTTTATGAAATTTATTTAAATGTTTCTTTGTCATACACAATATATATCAAGGTTTGAGAAATCTGGAGCTCGCATTTAGAAACTGGATAGACTAGATAAACCTTTTCCTGAACATTTAAAACATATTGAGATATTATAGTTCAAAACCAAATCATAATGCTTACTCTTTCAAGAATGAATGAAACATCATTACTCCCATTGCACTGAAAGAATTAGATCTAAAAACCATTATCTAGGCAGAGTCAAATTTCATGTTTTACAAACAAAACAATGGCAATTAACGGCCTTATTTTTATACCCATACAATCAGAGCTTCAACATGTCTAATTAAATAATTTTTACCTGTGGATGGTTCCTCCAGACCTCAAACATAACTCTTAGCACATGTAACTTTCCTTCATCACTTTCAGCTAGGGTTTTGAAGACTTCATGAAACCTTTTGATAATGATGGGAAAAAAATACCATATATACTTATTCATTAAACATTTTAGTGTTTTCAAAGCCTTTTCAATGTTACTCAATTTATAATGCAATATATAAATGCAAAATAACTACGTATTAACCATTAAGGATGCAAAAAGTATGATTACAGATTCATAGTTTTTAAGGAAGCTGTCACAAAATCTCAAGACATTTACAATATACTACTGTTAGCCCAGGGCTACAGTTTAAAAGAATAGGTAAGGACTAAGAAACTGTCTTCAAACATGGTGAAATATTCAAACTGCATCTTCTGTGGGAACCCTGCAAGTAATATAAAGCCTTGGAGACAGAGATGGGGTGAGATGTCCAGTTTCTCTGCTTGGCAGAAGGAAGATCTATGTGCTCTTTCTTCCTTTGGACCCTGTCTGACAAGTTAAAAATACCTGTCTTCAGATGCCAACCTTTGCGTGACTCCCAACAATGTAGCTGATTCTAATTTCTTCTTACATTGCTTTGGAAAGATATTTAGCGTGGGAACTTCCAACTGCATATGACTGTCCCAAAAATCTAGGTTTTTCACTAGTTTCTTTAAATGTCTATATGAAAAAAAGCACTTACCATGTACATATGCCAACTGTACAAACAGACTGACGGAAGCCTTAGGATATGGATTTTAGCTACCACAAACCCAAACCCACTGTGTCCAATTATACACTATTAAGATCTTCATATTCAACAATCTTAGGTAAAAATTACCATACCACCGGTGTTCACCAAGCAAAATTCCAAACTCTCAAGCAAGGCTCTGTACTCATACATACTTTGCAAGAGCACTGAAGGAGTGGCTGAATGATTTGGCTGCCAAGTGTAGCAGAGTCTGTACAAAGACTTCTATTTTCAATGGGTTAAAACTGAATCCTTCATCTGAAAAATATTTTATAGTAAAACAGAAAAATGTAAGAACAGCAATTCCTTGGTGCCTTACCTGAAATGCTAAATAGATGGTTGCTCACATCTATACACAGATATTTGTGTAATGTTTTTTGGTTCTAATAAACAATAAAAGACCGTCACTGATTTCAAACACTGAAAATATGAAACCACTTGTAATTTTAAGTCTTAGTTTTATGTGACTGTCTTAATTCTATCATCCATTCCTTGAAAAAAAAAATCACACAGGTTTCCTTATTCATAGTCTCTATTATATTAATACCAAAAAAAAAAAAAACCAAAAAACCCAGCAAACCCTTAACACTTAAGCTTATGTCTTAAGATGTCTGACAACATCTGAATTTAATGCCATCATTTTGGCTTATGCTTTCTAAACTGATTTTCTCTAATATCATAATACAAGTTTCTTAGAGATATCCAAACAAAATCCCAGTAATAAATACCCAAAGGCCACTAATATCTTATTTTGATTCAGTAGTTTTTCTATGTGCATATCCATTTATTGATTCAGGCAACTGTATAAATTATTTTGTCAATTTTCCCACTCTTGCCCAGAAAAACTCCTAGGATTCTGGTTGGAATTATATGGTATATAACTGAGTAAATGTTAAACATTATTATTCTAATAGCTTAACTTGGAGAAAACATCCAACTTTATAACACACCAAGTCTTTCTATTCAGGAACTTCTCTATGGTGAAAGCAGGGGTTAAAAATCCTTGAATGGTAACATATTTCACTTTGTATTTACGATGAAGTTTATATTCTTAAGTAAGCTATATCACAGAAATGTTAGGATCTCTTTTTATATAAGGGGAAAATACCTGGGGTGCTAAGAACAACAGTCTGAACAGGTCAAACAGATATAGATATATTGCTTTAAGAGCATCATGTTGCCAGAGTTATGTTTATGCTTTAAGTTGGCCTATACATAGTTCCACTTAAGAAATACTGAATTCCACTTACCGTCGTCATCATCCTGGTTAGGATTTGGTACATCTTTCAGAATGCTGAAGATTTCATCATTGGTTGCCTTACTTTTAAAGGCAACAGCTAAACAGAGGGCAACAGAATGTCCAGGAAGAGAATCTAAACACAGAATTGGGGGTAAGGGGAATGACAGATCAGGTTTCAAGACTATTCTAATGAACAGTTAAATAACTGAGAAAAAATTTTTTTAAATTCTTCCTTTCAAAATAGGATGCTCTTTATCCCAAGGTCAATATTTAATCACATATAAATACCGTATGTGAAAGCTTTTTCTAATAGGTTAATGGTTTTTCACCTAAAAAGGGACAATTCTCATTTCAACAATTCATTAAGGACACTTAGCTAAGTAAAATTTAGAGCACAAGGTGCTGATCATCCTCAAGATGAATGGTAAGGAGAAAAATGGACACAGTTAAACTGTCTTTTAATGCCCTCAACTCTCCTGGGCTCAAAATCCCAGAACCAACGTACTTCTCTTTCATTTTGCCAACACCCATTTCCTCTTTCTTTCCTCGGGACCGTGGAAATGAAGTCTGAGTCTCAACAAGGTAATGGCTGCCAACTTCAGAGAGGTTTTGTTTTTGTACTTTTCTTTTTTGCTGAGTCCACAAGCTTGAATCTACGTAAGTCAGATGCTCACGTGATGGGACTCCTTGTATTTACTATTGGTTGGTATCAGTTGAGTCCTTATTATAAAAATTTGTGCTAATATACACCGTAAGGCATCACCACAGCAACAAGATATCTGCTTTTAATGTAAGGTAGACAAAGAGGTAACAAAAAAGGCAATCCTGTTATAGAGTATGAGTTACTGGAATGAATAAAGTAAATTACAACAGTCATGTGAGGACAGTCATATTACACCTGCTGTGAGCTTTTTCTCTAAAAAAAAGAAGGCGAAGAAAAACAGAATCCCCTGTCACCAGTCTACATTCTAGCTGGGGAACCAAGATATTCACATTAGACACAGCCAGGAAGCAATACAAAACTGGCTTGCTAAAGGTTAAAAAATATTTACAGCTATTGAGCTTGGGCTAGAATCTAGAAGGAGAAAAGGAAGTGGAGCTAGAAAGGGCTTTCCAGACTGGGGTAATGGCAAAGTCAAGAACAAGGAGTATGGAAAAAATAAAAAAGTACATGGACCTGGCAGAAATAGAGGTCCATGTGGGGAGAAGTGAAAAATAACAAAGTAGGAACAATGGTTATGAAGGCCTTGAATGTTAGGCGGAGTTATTCCTATGGGGAAAAAAGAAAGCTTAATCTTCAACAAAAGCCTGAGCTTTCTGATAGCAAAGACTATACCTTATCATTCTCGGAACCAGTACAGGACAAAACTCAAAACCCGGCACTTCTAAGTGCTGCATAAACCTTTGATCTGCCAAAAAGCACAGTGGCTAACAGCATGGCCACTCAGTTAGTGCACCTACGCCTGAATTTGGGCTCCACCACTCAAAAGCAATCTCATTCTAGCTTGACCTCTTGGAAGTCATTTCCTCATTGTAGTTTTGATAATCATATCTATTTTTCAGAGTTGACATAATGAAATAGGAAATGTACCAGGACCGACACAGTTTATTTCAAGGAAAACAGGTACAGTCAGAGACAGAGGTGGAGAAACAGGCACACAGTATGAAAAGCAAAGAACAGCAGAAAGTTGTGAGATACAAAGAACCTCTACACAACACAAAATGGAAGGATCATGGAGGGGCTGTGTTAAGTGTAATCTGCAAAGAACAAGTTGGAAAAACTCCACACCTAACTCTACCAGTGATCAACAATGTATAATACTTTACCTTCATTAAGTGTAAATACTATGCAAAGGGCAAAATGGCACATCAAATTACACTCCCTGATTTATGGTGCAATTTCAGAGATTATGTGACCAAAAGGTAAGAAAATCATAATTAAGAATTTACTTTTAAAGGCATACTGCCACAAATATGTGCATCTATGTTCTCAATACCACACCTGAACAAGATAATGAATTCAAGTAACCTCCATCACCATGACAAATACACGTTTTCAGTTTAGTAAGTTCTAACTATAAATTCATCTTGCTATACTTAACACATTCAAAAGAGAAAAAATGATAAGCCAGTAGTAATTAATTTTATCACAACCAAATCCTCAAAATGATGACAGGGCAAATAAAACAGTGGCTAATGATAGACCACCTTTCAAATACAGGAAATATAAACCCCAAGAAAAGAAAAAGTTCAATTTCTCCACTTTAAACAACTAACTTCAGATATACTTGAACTGGTACCTTTTAAAGACAGAGGGATTAGTTTCATTACTTACTGCTACTTTCATCTCCATACTTGTAAATGCAGGTTGGGTTTGCAGGACATAGAGCTGAGAAGGTAGGAGGAACAATATCTAATATACGCTGATGGTAAGACAACCTACAATACAAATAACAGCCTCAGAAAATATCTTTTATCAGTCCCATTCTTCGGTAACACCCAACTTACCTGGAAAGTCACAATCTCCAACAACTTGAACTCAGCTGACAACCAAGAAGTGAAAGGGAAAAAAAAATCCTTTGAGTTTTTGTCTAAGCCAGCACGCCAAATCTCAGGCATACTGCAAAACTCACTGGCTTGCACTGAGGTGCGGGTGAGTGAGCTCATGAGCCTGGTGGCCAAGTATGTGGGGTGATGATGGGGCATGGTGGAGATGACTGCACGCTTTGGAAACTGGCTATATTCTATCAAATAAATAAATATTGAGGATAATGGAAGCCAAGTTTGTTACTGCCTGAGAAGGTATTTACAAATCATGGTAGAGAAGAAGTGTAGAAATAAGGTATTGAGTTGGAATTGGAGGCATATATACACACAGGTGGACATAAAAACAGTTATGGATGGATGGATGTGTGTCCACCAAGAGGCTTAGAACCAATGACACCCCAATGGCAATGAGCATATCAAGTGCCCAGATCTTGGCTCCTAAATACCATATTCCATTACTACTTTACTAGAAACTAGGGCTCCATGAATAAATAGATGATTCCAGCGATAGGGCAAGAAAACGCAAGATGATCCTAAACATGTTGTTCTAGAAAATAAGGGAATGCTCAATGAATGGCTGGGGATGTTAAAAAAAAAAAAAATATATATATATATATATATATATATATACACAGAGAGAGAGAGAGAGAGAGAGAGAGCGAGCTTACCGGGGCTCCTCATGTACATATCAGGGACAATTTGGGCATCAAAATAAATAATCCTCATAGTTTATAACCCATCGAATGAAATATAAATTAATTAGTCCCTACTGATATATAAATAAAGGAATAAATAAATGGGGGAGAAAGGACAGCTCTTACAGAAGGCTCACTAATAAATGTAGAAAAAATAATGGAATGAGAAAATCATCACTTGGCAACCATCTTAGTGGTAGCTGCTAAAAGCAGGATGGAGATCTGATGAAGAACAGAGTAAGAGTAAAACTTCAGAATATCTAAAATACTAATCAATTCTACTAAAGGGAAAAATGGTGAGGTTAAGGTAGAGAAAGCTGGCAGATATTGACATGACCAGGTGGATCAAGATTAACATTACCAGTGGTGGGAATCATGTGCCTCTAGAAGTGACACACCAAGAGCATTAACAATTTAAGACCTCAGTCTGCTCATGAGAAATATCAGAGCAATCCAAGTAAGGTCTAGACTCTTTCAAACTGGTAAAAACACAAAGATAGAAAAAGAGTTAAGTGTTCAAGACTGAAGGAATCTGAAGAGAATGACAACTCAACACTATATATGTAACTGGATAAGATTCCAGACCAGGCTGGGCACGGTGGCTCATGCCTGTAATCTCAGCACTTTGGGAGGCCGAGGCGGGCGGATCACGAGGTCAGGAGATCGAGATCATCCCAGCTAACACAGTGAAACCCCGTCTCTACTAAAACTACAAAAAATTAGCCAGGCGTGGTGGCGGGCGCCTTTAGTCCCAGCTACCAGGAGACTGAGGCAGGAGAATGGCGTGAACCCGGAGGTGGCGCTTGCAGTGAGCCGAGATCGTGCCACTGCACTCCAGCCTGGGTGACAGAGCAAGACTCCATCTCAAAACAAAACAAAACAAAACAAAACCAAACCACTCCAGACCAGACAGGAAATACAGGTGTTGGGACGGCTGGCAAAATTTCAGCAGCACCTGTGAATTATGTGGTAGGACTGTACCACAGCTAATTTTCTGATCTAAAAGGTTGTATGCTGCCTAGGTAGGAGAGTGGTTTTGTTTTGGGAAGATATGTAATGGAACATTAAAGGATAATGGGCCATTACATCAGCTGGGTATGCAGCTTATTCTCAAAGGAAAACCAACGTAATGGGTCTCTAGGGAGAGACGAAAAGGGAGTGAGCATGAGAGCAAACATGATAAAATGTTAATAGCTATGGAATCTAGGTGAAGAGGATACAGAATTCTTTGTAATGTTGTGCCAACTTTTCTATAAATCTGAATTCATTTCATATATAACACCTTTTTTATTTTTTTGAGATAAGAGTATCGCTCTGTCGGCCAGATTGGAGTGCAGTGGTACAATCTTGGCTCAAAGGACTCTCCTCCCTCAGCCTCCCAAGTAGCTGGGATTATAGACGTTCGCCCACACGCCTCGCAAATTTTTATTTTTAGTAGAGAGGGGGTTTCCCCATGTTGGCCATGCTAGTCTGAACTCCTCACATCATGTGATCCACCCGCTTTGGCCTCCCAAAGTGCTGGGATTACAGGCGTGAGCCACTGCGCCCGGCCTGTAATATCTTTACAAGAACTTACTGGCTTAAATTCACATGGAATCTATATGGCATGGTTGCCTAATTTTTCTTAGCCTAAATCTTGATTAAAAATGGGATGGAAGATGAGTAAGTGGATTTTGAATCCAATATTCTGAACACACATCACAAGTGCAGAGAAGAGAAAAAAATCCTCCCAAAGAAGTTAAAAGTCCTAAACAAAGGAGAAAACACAAAAAACTTACCTCATACATTTTTCTAGAACTTCTCTTACAAACTTTGGTTTGGGACTTTCAGGATCTTGACTAAGACAATCTGACCTAAGGAGGAAATGTAGTTTTATCAATGCTTACATATAATCTGCACTTACACCCATTTGTACTATAATTATCTGTTAACTTATAACAACTTACAAGTTTTGTTAAGTTATAATTGCACTTGTAACTATTTGTACTTAACTACAAATAGTTTCCAAGAAATTAAATATTTCAGACACTTTTATGTTACAGTTTTAAACATTAGTAGTTTTTTGACTACAGAAAAAGATAAAACACACTATCACTTACCAATCTTCCCAGCTCCAACGGAACTGGAAGTTACTTAGATGATGAGAAAACCAATTAATAAACCTACGTAGAGAAGGGGGAGGTAGGCAGAGAAAAAGGAAGAATGACTGGGATTTAGAACAGAAACTTATATAAGCCTTCAAACAGATAAAACCCGATTTTACAGAGTTAATGAAAAGCATATTCCCCTACATGCAGTTGTATCTTCTGCCAACTCTCTTTATCCTTTTTAGGTCAATGACAGATACAATTCTAGTACCTGTTTTGTGTGGGCACCTAACATGTTTATTATTTAATTCTCACAACTTCCAAGGTACATATTATTTTCTCCATATAAAAGATGATGAAACTGAAGCAAGAAAAAAAAAAGATTTATGAAATTGTAGGCCAGGTGCAGTGGCTCATGCCTGTAATCCCAGCTACTCGGGATGGAGACTAAGGCAGGAGGATTGCTTGAGCCCACAAGTTCAAGGTTATAATGAGCTATGCTCATCCCACTGCACTCCAGCCTGGGTGACAGAGCAAGACCCTGTCTCAAATAAAAAAAATAAATTGCAGATAAAACATTTTATAAATGGCAGAGCCAAGTATAGTCTTTGATACTTGACTAGAGAATGAAATTAAAGAAAATCATAGCATAGACATCAAAAAACGTAATGTTACATTAAGTATGAGTCTGGTTATTATACAAAGGTTATTTTGGGAGGCAAGAAAAAAAACTAAACATGGAAATTCTTAAAAATGTCTTAATCAAATTCCTTTATGAAGTACAGGAAGTAAAAGCTGCTAACTCAGCTCAGCAGTAAAGCGATTACTGTACCTGTCTACACAGGTAGTGTTCATTGTGTCCAAACGCATGTATAGCATTTCAGTTGCCTGTGCAAGCTGTGAATTTAGGATAAGGAAAACTATTCTCCACTTTTATCCCAAATAAGTTGTAACAGACAAGAATAGAAATAAAACATTTCAAGTCTTTATAATGATTAATAATGCTGAACATCTTTTCACACAATCAATCTTGTTTTTGTGTTTTCTTACAGCTTTGAAATATCAGTGATGTATAATGAATCTGACCTGCATACACTTGTGAAATCAAGATAATATTTTCATCACCTCCCAAATTTCCCCATGCTCCTCCATACGCACAGGCATACATTGTTTCATTGTGCTTAGCAGAAATTGCTTTTTTTTTTTTTTTTTAACTGAAGGTTTGTGGCAACCCTGCAACGAGCAAGTCTACTGGCACCATTTTTCCAATGGCATCTGCTTGCTTCATGTCTCTGTGTCACATACTGGTAATTTTTACAATAAAACAAGCTTTTCCATTATTAATTGCGCAATTCCATAATAAAACTTTAAAAAATAAGAAGATGCTTTCTATGTATGAGCAAAGAAAGTGTTTTTTTGAGATGGAATCAACTCCTTGTGAACACTGCTGAATGACAACGAAGGATTTAGAATATCATAGAAACTTAGCTAATAAAGCAGTGGCAGGGTTTGGGAAGATTAATTCCAACTCTGAAAGAAGTTCTACTGTGGGTAAAATGCTGTATCAAACAGCAAGCATCACATGCTTCAGAGAAATCTATTGTGAGAGGAAAAGTCAATCTAGGCAACAAATTTTATTGTTGTCTATTTTTGAACTCCCTGACCCAAATAGTGAAGGATGTATCTACATATGTATAGGTGCATATGTATTTACAGACATACAAGGACACACATGTAATACACACACACAACACACTTCAAAAGCCACATTTTTTACCTACAAAATTTAAACCCACAAGCAGAAATATTTAATAATCTTTTAAGACCAGGCCAAAGAGATTAAGTTTAAAAATAAAGAAAAGGATACAACTTGGGGTAGAGAGCCAGGTTGAAGTTTGCACAGTTCAATGAGGAGTGTTGTGTACATCACATCAATGTGAGGGGGTGCTGGAAGTTGAAACAGCTCTGCAAAGATCACCTACAAAAGAATCATGAGTCACAATTCAATCCAACTGCTATCTTTGCACTTCTATTAGAAAGACCTTAACATTCTAAATCTGAGCTCTAACTCCATGGCATTCATAATGAAAATGGAATTACGTTTTAATATTTAAAATTATGCTCTTTCAAACACAAAAATCTAAAACTGAAAACTGTAATGAAAATTTCTTCTCTCTATAATTCGATCAAATAAAAACACACAAAACTAATGCTTATTTGATCTACACTCCTCCCAGAGAACTATGCAATTAAATTCCAACTTTGAAAGCACCACAGCTGAGCCAGGATGTACAGCTTTTTGAGGGGCTCAAAAGATCCATGACAGTTTCATTCCTATAAATAACTAGAACTCTTAGGCTGGGCGCAGTGGCTCACGCCTGTAATCCCAGCACTTAGGGAGGCTGAGGCAGGCAGATTACTTGAGGTCAGGAGTTCAAGACCAGCCTGGCCAACACGGTGAAACTCTGTCTCTACAAAAAATACAAAAATTAGCCGGGTGTGGTGGTGGGCACCTATAGTCCCAGCAACTTGAGAGCCTGAGGCAGGAGAACTGCTTGAACCCAGGAGGCGGAGGTTGCACTGAGTTGAGGTCGTGTCACTGTACTCCAGCCTAGGCGACAGAGCGAGACTCCATCTCAAAAAAAAAAAAAGAATTCTTTTAGACTTTGGGGTCAGGAAACAAGAAAATCAAGTCATTCCACACTGTTACTTGAAATAGATGCCCAGATCTTTCTGGCAGTCCAAGACTTCTTTGCCATGCCTCTTATTCAGAAACTTCCTTCCTACTCTCTCTGTATAATTGGTGGACCACCTGCCTAGAATTCTAAAGCCCTAGTCTGCATCCTTTACTCTTACCTATCTCTCACACTTCTACACTTCGGTCTGATGAATTTCTATACATTTTGCAGATTTAAAAATGACATTTTGCATTTCAGACATGTCATTGAGCCAAGTTCACAGCATTAAGTATATCCAAGTTTTGTAAAGATAGGAAATACACAGTACTTTTTTTAAAAAGGCACAAAAGTGCAATATTAATAAAATGTGAACCTTAATACATCCTATCAGGCCCAGCTAGCTCAGTCGGTAGAGGATACGACTCTTAATACATCCTATGCTGTCTCTTTCATGAATACTATTTATTTATTTTGAGACGGACTCTCACTCTGTCACCCAGGCTGGAGTGCAGAGGCACAATTTCAGCTCACTGCAGCCTTGACCTCCTAGGCTCAAGTGATCCTCCCACCCCTAAGTAGCTGGCACCACAGGTGCGTGCCACCATGGCTGGCTCTTTCCTTTTTTTCTTGTATTTTTAGTGGAGACAGGATTTTGCCATGTTGCCCAGGCTGGTCTCGAACTCCTGAGCTCAAGCTATCAGCCTGCCTGAGCCCCTCAAATTGCTGGAATTATAGGTATGAGCCACTGAGCCTGGCCCATGAATACTTTAATATAAAGACAATGCAGTGGGCTGGGCACAGTGGCTCATGCCTGTAATCCCAGCACCTTGGGAGCCCAAGGCAGGCAGATCACGAGGTCAGGAGTTCAAGACCAGCCTGGCCAATATGGTGAAACCCTGTCTCTACTAAAAATACAAAAATTAGCCGGGCGTGGTGGTGTGCGCCTGTAGTTCCAGCTACTCAGGAGGCTGAGGCAGAAGAATTGCTTGAACCCCAGAGGTGGAGGCTGCAGTGAGCCAAGATCACGCCACTGCTCTCCAGCCTGGGCGACAGAGCAAGGCTCCATTTGGAAAAAAAAAAAAAATGCAGTTAACAGTTTGACTCACGTGTCAAGTGAACACTGTTTTTTGATATAAATCTCTATAATGTATTCAACTGTATACTAACATCAACCTTTTGTATGAGTTAATATGAAGTCAAAAGTGTTGCTACTCTATTTCTAAACTGCTTGGCTCTTTAGATTTCTAAGAATAAACGATGATTCATCTACACTTTGTGTTACAGGAAATAATACACTAAGTTTATGCTAGTACTGAGAGGCCAGATAAACACAATTAAAGATATGTTATCTGTCTAAAATGATATTTTAAAGTATTTAAATCACTTATACGTCTGTTAAGTGGACAATGTATTGACAGAGCTAGAGGTAACTTACATTATCCACAACTATCCATGAATGAAGACATACTATATAAATAACTTATAGGCAACTCAAAATTCCATTTGGCTACTGGTTTCAATCTCCTTTTTTCTCTTTACTAACATGGCTAATAGAGCACCAAAACCGACAGCAATTTCCTCGCTTCTGTTAATTCTGAATGCTGGACAAGTAGCAATAAATAAATAAATAAATAAATAAATAAATAAATAAGCCAAGAGTAGATCATACTTTAAAGCCAACAGAAAGATTCTGAAACTCAGAAACACGCTCCACATGGAATTCATACCTCAACTATGTGGTAGTTCAAGGGGATCTTGTTCTTCCCTGGATAGCTCACTAACTGTGCAGCACTATAAAAAGTGTAATTTAAGTTTAATAAGTATACGAAGACACAAGAAAAGTCAAATAAGCAGTTTCAAAAGCAATGTGTTTAGATATAAGCAAAGAAAAATCTTTTTTGAAATGTCCTAGATTTCAGTTACTTCATTTAACTATGGCATAAATTATTCTGTCTACCACAAGGAAAATCTTTACTGCATCCAAAATTTCTTGAAAGATCAAAAGGAGTCTAGGTAATAATACTAAGGAAGCATATTCAGATGTACTAACTTAAAGAAGTTTTAATAGAGTAGATCACTCTCATAATACTATATTCATTTCCACCTTAAAATCTAAACCAAACTTTCCAAAGTTTAAGAAAATTTTATTTAAAAAAAAAAATTCCAAAGCTTGGGTGTCTAAATGCTAGAAAACAGAGCAAAACTATTGGTATCCAAACCCAAAATAACTTGCCATTCAAGCTCTCCATAGCATATGCTAAATATCCACACCAAACACACTGGCATCATACGCTTATTACTACAAAGCACCTTGAAAAGTACTATACAAGGGTGAAGAGCCTCGAGATAGTAAAGCAAGTGTTTTTAGAAATTGATTTTAGCAAGACAGGGAGTCAGGAAGATAAAATTTTCTTACACTCTCAACATATATTTTGCTCTTACTGAATTATCAAAATTGCTGCTTTCTCTCCCTTCTAAAAGTACCATGAAAAGAATCTTACCAAGTCTTCCTTTCCTTCCAGTGGGACTTAATGATGCAGTGAAGATTCTCTTCTATTACAAATCTTTCCACTGAATGACTCCCTGGCATGACAGGACCCTGGAAAGAAAACCAAATGTGTACACTACAGGCCTAGAAAACAGATTTCTTTTACTTATTCAACAAATATTTGAGAGACTATTACGTTCCAAGCACTAAACTGGGTGATGGGGATAAAAGTTCTGAAGTGTTAAAGCTCTATATTTCAGGAAATTCCATTGTCATGTTCACTTACACCCCAGAGTATCAGCTGTAGTGTTTTTTCTACTACATCTCATACCTAACCATACAACCACTGCCTACTTTACACACCAATTATTATATGAAACTAATTTTGGATAATACAAGTCTTACAGAGTTTATTTCTTAAACCAAGAATTATTTCCATTAATAACTATGTAGAGAGAAAATTCTATTCAAACACCACATAGCCATAAAAAGTCATGCATGAATTGAAAAATGCCCATAATATACTGTCTAAGCTCAAAACATATTCCCTACATGGCATTATTTTATTCTTAAGTATATTCATAGCAAACAGGTTCAAAACACACAAAATAAACCTTTAATAATGACTTTTGGATGATTCTAATCTTTTTTTACAATTTCTAATGTTTTTTAATAAACAACTTGTAAAAGGCCAGAACAGAAACAAAATCCTGTTCGTTTTGGGAGTAATATGTATTTTATATATTTATACTCTTCTAGCAAGGGATGGATATGCACCTTACAGAGGTGATACCAATTAAATATAAATTCAGAAGAAACAAATTTTGAGGTCCCATTCTAGTTTCCCCTGCACACACAAAAAATACCCGACCACAAACATTAGCAGTCTTAAATGTAAACCAGATTTTCAGTTAGACATATCTAAGTAGATCATTACATAATTTTGACTAAAGTATTTGGTTACATATGGAATATAGCAAAGACGGCAGCAAGCTGATAATTTTGTATATGTAACTGATTATCTGAGAAATTTTTATTCCAATATAGATTACATATATACTAAATTCCTACTGGTCATTAGCAGTTTACCATAGAACAGAAAAGAGACAATAGAAGAAACTCAAATTTGACTTAGGTGGTAATATTAATTTTTATGGCAATAGTTTTCAACTGGGGGCAATTTTGCTCTTGAGGGGACACTCTCTGGAGATATTTTTGGTTGTCAAAACTGAGGCAGGGAGAGTGCTATTGACATTTAGAGGGTAGAGGTCAGGGACACCGCTGAGCATCTTACAATACACAGGATAGTACCCACAATGAAAATTATAAATTTTCTTAATTGTACAATATACAATTATAACAGTACAATGGCTGCCAGGAAACTTGACTTTGAAATAAAGAACATGTATATTAAAAATGATAAAGTCAGCTTAGACTAATCTTTGGAATTTTTTAATTAAAAATACTTCTAACATTTGTTTTCAAATAATCATACAATATGAATAATCACAAGACAGGCTGTGTTGCCTAGAGAGGGACCATACCTAAAACTAGGTACTTTTATTGAGAAATAACCTTATTAAGTATAATTATGGACAGGTGTAGTGGCTCATGCCTGTAAGCCCAACACTTTGGGAAAACGAGGCGGACGAATTGCTTGAGCCCAGGAGTTTGAGACCAGCCAGGGCAACACGGCGAAATCTCAACTCTACAAAAAATTTGCCAGGCTAGGTGACACATGCCTGTGGTCCCAGCTACTCAGGAGGCTGAAGTGGAAGGATCGCTTGAGCACAGGAGGCAGAGGTTGCAGTGAGCTTAGATCTCACCTCCAGCCTGGGCAACAAAGTGAGACCCCATTTCGAAAAGAAAAAAAAAAAGAAAGAAAAATTGCCAGAATGACTGAGCATTCATCATGTGACAGACACTGTTCTTGTTCTATGCATTTTACATGTTAATAATTTAATCCTCATAACATGAGATATATACTACTATTATGAGATGTATACTATTATTATTACCTTCAGGAAACGAAAGCACAGGGAGGTAAATAACCTTCCCAAATTAACACAGCTAGTATTTGGCTAAACCAAGATTAAAACACAAACCAACGTAGCTCTAAAAACCCAAAACCCACACTCTTAGCCTGCAAACTGTGCACGTCTCTGTAATCTATTTACACATGCCAAATATAATTTCTTGCATAATGAGGTGATATCATTCACTGAATTAAAAAGTTAACTTCATTGCTACTGACCTTCTTAGATAAAAACAACTCAAAATTAAAACATACCACAGGCATAATTCAAGCGGGATTAACCCACAAGCACAATGCAACACAGGTCATATCTAGGACTTTTAGTCGGTCACTTACCTCGGGATCATCTGTGTAATCAAACATTCTGAAGATGACCCTGGGCATTGGGTACACTGAATCTTCAGTGTGAGGAGGTGGTGTAAAAGGAGGCAGATTGTGCTGCAGTGCTTCACACAGGATGCTGTCAAAGGCAAGATAAGGTCTTAGGATGTGCCGTTCCTGCCAGCGATCCTTTTTCAATTTCTGAATCTGGGCCCACAGGCAATCTAAATACTAAAGACAGATTAATTTTTAATCATTAATATAATTAACATTTTGACTAGACAAAATGAAAAAATCACTACCCTTTAAAATACAGGATACAAAAGTAAGCTAACTTGTAAGATGGTACAAAAAAAGGTGCTAAGTTTTTGTTTTTATTTTACTTATAAAGTCTACCTGTTTGGAACTGTTTTTACATTTTTCAAATTAAGCATTTAAATAAATATATGTCAACTCTGTAATAGCTGGCATTCCAAAGAACAAGGGAATATTTCAATTACATTCTATCATCTATTAAAGATCTACCATACACCTAGAGCTATGAGAAGGAGCTATCATGAAATGTAGAAACACAGTCAAAGGGTAAAATGGAATGGTCTGAGTATCTTACAGAGATAAGAATCTATTCAAGAGCTGACTGTGTTTGTATCACAAGGGACTGAAATCCATTTACCTCTTCTTGTGGATGTGGTTTATCAGCAGTCCATACCTGTAACATGGGTACATGAGTCTTTTGGCGTCTTCTAAAGATAAAAATGAAAATCTATATTTAGGCTTTTAAAAACATGAGATGCTCAGTCACCCTCACAGTTATTAAAATGCAAATTAAAGCAATGAAATAACATTTTACCTACTGGAGTGGCAGATATCAACTGTTTGGATAATGTACTGTGTATCATCAAGATGCAGGTCAAGATTCAGTCTCAAACATTGTTGACAAAGAGGTTAACTGATATAATCTCTTTGGGAGAGTATAATCTCTTTGGAAGGTAATTTGACTAAATCTATCAAAATTGTTTAGAACCCTCAACTCAGCAATGCCATTTCTAAAAATTTATATCCCCCATAAATATATTTGCACATGTACATAAAAACATACACAAAGATATTCACTGAAACATTGTTTATAATAGCAAAAGATTGAAAATAACCTAAACGTCCACCAACAGGAGACTACGGAAATCATGGTACATTAAAAAGTGAAATACCCTACAACTGTCAAAAAGAATGAAGTAGAGTTAAGTATTTTTATGCAACAAATACAAGTTATAGTAAGAAAAAAAAAAAAAGCCAAGTGAAGAACAGTGTGTATATTGTGCTATCATTTGAATAAAAAAGAGAAAGGATATGTACACATACACACACGATTCTTTTTTTTTTTTTTTTTTTTTGAGACGGAGTCTCACCCTGTTGCCCAGGCTGGAGTGCAGTGGCGGCACCATGTCGGCTCACTGCAACCTCTGTCTCCTGGGTTCAAGCAATTCTCCTGCCTCAGCCTCCCGAGTAGCTGGGATTACAGGCACCCACCACCACGCTCAGCTAATTTTTGTATTTTTTAGTAGAGATGGGTTTTCACCATGTTGGCCAGGCTGGTCTCGAACTCCTGACCTCAGGTGATCCACCTGCCTTGGCCTCCTAAAGTGCTGGGATTACAGGCGTGAGCCACTGCGCCCGGCCAAAAGATTCTTACTTTTTAAGCTTCTTTTAACTTTACTTAATAACCAACTAAGTAGCTATTAACAGTTATCCAAAAAAGGCACTTAAAAAAGAGAAAATGAAACTTAACAACAAAATCAATCTGTAAAAACCTAAGGGCCACATAACCATTACCATGTTGCTGGATAGTTAAGCATAAATTTACTAAAAAGACCTATTTATTATTATTGTATCTAACAATATAAACCAAGCTTTTACATTGGCTTAGGAGAGATGGGTAATGGGAAGACATGTGACTATTTTAATTGAAATGTGTCATATTACTTAAGAAGTACTGGCTGGATGGAGGGTTAAGGACCACTGTTTTAAGAGCTTGATTTAGGATTAATTTACTTGAAATAAATATACTGTATGTGCTAGGACAGTGGTTCTCCACTTGTGAAATGTGTTAATAATACAGATGTCCAAACCTCTCTCTCAAATTGTATAATTTATCAGGTCTGGGGGTTGGGGTCTGAGTATTTTAAGTACCACAGGTAATTCTTATCCACACTAATATTTGAGGAACTATTGCACTAGGGTGTTTTATGTCTTTTATAAACATATAAAAGCAGCTTAAAAGAAGCTATATTGCCAACTGTCCTTTGCACTGGCAAAAGTAAGCAAACCATATCTGACTACTTTGAGGTCTCAGTGAGTTAAAACAGCAGGAGAACAGGATTACCTAGAAAATACCTTCAGGAACTCTACAGCTTATTTTTGAGAAACTCAAATGATATCACTGATATAAGATATCCTTTACCTAAGCAACAAAGAGTACTAAGAGCTGTGCCCTTACTTAAGATAGCTTTCAGTGTTGGCAAAGATGCGGTCCATCTCTGCATCTTTCTTTTCGTACAACTCCTTTCCAACCCAGGGCAAAGATGACAGAAATGCATACACATACCAATCTCGTCGCACCTAAAGGATTTTTAAAAAGTTAAGTTTAAAATATGCTTTAATTATATTCGTTCATATTTTATTTATTCTTGAATGAAATCCTATGGAAGCTATTTAATAGGACTTAAATAAGACATCTGGTTTATACAGAGCATTTCTAGATATATTAGTTCTAATCTTACTAGACAGCATCATATAAATCAACATACAGATATTATGAGAACCCACCAGTGTGCCAGTCAGCTTAATTTTTAGATAGTAAGAACTTAAAGTGTGATAGTCTGCTGTTATTTTTTTCTTTATTGCTAATGGGTTATCAGCGAAAAATTCCTGGTACTATATGGAAGTACCAGGATTCAGTAACCCCTCAAGAACCCCTCAAGATTCAGCATGAGGGGTTCTCTTACCTGAGGTACATCTTCTTCCTGAGTTACGCTTACAAAATTTTCAAACATAGCAACCATTGATGGGGCGGCAATCACATGACAATTCACAAGATCAGATAAAAAACGGACCTGTTGGGGCAAACAATTTCTGCTATTAAACCTAAATGTTCTTTATAATAACTACAAAATAAGCAATCTTGTATAGGCTAAACTATTGGTCTAAAAAACTATAGCCTAAGGGCTGAATCTAGCCTACTACCTGTTTTTTGCATAGCTGGGAACTAAAAATGGTTTTTACATTTTTTTAATGCTTGAAAAAAAAATCAAGAGTATTTTATGACACATACAAATTACATGAAATTCAAGTTTCAGTATCCATAAGTAAACTTAGTGGAATAGCCACGCTCATTCAGTTACATATTGTCTATGGTTGCTTTTGTGCTACAATGGCAGAATTGAGAAGTTGTAACAAAGACTATATAAAGGACAGTATTCTGTGAGTTCATACGTTTCTATGCTATACTACATCAAGAATCCAGATTGTAAAATATTCTAGCTACTTCAACCTATAATCTCCTTTTCTGTTTGGCTGTAATTTTCACTGAATTACAGAAATGGAAATTACAGAACACATATTTATTGGGTGTGCTTAGTGTGCTATTGCTAAACACTACTAAAAGTCACTGTTAGGGGACTCATTCTAGTGGAACAAGCACAGTCTCAATACAAAGGAATGACTCCCACACTAAAAGGCAAATTAAGCATTTTTTAGGAACAATGACAAAGGGAGTTGGGGAAAGCATCACAAAGGAGGTAACAATTAGGCTAGGTCATAAAGGATAGCAACAGTCTCAAGTAGTGAGCAAGGAGGGCAGTCTAGGCATAGAGGTTCAAAAACAAGGTGTGTTTAGGGATCTGCAAGTTATTTTGATATTGCTGGGGAGTATATGGGAGACAAGAATAGAGAAACAGACTGGGGAAACCATAAAGGGTCAGGCTAAAGAGTCTGGACTTTAATCCTATAGTCTGATGGGTGTCCAAACTTTTTTGATTGTGTACTCAGTAAAAAAGAATTTGATCACATATCTTCAACACATACATATGTATTTATGATATACACTGGATCACCATTAATCTATGTATTATTAGTAAGGCTTAATTTCATTTCCACTTAAGATAAATAAGAGTTCTTAATATTCACTTCCTGCAACCCAAGGAATCATCTTGTGCACCAGGCTTTTAAGACCACTCACTGTAGACAATGGGAAGGAACTAAGGTTTTTTTAACCAGTAACCAACATGTGCAGAGCCTAGTTATAGAAAGACCAGTCTGGTGCCACTGCAGAACACAAAGTGAAAAGCAGAGAATCTAGATGCAAAAAGATCAGTTAAGAGGCTATTAAGAACATCTGGAGGAAGGCATAAACTATGCTAGAGGCCCTGGAGACCAAAAAAGGACAGACTTGAGAGAAATTAGGGAGACAGAATTGACAGGGATTGGGAACACCTATGGTACGAGAGGGCAAAGGGAAGACAAAAATTAATGCTCAGCTTTCTAGATGGGTTATTTAGTACACAGTGGCCACTGTATGAGCTGGGGAGAGGGCAGAAAAAAGGAGGTATGAATGATGCATTAATTTAGGCACTTCCTAGTAAGGTATCTGAAGGCTATGCAGCTAGCATCTGGAATACTGGACTGGAGCTCAGGAGAAAGGTTGGAGATACAGTTACAGATTTGGGGGTATCGTCAAAATAAAGGTGGCTTATGAAGCTATGAAAGTGAATGAGAATGCTTTAGGAGAGCATTTTATTTGGTTGTAGTTCACCTTTTCCCTCCATCCCAACAGTAGTCATAACATACCAACAAACAAACTAACTTACCAAATACACGGCTTCATTATAATTGTTTGCTTTCAATGATTCTTTAAGTTGACGAATCATGGCTTCTACAAATTCTCCACCAAAATTGTAATTCCTGGCATTCAGTAGTCCAACTAATGTTGTATAAATTGTCAGCTTCTCAGGTAATAGGCGTGCACTGATTTAAGAACCCAGTATAACAAGAAAACCCCAAAACAATGGCGTTAAGTTGCTGAATTTTATGTGAATCTTTTTATCATTCCATTAACTTTGGAACAGGATTACTTTTAGCTATGTCTTTAAAAATACTTCAGAAAAAGCATGTCATTGAGAAATGTTACAGAGTCCCGTAATTTTTCATTTTAATTCATCAGTTAATCTAAGAGTTAAGAAAGTAAATGATTTAATTGTAAAGTTATCATACTGAAATAAATAAAACTAATGCTACAACAGTTTTTCTTCAAGTATGCTTAGTGGAACTGAGTAGCATTTCCACAGAACATGGTTTCCATGGTAAAATAGCTCAGAAATCCTGGGTGAAACAAGCCTCTTTAATACAGAATCATTAAGGGGGGGCGTGCAGCATTCAGAATTTCTAAACTTAGCTAACCAAATGTCATGGAACTAGAATTCTACTTTGAGAAACACTATTCTAGTTGTTTAGAAAAGATGCACAATTAAAACGAGTTTCATCTAAGTTCCTACCAGTTTAATTATTGAATTTTTAAAAAACGTACTCTGATATAGTTAAGATTTGTTTACGTCTCAGTTGCTTACTCCAAGTGTGCTGATTTCATTAAAGTTATTTTAAAAGTATGGGAAAGGATTACAATAAACCTTTAGAAAAAGCAATTTTTCCTAATTTAGGCAGCCTTTAGAATTAGCTCAAAAAGCAATAAGAATTCATAATCATTCAGTGGGCAAGAGATTCTCTTTGACTTGTTTTCCTAAAGTACCTAGCAGAACATCAGGGACAATCAAGGTCTTCAAAAAAAATACCTGTGTTGATGGTAACTGTGGTCCCTGAAACCCTCCCAAAACCAAAAATTAAAAAAGAACACTGCGAAGCAATACAAGTTCAGCCTTAAACAAACAAGGCTTCCAACAGTTTAAGTGTAAATACTACTCCATTTTAATAAAGGATTTCAGAAGACTTCCTTAGTAGTTTCTTAAAGTTACCTTCACTTGATCTAAACTAAAAGGCTGAGAAGTGATAAACATCACCTTCATAATTTAAAAACACCTCATGGATACATTACAATTTCATGTAACTACAAAGACTCCCGTTTATCCAGAGAGTATGCCTATTAATAGTGGCTTCCAAAGCATCTTCAGTCTTCCAAGAAGGGCTATTACCTGAGTTACCAATTCCCAAATTTGTTTGGTACTACTAATTTAAAAATGTGAGTATCATACATTTAAATGTACATGCTTAAAAATATATATCTGAATGAGACAGTATCTACTATCTCTATAAAAAGTCAACTAAAATGATTCTAAGGTTCTAAGAAATAACATACAAGGAAAATGTTCAATTTTAGTTTTATCCCTAAGAAAAAGAGTTCGCCAAAGGGCCAAAGGTTGGCTCATTTGTACAAATTTCCCCATAGACGTAAAGCCAAGGACATATAGAACATAAACATGTATTTTGAACATTTCCCAAAGCATTTAAGAGTAGATAATACATTATCACCTGGATTCATAAATCTTTTGCATACATACACTGTACAAAGAAGCCTTAAGATCTTGCTCTTGTAGTTAGGAAGATCAGCTTCCAAAACACCAGCCAAGCCTTCTAGGTTGCTCTCCAAAGAGCAGGCACTCTGTAGAGGACATCACATTAAATATCTGTCAAGTACTCAGCAATATAAATTTATTTTTAAAAATCTATTTAAATGTAAATATATACATATTTTAAAATCTATCATTTTAAAATCATTACCAATCATCTGTCCTTTCAATTGCTATTTTAGTGAACTAAAATAAAAACTTCTGCATGATCATTAAAATAGTCTTACATGCATACAGAGCTATAATGGGTTTAGTATAAATCAATTCAGATAGTTATTGTTCTTTAGAAATCCATGAAAAGTGGACGAGTGAAATTTAAAAACTAAGCAGTCTATGATAACAGAATAAGTATTAGAAATGGGAGGACGCCATGGGCTCCATTTTACCTCTTACTAATTCACTCTCTTACTCTGGGCAAATTACCTCAAGTATTCAGGGCTGATTTAGTTCATGCATAAATTAAGGGGTCTATACCCTAGGTCCCTTCTAAGGGCTCATCTTCTATGAAAATTATTAATTACTAAAGTACTAAAAATGATCAATTATCTACATCCCAGGGGCTTCAACATGGATTCAATTTGGGATACAGATGCATGGTAATACCAGCTTTGCCAAAATGTAGTCCAAGTTTTCAGCTGCAAAAATTAATCAAAGCACAGTTAACCACATTCTTAAACCCATCACAGCCTGTGCCTATTGTGTGACATACCTTTTCTCCTACTTTGCATATTAAAGATTCCAAATGATCTTCAGTTTCATTTGCATCAGAGGTCTTTCTCCTTTTGTGAGGCTGCCCACCTATTTCAGCAACATAAAAAATTAACATTACATGATAAATCTGCTATTACAAATTTTATTTAACCTTTTTAGGTTATAATCTCTTTTCTACCAGGCCCTATGTTTTTACAGAGTAGAAGCTCTTCACAGACCCTCCATTTCTCAGACTAAGATAGATTAACCAACAGCCTCCCATTCCCAGAGCCACTATATACAATAACTCCAGGAGGCATTATTTATGTTAAATTTTGTGTGAGTAGCGCCCATGGAGCTATGCAATCAGCAGCCCTGTCCATTTCTGTGGACAAGCTGGAAAGCTGCCAACAACATGTTAAACACTAGTTGTTAGAATACTCATGTACCGCTACTCCCATTCTTTTAACTTGAGTTGTTTACTGATCCTCAGTTGCTTGTTCCGAAACCTGTTAGTACCAGTAGTATTCATTAGTCTAATAATGTAATTATTATGTAAATGACAAAATAAGGGTGCAAAACCAAGTCGAATGCTTTGGAAAGACTTGATCAGAAAAAAAAGCCGTCATATCAGCTATAAAGAGGAAAGCTTCAAAAGATGGGAAAAAGGAGCATAAAACATTAGGATTTCTCACTTGCTTCACATGTTTCTAAGCTCTAATCTCGTCTTCAATTAACAATTTCAGTTCTGCATACGATGCAGCACAACGGTATAGTTTATCCTAAATAATGGGAACGACAGTCAGTATACATATATTCAAAGTCCTGAGCACTATATCAAATAATTGGTGGAAAAAAGGACCACATGTTTTACAATTCCTGCTTTAACTAGCTTTTATTAACTGAATTACTGATAACTGCTTTATTTAAAAACCATATCATTCGAATAATCTCTATGTTTTTTAAATCTACCATTCTAAAATCATTACCAAGCATGTCTTTTTGATTGCTCAACAATTCAAGTTGAATGAAGGTGTGCTAAAAATTAACCTCAAACACCTGTCTATTAAGACCCTTGCTGTTTGTATCTCTTACCACTTTGTTTAAAGTCTTAACACACTCACCTAAGTCCTTTTGTGGTATAACATAAAGCTTAAAAAATTAAAATAATAGTGTTAAGTATGGAACCTGATGCTGCTGCTGAACACTTGTGGCTAGTCTAATACAATTCAATTTTCAACTTCCATTGATTCAATTATTTGGTCGGCATACGGACAAGAAAGCAAGAGCCTGTAACTGTGCAGGGAATCGGTATTAATAATGAAAATCTGCAGTTGGATATACGGTTACACAGTAGCAAGTTACATATAACTTCAATCTTCAGACCTGAACAGCCAAAGGAATTATTGTTACAAAGTTCATAATCACTTACTTGCCTATGGAACACTTGGCTTGAAAATGATGTATGGTGATTCTCATAAAACACAGCACCTGGCTATTCTAAGCTTGGAATGTTAAATCTATTGAATGACTGAAATGATCTTCAGATACCACATGAACTGAAGCTGAATAAAACGAATCTATTACTATCCACATAGGATCTGAGGGGGGGTATTATAAAGGTTACAGGGTAAGACACTCTGTGCGTCAACTTCCCAACCCATTAATTACCATGATAACCTGACTGAATGTCCACTGACTATAATTTTGAAAGGATAATGCCACAAAAAGTATAATACGCATGCAGCATGAGAGCTGAGATGTATTTATTCCTGGAGATATCTGCCTGTGTAAAGTTGTAGACATGTGTGGCACAGAGGTTCAGGGACCTTGATTCTTAAGTATATATCAAACCTAAGTCACAGGACCTATCAAGGTTCCACCACCCAAAGTGCCAAATTTCACACAAAGGTCTTTCATTTCCAGGATTCACTTATTGAAAAAAAGCATAATTGATGTAATATTTACGCAAGCTGCCAGCTAGGACATTCAAATAGCCTTCTTCTACAGCAGTAGTTCTCAACAGGGTGTAGATTTTGCCCCCAGTGGTCATCTGGCAAACCTTGGAGACATTTTTAGTAGTCAAAACTAGGGGAAGCAACTGGCATCTAGTGGGTAGGGGCCAGGCATGCTGCTAAATATCCCACGTTGCATAGGGCATCTCCCAAAACAAATAACTGGCCAAGAATGTCAATAGTGCTGATGTTAAGAAACCGTATTCTAGAAAGCAGAGCTCCTCAGAACCAAATTTCAGTGAGGTTGGGAGAATGCAGATGCTGAAAAACTAGCTGAATGAGAGCAGTTATTTTTTGTTGTTGTTTTTTAAACCTTAAGCACACTGTTCCCTTCTTTCTGGCTCATCTATTTTGCCAACCCTTTATTCCACCTCTACAGTCTTCCTAACTTAACTTTCCAGCTGGCTTGTTCCAGTTTGGAATCATACCACAGCCTTTAAAGCAACCCTCCTAGGCCCTCTTATAAGCTTGAAAAGGGGAAAATAGTGCTGTGGGAAGAGAAGGTATGATTTCTGAGAAACAACTAGAAAATACATGTACATAGTCACATCTCTGAACTGCAAACCCTTTGTTCATTTTGGCTATATTAAAGGACAATATTTGTCTGGAGAATGGGAGGAGGCACAAAGTATTAAGAGGTAAGAAATGTTCCACTTTCACCTGATAGTTGAGAGACTATAAAGGGGTGAAGACTACAGACAAAATCTGAACTTACGAACAGAAACATGATATTGAACTCAGAAGACAACCTGGGTAAGGGAACAGGGAAATGAAATAAAACAATACGAATACAATTTGGGGAATTCGCTCAATGTACCATGAAGAAAACGTATCTATGGTAGTTCCCAAGGCAAGAACAGATTTTTTATTAAAATTTAACTATGTAAAAGTTTTAAAATGTAAATTAAAGATAACATTACCACTTCACTCAGACAGACTTGGCTAGTATAGATAAGCAGGTATAAAATCCATCTGAAAGGATCTTAATAAACCAAATAAATTTCCCCTCTATAAGTCAATCCTAATTTTATATGGGTACACTGTACATCTTACAGCCTTACAAGAAATTTTAGACCTACAAAATGGAAAAAAACCAACCCTGTAAAATAAAAAAGTAAAGTAACTAAAACCAACAACTTCAACATTATGTTTTTAAACCTTAAGCACACTGTTCCCTTCTTTTTGGCTCATCTATTTTGATATTGAACAACTTGAAAGATAACATGCCTTGAGCCCGCAGATTTAAAACAGAGGCAACCATCACTTCTGAAATAAACTATACTCTCTCAAAATAATAAATCCTTTCACTTCTATTTTTTTCTTTAGTTAAGTAAAAAAATCAGCCACAGTCCAAAAGACAAGGACCTAATTCTAAGAAGCTTACATGGGGCTAATACAGCAAATCTGAAATTTTTGTAAATTGCCCAAATTCCCAAAATTGTATTCGTATTGTTTCTAGCTAAGATTTTGAACAATCTAAATCCTTTCTTAAAAGAACAAACAATGGACTGCATATCCCATAGTAACTAAAAAGCTTCAGAGACATTTTTAAAGCAAGTCTAAGCAATTAGTTAAGATTTAGCACTGGACTAGTATCCATACACATTACTTTCCATTTAGCATTTCCTTTTCCTTGTTTATAAATGGACTACTACATGAACTTCATTGGTATAGCCTCCTAATCCTACCCCCTGAATCTTTGATAGTCGAGTCTCAACACAGAAGTATAATTTTATAATCTCCCTATAAGATGCAACCCTCTGCTATCTCTCTAATCTTATCTCCTACAACTTCCCCCTCACTCACTCTGCTCCAGCACCACTGGCCTCCTTGCTCTTCTGTTAACATGACAGGAACCCTATAGTCTTCAGGCTTTTGTGCCCATGGTTACCTTTGGAGCACAGCTTTTCCCCATACAGCTATATGGCTGCTACCTTACCTCCGGCAAGTCTTTGTTCAAATGCCATTCACACCGAAGCCTTCTCTAATCAACTTACATAAAATAGTAACTTCTCCCTCACAGAAATCTCTCCCCTCTTTACCTGATATCACTCCATAGCGCCTGTCACTATATGATACACTATACTTTACTTGACTGTCTTCTCTCTACTCTAGAGGGGAGGCTCTTTTATATTGTCCACTGCTGTATGGCAAGTAATTAGGACAGAGCTTGGCACTGTTAAGTATTTGTTGAATAAATGATTATATATATATATATGTATTACTTTCCATATGCTTGCTTCTATATATACAGTATATAATTATATGTAAAATATATATGAGTATTTTATATAAACAAACATATAATAAACACAAACTTATATAAATTTATATAATATATAAATATATACAATACATTCTATTATAGTTTATGTATATATACACACTCTATATATAGAGAGTCAAGCATATGGAAAGTCAGGGCAGTGACTGACAGCAGCTGACAATTGTCCAGAAATGCTCAGATGCATCTATTTAATTCTGACTGTAATAATTCCTACCCTATTTTAAAATAGCCTTCTATAATCCTTAAGCTTCTAAGATTTATTTTTTAAAAAATAGATGTTTAACTAAAAGGAAAGCATCCAAAATAATCTGATTCAGATCACTGTGTAGGGTAAACTCCAGCTGATCGTTATCCAAATTGTGGCAACTGACAAAAATTTCAGATTTGCTGTATTATCAAACATGAATTGTATCTGCCTCTCCCACACTAAAATATCAACCATAAAAACTTTTGCTTAATGAATGCCTTGTTTTACTTGTCTTATTTACTCTGAGGTTCTCGCGGCAAGACCCAAATGGACAGTGATTTGGCTGCCAGCTGGTGTTAGAAACAAGCCAACTCCAAGAAAGTTATGTAAGTCTCCCAATAACCAAAGCAAAAGTTATTTTTCTACATATTTGCATTCCAATTCTCTAGGATGCCCTACAATGACATTTCCTCTCTCTTTAGGGATTACCTCTAAGTGAGAAAAAGGAAGCATAAGAACAACAAAGAAAAGAACAAAAGACTCAAGTTCTCCAGCCCCCAAGTAATGACTTGAGAAGTATATTAGTTTTTGACTAGTCAATTACAAAGCATATGAAAATTGTATTAATCGGCGGGCGCAGTAGCTCACATCTGTAATCCCGGCACTTTGGGAGGCCGAGGCGGGTGGATCACCTGAGCTCAGGAGTTCAAGATCAGCCTGGGCAACGTGGCGAAACCCCGTCTCTACAAAAAATACAAAAACAAAAAAAAATTAGCCGGGCGTGGTGGCCCGCGCCTGTGGTCCCAGTTACTTAGGAGGCTGAGGTGGAAGGATCACTTGAGCCTGAGAGACGGAGGTTGCAGTAAGCCGAGATCGCGCCACTGCACTCCAGCCTGACAAAGAATGACACTCCGTCTCAAAAAAAAAAAAAAAAAAAGGGAGGGAATTGTATTTTCTGTGCCTTGTACAGAGGTTACACAAGAAACCTCGTGTTAGAAATCAAAGCACGCAGCATAGATATTTAATTTATACCTGTGTAGTGAAGAGAGCCCTGGACTGGATTCGCTCTTGCTGGTGTTTGGGAACTGACAGCTGTCCCTCCATCTTAGTTATGCTCAGTCTCTAGACCCTTAGGTGTCAGATAGAAAGCTGGACTAGAATATCCTCTCAAGCCATGCCTTCGTAGAAATCTGGTGTTTCACTATTAAAACTAAATGCATGCGATTCTGCCTCCACCTCAACTGCCACAACACTCAAGGAGAGACAAACGTTAAAGATAAAATTTACTCAATTTAAAATGTCTGTTATGGGTTTTTTTCTTACATTGACAGCATCTGCTAACGTTTACCGCCTCTTAAGCGTTGGCAAATGATAAAACATCATTGTTGCTGATGTGTATTACCTCATTTAACCTTCACAAAAACCAGAAGATATAAATATCATTACTTCTGTATTACAGACTAAAGTTTAAGGAGCTTACATAACCTGGACAAGATCACCAAGTAAATGGTAGGGTCTGGCTTTGAACCTAAACCCTCTGGTTCCAAAGTCTCATCTCTTAACCACTACTATACACTCTCTTCAAAAAACAATACACTAAAATGTTAACAATAGAATTACTCTAAGTTTTACTTTTTTGGTGTGTGGATTTGTGTTTTTGACCGATTGTAAGGCTTATGTGTAATATAAGCATCTTTTTTTTGTTGTTAAAACTAGAATTATTCCATCTTTATGAAGGCAACACTGATCTCCACGAGCACAATCATCCAAACGGAGATGGGAACCCCCGTTCTAACTCTCTCAGAGGCCTGAAGTTAGTTTTCTAGCACTCTCTCTCACACAAGGGAAATGCGCTTACAGCCAGTTCAAAATCTGCAGTAACCTGTGTCTGTTTATTAGGGACTTCTTGGGCGCGGGTAAGACAATATTCTTTCCCTACAGCTTGAAAGAAGGGAAATCAACGGATAACTACTACCGGAACAGAGTTCAGACTGCAACTCATGAGATCTCTCAGTCCTTTCCTTCAGTGAATTCTTCCGAGCCCTTTTCAGGTGCAGCTTTGAAGATTAAAACGAGACACTAGGACCAGTGGGTCCCTAAGAGGCGGCAGCACAGACACAGGTGTGCTTCCCTGTTCCGTGGTTTTACGGACGAAATTCTGAAACATCCTTAGAGACCAAGGGTCTACCCATGGGGTTCACCAGGCCTTCTTTCCCGAGGATCGGCCCTTGACTCAAAGAACTGGGGCGGGGGAGAAGTCGCTTTCTAGAAGCCGCCCGACCACACCGCCACCGTATTCTCTCTCCTCTTTCCCTCCGCGGCTCCCCGCACGTTCCCGGGGAGAAGAGCTTCCAGTCTCTTCCGTGGACACCCAAAGACGCCGAGCCTCGGCTCCCAACCGGGAGCGGCCTCCGTGGCCGGGCCGCAGGCACTCACCGTCGTTCTCGTCGCTGTGCCGCCGCCGCGACATGCTGCCCTCCGGTGCGCCGCGGAACCGAGAGGCCAGGCGGTAAGCGCTGCAGGAACTGTCTGGCCGCTGGCCGACGCAAGGACAGCTGCAAGGCGCGCGGATGGACCGGCACGCAGGCGCACTAGCTCGCCACTGCCCCGGAAGCGCAGGAGAGGCCGCCGGGTGGGCTAGGCGCTGCGAGAGCCGGCGTGAGGAAGCTCAGTGGGCTACGAACGTCTGGCACACACGCAACCGCCCCCTCGGGCTGCCTCCGCCTGCCGGCTACTTCTTTCTCCCGCCTTCCGCTCTATGTCCTTCCGGGGCCACGCAGAAAGTGCCGCCGCTTTGGCCACTCAGAGCCCCCGGGCCGCGGTCGTCGTACGCCTGAAGGCGGGTCGTGCCGGCGGCCGCTCTAGTCCCTGCCTCCGCTCAGGCCGGTCCTCCGGGCTTCTCAATGGTTTCCCGGTGGCCTCTCAATGGTTTTCCCGGCGGCCCTTGCGCCGACGCCAGGAGACTTCCCGAGCTTGGTGACGTCACGAGCGAGCTTTTCTACCCAAATACGCTGCGGGGGAATAGGCTCGAGGGCGGTGAGCAGTGACAATTGCTAGGCGGAGACACTGCAGGGAAGAGAGACCTTAGAAAGGATCAGGACTGGCGGGTATGTGCTCATCTACTCCCACTTTCCGGCTTTTGCCGCCTTGGGAAAAGTGGGAGGAGAGGTTGGGCCAAGCTCAGCATGCGGGGTGGGGCCTGGGCGGAAGGCGGTGCCGCACATGCCGCCCCTTGGTATGGAAAGGCCGGCCCTGACGCGAGCGTGCGGCTCCCGGCTTGCCGGCTGGCCGTCATTTTCCTTAAGTTGTTTGCTTAGGAAGGAACAAATGATTGTATTAGTAATCTGTTTTCAAGGGTCATTGGGTACCTATATGCCTGTGTGTGAGCGTCCCCTCCCCTGATGTCTTTATGAGCGTACTGGCTTATCTGCTTTGTCCATGGCCATCTGAAATTTCACTCTCCCGGCCTAATTCTCCTTCGGTCTTACCTATTTCAGTAAATGACGTCATCCGTCGGCTGCTTAATCCAAAAATTTAGAGAGTCTTTCTTAGCTCTTTTCCCTCACTTTTTACATAACAATTATCTGTAAACCCTGCCTGCTCTGCTTTCAACACAAATCCAGAATCAGAGCGTGTTACTGCTTTGTTTAAAAGTCTCCTATGACGGCCAGGCGGGGTAGCTAACGCTTGTAATCCTAACACTTTGGGAGGCCGACGCGGGCGGATCCACTTGAGCCTAGGAGTTCAAGACCCACCTGGGCAACAAGGCGAACACCGTCTTTACAGGAAAAAAAAAAAAAATTAGCCGTGCCTAGTGTTTGGCGCCTGTAGTCCCAGTTACTCGAGGGGAGGGTTGGGGGCCGAGGTGGGAGGATCCCTTGAGCCCAGGAGGTCGAAAATGCAGTGAGCGGTGATCGCACACTGCACTCCAGCCTGGGCAACAAAGTGAGACCGTGTCAAAAAAAAAAGTCTCCTACGACTTTCCATTGCACACTCCATGCCATGGCCTGTGGGGTTCTACTTCTCCTCACTGTACTCCAACCACTCTTTCTGTTCTTACAGTAAGTCAAGCTTGTTCTTATTTTAGGAACTTATACTATTTCCTTTACCTGAAGGTCTCTGGTTCTAAATCTGCGTGGCTGGCTCTTGGTCACTTAGGTCTCAGATCAAATGTCAGGTCCTTAGTGAGGCCTTCTTTGGTAACCCAATCGCTGTTTTATTTCATTCAACGAATATTATATTTATTAGCATTTAGCACCTCCTAGGTGCCAGGCAGAGTTCTGAATGCTGACGATGTAGAGGTGAACAAAGGAAAACCCCTGCTCTCTTGGCGCTGATACATTCTAACGACCCATTCAGGAATAGCCACAAATAGTGCCATCATAGGTAGTGAGCAACGGGAGAGTAGTAGATGAGATCAGAGAGGTAGGGGGAAGGTGCTCTGTGAGGACTTCGGACATTATCCAAGTGAATTGAGAAGTCATTGGAGTATGATTTTTTTTTTTTTTTTTTGAGACAGGGTCTCGCTCTGTTGCCCAGGCTGGAGTGCAGTGGCACGGTCTTGGCTCATTGTAACCTCTGCCTCTTAGGTTCAGGCAATTCTTGTGCCTCAGCCACCCAAGTAGCGGCAATTACAGACATGTGCCACCACACCAGGCTAATTTGTATATTTTTAGTAGAGATGGGGTTTCGCCATGTTGGCCAGGCTGGTCTTGAACTCCTGGCCTCCCAAAGTGCTGAGATTACAGGCACGAGCCTCTGTGCAGGGCCAGTCTGACTTATTTTTTTTTAATAGTTACTTCTCATGCTCCCAAAGGAGGAAGATAGTTCAGCTTTTGCAGTAATTCTAGCTGCAAATGATAGTAGCTTGAACTAGGGTGGTAGTGAAGATGGTGGTGCAAAGTGATCTGATTGGATTGTACTTCAAAAGCAAAGCTGGCCAGGCATGGTGGCTCACCCCTGTAATCCTAGCACTTTGGGAGTCCAAGGTGGGTGGATCACAAGGTCTGGAGATTGAGACCATCCTGGCCAACATGGTGAAACCCCGTCTCTACTAAAAAAAAAAAATACAAAAATTAGCTGCGTGTGGTGGCGTGCAGCTGTACTCCCAGCTACTCGGGAGGCTGAGGCAGGAGAATCGCTTGAACCTGGGAGGCGGAGGTTGCAGTGAGCCGAGATCACCCCACTGCACTCCAGCCTGGTGACAGAACGAAAACCATCTCAAAAAAAAGTATTTTCTGAACAAGTGAATGATAGTGTGAGAAAATAAGGAGTCAGGAATCATCCCAAAGTTTTTTTTGTCTGAATAACAGGAAGAATAAAATTGTCTTTTACTCAGATAAGGAAGACTGGGGAAGACGAAAGTTTGGTTTTGAACAGTTGTATTTGAAGCTGAAGCTAGCTAGCTTCACACACAGTGTAAAATTCACACACAGTGGGGTATGTGAATTTGTAGTTTGGGAGAAAGGCCCAGGTTGAAGATATAAATATGGAGTCATTTATTATATAGTATTCTAAACAGAAAATTTCCTTTATGTTTCCCTTTTTTCTTTTCTCATGTAATTTTCAAATATTTACAGAAGTAGGGAAAATTTATGATGAATCCCCATGTACTCATCATCAACTTCAGTAATTCTTAATTCATGGGTAATCTGGTTTCATTGATATTACCTCCTCTCTCTCAATTATTTTGAGGCAAATATAGTTTTAAGTCCTTGGAAGTAGATGAGATCACCTGTAGGGTAAGTATAGATAGAGTGGTTCAACATTTAGAGGTTGGGGTAATAAGGAAGATCCAGCAAAGGAAACTGAGAAGCAGGGGCCGTTATCCCTAGCTGGTATTTTCATGTTTTGTTTGTTTGTTTGTTTGTTTGTTTTTTACTTACTTAATGTCTCTGCTTACCAGAATATAAGCTCCAAGAGAGCAGGTACTTCAACTGTTTCATTCATAGCTGCATTCCCAGGACTATTCCATGGGCCCGGCACATAGCAGAGGTGCCACAAATAATAATAATTTAGAGTATGTACATAAATCAAAATAAGCTGAGACTGAAAAAAGATGCAGAGTCGGAGGAGATCATTTTGGGGTGGTGGGAAAGGCACCCCACACTCAGGTGTAGAGACCTTGAGTCAGGAAAGAACATGGCTCATTTGTGGAACTGGGCATGGTCCAGTGTGGCTAGAGTAGGATATCTGATGGGGAATGAGGAGCATAGTCAGAGATGAGCCTAGAGTATAGGGAAACTAAGTTTTTCAGGCCTTCAAAGGAAGCAGTGACACGGGGTAGCAGACAAGACATAAGTGAAAGGTGACACTTGAGTTCAGTCTTCATATACATAGTAAGCATATGGGGAGGGAAAGAAATGAAAAAGTAAGGGAAACAAAGCAGCGGAAAGCATAAATGCTGGGACAGACTACATCAGGTCATATAGAGGGAGATTGGGAAAGATGCTGGAGGTGGGACCGGATCGGATAGTAATTCCTTTCGACAATGTTACCTCCCAAATGTACTGCCCTTATAGGTAAATAAGTTCTCTGTTTCTAGAACAATGCCTGGAACCTAGAAGACCCTCCATAAATATTTGTTGAATGAATTTTAATTTGGAAATGATACATGTACTTTCTCTACCTTTACAATAAAACAGCTTTGAGCATGGAGGAAGTGTGTTGAATAAGATTCTTCTACTTATTTTACTTCTGCCTGGAAGGCTTACAGGTTTGTGTAGAGTTAGGGATGTACTTTTTTCAGTGGGACTTTATATGAAAGACATTTTCATGAGAAAGGAAAGAGAAGCTAAAGAAGGTAGTATTTCTTCACCCAGTCTCTTCCACTTATTTTTCAAATACAAGAGAATTTGGGTTTAATAAATCTGTATTACCTTGCCTTACCCTTATAACAAAGCTCATTTTGAGCCCCATGAAAGCACCACTTAGCTGATTCAAATGCATTTTATGTGGTGCAAGTGACATCTTAATTTATGAATCCAAGGAACAAAGGTCCTTTATAAGAAAGTTGGTATTGCCTGTGTGTGTCTGTGTATGTTTAGTCTCCATCAGTCCTATCCAGCATTGTTAACAAGCAGTGTGTGTTCCCCCACACATAAACTGCTCCTCGTTGCCTTCACCTGGTTGAGGTACCCTGTAGGCAGAGTTGTGAATTGGCAAAGTTTGTCACTAGTGTCTCCCACCTTCCTTTCTCTCATTCTTAGTGGTGCTTTTTCTGCTCCCTCTTGTGGAGTTTGGGACTTCTTTGCATGTTACTATTTTCAGAACCTTCAGTGTCCACCTCTGGCTGCCTCCTTCAATATTGTCCTGAAGAAACTAACTTTGCCAGTTCACTAGTAATATGAAATAACCAGTTGTTATGTTGTGGGGCAGGAATTTGGACAGGGCACAACAGGGACACCTTGTCTCTGCTCTCAGCTAAGAGGCCAATCTGGAATCTGAAGGGTCTAGTGGTTGATGCTGGCTGTCAGCTGGAGGCCTCTGTTCCTCTCCACCTGGTTCTCTGTGTGTGGTCTCTGCATGGATTGGATTGGCTTACTCACAGTACAGTGGTTTGGTCTCCTCAGCGTGAGCATCTCAGAATGAGAGCTTGCGCTAGCGTATCCTTTTGAGAACCCAACCTCAGTCATACAGCATTGCTTCCATCACACTTTATTTTTGGGAGTAGTTAACAAGCCTGCCTAGGCTTAGGGAAATGGACCAGAAATACTGCTGCAGCCATTTTTGGAAAATATAATCTGTCACAGCTAATTTTTAAATAAAATTTTTATGTTAAATTTAAAATACAGCATTCAATTAAAATATTAATAATATTACCATTCATTGAACCCTAGTTTGTGCCAGACACTATATATTAATATTTCTTTCCAGTCCACAGTACAGTACTGTAATGTAGATACTACAATGCACAATTTCCACAAGAGAGATTTAGAACTCAGAAACCTTAAGTAGCTTGCCCATGTTCACATGCTTGGCAAACTGCTGCAGCACAAACCAAAGCCCATACTTTTTCTCAGTATGCCTCTTAGTGCTTGTCACCTGTCACCTTTGCTTTACAAAAGAACCAACATGGTATGATGGTTGTAGTGTGTCCATTTTGACAAGATTTGGCCACAGTAGCGATTTTGACATTTCTTCTGGCATATTACCGTGGGGCTGTCTTGGGAACTATTTCTTCTAAGGAAGGAAATTTTCATAGCTCTGAAATTAAGGGGCAAAAAGAAGAAAGTGTTTATAACTGAAGGTGCTGGCACACATCTTGATTGATTTGGGTTGTACCTGTTGCTTTTCTGGTATTATTTACCCTAATGACTGCATGGCTCGCTCCCTAATTCAGGTTTCTGCTCAAATGCTATTGCTGCAGAAAGGCTTTTCCTACTCTCTGTGTTCGAAGGGCTTCTCCATCACAGCCTCCCTACCCTGCTGATTATTCTTTATAACCTTTTCACCATCTGACTTTAAAAATAAAAAATCAATTTATCCACTTGTTTACTTCACCCCACTGGAATGTAAACTCTAAGCAGGCAGAAACTTTTTCACTTTCGTTTACTGCTATATTCTCAGTGCTTAGAATAGTGCTTGACTTCAAGTCGTTCCTAAGTAAATACTATCGATTTAGTAAGTAAATGGATGGTTAGCTTGGGTTACTTTGCCCATGCTGATTTGCGTGATTGATTAGCTTCATATTTTCTTCAAGAAATCAAAGAATAGCATGGCTGCTTCTTTCTTATTTATATTCTAGGAGGTATTTAACTGAAAGGAATATCTGCTTCACTGTTGCAACCAAACCAGATGCCTTCTTCCACTTCACCAGACCAAGGAGATGACCTGGAGAACTGCATTTTAAGATTTTCTGACCTGGATTTAAAAGATATGAGTCTTATTAATCCCAGCAGCAGTCTTAAAGCAGAATTAGATGGCAGTACAAAAAAGAAATACTCGTTTGCAAAGAAAAAGGTAGAATTCTTATGAATGTTTCATGATCATGTATGTGTGGTTAATGCAGATACATTTGGAAGTCGGTTATCAAGGTTGCTCTCCAGCTCAAGGTAAAGTCTAGTCAGGAACATTAACCAGTGATGTTAATTCCATCCCAGGCAAAGGGTAATCATAGGCAAGGTGTGGTCCTGGAATAGCCATGGTGGAGTACTTGAGGAGGGTGGATCCTAGACAGATGGATTAGATTTCATTCCCCACCCCTCCCCAGGTCAAAAAAGACCATAAACAAAGTTGAAAACCAAATGACAAGTGAAGAAAAAGTTGTTAATTATGATCAACAAAAGATCACTAAAAACACGTATCAGTAAGAAGATAAATGCTATGATGGAAAAATAGGCAACAGATTTGAACAGGCAAGCCAGAAATAAACAAATAGAATAAGCAGGAAAAAGTATTCAGCATTACTACTAATCAAAAATATTTTAAAAAATAGGGTAGCATTTCTTTTGCCTTTTATTTGGACCAACATTAAAAATATTGATGATAAAAAACACTGATAGAACTCAGTGAGGCTGTGGATAAAATGGCACCCACATGCTTTTCTGGTTAGAGTATAAATTGGTACATTTTTCCTGGAAGTCACTATTACAGATTAAAATTTCATGTTCTTTGACCCCTCAATTTTTATTTTAGATATTCTAAGTAGGTGGTTAAAGATATAGAAAGATGGATGCATGGAATGCTCATTCAACATGGCTTTTAATTGCAAATATTAGAAACAATCTAAATGTTCATCAGTTGGTAACTGGTTAAGAGAATTTTCTGTTTGATTGTTTTACAATAAGCATAAGTAATTTTTATAAAAACAGTAATATTATTTTCCAAGAAGGAAGATATTTTGGTACGTTTCTTCCTGGTCTTTTTCAATGTACCTTTTAATGTGGTTAAGATTACATTGCATAAGCAATTTTATCCAATTTTTTTCACTTAATATTATATCATAAAATATTTTTCCATATAACTTAAAACTGGCTGCTTAATATTCCATGGTAAGCATACTTCATAATTTACTTTCCATATTCCTTTCGAAAATAACTGATGGTGTTATTTGTGATATTTTAGGCCAAACTGTATTATGTATATTCCAGTGTGACTTAGTCTTATATCCTGAGAATAAAATTATGATGCTGAGAGTTATTTAACCTCCTCAATATAAAGCCTAGTTTTAATTTCTCTAATAGTCTCTTCTAAAGCTTACTAATAAGAGAAGTGTTACTTCTCAGAGAATTGTATAACATAATGGAACATAAAACTAGAAGCCCCTGTGGAAAGATAATCTAAGGAATCTTAGTGAGACTTCTATTAGCCATAAACCTAAGGTTATTTAACAGTGTTAGCATTTGAAATCTAATTGCAGGCCTTTGCCCTTTTTGTCAAAACCAAAGAAGTTCCAACAAAAAGGAGTTTTGAATGTAAAGAAAAATTGTGGAAATGCTGTCAGCAGCTATTCACAGACCAAACCAGCATCCATAGACATGTGGCAACACAACATGCTGATGAAATTTATCACCAGACAGCTTCTATTTTAAAGCAACTGGCTGTGACATTGAGCACCTCAAAGAGTCTTTCGTCTGCAGATGAAAAGAACCCTTTAAAAGAGTGCCTTCCACATAGCCATGACGTGTCTGCTTGGCTCCCTGATATAAGCTGCTTTAACCCTGATGAGCTGATAAGGTAAGATTTTCATTCTGTATTTTGGTTTGATTTAAAGTATTTTTCCAACCACAATGAGATACTACAATTCACCCATTAAAATGGCTAAAGTGAGAAAGACCAACTCTGTCAAATGTGAAATGAGGATGTGGAACAACTGGAACACCCAGTCACTGTTGGTGGGAATGTAATATGGCACAACCACTTTGGAAAAGTGTTCGGCAATTTCTTAAACATGCATCGTTCCTGTGGCCCACTCCTGGGTATAATACCAACAGCAATAAAAACATATCCACAGAAAGCCTTGTACAAGAATGCTCATAGCAGTTTTATTCATAATAACAAAAAACTGGAAACAACTGCAAATATCCATCAACAGGAGAATGAATAAACTGGTATAGTCATGTAAGAATATTGCACGACAATAAAGTGCTATGAACTGCTAATATTCGAGAACATATATGGGTGAATGAGAAAATCTTTATGCTGAGTGAAAATAGCCAGACAATACATATTTTCTGATTTCATGTACTTGAAGGCAAAACTAATATATGATGATAGAAAGGTTCTGGCAGAAAGTTTGGGAATACACAAGAGATTTTTTGAGGTATTGGAAATGTTCTGGTTTTGATAGTGGTGTGGATTACACAGGTATACCTGTGTCAAAAATGATCAAACTTTACACTTAAGATCTGTGTATTTCACTTGTAAACTGTGCCATGCTTTAAACATTTTTAAATAAATAGGGCAGGAAAAACTAAGCAAAAAAAAGGGGGGGTTTCTTTTAAGCTAGATATCATTATCTGTATGATTTCAAATATACGTATCCAGAAAAATGCATCATTTATTAGGTTTATTGGGGAATGTAGCATTGCACATAGTGAATTTTTCAGAAAGCAGGTAAATGTAGCTTACATTTTAAAGCATCTAAACTTTCTTTGATTTAACCTTTTTTTTTTTTTCTGGAGTCTTTCAAACTGCATTAGACTCTTCTTTAGTTGCATAATTAAACAGAGTATAGTGAATGTGATTGAACTTTTTCTGAGTGCTTTAATGCCATCAGGATGAACTTAAGTAGGATGCCAAGGTATAAAAGTTTGTCTTTTTACTAAGAAGGCTCAGACTTACTCTTCTGTTACGTCTCCTCCCTCTCTTCTAATTCTAGATCCAAACCCTCTGTATTATTGCTATGTACCAAATTCAGCTTGCAGCAGCATAGTTGGTGTTACTAGCTCAGAGTCTCTCATGAAGTTGCAGTCATCTCATTGCTTGACTGGGGCCAGTAAATCTGTTTCCAGGTTCACTCATGTGGTTGGTGGCAGGCTTGTTTTTTCAGTGGCTTTTAGTCAAAGGCCTCCATTCCTCTCTATGGGGGTCTCTTCATAGGCTGCCTGAGTGCTCTCATGACATGGCATGTGATGTGTGAGAGACAGAGACACCAAGACAGAAACCACAATCTTTTATGACCTAATCTCAGATTGCCATACCATCACTTTTTATTGATGCTATTGGTCACGTAGACTAACCTCAGTACAGTGTAGGAGAGAACTACACAAGGGTCTAAATACCAGGAGGCAGGATCATCAGGGATCATCTTGGAGGCTGGGCACCATACCTCAGAGTTGTTACTTTTTAGTGTGTATTACCTAGCAGCACTGCCTGCACTTTACCTATTCTGTCAGGATCTTAACTACTTGCAACAGCTAGATCCTTAAGGCACAGAATTCTAGAGGCCTAAGTTAGGCCAATAACATGCATACTATATATAGCCAAAGACCATAGCCTGTGCAGCAGCATATACCCAGTCAGTTGACATTGTGAGGTTTTTTCTTTTTTTTTTTTGAGACAGAGTCTCACTCTGTCACCCAGGCTAGAGTGCAGTGGTGTGATCTTGGCTCACTGCAACCTCTGCTTCCCAGGTTCAAGTGATTCTCCTGCCTCAGCCTCCCGAGTAGCTGGGATTACAGGCATGCACCACCATACCCAGCTAATTTGTATTTTTAGTAGAGACAGGGTTTCACCATGTTGGCCAGACTAGTCTTGAGCTCCTGACCTCAGGTGATCTGCTCACCTTGGCCTCCCAAGTGCTGGGATTACAGGCGTGAGCCACTGCATCCAGCCTGTTTGCAAGGTTTCTTGGAGACCATTCTACATATTCTTTAGGGAGGAGAGGTAAAGAAAGAAAATTATATTATTTTCAAAAACAAGTGGGAAGACACAGAGACATTAATGATTCCTCTACCCTATGTAATGTCAGAGCTTAAAAAAGCGTTTTGTATTAGTCTGTTTTCATGCTGATAAAGACATATCCAAGACTGGGCAATTTACAAAAGAAAGAGGTTTAATGGACTTAACAGTTCCACATGGCAGGGGAGACCTGATGATCATGGTGGAAGGCAAGGAGGAGCAAGTCACATCTTACATAGATGGCAGCAGGCAAAGAGAGAGAGCTTGTGCAGGGAAACTCCTGTTTTTAAAACCATCAGATCTCGTGAGACTTACTATCACAAGAACAACATGGGAAAGACTCATCCCCGTGATTCAATTACCTCCCACTGGGGTCCTCCCATGACACGTGGGAATTGTGAGAATTACAATTCAAGATGAGATTTGGGTGGGGGCACAATCAAACCATATCATTCTGCCCCTGGCCCCTCCCAAATATCATGTCCTTACATTTAAAAACCAATTCTGCCTTCCCAACAGTCTCCAAAGTCTTATTTCAGCATTAACTCAAAAGTCCACAGTCTGAAATGTCATCTGAGACAAAGCAAATCCCTTCTGCCTATGAGCCTGTTAAAAGCAAGTTAGTTACTTCCTAGATACAATGGGGGCATAGGCATTGAGTAAATACAGCCATTCCAAATGGGAGAAATTGGCCGAAACAAAGGGGCCACAGGCCCCATGCAAGTCCTAAATCCAGCAGGGCAGTCAAATTTTAAAGCTCCAAAATGATCTCCTTTGACTCCGTGTCTCACATCCAGGTCATGCTGATGCAAGAGATTGGTTCCCATGATATTGGGCAACTCCGCCTCTGTGGCTTTGCGGGTATAGCCTCCCTCCTGACTGCTTTCACAGGCTGGGGTTGAGTATCTGCATCTTTTCGGCGCACGGTGCAAGCTCTCAGTGGATCTACCATTCTGGGGTCTGGAGGACCATGGCCCTCTTCTCATAGCTCCACTAGGCGGTGCCTCAGTGGGAACTCTGTGTTGGGGCTCTGACCCCACATTTCCCTTCTGCACTGCCCTAGCAGAGGTTCTCCATGAAGGCCCTGCCCCTGCAGCAAACTTCTGCCTGGGCATCCAGGTGTTTCCATACATCCTCTGAAATCTAGGCAGAGGTTCCCAAACCCTGATTCTTGACTTCTATGCACTCACAGGCTCAACACCACCTGGAAGCTGCCAAGGCTTGGGGCTTGCACCCTCTGGAACCATGGCCTGAATTCTACATTGGCCCCTTTCAGTCAACAGCTAGAGTGGCTGGGATGCAAGGCACCAAGTCCCTAGACTGCCCACAGCAGGGGGACCCTGGGTTCGGCCCATGAAACCATTTTTTCCTCCTAGACCCTCAGGCATTATCGGGGGAACCAGCCCCCAATATTTCAACGTAGGTTCTTTTCTATTTTCTCTAAGCATTGGCCGGTCTGAGAAATAAAGAGAAAGAGTACAAAAGAGAGATTTTACAGCTAGGTGTCCAGGGGTGGCATCACATGTTGGTAAGTTCTGTGATGCCCACCTGAGCCACAAAACCAGCATGTTTTTATTAGGGATTTCAAAAAGGGAAGGGTGTACGAATAGGGAGTGGATCACAGAGATCACATGCTTCAAATGGCAATAAAAAAGATCACAAGGGCGGAAGGGCAGAGCAAGGTCACAAGGCCAGGGCTAAATTAGAATTACTGATGAGGTTTCATGTCCCACTGTGCACGCATTGTCTTTGATAAACATCTTAACAGGAAACAGGGTTCAAGAGCACAGCACCAGTCTGACTAGAATTCGCCAGGCTGGAATTTCCTAATCCTAGCAAGCCTGGGGGCACTGCAGGAGACCAGAGCATATTTCATCCCTTATCTTCAACCGCATAAGGCAGACACCCCCAGAGTGTCCGTCCATAGGACCACCCGGGAATGCATTCCCTTCCCAGGGTTATTCCTTACTGGGAAAAGAATTCAGCGATATTTCTTCTACTCGTTTTCTTCAATAAGAAAAATATGACTCTGTTCTGCCCGGCCCCGCAGGCAGTCAGACCTTATAGTTACCTCCCTTGTGCCCTAAACATGGCTGTTACCATGTTCTTTTTCAGGGTGCCCAGATTTCATATTGTTCAAACACACATGTTTTACAAACAGTTTGTGCAATTAACACAATCATCACAGGGTCTTGAGGCGACATACATCCTCAGCTTATGAAGATGACGGGATTAAGAGATTAAAGACAGGCATAGGAAATTATGAGAGTATTGACTGGGGAAGTGATAAATGTCCATGAAATCTTCACAATTTATGTTTAGAGATTGCAGTAAAGACAGGCATAAATTATAAAAGTATTAATTTGGGGAACTAATAAATGTCCATGAAACCTTCACAACTTACGTTCTTCTGCCACAGCTTCAGCCAGTCCCTCCGTTCAGGGTCCCTGACTTCCCACAACAAGGCATGTGATAGGAGGGGCTGTCATGAGGACCTCTGACATGCCCTGGAGACATTTTCCCCTTTGTCTTTGGGATTAACATTTGGCTCCACATTACTCATGCAAATTTCTGTAGCCAGTTTGAATTTCTCCTCAGAAAATGGGATTTCCTTTTCTATTGCATTGTCAGACTGCAAATTTTTTGAACTTTTATGTTTTGCTTCCCTTATAAAACTGAATGCCTTTAACAGCACCCAAATCACCTCTTGAATGCTTTGCTGATACCCTAAATCGTCTCTCTCAAGTTCAAAGTTCCCCAAATCTCTAGGGCAGGGGCAAAATGCCACCAGTCTCTTTGCTAAAACATAACAAGAGTCACCTTTGCTCCAGTTCCCAAGAAGTTCCTCATCTCCATCTGAGACCACCTCAGCCTGAAGTTCATTGTCCATATCATTATCAGCATTTTGGTCAAAGCCATTCAACAAGTCTCTAGGGAGTTCCAAACTTTCCCACATTTTCTTGTCTTCTTCTCAGCCCTCCAAACTGTTCCAGCCTCTGCCTGTTACCTAGTTCCAAAATCACTTCCACCTTTTTGGGTATCTTTTCAGCAGCACCCCACTCTACTAGTACCAATTTATTGTATTAGTTCATTTTCATGCTGCTGATAAAGACATACCCAAGACTGGGCAATTTACAAAAGAAAGAGGTTTAATGGACTTACAGTTCCACATGGCAGGGGAGGCCACACAATCATGGTTGGAAGGCAAGGAGGAGCAAGTCACATCTTACATGGATGGCAGCAGGCAAAGAGAGAAAGCTTGTACAGGAAAACTCCCAGTTTTAAAACCATCAACTCTCATGAGATTTATTCATTGTCATGAGAACAGCATGGGAAAGACCTACCCCCATGATTCAATTACCTCCCACTGCGTTCCTCCAGTGACATGTGGGAATTGTGAGAATTACAATTCAAGATGAGATTTGGGTGGGGACACAGCCAAGCAATATCAGGTTTTTATTGCCAGATACAGTTTTCTGAGCTGAATATGTTTTAGGAAGTGTATTAACTTTTAAAACTGAATCATAGGATTAGATGTTTAGATCCTGGCCTTGAAAAACTCACCAAGTCATATTACAGAATTCCAGAGGACAAATTTCTGACTTTAAGCAATTATTGAACTATTTGGTAAATAGAAATACAGTTGATCCTTGAAAAACACGGGGTCAGGAATCCAAGGATTAGGGGCAGTTGAAAATTTGCGTATAACTTTTAACTCCCCCAAAACTATACTAATAGCCTCTTGTTGACTGAAGCCTTATCAATAATGTAAACAGTCAATGAACACATCTTTCTATGTTATGTATATTATATATTGTATACTGTATTAAAGTAAGCTAGAGAAAATGTTATTAAGAAAATCATAAGAGGCCAGGTGCAGTGACTCATTCCTATAATCCCAGCATTGTGGAGGGCCAAGGCAGGAAGATCACATTAGGCCAGGAGTTCAAGACCAGTCTGGGCAACATAGTAAGACCCTGCCCTACAAAAAAAAAAAGAAAAAAAGAAAATCATAATATATATTTACTATTCTTTATGTTAAATGGCTCGTCATAAAGGTCTTCATCTTTGTCACCTTCACATTGAGTAGGCTGAGGAGAAAGAGGGATTGGTCTTGTTGCCGCATGAGTGCTAGAGGCACAAAAAGATCTACAAGTAAGTGGACCTGCACAGTTCAAACCCGCGTTGCTCACGGGTCAACTGTAGTCCAAATTTGATCAATTTTTGTCATTACTACTCAGTGCCACATTCCCTTTTACTTATTGGAAAGGAGCAAGAAAGCAAGTTGAAGTAGAAGTCACACTTGAGCTAGTCACTAAAATTTTCTGTACCTTCATTTCCTCACCTCTAAAATTGGAATAATAATGCCTGCCTTGCCTACCTCCCAGTACTGCAGAATGAGTTATATAGGACGGTGATAGTATGAGCAGTTGTGAACTACACTGTGCTATACAGATATGGCCCTTCCATTTCATATGGCCCCACACTTCAGGGAATTTACTTACTAGTTAGAAAAACAAAGAAAAAGACACATGAGGCAATTAGCAGATGATACAGGTTACATAATTATCAGTTGAATTGTATGGTACAGAGACTAATTTGTTATAGGAGCTTAGAGAAAGGAAAATAGGATCTAAAATAGACAAGAAGGTTTCATGGAGGAGCATGGAAAGCATGGAGGAGACTAGGCCCTGAAATATGATGAGGCTGTTGAAGAGGGACTCAGACTCCAGAGCTGGATAGGACCTTAATTGTCGTGTACTGTAGCATTCCCTAAAATATGTTCTGTGGAACACTAGTTCTAGAGGATGCTAACAAGGTATTGAAAAAAGGGGTATTAAAGACAAATTTGGGAAGCACTCAGTCAAAATGTTGTTACTGCAAGACTTCTCAGAGCCTTTAAGAGGCTTTGGCTGTGATTCTTAAGGAGGGAGATGCTGTCTGCAGGGTTTCCAAACATAATTTTATAGAACAGCTTCATAACATACTTTGGAAAATATAGTTTATTTCCATTCTCTGATTTTACAGATGAGGAAACCAAGGCCCAGAAGTGATGAAAGACCTGCCTAGCTAGTTAGTATAAGACAGCCCAGTGCAGTAGAAAGAGTATAGATCTGGTGTCAGAAGACTGGCATTTAGGTCCTTACTATCACTTTCTGGCTGTCTGACTTGGGAGGAATTGGCCTCAATTTATTCATCTGTAAAATGGGGATAATAATAACCTGCATCATAGAAAGAGGGTTATAAGAATAAATGGAAGTGAAACTTTTTTGTACGATGATTCATACAAATACTGCCTTATGTGAGAGGATAAGCCAGAATGGAACCAAATTTCTAACTTTTCTATGAATTGGAGTTACTAATACCTGTCTCTTGGATGTGACCATTAAATGAGGGATCAAAGTAAACTCACTTTTTGTAAAGTAAGTTCAGTGCAGATACTGTCTTCTGTAGAGCAAATATAAAAAGAAGTTGCTTCTCATTTCAGGAGGAGAACAATAATCACAGCAAAGACAGGCATGAGTGTCCTCATCTTAGCCTTCCCTCAGACTGCCTGGGTGTACTTTATGAATTGTGACTTCTTTATGCCAGCGACTCAAATGCTCTTTGCCTTGGATTTTCATTTTATAGTGGCCAGGGCAGTGAAGAAGGGGAGGTGCTCCTTTATTACTGCTACCATGACCTGGAGGATCCCCAATGGATCTGTGCCTGGCAGACAGCTCTGTGTCAGCACCTGCACCTCACAGGCAAGGTAACACCTTCTCCTATATTCCTTCCTTCACTGGGTCCATCTTGCCTGCCAACCTTGGATTGCAAATGCTGTGCTCATTATAAAAAAGATTCACTGTTGAGTTCTTAAAAGTTAGGGAAATTCTGCTGGGCATTTAAGTAGAATATTAGGCAGCTATTAACATGGTATTTTATAAGAATATTTACTGGCATAAACCAGGAGTCAGCAAACTTTTTCTTGAAGAACCAGATAGTAGATAATTTAAGGTGTTGCACAAAAAACTATTCAGTATTGTTATAGCATGAGAGCAACTATAGATAATAATGTAAAAGAATTGGATGGCTGTGTTTGAATAAAACTATATGCAAAAGCAAGGATAATATGCCGACCCTGGTATAGGGAAATGTTTGTGATATATTAATTGGAAAAACATTTTATAGAACATAGAGGTGTGATTCCAAGTTGCTTCTTAATTTTCTAGAACCTGCCAGGGTCATTTACCAGCTCAGGGTATTGACATTTGCTGTTTCCTTCCTCTCTAGAGTGCTCTTCCCTGCACCTTCACATGGCGCATACCCCACTTCAGATCTCGGCTCACATATTGTCTCCTTAGAGCTGCAGTCTGAAGTAGTCCTCTCCAGATCTTGTCACGTTCTATCCCTTTCTGCTTTTCAAAGGATTTATTACTATCTGAAAGTATAATCTTCATTTATAAGCTTCATGAGGACAGTAACTTTGGGCTTAATTGATGTATTCTCAGTGCTGGAACAGAGTTTAGCATGTAGTAGACCCTCAGTAGATATTTGGAGAATATAGAATGAAGGAATGAATGCATGTTCATGACAAAACCAGAAGTGCATGTATAAACATGGAAGGTTGTGTATACCAAAATGTTAGTAAGGATTATCTAGGCATGTAGGATTATCGATGGTTTTTATTTTCCTAAAATAGTCTCTGATTACATTATACACATGCATATGTCTATGTATTTTATATGATTTTCAAAATTTAAATCGAAAGGAAGTGAACTAGTTTCCCCCTGAAACCCCCTCTGGTTATGACACTGTGCTGCCTTGTTTCATCTTTCCCAACATATGACCCAGGTCTGAATTGATCAGTGATATTTTTCACATCCATGTTTTCTAACAGATAATGATTTCATTTACCTCATTGAGTTCATCACCAAGGCCTGCCATTTCCACCTCTTCAAATACTCCTTAATTCCATTCCCTTCTCTCTTCCACACTCACCACTTTAGACCAAACCACCACCCTCTCTTACCCAGTCCATTCAGTAGCTTTCAAATTACTCTTCAGCTTGCCATCCCTACCTGCCACTTAATCCATTCTCCACACAGCCATAATGATCCTAAAAGGTGAATCAAATCACATCACTCCCTCCTCAAACTCTTTCAGTGGCTGCCACTTCCGGTGCATATGGAGGAAATCCAGTGCCTTAAAAATGCCCTTAGGTTCCTGCGTGAGTTGGCCCCTTCTTACCTTTTCTTCTCGTCTGATACTGTTCTTTGCTCATTATACTCCAGCAACATGGTCTTTCAGTTTTTTGGAACCCACCGAGTTCTTTTCTCTCCTTGGGCCTTCTTACAAGCAAACTATCTTCAAGGAACTCTCCTACACCCACTCTGCTGCTCCAGTCTGATTTTTACTCAAGCTTAGTTTTCAATTTTCATGACACTTCCTCAAAGAGACCTTTCCTGTCAATCTAAATTCATTTTTCCCAGTGCACTCTCTCATGGCATCTTGTAATTATTTTTCATAACATTTGTCCATTTGTAACTTTTATTTTAATATCTGTGACCTCCCATAGTCTGTAAGCTCCTAAAGGGGAAAAGCTATATTTTTTTCAACCACTGTATCCCTAATTCCTAGCACAATTCCTGGTGTAAATAAATAAATAATATTTGATACATTCATCACCATTCCTATTCAGAAAACTTCCACACCCTGAAAGATGGATACTCTCACAGTAAACCTGAATGTACAAGGTTTGAAAACAGCCTCTTGGTTTAGAGGCAGATTATTCTTCTTGGCCCAACCCAAGTGCTAAATTAGCAATGAGGGATCTTACCCACAAGGTGGCAGCACTTGCCTAGATCTTGGATATAAATTCCTAGGTGTCAAGGATACATGCCCAGTTTAATGAGTTTTGTGTTTGGAGATTTGGCAAAATATCAGTGCCTAAGTAGGGAAAGAGAAGAACCTGACTGTTGTGGAATTATGGGAAAAAAGCCTCTACTCTATTGCTGTGTATTCCTTATTGCCTCAAAAAATTTGAGGGGATACATTGAAGGCTTTCGAAAGGAAAAGTTATAAGATTGGGAGCTAGTAAGATCTGGTTTTGAATCCCAGATTTACCAGCTATCAGCTATACCACTGGGCAAGTTACTTGATTTCTCTGAGCTTTTGTTTCCTTTTCTGTAAAACGGGGATTATGATATCTGCCTTTCAGGATTATAATGTAATGCTTCTGTCTCATAGCAAGTGCTGAATAAATGCTAATGATTGTTCTTCTCAGTTTCTTACAAGGCCTTCCTCACTAAGGAGCTTTGAAGGATTTCTGTTAGAGAATCCTGGGGGTTCAAAGTCTAGTGCACGAGTTTAGAGCATGCTCTGCCCTAGCTATATAGGGAGCAGATGTGCTTGTCTTCTCTTTGGGTTCTGAGATTAAAATAAATTAGAAAAGAATCTACTAGCCTACCCCAAGAGAGGTACTTAGACATACATACTTCATCCTACCTGCTGTAGTCAGAAACCCTTTTGGAGTGGGTTTTCTGACTCTTACACTGATTGGGCTCTATTTTTCTATGTAGTCCACTATAAGTTGGTAGTGGGGACAGTAGCCTGTGTAGCAGAGATGTCACAGGCTTCCTGCTTCCCTCTCCCATGCCCAGAACTGGCTTCACTAGACTGCAGCACTGTTTCTCAAGGAGTCTGGATGTGACCTGGAACCTTTGTCATGGAACTCTGGAAAACATTTTACAGTACTATACATAGAGGTGTGATTCCAAGCTTCTTAATTTTCTAGAACCTGCTAGGATCATTTACCAGCGCAGGGTATTGACATTTGCTGTTTCCTTCCTCTCTAGAGTGCTCTTCCCTGCACCTTCACATGGCGCATACCCCACTTCAGATCTCGGCTCACATATTGTCTCCTTAGAGCTGCAGTCTGAAGTAGTCCTCTCCAGATCTTGTCACGTTCTATCCCTTTCTGCTTTTCAAAGGATTTATTACTATCTGAAAGTATAATCTTCATTTATAAGCTTCATGAGGACAGTAACTTTGGGCTTAATTGATGTATTCTCAGTGCTGGAACAGAGTTTAGCATGTAGTAGACCCTCAGTAGATATTTGGAGAATATAGAATGAAGGAATGAATGCATGTTCATGACAAAACCAGAAGTGCATGTATAAACATGGAAGGTTGTGTATACCAAAATGTTAGTAAGGATTATCTAGGCATGTAGGATTATCGATGGTTTTTATTTTCCTAAAATATTCTCTGATTATATTACACACATGCATATGTTTGTGACTTTTATGTTCTTTCAAAGTTTAAAATTATATACCACTTCCAATGAGTTGGCATTGGCTTGCGCCATGAATCTTGTTTTATATCCATACCCTAAAGAGTTGATCAAGTAGGGCCAGGTGCGATGGTTCATGCCTATAATCCCAGCACTTTGGAAGGCCGAGGCAGGCAGGTCACGAGGTCAGGAGATTGAGACCATCCTGGCTAACACGGTGAAACCCCGTCTCTACTAAAAATATAAAAAATTAGCCGGGCGTGGTGGCGGGCACCTGTAGTCCCAGCTACTTGGGAGGCTGAGGCAGGAGAATGGTGTGAACCTGGGAGGCGGAGCTTGCAGTGAGCCGAGATTGCACCACTGCACTGCAGTCTGGGCGACACAGCGAGACTCTGTCTCAAAAAAAAAAAAAAAAAAAAAAGAATTGATCAAGTGAGGCATCAACTGATGTGTCTTCTCTGGGCCCTAAAAAAGGCCAGCCATTAAAAATTTTCAAATTATGAAGTACTGGTATATATCAGTGTTATATGACTAGAACAATATAGGACCTTGAATTAAATCATCTCTTTTTCCAGACAGTGCCATGATGCCACATGTGCTGCCCTTGCTAGCACTTTTCTTTAGAGAGCTCAGTTCCCTTTAAAGATGATCCATCTTTAAACTCATCCACAGGATTTTGTAGTACGAAAACAACCAACTCTGCAGGGCCCCCAGAACATTGCCTCTTAAGGCTGGGGCTTTACCCCAGGCTCTAATGTCCCTTAACCAGGGGAGCATTTCAAAGAGAATATGGGACTTGAGATGCCAAAGAGCCCCAGATATGGATGCACATTCATTTATTCAACAAATCGTATTGAGTGCCTACTATGTGGCAGGCACTGTTCTAGGGGATATGCTGGTGAGCAAAACAGACACACACCCATGTGGAACTTGTATTCCAGTGGATGGTTTGCAGTGGTGGGCTGTCCTCCAAACACCATGCAGAGATACATGCTCATGTATACCCTCTGCCCTCAGATGTACTCTGTGCTTTAGGATTTTGGTAGTATCTCCTCAGCAGTTCTTTTCATTTCTGGTGCTCTTTAGTTCCCTTTTTATTCATATAAAGAAATTAAGATTCAGAGAAGTCAATTAACTTTCTCACAGCTACATGCAAGTGAGTGGCAGAGCTTAATCTTGAGCCTAGATCTGCTGACCTCTGTGGAGGACTCTGTTAAGCTACCTGGATTTAGATTAAGCTCAGAATTCACTTCTTTGGCTGTTGGACTATTGTAGCTCCATAGCAAATGGGGCTTTCCAGGAGTTTTATTCACATTCTCTTGTTCAGCATGCATGAAACAGAATACCTCATCTGAACTGTAGGCTATGCCATTTTAGAAAAATACAGGTATCCAGCTGGGCACGGTCACTTGTGCCTGTAATCCCAGCACTTTGGGAGGCCAAGGCGGGTAGATCACTTGAGGCCAGGAGTTGGAGACCAGCCTGGCCAACATGGCGAAACCCCGTCTCTACTAAAAATACAAACATTAGCCGGGCTTGGTGGCGCATGCCTGTAATCCCAGCTACTCAGGAGGCTGAAGTAGGAGAATCGCTTGAACCCAGGAGGTGGAGGCTGCAGTGAGCCGAGATTGTGCTACTGCACTCCAGCCTGGGCAACAGAGCAAGACTCTGTCTTAAAAAACAAACAGGTATCCTTCTCACACCTGTCAGAATGGCTGTTATTAAAAAGTCAAAAAATAACAGATGCTGGTGAGGTTGTAGAGAAAAAGGAATACTTATACACTATAGGTGGGAGTGTAAATTAGCTCAACCGTTGTGGAAGACAATGTGGTAATTCCTCAAAGACCTAAAGACAGAACTATCATTCGACCCAGCAATCCCATTACTGGGTATGTACCCAAAAGAATATAAATTGCTCTGTTATAAAGACACATGTATGCATATGTTCATTGCAGCACCGTTCACCTTAGCAAAGACATGGAATCAACCTAATGCCCATCAGTGATAAACTGGATAAAGAAAATGTGGGAATACTATGCAGCTATAAAAAAGAACAAGATCATGTCTTTTGCAGGGACATGGATGGAGCTGGGAGCCATTATCCTTAGCAAACTAAAGGAAGAGAAAACCAAATACTACATATTTTCACTTATAAGTGGGAGCTAAATGATGAGAACATGTGGACACATAGAGGGGAACAACAGACACTGGGGCCTTTTGGAGGGTGGAGGGTAGAAGGAGGGAGAGGATCAGGAAGCATAACTAAGGGGTACTAAGCTTAATACCTGGGTGGTGAAATAATCTGCACAATAAACCCCCATGACACAGTTTTATCTGCAGAGCAAACCTGCACTTGTATCCCTGGACTTAAAAGTTTAAAATAAAAAAGAAAAACACAGATATCTTTGTCCAGTAACACTTTGGTGTCCTCAGCAGCGTCTCTGCTTTTCCTGTTAAACTCATTGACACACATGAGCCTATTGTTCTTCCCTGGAAAGAACCAAGCTAAGAACAGTCTGTTCTCTTTCTCACCGTCTTGTGTCTCAGATTCGAATTGCTGCAGAAGGAATCAATGGGACAGTTGGTGGAAGCAAATTGGCTACCAGACTTTATGTGGAAGTCATGCTTTCCTTCCCATTGTTTAAGGATGACCTGTGTAAAGATGATTTTAAGGTAAGAGAAAATGAAAATTAAATGGATCTAGAGCCATCTGCTTCTGCCTCTGTGCATGTTATTGAAGAGGAGTTCAAAGTAGAGAAATAAGCAGTGCCAAATAAATACCCTTTCCCCTTTATTTTTTGGGGCTTGGGGAGTTTTTTTGTTTTGTTTTTTGACAGGGTCTTGCTCTGTCACCCAGGCTGGAGTGCAGTGGCGTGATCATGGCTCACTGCAGCCTCAACCTCCCTGGGCTCAGGTGATCCTCCCAGGTAGCTAGGACCATAGGCATGCATCACCATGTCTGGCTAATTTTTTTGTAGAGACGGGGTCTCACTATGTTGCCCAGGCTGGTCTGGAACTCTTGGGTTCAAGCAGTCCTCCCACATCAGCTTCCTATAGTGCTGAGATATGGATGTGAGATACCGCACCTGCCCCCTTTCCCCTTTAAATGTGCTTTTCTCTTTAGGTTACGAGACAGTACAATAGAAGGAGTATGCTCGTCCCCATTCTTCCACTGAGTCACCATATGATTTTGGACCAGCTAGTGCTCTAGACCTCAGTATCCCTTCTTATAAAATAAGGATGTTACAGCTCATGCAATCTGGGACTCCAAATCTTGGACATATTAGCTCACTTGAGAGACCAGCAGCCTGGTCAGCAGATCACTGTGTTTTTAGTAAATCTGGAATTGTAAGATTAACACTTCATACCACATGGGGGAATAAAGTTGTTGCTCTCACAGGTGGGCTGCTTTGTTTGAGTGACTTTATACCTTGTCATAATAAGTGATAAGGTGATGGGAAATGCCTTGCTAGCGTTCATGCTGGCAATGATAGGAAAAGAATGAAAACCGGGTATAGTCACATGTTAGAATTGCTCAGCGGTGTTGCAGTTTTATAATTACATGCTTACACCTAAAGAAACACTTTTTCAGCTTAACATTCCTGCACATGGCAGGTATGCAATAAGTATTTATCAATGTTGAATTATCTGGAACATTCTGGGCCCTAACTAGAGGTTTTTTAAGACTTCAGCTATTGTTATTACAAAACAGACCATCATTCTTATATTGGCACTTGTCTTATACCTGGAGATGGGACAGCAAGACTGTATTCTGTTTTGTTTCTCATTGGCTAGACCAGCAAAGGAGGAGCTCACTGTTTTCCAGAATTGCGTGTTGGTGTATTTGAAGAAATTGTGCCCATGGGGATCAGCCCCAAAAAGATCTCCTACAAGAAGCCTGGTATGCTTGCTTTTAGAAGATCGTGCTTTAATTCACAGGGACAAAACTTAATAGACAAATAAGAAAGCTAGGCACTGTGATCAGCAGCAGTCATGAGTCCTCTCTAAAGCAGCTGTGGGGTGGCTAACACTTGGCTGCATCCAGTGCTTATACTGTTTCTCTGTGGTGCTGTGGGGTTGAAGATTCACCTCTTCGAGTGACCTATCTTATTCTTCTTGGTGATGGTTTATCAATTAGTTGTTTGCTCTTTCCAAAGTCAGCAAGCAGTTTGGGAAGAGTGTAATTATTACTTGTAAACAGTTCATTAGCAGAATAGAGCAAATAGGCCTTTTGCTACAGGAAACAAGTTGCTTTCAACACCACAGCAGTTTTCACTGTGCTCTAGAATGTTCTTTCCCCATCTTCTCCATGGCAAATGGTTGAAAGACATTTGTTTGGCAGGTTTTTTGGGGTTTTATTGTAGTTTTTACTATGAAAAATCTTAAACATTAAAAAAGTAGAGAAAATAATATAGTGAAGTTCTATGTACCTATCATGCAGCTTTAGCAGTTAACTGATTAATGGCCAGCTCTCACCTATTCCCCATCCCTTCTCCCATCTTGGATCATTTTGAAAGCAACCCCAATGTCAGGCCATTTCATTTGTAAATATTTTTAGTAGGTATGTCTAAAAGATAAAAACTTGTTTTAAAAGATGCAAAACGATATCACATCTTAAAACATTTTAACTGATTCCTTAATAAATTACCAAATATCTAGTTGGTTTAGTCACTCAATTCCCGGTTGTCTCATACTTTTTAAGCTTCATTTCTATTAGGATTTAAATAAGGTTCATTAATTGTGATTCATCAGTATGTCTCTTTAAGTGTCTTTCAACCTATAGATTTGTTTCCATCTTTTTTTCCCCCCTTGCAGTTTATTTTTGAAGGAACTGGATCATTTGACCTTTAGAGTTTCCCATAATCTGGACAATAATAATTGTATTCCCAAGATATATTTCTCTGTCCTCTTTATTTCCTATAAGTTGATCATTAGATTTAGAGTAGTGCTAATAGAAGTATAATGTGAGGTACACAATTTTACATTTTCTAGTAGCCATGTCTTTAAAAGTAAAAAATAGATGAGATTAATTTAAATATGGTTTTCTTAATGCAATATGTCAAAAATATTATTTCAACATGTAATAAATATAAAAAATTATTAGTTTACTTTTTTTCATGCTAAGTCCTTGAGATTCAGTATGTATGTCACCCCTATTATAGCACAAGTGCTTGTCAGCCACATGTGGCTAGTAGCTACTGTATTAACAACTCAGGACTAGAGACTTGATCAGATTCCGATTTGATTTCTTTTTCTCCCGCCACCAAGACTACATAAGCACTGTTTTCTTTGATCAGGAAGCACAAAGGTCTGGTTGACTCCATGGTGTTCATTTTGGAATATGTAAAGATTTGAAAGAAGTCTAAGAGTGAAGCTAGGGGGAAATGGGATTAGGATACAGGCATCTGGGAAAGAGACTCATGCATGGGGAGATGAGGGCCAGAAAGAGCTGTTGTCTGCTTACTGTTCCCATCTTAGCAGGAGGCAGTATGACTACAAACAGCTTTTCCTGGGCACTGCAGGACATTGCAGGCAGAGAGTGGGCTCTAGGCAGTGCTGTCTTGTTTTCACTTGAAGGAAGTTTAAAGGGACCTCTTTTTCTTTTTTTGAGACAGTCTTGCTCTGTTGCCCGGGCTGGAGTGCAGTGGCGTGATTTCAGCTCACTGTAACCTTTTCCCCCGGGGTTCAAGCGATTCTCCTGCCTCAGCTTCCCAAGTTGCTGGGATTACAAGTGTGCGCCACCACACCCGGGTAATTTTTGTATTTTTAGTAGAGATGGGGTTTTGCCACACTGGCCAGGCTGGTCTCAAACTCCTGACCTCAAGTGATCTGCCCACCTCAGCCTCACAAAGTGCTGGGATTATAGGCATCAGCCACCGCACCTGGTAAAGGGACGTCTTTTAAACACATCCATGCTGGTCACTGTCCAAACAATCGTTCTCAGGGCCAGTAGAGCAACTGCAATCATAGCAGCAGCAGGGAACAGGTTTGGTTTCCTGTGGCTTCCTGCAGGTAGAAGTCTTAGCACATATCCATGCTTTTCATCCCATGTTTGTTTGTTTGAGATGGAGTCTCACTCTGTTGCTCAGGCTGGGGTGCAGTGGCGCAATCTCAGCTCACTGCAACCTCTGCCTCCCGGGTTGAAGAGATTCTCCTGCCTCAGCCTCCGGAGTAGCTGGGACTACAGGCATGTGCCACCATGCCCAGCTAATTTTTTTTTGTATTTTTAGTAGACGGGGTTTCGCCATGTTGGCCAGTTTGATCTGCAACTCCTGACCTCAAGTGATTCACCTGCCTCAGCTTCCCAAAGTGCTGGGATTATAGGCGAGAGCTGCCTCGCCCACGCCTGGCCTTTTTTTGAGACGGAGTCTCACTCTGTTGCCCAGGCTGGAATGCTCACTACAACCTCTGCCTCCCAGTTTTGTGTAGTTCTCCTGCCTCAGCCTACTGAGTAGCTGGGAGCTAAAGGAATGTACCACCACACCTGGCTAATTTTTGTATTTTTAGTAGAGACGGGGTTTCACAATGTTAGCCAGGCTGGTCTTGAACTCCTGACCTCAGGTGATCCGCCTGCCTCAGCTTCCCAAAGCATTAGGATTACAGGTGTGAACCACCATGCCTGGCCTACGTCCCATGTTTGAATCTCCCTTTTCACCCCACTCTTTTTGTATCCATGTAATTGTGTGACAGTACCTTATATAGAATCTGGCCTTACTACATTCTTTTTACAACCATAAGTCAGGCAGGTAGCAATCCAGATTCCTTGGCCTGGCTCTGGGCCCTCATCTCTCCTTGGTGTGGAGTAGTTTCATTGGTTGTTGGGGTTCCTCTCTGAGGGGAATGAGGCTCCTTTGGTGCTGTAAAGCTTTATCATGAGTGGTAGGTAACTGAGTCACCAGAGCCCCTGCCCATGAGGCATGGCTACCTCATAATGCAGATTCACCAAAAGTTCCTCACAATCTACTGAGATTTCTGGACCCTCAAAGATAGGGGAATATTTCTATCCTAGAGAGTTACAAGGCAAAGAGCCCCAGGAGACTGAGGTTCTCTCCTATTAGTCCCTTTGTATATATATTTTTTGAGACAGGGTCTTGCTCTATTGCCCAGGCTGGAGTACAGTGGTGTGATCATAGCTCACTGAGGCCTTGATCTCTTGGGCTCAAGGGGTCCTCCTGCATCAGCCTCCAAAGTAGCTAAGACTATAGGCACACACTACCATGGCCAGCTAATTTTTAAAATTTTTTTGTAGAGACAGAGTCTCGCTATGTTCCCCAGGCTTCCCCTTGTATTTTAATACTTACCCATCTTCTAGCTTTCCTGTCTTTCTCCTTTACTTTCTTTCTCATATGTCGTTTCTGTTGTCCACCCCTCTTGCCCTTTTCTCTTTTACTCATGCACACACACTTAGACACATTCTTCTTGCCCCTTTGCATTAAAAATGTATCTATTCCAACTTTATTCCATAACTTTTTGCTCACACCTGCCTGTGGGTTCTTAGCCTTCAACGTGGGTTCGACCTTAATATAGAACAGTTTACAAAGCCTGTAGTCAGCCACATACTTGCCCAGCTCCTCCATGTACAGTGACAATAGAGCAGTGGCCATTTCCTGACCTACCAGTGACCATACAATGGACCAGCAAATTCACATGGCAATTTAGATCCCAGTTGCCTGGTTTTTATCACTAGGGTTAGGCCAAGTATGAGGATGCAAAATTCTTTGACTAGTTATTTCTGAACTACCAGGTCTCCGTTGCCCTCATTTTAGGAAGAGGGAGATTGAGGATACCTGGAATTACTGGAATTACTAAGTTATTTCATCATGATCATCAAGTGTTCTTTTCAGACAGTTGTAATTATGAAGAGAAGAGGTTTGGGTGGAAAGAAACAAAGCAACACATAAGTCAGGCTGGGTGAGTCATGATTGGGTTTTGGTTTTTTTTGTCTTTGTTTTAATATAATTTTTTTGGTTTGGTTTTAGGAATCCATTTATCCCCAGGTGAATTTCATAAAGAAGTAGAAAAGTTTTTATCTCAGGCAAATCAAGAACAAAATGATACTATCCTTCTTGATTGCAGAAACTTCTATGAAAGCAAAATAGTAAGTAAAAGCCAGAATTGAGTTCTCTGAATTGGTAGATCTCCCCATTCCCACAGTGTGGTATATTTCCCAAGGGGACCTTGTGTGTGCCCACCTGTGGCCACATGGATCTCCTCCCAGTACTGGCAGCTTCAGAGAAAACCCAAGTCCTAAAACTCAGAAATCTGGTGAGAGAGTCTAAGAAAATATGAATTAAAGGCATCTAGGCACCTAATATACTTTGTGACTCCCATGAGCCTGCCTTTGACATGTATCAAGGATCTTGCAAAGTTGCCTTTGGGCAGCCTCTCCAGTTCCCCTGAGGACCCTGGGAAGGTGACCCACAGCCCACAGCCTCGGTTTTAAGTTGAGATCTTGAAGTTGAAAGGTCAGAGTGGGGATGAGATTAGCAACTGGCAGGGGCTTCTTTGCTAAGTAGGGTTTGTTGGGTACAAAAAGAACCTTTGTTCCTACCAGGTATGTTTTTCTGATAATTTTCCTTTTGTTGCTCCTATGTTACAGGGACGATTCCAAGGCTGCTTAGCCCCAGACATCAGGAAATTCAGTTACTTCCCTAGCTACGTTGACAAAAATCTAGAACTTTTCAGAGAGAAGAGAGTGCTGATGTACTGCACCGGGGGCATCCGTTGTGAGCGGGGTTCAGCCTACCTCAAAGCCAAGGTGAGCCACCACCCCGGGGCACTGTGGGCATGGCAGTGAAGGAGGCAGCTCCACCAGCAGCTTACGTGGAGCTGTCCGCTGCCCCCAGTACTCCCCACCCCCAGGCAGCCAAAGCATGCCTTCACCCCTCATATGGCTCCAGCATGGAGTTCGTAAGTACAAAATCTGAGGGTCTTTAATCTCAAGATATGAAAAACACTTAACAGTCATAGAGACTCATCAGATGTAAAAGGGAGAGATTAGTTAACATCTCCCTTTTCCTGATCCTTTTGCTTGATCCTGAGAAGAGCAAATTCAGTAACATTACATGTCCCAACAGGTGTCTTCCTATATTTAGGGGGCAGCAAAAATAGTTGGGCTTCCCAGGATCTAGAGGGTGAAGGCCCTGCCTGCTGTCATCACCCATCCCCCTAGGAGGCAAGATCTGGCCAGTTGGTGCCTTGACCCCTTGGTCAGCAATTCCTTAGTGTCCCGCAGTGGGAGCCAGGAGCCCCTGACTGATAGCAGCGGCCATGAGTCCTCTACATCAGCACTCCTCGCCATGCGCCGCTCTTCCGTGAGCATCTTAACAGGTCTCTGCTGGCTCTTCAGATTTCCTGTTGTTTTTCCACACCTAGGGAGTGTGCAAGGAGGTGTTCCAGCTCAAGGGTGGCATCCACAAGTACCTGGAAGAGTTTCCTGATGGCTTTTACAAAGGGAAGTTGTTTGTTTTTGATGAACGCTATGCTCTGTCCTACAACAGTGATGTGGTGTCAGGTAGGTCAGCACAGGCTCAGAGCCCAAACTGAAATGAAGCACATTGTCAGTTCACCATTCTAGAAAAATGACACAGGGAAGACAGGCCAGTGCTCATTACTGAGCACTGAATAAGCAGGGAAAATAAGTACATTGTGCCACCATTTTCCCAGCTGTGGAGCTGAGAGAACCCTAGCCCAGGAGTCAGGAGGCCTGGGTTGGGATCCTGGCTTCACCATTGCTAGCTGGACAAGCCCATTAACATGGGGATCATCTCACCTGCCCTGCCTGCCTGTCTACCTGCCAAGAGCTGTACTACTGGGCTAATTCAGGGCTCTTAACCTGGAATTGGTACATAGATTTCAGGGATTCTGCGAATTTGGATGGAAAAATAATTATATCTTTGTTTTCAATAACACCTCACTAAAATGAAGCTTTTCCTTTAGTTATGAATGTAGGCAACAAAGTACCAGTTGTATTAATGTACCTGTGACTTTGTCTTCAGTAGGATTCACAATACTTTCATATCATGTTCCAGTTGCCTCAGATATCTCAAAATAGTATTTATACTCATCACTGCTTCAAAATGAAAATAGTTATTAGGCCCACCACTAAGAGTTGATACATAATGTGTTAATAAATGGCACATCTTATTATATATTACAGATTTTGAAAAAGACTTTGATATTTTGTATTTCTGTATAGTTGGTTTCCTTTGTAATCTTACATATTTTATGCATTTAAAAATATTTTTCTAGGTCAGGCACAGAGGCTCATGCCTGTAATCCCATCACTTTTGGAGGCCAAGGTAGGAGGATCACTTGAGCCCTGGAGTTTGAGACCAGCCTGGGCAACATAACTCACTATGTCTCTACAAAAACTTTTTTAAATTAGCTGAGCATGGTGGTGTGTACCAGATACTCAGGAGGCTGAGGCAGGAGGATTGCTTGAGCCTGGGAGGTTGAGGTTGCAGTGAGTTTAAATCATGCCACTGTACTCCAGCCTGGGTGACACAGCAAGACCCTGTCTCAAAAAAGTTTTTCTAGGCCAGGATCTATAGTCTTCACCAGACTACCAAGTAAATCCATAGCACACATGATTTTAGGAACTCGTAGCTCTCTGTGGACCCAGGTGGCATGCACATTTGAGTAAGATTTGCGTTTGATTGTCCTCTCCTACTTTCTTGGTCTTATTTTCATTTTAGTGGTTTTGAGTTGTCTCCTATTGATCACTACTTCGATCTGTTTTGGAGCTAGATGGAGTATAAATTCTAAACAAGTAGAAAGAGTAGATTTGATTTTACAGAGGTTATATTGGCTGGACTCGATGGGTACCTGCGTGTGAGTATGAAGGAGAGAGAGAAGGCTCAGAGGTAGCTTAGATAAGCAAGGTAAGGAAAAGTGAGGAAGAATGATGTTATCAATAGTAACAGGAGGTCATCAGGGAAAAACAGGTGAAGAAGATGGTGTGAGTTTTAGGAATCAGATGGTCAAGTGTCCTAGCAACAGCAGGAGAGACGCAGGCCTCGGGGAGAGGGGTATGGACTGCACATGTTCACTGTAGGTGGGTTATCGCCTGTATTTAGGTGTGTTGTCCCCACTGGAAAAGGGAACAATCAAAGAGGAAAAGACCACTTAACAAGGGGGTTGGGAGGTAGTTGGCCAGCTTTGGAATAGCTGGTGAGAGAGGGAAACTTTCATTACCATCTAGTTACCACCTGTTCTCTAGATGGAAAAAAGAAAAAAAAGTCAGTAAATACTGGAAGCAGACAGTTACGAGAAGTCACCCCCACAAAAAAATAAGCTGGGTGGTGGGGGTGGTGGTTAGTTGTTGTTGCTAGAAGACAGAAGACTTACTATTTGGAAACCTTCCCCGGGTTCCACAGGATCTACGAGATTCTAGTCAGCAAAGGGAGCAATGCCTGTCCACATGTGTGTGAATGCATGTGTTTATAATGATGGCTTTTCCTTCCTCCTCAGAGTGTTCATACTGTGGAGCCCGCTGGGACCAGTATAAACTCTGCTCTACTCCCCAGTGCCGCCAGCTCGTTTTGACCTGCACTGCCTGTCAAGGACAAGGATTCACAGCCTGTTGTGTTATATGTCAAGACAAAGGGAGCAGGAAAGTTTCAGGCCCTATGCAAGACAGCTTTAAAGAGGAATGTGAGTGCACAGCCCGACGGCCACGCATACCTAGGGAACTCTTGCAGCATGTGCGACAGCCTGTGAGCCCAGAGCCAGGACCTGATGCTGATGAGGATGGGCCAGTGCTTATGTGAGCAGCACCTTTGGCATTTTCCCAGGCCCTCGGTAAAAGTAGGTTTGGGGTGACTTACAGAGAAGAAAGCATGGCAAGACTGCAGAAACAGAGAAATCGGGAACTTCAGTTCTGGCCACTGCCACCGTGGCAGCCGTCTACACTTCACAGCGGGAGGGGAGGAGTCACGTTGTCTACCACTTACCTGAGACATTCTGATTTGGATGATGCTAGAGCACAGAAAATAGGTGAGCTGCATGGGATCCCAAAGCTGCTGAGGGATAGAGCCTGAGCCTGGTGGCCACAGCATATGCCCTTTCTGTGCCATGCAGCTGGGGCTGTTAGTAGTCATTGCCCTTGTCAGCAGACCTTCTACCCTGGTGGCAAATACGTGAAAGCTGTGGCCCTGGGAGTGGCCTCCTAAAACAAGCCACTTAGGTCATCTGCCATCTACCCTTAACCTCTGTCTCTCGCCTGAGGGGAATCTGCAAGCTGTGCATTGGGCTTACCTCCTGCTTTTGTAGAAATAACCATCCTTTGGTATACATGGAGGATAGTTCCAGAACGCCTGAGTATACAAAAACCCAATGCATACTCAAGTCCCACAGTGGGCCCTACAGAACCCATGTATGTGATAAATCAGCCCTCCATGTATGCAGGTTTCGCCCCCTGCCAGTACTGTATTTTCAACCTGTATGGTTGAAAAAAATCCATATATAAGTGCAGCCATGCAGTTCAAACCCATATTGTTCAAGGGTCAACTGTATAGTTTATTGAACAGCCACACCCATTCCTTTACACATGATCTATGGCAGAGTTGAATAGTTGCAACAGACACTATGTGGCCTGCAAAATCGGAAATATTTACTGTCTGGCCTTTTACAGAAAAGTTTGCCAGCCCCTGATCTAGACCAGCAGCTCATCTGATAGAGGCAGAGGTGGCCTTAAAGATGTGGCCTTCTTCATTTTCTGTTGGTTTGGTTTCGTTTCTGTGAGAGATTTCCTCTAATAGCTCTGCTTTCCCCAGCACTTACTCTCTGAGCTTTTAAATGTTCTCTCTGGGAGCTTCATATAAGCTCGGTGACATTTGAGCCACAGTTTTTAGATCAGCACCTGGAATACATGACACATTCTTACTGAGGTCATCCAGCAGTGCCATGGTGGCTGCCCAGTCTTCTGGCCAGTGTGCCAGGCACATGTCCCTGTCACACAGGTTCCAAGAAACACATACGCAGCCATACATAGACCAACAGATTTAATATTATATTGCAGTTTTCAGCAATGCAGAATGCAGCTGCAATTGTGTTTTAAGGAGAAGCCAAGTGGGGATGGTTGTCCCTGCAACATGGTGCCACTCCTGGGCCATGTGCAGCCTCAGTGGACACTCTTCCATAGTGCTGAGGCCCTGGCCCCGCCTCCAGTTACCCTGTACTGCCCACTGCCTTACAGTTCAGTGCGCAGGCCTTCACCTTTTCATCACCAGCCTCTCTGCTCAGTGCTCTGGAGTTCTTGACCTTGTCCTTTATCATGAGATTTGCTGAAATCACTAATGAAAATAACTCCCAAAGGCAACAAACAAAAATATTAGTTTAACTGGCACTGTGGTATATTAAAAGGCACAAGGGCATTGTGGCTTAACACTTTTGCTGGATCCCAAGAGACGCACATGATGTTAAAAAGAGATCTGGCAGCAGTACTAATACTACATTTCAGTATAATCATCTTGGGGTGGTTTGGCCAGGATTTCCCAATTCCTTGATATCTGGAGTTTCTTCACCATTGTCCTGCATCCTGCAGAGGCTTAATATACAGGCGTAAGGTCAGCAGCAATTTGTCTAATAAGTGATGAGATCAGTAGCTGAAGTTTCTAAGCTGGGCCATTACTAAATACCATAGCCATGTTGATCTGGAAATTTATCCCTCTAGTGTCTTACCTCACATAAGCCATTTGCCCACTGTGCAATATAGAAAGGTGTTTTCAAGTATTTGGCCGTAGATTTTCACATCCATCATAAGGTTGGCATTCAATAAGGAAAAAGTTCTAACTCCAGTATTAAATTGTACATAAATCCCAAATGTTCTTAAAGAACACTCAGGGACATGTTTGTTGCCTGGGATTGGTAATGAAAGGTTGGTTTTTGAAACTTGAAATTTCACCATTGGTTTTTTTCCTATTATTTCTGCGTATCCAGCAAAAGGAATCTCATGTTGACTCCTGGCAGAGTTCGGTGGCTTCAGTCTCTATCTGTCCTGAGGGGAAAATTGTGTTCTGGATCCAGTAATCAATTTGGCAACTTTAATCTTGAGGTTTTCAAAATTCCAAGGAGGGTTAATAAAGAATGATAATCAGTTTTATTTGCTAATAGCTAAGACAAATTTGTAATAAAGTGTTTTATAATACTTCAAAAGCATGTGGAAGAGTGTGCCGTTTCTGTGTCACACATTTTAAATGCACTTGAAACACCACACAGCAAGGCCATTGAAACTGGGCTCCTGGGGCTAAGTCGCTGCTGCTGGAACATCATCTTCAGTAAGATCTGCTGGTTTGGGGGCTTCTAGTTTTTAAATAATAACCAGACTCAACTTCTGTGACTAAAGAAAAACTTCACATTAACGGTATTTTATAAAATTTTCAACTACAACCACTAGTCAACCTAAAACCTTAGTGCATAAAGAACTGAACCACAAAAGGGTTTCGTGCTGCCAGCATTTTGCCTTCTGGTTTCCCCTGCAGAGCACAGGTCATCAATAGAACACATCCAGTTCAAAGGCATGGTCTCCACCGCCACACACTAGACACCACTCCGGCACTTGGGAATGATGGGCCCAGTCAGGTCCGCAAGCCTCCTCTTCCTCACTGGAAAGGAATGGAGATAAGATATAAGGCACTTTTCCCTGTAGACCAGGGACCAGCACTGTTGCTGAGAAAGCACTGTGAAACCTCACACTGATTGGTTTGTTAACAGAGTCTGAAGTCTGTTGTTTTGAAAGGACAGTATGTGTGAGTTGTACAACAGCCCTCCAGTCTGTCAGTGTTCATTGATGAGGTTCTGTGGTAGTGGAGATTCATTCATAGATATCTGCTAAGTGGCTGACCACACAGTCCCACGTTATAAGTCGGCTATTTTCTTTGCTTACAGAAGCTCCAGTTGAAGATCTTTACTCTGGGGTTCAGATAAGAGTTAAAAGTTTAGTCAGTCTTCTTAATGAGATTAGGGTCTTAACCAGGTGGAAACATTTCCCCCAGCTATGTCTGGGAGCTCCTGGCCTACCTCCTGCCTATATAAACGAGAGTTTCCACCCGAAAGATTACCCTGCAGTATCTGTATCCCCTTATGTTTAACCTTGCCATTTTCCCCAGGGGCAAGACAGTTATGCTCAACACTGTTCAAGTGACAAAGTAGTTAGATGCCATGAAGAGGAAAGCACTAGCCAGGAGGTTGCAGGCTGGAGACGTTAGCTTACAGGATGATGAAGATGCAGGGAGGGGCAGGAGGGGCTCTGTTTGTTGTAACAAGGGAGAGTGTTTTGAAATTAATTGTAGTGTCTGCAGATAAGACCAAGCAGCAAGCTCTATCAGCCACAAGAGAAAGGTCAAAGAGGTCTGTAGAGCCAGTAGGTGGCAGTCGAGAGGCCTGCTGGTGTTGGCAGAGACACGAAGCTATGGTGGAGGGAAAAAAAGTCCGTCTATACTTAAGATGTCTTCAGGTTCCCGAGCTGAGGCGGTAGACCTGCAGCCACCAGATCGATGAATACGAGCTGCAACAAAAACCGAATCAGCTTGTGCATGACACTGGCCATACAAAGCAGACCCACAAGGGAGTGGGGCCAGCCCAGTTCCTTAGATGATCAGAATGTCCAACTTCTTGGGGGTAGATGTGAGGGGACAAAAACCAAAACCCAAAGAGCACAAGAGGTTTGCTCAACGTGACCAAAGAGTTTACATGAACCAGACTTTTAAGCATCTCCATAGTAGCTGTGCAGGCATGCCCACCAGGGCCATCCTCATTGCCTCATCGGAGCCCCTCCAACGCTGCTGGAATGTTAGTTACCATTCCCATTTTATGGATGAGGAAAGTATGGCAGAGAGGGTATATTTCTTGCTTAAAGCAATAAAGCTAGTACCAGACAGGACCAAGCCTTTTTTTTTTTTTTTTTTTTTTGAGATGGAGTTTCACTCTGTCACACAGACTGGAGTGCAGTGGCGCAATCTTGGCCCACTGCAACCTCGCCTCCCAGGTTCAAGCAATTCTCCTGCTTCAGCCTCCTGAGTAGCTAGCATTACAGGCGCCCGCTGCCACACCCGGCTAATTTTTGTGTTTTTAGTAGAGATGGGGGTTCACCATGTTGGCCAGGCTGGTCTCGAACTCCTGACCTCAAGTGATCCCCCCCGCCTCAGCCTCTCAAAGTGCTGGGATTACAGGCATGAGCCACCGCACCCAGCTAAAACCAAGACTTTTGACTCATCTTGAGCCTCAGTCCAGTGCCTCCCTCAGTAGACTTGAGCCTTGTGTGGGTAGGGTTTCCATATCCATATCGCATCTGATTCTCACAGGGAGGATTAGCTCCTTCTCCCTGCAGAAGAAAAGAGCCCCAGTCCCTGAGAGCTGGCAGCAGAGCCAGGACTGAAATCCAAGTCCCTGGCCCATGGTTGAGGGAACAGAAAGGACCCTATAGCTTGGTGGGGGGGGTTATTTTCCATTACTTGCCCTCATTGTGTCCACTGGGCCGGATCTGTGTGTGTGTGTGCATGGTTCCCCTGGCACTGGCTTGCCTTTTTTTTTTTTTTTGAGACGGAGTCTTGCTCTGTTGCCAGGCTGGAGTGCAGTGGCCCGATCTTGGCTCACTGCACTCTCCGCCTCCCGAGTTCAAGCAATTGTCCTGCCTCAGCCTCCCGAGTAGCTGGGACTACAGGCATGCGCTGCCACGCCCAGCTAATTTTTTGTATTTTTAGTAGAGACAGTGTTTCACCATGTTGGCCAGGATGGTCTTGATCTCCTGACCTCATGATCTGCCTGCCTTGGCCTCCCAAAGTGCTGGGATTACAGGCGTGAGCCACCCCACCCGGCCCTCTGGCACTGGCTTTTTCAGGGACTGGATGGAGAGAAGAGAAAGGCATCCATTTATTCAGGTATTATTTTTTTCCCTTTTTAATGATGAAGGAAGTTGAGACCAGGAGAGGGAAGTAACTTATTCCAAGTTACGAATAAGTCACAAAACTGGGAGTAAAAGCTGGGTCTCCCAATATCCTCCTTCAATTCTGTCTGGTCTTTACTTTCTTTAAAAAACTCTTCACTGCTTATTGCAAGAGCCAGAGACTCCTTTTATTGTGAATGCCAGAAGGGCTCTCCAGTCGTCCAGATCAACCTCCATCTGCTGCTTGAACTCCTCTGCCACTTCTTGCCAAATTTGAACATTTCCATCATGTTTTTGGACAGCAGTTTCTATTCATTTAAATATTCGGCAGCATGTACTGAGTGCTGTGTGCCAAGCACAAGAATCAGAAGTAAAGACACAGTATAACAGGGACGAAGATATACAATGTTTGAGAACTACTGTTTGAGAAATATGAAGTATTAGAGATGCCCTGGCAGCTCTCTGAGGTATGAGAGGCATAAAGAATGAAGTGGTCAGACCTTCCCAGGTGGCAACTAACAGGTCAGCTGAATTTTAAACAACGAAAAGGTAGAGGATGGGAAGGTGGGGGGGCATTGGGAGTAACGACCCTCTAAGGGTAAGCTTTTCCTTGGTCACTTGGGGGCACTCAGGCTACCTGGAATGGTAGTAACATGGCAAAGGGATGGCTTGTTGGAGAGGTCAAGAGACAACCTCCTGATGGGATCATCTCCCAATGTGGAGCACGCAGGCACTGGAGCCACATTGCCAATTCAAATCCCGGTCCTGCCCACGGATTGTGGGTAATGTTAATTACCTACTTCTCTAGACTTCTGTTTCCTTCTTGTAAAGTGTGGATAACAATAGCACCTGTCTCACCTGGTTGTGGGGAGGACTACATGAGCTAGTGAGATGGGAAGTATTCAGAACAGTCTCTAACACACAGTAAGTGCCATGTAAGAGTCAGCTATTATTAAGAGACTTGGGAGTCATTTCAAGGGGCCTGACTGAGAGCAATGGGAGGCAAGTGAGGGTTCTAAGTGGAGGGGTGACAAGGCAGGCTTCGGAAGGAGGCTTGGGATGAGTGCCAGGGGTGCCTGCCCTGGAGGAGCTGGGGGCCTGAGGATGTTGGAGGAGATGACTGTGACGAGGGCTCAACATACACGGCAGGACACTGGGATTGGCAAGGAGGTGACTGGCTGGCTGGGGTGGAGGCAGCGTCTAGGAACAGGCCCAGATTTCTGGCTTGGGTGGCTGTGAGGAAAGGAGTAGCCTTTTCTTTTTTTCTTCTTTTTTTTTTGATGGAGTTTTCTTGTTGCCCACACTGAAGTGCAATGGTGTGGTCTCGGCTCACTGCAATTTCTGCCTCTCGGGTTCAAGCGATTCTCCTGCCTCAGCCTCCCAAGGAGCTGGGATTACAGGCGCCTACCACCATGCCCGGCTAATTTTTTGTATTTTTAGTAGAGACAGGGTTTCACCATGTTGGCCAGGCTGGTCTCAAACTCCTGACCTCAGGTGATCCGCCTGCCTCGGCCTCCCAAAGTGCTGGGATTACAGGTGTGAGCCACCGTACCTGGCTGCCTTTTCTGAGATAGGTTTGGGGGACTATGATGAAACTGATTTGGGATCCAGCAATCCCACTTCTGGATATTTACCCAAAATATTAAAACCAGTTGAAAAGATGTTTCACTCCATGTTCATTGCAGCATCATTCACAATACCCAAAATAAGGAATCAACCTAAGTGTCTATCAACAAGAATGGATAAAGAAACTGGGGGATATATGCACAATGGAGTACGATTCAGCCTTTTCTTTAAAGAAAAAAAAAAAAAGGAAATTTGTTCATTTGCAACTACATGAATGGAATTGGAGAACATTATACTAAGTGAAATAAGCCAGGCACAAAAAGACAAATTATATGTGGAATCTAAAACAATTGACCTCATAGAAGCAGGGAGTAAAACTGTCATTACAGAAGCTATGGGTGGGAAATGGGGAGATAATGGCCACAGGATACAAAAATCTCAGTTGGACAAGAGGAATAAGGTGTTTTATAAAGCTCTGTTACACAGCATGGTGAATATAGCTAATAATAGTGTATTATACATTTCAAAATTGCTAAAAATAAACGTTCTCACCACAAAAAGTATTTGAGGTGATACGCTAATTCACTTAATTTAATTTTTCCACATTGTATTCATAAATCATAACAGCACTTTGTATCACATAAATATATACAATTACAAATTGTCAACTGACAATAAAATAAATTTTTTTTAGAAATTGCTTTGCAGTGTGCTATGTCTGGGCTGCTTGCTGCAAAGGTCTTCCCTGAGAATACTGTAAAATGGTGACTCCCAGGAAGGGATGTTTTCTGCTTTTAAACACGTTACTCTCCCTCCACACGATACCCCAACCCACACAACTGTCTTAACTCACAGGCTGCAATTCAGATTTTGCTAAGTGGAGAGAGCTGCAGTGGCAGATTTAGAGGACCTGAGTGCCATGCTTGGCCTGGCTCTTTGCTATAAATAGTGTGGAGATGACAGTCATCTGAGGTATTGCTGTGGGAAAACGCAGATGGGATCCACAGCTCGGCTCCTCCTTGGCGCCCTGCACTCACAGAACGCTCTGTTTAGAGCTTGGTGCACAGGGTGGGGAGGACCGAAGACGCACTGGTCAGGATGCATCCTGGGCATACCGCCTGTCTGCAGAGCCAGTCGCTGTCCTCATAGCCTTGGGGACTGAATGTCCCCCAAGGAGGAGCCCAAGTACTGCAGAGGCCCCAGCCATGGGCAAAGAGCCAGCAGAGGCAGGTGAGAATGAGCAGGAGGCCTGAGAGGCCTGCTCCCTTCCCAATCTGTGCTCCCTGCTGCCAGGCCTGCTAACAGCCTCAGTCCCAAGGAGGAGCTGGCAGGAGGCTTTTACGATACAAATATTCAGTTGGAAAACATGAAGTCTGTCTGCTTCACTGCGGCATTAACGTAGGATGCAAATAATCTGTTGTAAAGTCAGGAGGAAGCTGAGGCACTGCCATAACAAACATTTCTCTTACAAAAATTAGCAGATGGGCGCAAATTTCATTTTAAAGCTAGAGATCCTACATCACCAAGTAGCACTCTGTTCCCTGTAATCACTGAGATGATTCATCTCTAATTCCTTCTGTAGGAAACCCCAAGGGAGCAGCTGCCCACAGTTCCCTGGGGTAACCCAGAGGCCCAATTTTATCACCTGGCATCACCGTCCAGGAAACTGCCACGGTCTCTGCTTCCCACCTGCTTCCATCGCCAGGCCCCTGAGCTTGACATTAAAGGCCTTGGGCTGCAGCCACCCAAACACCTACCCAGCCCCATTCCTTGTGAACATCCCATATACTTTCAACTGTCCTGCCTTTGCTCATGCTGTTCCCTCTGCTTGGAATGCCCTTCCCTTCCTACTTTGTGAACTCATTTTTCCTCCTAGGTCTAACTCCTTTTAACAGTTCCTCCAATCCTTTTAGATCCTTCTGTCTCTCCTTTGTACCCCCAGCACTACTTCCTAATACTCCTAGAACCCCCAGAGGGATGCCTCTAGACCTCCTCCATCAACCTATCTCTTCCTTTCAAGGCTGGCTAAAGCCCCATCCCCAACCAGCATGCTTTGCCTAACTGGCCTCTGTCTCAATAAATCATTTCCTCACTTTGTTTAGATAGAATTTGTAGGCATTCTTGAATTTTTAGGCATGCCTTTGAGTCTTTTTTTTTTTCCCCTAAAAGGTTATAAAGCTTCTTCAGTCAGAGGTAGCCTTTCTGCTACCTCTGATATCACCTAGCACAGTCCTAGGCACACAAAAGTTGCCCAGAAAATGCTTGCTGTCACTAACAGCTGGTGTGACCTGACTGAGCTGCTGCCTAGACCCCCTACCCCCACCCCAGGCTCCAGTTTCTTTCTAAGGGAACTGGAGGGATAAGCTCTAAGTCCTTCTGGTTCTACCATCCTACATTCTTACAATGGCCTCTGAAAGTTCTTGGTGATGGGAGTCAGGCCTGAATTTTGGACTCTCAGATTCACAGGACTGGGAGAGTTTTCAAAGGCCATTTTGTCCAACTCCTAGATGATGCTGGTATCCCCCTGCAGCACCTGTGACCTCTGCTCATCTAGAGCCTCTATCCCCAGAAACAAGACCTCCAGACCATCATGCCACTGGAGGACAAAAACTGGGTTAGCCCAGAGATAGGAGCCAAGGGGCACAGAAGAAACTTAACTGAGGGGGAAACAAATATGAGATTATTGCATATAGAATAGAAACGCAAGGCTTCTCCGTGCTGGTACTGCAGCCAGATCACAGCTGCTGGCCTTCTCCAACCATTCAGTTTAGCTATGACATCTGTGAGATGATGTAATAATTATGATTCTTATTTGTGTTTGTTCTTATTTTATTTCAAGTAAGGATACTTCTGATAAACCAAGACTCTGCACACATTTTTAAAAATGGGCTTTTCTAAACCCGAGGCTCTAGAAAATAGTGGCATTTGCAGTGAGCAATGAATGAATAGCTCCTGGGCTGTGACATCCTTACAAGCAGGAACCTATAGAACTTTGGTATATGTTTGTGGAATTTAATAACTCGATCTAAAGTGTGTGTGTGTGTGTGTGTGTGTGTGTAATCCTGTGGTTATGCATGTGGGGTCTGTGCACACCTGCCTTGAGCATTCACTCCTACACACTCATCTCTGTTCTTCGAGGGCTTCCAGGTAGTGACCTGGCCTCAGATAAATCACCAGGAAGTGACATACTTTGAGTGGAGCATTCATATTAGGCTCTTTGCATTTTATCGAGGGTTGGAAACCATTGTGTAGAGCAGGTTTGAATCTGATGAGAAACTCACTGAAGATGCTGTCCTTTAAAACACAAGTTTATTTCACAATGTAGTCCCAGAAAGAGGCTTTTCTTTTTTTTTTTCAAACTCATTATGCTTCCTTCCCTTCTGTGATAAGAATAATGTAACTTGGCTTGGCTTCCTGCTGTCTTGGTTCTAGGAAACTCAGGGCTCAATATAATCATCATTCATGTTAATGATATAGACCTACTGCTTTTCTTGTTTTTTTTCCCCGTCTTGTTTTCCTATAGCCTTGTCAGTCATGCTCCCTTTGTTGAATGCTAGATCAAATTCTTTTTTGGCAGCCAGCAGGAATATACATAAGCAATAACTACACAGAGCTTGTGAACAACCGGCATCTGCAAGTAAGATCATGATTGCTCAAACTTTTCATTCAGTTGACTTATATACCTATTTGTTCATATAGGTATATAAGTGTTCATTATCAAAAAATATTGTGATATTTTCATTTTCTTAATTTTTTATTTTTTTAAATTTCCTGATAATGTCTCCTTCATAATAATTTTTCCTTTTAGAAAAAACAAACTATGCCTTTAATTGAGATTACATTAATATACCCTACTTTTACTTTACTATGAAGTTGACATTTTCAACTTTTACCTTAAAATCAATGTGAAGTCTCCTAGGCTCAGATTTTGGTAGTCCTATTGGAAGGTAGTTTTGGGATTTGGGGCTAAATCTAGACTGTGTGACCTGGAGAGGACGCTATGAGTTCAGAAAAGGGTATTCAGAAGAGGAAAATACTCCCGGCGAGACTTGTGCCCTCCCAAATTTCAGTTCCTTCTGCAAACACACTTAAGTGTGCTCTGGGCCCAGCCTGTGCTGAGCTGTGCTTTGAGGAGGAGAGGACTCAGCCTTAGCTCCTGAAGTCAAGGAGCTCGTAGTCCAGGGTGGAGATGAGGTACAAACACAGAAAACAAGGAAGACGCGATCAATGTGAAAATCAAGGCTCAAGAAGACACGGAGAGGCATCTACAGAATTTTCCCTGACATCCCCAGCACAGGTGGAGGGAATAACAGGACTGCGGGCAGGGCAGGAAGCATATTTCTACTCACCAAGGTCATTGTTGTTCATCATTGCGTTGGATGCCCGAAGCCGGGGTCCTTGCTGGGTAAAGTGGTAGCCGAATTTGAGAAGTGTTGCGTTTTTTTCCAACATGCTCACAATCTCCATTTCCACTTTGTTGCCCAGGGGCTGGCTCTTTAGTCAAGAAAAAATAAAAAATAAAAAATAAAATCACCACTCATTCCATGTGTACAGTGCCTAAACCACCTCTACCTGCAGAAACTCTTGAGTAGTGGGAGGGGATTTTAGCCTCCTCTCCAAGAGTAGGGAAATGGAAGTTTAGAGAAGTTGAAAGGTCACACGGCCAGGAGCAAATGAGCTGGGATTCAAATTCAGGTCTGCTGGATGCCAAGAACAGATCTTTTCACTGCTTTACAACAGCCTCTCTCTGAGCAGGTGCCCAAGTAAGAGCTCCACGACAGAAGAGTATTTGAAGGAGGATATTCAATCATCTAGTCCTAAGGAGACTTTTAAAACCCGGCTGTCCGGGCTATACCCCATACTACCTGAATCAGAATCTCTGGGGAGTGGGACTCTGATGGCTGTGTTTTTAAAAACTTCCCAGGAGATTTCAATATGCACCCAAGTCTGATAACCAGTAATTTAGTCTCTTCAAATTATGAATGAAAAAATTGAGGCCCAGAGAAGGAAAAAAGGTTTTCCCAAGATCACATGGTAAGTTGACAATGCCAAAGTTAGCTTTCTAAAGCCCAATTCTGATCATATTATTAATAGTTTCCTGCCCCCAAATCTATAGTGATCATCTGACAAAGATATAAAGAAAAAAAAATCAGAAAAAAAAAAAAAACAGAAAGACCCAACAATGTTGGGAAAGATATGATGAGGATGTTCATCACAGTCTCAGTTATAATAGTGCCAGGAAAAGGGAAACAATTTCTTAAGAGGCCAGGCGTGGTGGCTCATGCCTGTTATCCTAGCACTTTGGGAGGCGGAGGTGGGCAGTTTGCCTGAGCTAAGGAGTTCGAGACCACCCTGGGCAACATGGTGAAACCCTGTCTCTACTAAAAATACAAAAAAAATAGCCAGGTGTGATGGCAGGCACCTGTAGTCCCAGCTACTTGGGAGGCTGAGGCAGGAGAATGGCTTGAACCCGGGAGGCAGAGTTTGCAGCGAGCCGAAATTGTGCCACTGCCCTCCAGCCCAGGCAACAGAGCGAGACTCTGTCTCCAAAAAACAAAAAATAAATAAAAATTGAAAAAAAAAGAATTCATAGAGAGTTGCTCAGATAAATGATAGTTCAACCATACTAAATAGAATGTGGGCAGCTCTAAAATGATGGTGCAAATCCTTGGCCATAGCATGTAAAGATGGCCATGAACCAATATTGAATGGAAAGAAAAAAAAAGAAAAAAAAACCCTGGTCACAAAATAGACGATTTGTATGTAAAGTTGTCTATATTTTCCATATATATATACATAATGCAGAAAAAAAACTTTTAAGTATATTGATAATGGTGGGATTTGGGGAGAAAGTTTTTGTTTCCTTCTTTATATCTTATTGTATTGTTTGGATTTTCTATTACCATATATAATAAAATAATAAAACATAAATATAATCTTAAACAGGAGGTAAAAGACAGAAAGCTAACATCATACTTAATAGTTAAAGACTGAAAGCTTTCCCTCCAAGATTAGGAACAAGATAAGGATGTTTGCTCTCACCAACATTTTACTGGGGGGTCTAGACAGGATAATTAAGCAAGAAAAATAAATAAAATGCTTCCAGACTGCAAAGGACAAAGTAAAACTATCTGTATTTGCAGATGATATAATGTTGTATATAGAAAATTCTAAGGAATACACACACACCCCTACACAAAATTAGTGAGTTCCGGCCGGGCACAGTGGTTCACGCCTGTAATCCCAGCACTTTGGGAGGCCGAGGCGGGTGGATCACGAGGTCAAGAAATCAAGACTATCCTGGCCAACGTGGTGAAACACTGTCTCTACTAAAAAAAAAAAATACAAAAAGTAGCTGGGCGTGGTGGCGCACACCTGTAGTCCCAGATACTCGGGAGGCTGAGGCAGGAGAACCCGGGAGGCAGAGGTTGCAGTGAGCAGAGATCGCGCCACTGCACTCCAGCCTGGCAACAGAATGAGACTGTCTCAAAAAAAAAAAAAAAATTAGTGAGTTTGGCAAAATTACAGAATATAAGATCAATACACAAAAATCAGTTGTACTTCTATACACTAGCAATAAGCAATCTGAAAATGAACCTGAGAGAATAATTCAATTTATAATAATATAAAAAATATTAATTCTTCTTTTTTTTTTTTTTTTGAGACAGAGTCTCACTCTTGTTGTTCAGGCTGGAGTGCAGTGGTGCAATCTTGGCTCACCACAACCTCTGCCTCCTGGGTTCAAGCAATTCTCCTGCCTCAGCCTCCTGAGTAGCTGGGATTACAGGCGCATGCCACCATACGTGGCTAATTTTTGTATTTTTAGTAGAGACAGGGTTTTGCCATGTTGGCCAGGCTGCTTTCAAACTCCTGAACTCAGGTGATCCACCTGCCTTGGCCAAAGTTCTGGGATCATAGGCGTGAGCCACTGCGCTTGGCCAAAAAGAATAAAATACTAATTCTAACTTCCTTTGTTAGATTTATTTCTAACAAAAGAAGTAAAGACTTATATACTGAAAACTACAAAACAACACTGAAATACATTAAATAAGACCTAAATAAATATAAAAAACATCCCATGGATCTTAAGTCTTCATGGATCAGAAGACTTAATATTGTTAATATTGCAATATTACCAAATTGATTAAAAGAAGCAATGCCATCCTTATCAAAACTCCAGCTGCCTTTTTTTTTTCCAGAAATAGACAAGCTGATCCTAAAACTCACATGAAAATGAAAGGAACCCAGAATAGCCAAAACAGTCTTGAAAAAGAGGGACAAAGTTGGAGAACTCACATTTCCTGATTTCAAAATTGCTACAAAGCTACAGTAATTAAGACTTTGTGGTACTGGCATAAGGTAGATATATAGATGAATGGAATAGAATCGGGAGTCCAGAAATAAACCCATACATCTATAGACAATTTCTTCTCAAAAAGAACATCAAGACAATTCAATGAGGAAAAATTATCTTCTCAAGAAATGGTGATGAGACAACTAGATATCCACATGCAAAAGAACGAATTTAGACACTACACACAATACATAAAAATTAACTCAAAATAGATCAGAGGCCTAAATGTAAGTGCTAAAACTATGAAACTATGATGAAAACATAGGTGTAACTTTTTTGTAACCTTGGCAATGGTTTTTTAGATGTAACACCTAAAGCACAAACAACAAAAGAAAAAATAGATGTTACACTTCATCAAAATTTAAAACTTTTGTGCTTCAACAGACACAAGAAAGTGAAAAGACAACACAAAGAATGGGAAAAATATTTTGTATTGATATTTGTAAAGATATTTGGTAGATATAGGATTTAAATATGAATATATAAAGAACTATTAGAACTCAACAGTAAAAACACAATTTATAAATGAGCAAAGGATTTGAATAGACACTTCTGTAAAGATAAAAATGGCAAATAAATATATGAAAAAGTGCTCATCATTAATAATTCAGAAAATGCAAATCAAACCACAATGAGATTCCACTTCACACACACCAAGATTACTATAATAGAAAAGACAGACAGTAACAAATGTTGACCAGAATGTGGAGAAAGTGGCACCCTCATACATTGCTGGTGGGAATATAAAATGGTGCAGCTGCTTTGAAAGACAGTTTGTCAGTTCCTGAAAAAGTTAAACATAGAGCTACCATATGACCCAGCAATTCCACTCTTGGGTGGAAAATAAATAAAAACATAAGTCCACACAAAAAACTTGTTCATGAATGCTCATAACAGCATTATTCAGAATAGCCAAAAGAAGAAACAACCCAAATGTCCATCATCTGATGAATGGATACACACCACGTGGTAGATCCTTACAGTGGAGTATTATTCAGTCAGAAAGGGAATAAAGTTCTGATACGTGCTATTATACAACACGAATGACCCTGGAAAACATTATGCTAAATGAAAGAAGCCAGACACAAAGGCCATATATTGTATGATTCCATTGATATGAAATGTCTAGATGAGGCAAATCCATAGCGATGGAAAGGAGGTTAGTGGTTGCCAGGGGCTGGGGGAGGGGATAAAAGCAGAATGAGAGCTAATGGGTACAGTGTTTCTTTTTTGAGTGATAAAAATTTTCTAGAATTAGATAGTGGTGATGGTTGCAGAGCCTTATGAATACATCAAAACCCACTGAATTTTAAAAGGATGAATTGTGTGGCGTTTGAAGTACGTGTCAATTAGAAAAAAACTCCACAGTAAAAAAAAAAAAAACAATTAGAAAATGGGGAAAGGATATGAAGAGACATTCACTGAAGAGGATGTACATATTGCAGATAATCACATGACAAGATGTTCAACATCATGACCTAGCACAGAAATGCAAATCAAAATCACAATGAGATATCACTACATACCTATCAAAATCTCTAAAATAAAAATTAGCAACAACACCAAACGTTGGTGAGAATGTAGAGAAACTGGCTCACTCATAAACTACTGGTGGGTCTAGAAAATGGCACACTGTGCGCAAGAGTTGAGTTTTTTAAAAATGCAATTGGACTCCTGGGTATGTATCCCAGAGAAATTAAAACATATGTTTACATAAAATCTGTACATGAATGTTTATAGCAGCTTTATATGTAATAGACAAACCTGGAAACAACCCAGACGCCCTTCAACAGGTGAGTGGTCAAACAAACCCTGGTACATCCACACCATGGAATACTACTCACCAGTGAAAAAGAGCAAACGATTGGTACATGCAACAACTTGGATGAATCTCCATAGAATTATGCCAAGTGTGGGGGAGGAGCCAAGATGGCCGAATAGGAACAGCTCCGGTCTACAGCTCCCAGTGTGAGCGACGCAGAAGACCGGTGATTTCTGCATGTCCATCTGAGGTACCAGGTTCATCTCACTAGGGAGTGCCAGACAGTGGGCGCAGGTCAGTGGGCGCGTGCACCGTGCGCGAGCCGAAGCAGGGTGAGGCATTGCCTCACTTGGGAAGCGCAAGGGGTCAGGGAGTTCCCTGAGTCAAAGAAAGGGGTGACGGACGGCACCTGGAAAATCGGGTCACTCCCACCCGAATACTGCGCTTTTTCGATGGGCTTAAAAAACGGCGCACCACGAGATTATACCCCGCACCTGACTCGGAGGGTCCTACGCCAGGGAGTCTCGCTGATTGCTAGCACAGCAGTCTGAGATCAAACTGCAAGGCGGCAGCGAGGCTGGGGGAGGGGCGCCCGCCATTGCCCAGGCTTGATTAGGTAAACAAAGCAGCCGGGAAGCTCGAACTGGGTGGAGCCCACCACAGCTCAAGGAGGCCTGCCTGCCTCTGTAGGCTCCACCTCTGGGGGCAGGGCACAGACAAACAAAAAGACAGCAGTAACCTCTGCAGACTTAAATGTCCCTGTCTGACAGCTTTGAAGAGAGCAGTGGTTCTCCCAGCACGCAGCTGGAGATCTGAGAACGGGCAGACTGCCTCCTCAAGTGGGTCCCTGACCCCTGACCCCCGGGCAGCCTAACTGGGAGGCACCCCCCAGCAGGGGCACACTGACACCTCACACAGCAGGGTTTTCCAACAGACCTGCAGCTGAGGGTCCTCTCTGTTAGAAGGAAAACTAACAAACAGAAGGGACATCCACACCAAAAACCCATCTGTACATCACCATCATCAAAGACCAAAAGTAGATAAAACCACAAAGATGGGGAAAAAACAGAACAGAAAAACTGGAAACTCTAAAACGCAGAGCACCTCTCCTCCTCCAAAGGAACGCAGTTCCTCACCAGCAACGGAACAAAGCTGGATGGAGAATGACTTTGACGAGCTGAGAGAAGAAGGCTTCAGACGATCAAATTACTCTGAGCTACGGGAGGACATTCAAACCAAAGGCAAAGAAGTTGAAAACTTTGAAAAAAATTTAGAAGAATGTATAACTAGAATAACCAATACAGCGAAGTACTTAAAGGAGCTGATGGAGCTGAAAACCAAGGCTTGAGAACTACGTGAAGAATGCAGAAGCCTCAGGAGCCGATGTGATCAACTGGAAAAAAGGGTATCAGCAATGGAAGATGAAATGAATGAAATGAAGCAAGAAGGGAACTTTAGAGAAAAAATAATAAAAAGAAATGAGCAAAGCCTCCAAGAAATATGGGACTATGTGAAAAGACCAAATCTACGTCTGATTGGTGTACCTGAAAGTGATGGGGAGAATGGAACCAAGTTGGAAAACACTCTGCAGGATATTATCCAGGAGAACTTCTCCAATCTAGCAAGGCAGGCCAACATTCAGATTCAGGAAATACAGAGAACGCCACAAAGATACTCCTCGAGAAGAGCAACTCCAAGACACATAATTGTCAGATTCACCAAAGTTGAAATGAAGGAAAAAATGTTAAAGGCAGCCAGACAGAAAGGTCGGGTTACCCTCAAAGGGAAGCCCATCAGACTAACAGCGGATCTCTCGGCAGAAACCCTACAAGCCAGAAGAGAGTGGGGGCCAATATTCAACATTCTTAAAGAAAATAATTTTCAACCCAGAATTTCATATCCAGCCAAACTAAGCTTCATAAGTGAAGGAGAAATAAAATCCTTTACAGACAAGCAAATGCTGAGAGATTTTGTCACCACCAGGCCTGCCTTACAAGAGCTCCTGAAGGAAGCACTAAACATGGAAAGGAACAACTGGTACCAGCCGCTGCAAAATCATGCCAAAATGTAAAGACCATCAAGACTAGGAAGAAACTGCATCAACTAACGAGCAAAATAACCAGCTAACATCATCATGACAGGATCAAATTCACACATAACAATATTAACTTTAAATGTAAATGGACTAAATGCTCTAATTAAAAGACACAGACTGGCAAATTGGATAAAGAGTCAAGACCCATCAGTGTGCTGTATTCAGGAAACCCATCTCACTTGCAGAGACACACATAGGCTCAAAATAAAAGGATAGAGGAAGATCTACCAAGCAAATGGAAAACAAAAAAAGGCAGGGGTTGCAATCCTAGTCTCTGATAAAACAGACTTTAAACCAACAAAGATCAAAAGAGACAAAGAAGGCCATTACATAATGGTAAAGGGATCAATTCAACAAGAAGAGCTAACTATCCTAAATATATATGCACCCAATACAGGAGCATCCAGATTCATAAAGCAAGTCCTGAGTGACCTACAGAGAGACTTAGACCCCCACACATTAATAATAGGAGACTTTAACACCCCACTGTCAACATTAGACAGATCAACGAGACAGAAAGTCAACAAGGATACCCAGGAATTGAACTCAGCTCTGCACCAGGCGGACCTAATAGACATCTACAGAACTCTCCACCCCAAATCAACAGAATATACATTTTTTTCAGCACCACACCACACCTATTCCAAAATTGACCACATACTGGGAAGTAAAGCTCTCCTCAGCAAATGTAAAAGAACAGAAATTATAACAAACTATCTCTCAGACCACAGTGCAATCAAACTAGAACTCAGGATTAAGAATCTCACTCAAAACCGCTCAACTGCATGGAAACTGAACAACCTGCTCCTGAATGACTACTGGGTACATAACGAAATGAAGGCAGAAATAAAGATGTTCTTTGAAACCAACGAGAACAAAGACACAACATACCAGAATCTCTGGGACACATTCAAAGCAGTGTGTAGAGGGAAATTTATAGCACTAAATGCCCACAGGAGAAAGCAGGAAAGATCCAAAATTGACACCCTAACATCACAATTAAAAGAACTAGAAAAGCAAGAGCAAACACATTCAAAAGCTAGCAGAAGGCAAGAAATAACTAAGATCAGAGCAGAACTGAAGGAAATAGAGACACAAAAAACCCTTCAAAAAATTAATGAATCCAGGAGCTGGTTTTTTAAAAGGATCAACAAAATTGATAGACCACTAGCAAGACTAATAAAGAAAAAAAGAGAGAAGAATCAAATAGACGCAATAAAAAATGATAAAGGGGATATCACCACCGATCCCACAGAAATACAAACTACCATCAGAGAATACTACAAACACCTCTATGCAAATAAACTAGAAAATCTAGAAGAAATGGATAAATTCCTGGACACATACACTCTCCCAAGACTAAACCAGGAAGAAGTTGAATCTCTGAATAGACCAACAACAGGAGCTGAAATTGTGGCAATAATCAATAGCTTACCAACCAAAAAGAGTCCAGGACCAGATGGATTCACAGCCGAATTCTACCAGAGGTACAAGGAGGAACTGGTACCATTCCTTCTGAAACTATTCCAATCAATAGAAAAAGACGGAATCCTCCCTAACTCATTTCATGAGGCCAGCATCATTCTGATACCAAAGCTAGGCAGAGACACAACCAAAAAAGAGAATTTTAGACCAATATCCTTGATGAACATTGATGCAAAAATCCTCAATAAAATACTGGCAAAACGAATCCAGCAGCACATCAAAAAGCTTATCCACCATGATCAAGTGGGCTTCATCCCTGGGATGCAAGGCTGGTTCAATAGACGCAAATCAATAAATGTAATCCAGCATATAAACAGAGCCAAAGACAAAAACCACATGATTATCTCAATAGATGCAGAAAAAGCCTTTGACAAAATTCAACAACCCTTCATGCTAAAAACTCTCAATAAATTTGGTATTGATGGCACGTATTTCAAAATAATAAGAGCTATCTATGACAAACCCACAGCCAATATCATACTGAATGGGCAAAAACTGGAAGCATTCCCTTTGAAAACTGGCACAAGACAGGGATGACCTCTCTCACCACTCCTATTCAACATAGTGTTGGAAGTTCTGGCCAGGGCAATTAGGCAGGAGAAGGAAATAAAGGGTATTCAATTAGGAAAAGAAGAAGTCAAATTGTCCCTGTTTGCAGACGACATGATTGTATATCTAGAAAACCCCATTGTCTCAGCCCAAAATCTCCTTAAGCTGATAAGCAACTTCAGCAAAGTCTCAGGATACAAAATCAATGTACAAAAATCACAAGCATTCTTATACACCAATAACAGACAAACAGAGAGCCAAATCATGAGTGAACTCCCATTCACAATTGCTTCAAAGAGAATAAAATACCTAGGAATCCAACTTACAAGGGATGTGAAGGACCTCTTCAAGGAGAACTACAAACCACTGCTCAAGGAAATAAAAGAGGATACAAACAAATGGAAGAACATTCCATGCTCATGGGTAGGAAGAATCAATATCGTGAAAATGGCCATACTGCCCAAGGTAATTTACAGATTCAATGCCATCCCCATCAAGCTACCAATGACTTTCTTCACAGAATTGGAAAAAACTACTTTAAAGTTCATATGGAACCAAAAAAGAGCCTGCATCGCCAAGTCAATCCTAAGCCAAAAGAACAAAGCTGGAGGCATCACACTACCTGACTTCAAACTATACTATAAGGCTACAGTAACCAAAACAGCATGGTACTGGTACCAAAACAGAGATATAGATCAATGGAACAGAACAGAGCCCTGAGAAATAACGCCGCATATCTACAACTATCTGATCTTTGACAAACCTGACAAAAACAAGCAATGGGGAAAGGATTCCCTATTTAATAAATGGTGCTGGGAAAACTGGCTAGCCATATGTAGAAAGATGAAACTGGATCCCTTCCTTACACCTTATACAAAAATCAATTCAAGATGGATTAAAGACTTAAACATTAGACCTAAAACCATAAAAACCCTAGAAGAAAACCTAGGCATTACCATTCAGGACATAGGCATGGGCAAGGACTTCATGTCTAAAACACCAAAAGCAATGGCAACAAAAGCCAAAATGGACAAATGGGATCTAATTAAACTAAAGAGCTTCTGCACAGCAAAAGAAACTACCATCAGAGTGAACAGGCAACCTACAAAATGGGAGAAAATTTTCGCAACCTACTCATCTGACAAAGGGCTAATATCCAGAATCTACAATGAACTCAAACAAATTTACAAGAAAAAAACAAACAACCCCATCAAAAAGTGGGCGAAGGACATGAACAGACACTTCTCAAAAGACATTTATGTAGCCAAAAAACACATGAAAAAATGCTCATCATCACTGGCCATCAGAGAAATGCAAATCAAAACCACAATGAGATACCATCTCACACCAGTTAGAATGGCAATCATTAAAAAGTCAGGAAACAACAGGTGCTGGAGAGGATGTGGAGAAATAGGAACACTTTTACACTGTTGGTGGGACTGTAAACTAGTTCAACCATTGTGGAAGTCAGTGTGGCGATTCCTCAGGGATCTAGAACTGGAAATACCATTTGACCCAGCCATCCCATTACTGGGTATATACCCAAAGGACTATAAATCATGCTGCTATAAAGACACCTGCACACGTATGTTTATTGCGGCATTATTCACAATAGCAAAGACTTGGAACCAACCCGAATGTCCATCTATGATAGACTGGATTAAGAAAATGTGGCACATATACACCATGGAATACTATGCAGCCATAAAAAATGATGAGTTCATGTCCTTTGTAGGGACATGGATGAGATTGGAAATCATCATTCTCAGTAAACTATCGCAAGAACAAAAAACCAAACACCGCATATTCTCACTCATAGGTGGGAATTGAACAATGAGATCACATGGACACAGGAAGGGGAATATCACACTCTGGGGACTGTTGTGGGGTGGGGGGAGGGGGGCGGGATAGCATCGGGAGATATACCTAATGCTAGATGACGAGTTAGTGGGTGCAGCGTACCAGCATGGCACATGTATACATATGTAACTAACCTGCACAATGTGCACATGTACCCTAAAACTTAAAGTATAATTAAAAAAAAGAAATAAGAAATAAATAAAATAAAATAAAAGAATTATGCCAAGTGAAAAAAAAAAAGCCAGTCCAAAATGGTTACATAATGTATGATTTTCATTTAGATAACATTATATATATAACATTCTTTAAATGACAAAATATTAAAATGGAAAACAGGTTAGTGGTTGCCTGGGGTTAAGGAGGCAGGAGGAAGAGACAAGTGAACTTGGCTACAAAAGGGGAATATGAGAGATCCCTGTGATGGAAATATTTCGTATCTTGACCTTATAAATGTTACTATCCTTGCTGTGATACAAAACTACAGTTCCCACCTAAACTGCATAGAGTACAAGGGATCTCTCTGTTCCCTCCCTCCCTCCCTTCCTCTCTTTCTTTCTTTTCTGAGACAGAGTCTCACTCTGTTGCCCAGGCTGGAGTGTAGTGGTGCAATCTCGGCTCACTGCAGCCTCTGCCTCCCAGGTTCAAGTGATTCTCCTGACTCAGCCTCCCAAGTAGCTGGGACTACAAGCATGTGCCACCACACTCAGCTAATTTTTTGTGTTTTTAGTAGAGATGGGATTTCACTATGTTGGCCAGGCTGGTCTCAAACTCGGCCTCAAGTGATCCACCCGTCTTGGCCTCCCAAAGTGCTGGGATTACAGGTGTGAGCCACTGCACTCGGCTCCTCTGTATTATTTCTTACAACTGCATACTAGTCTGCAATTATCCCCAAATTTTAAAAGTTTAATAATAATAATTTAAAAACCAGAAATAGAAACCAAACAGAAATACACAACCACCTCTAATGGCTCCCCACTGCCAAGAACTGCTGCAATTTACTGTGTCCCAGGCCCTGCCTTGTGCCCCACTTGCATGATCTCAGCTCATTCCCTCACTAAGCCAACAGGACACAGCCCCATCTCCTCAGCCTGGCACTCAAGGTTCACAAATGACTCTTTGCTTTCCTTCTCTCTCTCCTTCCTTACTCGGCCTGTTTATCTCTGGCAGTCTGATAATGGTACCTGGTGCAGACAGAGATCTACTCCAAAAAGCTCATGTGCCTCCATGTGGAATGCTTTTAGCCTCCCTGTAAGTATATCCCTATTGCCTTAATATGCACTGCAAATTCCCCCTCCCCAAGAGGCTTTTCCTGATCCTGACCCCAGGAAATGATCTCTCCCCATTCCACACTCAAGTGCACATTGGATGTCCCTCCCTACACCTGGCAGAGTCCATCTGCCTTACTTGGGTCACCTGCCTCTATAGCTGTCTCACCAGTTAGAACTGTATTGTCCAATACAGTAGCTACAGTAGCTACTAGCCACATGTCGCTCTATACATCTAAATAATTGAAATGAAAACGATGTATAGTTCATTTCCTCAGTCCTATTAGCCACATTTCTAGTGCTTGATAGCCACTGGTAGCCGGGCACAGTGGCTCACACCTATAATCCCAGCACTCTGGGAAGCTGAGGCAGGAGGATCACTTGAGACCAGGAGTTTGAGACCAACCTGGGCAGGCAACATAGAGAAAACTCGTCACTACAAAAACCAACAAACAAATAGCCACTGGCTGGAGACTACCATGTTGGTTAATGCAGATATGGAACAGTTCCATCATCACAGGAAGTTCTATTGAACAGTGCTGCTGTAGACCATGAGCTCCCGTGTAGGACATAGTACCCAGTTTCTCTCGGTCGAGGTGTGCAGAATTGAATTGAATGGAGGAAACAGGAACATGCTTGGGAGGGATAGAGGGGACATCAGCCCAGCATCCAAATGGACAAGCACGAATTGCAGCTGAGACTCTTGATTGAGAACTCCCCCCAGGTATTCTGAGTTCACCAGAGCTCATCTGGGTTCAGACTGGGCTCAGAAAGCTGGCCACGGCAGGCAGAGGGACACTGGTGAAATTCCACCGGCCCCTCTGGCAAGGCTCCTGAGAATGCTGGGAAGAGGTCAGGTCGGTCCTCGGAGGACTCAGCACAGCCCTGGAATCTGGCCGTTTTGGCCTGGAGATGGCACAGCAACCATCTGAGGCCCCAAGAAGGAACTGGCAGCTCCTCCACCCACCCTCCCCAGTTAGCAGGAACCCTGGCCTCTCCTTGAGGTCTCTTGCTGCAAATGCCCTGCTAAAACTCAGGATGGGCTAGTCTCAGAAAGTACTGGTCTCCCCTGAGTGAAGGGGCTACCAGGAACTTCGAGGACTGCCTCTGCAAAGCTGATGCTTCGTGCAGAGTACAAAGCCCCTTGACATGCATTGCCCCCATTCGACCTGTCTACATCCCTGGGAGGTGAGCAGGGCAGGCAGGAGCCAGCATCTCCATCTTAGAGATGAGTATACTGAATCTATGTGTAGATGGAAGTTGGACCATGCTCCCTCGGCTTATTTATGACAGAGCCAAGGCTTGACCTTGACCTGGGGCTGAAAGGACTGCCCCAGGTTCCTCTAGGCCCAGTTCTCACATTAGTGTCCAGTACCCTAAATACACACAGATGTGTCTGGGCATGTGCGACAAGGTACAGGATTCCATTAGATAATCATGATCTTCCAGGAGTGTTCATCTCAGAGCAAACCCATTCTTTTTACATTAAGGAGTAAAATAGAACACGTGCATACATCTCACAGTAAGCCTTAAGATGTCAAAGAAGCTTCGGCCGGGCACGGTGGCTCACGCCTGTAATCCCAGCACTTTGGGAGGCCGAGGCGGGCGGATCACGAGGTCAGGAGATCGAGACCATCCTGGCCAACATAGTAAACCCCATCTCTACTAAAAATACAAAAATTATCTGGGCATGGTGGAGCGCACCTGTAGTCCCAGTTACTTGGGAAGCTGAGGCAGGAGAATTGCTTGAACCAGGGAGGCGGAGTTTGCAGTGAGCTGAGATCATGCCACTGTACTCCAGCCTGGTGACAGAGTGAGACTCTGTCTCCAAAAAAAGAGATGTCAAAGAAGCTTCATACCTGCATCTTTCTCTGACTCCGGGGACGCTGAGACTAAAAGGACTCATTCATTTTATAGAAGAGAGAACCAGTGGCTGGGGAGCCATGACTAAAAACCAGTTCTCTGACTTATTTTTCAAGTAACTTATTTAGTGATTACTGCATGCTAAACAATGTCATAAACATTTTACAAAAGCTAATTCATTTTTTCCTATCAATCTAAGGAATTTTTCCTGTCAATCTAAGGAAAACTACTATCGTTATTTTCATATTATTTTATTTTATGTTATTTTTTGAGATGGAGTCTTGTTCTGTCGCCCAGACTGGAGTGCATAGCACGATCTTGGCTCGCTGCAACCTCTGCCTTCTGGGTTCAAGCGATGCTCCTGCCTCAGCCTCCTGAGTAGCACCACCACGCCCAGCTAATTTTTGTATTTTTAGTAGAGATGGGGTTTTACCATGTTGGCCAGGCTGGTCTTGAACTCCTGACCTCAAGTGATCCACCCACCTCAGCCTCCCAAAGTGCTGGGTTACAGGCATGAGCCACTATGCCCATCCTCATTATTTTCATTTTATAGGCAAAAAAAAATTGAAGCACAGAAGTATTAAGAAATTTTTCCCAAATCCTAGCATGGGTCAGTTGCAGGACCAGGATTTGAATACAGGCAGCGAGCTCTAGAGTCTGTGCTGGTTTCCACCTCACTTAAGTGCCTCTGAGAATGACCAGAAGGCAGAAGTAGGACTGACGAGAGGAACTACAGGCAGATGGTGTTTGGCTCAGCATGGAGGAATGCCTCTGACCATTAGAAGTGTCCACACGCTGAGGAACTGCCTGGTAAGGTAGTGAGCTGCCTGTGCCTGAAAGTGTGTAAAGGGGGAGAGACCAAGGGGTTGGTCATGCCCGGACTGGCAACAGTCTCTGGGCAGCAGAGCCAGGGACAGGATGGTTGGGAAAGAACTCTCGTATTCCTTCAGATTTGCTTGAGAAGTAAAAAACCACTTGTGAATAAATATAACCACATTATTAACAATTCATATGATATTAACACAGATTGAGTAAAAGGAAAGAGTCTCCCTCACCCGATTTATTCCCAGTCCCACCCCCTTCCGTAGAAGTAACCACCATGGGCCAGGCGCGGTGGCTTACTCCTGTAATCCCAGCAATTTGGGAGGCCAAGGTGGGCGGATCACAAGGTCAGGAGATCGAGACCATCCTGGCTAACATGGTGAAACCCTGTCTCTACTAAAAAATACAAAAAAAAAATTAGCTGGACGTGGTGGCGGGCACCTGTAGTCCCAGCTACTCGGGAGGCTGAGGTAGGAGAATGGCGTGAACCTGGGAGGCGGAGCTTGCAGTGAGCCGAGATCGTGCCACTGCACTCCAGCCTGGGCAACAGAGCAAGACTCCGTCTCAAAAAAAAAAAAAAAAAAGTAACCATCATGGCCAATGAGTTGTGTTTCCATGCATGAAGTATATGACAGAAATGTACAGGGATTTGTTTTGTTTTGTGGTACTTGTTTCTTGTCTAAATGAATTCATACTACACTTACTGTTCTGCAACTTGCCTTTTTCATTTTATTTTATTTATTTATTTTTTTGGAGACGTGTCTCACTCTGTTGCCCAGGCTAGAGTGCAGCAGCACAAAGCAGTGCAATCATAGCCCACTACAGCTTCTGACTCCTGGGCTCAAGTGATCCTCCTGCTCAGCCTCCCAAGTAGCTAGGACTACAGGCACGTGCCACCATGTCTGGCTAATTTCCTTTACTTTTTTTTACAGAGATGGGGTCTTGCTATGTTGACCAGGCTGGTCTTGAACTCCTGGTCTCTAGTGAGCTCCCTCCTTGGCCTCCCAAAGTGCTGGGATTACAGGCATGAGCTGTCATGCCTAGCCCACCTTTTTCATTTAATATTTTGCAGAGCTCTTTCAGAGTCAGTATGTAGAGAATGACCTTATTCCTTCTATTGGCTTCACGGGACGCCCTGGTGTAGATGGATATTTAGGTTACTTCCGTTTTTTCGTGTTACGAACAACGTGGCAGTGGCATGGGAGGGAGGGGGTATTCCTCAGGCTTCCTACGGAAATCAAAACTGCTAGGTTGAAAGATAGGTGCTTGCAAATTAAAATTGAGACTGCTCTGCCAAAAGGATGTAAAAGTCGGCATGCCCTTCAGCAGTGTGTGACAGCTGTGTGTCCTCACACCTTTACCATGTCAGAGCATTACCCATCAGATGAGAAAGAAATCAGATTTGCTCTTGAACAAAATTACCAACCAACACCTTAGGTGTTACAAGGTGTATCCTGGAGCCGGTGGCTCTGAGGCTCCCTTTCTGGCCAGACGCAACAGGAACATCAAGAATCTCACTTTGGACATTTGACGGGGCCAATTCTGGCCATTCCCAGATGATATGGACAACTGGGAATACTTAAAAACACAACAGAAAGGAGGCCTGGGAATTAGGTTATCCAACTCCAGAGTCCCAGACCCTAACTGACATTAAAATTCCCTCCATCTCCCAGCTGTTTACACACCCCCAGGATGGGAACTCCTCCCCCTTTGAGATACCTGCTCCATCCTGAGGTAGCTTTGCTAGTTATGTGTCCGGAATTGGTGGGTTCTTGGTCTCACTGACTGCAAGAATGAAGCCGCGGACCCTCGAGGTGAGTGTTATAGTTCTTAAAGGCGGTGTGTCCGGAGTTTGTTCCTTCTGATGTTCAGATGTGTTAGGAGTTTCTTCCTTCTGGTGGGTTTGTGGTCTCCTGGATCAGGAGTGAAGCTGCAGGCCTTCGCGGTGAGTGTTACAGCTCTTAAGGCGGAGCCTCTGGAGTTGTTTGTTCCTCCCGGTGGGTTCGTGGTCTCGATGGCTTCAGGAGTGAAGCTGCAGACCTTCGCGGTGAGTGTTACAACTCATAAAGGCAGTGTGGACCCAAAGAGTGAGCAGTGGCAAGATTTATGGCAAACAGAGAAAGAACAAAGTTTCCACAGTGCGGAAGTGGACCTGAACGGGTTGCCACTGCGGGATCCGGCAGCCTGCTTTTATTCTCTTATCTGGCCCCACCCATATCCTGCTGATTGGTCCATTTTACAGAGAGCCGACAGGTCCATTTTGCAGAGAGCTCCTTGGTCTGTTTTGACAGGGTGCTGACTGGTGCGTTTACAATCCCTGAGCTAGACACAAAAGTTCTCCACCTCCCCACTAGATTAGCTAGATACAGAGTGTGGACACAAAAGTTCTCCATGTCCCCACCAGAGTAGCTAGATACAGGTGTCAATTGGTGCATTTGCAAACCCTGAGCTAGACACAGGGTGCTGATTGGTGTGTTTACAAACCTTGAGCTAGATACAGAGTGCTGATTGGTGGATTTGCCATCCCTTAGCCAGACATAAAGATTCTCCAAGTCCCCACCAGACTCAGGAGCCCAGCTGGCTTCACCCAGTGGATCCTGCACCGGGGCCGCAGGTGGAGCTGCCTGCCAGTCCCGCGCCGTGCGCCCGCACTCCTCAGCCCTTGGGTGGTTGATGGGACTGGGCGCCGTGGGGCAGGGGGCGGCGCTTGTCGGGGAGGTTCGGGCCGCGCAGGAGCCCACGGCGTGGGGGAAGCTCAGGCATGGCGGGCTGCAGGTCCCGAGCCCTGCCCCGTGGGGAGGCAGCTAAGGCCCGGCGAGAAGTTGAGGACAGCAGCTGCTGGCCCAGGTGCTAAGCCCCTCACTGCCCGGAGCCGGCGGGGTCGGCCGGCCGCTCCGAGTGCGGGGCCCGCCCAGAGCACGCCCACCCGGAACACGCGCTGGCCCGCAAGCGCCGCGCGCAGCCCGGGTTCCCGCCGGCGCCTCTCCCTCCACACCTCCCCGCAAGCTGAGGGAGCCGGCTCTGGCCTTGCCCAGCCCAGAAGGGGGCTCCCACAGTGCAGCGGCGGGCTGAAGGGCTCCACAAGCGCGGCCAGAGTGGGCGCCAAGGCCGAGGAGGCGCCGAGAGCGAGGGAGGGCTGTGAGGGCTGCCAGCATGCTGTCACCTCTCAGTTACAGAGGTCTTTCTGGTCAACTCCTGTGACACAAAATAATATAGATAATTCTTACTATGATGACTTAATATCTGCAAAATTCTTTGATCCTCCCCCCTCCAAAAAGTGGTGTCTGATTTCTCTCCCCTTAAGTGTGGGTTGTGCTTTGTGACTCACTTTTAATAAACAGAATATGGTGGAAATGACTTTGTGCAACTTCCGAGGCTGGGTCATAAAAGGCATCTGAGGCTTTCTTTTTTCTCTGACTTGGCTCACTCACTCTGGGAGAAGTTAGCTGCCATATTGTGAGGACACTCCAACAGCCCTAGGCCGGGTGCACACGGTAAGGTGCTGAGGTCTCCTGCCCACGCTATGAGGGAGCCATGGTGGAAGCAGTTTCTCCACCTCAGATCATGCACTCTGGGCAAAGTCAGCCAGCCACACTGCTCCTGGATTCCTGGCCCTCAGAAATGGTGAGTTAATACATGTTTATTGTTTTATGCCAGGATTCTGAGGCTGTTTAAGTTGCTATATTTGGGGATAATTTGTTACACAGCTACAAAAAACTGATACAATCACCACGTTGAGTAAAAAAAGCCAGACACGAATCATCCAATCTGGGAAAACAAGACAGCACAATCCATCTAACTTCTCTTCAAAATATTAAGCACATCATTGTCAAATATTGGAATAAAAAGTGGGGAATCTGGCCACTACCCCAGACATTATACATATTCTCATTTGTGGGACTCACCCCAGGCCTTGTCTGGCCTGGGGAGCAGGGTCCCTGGTGCCCTGGGGGTCCTGGGGAAGAGCAGCTCTGTGGGGAGTTTGGAGAGTTTGGTGAGAGCAGCACAGAAGCCGTGTGTGGACATGGCCTGCTTGGCCTGGGCTGGGCCTGCAGGCTCCCTCGGGGCCCACAGGGTCTCTCCCATCCATCCATCAGTGCAGCCAGGATACTGTAGCTCCAACCGAGCTCTGCCACAAACCTGGCCTGTGGCCTTAGGCTAGTCCCATCCCTTCTCTCATCCTCAGTTTCCCCGCTTGTGAAAGGAAGACTGGGCTAGATGTTGTCTCAGTGCCTTCTGGCTCTGGGGTCTGCTCTGCCCTTTCCCAATTCACCATGGTCTTGGCGCAACTGCAGGTGGCAACAGAACATTGCTTGGAGATAGAGAGACTATTTGAGTCAACAAACAGTTTCAAAGTCCTGGTTCCCAAACTGTGTCCTGAGCCAGCTCCGTGTCACCCTGGGCAGAACTCCCCAAGTCCCTTTCCCTGGCCGTATAAGGAGAAAGAAGGACAGAGACTTGCTGCCACAGGTTATAAGCACAGGACTGAGGAAAAAGCTCCCGTCTCCAAGGACCTCGGTGACTAACCAGGAATGAGGAATCAAGGAATAAATCAAATGCCACTCGCCACCTCCTCTGTGTCACACTGCCCTGCCTCCCCCCCAGCCTGGGGCTGGGGCACCTGAAGGGGAGGCACAGGTGGCCTCCTCCTGAGCCTGAGTCAGCAGAGCCCCCTCCCTGAGACCTGCCTTCAGCCCTTCCCCTGCCGGACCCAACTCCAGTTAGGCAGGAGCGCCTCCCCACAGCCCCCTGGTCCTGGAGGCCATAGCTCCCTGGCTGATCTCCTGGGCCCTGATACCCTCTCCTTGCCCCCAGTCCCCTCCCATCCAGCCAGAACCATCTTCCCAGAGCACAGCACAGCCCACTTTCCCTAAACCTGCCCATTCAAAGCTCTCCGATTCCTAATCCCCTTTCTGGCTTTCCTCTGGGGGTACCGTGAGCCTGTGTGGATGGGCTCCATGGCTTTCCCCACTCCTCTCTGCACCTGGGATGCCATGGCCTCCATGTCACCTGAGATACTTTTCACCCTGTGGGTGGGAAGTCAGGGTCTACCCAGCATCTACGGGTTTATCTCAAAATCTGCCTCCTCCAAGCAACCCTCCCTGATTGCTATTCCTGACTAAGACTGCTCCCTCTGATGGACTTCACAGCCCACTGTCTGGCTGCTGGAGCACCTGGTATGATGGTCATTTCTGCAACCATCTTTCCTCCCATCCAGTGAGGAAACTTCTGGAGGGCGGACCTGGAGCCTCAGTCCTGCACACAGCCCAGCACAGTCCTGGCAAGCAGCCAGCATTCATCAAAATGTCAAGATGAACCAAAAAAGAGGCTCACTGGATGGTGGGTGGTGCTGACCAGTGCTCAGGCCCCAGGCCAGAGGACAGATGAGAAAAGCCAGGCTGACATCACATGAAACCACAGCTGCTTCAAGAACCCAGACAGGCATAGCATTATACATGGACTCTGGAGTCACACAGACCTGGGTTTGAATCTTGCCCCTCTTGCTTCTTGTGTGGCCTTGGGCAGGTTGCATAGCCTGCCTGGCACTCAGTTTCCTCATCTGTGATACAGGGATGGGTTGTAATGCCACTTACAGAGTCTTTGTGAACATTAAATTAGATAATAGACACAAAGTACCCAGTATGGTTTTGGCACATGATACCTGCTCAGGAAATTAACTCTTAGAATAGCATGTGAATCCCCTAGTTCACCTTCCCCGTGATTCTAAAAGTTAACAACTTCAGAGTTTACATCTGTTATCTCCTTAGAAGCAGAGATTCTTATAATCCTCATTTTACAAGCCAGGAAACTGAGGCTCAGGGAAGTAAATGTTTTTGAACCAGGGTATTCAGCTAAGGTAAGGGCAATGGTTAGCATGGGCTCCATCTTGGACTCTAGGGGGATAGTGTGTGGAGGGAAGGGGCAACTCCCTGGCAGCTGCCACCACAGTGACCTGCTCCCAGTCCTCTTTTGCTGACATTCTGCCCTGGGAGTTAAGTTTCAGCTGACTCTGGGTAGACCCTGACTTCCTGCCAGGCCAGGCTGGGATTCACATGAGTAGCCAATCCCAGGGCCTGGCCCAGGGCCACTGCCAAGCCTGCTGCATGCCTTTGTTCCATCTGCTCTGCCCCTCTTGCCTCCAGTGGAGCACAGTCAGCAATGGCTAAGGGAGGGCGCAGAAGGGGTAGGGGTGGGGAGGGCCTGAGAATGAGCGAGGCAGCAGCAAGACCACCGGCATGCGAGAGATGCAAGGAGTCCAATGCAGGAAATGCACGTGACACGGCTGCTGCCAGCTCATGTGACTGCTTTATATAAATTAGAAAAAAGTGCCCTCTCTGGGTGAACAAAGCCCCATACTGAGGCACACAGCTTGGAGAGTGGATTCCGGGTTGAATTTTGCTCTCTGCTACCTCATTGTGCTGTGAACAATATGCACGACCATCCAGGGCAAACTTACTTACCAGGCACTCCTGAAGGGCCAGGTCCTGAGCTGGGCACTGAGATAAGGAGATGCCTCAGACATAGCACCAGCTTCTGGGAAGCTCAAGGGAAGCCAAGGTGCTAGGGGAGCCCAGAGGAAGAGGTATCTAACTCTCTTTGGGCAGAGGTTTGGAGGAGCTATGGCAGACTAGTGGGAGAAGACCGTAGTAACCTGGCTCTCAAAGAAAAAAAAAAGCCCCGATGCATGGTGTGCCAATTTGCCAATTTCCATAGTGTAAATACTCCCACCTACCATGAGCAATTCAAGGCACCAATGTGCCATTGCTGGTCTCAGGAAGAGATATCCACAATCAGATCTTGCAAGCTGGTTCAAGCTGTCTCTAGAACACCACTAAGATAAAGTGAAACTTCAACTAAACCCAGAAGGCAGAGAAGAGGGTAGAGGCAGGGGAGGACATTCCATGAGGAGGGAAAGGCATGGAGGCATGAGAGTGGGGAGCAAGTTGTAATGGTTTTGAAAGGGTTATGGCTGGGAAGGGACAAAGTCTTCTGGAGGTTGGTAATGTTTTCATTTCTTGACCTGGACAGGGGTTACATGCCTGTTATGATTCCTTAAGCTGTGCATTTAAGTTTTATGCACTTTTCTGTATGTTTGCCATGTTTTACAATAAAAAAGTTAAAAACTTGTGATAGTCTCACTCAGGTATAACCACTGTTTAGAATTTTGTAATATTTCATTCCAATCTTTTTCCCATGCATACATTTATACAACCATTCAGCAAAAATTTTCATGTAGTGGAAAAAAAAAACTGAGTCCCCATTCATAAAAAAGAAAGCATTTTGACATCAAAAGCAACATGCTGCAGTGGAATAAGTGTGAGTTTTAGAGTCAAAGAGACCTGGATTCAAATCCTGCTTCCTAAATGCTGACCCTATGGCCCTGAAAAAGGGGCTTATCTTTGGCCTGTCTGGACTATTTTCTGAAAACTGAGACTGATGATACCCACATTCTGTAGGGTTGTTGTGGAGATCAAAGATGATGGATGTAAGATGTGTAGCTCAGAGCCTGGTCCACAGTACACTCTCAACACATGTAACTTATAAGATGTTGTTATTAGCATCCTCTTAGAAAGTCAGAGCTGAAAGAGTTGCCCCGCAGATAAAATGATTGACCCACAGAAGTTACAGAGAAACAGTAACTCCATAAGAATAAAGACAAACTAGAATTCGCCTGGAGAGTAATGTGAATGGTGAGGAAATTCAAAAGCCGCATTGAATGGGGGTGAATGAAGAAAACTGGGAATTTTAACCTGGAGAAGGAGAGCTTAGTGGTCCATGAGATCTGTGCAACAGATGTCCTGAGTGAAGCAGAGAACAGAGCTAAGCCCAACAAACAGGACTTACAGGGAGCTGACTTCTACCGGATATAAGGAAGAATGTTCTCATTGCCTAAGAATGGAAGTGATGATGTTGATAAGGAGTGTGTCCCCCATCATGAGAGGGACTCAAGCAGAACTGGAAGAGCACATAGTGGAAGCGATGAAGAAGGAAGGTGAGCGTGGTAGAGGGTGTGAACTTTAGGGACCTTGGAGGTCCCTCAAGCTGGGCTCTGAGCTTCTATCATCAGCATTCTCAGCTCCATCCAGCAGCATGGGAAACACTGCAGGCCAGCGAGCTGCATGTAGTAACAGACCTGAGGAGACCCTTGCCCATCTCACCTGGTTGTCAATTTTCAGTTCCACCAGAGAAGTGTTGTATGGGAGGGCTTCTACCAGGCGCAGAATCCCAGCTCCAGAAATGAAGTTGGATTCCACATTCAGTGTCTTCAACACCTTGTTCTCCTTGAGCATCTCAGCAAGGGCCTTGAAGCACAAGAGAAAGCAAGGATACCCATGAGTCACCCCGAGCAAGGCTGGAGGCCCCTCTGGGTAGATCCTAAGACACCTAGGGGAACAGGAGGATGATCTCCACCACGTCCTTCACCAAGCACAACTCTGACTGTGTCTCTCCTCTCCTGCAACCCGCCATGGCTCCTGATCCCCCACAGGAGAATTCTATGCTGCTTAGCCTACATGCAAAGCTTCTATAACCTGGGTCTACTCCCCTGTCCAGAATCAACTCTCACTGCTCCTCTTCAGTGGGGCTACTCGCAGCTCCCCATGCCTGCTCGGTGCTTTCCCACTTTGTCTCTGCCCTTTCTTTCCCTCCCACCTGGAATTCCCTTCCCTTTCTGCTTCCCTGTCCAAGCTCTACCCATCTTTCGAGGGCATTCTCAATGTCCCTTTCTCCAAGAACTCTTGCTGACATTCCCCAGCTAGCTGTAGCCTCCCCTCTCAAATCCTCATAGAATGGAGCCATACTTCCCTCATTGTGGACCTTGGATTCCTCTGTTCAGAGTTGTTTTCATACTGGTGTTGTCTCTGCTATTAGACTATATACTCCTGGTGGGCTGAAAATGCATCCTATCTATCCCATGTTGGCCACAGTACCCAGCATATAATAGGCCCTCAGGCATTGTTCACTGAGTGACCAGTGGAGCCTCAACCTCCTGTACATACTCCCCACTTGTCTCTTTATTGCCCTGTGGAAATTCCATGGAGACATGGTTTTCTTCATCTGAGCACTACAGAGCAGAAGAGGGAAGCCTGGGAAACCACCCACTGGGCAAGTGACCAGGGCAAACTGGAGAAGAGGAGCTTAGGTGGCCCCTAGCACGTTTCAGAGGAACTCAGCCAGGGGGTGTAGATGACAATCAGAGCCTCTGAAGGAAATGAGATAATTAGCAGTTGGTGGAAACGATGCGTCATGGAGGGAAAAAGACACCAGCAGCTGATAGGACATACTGATCAGTGGGCCCTGCTGCCTAAAATGATGCTCCGAGCCAGGAATACCTACCCCGTCGCCCCTGCCTTGCTGAGACCTGCTGAGAGGCTAGCTCCCAGGAAGCCCTCTGTTTTGAAATCATCGCCCCCTCCTCAGTGCCCTTCACTTCAATGTGCCCCCGGGATGGCATGTCAGCTTTCTCTATGATGGTGTCTGTCTCTGACTTGGCTGGCCCTCCTGAGGGAAAGGACCCAGCCAGAGTCCTCTCTGTGTCTTCCACCAGAACCTTCCTGCTCCCAGGAAAGGCCTGGCCTGGCTTAATCAAATCTAATAAAAAAAATCAAAATAACAACCAGTAGGCAATCTGCTAGGCTGATCCAACTGGACATGCTGGTGGCTGAGCAGGTCCTGGAGGCCCTGTCTTGCCAGGTGTTAACTCCTTGTATGCTGGGTCCCAGTGGAGGAACCGGGGCCAGGAGAAAAGCTAGGGCAGGCAGTGGGGGCCCTGACAGAGCTCTGGCAGCCTGATTTACCAACTGGCCCAGAAGCATCTCAGTGTTTGACACGGGCATACTGGTGTGCATAGGCTGATATCAGCTGTTGGTCTGGCAGAGTCCATGCCCAAAAAACATTTGTGGACCTGAGCTGAGGGCCAGAATGGATGTGCTTGGTTTCTGACCCATGACATAGTAGCATACAAGGCATGTGGCTTTGCCAGCTGTGTTTCTATGGGCAAGGAACCATGGAGATCTGAGGTCAGAGGTCATCAATCCAGAGGTTCCCCACTGACAGCAATGAGAGACTGTGAGCTATTTCTATTATTTCAAAAATATGAAAGAACACTGTCTTACCTATTTTAAGAATCAGAAAAAAATCGATTGCTACTAAATGGTTAATTACTAGCCCTGATAAACTAGCTTCTGCCCTTCTTGCAGGAATCTAGCTTTGCAGTAATTGCACTGTACTGTTACCCTTTAGTTGTCTGCTTGGCGAAATGGACCAGAATCTTTATGAAAGTGGAAGCTGAGACTGGTCACAATTGTATTCCCAGAACCTAATTCAGCGTTGGGCACAGAGAGACTCTCAATACATATGTGCTGGATGTTTAAAAAGAAGAGTTGATGGCTACTTCAGAGTAAGTACAATTTAATTTGATCAGAAATATCTTTTGAGACTTATAAAATAAAATTGGTCATTGGGACCTGCTGATGAAACCATCATTTTTATTTTTTTTAATTTTTATTTATTTATTTATTTTGTGATGGAGCCTCACTCTGTCGCCCAAGCTGGAGTATAGTGGTGCAATCTCGGCTCACTACAACCTCCGCCTCCTGGGCTCAAGCGCTTCTCCTGCTTCAGCCTCCCGAGTAGCTGGGATTACAGGCATGCACCACCAAGCCCAGGTAATTTTTATACTTTTAGTAGAGACGGGGTTTCACCATGTTGGCCAGGCTGGTCTCGAACTTCTGACCTCAAGTGATCCACCCGTCTTGACCTCCCAAAGTGCTGGAATTGCAGGTGTGAGCCACTGCGCCCAACCAAAACCATTGATTTTAGAGATGGAAAAACTGAGGAACAGGGAAGGGCAGGCCCTTGTTCTAATATGATGTGCCAAGTGAAGATTTAGGGGTCACGTGACTGCACTGGACTTGCAGGTCCACCTCTCACTTGCTGTGTGACTGGACAAAACAAGTTGCCTGACCTCTCCGAACCCTAGATTTTTTAAGTGCAAAGTGGGGAGAACTGCACATCTGAGACCAGAAGTGGGTGTGAGGATTGGCCAGGATGACGTGTAGGTGGTGCCAGGTGATGGCCGTTCCCTCTACACCCCTCATGGCTCCTGGTCCAATGCCTTCCACTGTACCACATAGAGCTCTTTGTTAGTGGGATACAACCAGTCCTGAGGCCACATATTTCAACCCTTCTGTTTCAAGGCCCCCAGCCACAATGCAACAGAACAGAAAGGTACATACATACGCCACGGGGTCATTACTCCGTGTCCCCACGATGCTGAACTTCTTCACATATGAGTTTTCTTTCAGGGCTTCTGCATATGCCTTGAGGGTGGGGATGGGGATATTCTGCACAAAGAAAGGCAACAGAGAGAGTGACCAGAAGCCTCCTCTGGGACAGGCTGAGGCAGGTGGATTAGCCTGGCTACTCTCTGATTCCTGGCAAGTCTCTGGCCAAAAAGCTGAATGGGCCAAAGGTTTAGGCTTTGTCCCAGACGACTGAAATCTGGGGAGAACTTTCTGGTAAACAGATTTAGAAAATCCTCCCTGAAAATTTCAGATAAGACCTGTAACCTCTTTCTTTGTGCACTTGGGGGCCAGAGAAGAGGCAAAAATTAAGGCGTGTAGTATTGTGCAAAGAGCTAGGACTAGGGGTGTGAGAGGGGCTGGAACCTGGCCTTGGTCCCAATGATCGGCAATGTTCCTGACTTGCTAGGTGTCTCTGTGGAAGCCTCCTGCCCTCTCTGGCCCTGTTTCTGGAAAACAGGTAAGGGGGTTGCATATGATACTCTTTAAGAGACATCTACCCCAGGGGGTCTGTGCTCCAGCTGCACATCAGAGACTCCTGGGGAACTTTTACAAAATGGTGATGCTTGGGCCGGCCCAGAACAATAGAATCAGAATCTCTAGGGTCAGGCCTGGGCGTTGGTATATATTTTTTAATCTTCTCAGGTGAAAACCACTGATCTGGTCCAACAGGCTCACAGTGCAGAGGAGAAACTGAGGCCCAGAGGAGGCTGGGGCCTCACAGGGAGATTCCATCCCTCATGTGGCCCTGAGGCAGCATTCACTGCCAGTGGGCAGCATTCTGAATTGTGCCAATGTCTCCTACTGGGCACATGAAAGAAAACATGGCTGTGTTTTTACCAGTCTCTCAGAGCGTCACTTTAGCTCCCATGGGAGCAGAGCATGGGGAGGCCAGGTGGGGGTGAACACTAGGGTGCAGGTTTCCAATCTGATGGTGCCGTGGGGCTGGCAGCTGCTTAAAAGAAAGTGGAGAAGGAAAGAAAGTGGAGCAGGGGCATGGGGGGCTGGCTTCTAGTCTTACCCCCACCCCCCTCCCAGAACTAATCCACTGGTCTCTGGGCTCAGCAGGTGGGTAGGCAGCTGCATTTGTCTCTGAATTCTTCCTGCGGCGGCCTGTTCAGGGTGAGACTGCCTGTCCACCTGTCCCTCCCCTGCCCCGGGATCACATAAGGAAATGTGCACAGAGGAAAGGGCAGACAGCTTGGGATATCGCTTTGGACATTTTGGCCAAGAGCTCCCTTCTGTGGCTGTAAAACAAGGCTGAATACGAACGTGATATAGCAGCAGCGACGGCACAGGGGAGGGACCTGCCCAGGGCCTGTGTTACCCCCGAGCCCAGTGGGCACTGGACTTTTCCAGCCTTGAGATCCCGTGCAGCAGCGTGTGTCTGACTCATGATTTTATCTCGGAGAATCTCTCAGTGTTTTGAATAACATGGCAGGTTTCCAGATCAAAGCTGGGTTGGCCCGTGCTAAACATCTGGGCCTGATATCATCCTCAGAAAGAAACCAGGACTGCCAGATGCACTTGTTTACACTGCCCACCCCTCTTAAAGGCTCCCATTTGCAAAGGTTTTGTCCCTATTCCCAATGCAGAAACACCCAGAATCCAAACAGGACCCTGTTTACTCTGCACAACCAACCCTGGACCGTTTGCATTTGGGTGACATGGTTCCCCCTCCCCCAGCCACACACAGGTAAAGTGAAATAAATGGACCTTACCCGGATATTATTGAGGTTAACTTCTTCAAGTTTTGGGTCATTGTTCTTTATCCGTTCCAGAGTTTCCTCTACGTCTGTTGAATTTGGTTCTTCGTCGGGCACAGGCTTGTATTGTGTGGGTTTAATCACGCCTAGAGTGACCGATAAAAGGGAGGTGGCTCACAGAAACAAGGGGCTCACTTTCTGCCAACACAAAGATACTGTGGAAGGGAGCATGTGCAGGGTTGGGGCACGTGAGGGCTGCACATCACAGGGGCTGGGTGGGGCTAGGGGGCACCACTCAGAAGAAGCCCCGCAAGGGAGCCAGGAGGCTGGGGTTCTACTTGGACTCTGCCTTTGACGTCCTGCAAGAACTGGGTGAATTACTTAAACTCTCTGAACCTTGGGTCTACATCTGTAAAGCAGGGCTAGTCATTTTCCCGGGGCTCATGACCTCAGTGGACTCTTGGGAGGCTAAGATGAAGCCCGGATGGGAAAGAAATGCATCAATCTTCCAGAGGGAGGAATAATTATTTTTTTTGGCATCCTCATTTCTGTTTGGGGCCAAAATGCCAGCTTTGGAACAATGCAGTGGAGTAATTAAGGCAATGCAATATTGGCACAGGAAAGGACAAAAGGGCTCATGAAACAGAGGAGGCACCTAGAAACAGATCCATGTGGATGATAAAGGCGGGCCCCAAACCAGTGGGGAAAGGATAAATCTTGCAAGGAATGGTGTTGGGACCACTGGATATTAATTCGAAAAAATGAAAGTTTGGTCTCATCCCACAGCACACACAAACATGAACTCCAGGTAGATTAAGAAGTTGAATATAAGGCCAGGTGTGGTGGCTCATGCCTGTAATCCCAGCACTTTGGGAGGCTGAGGCAGGAGGATTGCTTGAGTCCAGGAGTTCGAGACCAGTCTGGGCAATGGTGTGACCTCATCTCCATACAAAATAAACAAAATTAGCCAGGCATGCTGGCATACACCTGTAGCCTCAGCTACTCAGGAGGCAGAGGTGGGAGGATCGCTTAAGCCCAGGAGATCCAGGCTGCAGTGTGTCAAGATTGTGCCAATGCACTCCAGCCTGGCTGACAGAGCAAGACCCTGTCTAAAAAAAGAAAAAGTTGAATATAAAAAGTAAATCTCTAAAACTTTTAGAAGAAAATATAGGAGAACATTCCTATAATACTGGGATAGAGAAGGCCTTTGTAAACAAGACACAAATCCCAGGAGACTCAAAGGAAAGGATGAACAGATTTGGCTATATAACATGTTAAAACTTCTGCAATGAGCCAGAGAACATCAGTGAGTGGAGGAAGCAAGAAGCATGAGGTCCCTCCTGGGGGCGGGCGCATACTCACTGTTGAGCCCCTCCTTGTTCATGATGGAGCTGCTGCTCAGGGCCTGGTAGTACTGCTGGTTACTCATGAGCGTGTGCATGCCCAGGATCGCTGCAGGGACAAGGGAAGGGCTCATGATGTGCCTCTGCAGACAGAAGAGCCTCCTAGGGACCCACACTCCAAACCCCGGGAACTCTGGCTCACAGAAATGGCAAGAAACACTTGCATGAAAACTTCAAAATTTTATTTTACTTTTACTCTCACCTCTATTGATGTGACTCTGAAATCCCCAGCCCCAGCCCAGGCTGCTCTGCCCCTGGCCTCTGATTCCCTGATGTCCTGCTGGCACATCCAGCTCAACGTGGCCAAACCAGAATGGCTCTTTCCAGTGACAGCCTCTTTCTTTGGAAGGCTCTCTTTCCATCTTGTCATCCTGCCTGTCCCTCAGGGTAAAACATCAGGGAATGTGGCACCTTCTCCCCATAAGCCCATTTGACCATCCCAGTGTCTCTGAGATCTGTCCCCCTCCCATCCCATCATCTCCATCCTAATGGAGGCCTGATCATTCTTTGGCTGTATTGTCAAGCTGTGTCATCACGGGTGTCTTGGTCTTGGCCTCTTCCTTCTCTCTACCTCCCAGCATGCAGCACAAAGCAGCTGGAAAGCTCTTTCTGGAAATGCCAACCTGATCTTATTGCTCCCGTGCTCAGCCATTCTTCATCCATTCATTTGTTCAACATGTAATGAGGCCCACCCCAGCACTGTGTGCTAGGCTCTGGTGGGGACAGTGGAGAATAAGAAAGACTGGGTCTCCGCTCATGGAGCTGAAACTGTGCTGGGGGAGAGAGGAGCCAAGCAAGTTCCCACACAATGAAAAACCAGCACAGGGTATGCTGAGTGTGGTAGAGGAAAAAGTTCAGTCCTAAGACAGCATAAAAGAGGAACTTGGGATGCGAAGGAGGAGTAAGTGTTGGTCAAGTTAAGAGAAGGGCTATAGAACATTACAGGCAGAGGAATGCAGGTGGGAAAGCCTCGAGGTTTAGAGAGTGGCAGGCCAGTGAGGGAGAAAGGTCAGGTTGGCATTTCAGGAAAGACCTTTCCAGCTGCTCTGTGCTGCATGTTGGGAGGTGGAGAGTAGGAAGAGGCCAAGGCCAGGACACCAGTGATGACACAGCTGTGACAATCACTGCTGGGGGAAACAGGATAGAAGCTGGATGTGTGGCGGTAATAATCAGACGCATGGCAACACCACCCCTCTCACTGAGCACATGCTCTGGGCCAGGGAAGACACTTTGTATCCATCATTCCCAATTTGGCTGCACACTGGAATCACCTGGGGATCTGTTGAAATTCCTGATGCCCAGTCCCACCCTAGACCAATTAACCCAAAATATCTGGGGGTGGAGCTCAGGCACCTGCATTTTTAAAGCTCCCTGGATGGTTTCAATGAGCAGCCAAGGTTGAGAACCATTGCCTGACACTCCCCTCCTTGATCTGCCCAATAACCCTCTGGAGTAGATTTTATTCACCTAGGCAAGGTCAGATTCTACAGGGTCTTCTAGGCTGAGTAAGGAGTTCGGGTGTCTTTTCCTAGGAACAGCCTGGGAAGCCATTAGAGGCTTGAGCAGGAAGTGAGATGGTCTGACCTGAGTTCTGACTATTGTGTTGAGAACTCACTACAGAGGGGAGAGATGGATGTGGCTGCAGAGCTGTGAGGCTGTTGCAGCTGTCCAGATGGGAGGACAGTGGCTTGTACAGCCAAATCCAAACCCAGAGCCTGGCTTCACAGGCCTTCCCTGGGCTGGCCCCACCTCACCAGTGTTGTTGCACTCCCCCTCCCAACAGCTTCTCTGCTCCAGCTACACAAACAGCCCCTGCTCATAGCTGCTCCTGCTTTTGCTAGTACTCTCCCTTCTGCTGGTGATTCTCTGCACCCACTTGACTTGGAATTTTAGATAAACAACAAATTTTTTTTTTTGAGATGGAGTCTCGCTCTGTTGCCCAGGCTGGAGTGCAGTGGCGAGATCTCGGCTCACAGTAAACTCCGCCTCCCAGATTTAAGGAATTCTCTGCCTCAGCCTCCCGAGTAGCTGGGATTACAGGAGTGTCATCCTGTAATTTTTGTATTTTTTATATATACAATATATAAATACTTTATATATATATATATATATACATACAATACAAAAAATATTGTATTTTTTGTCGTCCGGCTAATTTTTGTATTTTTAGTAAAGACGGGGTTTCACCAACTTGGCCAGGTTGGTCTTGAACTCCTGACTTCTTGATCCACCACCTTGACCTCCCAAAGTGCTGGGATTGCAGGCGTGAGCCACCTCGCCCGGCCAACACCAAATTTTTTTTTTAGCTAAGTACGCCCCATTCAATATTGGGACATATTTGTTGTTCTCTGAAATTTGAATTCAATTGAACATACTGTATTTTATCTAACAACTCTATGGCCCTATCCTTCAAGACTAGGAGTAACTGTTCCTCCTCCAGGGAGTCTTCCTGGATTCCTCCTCTCCCTCTCTAATTCTCCCACAGCACCTGGTGTATGCCTCAGAATCTATGTGGTGTTAGACATATCTAGATACACGTCTGCTTCTGCTACTAGACTGTAGGCTTCTGGAGGTCAGAGAAGGATATTTTCTCTTCCACCTCTCCCTGAATACGGTATTTAGCAAATATTTGGTGATGATTTTAAAAAAATATCCAAGTCATTTGATTAGATATGGTTTCCTGTTAGAGACACAATATGGGAGCCCTTAATGAAGAGTCAGGAAACCCAAGTTCCAGCCCTGACCATGCCCCTGATGTCAGTGTGATCTTGGGCAATTCCCCTCCCCTGTCTAGGCTTCAACCTCTCTTTCCAATGAGAGCTTGAGACAAGACCAGTGGCTCTCGGTCAAGGCTGCACACATGGATCACCCAGGGAGCTTTAAGACCATATCAGTGCCTCTCTCCATCCTGGACCAACCAATCAGAATCTCTGGAGAGAGAGAGATATATATATATATATTTTTTTTTAAATTTTTGAGGCGGAGTCTCGCTCTGTGGCACAGGCTGGAGTGCAATGGCATGATCTTGGCTCACTGCAACCTCCACCTCCCGGGCTCAAGCGATTCTCCTGCCTCAGCCTCCCAAGTAGCTGGGATTACAGACACGTGCCACCACATCCAGCTAATTTTTGTATTTTTAGTAGAGACGGGGTTTCACCATGTTGCCCGGGCTGGTCTTGAACTCCTGCCCTCAAGTAACCCACCTGTCTTGGACTTCCAAAGTGCTGGGATACAGGCTGGAGCCACCACGCCCGGCCGATTTTTTTTTTTTTTTTAAACCTCCTCAGGTGATTCTGTTGCTGAGTGAGAGTCGAAAACCACAAGATGAGATGATCTCAAAGTCCTTTCTGTTTCTCACATTCTAAGATTCTTCTCTGCTAAAATTAGACTTGCTTGTTCATCACTAAGAGAACTGGTGGGGAGAGAGGCATCTGCATTTTTTCAAGCTCTCGTGGGTTTTAATTTAGGCTGCATCTACGTGGGCAACAGAAGCTGAGGCCTCAGTCAGCAGCAGGTGAATCAGATCACCAAGAAGGAGTCCCATTCTGGGGCAGGCTCTCCAGCTCCCACGGAGCAGCTCACGGGGGTTCTGGGATGTGCTGGAGTTTCGTACAGGTTTTGCGGGGATCATATAAAAGATGTAGCCTCATATGGCTGACTGGTGTGGCTTAGAGTGGAGAGAGGTGGAAAATAGAAAGTGCATTTGGCACACAGATGCCAGCTTCCTGTGATGGTCTAGAAAAGGGATGGAGGCGGCGAAGTTACAAGAGACTGCTGGGAGACCAAGAGGAAGCAGACCTGCGTTTCAGGCTGAGCCTTGGTATGAATTTTCTGGGTAACCCTGTATAGGTCACTTCCTTTTTGGGGGCTGGGGGGACGCTCAGTTTTCTCACTTGTAAAATGGAGTGTTTAAACTGATCTCTTACCTACCCATAGGACTTAGTGACACAACAATTTCTCATGTTTTTATCCTGTTTGACTTTTACAGTAAGTATCCAGGGGCTGGGCACAGTGGCTCATGCCTGTAATCCCAGCACTTTGGGAGGGCGAGGTGGGTGGATCTCTTGAGGCCAGGAGTTCAAGACCAGCCTGGCCAACATGGTGAAACCCTGTCTCTACTAAAAATACAAAAATTAGCAGGGCATGGTGGCACACGCCTGTGATCCCAGCTACTCGGGAGGCTGAGGCAGGAGAATTGCTTGAACCTGGGAGGTGGAGGTTACAGTGAGCCGAGATCACGCCACTGCACTCCAGCCTGGGCAACAGAGTGAGACTCTGTCTAAAAACAAACAAACAGCATCCAGGGTAGCTGTGGTAGACCCCCCACCCCCAACTTTTCCAGCAAGCTCAAGAGGGAAATGGTTCGCCAAAACCATACAGCAAGGACTCTCATGGCTTTTAAGTTAGTATTCTCATTCACTAGGTCACTAGCAGTTCTAACGTTCTAAAACTTCCCCTTGACTTTGGCATCCTAAGGACAGATAACATATATTTATTCTAGGAGGTTACATATGTTAACAGCAGGGCTAAGAAGAAATAAAACCATTTTGCAGCTCAGAGGAAATTAGAATTACAAAAAGGAAGGACGAAAAGAAGAAAGAAGGGAAAGAGGAAGGAAGGGAAGGGCCCAGCTAGATTTCCACTGATGGGCAGAATGCCTGGGGCTAGTATTACCTTCTGCCAGCCCTAGGCACAAAATCGCAACTTTCCCTCTCACTTGGTTTTGTGCCACACTCCACGTCAACAGGAGTGAGTGACGGGAGAAAACGGCACATCAACATTGCCTGTTGCTTCATTCTTTGTAGATATTGGCAAGGCTGAATTTAGCACTGGGGAACTTGATTTTTTTTTTTTTTTTTAAGTCTAGATCTTCCTCAAAACTCAAAAAGGACTATTTTTGAACTCTGAAAAAGAACATTGAGTTCTGTTTCCTCTCCCTGCCTTGGCAGAGTTCACTCATTTGGTAATTCCACTCAGGACGCAGGGAGATAACAGCACACATCCCCGGCTCCTCCTGCTGCCAGCTGCTCGGGCTGGCTCTGGGCAGATGGCTGGAAGATGTTCTCCTGCATCCCAGGGACAGGTGGGAGAAACTGGCTCCGGCCCAGGACTTGGATGCAGTTGAGCTGCTCCTGGATAAGATACACCCTGCCACTGGCAGGGTAGCAGGACAGGTGCCTAAGCACACGGAAGTAGCCAGAAGCCAGGGGGTGGCCTGGCTAAGCCTGTCTCTGATAGCTGCAAGACCCCCAGGTTGCCAACTGCCCTTGGGGGTGAGTGGCCCAAGGCTGTCCCATCTAAACGATGAGTCTCCCTACCCCACTTCCTTCCTGGGTCCTGCCCCACCTGAAGGGTCCCTAAAGCCAGCCAGCATCACCTCCCTGAGTGGGCAGGGGAGGCACTGCGAATTACAAGTGCTTGCTGACTCCCAGCAGCCTCTGACCTACAACCCTGTAGGCTATGCGCCAAGAACTTAGCCCTGCCAGGAACCTGTGCACTCTGCTTGTTGCCCAGCGGGACGCTTTTAATGTTGAAATCTACATGTTGAAGTGATAAAAGATTTTAAGGTTAAAAAAAAAATACATGTTTCTCGTCTGTCCTCCTCATCACCTCCTGGGCCTCCCAAAGGCAAGGACTGGCTCCTGTTCATCCTAGTATACAGTAGGAGTTCAATAATGTGCACTGGCTTAGTGAGCAGTTAGGTGAATGCATGAGTGATGCACCTCACCCGTGTCACACGTGAGTTAGGAGGGCACACCTGAGCTTGCCCTCCAGGCTCCTCCCATCAGCAGATAGCAAGCCTGCCACGCCACTCCGTTCAGACCGGCCTGCCCTCCCCAGCCCAGAACCGCTGCTCCTGCCGCTCCCAAGCCCTGGACCTTCTCCGCACTTTCTCACTGCTACTCTTCTGCTTCTAGGCTCTTCTCCATAGCTCTTCCCTGGTCTCCCCCAGCCCTACCCCAAGTGCCTCCCTCACACGCTGTACTGATTCTGTTCAGACGCTCACTCTCATTTGTCATTTCATACTTACCTGGTGTTTGTTTAACGTAGACTCTGTGAGGGTGGAAACTGGGCTGTTTTCTTACCATTCTTTTGCCAGGGCCTAGTCCAGAGACTAAATGGACAGCACTGACTGTGTGTGTGAGTGAGCAAGCCAGAGCTGAGCTGATGGAAATGTTCCACTTGGGAGACAGGCCATACCGACTACAGGTGACCTGGCCGCCCCATGTCCTCCTCTCCCTACTCTTCTTCCTCCAGTGAGTCACCCACACTCTTGGCCCCAGTCACCCGCTCTGTGAAAAAGGCTCCAACCACCCACCACTCTCTGGTGGGCCTGCTCCGCCCAGCACCTCCAACACCATGTTCGAAGTCCAGCCTTCATCTCATGCGGAGTTTCTGAAGTCAGCTCTCGGCAGAGCACTCCTCATCAGCCACCCAGCCTGTTTTCTGCTGCCTCAGGCTAGAAAGCCTGGTACCATCTCAGCTGCTCGGCCTCTGAGCCGGCACGAGGAACAGCTGGGCTCTTGGTGAAGCTGCATCTCAGATGCAATCCCACAGCTCTGCCCAGGCCTTGGCCTCGTCGAAGACCTGCCTCCTCCATTCCCCCATCCTCCAGAACACCCCCTCCTCTCCACTCAAACTCCTGCTTCCATCTAGCTCTCCCTCATGCCCCTAGTCCCAAGTTTCATCTCCTTGGTGTGGCATCCAGAGCCTTTTCTAATGTGACCCCCTCCCCGGGTCCCCAGCCAACTTCTCCAGCCTTGCCCATCACCCTCTGTTGCCTACCCTCTGTGCTCTGTGTCCTCCCCTACCCTGGAGGGCTTCACTCAGGTGACACTGGGTGATGATGCTGCACATAGGCCCTAGAATGAAGTTGCCTGGGTTTAAACCCTTTGGGCAAGGCATTTAACCACACCTTGCCTACTTTCTCCATCCGTAAAATGGGGACAGTAATAAAATTTCCTTCATAGGATTGTTTTGGTCAATAAATGCAATAAGGTCTTGAGAGCAACTCACATAGAACCTGGGACATGGTAGGTGGTCAAAAGTGTTCAGTCCCTCCTTCCCCAGAGATGCTGCCATCTTTCAAATGTCCAACATCAAATGACAGGCATCCAAGGTTAGCCAGTTAACACTGGTGTAGACTTACAGCTCCCCTCTCCTTCCCAGACTTCGGCAGGATATTGCGTCGTTAAAGATAACAATAAATAGCCACGCCAACAAAAATAAAGAGAAGTAGTTTCAAGAAAGCCACACAGAAACGTAGCACAGAGTTGCAGCTCTGACCTGGCACAGGAACCGCAGGCGCCGGCAGTCATTTGATAATCCCTTTGAGCTGCCTAATGAGGGGAGTGACGTCATGAAGGGTGATTGGAGGAGAAAGTCCAGGGTAAAAACAGCCCCAGTCCATGTGGAGATGCGGCACCAAGGCATCAGCCACCTCCCTGCCTCACAGATTAACCCGACCTCAAGGGACTTCGGGGAGATGGTTTGGTTGAAGTGTGATGTATAATATACGGGCTCAATGGAGGATCTACTGTGACTCGTGTGGCTTCTGACAGAATAAATCCCTGCCCTAGCAAACTAGGTTCCGGAGTTAAGTGCTACCTTCCCAGCTGGGTGAAGCACTCACTGCTTCTGTACTTCATAGTGAAAGGGAAAACCATTCTCTCTCAGTCCCAATACCCTTCAAGCCATTGCCCTTTGTCCTTCAAATTCCCTGTCTCCTGAGGAAAGGGCTGTCTGGACTTGGGATCTACACACTGGCTTTCCGCATTCACTCCTCAGGTCCCCCAGACCTGGCTTCACCTGTCACCACCCAGAGTGCCCCTTGTGTATAGTTGAGTCTTCTCACTGCCCCTGCACATCCCCCAGTGGCTCCCCCACCCCTGAACGAATGTCACCAAAGTCATGCACAACACTACTCACAAGTCGCAGAAGGCAGCTGTGGCCTGTCAAGTCCCTGGTGCTGGTGCTGGTGCCCTCCCACCTTTGCCGTGGCCTCTGGGCTTACATGCCTCTGAGTCTCCTGGCCAGCCCTGAACCCTCACTCCGTCTCTGTGGCTCCTGCATCCAATTCTGCCCATCTTGATTTGGCCTTTGGTTCTCAGCCTATTTGTGGCTAACTGATCCACATTCTAGCTTTGCCCCATTTCCACGATTTGCACCCCCGCCCCCAACCCCCACCACCAAAGGCTTCTACGAGGGCCATGTATTCTTTCTGGAGCTTGACAACACTAATGATGCCCAAATCTCTATCTTGAATGGGAACCCCCTGTAGCACTCCAGAACTTCCTATACAACTGACCCTACTTGGGTGGCCCACAGGTGCCTCAAGTGCCACAGGTTGTAAACTGAACTCTGTATCTCCCCTCTTCCTGCTCCTCCCTTGCCATCCATCACTAATGGCACCAACACCACTTAGTGTCTGAGGTTACCCTGCTTGACTCTTCTACCTCACTCTCACAGCCAATCAGTCACAGGCATCTCCTTCTACCCTCTCCCCTGCCCACCTGCCTCGAGCCTTTCCCCACCCCGCCCACCCTCCTGCCATCACCTGGGCTATGATTAGCAGTCTCCAAGCCTGCAGAATAAAAACCCACCCACTCCCTGGATCAGAGAGCACAGTAGGTGGGGAGGGAGTGCACAAGGTGCCGGATGTGGCCAGAGCCTGACCTTCCTGTGGGGATGGAACACCACAGCAGTGGGACAGAGACTAGACAGGAGCAGCAGAGAAGTCGGGGGAGGCGGGGAGGGGGGCAAAGGGCTCTGAATATCAGGCCACCTTCTGGAGTTTTGGGGGTAGTTTGTGAAGATCGTATGGAAACACATATGAAGATGGAGGGCATGGGGCAAATATGCGATATACAAGGGTGACCCCTCAAAGCTGGCTCACTGAGCCAATTGCAGGCAAAGTGGAAAGTTGCAAAAATCAAGCCCTTAGTGAGCCTCCCAAGCCAAAGACACCAGAGGCCCTCTGTCTGTTTTCCCTCTGTCCTCTCTTCCCAAATGGTTTGGGCAGGATTCAACGCTAATGGCTGGGAAAGGGCATCTGTGGGCTCTCCCTGAGATACACCCACGTCCCTCTGGCATGGGGTCTCATGGCAACAGCAGATGGCTCCCTGGTGTGGTGGGTTTGCGTGGTTTTCTCTCTATTTTCCTTGTTTTGGTTTTTGAGAATGGATTGTTGTTTGAACACTCTCGGTCTCCTCTAGTTCTTGTTAGAAATAGAGAAGGTGTTCATGCTGAAATGAGCCCTACAAGGCTCCCTGCAGATGTGGGTCAAATCCTTCTGGAGGATGTGGAAAGCTCCTGGAATGCCTCTTACCTGCAATGTCACAGAGTTCTGCATCTGAAGCATTTGCCAAGGCTTCCTCCAGCTCTGGTTCCAGAGTCACACTTTCCAGCACAGGATCCAGTGGCTTCTGCTTAGGAACCCAGACCTTTCCTGAAAACACACAGGGGACCTGTCACGGGAGTGGCTGCAATGGAGCAGCCTCTGGTGATGGCCCTGCGTGGACCATTGTAGAGCCCTGTGGGTCCCTCCATGCTGAGAGTCCCTTCAGGTTTCTCCCTCTGGGGACCAACTTCTCCAAAGAACAGGAATCAGGGATCTCCAACACAGCACCCCTCACACTTGAAAAGAATGATTTTATAACTTGGTCCAAGCTGACTACCCTCTATCAAAAGCACTGGTCATGACCAAACAATCTGTAAGTAGGAAAAAAATATGAAAGAAAAATATAATAGAATGCCAGGGTATGGGATACCTTAACCAAAGGTTCTGAGACCTTGGGAAATGAGAGAAAAATGTATAAACATTTCTAAACAAACAAATAAAATATGAAAAGGGAGAAAAATAATGCATCCTTGCCTCATTATCATATTTTTAAAGTGTCAGATTCATAACAGAATAAGGGGAGTAAAGAGGTACATATGAGGACAGTCACTGTCATGCCCACCCATAGGAACTGGTGAAGAAATTATGGTGCATCCATGCAATGGACTTCCAGCAGTTAGTATAAAGGATGATGGCGATTGCTACTTACTAAGAAGGAGAATGCCTAGGAAAAATGTTGTGTGAAAAAGGCAAGCTTACAAAGTAGCATGAACAATTTAATTCCATTTATGAGAAATTGCATATGTATATTTATTTACTCAACAACATTTATTGAGTGCTTCCTATGTGCCAGGCACCTTTCTGGGGGCTAGGGGACAGCAGTGAGTAAAATCCTCAAAAGCTTCTGATGTAGTGAAAGGAGAGAGATAATAAACGTATAAAGATATGGAATGGTATTAAGCATTATGGAGGAAGACAAAGCAGGACAAGGGCCTAGAAGATGACAGGATGGGTTGTGGGTGGGGTGGGCACCGCTGTTTTGGGAAGGCTAGTCAGAGGACGCCTCACTGAGATGACAGCCTGTGACCTGGGACCTGATAGAAGTGAGGAAATGATCCCCTAAGATCAGGAACAAGACAAGGGTGCCCACTTTTACTGCTGCTATTCAACATTGCACTGGAAGTTTCAGTCAGAATAAATAGACAGGAAAAAGAAGTCAGTGGAATCCAAACTGGAAAGGAAGAAGTAAAATTGTTTCTATTTGTAGAAGACATAATCTTATGTATAGAAAACCCTGAATTTCCACACAAAAAAACCTATTAGAACTAACAAAGTCAGCAATATTGCAGGGTACAAGATCAACATACAAAAATTAGCAGTGTTTCTGTACATCAGCAATGAAAAATTTGAAAAGGAAATTAAGAAAACAATTTCATTTGTAATACATCCAAAGAATAAAACTTGGGAATAAATTCAACCAAAGGGGTGAAAGACTTGTACAATGAAAATTATAAAACATTACTGAAGGAAATTAAAGACCTAAATAAATGAAAAAATATTTTAAGTTCTTGGATTGGAACACTTAACATTATTAAGATGGCAATGCTACCAAAAGCAATCTACAGATCCAATATAATCCTTATCAAAGTTCCAACAGTCCTTTTCCCAGAAACAGAAAAGGTGATCCTTAAATTCATATGGAATTACGGGCCACAAATGCCAAAACAATCTTGAAAAAGAGCAAAGTTAGAGCACTCATACTTATTGATTTCAAAACTTACTAAAAAGCTAAACAGCGTAGTGCTGGCATAAGGATAGATAGATAGACAATGAAATAGAATTCAGAGTCCAGAAAGAAACCCAAACATCTATAGCAAATTGATTTTCAACTAGGGTGCAAGGTGCATTCAATGGGGAAAGAATAATCGCTTCAACAAATGGTATTGAGACAACTGAATATCCACAAGCAAGAGAATGAAGTTGGACCCCTATTTCACACCATATGTAAAGTTGAACTCAAAATGGAATGACTTAAATATAAGTTAAGACTATAAAATTCAGGCTGGGCGCAGTGGCTCATGCCTGTAATCCCAGCACTTTGGAAGGGTGAGATGGGCAGATCCCCTGAGGTCAGGAGTTCGAGACCAGCCTAGCCAACATGGCAAAACCCCATCTCTACTAAAAATACAAAAATTAGCCGGGTGTGGTGGTGCGTGCCTGTAGTCCCAGCTACTCAGGAGGCTGAGGCAGGAGCATCACTTGAACCCGGGAGGTGGAGGTTGCAGTGAGCCAAGATTGTGTCACTGTACTCCAGCCTGGGAGACAGAGCAAGACTCCATCTAAAAAAAAAAAAAAAAAAAAATATATATATATATATATATATATATATATAATTCTTAGAAGAAAACATAAGGGTATGTCTCTATGACCTTAGAATTGGCAGTGGAGTCCTAGATATGATAACAAAAACACAAGCAACAAAAGAAAAAATAGATCAACTGGACTTCATCAGAATTTAAAAGTTTTGAGCATCTAAGGATACTATCAAGAAATTGAAATGACAATATACAGAAGGGGAAAAATATTCACAAATCATATATGTGATAAGGTCTAGTATCTAGAATACAGAAAGAACTTTTACAACTCAACAACAAAAGGAAAAACAACCCAATTTAAAAATGGGTAAAAGACTTGAATAAACATTTCTCCAAAGAGGATGTACATATGGCCAACAAGCACATGAAAAGATGCTCAACATCATGGCTTGTTAGGGAGATGCAAATCAAAACTACAATGAGATACCACTTCACACCCATGAGGATGGCTACAATTTTAAAAAATGGAAAATTCATGTTGGCAACAATGTGGAAAATTGGAGCCCTCGTGCATCGCTGATTGGAGTGTAAAGTGGTATGGTTGCTATGGAAAAGAAGTTTAGCAGTTACTCAAAAAATTAAACATAGAATTACTATATCATTCACCAATTCCACCCATAGGTATATACTCCCAAAGAATTAAAAACAGGTATTCAAACAAATACTTCTACAAGAATGTTCAAATCAGCATTAATCACAATAGCCAGAAGGTGGAAATAACTGGCATGTTTACCAGTGGATGAATGGATACACAAATTGTGGAATATCATTCAGGTATAAAAAGGAATAAAGCACTGATTCGTGCTACAACATGGATGAGTCTGGAAAACATTGTGCTCAGTGAAAGAAGCCAGACACACAAAGTCACATATTGTATGATTTCATTTGTAGAAAATATACAAAATAAGTAAATCCATAGATACAGATTGGTGGTACTAGGGGCTGGGGCAGAGGGAGTGGGAGAGTAACTAACTGTAATAGGTACAGGGTTTTATTTTGGAGCAATAAAAGTGTTTTGGGCCTTGATAGAGGTGGTGGTTGCACAATGTTGTGGATTGTTCATTTTTAAATGGTTAATTTTATGTTATATAAGTTTTACCTCAATTTACAAAAACCTACACAGCTCACAGTAGCTGTTGATGGAGGATAAGCTGAAGGGAGGGCGGGTGGAGGTACAGAGATGATTAGGAGGTCGGTGTGGGTGCAATACCAGGGTCGTAGTGGTGAAGGTTGAGAGGGAGTGGGAAGCGCATAGAGAAATGTCCAGAAAGATATTCCCTAAAATGGGATCAGTGCTTATTTTCAGTGAGGAAATGATTGTGAATTAATTAGCTTTATTGTGTAAACTGTTTACAGCAAATATCAATTACCTCTATCAGCAAAACACACAACAGAATCATTTGGGGAAAAAATGTATCATAACCTCTGTTAATATCAGATTCCAGGGATCCAGAAAAGAGGAAAACACACAAGGAAAATAAAACCCCTAAAAAGGAACTCAAGTATTAAAATGACTAATGCAATGGCTGAGATGAATATTCAATAAATATTTAAGACCTGTGGTTTATTATACCCCATAACAGGTTCCTCCAGTGAGGATGGCAACTCTGAGCCACTGTAAGAGGTACCTAGACTTCTTCCCTTCATCTTACTAGTGGCATGTGAATGTGATGGCTGGAGCTTCAGCAGCCACATAGACCATGAGGACAAAGACAGGTTGTAGGGGTGGCAGAATGAAAAGCCAGAAAGGGTTGTGATCCACGATGCTAAGGAATATGCCTTACTAGCCCTGGAAAGCCTAAGAAAATTAAATTCCTTGATTAAGTCTCTGTTACTTTTATTTTTCCCCCCAGCACATGCAGCCAAATCTAATTCTAATGAAAACATCCTGCCTGGAGCTATATTCTGGTCTCTCCCACTTGAATGAGAAGGCCTCCCTTTCCAAATTCCTCAGGGCTTTGTGCCAGTTTATGGCTCTTCCCACATACTATCAGGTCTTACGGTGTGGGGTGCTGTTTCCCAGCAGCCCAAGCTGACTGTAGGCCTGGTGTGGGGGAAGTGCTTGGTAGAGGCTGGAGTGAATGGCCCTGAGCCTGCCAGTCAGAGCTGGAGGGTCTCCTGCCCCACTGGCTCTGAGACCTCCACTTATTCAAGTCATAAGAACTCCAACAACTAGCATTCAAATACTCCAAGATGATGATGATGATGATGACGATGATGATGAGTCTTTTGGGCTTGTTGCTGTATGGAAGTAGAATGAATGCTAACTATTCTCCTTGGTCAGCCTGGTTTTTCATGAAGACAGTCCAGCTCTGGGAGGCTAGAGAGCTTTTCCCAGCTCTGCCCAGTCCAGAGCTGGAGGAGTGGCAGGACTGATTTGTGTACCGTTCAGACTCCCTTCCCCATCCCTCACACCATCCTCCAGGTCCTCCCCTGGGAGGGGTGTGGGTACATGAGGAAGTGGACGCCAGCAATGACTCACCTCGCTAGGTGTCCACCCAGGTCTGCTGCCCATCCCCACTCCCTGCCCTCGTCCTCACCTTCTCTCCTGCCACCCCCTCCAGGATCCCTCTGACCACGCGATCCTTTCAAAATTCAGAAGTTCTATAATCTAGATGCCCCTTAGGCCTCCCTGGACTTCCAGTTTTCAGTGAAACCTGGACTGAGCTCCAAGTCCAGGATCTGGAATGGTTCGAAGTCCTCTGCACAATGTCTACCCCCATGTGCGTCCTCATTTTATGAAGCAGCTACTTAGTGCCGGGCATTGTGCAAATGCAACTGCGATACAGGGGAGCCAGCCACAGATGTGGACCCGGGGCTCACGATGCTTGCATTCTTAGGGGTGGAGGGAATGGAAGAGACTGAAAAGAAACAATTAATTACACAATTAATTAATTAGAATTAGTGCTTTCATTCAACAAATATTTATTAGGTGCCTTCTATGTGCTACGGATTTATTAGGTGCCAGGAACAAAATGATGAACAAGACAGATATGGTCTTTGCATTCCTGTAGCTGGTATTCTAATGAAGTAGTGCACAAATCCATTAAACATTTATTTAATTTTAGCTCATCCATTCATCCAACAACTCTCTACTCACCCCTACTATATGGCAGGCCTCGCACTGGCTGCATGCTGGGAGTACCACTTGAGCAAAAACAGCCCAAGTGGTTGCCCTCAGGGAGTTTACAGGCTAGTGAGAGAGACAGATGAAAAATAAAGAGATGCTGATAAGATGTGAGTTGCTCTGAAGGACACACATAGGCTCCTGTGTTGGAAAATAACCAAGCCAGGAAGTTGGAGAGGGACTGCCTGTCCTGAACAGAGTAGACAGGGATGGCTTCCCTGAAAGAGAAGACTGTACAGTTGAGACCCAAAGGACAATAATAACAACTAATACTTAAGTAGAATTCATTTCCTGCCAGATGCTGTTCTAAGCGCCTGACAGAGATCTGAACTCACTTAACCTTCATTACAACCTCATGAGGCTGGTATTTTCATCATCCCTGTTTTACAGAGAAGAAAATGGAGGCACAGTAGGTTAAAACATTTACATATGTTCACACAGCTAGTAAGTGGTAGTGCCAGGATTGCAACTCAAATAAATGTAGCTCCAGGCTGTTTCTGACTATTATATCTTACCGGGCAGGAGGAGCCAGCCATGAAGAAGACAGCATGGAGCTGGGCAGCAGGACCAGCACTCCAGGCATAGGGAGTATGTGCAAAGGTCCTGAGGTGGAAAGTTTGAGAACAGCAGAAGGAGGCCTGTGGAACAATGGGATGAGGGGGATATTGGAGGGGGGCAGAGGGTTTGGAGAGCAACGGGAAGTCTTAGAATGGATGGTCAGGGAGGCCCTCTCTGTTTCCTGGGGCCTTCAAGATGGCTTGCCTCAGGCTGGAGCAGAGAGTATAATGGGACAGACGAAGGAAGGGAAGCTGCAGCTGCCAGAGAGAGGAACTTTGGAGAAAGAGCAGAGAGAATCTGGGTGGAGATGGTTAGTGCATCTCTAGTCCCTGGTTTGCATAGGATGGTCCCTGCTTAGGCTTCATGTCCTGATGTCTTTTTTTTTTTTTTTTTTTTTTTTTGGAGACGGAGTCTTACTCTGTTGCCCAGGCTGGAGTGCAGTAGTGCGATCTTGGCTCACTGCAACCTCCACCTCCTGGGTTCACGCGATTCTCCTGCCTCAGCCTCCTGAGTAGCTGGGACTACAGGCTTGTGCCACCATGCTCGGCTAATTTTTGTATTTTTAGTAGAAACAAGGTTTTGCCATGTTGGCCAGGCTGGTCTTGAACTCCTGACCTCAGGAGGTCTGCCTGCCTCGGTCTCCCAAAGTCCTGATGTCGTCATTAACAGTTTCTTCTTTTACTCTCAAAACTGTTTAGGTTTGCGTAAAAAAATAATCAGGACATCCTAGTGAAAGAGGGTTTAGGGAAAAGTTTTGCTGATTTGAGTGGATAGGAGTCTTTCCTCAGTCTACCCCCAAAACTTCATGAAATCTACATCATCCATAGATGCTTTTGAAGTTGGGTTTGGGTGTTTTGGCCAGGCAGGGATGAGGACAAGGAGGCCCAGTCACATTTGGCCCAACACAGGGCCTGGCAGGGCCTGGCATACAGTCGGCACTCAATGGTGCATGGGGAGTGGCATATTATAACAGCAACATTGTTCAGTACCTCGTTTTTCCCCTGTGTAGGGGACCAGATCTTCTCGGTCCTTAAACTCCTTTGCTTGCTTTTCCAAGTGATCCAAGAGCTCCTCTCTTTTAAAGGGGCCCGTGGGCGCCTTGGTGGTCTGATCCTTCTGCCTCAGGCCTGCAGGCAGCAGTGCATTCTACATTGGAGGTTGTGGGGGGCAGGAGAGAGAGAAAGAGAGAGAGAGAAAGAGAGAGTGGTCAGCTGCTGAAGACTTGCACTTCTCCAGAAACTCATCATCGAACAGAAGGGACCTCAGAGCTCATGGAATCCATGGTGTTCCTCATTTTACATGTAAGGAATCTGAAACCCCAGGACAGGGAGGGACTTGTCCAAGGTCAAAGGCAGACAAGGGGCAGAGAGAGGCTAGGACTCAGGTCTCAATCCTCCAGCCCATCCCTGCCTCTAACATTTTTGAAGGAGAGGAGGTGAGGGGTCAAGGCAGCCGACTCCAGTCTGAGCACAGAGGGCACTGAAAGAGCATCTGCTGAATGATGAATATGACTGAGTTGTTGTTTGGATGCATAAAGATATTCACAGGAGTTGAGTTGAGTATCAGGTGGCTCCGGAGAGAGAAGAAGCCAAAAGGGGGTTAAGCTGGGGCCCTGGATGGAGAATCAGGCAGGAAGAGGCAGACCAAAAAAAAAGCTGGAGAAAGGCCCAGGAAAGCAGCGAGGTGAGCAGTGCCCTGCAGAGCTAAGAGGAGGACGGGGCATGCTCTCTGGCCACAGTCCCTGCTGGCCCTACCCGCTGCCTTCTAACCTCCTGACGGGTCTGTGCTCACAACACACTGGTGGTTAAATATTTTGAACGTCGCCCCTGGAGATGGGTATCTCAAGAAACATAACATCAACCAATTGTTCCCTTCTCTTCTTCAAACATAAGCAGGCTTCTAGGTGTGGGCTTACTGCTAAAGCAGATTCCTATTGGGGGGATTGGAGTTATCCTCATGGGCTTCACTTTAACTCAGCCCCCAGTACCTTAGGGAGTCAAAGAAGTTTATAGCTGCAAGGATGCTTAGAGATCATCAGTGCACACACTCTCCCATTAGGGGAACTGAGGCACGGAGCAAGGAAAGATTTGCCCGAGGAATTTCAGGACGGATCTAGAACAAAAACCAGGGTTCTTCTTCAGATTTACGGGAGGAGGATGACCATTTCTAATCGTTGTGTGCCCCCTGTTCCCTGCATTTGCAGAGCTAGGGGAATACATGGGTGGCTGGTATGGGCAGAACATCACCCAAAAGATATGCACCCTCAAACTGACTAAACTGAAGAGTCATTCCACCTCCAACCTTTTTTTTTTTTTTTTTTTGAGATGGACTCTCGCTCTGTTGCGCCCAGGCTGGAATGCAGTGGCGCGATCTTGGCTCACTGCAACCTCTGCCTCCCAGGTTCAAGCGATTCTCCTGCCTCAGCCTCCTGAGTGGCTGGGATTACAGGTGCCCGACACCATGCCCGGCTAATTTTTTGTATTTTTAATAGAGACGGCATTTCACCATATTGGCCAGGCTGATCTCGAACTCCCGACCTCAAGTGATCTGCCTGCCTCAGCCTCCCAAAGTGCTGGGATTACCGTTCCCAGCCCCACTTCCAATCTTTGTACCATTAAAATGCATATCTTCAGTCACTGTCACAAACTCCATATCCTTTTCTGAAAGCCGCCTCTGTGAGGGGAATGTTATCAGGCATATGAAGATCACTGTATGCCTGGCACATAGAGGGATACAGCTTGGGAGGGAATACTACTGTTTAAGGAATCTTTTTAATTTTTTTTACTTTTTTTTTTTTGAGACAGAGTCTTTCTCTGTCACCAAGGCTGGAGTGCAGTGGTGTGATCTCGGCTCAATGCAACCTCCGCCTCCCGGGTTCAAGCAATTCTTCTGCCTCAGCCTCCCGAGTAGCTGGGACTACAGGCGCATGCCACCACACCTGGCTAATTTTTGTATTTTTAGTAAAGACAGGGCTTCACCATATTGGCTAGGCTGGTCTTGAACTCCTGACCTCATGATCCACCCACCTCGGCCTTCCTAAGCCCTGGGATTACAGGCATGAACCACCACATCTGGCCTAACTAATGCATCATTTTTTAAAAGGTGTACTATGCATAACACCACAGTGCTGTTTCAGTAAGAGTCGTGGCTGTAAGATCAGGAGACCGGGGTGTGATCCTGCCTCTGGGAGGGCTGTAAGTGAGCAGGGCCCACCCAGCACAGAGCCCGGACAGACAGATAATGGGCTTGGCAGGTGGTGCTGGTGTACTTGCAGACAGATTTAGGCCACAGATCAAAAGAGACACTGGGAGTTGGAGCTTTTTATGAGAGGACAGTAGGTAGAAAATCAAGGCCTGACTGACTTTGGGGTGGGGGGCATCAGGAACATAAGTGATGCTCCACACATCCCAGTTTTCCTTAAGCAGCAGTTCTCAGATATTGTCCACCATGATAGGCAGGACAGGTGATGCTCCCAGGTGAGCCATGCTTCTGTGGGCATGTCCCAGGTTTGATGGGACTTCCTGTAGCTAGCTGTGTGTGCCCACGCCTTCTCGTCCACAGCAGGGAGCTTACGGTGATGCAAGAGAGTGACACGATACCTCACTGCCCTGCAAACGTCAATGTGTGACTACCCATAATGAATAATCCAAAGTCTTTGTGACATGCCTGCACTTCACAGTTGACCCTACATCAGGCTTAAGCCCTGACTTGGAGTAATAATGATCCAACTACACAATCTTGGGCAAGTCCCCTAAATCTCATTGTGCCTCAGTTTCCATGGCTGTAAAATGTGAATAATGAGAGTTGCTCTCTCATAGAGTGGTTGAGAAAATTAAACTAGATAATGCAGAAAGTGTGCTCAGCACAGTGCCTAACATAGTAAACGGTCAAAAATTATTACTTATGATCCCTTCTATTGTTATATAATCAGGTAAAATATATGTTAATAGGAGATTGGTTACCCAAATATGTATGTTTAACAGGGAATGTATTATCCAAATATAAATTCAAAAAACTAAAACACACAATTATAAAATGAATTAAGCAGTGAAAGCAAGTGCTCATGCTTCTTAAGGATCCCCACAGGGAAGGCCTACAGATTTTCATTACCATAAAGGGTTTTAATGGCAGTAAGATGCTGGGGCATGTTCTGGCCCCAGAAAGACTAAGTATTGCGATAGAAGAAATTCAGGGGTCGTAACTGAGGGGAGAAGGGTTTGCAAACTCTCATCTCTTTTCGAATCTATCTGGTAGAGGCCACGGATTTAGTTAAAGCAGAGTTTCTCAACCTCAGCACAACTGACATTCTGGGCTGGACACTTCCTTGTTGTGGAGGCCACTCTACCCACTGGAGATTGTTTAGCAGCCTTTCTGCTCTCTATCTCCTAGATGCTAGTAGCACTGCCCCCAGTTGTGACAACCAAAAATGTCTCCAAACATTGCCACATTTCTTTTATTTTCTTCCTTTTTTTTTTTTTTTTTTTTTTGAGATGGAGTCTCACTTTGTTGCCCAGGCTGGAGTGCAGTGGTGTGATCTCGGCTCACTGCAACCTCTGCCTCCCGGGTTCAAGCAATTCTGTCTCAGCCTCCCCAGTAGCTGGGACTACAGGTGCCCACCACCATGCCCGGCTAATTTTTGTATTTCTAGTAGAGGCGGGGTTTCACCATGTTGGTCAGGCTGGTCTTGAACTCCTGACCTCAGGTGATCCACCAGCCTCGGCCTCCCAAAGTGCTGGAATTATAGGCATTAGCCTCCATGCCCAGCCACCAAATTTCCTTTGAGGGGCAAAATTGCCCCTGATTGAGAGCCACTGCATTAAACAAAAAGCCATATAATTATAACATGTTATATAATAAAGATTTTTTAATGTATTTCAAAAATACTATTTACATAACATAAAAATATGGCTTCATTTATTCAAGTCTTTATTGAAAGCAGTTGATTTGTAAAAACAAAAATGTCAAAGGCCTTTTCTAATAACTCTAAGCTTATCACATTTTTAAAGTAAATATTGAGAATATCAGCCTCATTAGAGGTTAAAGTTTGTTTTCTTTCTATTAAATGGTATGTTTAACAAAATATCACATGATTGTCAGTAAAACCAAAGATAGATGCATATTTTTAAACTCCTGATTGTTTACCACTTTAACTCGTTTTCAAAAACAGCATGTGATCTCCCATTATATATAAAAACTCAAAGTGAATCAAAGACCTAGATATAAGAACTAAACTATAAAACATTTGGAAGAAAACATAGGCATAAATCCTTCTGATTCTGGATTAGGCAATGGTTTCTTAGATAAGATATCAAAGCAATAAGCAACAAAATAAAAAAGTAGATTACTTGGACTTCATTAAAATTAAAACATTTGTGCTGTGAAGGACACTAGTGAGAAGACAAACCACAGATTGGGAGGAAATATTTGTAAATCATGTATCTCATAAGAGTTTCATATCTAGAATACATAAAAATCTCTTACAACTCAATAATATATGACAAATAACCCAATTTAAAAATGGGCCAGGCGTGGTGACTCACACCTGTAATCCCAGCACTTTGGGAGGCCAAGGTGGGTGGGTCACCTGAGGTCAGGAGTTCAAGACCAGCCTGGCCAACATGGTGAAACCCTGTCTCCACTAAAAATACAAAAATTAGCTGGGCGTGGTGGTGCATGCCTGTAATCCCAGCTACTCAGGAGGCTGAGACATGAAATTTGTTTGAACTCAGGAGGCAGAGGTTGCAGTGAGCTGAGATCACGCCGCTAGACTCCAGCCTGATCAACAGAGTGAGACTGTCTCAAAAAAAAAATTAAAATTAAAAAATAAAAAATAAAAATGGTCAAGTGGCTGGGCACAGTGGCCCATGCCTGTAATCTCAGCACTTTTGGGAGGCTGAAGCAGGCAGATCACCTGAGGTCAGGAGTTCCAGACCAGCCTGGCCAACATGGCGAAACCCCGTCTCTATTAAAAATACAAAAATTAGCCGGGCATGGTGGCGCACATCTGTGGTCCCAGCTACACGTGAGGCTAAGGTGGGAGGATCCTTTGAACTTAGGAGGCAGAGATTGCAGTGAGCTGAGATTGTGCCAATGCACTCCAGCCTGGGTGACAGAGCTCCATCTCAAAAAAATAAAAATAAAAATAAATAAATTTTTTAAAATGGGCAAGTGATCTGGATAGACATTTTTCCAAAGATTATATAAAAATGGCCAAAAAGCTCATGAAAAAATGCTCAATATTATTATCCATTAGGGAAATGCAAATCAAATCCAGAATGAGATACCATTTCACAGCCAGCAGGATGGCAATAATAAAACACAGATAATAACAAGTACTGATGAGAATATAGAGAAACTAGAACTCTCATACACTGCTGGTAGGAATGTAAAATGATACAACCCTTTTGGAAAATAGTTGTGCAATTTCTCAAAAAGTTAAACATAAAGTTACCATATGATGCAGCAGATGTATGTCCACCCAAATGCTTGTACACAAACATTTATAACAGCATTATTCATAATAACAAAAGTACGAACAAGTCTAATGTTCACCAGCTAATGAATGGATAAGACAAATGTGGTATATCCATACAATTGAATATTATCAGCTGTGAAAAAAAACGTAGTACTACAACGTGAATGACCCTTGAAAACATCATACTAAGTGTAAGAAGCCAGATACAAAAGGCCATGTATTATACAATTCCATACAATATATGAAACGTGCAGAACAGTCAAATCTGTAGAGACAGAAAGTAGATTAGTGGTTGCCTAGGGCTGGTGTTATGGACTGGAATGTGTGCCTCCAATTCATACGTTGAAGCCCTCACCCCCAGAGTGACTATAATTGGAGACAGGGCCTGTAAGGAGATAATTAAAGTCAAATGAGGTCATAAGGGTGGAACCCTGATCTGATAGAATTGGTGTCCCTATAAGAAGAGATACCAGAGAGCTGCTGCAACACCTCCTTCCCCAACCAGTCACCATGAGAACACACAGAGAGAAGCTGTTGTTTGTAAGCCAGCAAGAAAGTCTTTACCAGAAACTAACCCCTCAAGACCCTGATCTGGGACTTCTAAGCCTCCGGAATTGTGCAAAAATAAGTCTCTGTTGTTTAAGCCACCTAGTCTGTGGTATTTTGTTAGAGCAGCCTAAACAGGCTAATACAGCTGGGAAGGTTGAAGGGAGATGGAGAGTGACAGCTAATGGGCATGAGGTTTCTTTTTGAGGTGATGAAAATGTTCTAAAATTGATCATGATGGTTATACGACTCTGTGAATATGCTAAAAGAACAAACCAATGAATGGCGCATTTTTTTTTCTTTTTCTTTTTTTCTTTTCTTTTTTTTTTTTTTTTTTTTTGAGACAGAGTCTCACTCTGTTGCCCAGGCTGGAGTGCAGTGGCGTGATCTCGGTTCACTGCAAGCTCCGCTCCCCACCTCCAGGTTCACGCCATTCTCCTGCCTCAGCCTCCTGAGTAGCTGGGATTACAGGCGCCTGCCACCACGCTCGGCTAATTTTTTGTATTTTTAGTAAAGACGGGGTTTCACCATGTTAGCCAGGATGGTCTCGATCTCCTGACCTCGTGATCTGCCCGCCTCGGCCTCCCAAAGTGCTGGGATTACAGGTGTGAGCCACCTCACCCGGGCTGAATGGTGCACTTTAAGTGGATGATTGTATGCTATGTGAATTGTATCTCAAAAAAGCTGTTTTTTTTAAATGGCATATGTCATCTATGGGAGAATGATAAAAGTGGCTAATGCAGTAACTGCACCAAATGGTCATGGAATGCTGAGGCCAGAGGGCTCTTCATGTGCCAGTGGTTCACGGTGATGCTGAGACTGGCCAGGCTAGAGCTGGCCAAATTTCAAATGGTGCCTGTTTTACAATGTGATTTACCTTATTATGTAAATTACTTGTGGAGAAGTTAAATGAACCTGAAAATATCGCCATAGAGCTCTCATGATTATTAGAACCTAATACTGACTCTCACACCCGGGCTACTCAATAGGTGAGGAAAAGAGTTCCCACAACCATTCTGTTGTTGGCTCTGGCCAGGAGAGTATTTGGTGATCATGTATGCATAGAAAAGCACCTCTCATTCTCTTATTTCTTATTCATTCAGTAAACATCTGCTAAATGAATGCTATGTGTCCAGGTAGTGTGTTAACATGTAGGGCTATGACCCCACAAAGAGAAATTAAAAAAATTGGAGTAACCAGGGAGATGAGAGGTGAATGGAGAAAGTAGAGTAAAATTAGAGAAAAGTTTTTCTTTGTTGATCTGTTTTGTTTGTTTGTTTGTTTTGTTTTGTTTTGTTTTTGAGATGGAGTCTGGCTGTGCTGCCCAGGCTGGAGTGCAGTGGTGCTATCTCAGCTCACTGCAACCTCCACCTCCCAGGTTCAAGTGATTCTCCTGCCTCAGCCTCCTGAGTAGCTGGGATTACAGGTGCATGCCACCATGCCCGGCTAATTTTTTTTTTTTTTTGTATTTTTAGTAGAGATGGGGTTTCACTGCGTTGGCCAGGCTGGTGTCGAACTCCTGACCTCGTGATCCACCCACCTTGGCCTCCCAAAGTGCTGGGATTACAGGCAGGAGCCACCACGCCTGGCCTAGAGAAAAATCTTAATTACACATAGTTATTCACTAAACACATGGTAATCAAGATCCTAAATGGAGGGGAAGGTCTACTTTACTGAATAGCAAAGAAGAATCTATAACAAGCCTATACATTACATTTAAAGGTACACTTTCATGGTGCCTGTGGGAAATTGAACTCATTTAACCTATAAGGAATTTAAATCTCAATCTTAAAATGTGCACAGGATAAATTTGCTGGGCAAGTGCTTTTTTTTTTGTAGTTAGTTCAAAGGGAAGCATCAATCTGACTCCACCAAAGCAGCCGTCAATTCATTAGAGGCACTGAAAGTCACATGCACTTGTCACACAAACATCCTTACCCCAAAGACAGGTTGTGAGATTTGTATATAGGAATCTGAGGATATCTTTATGTCCTTATTTAACAATTGGAAATTTGCTCATCTGAGGAGGTCAGTGACTAATACCTGGATGATCTTTTTATCATTACCTGATAGGAAATTTAGTGCAGGTTTTAAGGAGGAGGAAATTCTAGATTATCTCTGATCTTAGGCTAAAATTATATAATAGCTGTGAGTTACCTGGGAGTGGTGGGGACTGGGGCATACTAGAGCGTTCATGCCTCCACACTACCCAGCTCCAGCAGACTGCTGACATGTAGGAATGTGGATGTTGTTATTAGATCTGCTCAGTTTTGTGTGAAACCTCTTGATTTTAAAATATTGACACGTAGTCCAAATATTTTAATAACAATGTTCAGGCCAAATAAAACATATCTGCAAGGCAGACTCAGCCCATAAACTGCCATTATGCCACATCTGATCTAAGGTTCCTAGCAAACTAAGATTCCATGTAAGAAAGCCAAAATATTCATTCATTTATTTCTCAAATATTTACTGTGTATCCTGACCATATCAGGTGTTGGGCTAGAGAAAGCAAGAGGTATACACATAGGTTTTAAATTTAGAATTTTTTAAATTTTGAAAATACAAAGTTTAATTTGTTCTTGAAAATGACTATAGAGGTGGAAATTAGGCAACTTTTCCTGTGTGCAGTTCCCAACTCCTAATTTTTAAAATGGTGACTTCACCTTAAATGTTGTAGAATTATAACTCAGATGTGCAGCTTGGCAGGCTAACATCGCAGTCTAATTTTCACACCCACACTCTGGAGTCCAGTTGTTCAAAGGACAATGGAAACTTGGACAGATCCTTAACTGTGCTGTTAGGAGCTCTAACACCCTGCAAACAGGTGCCAGTAAAGCTAAATATCAAGTATCTGCACAGTTATCGTTGCTATAGATAGGGCTACGTGAGAAGCCATCCTGGCTAGAACCTTGTGGGCTTGTTCAGATGTGCACACATAGGCAACACACATGCACACACGTACATATACACGCACACACAGGCACACACATGATCACACATGTGCAGACATGCACACACACGTGCACATGCATGCATGCACACATGCGTGAACACACACAATGCATTAAAAGGATCATAGACTCCTGGCAGCTCGGAAATATAAAGCCCTAAAAGATCCTCTAGACCAATGATTTTTTTCATTTTCCAGTGGGGAAACTGAGGCATAGAAAACTGAAGTCACTGGCCCAAAGTCACATAGCTTGTTAGCCTCATAGCTGGGAAGCCTGAGCTTACATAAAAATGACACTGTATATAATTAGCATGTATATATATTAGCATAGTCAAGGATCTATATAACTATCTTCAGACTGGTGGCTCACCATGCATAAAACCATGCAAAACCCCTTAACCTGGTTCCTCACAGTGACAAAAAACAAGGAATTTTTATCACTTTTCCCAAATACATCAGCTATATCTAAGAACAAGGGAATGCAAAACGTGACCCCTGGGTCTGGGCTCTGGCGGTCCCAGGTTCCTATTCTGTGACTGAATTACACACAGCTTCTTGGAAGAGGACAGGACAGGTGGTAAAACCTCTTTATCAGGGATTGGAAGAAGCCAAGGGCCGGGGAAGGGAGGGGCCTCGCCTGAAGTCATATGCTGGACCGAGAGCCCAGGACTCTTGACTTCCATCCCACAGAAAATTTTCCATCCCACCTGACTGCCGTCCTCTGGGAACAAATCCTGGAAACCAGATGTGGCCGCACGTGAGAGCCAGGTCTCCTCCCCAAGTGTTAGAAAGCAGGGGAGTGGAGACTCCCCTGCTTATCAAATGAGTCTCAGTTTACACATGGAGAAACCGAGGCCCAGGGGCATTGAGTAATTGTCCCGGGGTAGGAGTGAAACCAAAGTGGCCTCACTTTTCGAACTTCCAGCTGACTCCTCTTCCCTCCTCCCATTTCAAACAATTTAACCTAAGCGTGCCCTAGACGCCCACCTGCCTCCACATCAGGCCAGGCCAGGCCAAACCTATCACAGGCCAGCAACTCCCCTAGTTGCCTTTTACAAGGGATTTGACTGGAAAACAAAAGTTTTTAACTGGCCTTGAGGATTTTATTTTCCAGTTATCTGCCAGGTCTGTTTCTCCTTATGAAAAACTTAGGCACTTATGGTCCCATCCCAATATACAGAGTTCTGCCTTTGCATTACTGTCCAGCAGCTTCCAGATCCCACTGGAAATGATGCAGTGGAGCGCTCTTCTCACATACTTTAGCCTGAGAGTGTGGCAGGGGCAGCGGGGTGAGCCAACTCTTGCCCCAGTCACAGCGTCTTGATGTTACAAAGGGACCAGCAGGATCCAAACCTCTAAGAGCCCCACCCCCTCCAGACACAGCCTCTGCCCTAACACACACACTCTGGGACTCTTGCTCCCTCTCTTTGCTTTCTCTCCACAAAGAGCTAGGCCTTTGGCTCAGCTGCCCTGACTTTGATGCAGGGCTGGTGAAACTCAATAGCTGCCATTTCCCCAGTCAACTTTACAGGGCATTAATGCCGACGTCCAAAGGCACTCCTGTAGCTGAAACCCAATAATTGCTTGTGGTGGTACCTATTTGTCATAGCAGCACAGTCTCTCTCTGGTATTCAAGGTGGGGACAAACCTTCCCTCCCTGGCTTTCTCCAAATCCTCCTTTCCTGCCTCATGCGCAGGGAAAATGTTCCATGTTCCTGTTGTGCTGGGGACTGGGTATCCTGAGACAATGACGGTACGATCCCAGCCCAGAGGGGCTCAGCCACAGGGGAGATACACATCTCAGTGGTGTGGTCACCTTACTCAGCCCTGGGCTTCCTGGAGGAGGTGGTCCTGAACTGAGTCTGAGGGACCAGGGAAGAGCCAGCCAGGTGAAGAGAGGGAGTGGAGGGGCATCGCGGGGAGAGAGAAAGCACAGTGCAGCAGAGGCCCAGCAGATGAGGGCAGCATGGCTGGCTAGGGGAAGCATTAGGGTCTGAGGCTGCAGTGTTCCGAAATGTCTCCTTCCATGGGCATCACCCTCGTTCCAGCCCTTGTGAGTCTTGCCGGGACCAGCAGAGAAGCCTCCTGGCTGGTTTCCTGCTTCAGGCCTCTCCACCTCTGCTCCTTAGACTCCACTGACATGTATACCTGACCACATCACTCCCCAGCATACTCAGAGATGCTCACCAACTTCCCTGACCTACAAATTATTGACCAATTCATCAGCCAGGCATGAAGAGCTTTTCATGATTTGACTCCAACCTACTCCCACCTCTCCAGCCTCCTGAGCCTCTTCCCTTCATCAAGTAGTCCATGTTCTAGCCACTCCAGGCTGCTCCATATTCCACAGCCACGCCCTGCACTCTTCCACTGCCATGCCTTTGCTCAAGGCTGTGCCTTCCACCTGGAATTCTGTCACTCCAGCTCCCCTGCATTCATCTTTCAAAGCCCTTCCCTTGGGCATCCTGTTCAGCCTTTGCAGGATTCTCCAAACCGATCTGGTGAATCTTGCTCCAAACTCCCCTAGGCATCTTGCCAGTTCTTGAATAATGCTCATCTTACTCTGTGGAGCATATCTATGCTGTATCTCTCTCCCTAAGGATACTGGGTGCCCTTCAAGGGCCAGCTGGGATATATCTTAGTTTTCTCTGAATCCCCAGCACCAAGCCATGAGTGCTAAGAGAATGTGGTCTGAGTTGTCCAGTCACACAACACCGATGCTCCAGCTGGGAACAGGATGGTATGACTTGGACTCCCTTCAGGCCCATGTTGCACCTGCTGTCCCAAGCCATTGGCTTTTCCACCCAGCTGCTGTCCCCAATTGGGTTTTGGGGAGAGGGACATATTATGAAAGATGTCAGAGTTGGGGAGTGTCTAGGATGAGACCAAGGTTCACTGTCGTGGGTTTTGGGAAATGCCAAGCTAGAGAGTGAGACTTTTATAATGTTTACTTTGAGGGCCTGGATTTGGTTAAAGTCCTGCCAACTCCTCTCAATCCATCTCAGGGCTTTCAGCAGAGCAGAACATCAGGCCATCACACTAGTGAACCCACAGTGACAGACTCCAAATCGTCCCTGATTCAAGCTTCCCCTTCTTTAGCAATAAAAGAAAGCCTCCACTTTTTAGTTGAGCTCTTGGCTGCTCAGATTAAAGGCTACACTTCACAGGCTCCCTTGCAGCTAGGTTGAGTCATATAATTAAGTTCCAGGCAATGATATGAGAAATGTCCAGTGGCAATTTCTGGTAACTTTCCTTAAAAGGGACTTGAATCATGGCTTTTCTCCTTTCTTTTATCCCTCCCCCTCCCCATCCCTTTTTCTCTATTTGGATGCCTGGAATGTGGCTATTATAGCTATAGGGCTACACCTTAGGAATGGCAGAAAGATGAGCTGGACAAAGTCTAGGACTCTGAGAAGTCTGGGGAGCTGAGCTCCATCCCAGCCCTAGATTGCCTACCGTGGACTTTTACTTGAGGGATGGATAAAACACTGCACAAATCACATTATTCTGAGTCTCTGTTACTTGTAGAGAAGCTGCACCCTACCTGATAACCTGGGTTCTCAGCCCAGGGCTGTGAGGCCACAGACGGGGCACTGGTGCTCTCTGGTTTTGGATCCCCCATCTGTAAAATGAGGGTCCAGAGCCCTTTTATCTTGAAACCTCAGAATAAAGGTTTAAACTCCATATGGAAGCAGCTTCTTGCTATTCAGTTTTATCATCACTGGGTATGATCATTCACTTTCATTCAACTGAACAGACACTGCATTATGGAGGTGGTCTGTCAGGGCAGTCACATCTGGTTGTGCAGGTTGTGCACTGCACTAAGCCAAGGACATTATTCACTCTCTAGTCTATGTGAACAGTGTCTCCTGGAGAAAGTGTCCAACTTGCACAACTATACCTGGCTGCACTGTATCTGTGGCCATACAGTATGGTTCCCAGTCTCAAAAAACTTAGATTCTAGTGGACAAATCATATACTCAGGCTCACATTTATTAAGGACCACCACGTGCCAGGCACTGGGCTAGGTGCTTTTCATCTAATCACACATGTATATGTTTGTGTATGTGTCTATTTTTTATGCTAAAACAAACACCTGCCATAGGAGGTAGAACCAGAGCTGCAAACTGAGAGGCCTACAGGCCAATTAAAAGCTAACACTTGGTTGGGTTTGTTTGGTCTGTGCATTTAAATGAGCTGTCAGCATTTTAAAATAAGGAGCTTATACATTTTTTAAAAATCCAGATTTCCAACATCTCTGGAAACATTAGGTGACGTGGCAATACCAGGTCTGCACTCTCATACTGGCAATAATTAGTGGAGCTGAAAATGCTGGGCGCTTTAGACAAACTCCTATTTGCCTCAGTCCCCACCACTCCCTGTTGTCTCTGACACAGAGGCCAAGGTCAGTTACTACATAGCACTGGTTTTGCTGTTGCTTTTAGTTCTGAAAATGTAAATGGTAAGTGAAAATTTTCTTACATACACATACCTTTATAAAGTGAGAAAGTAATAGATAAGCCAAGATGACCACATGGCTCAAGAAAACTGACCCATCTTCCTTCCTTCATGTAGGTCACTTACATGACGTTGTGGATACTTGGTTTGCTGCCTCCCAATAGAAAGCGCTCAGTAGAGTGGCAGAGATGATGAATAGAAAGGGAGACAGAAAGGGAGACAGAAAGGCAGGGTTTAAATTTTATCTGTAGTGATTTCTTTTTTTTTTTTAAGAATGATCAGAACCAAATAAGGCAAAATTTTAACATTTGCTAAATTCAGATGATGAGAAAATAGGTATATACTGTACTCTCCTATGTGTTTAAAATGTTTCCTATTCAACATGTCAAAATCAAAAAGGAAACAGCTCAGTGTCGCCAGGGTGGAGCAGGTGCTGTGCTAGGGGTGTGAAGGTGAAAGAGTCTAAAAGGCTTCCCGAGGGAGGGGAGGAAAGGTCAAGCCTTGAAAAATGTGAGGAAGTGAGGGGTTCCAGGTCGAGGAGGTTCCCCAGCCAGATGAGGGGTTGAGAGAAGTGGTCATGGGTCCAGAGGGCAGAGGGTAGGGTGGGGACACACAGATGCCTGGCCTGACTTGCCCTCACCCCACCAGGCCCATCCTCGGCTCTGTGCACAGCCAGCAGTGTTTCTAAGGATGTGTTCCTATTTTTAGAGGAGAGATTTATTTCTTTCCATTTCAACTGTTTACTTCTGTCCTGGGCTTGCGATTCTGCCGGTTTGTGTTACAAAGGAGAATCACGGCCCTGTGGACCAAACTTGGCTGCTTCCTGGATGGCAAGAGTGTCTTTGCCTTAAAGGATATGATTTGGGGCACAAGTAGGGAGGATTTTATGATCGTCTGATGGGAAGCCATGTGGAGTGACAGGAAGTACCAGGTGGGTGCCTTGGCTCGGCCGCTGACTTGCTGTGTGACCTTGAACGAGTCCTTTCCCCTCTTTCCACTTCAGGGTTTTGTTGATGCTTGGATGTCTCATCAGTGAAATGGTAATAATGACACCTCACAGGATGGGTATGAGGATTTGATGAAATACATAAAACACCAAGTGTGTCCAGGACAGACTCCAAAATCAGGCTTTCTCTACCGGTACCGCGTATGTAGATGCCTGGTGTGGGGTACTGTTAGATGATTTCTAAGTGTCCTTGGAGCTCTGGGATTCTCCAATTCTGTTTTCCATATTTTGTCCTGCAATTCACGGCCCTTTGTTCTCAGAACTCTGTTTCTGAGATGGAGTCTTGCTCTGTCACCCAGGCTGGAGTGCAGTAGCATGATCTTGGCTCACTGCAACCTCCGCCTCCCAGGTCCGAACAATTCTCCTGCCTCAGCCTCCCAAGTAGCTGGGATTGCAGTTGCGCACCACCACGCCTAGCTAATTTTTGTATTTTAAGTAGAGACAGGGTTTCTCTATGTTGGCCAGGCTGGTTTTGAACTCCTGACCTCAAGTGATCCGCCTGCCTTGGCCCCAAAAAGTGCTGAGATTATAGGCATGAGCCACCGCACCCAGCCTGTTCTCAGAACTCTTGACACATTATGGACTAAGGAAAGCAGGGTCTGTCTGAATTCTATCACTTAATAGCTGTGTGATTCTGGGAACCTATTTCTTTATCTACAGAATGACATTAAACCTCATCCTATGAGGATCAATCTTGTAAGATCCTTGTAAATATTTTATGAAATGATGCCCATAAAATGCTCAGCATAGCACCTGGCATGTAAGAACACCTTAGCAGAGGCCAGGTGCAGTGGATCACATCTGTAATCCCAGCACTTTGGGAGGCCAAGCGGAGGGGTGGATCACCTAAGGTCAGGAGTTCGAGACCAGCCTGGCCAACATGGTGAAAACCCATCTCTACCAAAAATACAAAAATTAGCCGGGCATGGTGATGTGCGCCTGTAAGTCCAGCTACTTGGGAGGCTGAGGCAGGAGAATCACTTGAACCTAGGAGGCAGAAGTCACAATGAGCCGAGATCACGCCATTGCACTCCAATGTGGGCAACAACAGTGAAACTGTCACAAAAAAAAAAAAAAAAAAGCCGGGCACGGTGGCTCACGCCTGTAATCCCAAAACTTTGGGAGGCTGAGGCAGGTGGATCATGAGGTCAGCAGATCGAGACCATCCTGGCTAAGACGGTGAAACCCCGTCTCTACTAAAAATACAAAAAAAATTAGCCAGGCATGGTGGCGGGCGCCTGTAGTCCCAGCTACTCAGGAGGCTGAGGAAGGAGAATGGCGTGGACCCGGGAGGCAGAGCTTGCAGTGAGCCGAGATCATGCCACTGCACTCCAGCCTGGGCGACAGAGCGAGACTCTGTCTCAAAAAAAAAAAAAAAAAACTCCTCAGTAGAAAATCATCTTTATTATTATTCAGGCTTTGCAGAGGGTCTGTTGTTTTCCATTATTGTTTCTATGGTTATATTGTGTCACAGATTCCTGACAGCTGACTTTAAAATCAACTCTTAGGACCCAATTTCTTTATAAGGTTGAATTATCTCTACCATCTTCTCTCCTGCGAATATTTTGAGCCTTTTACTGAGACAGTTTAAAAAATGTTCTGCCTTTCCCCAAAGCCTCATTAACAATCAATATTTACAGTTAAATTCCTTGTGTTGGTGGATTCTTCTTTTCTTGAAAGATTAGTATTTATTGTGAAAATAACATAACAACTTCAAAAGAAATCAAGTTGGAAATAACAATTTACGCATAATTCCCCAATCTGCTCTCTGAGTTTCCTTCTGGGCTAGTCTCAGAGGTGCTCCCAGGGTTAACAGCACAGGTTACTGGGCCAAGACTGTCTAGGTTGGAATCCCAGCACCGCTCAGATTGCATCCTGGGCAGGTTACTTTATATCTCTAAGCCTCAGCTTCTCCATCTTTAAAATGGGGCTAATGACTGAACCCTCCCAGAGGACTAAATGAGATAATCCACGTAGGGCTTTGCTCATGGCACACCCAGGAAGTATTGAGTGTCTATTACTCATATGAAAACTGTACACTGCTCCCTGCAGAAGTCACGATGACTTGTCATTCTCAAAACCTCTCTCTGTGTTGCCCCCACTGCCTGGTACAAAGGCAATCTGAACTGAGGAGCTGGCTCTGCTTCAGAGCAGCATCCACTTAACTCCAGAGAGACGAGAAAGGGCAGATCCTCTGGGGAATCAGTCAACAGCGGATACTTTTAGCACATGAAGCATTCCTTTCCCAAGGGAGTCCAAGTGCAACAATCTCATGATAAGCTCGAGTTTTTCCAGAGAGAGAGATAGAAAGTTTTGGGGACTTTTTTTTCTTTTTTAACGTGCACAAGTTTGGAATCCTCTGCTGCAAACAGAGCTGCTTTCCAAGTCCTCGTACTCCATTCTGCCACATGACACTGGGGCTTAACAATTGCATAACCAGAAACGTCACCCCTTGAAGTGTTTGTTGAATTCAGGTACTAAGACAGCCAGGAATGGTTCAAAGAAATCATATGTGGTTAGAGCTAGAGGGGGCTTCCAAGGCCATCTAGGCCAACCTATCCATTTTACAGACAGGAAAATTGAGATCCAAAGAAGGAAAATCACATACCCAAGTCCAGAGCAGAGCCAGGACTGGAACCTGGACTTCTGCACCTCAGGCTCTTTCCCAGAAAAAAGAGGGATTATTTTCCTACAGCAACCCCCAACCACAAAACCAGAGCACATCTGCAGTCTAAACTCTCTCCCTGAACACTCCCATGAGGCCTTGGAGTGGCATGGCTACGTTGTGGACTCCAGACCCACACGCAGTGGCTCTGCCATTGCCTAGTTGTGAGACTTTGGACAAGTTACTTCACCTCTCAGTTTCCTCATCTGTAAAATGGGGATGATAACAGCACCTGCCTCCTAGGATCATGATGATGGTCAAATAAGTTAATATTTTCAAATTCCTTAGAACAGCACCTGCACATAGTGAGTGCCATCTAAGCACTCATTAAACAAAAACAGGAGGAATATGGACTATAACAGAGAGGGCAGTGGCCTAGGTGCCAAGGCACCAGGGTTCTGATCTGGTTCTGCTTGGATGTGTGACCTAGACCAAGTTCTTTCCCCTCTCTGGGCTCTGCTCCTGCTCTGAAGCCGTGGGAGGGGCAGACACCTGCTGGCTGGCTAGGAGTCTCTCATTGTCTGCATATCTTTGGCCTCTCCCTGTGCTGTGATTTCAGAGCATGGGCCAAGGGAGGGTGAAACTAGAACTGGAATGTTTGTGCTCTCCAAAAGAAGGGAGGCCCTCCAGGCCTTTTCGAAGCTCATATACTGTCTTGCAAATGAGGTAACAGAGCTGATCTTAATGAAGGGGTCAATTGTGTGGCTGGGACAGAAACTCACTGGCCTCCATTATCTCCTATCCTCTCTCTGGTTTCTCTTCTCTTTTCTTTGAACTGAGAGAGAAAGGGGTCTTTGAAAATGCCAACTGGGAAACCACAGTGGTCTGAGAATCTCAGGTCTCAGGTGGCCCATGCCTGCTCCCACACCCCTGTGCTCAATTACTTTTCTCTGCCAGAGTGGGAGGTGCACACACTCTGGAGCCTGTTTGAAATCTGAGTCTCCGTGCCTGCCTGGGTCCTGCGACCGTCAGCAAGCTGAGCCCCAGGTGCCCTGTCCCTCCAGTAGCACAAGTGGAGTGTCCCTTCCCTGCTAATCACCTGGGCGGGAGAGCTGGCTGTGTGAGAGCTGCAGGGCCCTGGGTATTTGCTGCTGAGGCTGGATGCTCTGATATGTAGGGTGGCAGACCTGCGGGAGCTCTTTGCCAGTTTGGGGGCGAAACAGAATGCAGTTGCTGGTGGATGTATTTTGGGTTCTGCGAGGCCTCCTCCATCTGTCCCCCTCCACTCCCAGGTCTGTCGCTTGGCTCTGACCCTTGTCATCACCTGCCTTATTTGCAGTCACAGCCTGACCTAACCTCATCCCCATGCAGCAGCTCAGGGCAACTCAAACAGCCCAAAAGGCCTGCAGGGCCCTCAGGTGCACTTCTCCCTGGGAATGGCAAAGATTCCCCCGCGGGAGCGCCTCCCACCTCTCACCCATCTCCCTGACACCCCTCCAGTCCATGTGTCCCCAGCATCAGCTCCCAAAACCCCTCTGAGTCTCTGACCCTCAAGGGCTCCCTGAACCCACTGAGCAAAGTCTAAACCCGTCAGTCGGCCTTGCCGCCCCCTCTTCCCCCGCATTATCTATCCCAACCCCTCTTTCTAGTCGCATCTGACCTTCCGCAGAAACCACACTAAGATTCCCATCCCCAATTCCTTCCCTACACAACACTCTCCTTGTGGCCTTTCTCAAAGGCCCTCACTCGGCATGGAATTAAAAAAATCCAGGGCTCAGTTCCAGTATCACCTGCTCTGTGATGCCTTGCACCAGTAAGAGTTAATCTCCTGGCACAGCTTCCTGTCTGCTCTGTGTCGAGCCCAGTGTATTATGCCTGTGTCCCCACCAGCCTGTGCTCCTGAAAGGCAGAGTCCCAGCCAGGCTGCCCTGTTGGTGCCCAGCACAGTGCTCGGCAGGTAACCGAGTCACATTTATTGAGTTAACTGGAAGTGGCTACATGCCTCTTTTGTTCTCCCTTTATAAAGTTGTTTGTTCTTGGAATTCTGTGTGACAGTGATCTAGGATAGAATTAGAACAGAATAATTTTGCAGCTTGATTTTTTTCTTGCCTACATGGCTTGTTTTTACTGAAACACAGGCTAATGGGGAGAGATGATGCGGGGGAAGAAAGAGAAATGCAAGGCTCTTTCCACCAATGCCGACTTTTGATCAACTTGAGCAGCCTCATCAGGAAACCATCTTCTCGTGGCAGGCAGGGGAAGATCATGAATATCAGGAAGAGGAGGACACACTGTTGGAGAGATGTGTAATTCTATGGGGCCTGGGACCCAAGAGCCCTAGGCAAGGATTCTGAGTTATCTGGAATGAAGCCACTTAATCACACCTGGGTATAAGACCAGATTATAAGTCAGGTTAGCTTAACCCTGAAAATGACCAACCAACTCTGCTATTCCATGGCTGGGGACATTGAGGTCTAGGAAGGATGGCAGCTTGGTCCAAGGTCACATGGAGTGGAAGAGACAGGGTTGGGATTGGAAGCAAAACACCTAACTTCTAGTCCTGCATTTTTTCATCGAACTGTGCTCCCGGGATGTTAGCAGTGACCATCTCTGGGTGAGTGAGATTGAAGTGTTGTTTTCTTTATGGATCACTATTAAACCAGAGTTGAGCAATGGCTGGTTTAAAAAAAGGGTGTGATACATTCCATTTTTAATTAAAAATATATAACATGGAACATTTACTCACTTCAGTAACTTTGATTATCTACCTTCTCTGTGCTGGTTATTGACCTGGGTGCCTGGGATATAGCTGTAGGATGAAGACCCTTGTCTAGGAGGCCACCTACGAACCCCTCTATGCCCATGCTCACAGTTCTAGTGTGACTTGCTAAACCACATACACAACCAAAGAGACTTTTGACTCTTGACACTGTGTACCCTGACTGCAGGGATGAATTCTGAGTATTAAACACACTTCTAAATGTGCCAACTATGAAATGCAACGATAAAACATCAAACATTAAATGAGAAGAATTATTCTGGTCCTTTATTTCTCAGCTCATTCATTCCATGACACATGTTCTCCACCATCCTGAAGCTGCTGGCTCGATATAATGGGGTAACGGCCTTTTGAAGACTCAGTTACAGTGCCAGCTAGGTGGCCACACCTTACAGGCCGGGGCAACATTCTCCAGAAGGCTGTATATGCTCTGAATCAGTGGGCAATTGCGGATGCCATTTCTCCCATAGATAGGATTCATGGGTCAGGGAATCAAGATTGGAAATAGGAGTGGCACCACTCACCATTACTCCTAGTGACGCACTAGCAAAACTTTTGTTCATTGTTCCCATGACCCTGTGGTCTGCTGGCCTAGAAGTCTTAGTTTCAAAGGACGAAAGTTCCACTAGGAGACACAACAATTCCATTAAACTGGAAGTTAAAACTGCCACCAGGCCACTTTGGGGTCCTCATGACTCTGAATCAATGAGCAAAGAAGGGAGTTACTGGGCTGGCTGGGGTGACAGATGCTGACTACCAAGGAGAAATTGGATAGCTATTGCACAAGGGAGGTAAGAAAGTATGTCCGGATACAGGAGAGCCCTTAGGGCGTTTTTTAGTATTACCATGCCCTGTGATTAGGGTCAATGGAAAACTACAACAAACTAATCCAGGCAGGACTACTAATGGCCTAGGCCTTTCAGAAATGAAAGCTTAGGTCACCCCATCGGGTAAAGAACCACAACCAGCTGAGGTGCTTGCTAAAGGCAAAGAATGGGTAATGAAACAGGGTAGTTATAAATACCAGCTACAACTATCTGAGTAGTTACAGAAATGAAGACTGTAATTGTCATGAGTACTTCCTCCTTATTTTATGAACACTTGTATTGTGTGTGTGTGTGTGTGTAGCAAATATCTTTGCTTTTTCCCTCTCTTATTCCCTTATCATGTAACACAAGATTGTTTGATACCGACTTTACTGTTATTGATGTATTGGCTTTGTATAATAGGATTTAAGTATCATTAATTTTACATTATAATATTTAAGTTACAGGACAGCAAGGAGAAGAATAAACATCACTCATGGACTTTACCTCCTCTTCTGGGGAAGGTGATAGTGTGTTTTTCATTGTACCCAGGATAGTTGTATCATGTTAGGCAGAATTATGACATCGTTATTGTCTTTATTTGGAAATTAAGTATGGTTTAAAGAGATGTATATGTGTGCCAAGTTGACAAGGGGTAGACTGTGATGGTTAATTTTGGGTGTCAACTTGACTTGGCCATGGGATGCTCAGACATTTGGTCAAACATTTTTCTGGGTGTGTCTGTGAGGGTGTTTCTGGATGAGACCAATATTTGAATCAGTAGACTGAGTAACGCAGATTGTTCCCCCTGATATGGCGGTGGGCGGCGGGCATCCAATCAGTTGAAGACCTGAGTAGGGAAAAAAAGCTGACCCTCCTCCAAGTAGGCGGGAATTTCCTCCTGCCTGACTGCCTTGAGCTGGGACATTGGCTTTTTTCTGCCTTCGGATTCAAACTAAAACATCTTTTCCCAGACCCAACTCTTCCTGGGTCTTCGGCCTGCTGGTTATTTGTATTTGTATTGGAACTATGCCATTGGCTCTCCTGGGTCTCCACCTTAGCAACTGCAGATCTTGCTGGTCTCTATAGCCTTGTAAGCTAAAGCCTTATAACAAATCTCTCTCTCCCCTTCTCTCTCTGTCTCTACACACACACACACACACACACACACATACACACACTCACACATCTCCTATTGGTTCTCTCTTTCTCTGGAGAACCCTAATACAACACATTAAAAGAAAAATCTGCAAAGGCAAAGTTATTCCAATGTCATTGCCATGGAAGGAAAAAGGAAGTGGTGGCTTTAGGAAGCATCCACCTGTCCCTCCCCAGGTCCCCTCGCTAGTGACAATGTGCTTCCCTTTAGCACCTACTCACATCAGGGTCCAGCTCATCCAGCTCATTTTCCAGGGTCCTCAGCTCTTCCTCTGTTAGGGCTCCAAGGATTTCATCTTCATCCAGGTCACGGTATTTCTCTAGTTCTCGTCTGTACGACATCGTGGAAGAACTTGTCTGTGTCTCCTGAATTTCTGTGCTGATTAATACCTACCAGAAAGACAAGAACCTTAGAAAGACCAGTCTCAGATTTGCTCTCTCAGAGCAAATGGAGGCTCATCATTCACACAGCGGCCTGGGTACATTTTATGAATTGCCAGGATAATCATTACTATGGTGGAATACTACACTAAGTTTGGCTAATTCTCTAATAAAACTGTGCAAGGTAAAGTCCTGAGAGCATGTAAGTTAATGAATTGTAATCGGTTATAATTGGCATGGACATCAATTACAAGTAAATGGGCAATTATAAATGGCTTATGAATGCCTGAAAACAATGTTATTCTTTAAGGAGTTCAAATACTTTTCTGTGTAACTCTCTACCCCTTCACCCTACACCCCAGAGGGAATCATGAATGCTGGAAACTCTGCCAAAACTGAGTTTAAAAGGGACAGGGGAGTATCGGTGGTTAATTGAGCACCTACTGCATACAGGCCCCTCACCTACACCATCTCATTCAATCCTTACAAAAAGTAGTTCATAGAAATAGCTAACTTTTACTACTGCATATCAAGCTGTGTGTTCAGTACTTCACAAGGACTTTCTCATTTAACCTGTGAGGTAGGTATTTACTATTATCCCCATTTTATAGAGAAGGACTTAGAGAGATTAAGTGACTTACCCAAACGACACTACTAGGAAGCAGCAGATCCACATTTAAACTCAGGTCTGCTGGCTGCAGACCTTCTCTGCGGAGTCACCCAATGGCGTGGCCAGGGGACTGCCTAGTCCAGAGCCCCCATTTCCCCCCAGAGGGAGCCGGTTCAGAGGGAAGAATTGGTTTGCCAGCAGGACCCTGGGGACCAGGGTTCACCTCTGCTGCTTCCCAGACTACTCTCTCTTGCTGGAGAAGCCTACTGTTCATTTCCCATTTCACAGATGACACCCAACGCGTTTGGACCCTGTGTGTTTGGACCCTGTCTCTGCTACTTCCCATAACCATGACATTTTCAGACCTGTTAACTCATCTGAGCCTCTCCACACACCCTTTTTTTCCCCTTTTTTATACCTTGAAGATCTTCTTGGATACTAATAGGTCTTTTAATTAAAACATTTTTATTAGTGAAAAAACTAAGGGATGGCCTAGGGCTTGACTCAGGTCCCCTGACATCAGTCCGAGGGTGCTCTCTACTCCACCACACTGCCTCCGCTGAGCTAGGAGGGACAGCAGGACCTCGAGCTCTGTTGTCCTCCAGCTTGGCTAAATGTAGTACTGTGCATAGAATCAGTGTGATGAGTTATATTGTGTCTCCTAAAAACTCATATATAAGGCTGGGTGCAGTGGCTCATGCTTGTAATCTTAGCACTTTGGGAGGCTGAGGTGAGAGGATTGCTTGAGCCCAGGAGTTTGAGACCAGCCTGGGCAACACAGTGAGATCCCGCCTCTACAAAAAATACAAAAATTAGCTGGGTGTGGTCGTGCAGCACCTATAGTCCCAGCTACTCAGAAGGCTGAGGTGGGAGGATCGCTTTAGCCCAGGAGGTCGAGGCTGCAATGAGCCATGTTCCCGCCACTGCATTCCAGCCTGGGTGACGGAGTGAGATCCAGTCTCAAAAAAGTAAATAAATAAATAAAATACAAATAAAAGTTCATATGTTGAAGTTCTAACCCCCAGTATCTCAGTAACCTAGCAACACATTGCAAGTTAGAATGTGACCTTACCTGGAAATACGGTCATTGCAGATATAAGTAGTTAAGTTTAGTCAAGGTCTTACTGGATAGAGTGGGCCCCTAATCCAATATATTTTACCTGGGATCCTTATAAACGGGAAATTTGGACACAGATATAGCACACTAAGAGAATATCATGTGACGATGAAGGCAGAGATTGGGGTGATGCTACTACAAGCCAAGGAATGCCAAAGATTGAGAGCAAGCCACCAGAAGCCAGCCCCAGAAGGAACCCACACTGCCGACACCTTGATCTCAGACTTCTAGCCTCCAACACTGTGTGACAGTACGTTTCTGTTATTTAAGCCACGCTGTGTGTGGAACTGTGTTCCAGCAGCCCAGGCAAACTTATGTAACAGATATGACCTTCTTCACAGCAACGTACGTATTTAGACCTCCATGCAAGCCAATAAACCAACCCACCCGTGGCTCATCTGTGAAATGATGATGGAATTTTCTAAAGTAGAGAAAAATGAAAACTAGGAAAGGACAGTCAACCAATCGATCCAAAACCTGGGAATAGTTGTTAATGAAAAATAATTAAAGTCATCTAAAATAAATGAAAACCAAAGTTCACTAAGCTAACAGAAAAAGTCTCTGTCTCAGAAAGCAGAGAGTACATTTTATCAGTGTAAGCCTGTGCATGTGTCGGCCTATTTGTAGGAGAAATCCAAGTATATGACAGCTGGCTTGATAAGAAGGACTTGCTTCCCAAATACAGAAACCCCTGTGCCATCCTTTTCTCTCAGAATGGCTCAGCTTGGCCTAACGTCCTCTTCGACCAGGCCCCAAGAATGCAATGCTCAGACCATAAATGGCCCCCCATCACTTGATCCATTTCTATTACTTCCAAAGAAAGCACAGCTGACAGTGCTCTGGTATCGATGAAAAAACCTTCCTGAAGGCCCTCAGAAAACAGCCTAATTTGGCTTTTCCTAAGTGAAGCCAGGATGGGGAGAGGATCCATGATCTCTGTGCTGGGGCCAAGAGGGACTCCAATGAAGGGCTTGGAGTCTTCCAGAACCAACTCACAGAGATGTCCAGAACTGCCTTAAAACTAGCATCTCTTAGAGGGGCTGCAAACACAAGCTTTTGGTGCTCAAACGGGTTTTGGGTTATATGAAGTTCCCTAGGACTCTGGACTGCAGGACTTCTTCAAAAATGTTGGTATGTTGGTATACAATGGAGTCTCCAAGAGGAATAGGTTGCAAGCAGAATTCCCCCAGTCTTTTTTATCATAAAAGCACGTCTCTGAGAAACTGCACCCGGAAATGGAATCTCACAAAACCAAGTTTGGAAAACACGCTTTTTGCCTCACCTCTGGGTCACATCAGAACCACACAAGAAGGGACACAAGGACAGGACCAGCTGGGACACACTTCTGGGGAACATCAGACAGGTTGGGAACCCTGGGAGTGTCTCATACTTGTTACCTCTTCCAGCTGCCTTATTTTCTCGATGCTTTATAGTAAAAGCCTTAGAAAAAGAGTCATGGACAGACCCTGGAGAATGGACCAGCCAGGCCGAGGGAGCAGGGGAGAAAGAAATCCTTTATCAAAGCCAGCTTGGGGAAAAGGGGCTGGGAAAAGAGCCAGAAAGGAAAGGAGGTGGCAACTGTGAGGACTGCTGAAGGAGGGATATGTGGTGGGGCACTAGGCCTCCCCTAGAGATGCCACCCTGAGGGGTGCAAATCATGAAATTTCCTAAAGAAGTCTCCTCTTACTGCACCCAGGAAAGTTAATGCACCACATACACACCCCAAGGTGCTATTGATTTCTAAAATCCTATTTCACCAGATTTAAAAAGCCCTTTCTAACGTCAAGAGTACTGTGAATATTATGGAGTGATGAGGCACAACATGAAATAAACTAAGAACCAAAAACTCTAAGGTAAACTATGAAGCTGTCAGTTTCAAGCCACACTCATCGACTTGGCTCACAAGGACGGTTGCTACGAAGCAGTATTCTCCTGTGGTTGAGGAAATGGGAGAACTGGAGGTAGGGAAGAGACAGGGTGGGAGGGAGGCGAAAACAGTGTGTTCAGAGAGCCCACTGCAAACTCAGTCTTAAAATACGGCTTGGAAGAGATTGTATTTTATAGCTGCTAATAAAAGGCCTCTGTTTCCTAAGAGAAGAGGTGTCAGGGATGGAGCACAGGCCTGAGCTTCATAGGACTTGTGGTTGGAGTGTTAATTGTGACAGTGATTCCCTGGGTGACCCTTGCTAAGTCCCTTCCCTCCTCTGAAAAATGAAAGCATTGACTGACCTGGCTGGTTTTTAAACTATGCCAACAGGAGATCTCAGGCTCTGAGAAAGTGCCTCCAGGGCCCCGCAAAGGGTTAGGGATAAGTGTGGGGGACTCACTCCTGATTTTACCTGATGTATTTATTTGGGTTCCATATAAAATTTCACTTGAAGAAAGGATTCCGTGGCTCAAATAAAAAGTGGAAAATCCCTGGACTGGGTTTCTTGGTCTGCATAGTGAGAGGCTAACCGTACTCGCCCCCGTAAGGTATTGTGAGGATCATGGGGTAGCAAGCAGATGAGGCTGTAGCCTGGGGTTGACTGGTGCAGTCAACTGGCTTCACAGATATTAGCCATTATTATGAGGCTGTCGCTGCTGGAGTCTCTACCTCCTTTCCCCGAGCCATGCTGTCGTCAGGCTCTGAGGTCCCTCAGGAGAGGACCCATGTTCTATGTGTCTTCATGTTCCCAGTGCCTTGCCCTGTGCCTGGCCCAGTGGTGTCACCTGAGGAATGGGGAATGAGCACCTCTGGGTCCTGCTCTAGGGTACTTGGAATCCTGGGCAAATCCCTTATCTTCTCAGATGCTCTGTTTTCCCATCTTTACTACGGCAAGATTGGACCAGATCTGGAGGGACTGAAAGTCTGAGAGGGGAGGGATGGGCAGGAAGGGGGTGATGAAGCCGCTGGGGCTCCCAGCATGGCCCACCTGCAGCAGCTCCTGGTGACCCTGAGCAAGAGTTGGTGAGAGCAATAAAAGGACAGGTAAATATATTTAAAACACCTTCGCAAACTCAAGTCTTCCAAATCTGGTGTCTATTTTACACTTACAGCATATCCGGCCACCCCGCTTCTCTGTGGCAGAAGCCTTAAGCCTCCGTTAAATATGAAAAAATAGAATTTACAAGCTGTGCCAGGAAGTAGCACTCGGCAGGTTGGACAGTAAAAATGAGGGAGTCAAAGGCTGAGGCCATCCATCAGGAAAGCCTCAGAAATGAAAGCTCCGAGAAGAAGCAGCTCCTGGAGTACACAAGGCTCTTTTAAATCTTTCACAGGCAGCCGGTCCAGTCACCTCTGCTAATGGCTTCTCCAGCATTGCCCGCCCATGTGGGAACACTCCAGAGGAGGCACTTATGCGGCATCATCTTGATTTATGGACTGCACTTCCTTGAGCTCAGGAAATGCTGAGTCACAAGTTCAAATAAATATTTTCCAGTTATACTGACTTGTTATTTCAGCCACAGTGAATATCTTGAGGATGGGAAGGCAAGGTTGATTTAGAAAGTCCATCCTTTATGCCCCAGATATTTGTGGATTTGTCCCTGTCTTCCGGAAGACACTTTGGCCAAAGGGATTTTATGTCAGGTTCCCTCTACACTAAATTCTGTATCCCAAGACAATGCCATCTACCTCCCTCTCTGGAATCTCTCTTCCCTCGGCTGCAGGGATGCAAGAGCACCTGCAATGTCCCCTGTCCCTCCTGAGAGAGCTGTCTCCCCGCTACTCCCCTGCACCCTTTAAGGGGCACCTCTCAGGGCAGCCATGCTTCATATCACGGGTCACCCCTCCACTCTCAGATGACTGGGCAGAGGGGTGCCTGGCTCAAGGGTAGCCAATTGATTGGAAGGCCAGTGACAAGGTCCCAAGGTGGCCCAAGACAAAGAAAAAACCAAAAAGAGGAGTTGGGTAAAAGAGGAGTTCTTAGCTCATTCATTTCTTAGCATTTGTATTTGTTTCCTGGGGATGCCCCCGTCAAAGCCCCACAAACCAAGTGACAGAAACAACAGAAGTGTGTTGGCTCTCAGTTCTGGAGGCAGAAGTCAGAAATCAAGGGTCAGCAGGGCTGGCTCGCTCTGAGGACGAATCTGTTCCCAGCTGCTCTGTTGGCCTCAGGTGTTCCTTGGCCGGCAGAGGCTCCTTTCCCTGTTTTTTTCTTCGCAGCGTCTACCCTCTGCACATGTCTGGATCCAAATTTCCCCTTTTCCTGAGGACAGCAGTCATATTGGATTAGGGCTTCCCTAAGGACCTTATCACATTCACAGGTCACATTCACAGGTGCAGCTTTTTTGGGGACACAATCCAACCCATAATAACATGGAACTGGGACAGGAGGAGAAGATGGGGCAGGTGTTGGGGCAGCTGTGGTGAAGAGAAGCTGGGGGGCCCATGGTGGACGGGTGGAAGCTGAGGCGATGGGGGATGAGAATGGGCAAGGGAGTGGAGTCCTGAGGGACAGCTTGTGCTGCCCATGAGAGACAGAGCACACAAGACCCAACAATGCCCAGGCCCCCCTCCCTCAAGCCTGGATGGTACGGCTCAGCCTGTTTCCCACGAGCCCCCTGTCCTCCCATGAGCCTGTCCAGGCCCATCCATCTGGCCACGCCCACTCGCTGTCCTAAGGGACCTTAATGAGCTCCCACTCCTTGCAGCGAAACTCTCCTGGTTTCCCTGCTTTCTTTCTGAATCCTCCCAGGTCTCCTTGATGACGCATTATTCTTGGCCCACCTGTTTCTCTGGGCTCTGCCCTCTTCTCACGTTCTCCCTGGCTGGTTCTCATCTTCTCCCGTGTGGGGCCTGCTGCCTGTGATAAGCTGAGGACACTCAGATGGTGTCTATCCAGCCCAGGCCCCTTCCTGAGCCCCTGCTCCCTTCTGGGTACCTCCCCCTGGAGTCCTCAGGCCCCATATGCCCAACCTTGCATGCGTGTCCGGCTTCGGCACCACCACCCTCCCCTGGCCTGGTTTGCAGCTCCTCTTCTGCCTGTCAGTCACCCAGGCCAGACCCTTGGGGTCAGCATAGACTTCCCAGCCCACTCTCCAGCTCAGGGCCAGCCTGAGCCTGACAAAGCTCTTTCTCTTTTTTTAAACTTTTTTTTTTTCTCCATCACCCACGCTGGAGTGTAGTGATATAATCATAGCTCATTGCAGCCTCCAGCTCCCAGGCTCAAGCAATCCTCCCTCCTCAGCCTCTCAAGTAGCTGGGAGTACAGGGGTGCATCACCATGCCCAGCTAATTAAAAAAAAATTTTTTTGTAGAGATGAGGTCTTGCTATGTTGCCCAGGCTGGCCTTGAACCCCTGGCCTCAAGCAATCCTCCCACTTCAGCCTCCCAAAGTGCTGGGATTATACGTGTGAGCCACCATGTCTGGCCTCTCCTCCCCACCCCCACAGGCCCACTATCTTTTTGTTGTTACAGTTGCTTTTCAAATTGTGGTAAAATACACAAAACATAAAATTTACCATTTTAACAATTTTTAGTTGCACAGTTCTGCGGCATTAAGTACATTCCTGTTGTTGTGCAACCATCACTACTATCCATCTCCAGAACTTTTTCATTTTCTCAGGCTAAAAACTCTGTCCCTATTAAACTCTAACTCCCCTTTCTCTCCTCCCCCAGCCCCTGGCAACCGCATTCTCCTTTCTGTCTATGTGAATTGGACTACTCCGGGGGCCACCGATGACTGGAGTCATGCTGTGTTGTCTCTTTGTGACTGGAATCCTGTCTCTTTAACATCCTTGGATCTGTCCCTCCTCTCCCTTCTCACAGCACTGCCTCTTATGATCTCAGTGAGTGCAGTGGTCTCCAAACTAGTCCCCTGCCTCAGTTCTCCCTCCTTCCTATCCTCACTCAACTCAGCCTCCAAATGACCTTGGTGAAAATCAGTCCTCATGCTACTCCCAAGCTGAAAACTCCAACTGCTTCCCAAGCTCCAACTCCTAAGCTCCGACTGCTTCCCAAGCTCCAACTGCTTCCCATGGATGGATAGAGAGCATGTCTTTAAAGCGCACCTCACCACACAGGCTCCCAGCACCCCTGGTTGGGATAATGTCCCCCTCTGCTCCCACACCTCTGTAGGAAGCTCTAAGGAAGCAGCGCTGCCCCTGCCTAGCGGAGGAGACTGGGACTCCCCACATCTCTCTGTGTTCCCAGATTGAGCCGGGCAAGATCACATCTGACATCTGCACATCTCAGCGCCCAGCCCCTGCCTGGCTCAGAGTGAAGGTGAAGTTACTGCAGATTGAACTGAATTGTCAGTCAGGGATACAGACCCCTGGGCGAGGGTGGAAAACTGAATCCTATCTCAGGCCAGTGACCGGCAGGGGAAGAAAGTCAACCAGCAATCGATTGGGTGGGCAGGGGTAGGGTAAGGTGTGGAAGGAGTAGACAAAAAGTAATGGAAGTTTGAGGGGGCTTAGCTTCCTTAGTTTTTAAGGCTGAGATCAGGGTCATAAAAGGTGGTGCAATAATTATGCCAATAACCACTCCTCCAATGTGCAGAGACCTTTGCAGCGCATAAAAATATAACTACTTTTATGCTTGCAGTTTCATGTCCCCGGGGGCGTGTTGTCACCTGTGATGGGTTCCAGATAGAAGAGAGCCGAGGAGAAACAGGGAGAGGGAGAGAGCTGAACTGAGAGGGCTGAGCTCTCTCAGTCACCAATGTCTTGATTCCAAACCATCCTGCTTCCCCTAAGGATCCCCTGTGTAAAATAGCTGAGGCTTCTCACTCTGCCTTGCTGAAAGATGCACCCAGGCAGGACTGGCTATGTAATTTGCTGGGTTCAGTGCAAAGTAAAACAGTGGGACCCTTTGCTCAAAAGGCAAGACAAAAGTGCCATTAAAGGTACCAAAATAGGCTGAGCTTGGTGGCTCATGCCTGTAATCCCAGCATTTTGGGAGGCTGAGGTGGATGGATTGCTTGAGCTCAGGAGTTCGAGAACAGCCTGGGCAACATGGCAAAACCCTGTCTCTACAAAAGATAGAAAAATTAGCTAGGCATGGTGGTGTGTGCCTGTAGTCCCAGCTACTTGGGAGGCTGAGGTGGGAGGATTGCTTGAGCCTGGGAGGCAGGAGTTGCAGTGAGCCAAGATCATGCCATTGCACTCCAGCCTGGATAACAGATTGAGACCCTGTCTCAAAACAAAAACAAAACAAAGTATCAAAATATAAAGCTCTTCGTTTCTCCCATGGTCTCTCTCTTGATCTGGCATGGTGTTTTTTTTTTTTTTTTTTTCATTTTTGTTTTAGTTTACAAACTTTTGGTAGAGACAGGGTCTCACTATGTTGACCAGGCTGGTTTCAAACTCCTGGACTCAGTCAATCCTCTTGCCTCAGCCTCCCAAAGTGCTGGGATTACAGGTGTGAACCACCATGCCCAGACTGTCATGGTGTTTTTTATTTATTATTAATACCGTGATCCACATAGGTGTCCGTGTACTGCACAAGAAGCCCACTGGCTGCCAATTTCTTTCTCTTATCACACCCAGGACCGACACATCCTGCCCTAGGGGAGGGCCAGGAAGTCATGCCAGGCATTTCCCCTTCCCACGGGTCACTGGCCCAACACAATCTTCTTGTCTGCCCCTGATCCAGGTAGTGAGTGGCCTGGTCCTGGCCGCTGCCGCAACACAATCCTTTCGTCCATTTCTAATTCAGATTACCTAATGTCCTGGCACAGCGACTGCAATATCATGGGCAATTCCCAACGGTATTACAACCCCTGTGCCAGGACATTAGGTACCTGTATGAGCAGTGGATGAAAGGCTTGCCCTGCAGAGTTTCCAGCTGAATACACCAGGCGGCCTCACTGGCAGCCCAGCAGGAGTGGGAAGTGGGAGGCTGAATGGAACCAGAGGGTGCCAGGGGCGAGGGAGCTCTAGTCCAAGAACCCATCCCCAGGAAGCAGTGAGGCAACAAGAGGTGGGACCTCATGCAAGCTGAGGTTCTGAGCCCTGGCACATACTCCATTGAAACTTCACTTAAAAATATAAATTCAAAGATAAAATTATTAAGAATTTTGGCCAGGTGCGGTGGTTCACGCCTGTAATCCCAACACTTTAGGAGGCCAAGGCGGACGGATCACTTGAGGTCAAGAGTTCAAGACTAGCCTGGCCAACATGGTGAAACCCTGTCTCTACTAAAAATACAAAAAAAGAAAAAGAAAAAGAAAAAAAAAGAAAACACAACCCCCCCCCCCAAAAAAAAACATTAGCCAGGTGTGGTGGCGGGCACCTGTAATCCAAGCTACTCGGGAGGCTGAGGCAGGAGAATCACTTGAACCTGGGAGACAGAGGTTGCTGTGAGCCAAGATCGTGCTGCTGTGCTCCAGCCTGGACAACAGAGTGAGACTCTGTCTCAAAAAAAAAAAAAAATTTAAGACAGTGACTGCAGAACATTCCACCAAGCACAGTGTCCCTCTGAAAGCAGGACTCTGTGCACCTGCACAGGTGTACAACCTGTTTCCAGCCTTAGCCCCAGGGCACATGTCCTGAAGGCCCCAGGGCCAGACTCAGCCTTGGCTTACATGTGAAGGTCCTTTTCCTCCCTAGTGTCTTCCAATCCATTGAAATTTCTAGTCCCGGGGTCTAGAGGACACTAGGGCCACTGTGCAATGGCAGAAGGAGCATTGCCATAGAAGTCAGGGGGCCTGGTTACAAGTCCTGACTTTAGTTGAGGACCTGCCATATGACCTTGAGCAAATTGCTTTACTTCTCTGGATCTCAGTTTCTACAACCTAATTCACTGGGTGAGTATTTACTGGGTACCCACTATGGGGAGGGCATGCTGGGTCTTTTTGGGAGAGACAGAAATTAATAAGAAGTCCTAGCTCTCAGGCGCTTATAATTAACATGGGGAGATAAGACTCACACAGAGATCCTGGGATAATGTCACACCCGTCCTCTCTTCATCCACCACCCCTGGAGCAGAACAGATGCCCTGGGCCCTTAGTTTCCTTTACAGGTGAGGCCTCATCTTGGGTCAGCCTGGTTAAAGATGAGAGCTTGAACTAGGGGTCATGCAAACCTGGGCTGAAATCCCTGCCCCTGGCTCTAGCTGACTGGGCAGCCTCAGGCATACCACTTTGTGCCTCTGAGATTCGGGGTTTCTTCTGCAAAGTGAGAGCAGGACACGGACTGAATGTTCTCCCAAGGGGTACTGTAAAGGGGACATGAGAGAAGGGATGATACAGCTCGATAACCGGTTTCCTTCACCTTCCTTCAGGCCCAGCCTGCAGCCTGCAAGCACCGGATGAGTGGACGTGGCTGAGCAGCCATGAGAAAGATGTGGGGCTCTCCGGTGACTGTAGACCCAGCATAAATCAACAGTTCGAGGTGCTCATCCCCAAAGCCATGGTGAGACCTTAGCTGCTGTAATAAAAGTGTAGTGCCAAAGTAAGGGCAATGACAGTCTTGCTTGGCTTTATGCTGGAGCTCAACTCTGGGCCACACTCTTTTGTGGGGGGTGGGTGGTAATTATCTTTTTTAAACAAGACACTGGCTATATACAGTCAAGTGTGCAAGGCTTAAGTATACAACTCATGTAATTTTCCCACATTTATATACCTATGTAGACATTCAAATGAAGATACTAAACATTTCCAGCCCCCAAGAAAACTTCCTTAAATTCCCTCCTAGTCAATCTCCCTCAAAAGTAACTATTTATAATATATATAAAATAATATATTTATAGTACTATTCTGACCTTTAAGACTGTAGATTAGTTTTGGTTTTTTGAACATTGTATGGAAACATATAGTGGATGTGTTTTTTGGGGGTTTTTTTTTTTTGCATCTGGTTTCTTTCCTTCAACATTGTATCTGTGAGATTCACCTGTGCTACTGTGTGTAGTAACAGTTTGTTCTTTCTCATTGATGTGTAGTATTCCATTATCTGAAATATACCATAATTTATTTATTTACTCTACTTTTAATGGTCATTTAGGTTATTTCCAGTATTTGGTAATTATAAACAGTGCTATGAATATGTCTTTTGGTAGAAATAAGCACTTCCTTCTTTTGAGTGTGTACCCAGGAGTGGAATTGCTAGGTCATAGAGTGGGCATATGTTTAGTTTCAGTAGATATTGTCAGTTTTCCAAAGTAATTTTACAATTTTACATTTCTACCAACAATGTATGATAGTTCCAGCTGCTCCACAACCTTGTCAACACTTGGTACTGTCAGCACCTTCCTGTTAGCCATTCTGGTGGGCAGGTAGTGGGAACTCATTGTGCATTTCCCTGACGACTAATGATGCTGAGCACATTTCATATGCCTTCTGGACATGGGGATGACCTCTGCTGTGAATTAGGCCTTCTCTTTTGAGTGGTGCTGAGTCCAGAGAAGGTGAACAAGGTGTCATATGAAGAACAGTTGAAGGACCAGGAGGAACATGGTCACACTCTCCAAACCTCTACTGGGCTCACCTGGGGAAGAGGGAACAGAAGAGGTCTGTGGCTCCCCAGAGGGCAGAAGACATAGATTTATTGAAATTACCAGGAAGTAGATTTCTGATCAGCACAAGGAACTTTCTAACAATAAAAACTGCCCGAGGGCCAGCTGGGCACAGTGACTCACACCGGTAATCCCAGCACTTTGGGAGGCAGAGGCAGGCGGATCGCTTGAGGCCAGGAGTTTGAAACCAGCCTGGGCAACACGGTGAGACCTTGTCTCTACAAACAATTTAAAAATTAGCTAGGTGTGATGGCGCACTCCTGTAGTCCCAGCTACTCAGGAGGCTGAAGCGGGAGGATTGCTTTAGCCCAGGAGGAAGAAGCTGCAGTGAGTCCTGTTTGCACCACTGTACTCCAGCCTGGGTGACAGAATGAGACTCAAAAAACAAACAAACAAACAAGCAAACAAACAAAAACTGCCCAGGGGTACACTGGGCTAAGCCGGGAAGTAGCGAGCACCTGTCTCTATAGGCTGTGAGCAGCGATGGCAGAGCCCTAGATGAGGTCTTCCAGAGAGGGTTGATGTCTTGATTGATGGTGGTTGTTGGGGAGTTGACAATACAGGATTTAAAGCCCTTTAAGGCCTAGTTCTATTATGACAGATGTGTGTGGAGCCCCTGAATGGAGGAGGATGGGGACTTAGAGACCAGCTATTGTTAACAGACTTGTTTTCTGGCTCATTTGCAGTTATTTTCACTGGCTGATTTCATTCTCTTAGTCATATGGGAAAGTACCTTCTAAAAAAACAAACACACTAAACTTAGTGTTTGACTCCATCACTTTCTGCAGTTGCTATGAGCTTCATCCCAGAACACAATGAGCCATGCTCAATGCTCTAAACGTCAAAGTTGTCAAGTGGTTTAAATTGGAAAAGCCTGTGCGTGTGTGTGTGTGTGTGTGCCTGTGTGTGTGTGTGTGTGTGTGCGCGCGCGCACGGGTGCATGTTTTCATTTTGCATCTCTTGGGGTCATCATGGTGTCTGAGTCACCACAGCAATCATCTGTAAGCAACAGGGTTCCAGGAAAAGAGTCTGAAGACATCTCCCTGTCTCAGCTGGCCTGCCCACCTGCCCTCAAACCATGCTGCACTCCACTCCTCCTACGTCTCTGCAACTTTCCTGGTTCAGGCCACACTTAGCTCTCCCCACGCTCTGCCCCTTCCATTTCATTTTCCTCCACACCAGCAGAAGAGAGTTCTAGGAAGCCAACGATTGTAGTACAAACAAGAGAGGCCATCAGAGTTCTTTGGGAGTTATTGCATTATCTTCAGGCACCCCTACTCCCACAAGACTAAAAGCTACCTGAGGACAAACATCTCTGTCTCCCATGGTCCTTCACAAAGCCCTGCACCTGTCCAGTGCTGAAGACATATTCGTTGAATGAATGAATGAATGAATGAATAAATGCCTAGCATTATTATTAGCTTTGATAGCCATAAGTCAAAAGCACTGGTAGAATAAAAGCTAACCTGTAGACCGGGTGTGGTGGCTCACGCCTGTAATCCCAGCACTTTGGGAGGCTGACGTGGGCAGATCCCCTGAGGTCAGGAGTTCGAGACCAGCCTGGCCAACATGGTGAAACCCCGTCTCTACTAAAAATACAAAAATTAGCCAGGCGTGGTGGTGGGCACCTGTAATTCCAGCTACTCGGGAGGATGAGGCAAAAGAATCGCTTGAACCTGGGCAGTGGAGGTTGCAGTGAGCCGAGATTGTGTCACTGCACTCTTGCCTGGGCAACAGAGTGAAACTCAGTGTCAAAACAAAAAAAAAGCTAACTTGTAGGAAAGCTTGTGGAATTCATTCCTATCCTCATTCTCCATTTTACAAACATGAACTTCATCACGCAGCCTCACAGCAGGTGTTACTGTAAGATAGAGCTTTATGAAACATGTTTTTGTATTTTCCAAAAAACCAATATGAAAATTAATATGAGCAATACCGAAAAGCAAACGGCAAGCTGGGGGAAAATATATTTGCTTCATATTAAACAAAAGGCTGATTTGTTTAATAGACAAAGAGTTCCTCCAATAAAAAAACAGAACAGGCCAGAAAATGTGGAAAGAGGAAAGGAATAGACAGTTCACACAAAAGGAAATACTAATGGCTAATACACATATAAATAATAACAAAACTCACTTATAATTATAAAAAAGCAAATTGTGGAATGAGATATCAGTTCTATCAGATTGACAGAGATTTAAAAGTCTGAGAATTCCCAGTGTTGACAAGATGTGGGGAGACCAGTGTCCTCACACAGAAGAGAAGTTACATTGGTATACCCTTTTTCAGTTCAAGATCAGCCTGGGCAACATGGTGAAACCCCGTCTCGCCTAAAAATACAAAAAATTAGCTGGGCATGGTGGCATGCACCTGTGGTCCCAGCTTCTGGGGTTCGGGGGAGGACCACTTGAGCCCAGAAGGTGGAGGTTGCAGTGAGCCACTGCACTCCAGCCTGGGTGAAAGAGTGAGACCTTGTCTAAAACAAAACACAACAAAACAAAATAAAAAAAACCTCTATTAGTGAAAAAAAACCCAAAACCCCCAAAACGGCATAAAAATTCAATAAGACATTGAGTAAATAAATTAGAGACATACAACAGACTACTATTAACACCATCCTTGAGGCTACTGTTGGCCACTTGTCACTGTACCTTATAATAGAAGCTTTGTTTTGTTCTTACTGCATACCAGGCACAATGCTAAGCTCTTTACATGGATTATTTCTTGCAGTCTTAATAATTGTGAAGCAGATACTTTTATTATCCCCATTTTACAGATGAAGAAGTGCAGACTATGTTAGTTTTATAGGGCTGCCATAATAAATGACCACAAACTGGATGGCTTAAAACAAGAGAGATTTACTCTGTCTCAGTTCAGAGGACCAGAAGTCCAAAATCGAGGTGTCAGCAGGGTTGATTCCTTCTGGAGGCTTTGAAGGGGAATCTGTTCCATGCCTCATTCCTACCTTCTGGTGTCTGCTGGCCATCCCTGACAGTCCTTGGTTTGCAGCCACATCACTCCAATCTCTGACTCCATCATCATCTGTTCTTACTAGTTATGCTGCCTATATAGGTTTATTTTAAGCCATCTCAAGCCTTTTTAAGGGCATGTGTCCACTCTTCTTCTTAAGACACCAGTCATAGGGTAGTTAGGACGTACCCTAATCCAGTGTGACCTCATTTTAACTTCATTAATTACATTTGTAAAGACCATATTTCCAGAGAAAGGTCACATTCTGGGGTGCTAGGTGGGCATGACTTTTGGGGGGGACCCTGTTTAACCCAGTAAGTACACTGACCAAGGTCACAAAGCTAATAAGTGGTAGAGCCAGGATCTACATCCAGGCAGGCAATCAGTACTCATTACCAGTACTCCATGCTGCCACCTTCCCATAATATAACAGCTCACGCTTACATAATATCCCAGGCACGTCTTAAGCATTTTACATATAAGAACTAATTTCATCCCCACAACAACCCCAGTTTATAGATGGCGACACTAGGCACAGAAATGTTAAAAGTTGGCTGGGTGCGGTGGCTCGCGCCTCTAATTCCAGCACTGTGGGAGGCCGAGGTGGGTGGATCACCTGAGGTCAGGAGTTCAGCCTGACCAACATGGCAAAACCCCATCTCTACTAAAAAATACAAAAATTTGCCAGGTGTGGTGGTGTGCACCTGTAGTCCCAGCTACTCGGGAGGCTGAGACAGGAGAAATGCTTGAACCTGGGAGGCGGAGGTTGCAGTGAGCTGAGATCGCCCCACTGCCCTCCAGCCTGGGTGACAGAGCGAGACTCTGTCTCAAAAAAAAAAAAAAAGAAAAGAAAAAAAGAAATGTTAAAAGTTACCTGAGATTACAGAGCCAGTAACTAGTAGACCTTGGATTTGAATCCAGCAAGGTGGTCTCCAGAGTCTGTGTGTGTGTGTGTGTGTGTGTGTGTGAATTAGGAAGATAGATTGTGTTTCATTATGTGTCAATTGCTATTTAAGGCCCCCCAAAGGACTAATGAAGGATTTGAGTCTGCCCTTCATTGCTCCTAGGTTCCCTGGCCTTGTGCGGACTGATCCAGAGTCCGCCCTAACCACTATGCCCTCTGTCTAGTGGCCTGTCTTGACAATATACTGAGGATTGGGGCTAAGAAAATAGTTCCCTCTCCTGAAAGACTGATTGATGTTCTTCCTTCTACTATCAGACACCAAGAGTCCTCCCATTCATCTTGTCCCCCCCTTTCCCCTTGGCTGCCATGAGTCATCTCAGAGCCAATTTGAGTGTCCAAATACAGTTGTCATCTTCAGCCAGGGCGCTGGCATAATTTTCTCTCTTTATTCTCTGTATCGGGTGCTCTTAACCTGGACTTTTGAATAGGCTTCAGGGGAATCACACACCCACTGAAATGATATGCAAATTGTTGTGTATATGAATATATTCATTTTTGTGGAGCAAGAATTCATAAGCTCTAATCAGATTCTCCAGGAGTTTCGTGATCTTAATCTTCAGGGTTTCTGCCTGTCTTTCTAGAATTTCTGTTCTTACTAGTTGCATTGGTCATGTAGTTTATTTTTTAAGCCATCTCAAGCCTTTTTAATGCTGTAAGTGGAATACAATGTAAAACCATAATAAGCAAATGCATGCAATGTTGCTATCCATTCTGAATTTTTAAATCTCTCTTGGTTTGCATGGAGGAAGTCTGTCCTCACGTCTCCCTCTCTCTTCCCTTCACTTTGCACACTTCTGAGTGTTTTGATGTCTCAGGGTCTCAGGTGTCTCAGGTTCCCATCCCAGCACTGGCCAGGCACCCATCTTGTGCTCATAGATCCAAACTTGCAAGAAGTTTGCTGACCAGAAAGAGCCCTTGATTTTGATCCAAGGCACAAATGAATTCATTTGTAGATTTAAAAATCCACTATCTTAATGCAATGGCCAGGAGGAAGCTTTGTGGTAACTAGCACTCACCTTGGTGTTCAAAATGTGGTGGTTTGTAGATACTAATCAACACCACCTGACTAGATGTTTATTAGAGCTTATTAGGAATTATTAAGTTTATTTTCTAATCAACTTATTAGAGCTTATTAGAAGCAAGGAGCTTTTTAGAAACTCAGACTCTCAAGCCCCATCTCATACCTACTGAACCAGAATCTGCATTTCTGAAAAGATCCAAAGTAATTTCAATGCACATTAAAGTTAGAGAAGCACGGATATAAAACAAGAAGACTCATTTCTCAAGTTTGTCAAACCCTGGAGAGCACTTCAGTTTTCTGGAATTGGATGACCTGGGACAATTCCTACTAGGGTTCACTGTCCCATTACAAAAGGTAGGTAACAATACTTGCTGTTCCTCCCTCATGGGGTTACTGTGAATTTCAAATGAGCTCTTGGATTCACACTAGCTACATATCATGATGGGGCTGATAGGAGCTAGAGAGCTGGCGGTGGGGAGCAGAATAGGTGTGGTCTCTGCCCTCATAGAGCTGATGATTTGGTCGGGTAGGAGAACATGCTGTAAATGCTGGTTGGTGTTGTGTGACTGTCCTGGTTATCACAGAGCCTTCATTCATTTATTTCTTGCATTCATTCATTCATTCGGTGGTCAGCCATTTATTAAAACCTGAAGTGCCTGTACTATGTCACACACTAAGCTCTGAGCTGCACATGGGGAAGCAGAAATAAATGAGTCAGAAACCTCGTCCTCAGGGAGCTTTCAGTCTAGCCAGAGACAGAGATACATCATTGGGTGGTTCCATTTAGAACACACCCTGGCTGGTGCTCTGAGTTGGCACAGGGGGCTGTGGGGCTACAGGTAAATCAATGAAGAACTTTGCTTTTAAGGGTGATTACAAGTTCACAGACTGAGAAGAGGGAGAACAGCACTGAAGGCCGAAAGAACAGCAGGGGAAAGGCAGGGAGGCATGAAGGCACAGCATGCCTCTCTTTACCTTTTGCCATGGCCAGAAGGTAAAGAGAATTTGGAGGAGTGCCTAGAGATGATTTTGGAGAAGTAGCTTGAGGCCCGGTCTTAGAGGCTAAGGAATCTGGTCTTTATCCCTTAGGAAATGGAGAGTCCCTGAAGGGAGACAATTGACGCAGGTGAAGATCTTTTAACAGCAGCGTGGAAGAAGGAATGACTTGAGGCAGAAATACCTTTAAGAGGCTCTGAGAGCAGCTTCGGGGAGAGAGGAAGTCCTTACTGGGGTAGTGGATGTGGCGATAGAAATGGATGTAAGAGAAATTAAGGAAGGTAGCATTGACAGGACTTGGTGGGCAAATGAATGGGGTGGTGAAGAGAAAGGAATCAGGAGGCAGAGATGTCTATAGATGAGGAGCACAGTCCAGCTTGATGCAAGAATTAGGGAGTTGTGAGGTGACTGGAGTCGTGGGAGTGAATGAGACTGTGAGAGTGTGCGGTGGAAAGAGAATAGGGGTAGGAGTGGCACCAAGGCACCAACAGCAAAGCGATGGGCAGCAGCGATGAGTCTACGAAGGAGGCTGAAGGATGCCCAGAGGCAGTTCTGCTTTCCTTCATTCCTTTGGGCATGGAGAGCAACAACGCAGTGGTCACAACTCATCATCCTCCAGAATCATCGCTAGAAACGGCCCTGGGGTCACCACCCTTGAAGCCCCAGAGTGAGTGGGGCCTGAGGCTGGGGCCCCTGAAAACATGAACTGAGACAGGGATGGACATGCGTGGATGGACGCAAGCCCTTGTCTCCCTCTCCCTCCCTCTTTCCTCCTCACAGATGGTAATGTCCAACCCTTTCACAAATCATTTTTTTCTCTGAAAGAAAACCAAAAGGACATAAGAGAAGGAGAAACAAAAGGCATGCTTGAGTTTGTTTAGTTTTTCAGATCAGACAAAGACCCAGCAACACCTAACACGAAAGAAAACCTCCCAGACCGTGTCCTAAGTTGACTCCAATGAGCTCATTCTCTCATTAAGAGCAAAGAGAATTAGGTTCTATCATGATTAGCCAAAGGAAGATTTTACAAAACAAAACAAAAGAGAGGAAATGGCCCGGAATTGTGCTATCTGGTTCATGCTTTTCCATAGAAACAGGCCTGTGGTTTTAAACTGATAATGGCTCCTAGCAGCCCAATAATTGATGTATCTGGTGTTCTGGCTTTAAGGGAAAAGTGAACTGGCCTCTTTAGAAATGTTGGCAGCCTGGCTGGTCCATTAGTAAGACTGAAAAGTCAAAACATTGACTGGAAAAGGCCATTACGACCGGGCTCAGCAGGAGTCATCGATAGATGATGTCATTTCAGAAATAAATAAGCCAAGGTTATGAGGCCCCGGAGCAGGGTCAAAACACTCTTCACAGCCCATCACCATCCTCCATCGCAGATACTGGTCTGCCAGATACATAGGGGTCTGAGCCAGGATCTGCTTCATTTTACCTTTTTTTGCTCATTCCAGGGGATGAAGGCCACCTGCAGAGTCTGTGACATTCTGCAAGTCACTAAGGAAGGTCCCCAATCCTCATTATGGGCACACCTTTAAGATTCTCCTTTAACTCTCTCCCCTCTCCTGGGTTCTTCTCACTTCTTGCCATAGTCTTTATCCTAGAATGCCTGCCTCCCTTCTGTTCCTTGTCCTCAGTTCCTGCTACCTTCCCTCTCCCTTCCTTTCTCATCCAAGCTTTTAGAAAGAGTTGCTGGCTCTGTTGAGAGCCTTCTTCAGCCTACAGCCTGAAGAAGTGGAGAACTTCTTCAGCTCCTGTTAGCTCCTGCCTTTCCCCCTCACCACAACGAATACTATCATTGCAATATCAGGCTCTGGGCTGAGGGCTTGCCCTGAATCATCTCACTTAATTCTCACAAGCAGCCCCTATGAAATGGGGCTATTGTTGTCTCCATTGTATGAGGAGAAAACGAGGCTCAGACAGGCTGGGTCACTGGCAGATCTCATTTTTTGAGCCTGCTGCAATACCCTGGTCTAAGTCACTCATGATCCCTGCCAATCCTGATGGTCTTTTCCCAGTCCTCATCCCCCTACTCCTGTCTCTCCACAGCAAGTGACACTGCCCACCTCTGTCCTCCCTTGGCACCTGGGAAAGCCACTGTCTCTCACTCCTTCCCCAGCTATTCCTTACAGGATGGGTCATGCTAGAAAGGCTTCCAAGGGAGACTCTAAGCCCTCTCCACTCCAGGTCCACTAGAGACCACCTTGTCTGCCCCCTCATTGCTCAAGGTTCCTCTGAGTGGGTGGCAGAGTTGGGGCTGGAGCCAGATATCCTAACCTCCAGGCCAGTCCACCTCCCATTGCTCAGAGCTGCCACACCTACTTTGTGTTTTCTGTTTATGCTGAGCTGCAAGAAAACGCCCTACCCTGAAGGAGGGAGAAGGTGTGAGACCCTGATAAGGTGGGGCGGAGGCTATTTTTAGAGGACACTGGCTTTCATCTTAGGCTGGGAGAAACTCAAGGGTCAATGACTCTCTAAAACACGGGTTTGTAAGACTAGCTCATTAAAGATAATACACCAAAGTGACAGTATTCTTGTTTTCACTCTGCCTGTTGGTTGTGTGGCTCTAACTGATGGAAACTTTATTATCTGACTCCATTTCCCGTTAATTCTTTTTTCTGTAAGTCTTTGAGATGGCTTTAGAAAAAAACACATAACAGAAAGTAAAGTAGAAGCAAAAAGGAAACTTCAGGATGAGGGCGCTATTGTCCAGACAAGGTAAAGTCCAGAACAGCAGCAGATTCAAGAAGAGGGGGCATTGATCGGGTGCTCCCAGAGCTCCCGGACCTGCCTGAGCAGTGGGAAGGGTGCGGAAAGAGATGGGAAAGGCTGGGAGACTGCAGACCTTCTGGCGTGACCGGCCCTGTGTGACCTTGAGCAGGGGGCTCTGCGGCCCTGCACAGAGGACAAAATGGCAGTCACCTCTGGAAGAAAGATGGGGTGGGGGCCCTAGGGGTTCTCACGCTGAGGGCCCAGCACCTGGGTTCAGGGTCTGGTTCTGCGATTCAGACACGGAGGAGCTTGGGCCAGGTCGTCTCCGAGAGTCTGAGGGCATAGGGCGAGGGCTGGAGACAGGGTCTGTAATAGTAGCGGTGGGTGAAGGGTGTAGGAGGGGGCGGCGCTGCGCGGGTTGGAGGACGCATCATAGGCCCGATATAGACCGGGAAACTGTGGCCAGGGCTGTACTGGAACCACTGCCCCTGCCCAGCTCATCGCATCTGAAGCTGCGTGGCTCACAGGCTGCTTTGCCGGCTACGGAGCAGAGAGATGCCCATAGGCACCCCAAAAGTGCACTTCCTAGGGTTGTACGGCTTAGGATATCCGACGGCCTTAGTGAGTCCCAGGATACGATCGAGTCTGGGGCAGTCAGTCTCCGATTTCTGCAGCGTCTCCGCATGTGCGCGGCTGGGACCCCAGCGTCCCAGGCCCGGAGAGGGTGAACAGGTGGGGGGAGGCGCAGGCGGCCAAGAGCGCGCCCTGCAGCTCTCAGGGCTTGGGCTCCCAGCTCCATCGCGGCTACCAAACCTCGCCCCTACAAATGGGAGACTGAGATCCAGAAACAAGAGGGGGATTGCCAAGGCCATGCCGAGAGCCGGCGACAACCTGGGGCTCCCGCCTCCAAGCTCTTTCCAGCTCCACTTGGCCGCGTAGCGCGTGTCATGGTGCTTTAAACCTTGTCTCTCGCAGTTTGGGAAACTTCTCCTGCCCCAAACACTCTCAGCGCGAACCTGGGCTCCACGTCCAGTCGAGCCTTTACTCCCCCACTCCCACCCCCAGACTCTTGCAGGCGGAGAAGAGGCCGCGCCCCCGAGCCCAGCTCCGGCTGGCACCTGTACCCAGCTGAGCACCCCGCGGGCTCAGAGCCCCGCCGCGCTGGAGTCCTGCGGGCGGCGGGGGCGCCCCTCCGCCAGGACCCCAGCCCGGGGCGCCGTCTCCTCCAGAACCCCGGGTCCTTCTCGCGTTCACAGACGCGGTGCGGAGGTCCAGAGCGGAGGGCGCCCTGGCCAGGGCTGCGCGCGCGGGGAGGCGGGGACGGGAGCGCCGGGCTCGGGACCCCGAGACCCGGGCTCCCTAGCCCCAGAGGCAACCCGAGGCGGCAGCTATTTATAGAGGGAGCCACGCTCAGTCCCTCTTGGCGGCGGCGGCGACAGCTGAATATTTTGCCCAGATATGGCTGAGGCCCCGGAGCGGGGGCAGGGAGCCCCGCGAGCGCGAGGGGGACCCCAGGCGGGGTGGGGGCTTACCCGGACGCAGAGCTGTGGGGCCGGCGCGGACGCAGGCTGCGGAACAGGCGCGGGCGGCGGGCAGATGGACGCGGGCGGAGGCCGCGGTGCTCCGGCGGGCAGCGGGCGGGCGAGCGCAGCGCGGGGCTGGACGAGCTCCCGGGCGGCCGCGGGCGGGCGGGCGCTGTGGGCTCCGGGGGTGGGAGCCAGGGGCGGGCCCGGCTCGCGCTGTCACCGCGCCCCGCCCCGCCCGCCGCCGGCTCCCTCCTTCCCTCCCCCTCCACTCGGGGGCGCCCGGGCGCAGCGCACCTCCCCGTCGGGACGCGGCCCCGGGCCGGGAGCGCAGGGGAGTCGGGCTGCAGCCGAGCGAGCGCGGGCCCCTGCCTGGGTCTCCTCCGCTTCCCCGCTGGTACCAGGAAGAGTTTGAGCGACGGTAGAGTTATGTGGGAAAAGGTGGGCAGATTTGCATTCCTGTGGGGTCTAGAATTTAAGATTTTGAGAATCTGAAGTCCCCAGAAGTGATGGACCAAAGCCAGCTAAGCGGCTGCTGCACCTTCACCTCTGATTGAAGCGCCGCTCCGTCCGTTTCCCAGCAGCGCGGCCAGGTGGGCTCTAAGCCGCAAGCTTTAACCGCGATCGTTTTGTCTACACGTAGTTCCAACACGCAATCGAATACATTCTCTCTACACTGAGAGCGAGTGGAGTGTCTAAAATACTGATTTTAAATGACCACAACAAAAAGACCCAAGTTCTTAAAAGGCTTTTTTTTTTTTTTTTTTTTTTTCAGAACAAACCACTTTAGGTGGTTTATTCCAAACACAATTTTAAGTGTTTTAATAAACAAATGTCTCATGCAAAGGAATTTATATAGAAATAGGAAAACGTCTTATTTTGGATTATTATGGGAAAGCTTTTGGTAGGGTAGACCTTAATAAAATCAGCTCTTAATCCTGATGTATAGATTATTAATGAGAAACACTCATTAACCAAATTTTGTTTCTCAAGAAAATGAATTCCTCTAAAGTCCTCACAATGAGAACGCTCTTTTCAAGGGGTATATGCCATACATTTAAAAATAAGCAGTGATCTAATATTTCAGATTATTTTAAAACATTTTTTGTTGTGAATCGAACATATAAGAACATACAACATAAGTTATGTTGTATGTGTAAACAAAATAAATGTGCAGCTTCATGACTTTTTACAACGTGAACACCTGTGCAACCAGTCACTCAGAGAACATTGCCTACAGCCCAGAAGCCAACCTGTCCCTCCTGGGTCCCAACTCCCTTCTAAAGATGATCACTTTCTTGACCCTTACGGTGATCATGTCCTTGTTTTTTTTCTTCCCTCTGTAGTATGTCTTCATTTGTTCAAATCTGTTGTTAATCTGTGGTTTTATGCAGCTGTAGTTTTTCACTGTATGAATATGCCACAGTTTAAAAAAAAATCCATTTGACTATTAATGGGCATTTAGGTTGTTTCCAGGTTTTAGCTATTACAAATAGTGCTGCTGCGAACATTCCTTGCCAGAATCCTCCTGTCCACGCGCACAGCCTGCCGTTGGAAGTGCTGGGTGATAGAGAAAGCCTAACCTCAACTTCGGCAGAGATAAGGCTGAACTCTTCCAAAGTTATAGTACCATTGTACCGTGCAGTTTCCCATCTTCAACAACACTTGAAGTTACAAAAATTGAAACACTTTAGAAATTCTGATATGTGAGTAATGGTATCTCATTGAGGTTCAAACTTGCATTTCCCTATATCCTAATGGGTTGAGTATCACTTCATATTTATTGGCCAGTTGGATTTGTTTTGTGAATTGTTCAGATTTATTGTCCATTTTTCTTCTGGATAGTCCTGTGTATTGAATAGATTCAATGGTGTGTGTATCCTCAGTTATATTCCACTCCTTTGCCTTTTCACCTTATTAATGTATTTTGATAAACAGGTGTTCTTAAATACAGTCTATCAATCTTTTCCCTTATTGGCAGCACTCTGTGTCCCGTTTAAGAACTCTTTCCTGTTCCTGGGTTATAAAGTTATCTTCCTATGTTATCTTCCCACCTTAGCCTTTCATGTTTAGGTTTTTTTTGTTTGTTTTTGTTTTTGTTTTTGAGATAGAGTCTTGCGCTTTGTTGGCCAGGCTGGAGTAAAGTGGTGTGATCACGGCTCATTGCAGCCTCAACCTCCTGGGCTCAAGCCAACCCCTTAACCCCCACATCAGCCCCTCAAAGTGCTGGGATTACAGGCATGAGCCACCCTGCCCAGCTATTTAAAAAAATGTTTTTTGTAGAGATAGGGGACTTGCTATATTGCCCAGGCTGGTCTGAAACTCCTATGCTCAAGCAATCCTCCCGCCTCAGCCTCCCAAAGTGCTGGTATTACAGGCGCGAGCCGCTGTGCCTAGCCTCATGTTTAGTTTTTCGTTTTTTTGTTTTTTTTTGAGACAGGGTCTCTGTCATCCAGGCTGGAGTGCAGTGGCGCGATCTCGGCTCACTACAACCTCTGCCTCCCAGGCTCAGGTGATCCTCCCACCTCAGCCTCCTGAATAGCTAGAACTACAGTTGTGCACCACCACATCCAGCTAATTTTTTGGTAGAGACAGGGTTTTGCCACGTTGCCCAGGCTGGTCTCAAACTCCTGGCCTTAAGTGATCCACCCACCTCAAAGTGCTGGGATTACAGGCATGAGCCACCATGCCCGGCCAATGTTTAGGTTTTCAATCCATCTGGAATTGACTTTTGAATATGGTATGAGGAAGGGTTCATTCACATTTCATTTGTTTGTGTCACACTGACTTAGCACTAATTTTGTGGTTACATCAAGAAACAATGTATTGCTTTATTTTAAAAAGTAATGGATCCCTCCCCCTCCCCCTCCCCCTCTCCCCACGGTCTCCCTCTCCCTCTCCCTCTCTCTCCACGGTCTCCCTCTGATGCCGAGCGGAGGCTGGACTGTAGTGCCACCATCTCGGCTCACTGCAACCTCCCTGCCTGATTCTCCTGCTTCAGCCTGCCGAGTGCCTGGGATTGCAGGCGCACGCCGCCACGCCTGACTGGTTTTCGTATTTTTTTGGTGGAGACGGGGTTTTGCCGTGTTGGCCGGGCTGGTCTCCAGCTCCTAACCACGAGTGATCTGCTAGCCTCGGCCTCCCGAGGTGCCGGGATTGCAGACGGAGTCTCGCTCACTCAGTGCTCAATGTTGCCCAGGCTGGAGTGCAGTGGCGTGACCTCGGCTCGCTACAACCTCCACCTCCTAGCCGCCTGCCTTGGCCTCCCAAAGTGCCGAGATTGCAGTCTCTGCCCGGCCGCCACCCCGTCTGGGAAGCGAGGAGCGTCTCTGCCCGGCCGCCCATCGTCTGGGATGTGAGGAGCCCCTCTGCCCAGCAGCCCAGTCTGGGAAGTGAGGAGCGCCTCTTCCCGGCCGCCATCCCATCTAGGAAGTGAGGAGCGTCTCTGCCCGGCCGCCCATCGTCTAAGATGTGGGGAGCGCCTCTGCCCCGCGGCCCCATCTGGGATGTGAGGAGCGCCTCTGCCCGGCCGCGACCCCGTCTGGGAACTGAGGAGTGTCTCTGCCCGACCACCACCCCGTCTGGGAGGTGAGGAGCGTCTCTGCCCGGCTGCCCCGTCTGAGAAGTGAGGAGCCCCTCCACCTGACAGCCGCCCCATCTGGGAAGTGAGGAGGGTCTCCGACCGGCAGCTGCCCCCTCCAGGAGGTGGGGGGCAGTCCCCGCCCAGCCAGCCGCTCCATCCGGGAGGGAGGTGGGGGGCAGCCCCCGCCCGGCCAGCCGCCCCGTCCGGGAGGGAGGTGGGGGGCGCCTCTGCCCAGCCACCCTGTCTGGGAGGTGGGGGGCCCCTCTGCCCGGCCGCCACGTCTGGGAGGTGGGGGGCCCCTCTGCCCGGCCGCCACCCTGTCTGGGAGGTATATCCAGCAGCTCATTGAGAACGGGCCATGATGACGATGGTGGTTTTGTCGAGTGGAAGTGGGGGAAGTGTGGGGAAAGGAAAGAGAAATCAGATTGTTGCTGTGTCTGTGTAGAAAGAAGTAGACATGGGAGACTCCATTTTGTTCTGTACTAAGAAAAATTCTTCTGCCTTGCAAAAAATAAATAAATAAATAAATAAAAAGTAATAGAAACATTTCTAAAGTCAGTGAAACTACCTTTTCCTAACCTGTAGACAATTTGAGGATTTTTCCATTTTTTTATTAGAGAATGAAACAATTATTAAAAACATACCAGTTTATTTCACTTAAACATTTCTGTGTTGGGATATTTTTATTTCATCGTAAGTGATAAATCACTGGCATTCAGTATTCCTGAATTTTGAATCACTTGTTGCAAATATTGAGTTTTAAAAAGCTAGAGATAATTTTGACATGTTTAAAATGAAAAACTTCAAATATTTGGTCTCTACCTTCCTCTCTCTGTTCTCATTTGTTTCTGGATTTTTCTCAAATAAAAACAAACAAATGACATTGAGAATTTTTATTTCCAGCCTGGTTTTTGCCCCTGAAGTTTATTCCACATTTCCAGGATTTTGCATATCTTCACATGGAAGTCTATTAGCTCAAATTCAGTGTGTTCAAAATCAGATTTTTAAGCTTCCCACTCCCCCACTCCATCTGAGTAAGGTCCTAGGCTCTCATACCTTAAGACTTGGCTTCACTCTTCCCAATCTGTATCTAAGCTGTCTAATAATTGTAATTAAAAACTTTACAAGGTCATCAACACTTTTTCTTCAACACCATTGCTCCACTCTTAGCCCAGGGCCTCCCCACCTCATCTTTGGACCACTGCTAAAGCCTATAACCTGTCTGCCAATCTATCTGCCCATCAATTAGCAAGCACAAAAGGAGTGCCTGATGTGTGTAAGATGCCATTCTGATGGCTGTGGATGCTCAGATGGTGGTGTGCTGGAGAGCCTGTCATATGGGGTCTCAAGAGCTGCTTAGATGAGTCTCTTCCCAACTCCACATTCAGTCATGTCATATTATTAGCTGAAAATCAACAATGGTGGGACTATTTACAATATGAGAATTTTCAGACACTACAAATCAAGGCTCAGCTCCCCACTCAACAGAACCAGTTGTCAAACATTTACTGGTATATCACCAGAGATGACTAAGACCCGTCCCTCTTTCACGGAGACCATGATCTAGCTGGGGTAATCGGTGCACAGACTAGTCATATACTATAAAACACAGTGACATATGGGCACCAAGAGAGGCATGATCAAAGTACGATGGAGTAGAAAGGGGTACCAGAGAAAGCTTCATGGTTGGCCCAGGAGGTCAGGCAGGACACTGACAAGCAAAAATGATGGGAGGAGAATGAGATGCAGGTTGACAGAATGGAATAAGCAGGGGCTCAGTGACCAAATAAAGGTACAGTGTGGCAGGGAGTGGTAGATAAGGAGGTTGGGTAGGAGGATTGTAGAAAGCCTGGGTCCTAGCTGGACTCTGTGGGCAATGAGAAGAGAAGCCACTCAAGATTCGGGTTGAGGGTCACGTTGGTTTGCCTGGGCTGCTCCTCTAGAAATGCTGATGTGTTAAGACTCAGGATAAGTCCTCACATGCTTTGGTGATCACTTGCTTTGATACACTACTACATCAGGGTAGAGTTAAGTCATAATAGTCTCAGCTTCACTGGAGAAGAACCCAGCTCTGCAAGGAAGACAACATGAAACAGAAGCTTTCATCTTAAGATCATGAAGCCTAGAAATTACAAGGTAGTCAGCTTTTATATTGATAAACATTTTTATTCTAATATTATAGTTATAATTCAAGTACAATTTTCTTTGAAAAGTCAACTCTGTTAAAACAAAACTTGTTAAATATCTTTCATCAAACATAGGCATATTCTTTTCAATCCCCCACAGCAGTCAGAGCCATGTAGCAGAGTTAAGATTTTTTTTAAGCCTACTACATTTTGTTATTGCTAAAAAATCTGAATTAGTTGTCAAGGTTTCAGAGGCAGTCATTAATTAACTTTTGAAAGCTCTATCAGATACTCTGACATAAAATCATGAATCCAGGTATCGGTGTCTGGCAACGATGTGTCCACTAAGTAGACCACTACTTTCCGGTCCCAAGGGTTAGCATTTTCAATGACTGTCTGCACCAGTGCCACCAGAGGTTTCTTCTCCACATGATTTCGAAACACCATAGAAGCCTCCTCAGACCACTGGTTGCACTTCACTCCTAGGAGGAAGAGAGGAAGAAGAGGGAGCAGTGAGGAGTCAAAGGAGCTTTTCTTTGATCCATTATGATGGAAAATTATTTAGTCAATTCCAAAGTAACTTAAGCATCCCAGGTTTTAGACTTGCCTGAACCAAAAAACGGTTACTGAACAATCTTAAAACACTCCAGCTTATAGTTTTTCTACTCTGAATGGAGTCACTCTGGAAATCTTTAACTAAAAAACAAGTTTCATTTGAGACTTAACATTGTATTATAAAATGAGGTAATAATGACTACTGTAAAACCCCCATAAAGTATATGCATATTTAAACTAACAGTCAGAATAAAATATCAATATCATATTAAATGACATTTCTTTCATTAAAAATTTTTTTTTCTGATGGACCAAATATCATAAAAAAAGAAAAAAGAATTATTGTATGATTCATTTACAGTATAGTTATTTAAAATTATACACAGCATCGTGGGAAAAGCACTGAATTGAAAGTCAACAGACTCAGTTACTATTCCCAGCTTTTCCTCTATCGGGTGGCGTGGTCTTGGGCAAATCAGCTGATCTCTCAGGCCTCACCTATGATAAAAGAACCTGATTGGATCAGATCATGAGAAATCAAGTTAGAGAATTCTAAATTCGATTTTAAAACAAAACTGGGACAAGAAAGTATACATTGGCCGGGCACAGTGGCTCACACCTGTAATCCCAGCACTTTGGGAGGCCAAGGCGGGCAGATATCTTGAGCTCAGGAGTTCGAGACCAGCCTGGGCAACATAGCCCAGCCCTGTCTCTACAAAAAATACAAAAATTAGCTGGGTGTAATGGCCTGTGCCTATAGTCCCAGCTACTCAGGAGGCTAAGGGAGGAGGATCGCTTGAGCCTGGGAGGTCAGGGCTGCAGTGAGCCGTGACTGCATCACTGTACTCCATCCAGCCTGGGTGACAAAGTGAGACCCTGTCTCAAAAAATATATATATATATACACATATATATATACATATTTCAAGAAATACAATTAAAATTAAGTCCACATATACTGGATTACATAAACTGTAAATTATGCCCCAAAGTAATTAAGATATGGAAATTTCAGACATAATTTTGGAAGACTTGCTGTCTATATAGCAAATGGGCTAAATTCTTTGATTATTTATTTCCCACAAGAGAAGCCTAGAAATTTCATTTTATCTGCAGCAGCCCTGACAATCTTTGAGCCATGTTATTTAAGAAGAAAAAAGGTAACCCACTGGTAAAGTAAAAGATGATTCCACAGTATGGCTCCCTTTCTTCTAGGATTCAGAAAATTTTGTGCATGGCCATGGTGCACTGATGCAAAGAATGCCCAGGTCAAGGCCAGATGTAATGAAGCAACAGCTCACTGGTGTTGTGGGAAGTCAGGAACCCCAAATGGAGGGACCAGCTGAAGCCATGGCAGAAGAACATAAATTGTGAAAATTTCATGGACATTTATTAGTTCCCCAAATTAATACTTTTATAATTTCTTACGCCTGTCTTTACTGCAATCTCTGAACATAAATTGTGAAGATTTCATGGACACTTATCACTTCCCCAATCAATACCCTTGTCATTTCCTATGCCTGTCTTTACTTTAATCTCTTAATCCCATCATCTTTGTAAGCTGAGGAGGATGTATGTCACCTCAGGACCCTGTGATGATTGCGTTAACTGCACAAATTGTTTGTAGAGCATGTGTGTTTGAACAATATGAAATCTGGGCACCTTGAAAAAAGAACAGGATAACAGCAATGTGCAGGGAACAAGAGAGATAACCTTAAACTCTGACTGCCAGTAAGCCAGGTGGAACAGAGCCATATTTCTCTTCTTTCAAAAGCAAATGGGAGAAATATCGCTGAATTCTTTTTCTCAGCAAGGAACATCCCTGAGAAAGAGAATGCATCCCTGAGGGTAGGCCTCTGAAATGGCCGCTTCGGGTGCGGTCGTCTTTTATGGTCACTGCTGTAGGGATGAAATAAGCCCCAGTCTCCTGTAGTGCTCCCAGGCTTATTAGGATGAGGAAATTCCCACCTAATAAATTTTGGTCAGACCAGTTGTCTGCTCTCAAACCCTGTCTCCTGATAAGATGTTATCAATGACAATGTGTGCCTGAAACTTCATTAGCAATTTTAATTTCGCCCTGGTCCTGTGGTCCTGTGATCTCGCCCTGCCTCCATTTGCCTTGTGATATCTTATTACCTTGTGAAGCATGTGATCTCTGCGACCCACACCCTATTCGTACACTCCCTCCCCTTTTGAAAATCACTAATAGAAACTTGCTGATTTTACGGCTTAGGGGGCATCACGGAACTTGCGGACATGTGATGTCTCCCCCGGACACCCAGCTTTAAAATTTCTCTCTTTTGTACTCTGTCCCTTTATTTCTCAGACCAGCCGACACTTAGGGAAAATAGAAAAGAACCTACGTGAAATATCGGGGGTGAATTTTACCCGATATCTGGCTGAAATTTCCCCCAATACACTGGGAACCTTGAGAGGGTGGGCATCCAGTGATCCCATTTGTGAGCGGGTAAGGGGTAATCCCAAGGTCCCTGGAGAATCCTTAAAGCATTCCAGTTTAAACACTCAGGGCATTCCCATGGGTTCCACTTAGATTCCACAGAGCTCCTTTACATCTAGAGATATTCCTAAATATGTCAAACGGCTTGGCTAGGTGTGAACTAAGTCTACCAAAGTGATGACTCCAATGGCCATGTCACAACCAGTGACTTCCATGAAACTTCTAGTCTACCTCGCTTCTCTCTAGTGGATGCCTATGATGGCCCAAGAGAGACATACTCTCCGCCACATATAGTTTAATAGTTCCAGTTCATATGTTTTCAATTAATTATAAAATGGAGGTCCTCCCTTCAAAATGGATAATGTGATAGCCAGGAAGATTTTGTGACTTAGGAGCAAGTCAAAAGGAAGAAAGAAGGCTTGGCAGAGGTGAGCCTAGAAAAGGAACTGAGGACATGGATGGGACCCAACAGCAATGCTGTTTCAGATGTAAGTGTACAAAGAAACTTTCATGTATTTGGACTATGAGTTTTAGTTCACAAGGCAATTTCATATTCACTTTTTCATCTGATCCACATATTAGTTCAGTTACATAGACAGGATAGGAATTTACTGGTAATTTTATAAATAATCATGGGGTAGGTTTAGAAGTTAAATGACTTGAATCTCAGCCTTTTGACTTCAAAAACCACACTTCATGGAGAAGGAAGTATACAGTGAAGAAAGGCACACACTGAAGAGGCAGAGTGCTGAGTTTAAGGCTGTGGTGTGGGATCTTGGACAAGATATTTAACTTCACTAAGCTGCTATTCCCTGATGTGTATAATAGTTATAGTAACAGTACCTAAACCTCCTAGCATGGGGAGAGTTCAATGAAGTAAAGCAGTTGGTAGAACTTCTGCCTACCGATCTGGCATGTAAAGAGCTTAGAAGTTGCTACTGCCTCCTAATAAGAAACAAAAAGCTGAACAAACAGAAAATCAACAACTACTCCCAGGTCCATCAGAGAAGGAAGGTCACAGGGCAATTCACTGTCCCCAAAACCAGAGAGACAGACAGGAAGATACTGAGAGTCAAAGCGTACTAGAGCAGAAACCAATGAGCAGAGGCCTGGAAGCCAGAGGAGGGAAACCTAAACTGTAACTGACAAATTGCTGGGGGTACAGGTAAATAAGTCTGAGAGTTAAAAACTCCAGGGGAACCCAGTTATAGGGCCCTGCCTCCCACACTTTTGAGAGTTTTACCTCCAGAAGCACTACCTGGTACTCACAGTGAATATCAGGGAAAAATCTCCTCATGCTTCCAGTTGGGGGAGGAGAAAAGGAACATTTTGAAATACACCAGAGCTTTCTGTTTTTCTTAACAAGCTCTGTCCTCAGAAGAAACTATTTTACTAGAGCCTGACCTGACAGGGTTTTATAGAGCTTAACCTTCCTGGGGGAAGGGAAATACCCAACTCCACTCCCCTCTAGCCATCCTGCTCCACCTAAGCTGGGGGGAAAGACCCCAAGGAGCACTGGTGAAGTTCCCAGTCCAGGGGCACAGGCTCAACAAAAGACTGAGACCTAATCATAGGACTACATAACATCCCTCACACCCCAGACACACATTGCTGCTGCTACATTACAAAAGCCTTATTTACCCAGATTTCCTTTTACCCAATGTATCATGTCCACCTTTCAACAAAGAACTACAAGTGATATGGAAGGAAAAAAACACAGTTTGAAGAGACTGAGCAAGCATCAGAATCAGAGTCAAATATGGCAGGAATGCTGGAAATAATCAGACCAGGAATTTAAAACAACTATGATTAATACGGTACCAGTGTTAATGGAAAAGCAGACAAAATTTAAGAACAGATGGATAATGGAAGTAGAAACACAGAAATTCTAAGAAACAATAAAACAGAAATGTGGGCTGGGTGTCGTGGCTCACACCTGTAATCCCAGCACTTTGGAGGCCAAGGTGGGAGGATCACCAAAGTGGGTGGATCACGAAGTCAGGAGTTCGAGACCAGTCTGGCCAACATGGTGAAAAAGCCTGTCTCTACTAAAAATACAAAAATTAGCCAGGTGTGGTGGTGCATGCCTGTAGTCCTAGCTACTCAGGAGGCTGAGGCAGAAGAATTGCTTGAACCTGGGAGGCGGAGGTTGCAGTGAGCTGAGATCGTGCCACTGCACTCCAGTGTGGGTGACAGAGCAAGACTCTGTCTCAAAAAAAAAAAAAAGAAAAGAAAAGAAAAGAAAAGAAATGCTAGAGGTCAGAGGTCAGAAACACTATAAAAGAAAATAAGAATGTCTTGGGCTTCTTAATAGATTAGACTTGGCTGAGGGAAGATCTCTGAGTTCAAGGATATGACAATAGAAACTTTCAAAACTGAAAAGCAAAGAGTAAAAGTACTGAAAAAAAAAAAAAACAGAACAAAAATCCAAGATCTATCAAAGGTTTAACAAATGCATAATAAGAATTCTAGAAGGAGAGAAAGGAACGGAAACATTTGAAACAATAATGACTGAGAATTTCTCCAAATTAATGTCACACACTAAATCATTGATCTAGGAAGCTCAGAGAACACCAAGCAAGATAAATGCCCCCGCCACCAAAATATATCTAGGCATATCACATTCAAACTTTAGAAAATCAAAGATGAGCAAAAGTCTTGAAAGAGACCAGAAGAAAAAAACCACCTTATCCATAGAAGAACAAAGATAAGAATCTTTGTTCTGACTTCTCAGAGAAGCATCTGACTTTTCAGAAATCATGCAGCAAGAAGAGACTAGAGGGTTGAAAGGAAAAAACCCACCAGCTAAAGTTCTGTACCTTATGAAATTATCCTTCAAAAGTAAAGGAGAAATACAGACTCTCAGACAAACAAAAATTGGGAGAATTTGTTGCCAGCACACCTGCCTTGGAAGAAATATTAAAGAAGTTCTTCAGAGAAGGAAAATAATATAGGTCAGAAATTAATATTGACATAAAGAAAATCAGAGAATGAATAAGTGAAGGTAAAGTAAAACTTTTATATTTCTTTTTCTTAATTCATCTATTAGATAGGGTTTGTTCAAAATAATAGCAACAATGTATTTGATTCTGTATGCGTGTGTGTGTGTGTGTGCACGTGTGCACGTGTGCGTGTATGTGCTTATATGTAAGTGAAGTAAATGACTGCAATGATACAGGAGCCTGGAGGAAGGAATTAACATTATTTTGTTATTATACAGTACTTGCACTGTCTATGAAACAGTGCAATGTCACATGAAAGTAGACATGGATTAGTTCTAACCGTATATAGCAAACTCTAGAGCACCCACTAAGAAAAGGAAAAAATAGAGGTATAATTGAATCCTAAGAAAGGAGAGAAAGTGGCATTACTTAAAATGCTCAATTAAAATCACAAAAAGCAGAAAAAGAGTAATGGCAAAAATAAGAGCAAAGAACAAGGAAAACAAATAGAAAACAGTAACAAATATGGTAGATGTTAATCCAACTGTATTAATAATCACTTTCAATGTCAATAGTCTAAATACACCAATTAAAAGACAGAGATTGTCAGAGTAAATAAAAAAAAAAGACTCAACCACATATTATCTACAAGACCACTTTAAATATAAAGACACATATAGAGTAAAAGTAAAGGGATGGAGAAAGATATACCACGTTAACACTAATTGAAAGAAAGCAGGAGTAGGTATATTCATTTCAGGCAAAGCAGACTTCAGTGCAAGGAAAGTTATCAGGGATAAGAGGGGCATTACATAATGGTAGAGGGGTCAATTCTCCAAGACGACATACTAATCCTTAATGTACATGCATCTAATAACAGATCATCAAAATACATGAGGCAAAAATGGATAGATCTGCAAGGAGAAATGAAAAAAATCCACTCTGATAGGTAGAGATTTTAAAACCCCTTTATCAGAAATGGACAGATCCAGAAGGCATAAAAATAAGTAAGGACATAATTGAACTCAACAGCATCATAAGTCAACTGGATGTAATTAACATCTATAGAATACTTCATCTCAAAACAGCAGATTATACATTCTTCTCAAGCTCACATGGAACATTCATCAAGACGAACCACATTTTGGGAAATAAAACACACATTAACAATTTAAAAATAATACAATGTTTTCCCTCAGACCACAATGGAATTAAATTAGAAATCAGTAACAGAAAGATAGCTGGAAAATCCCCAAATACTTAAAGAGATTAAGCACAGTTCTAAATAACACATGGGTCAAAGGATACATTTCAAGAGAAATGAAAAAGTATTTTCAGCTGAATGAAAATATAGCACATCAAAACTTGTGGGATGCAGCCAAAGCTGTACTTAGAGGGAAACTTGTAGCACCGAATGCATATATTAAACAGGAAGAAAGCTCTAAAGTGACTGGTAGAGCGCCTAGCACACCATAAGTACCAATAACTCTTAGCCACAATGCTGGTGATGGGGATGATGGTACCATGCACTCATTCTTCACAGAGAAGCCTTCTTTGGGGAGTATAACTGTCACATTTAACAAAATGTGTTGTTAGGAAAACCTGAGCATTAGAAAGTGAAAACGAAAAAAAAAAACAAACCATTAAATCTGAAGAAGAAGGTTTGAATCTAAACCAGACTAACTGGTGGCCATGCTACATGAAAGTGTTATTTTTGCTTTATATCCAATTACCATAGGATTTGCCTTTGAATTCTAGTAGGAAGACACAGAGAAGCTGGCAATATTTCAAAATAAGGCAATACACAGGCTTCCAATAAAAGCTGATCAATAAGTAAAAGAAGAACCTATATACACAATTTCTTTCATTGCTGACATCACATCACTTCTGTCACTGTGTTCCACATATGGGGCAAGGTGCTGAGGACTGTGAGCAGCAGCAAAGTGATCAGGGAGGCACCCCTCAACTCTTTGGGCCTCAAAAACCTCTGCTAACGCTACAAGGCCTCTGGGTTGAGCTTCATCCAGCTGTTCATGCTACATAATGGTAGGGTGCTCACAGGGGAGCCACCAACAGTTGTATTGCTTTCACAAAGATAAAAGGGAAGTCTCATTAGACCACATTACAAGGAAGTGTCATTGTATGCCTGTTAAATTGGTTCCTCACATTTTAATGACAATCAAGAGGCTGATGTGAATGTGGTGAAATTGCTCCCTTGTATGCTGTTAGTTGTGCTGCAAACTGGAAACTCACTTGGTCATGAAAATGGTCATATATTCCATGACCCAGGAATGTTTTAAGATTGCATAATACTCTATTATGTAGATGTATTATAATTTATGCGATAATAATAAAGTATGATCCTCCTACTGGTTATTATAATAGGTTGTTTCCATTGTTTTTTGGTTCGTTTTAGCTAGTGTAAAGATGCAGGGTTTTTCTTGATATTACAATAAAAATGTTCATCAATAGGGAAGTATTGATTAGATAGAATTTTTGCACCCATTAAAAACAAATAGGAAAACCATAAAACCACCCAGAAAGTCATTAGAAAACAATACTAGATGAAGAAAAGCAGAATGCAGTATTATATCTGTACTAAGATCACAGCTTTAGAAATATACTCATGCTTGAAACCAGAGACAGAAGGAGTAGAGAAAAGAGAAACAGCAGATATAATGATAGAGCACGACTGTAAGAGATCATTAAAATTATTTCCATTATGGTTGCAATATTATTAGCACAAAAAAACAAAAACCCAACATACCTAAACTCAAGAGGCCAATGATTCAGTACTTGCTAAGTACCCAGGATAAAATGACAATATTGCATCGTTGTAGCATGAGTTCAGATTCCACAGAAATTACCTGCAAGTTGAGCTGTGACTGCTTGGAAGGGCAGCTTTCGGAACATGTCCACTAGGGGCTGTACTTTTCTTATGTTGACTAATTCGTGTTTGCCATAATCCAGCTCATACACAGATACCAGTCCATTGGTCAGGATTCCTTTTAAAAGCACCCTGTGCCACCTAGATGTACATTAAATTAAAAAGGAAGAGAAAACACATAAACTCAGTACCTGCTTTAAGGGCAAGAAATATTTTATGATAGAAAAATTAATGCAAATTATGTTTATCAAAATTTAAAACTGTATTTTCAAAAAAGTTTTAAAAGCATTTCCTGCTCCTTTTTCCAAAGCTTACTATTCTCTGCTTTGCCACTGTCTTATTTGATAGAATTTGCTCATTCAAGAGACTTTTATAAGCCCCTGGAGTTAGTGAAGGAAAGAGACATATAAACTGTCAACCATCATTAATTAGAAGAAACAAACGCCATGGAGCATGACCAGGACAAAGCCAGGGGATCCCTTCACTGAAGGAGGGTGGACAGAAGATGGCCACATGTTTGGATATGGTACATGCTTGGACGATGGAAAGAGAGAGGCAAGCAGGACCAGCTGGGGATGAAGAAATGCTTGAGAAGAAAAGCACAGAGGACTGGAGAGGGCATAGTGTTTTGGAGCAGAGCAAACCTTCCAGGAATGCGTGGAAGAATGGAAGAGAAGTCAGACTAGGAAGGCACGCTGGGGACAGATCAAATCAGTTTTGGACAAAAAAAGTTTGCAATTTTAATTATGACAAGGACATTAAAAAAAGAACAAAACACAAGATTCAACCCACCACCTAAAATAAAGAACCTGGAAAAGGTAGAGGAGTATGAGGGAAGTGGAGTATGGCTTCAGATCTGGAGCTCAAGGCACCAGAAGGAAATCCACAGGAATCTACTTACCCCTACTGAAGCTACATCAACATCATTAAAATGAGAAAAACCCAGACTTCAAGGTTAATATATGAAAGATCACTTTAAAGTCCTATAGTCTCAAATACATGATTAAAAAGTATTACTGCATGAAGGAAAGGAAGATTGTTCCTAACAGCTGAAAGAAAGTGTCTATGGAGGTGGTCTCTGCTGCTAAATGGTGGAAATTGGCCTCTAGTTCAGGTGGCATGGTCAGTCATTCTCTGGAACAGGTTTGCCAGCCAGAAGCCAGAAGCCCACCAGAACAGCAAGCCCTGTACCACAATACACTGCTGGACTGGGGCTGGCTGGAATGGACTGTTTCTCCAGCCCATATACACCTAGTATAGGAAACCCATGCAGCTGCTATAGGATGAACTACAGAGAAACCCCGAAACAAAAAGGTCAGCTTTCAACACTGTAACTGGGGGCTTCTGAGGGAACTCCAGAAACTTTCAGACAGGCTCAAAGTACAGCAAGCAATACTCCATGAGTCCCAGAGACAATTGGGACACAGAAAGGATACATAGTATGTACATGAGTTTTGGGGGCCAAATAGACCTGAATTAGAGTCCCACCTGGGCTCTTCATTTAAGCTCTGAGCCTCAATCATCTCATGTTTAATATTTAATGTAAATTCACTTACAGAAATAATACATGGAAAGTGCCTGGGACATTACTTGGCTAATAATAGGCACTTGGCAAATGATAGTTATCATCATTATTATTAAAATGAAGACAAGCTACTATAAATAAGAACTTCAGATCAAACCGAAGAGAAATTTTCACAGGTGGAAACACTTTCGGTGTAGGTTGCTAATTTGTGTAAGCACAAAAGGAGGTAAAAACACTTGGTTTCCACCAACAGCGTCATCTTAAAATTGTACAGGGCAAATTGGTGGTGGTCTGTGTTTTTAGTCCATAAATAAGTGGTATAGGGCAGTGAAGAGAGAGTCCCAGAAAACTGATGTGTTGTATTTCTGTTTAGTTTTCAACTTTCAAAACTAATAGCTTAAGGGAAGACTTCAGTTTTGACTAGATTACTAAAATTCAGTACTGGCATCACCTGGAATTTGTTAACAACAGATTCTGGAGCTCCACCTGCAGAGATTCTGATTCAGAATGCCTGGGGTAAGGAAGAAGAATCTGCATTTTTAATAGGTTTTCCAAGTTGTTCTTATGCTGCGATAGATTTGGAAACCGCTGTAATAAAAATATGTATCTAAAATTTCTAAGTCTTAACTTACCATAGTTGGGAACAAAGTTTAGTAAATAGTCCTGAGTCTTAAGAAAGACAGAAGTTCTAAACATTTTATACTGATTCAGTTCATGAAGTTTTAAAAAAATCAGATTATCTGTTTTTATATACAAAACATCCCTTGATTATCTGGGGCAAATTAACTAAAGTCCAAGAGTCCTGGGGCAGAATGGTTCAAAGCCATGGAGGGCAGAGTGGGGAGTGCAAGGGCTCATATTGGAGCTCTCCAGTTGATGTGTTCTCCTTCCTACCCAACCCCTTTCCTCCAAGGAGGATCTCCTCACCTTTAATCATCAATCTGCCCCCCAGAACATTAGTTTGGTTTTTAACTGTGATTGAATTATCTTACAAAGAGCTCTGATTGAAGCAAACCTACACAAACTGAATTAAACCTATTTATGCTTGTGGTTATAAATAACACGACAGTAGAAATGGTTTTTTAGAGAAGAAAAGCTTATGACATACAAATTGTATGTTTTTCAAAATGAGAGCTTTTATACGCTTCACTGAGAGTTAAAAATTAGTTTTTTTCTCCCATGAAAATGACAAAACTTTATACATGCCTATGTTTGCTATCTTAAAGAATTAAAACATTTCATATAAAAAATAAGCAGTTTGACCTTTTAAACTGAGTTTTGGGGTGTGTGTGTGTGTGTGTGTGTGTGTGTGTGTTGGGGAGGGGTGACTGTTCTTTGTGTTCAGCATCGATAAATAAGCTTGTTCATTTCTCCTAAGCAAGCTGGCAAAGGAACAGGATGGGCATTGTGCCATTTCCCAGGGCTTCATGGCCTGAGTGGAGAGTGGACAGTGGGGTGTCTGGGCTTCACTTGGATGAAACCAGCACATCCTGCAGGGCTTTGGGGAGGAGGGTGTGGACCCAAATGTGAAAATATTAGAAAAAACACTGAAGCGCTAAAGAAATGTAAGAGAAAGTATGTTCTCACAGCCCCAAGGCCAAAGAGTAGTGAAATAAGCATTGTTGCTCCTTATGAAAGATGGCACAGATGCCAGGATGCAGCTGACAACATAAAGCAAGAGTCTTGCCATCTTCCAACAAATGACTTTTCTTCTAGGAATCTATCCCGTAAATAAATAATCAGAAATGCAAAGATTTACATTCACTATTATTTATAATAGTGAAAAATACAAGAGAGAAAACCTTACATAACAAAATAGAATGGTAAGTAAATTATGATTTCATTGGGAAAAAGGAATTCTGTATATCATGATTAAAATAGCCATTATAAAGGTTCCTGAAGAAATTTTATCACATGGAAAAATGTTCATGACATAATGTTAGGTGAAAAAAGCAGGTACAAAATTATACATACTAATAATATACCAACTATATAAATATGCACATATAAAATTAGAGGAAATACATAAGTAGTTTAACAAGTGTTATGTGTGGGTGGTTGATTTTAATTTCTTATGCTTTTTTTATATTTTAAAATTTTTCCATAATATTTTTATTTTTAAAATAAAAAGTCATTAAATGAAAAAATCTGGTTATTTTCTGAATAAAAATATTCTTCTAATAGAAAAATAGAAAAAATATTTAAACATTCATTTTAGTTATATAATTGAGTTTTAACAGGAATATGGCCAATAGATTTTTTGATAAGTGACATCATTTTAAATACTAGAAAATCGGAAAAATTACTGTTTGTTTCACATTCAAAATTCCCATTAGTACAGTTCGAAGTCCCCCTGCCAAGATTAAGACTCTGGCATCATTTTACACATTTTTCTTAGGAGTAGAATAAAATGCTTTGTCCAAGGACCTACTTATTTTCCACTTTTGCAGCATACACTTGGTCTTTCTCCACTGCTATGTGGCGCTCTTCAGACACGCTGTAATATAGAATCATCTCTTCCATCAGAACTTCCAACTTATGTATCTCCTGCCAAGGCTGAATGACGAAGTAGCCTGGGTGACAGGCCACAGGCACATACACATCCATGTGTTCCCCTGGCTTTGATAAGTGGACAGGAGGTGGCAGTTCCTCTGTGGAGAAAGCGCTCGTATGGTCCACCATGGACTTTTTGATGACATCTGTGAGGTTCTTTCTGAAATTCTCTTCAGTGTTGCCCGACATGGGCATGTTGCCATTTTTGCTGTTGGGAGAGCCAGCTCCACTGGATATGGCACTCAAAAACACATCCTTCTGATGCTTCCACAAGTCTGCATTTGTAATCTGGCGATTAATACTGCGATGAGGATCAGGGAAGTTCTTAGGGGTAAATAAATAAACATGTGCGATCCCTCTGGTTTCATCCACTTTTGTAACCTTTGGAAAACACAAAAAACGATATAAGAAATACAAGTTCACATTAAATTTTGAGAGGCAGTTATAGTAACCTTAATCATTAAAACACAGTATTTTGCCAAAACCCTTGCTAAAATCCATTTTATTTAAGGAAAAATAAATTATCACAGCTTGGCAATGAATGGGCTCTGAAGTCAAAATAGTCTAGGAAACAGTGCAGCCTTATGGAAATAAAAAATTTACTAATCTTTAAAAAGTCTGAGAAAACTTTGTAACTTGCTATAGGTCATTATCATTGACAGAAAGGATTCTATATATCATGATTAAAATAGTTTAAATTAATGACATTTCGAAACACTTAAAGTAGAAATGATAAGTATGATGAACCCTGATATACTCATCACCCAGCATCAATAATAAAAAACAATCACAATGATGGCAAAATGATTTATGAGCATTCTGCTTAAGGCTGGTGTGTCCTCAAGACTGGGAAGGGAAGGAAAAAGCTCTGACAATCACCATATCTGTAAGCACCCCTCTTTCAAATTCCTTGTCTGGTCCTAGTATATGTCCTCACCCCTTTCCCCATCTCCAATTACATGGGAGGAGAGGGACCTGGGGAGAAAAAGAGGAAGCAAGCTCCACAGAACGGATCAAAATTAGTTTTACGCTTTTTGTCCAGGAGACCTTCTGACTACCTAACCATCTTTGCTCTTTCGGCCAGAGGGGTGTTTGTATGGAAATATCATACATTAATAATTGGGACTGTACTGCTGTGTGTCCCAAGGAGCTAGGTGACTGTTGGCTATTCTCATCAGCAACTCTGGTTTATCTTAGGAATGATAAAAATAAGATACTTCCAGCCACATTTATCTTTTACCAAATAGGGCTAGAAATGAAAGGCAGGAACACAGGTCTGCGGAGAGGGAGATAACAGCAAGGCAACCCATCTACAGTGATTTACTTAAAATTTCTTTTTTTTCCCAACAAGATGCCTCTATTACATTCATCCTCTGAAGTACTAATTAAATACTGACTGCGAATTCATTTTGAAATTTATAATACAGAAGTACAGTTTTAAAAATTAACAAAAAGTACTTTTACTGAGTAACCATCCAATATTCTGGCTTTAGGAGCTTAAAGAGTAGCTGAGAAAACAGTATTATCATGTGACAACTGAAGAATATGGAATAGTATATAATTAAGCATGTAATTGTACACTATAAACCCCAGAGGAATACAAAGACAGAAAAATCACTGCTAGCTAGAATAATTTAGAGGTCTTCATGAAGATATTTTTCAAGGACATTTCATTTTAAATGTTTATATAAAACAGTCATACAATTTCCATCAGTTAACAGAGAAAAACTATCTTCTTAAATTTGTATTCTTGGATATATGAGCAATGTTTTTGATTTAAAGATGCAAAAGTACAGAAAAACAAGCAAGAGCTAGTGAAATAAGTACAGCAGATTAAATAAACTTTAGGAAAAAGAGGCTAAGAACCACAATTATAAACAAATGATTTGTTTATAATCTATTCTACTTTGTGAATAAAAAAGAAATAAGAGGACTTATTTAAATGATCTTTAGAAACATTTATCAAGAGATCTGTGGTCCCTCTGTTGGGGACTTAATCCCTTATCATGAAGCAAAACAGAAGTGGAGAACCATCTCTTCTACATTAATAATGGGAAAAATTATAAGAAGGATTTAAAAATAATACTGGAGAGACAGGATAACTTCTTAAATAAGAATTAAACCATAAAATATCTTACAGCTACACATGTAGCCAATTTCCTGAATATAAAAAATGTGTTGGATGTGGAAGCATCCATTTTACAGTGAGATAAAATTCCTTCACAAAAACTAAATGAGCCCTGACAGCTGCCAGCTCCCTTTCTAAATGTATCAGGCCCAACAAGATAACTAACCTTAATGCTACAGTCCGAGCAATTCAAAACAGAATCTCTTAACCACAGCACTGCATCTGGTGTCCACATGCCAATAGATTGTGGAAGATCTGCTAAACAGCACTTGATGGCCTGAAAAGAAAATATGATGGAAAAGTGAACACACCATGTTAAAATACCTAGTTATGAGTAATGTTAATATTATTTTCCTACAAATCAAATGGTACCAAGATAGACAGCAAGCAACAACAGCTAATAACGACAATCACAGTTCCTGGTTTGAGCATCTGCTATGTTCCTAACTCTATTTATATAACTACTATTGTCTTTACTCCTTTATGAGCCAGGGCTTACCCCCAGCACTCCATATACTTCCCACCGTACAATACTTCTGCATGACAGGTGTTGCAGCCCCATTTCACAGATGGGGAAACGGACTCAGAAAGACTGTATAAGGTACCAAAGTTGCAAAGACAGGGTTGGGACTTTTATCAAGGTCTACCCTCTAGCTCAACTTAAAAAAAAAAATCAATTGTCATTTGGAGGAAATCTGACTCCTGTTGCTTCATTCAGCATTTCCTGAGTACCTCGTGGGTACCAGGCACATTTGTTTGCTTTTTGAACAAGGCTGTAATGAGAACTAAGGAGGGTGAGAAAAACTGAAATCCACAGGTCCCTAAAAGCTTCATTTTCCCCAGTGCTTTTTAGCTCCTACCACCACTATACAAGCATCTGTAGAATGGCTACAACAGAGGCTAAAAAGTGAACTCAGGGATTTCCTTCAGCTTCAAGCAAACCCTCGAATCAATGGAAACAATTTTGTGAAGGGGATGAAACCCAGTTCCAGGATTCCTTTTCCTCTCTGAGCCCTTCCTGTCTTCCTGCCTTCCTCCCTCAGGAGCTTTAAGCCTTTCCTCGCTCTGCTGGCTGGATGTGGTACCTTTCTTGTTGGAGAGGAGGTCACTTAGAGCAGACAGCACACTTGAATATCTGCAGGGGCTGGGCAGGCAACGAGGGAGTGGGGCAGACCCGATGGGCCAGCAGAGGAGAAGGCCCCAAACTCCTAAGGAGCACTTCCCCACAAGAAGAGTGCTCAGCAGTCAGATTTTCCAATTTGTCAAGAGAGAAGCTAGAAGTAGGAATTTTTGTGTGAAATTTCCTAATTTTAAAATCCTGGCAACCAATTCACATTTTTAAAATACTGTAAGAGCCAAGAGCCAAAACTCAGTATTTAAGGGTTGGCTTTGGCTTACAGTCCATCAGTTTGGTACTCTGATTTAGACTCTTGGAGAGATGTTGTGAGCCAGAGGCTTGGGCTAGCTGGCTTTTAAAGTACTCCCAACCAACAGTCTTCCCATTTGTCAAATAATAAACCTACACAAGATTATGAAAAAAAAAAGTTTAGTGATTGTTAATGCCGTAGCATACAGGTGGTACTGTTGTGGACTTTCAGACAATCACAGCGGTGGGACAGATTCCCAACTGCCCTCCAGCCCAGGGGATCTTTTCTAGGTAAGCCTGGCCCTGCATGGCTGTTCCAACAAGAGGTATTATTAAGTCAGAGTAGCACTTAAAGGCCCATCAATTTCCAGAATTATGGCTGAACAATGGACAGTAAAAATGATTTTGAAAAAAGCTTCTCTGTAATAGTCACGGCTAGAAAAAGCAATGGTGATGGGAGGGAGAGACATGTCAAAAGCCATGCTAATTACGGACAATGTTTTATTTACTGAGTTTGATGGCAGAAGATGTCTTCTTGAAAATATTAGTAAATGGGCATCTTGAAGTTGTAGAATACCGCATTGTTTTATTTTTTAAAAGATATTAATTTCTGCACAAAATCCTCTATTTCTCCTAAAGGTAGTGAGTAGTTCTAAACAATTCAAAATATTCAAAATCCTTATCATCTGAACATTCATGAATAAAGAAAGGATCAGCTGAAGTTCATCTTTTAATTAAAATGTATGGTGGGGAAGTCACCGAGAAATGATTATGTCTAAACAGATTTCCAAAGAAAATGGTTACCTAAATAAACTAAAAACTCTAAAAATAAACATTTATACACAATATTCTGGAACTGTACATAAGTCAGTACTGGCATCTAATTATCAAAATGGAACCTGTAACTGGACAACACAGCTTAATGACTGGATGCTCTTGAAAACAAACATTTCTCAAACAACAGTATGTAAATATGACTGGTCTTCTTGTCTAAGTCAGCAATGTTTTACTTCTGAAAACCAGCAGACAACCACATTTGGACAATTTCCAATTTTCTTAAAAATTAATGAGATCAAAACTGAGAAGGCATCTTACAATAAGATTATGAACACATCCAAATCTGTTCCAGCAAATCTCCCAGGCTGGTAACATAGTACCTGAGGTGGTATTGCAATCATTTCTTGTAGAAACCGAGGTGGAATTTCCCTGAGCTCTGACACTTTTACAGATGTCACAGTGCCAGAGTCCAGGAACTGAACATCAAGAGCCCGGCTGCTGTGAACATTTGTGATCTGAAATGAGATAAGTGTTGGCTCATTTATTAGCATATTCAAAAGACCAAAATGCTTCTGTGCAATTACATTTTGTACAATCCTGAATGCATATTAAAAGGAACAGACTATCAGTGTTAAAATTTTCCCTTAATTTAAAATGTATTTATTTACTAAATATTATTATTATTATTATTTTGAGACAGAGTCTTGATCTGTCACCCAGGCTGGAGTGCAGTGGTGCAATCTCAGCTCGCTGCAACCTCCGCCTCCCAGGTTCAAGTGATTCTCCTGCCTCAGCCTCCCAAATAGCTGGGATTACAGGTGCCCACCACCACAACCAGCTAATTTTTTTGTATTTTTTAGTAGAGATGGGGTTTCACCATGTTGGCCAGGCTGGTCTCAAACTCCTGACCTCAAAAGATCCACCCACCTTGGCCTCCCAAGTGCTGCGATTACAGGTGTGAGCCACCGCGCCCAGCCTACTAAACATTGTTTTAGAGTAGAATTGCTTTCAACATCTAGTTAATCAGTAATAATCAGCAAACTGACAATAAACAGTAAAATAAGTATAGTAATATTTATTATTTCTCCAATTCTAGGACGTGATTTATTATAAAATGATTTGATACATTATTATATATTGCTGATTATAAGATACAGTCTGTTCTCCAAAATATTAAAATATAAGGGAAAAACTATTGTTTTGGGGTCAAAACAATAATTACCTTTGCAATTATTTGTATAACTATCAAGAATAAATACATGATTAAACATAGGATCTGCTTTTCACTAATTATTTTTCCTTCTCTGACTTTCCATACATCACTAAGAGAATGAGTACTCAAACCTTTTGTCTACCTTGAAGGTAGACAATATACAATTTGATAATAACAAAAATAATACTAGATATTTATCTAAAATATTTGGACATACACTAAGAAGGCTTCTTTTTGCCAAAAATACATAACCTAAATTTAAACATGAAGATACTCAAATTGTGAGATACTTTACAACATAATGCTATTCTTCAAAAAGTCAGGAATAGCAAAGAAAGGCTGAGTAACTGCCAGGCTGGAGTATACTAAGAAGACATGACAACTAAAGACAATGTGGGATCCAGATTGTATGCTGGAGCAGAAAAAGTACTTTGTGGGACAATTTGGGAAATGTATGTTCTGTGGATTAACTAATGGTTTTGTATTAATGTCAATTTCCTGGCTTTGATAATTATGCAATGGTTATATAGATGTTAACATTTGCGAAGGTAAAAGGCCAATGAGACCTCTTTGTGCTATTTTTGCAACTTGTAAAAAAGGAAAATTATTTCAAAATAAAAAGTTGAAAAAGTTAGTATGCATACACTTATATATTTTAAATTAAATCACACAGAACTTTAAGATCTGAAGAATGCCATGATCTTTTCAACGAGTCATGTTTTTGAAGTTTATACCTAGGCACATACCCCTTGGTCATATGACCCGAGATTTCAGCCTTCTGACATACATTCACATTAATAGCAATAATTACTTCAAAACTGCTACTCTCATTAAAGTAGACATGACCAAGTTTTATTTAAATAATGAAAAAAATCAATTCAATTAAGTTATCAAAATGTTGCTGTGCAGCATTTAAAAAATTCAATAAAGCAACGATTCTTACCTTTTGGGGGTTGCTTTGAGAATCTTACAAAATTATGCATACTTTTCCCCCAAAATATATAATACAAGCACACACACAATTTGCATACAATTCCAGGAGGGTTGAGGGACCCCCCTGAAAGTTGAGGTCCTTGCATCTAGGTTAAGAACCTCTGTATCAAAGAAAAAAAAGAAAAAAAAAATCAAGCCAATGTTTTTTTCTTAATTTTTTTTTTTTTAGTTTTTTTTTTTTTTTCTTTTTGGTTTTGTAGAGATGGTATGTCACTATTGTGACCAGGCTGGTCTCAAACTCCTGACATCAAGTGATCCTCCCGCCTTGGCCTCCCAAAGTGCTGGGATTATAGGTGTGTGCCACCTCAAACTAGATGAAGAGAGGGAGGGAAAGCAACCACAAAAATCCAAAACCTGCCTTTTTAAAAACATATAGAAACGCAAGATAAACCACAACAAAACTCCTTTCAAGTTCGTAACTGAGCTTGCAAGAAAATAAGACAATTGTTAGTGACTAGAAATAGAAGAGTATGTGAACTTTAAAGCCAAAATTGTCTTGGGCAGGAGACATGGCCTTAGATCCAGGCAGGAGGCAGGGAGGATCTGACACTGCCTCATGAAGCCACAGTTCTTAAAGGAATATACTCTCAATGGAAGGCAACTTTGGAGTGCAATTAAGCAAGATCTAGTAAAATTGAAGATATGCATTCCCAATACCTAGAAACTCCATTCCTATGTATGTACCCTGGAAGACACAGACAGGAAGGTTCAAAAAATTAGGAACAATCTAAATATCCATCATCAGGAAGATGGAGTGATAACGTTGGCATATTAATAGTGTTGAATCATACAGCAGTAAAAATAGATGAACTACAGCTGCACACATCAACATGAATGAATCTCACAAACATAATGAATGAAAAAGCATGACCAATACCTCTTACAACTTATATAAAGTTTGAAAATATTTATTCATTTAGTTACACTTATTCATTTGCCTTTATATTATATACACATATTCATTAATATATTTCCACTATTTAAATATAAAAAATATATAGTAAAAGTGTGTATCTACAAGTACAAATACAGTAAGAATATAAACAAGTAAGAATGAGAAAAACACAAATGAAACTGGGGTGGAGGCAGAAGAAAGGAGATGTAAACTTTCTTCGACCATAACTTCAACCAGGAAATTTCAACCATACTGGTCATGTTTTATTTCATAAACTGACGATGAGTCTGTGAGTATTTATTCAATTTTTTAAAAAACCTATGTGTATATTTGAAATATTTCACAATAAGTTAAGATTAAAAAGCCAAGTGACTGATTTTTACCTCTACTCGTAACCATTTTCCTTTGCAATGGAAGAGGCAGATTTTCCCACAGAAGGGTAATGAAACAAAGCACTCAGAGGTCATGTGCTGCAAAACAGAAATGCATGATACTCTTATTACTCTTAGCAAAGAGCATATTGCTACACCATTAGAAAAACAGATCGCTGTGGCACTGGCAGACTTAACCGACGTGTAGTCAGACTTCCAGCAATGGATGCAGCAAACACACAGGGTTATAAAACTTTTGTCTTGTTACTCATACATTTGTTGACATCAGTAGTTTACTCTCCCTACATGCACATGGCCCATAAATCAGCATTGTTAACATGTCTAAAAACATTAGCATAAGATCATTATGATTCACTTAGGCACTGGCTCCATCAGTTACACATGAAGAGAGGTGTTGAATCTGACAAAAAGGAGAACAGTGAGGAGGTTGCGAGAGCTGTCTGTGGGCCTATTCTTTTCATCTCTTCACATTTAGATGCAAAGATAACATTTTAATTCCAAAACAAAGAAATGTTATCACCACAAATATGTATGTCAGTGCCAGTTAAATACCAACAAATCACAGCTATAAAGATGAAGTCTCCTCATCTTCCTCTTCTGCTGTAGTTTGAAGTTGGGGGTACCTGTCCATGGTCTCTTTCTGTTCAGGGTGTGTGTTTCTACTCTCCCCAAAGGCAATGTCTCACTTAGGTTACGAGTGCAGTAGGAAATATCGAGTCCTTTTCACCACCAAAGGTTATAAGGACAACATCCATACAAATGAGTCACTAGAGTCAGCCAGGCTGGGGGTTTCAGATTTTTCAAAGATAGACTTAAAATTAAACCTCTGTAACACAGAACAAGATAAAGCTATAGGAATGTCTCAATTCCAGACTGTACTTTGAATGCGGGTTTAAGCTGATTCGGCACATATTTTGGCATACCTATTCTACATAAGACACTAGATTAGATACTGTAAGGGATGCAGAAAATTGGTAAGGCACAGTCTATGCCCTCAAGAAGCATACGGTCTAGAAAGGCAAATAAGTACCCAAATAGCTAAAATATAAACCTGAATATGAATGCCCTGAGGTGCCTGATGTGCTTTGTGGGTTAGAAGGAAGAGTTCACTTCCAGGGACGAGGGGGTAAGGGCAGAAGTGGCAGTAGGGTTTAGTGATTTGGAAACCACAGCATATTGTGAAATATGACCATAATGTCCTAATGGAGGTAAGGAAACCATTTTAGAAACTTAAAGCACAATAAAACCTCTACAGAGCTCGATTCAGAAAAAAATAGTAGAATTAAAGGATAAGGAGCTTATTAATACAATTTGAACTGCAGAACCAAATCATCAGGTGGCAGGTTCTCAGGGTCCATAAAGAGCTCAAGGAGTGATGGCTAAGGAGGAAGATGAAGGCAGAACTAAGGAGGAAAGTTTTATTATCCTCCTAAATTCCAAGGTTTCTCCTTGCCTAAGGCAGAAGAGTCAGCTGGCTCTAGCAGACAGTCACAGGCAGCTGCACTGTGGCATCATCAACTGCATGTTATAAATAACACATCTACCGATTGCTGTGCACTGACTACATGCCAGGCACAGTGTCCTCAGGACAATCCTATAGGGTACACACTATTGCTATCTTCGTTTTACATTGCAGAAACTAGTGTTGTGTTTTTCTTTTAAAGCTCTGAAGTCTGGAGCTCTTTACCTACTATTCTAGAGATTCCATTTCAGACTACTAAAAAATCGTTCATACAAAAAAAATTGTTCATACTTATGCAATTTAGTAAATTACTCTTGCTTGTAATTTTAGGGCTAATTTTAGAGGCAGAAGAGGTTCTGCTATACCTTGCAATGGAAGTAGTCCTCTATCTTACGTAGAAGGTCACTGAGCTTGTTCAGACCCTTACAAGGCACCTGGCAGTAGAGTGTCCCATCAGAGCAAATATTAGTTACTTTGACATTTGTGTACATGGCATCAACCTATAACAGACAAAGGATACCTCGTGAATGCTTGAGAGCAGAATGCAGCTCTTACCTACCTAAAGGGTATCTACCTAAACATCCCATAACAAGTCTTTGCATTTTAAAATCTTTAAGTTAGAGTATATGTAAGATGAAATGCAATTTATAGCTTAAATGTACAAAACTAATTTGGATTCTTTTCTTTTTAAAAGAAATGTCCAATATCATTTATGCCAAGCACAAAATAGACATTGTGCATACATTCCCATACTCCATTGTCTGAAAGGCCAAGACTATCTTTAATGTTGGTTTATTTTCTCCCCATTTATTTAGAAAAAGAATTACATAAACCATGTTTTGTAACATTAACAGAAGTGAAAATAAACTCTCACAAAATCAAATCCATCATCAGTCTACTTTCTAACCTGTGTCCAGAGGTCATATGAATTTGAGTAATTTTAAAAAACCATAATCAAAGTAAATATTCAATTTTACCCATTTTTAGTCAAACCATAATAAAGACATTCACAGTGGTTCTACTTATTAAAACAGAAGTTTTCTCATTGTTTCTATGAAATCTTTAAAATGACCATTTTTAACATCTCATCCTATCTTGGGTAGATATTCTATAATTTATTTAAAGGCTTCCTTCTTTTGGGGCATTTATGTTCTTCACATTAAAAAAAGTTAAAGCTAATAATCAACATCTTCGTGGACCCAATTTTCCCTTCTTTTGTGTTATTTTTCCTTATTATCTTTACAAAATAATCTCATATAAAATCAATAGATGCTCATTGCAGGAAATGGAAAATAAAAAATCCAGTTCCTAAGAAACAATTACTCTGAACATTTTGGTACTTTTTTCCCTTCTAGCCCCACTCCCTCCTTTTTTCCCCTCAATGTAAACGTAATCTGTCTCTATCAATTGTTAGCCTAAAATGTATAATATTCTGGTGATTTTTCTCTCATACAAAATGTGTAACAAGCAACAACAGTGATCACAGTGGTACCTGCAGGTGAACCTCTAGTGACTTGTCACATATAGCCTTCAAGCAGGTGGCATTGATATTGATATCATCTTCTCCTGAGGTATCGTACAGAACAACAAGTGGAATGTCAGCTTTGTCAAGTATTTCCACTGCAAAGATCTTTCCACAAGTTAAAGATTCAACCACCTTCACTAGATCAGGGTCATCGCTTAGGACTTCCAAGCCTGAAAAATATTGAACTTTTAATTTCTACTTAATTAGAAAAATCATTTCAAGATGAATAGATGGATTGTGTCTGTTTTGACCATTATTAAAATTATAAGCCTACTGCAAAATTATTAAATTTTATATGAAAGCTTTGTTTTACAATCTTTATCTTACCTCTTAGGTTTTAAAAAAATATAATGTAAACGCCCTTTTGAATGATACACTAAGGCAGGCAATCTTAAAACAAGCAGAGAAACGGATAATCAATCAGAATTTCTACCTTGGGAGAAACAGTCTTCACTTTATACATGAACACATATTTAAAACCAAAAAACTAACACATATGAGAAGCCATCAATTATGTCTTCCAGTCATATGTTTGTAATGCACTTCCTACATATATACAATTATTTTTCTTATAAAATGAACACACATTTATTGGAAATTGAGACAACCACTATTGTTTCTTTTTTATTGACCCTTAGGATACCAAAGAACCTTCTGATTTATCAAAGACAGATTAAGTAGTGTTTAACACAGGTATTAGATGAATTTTGTTGTAGTCCAACTACTCTTTAAATTCTCAGAAAATTATCGTTCCACATAACATATATGACAATTCTAAGTTAATGTATTAAATGAATTAAAACTAGCTCATATTCCCCCAATGGTACTATAATGCCTATTTCCATATTTTTCTACTTTAAATCCACAAGCTAAAATTCAGACTCCTCCGAGTTTTTTTCTTCTTCTTGTTCTGTTCTCCAGACATATAACTTTGAACTTTTCTCAAACATTTAATTTCAACACCCTAAATCCTGTCCTATGCCCTTGATACATTCTTTCCAACACCAACTTCTAAAAGTTGTTAACAAGTTTTTAAAATTTCTTCAGGTTAATCTCACAGATAAGAGTCAAACCCAGCTCCTGTGACATAAGAATTCATCCCACCGGGAAGGAGGCATTTCTTCAGAGTACTAATTTTCATGAAATAATTATGATCATTTTCTGCATCTGGCTCAAGTCCCCCCCCCGGCATGGTGCATATTTCAATGCCTTTCCTTATCACGAACATGACCAATGTGTCATCTGTCCTTTAAGTTTATCCCTACATGGCACTCTCATACAGGTGGATTCCTCTGTTTCCTTTAGGAGGAAGGAAAAGAACAATGATACATCTACTATGCCAAAAACTGCATGTGACCTGTGATCAAACCCATGCTTGGGCACATGAGGATGTGTCAGTCACACCCTCACAGCATCACCACAGTCCATCTCAGTGGGAAAGGGGCTGCGAGTCACCTCACAACATGCTGAACAACATATTGAAACTGATCAAATGTCATGAAACAGGGCCTCTATCAATTGTTACTAGGGCAGTTAGAACAAGAAAAATCCCTTTAAGATGGTTGACACTTTTATAAGAAATTATAATACGTTTTTATATATAACACAAAATATAAAAACATAACATTTTTATAATGGTATCTTATAAAGAATACATTCGACATGAATTTAAACCTTTCAAGAAGTAACACATTATAACATGAGATACTTAGTCCATTTTAGGATTCAACTATCCAAATGTACAGTGGTAACAACCTATTGAAATGGAGAGAGTTTTTAAAAAAGTTCCTCTTACCTGCAAGCTTACATTTTGTAGCTTGAAATGAGAGTGAACAAAACTTCGGGTTTAATTTGTATGCTTTGCTTTTTTCAACATTTTCACTAAAACCATAGTCAACATAGCATACCTAATGATTAAAAAAACAGAATGTTTAGTTCTTTATCCTCTCTTTAAAAAATTCATTTGATACACTTAATTGGCTCAATCTTATTCCATGATCAGCAAGCTGAGTGGCAGAGTGGCACCTGGAAAAAGCTGAGGAGGTGCCCCTGACTTACCACAGAAGAGAAAGGCTGGAGCTGAGACCAAGGAAACCAGGGGTCCTGGTTCCAGGTCCCAGTCTTCTACCTCACCCTACCCCTTCAATGGGAAGAACAAGACTGCTCAGCCCTGCCACCTTGCTGTCGCCAGTCTTTCAGCAGCCTATCTACCTGGTTCTGCCAACTCTGCTCCCCTCCCCTTTGGTGCTTTCATTAATATCATAATGCCTATATCAGCTTATTCTTTTTTGAGTTACACATTTCCACCCGTTCCCTGGACAGCAGTATTTGTTTCTATGGCAGGCATCATCCTTGTGGTATTTATCAGATTCTAAATCCCCAAAGCAGCATTTGTGATGGCTATTCTCAGCTACTGTGCTTCCAGGGACCGAGATGCTTCATCAATGACAACAATGGTATCACTGCTGAACAACATGGAATTCTAAACTAAAAAACAGGTGTACCTATTTTTTTTAAGGGTGTGAAGCTGGGTTAGGTCTTCTTTCAGCTCAGCAAAAGGCCCTAAGTCTGCTGAACAGAGGTCTGTGTTTGCAGAAACCTGCACAACTTTTCCTCACCATTAGCACAGACTGTTAAGAGCCTGGATATTATTTTTAAGAATATTGATAGAATCTTCAGTTTAAAAGGATTATATAAACACAAAGCCTTTTTTTGAGAAAAATAAAAATCTAGAAACATTAAGCTATGGTTTAGAATAACTAAGAATCTAAGGGAAATGTTGAAAACCTAATATGCATCTCTAATTAAAGGAGATGATGGTTATTGAAAGAAACAAAGCAAACAAAACAACAAACACCAGGGCAAAGTCTTGGCCTTAATACCAAGTAACATGAGGTAGGTTCCTTTCACTGCCTCCCTGAAAATAAAGTCCACAGGCCAGCTTCTTAGTACCTAGATTATGGTACTAAACACACGAAACAAAAACCCTCCCCAGCAGAGAATCTAAGGGAAAAAAGCAGAAGACACCACTAACTCCTTTCCTTGGCCATGTGATAAGCGGGCCTGTGGGGCCTGTCTACCTTGTATCAGAAAGACCATCTCTTAGAATCCACATCTGACTCAACACTGACTTAGGCCTAGATCGCTGGTAGGGCTGCATGTCAGGCAGCTGGCCATTTAAGTGCACAAGTCTATTTCTCCAATCCTAAATTAGCACCTGCTTTTGCTTCTCATAGGCCTCAGGAGTCAGGCAGCTCTCATTTCCTTTAATAGCTATCACCACCTACAACTTAGATTCTGTTCTTCCCAGGCCCAAAATGGAGGTAACGTGGTCTGACAATAGGACATAGCATGTGAAATCATGACTCCTGGGAAATTCAGAATGTATTCTTAGCACAAGAACAGATTAAAGAATAACTGCTCCAAAGCCTCAAAAGAAAGTGTTTCTGAACTGTTTGTAGCTTCTTTTCTTGTTTTTAATCATACATGTTTGTATGGCAACTGCAGTTTATAAAACACTTGTCCATGCATTGGCCAGTGTGACTCTCACCACACTCTGCTCTGTGTCCTTTGCTCTGTGAGGGCTCAGTAGTCTCTCCCTCTCTAATGTCCTGGGATCAGGGCCAGTAGTCACATAATGTGGCATAAGGCCGCAGTCCATTCCTGGTTCTCTGGCACCATCAAGTGGCCAAAGGTCTCCCAGCACTACCTATCACCCAGCAGACTCCCCTGGGATGTGGGCCTGGGTCAGGCCAAACTGGCACCAGCCTCATCGGGTGACCGCATCTCCTGTTTCTCCTACTCACCAAGGATCTGACAGGGAAAGCAAGGAAGGAATCAGTACTTACCACCAGACAAAGTTCAATTCAAGCGAAGCAAGACTGGTGCTAAGTAGCTGGGGTTTCTCCAAATAAAGGGAGAAATCATCTCTGTCAGCTTCAAGGGGATGTGGGGAACAAGTTCAGGCCCGGATTGCTACAATCACCGCTGTCCCAAGAGCTTGCTACTGCACAAAATACCGAGCTACCTTTTTTATTCTTCACATCCAGCCCATAATTCTCAGCAGCAGTGACGAGGCTGGTCACTCCCTTCTTCATGAGACGCTTTCTTTTTCTGGCTTCTGTGATACCACTCTCTTGGTTTTTCTTCTTTGGCCATCTTTACAGGCTTTTCTGCTCCCCTTATGCCTCCATGTAAATACTGAAGGGTTTCAGGACCTGGGCCCAGGCCCCTCCTCCTCTCTACGTGTATTCTCTCTCTAGGGGATCTCATCTTGTCCTGTGATTTCACATAGCACCTATATGCTGATGCCTCCCAACCTGACACATCTCCAGTCCTAACTGCTCCCTGAGCTCCAAATTCATCCATGTGACATCTGATAGCTATTCTCAAACCTAGCAGGTCCTATGAAATTCTCAATTGTTCTCCACAATGGTTTTTCTCTCTGACTTCCCAATTTCAACAAATGGCACCAATATCTAGCCAACTGCTCAAGCCCCAAACCCAGTAGCTTATCTTGAATCTTCTCTTTTGCTTACCATCCACTTCCAACAGGTCAGTGTCCTGCCAGTTCTACCTCCAAATATATCCTGAATCTCTTCCACTACCTCCATCTTCACTAATCCAGGTTACAAGGTAGCTGGCTATTACAACAGCCACATAACCAGTATTACTTTCCTTCTGTGCCCTACTATAATACAATCCATTCCCCCACAACAGTCCCAGAATGATTTCTGAAGCATCTAAATGAGATCACATCACTCTGCCTATCTCTTGCTTCAGAGTTATTTTCTATCATAGTTATTTCCTTTATTGGTTATTTCCTTCATTGTACTAAAATTGTTTTGTGTGTTTACTGTATGCTTGTCATCTCTCTCTTCTCACTAGAATGTAAGCTTCTTGAGAACAAGGACTTGTATGTTTTGTTCTTGGCTCCAGTAAAAAGTGAAAAAGTGTATCAGGTATATACAACAGGATGAGAGTGTCTGAATTTACAGACAAGCAATCAGGGAAGTTAAATAACTTTCCTAAGGCCACACAGCTAGAAATGGCAAAGCTGAGACTCAGTTCTATCTGACACGAGAGCCTGAATTCCCAAAGTAGGAGGGAGGGAGGAAAGAAAGTGACTGCCCTATAGACTTCAGACTGGGAGATATCCTTGTGGAATATCTGCATTATTTATTGTAAATATTGTTACACTGTTAATGTGTCACTAGGATTTACGTATGATTCTTCTCTTCATAAGAAATCTCTGTGCCTCAAAATAGCTTAGCTTTTGTTGAACTTCCTAAGGGCCGGGGGAGTGAAATGGCCAGGAAACAGAAGTTTATCTAGGAACATTTAGGGATAGTTATCTCCTATCAACTAGAGACACAGAGGAATGGAGGGACTTGACCAAAGACACACACCCAAATACAGGCAGACTCAGGACTAGTGCCCAAGCCCTGTGTTCTCCTTTGGTCCAGTGACCATCGTGGTCCTTAGCTTCTTTCAGGTTTCAAACTTTATCCAAGTATAATTTACACTGAATAAAAGATACCTGTTTACAATACAGTTTGATGGGCTTTGATCAATGTATACATCCATATAATCATCACCATAATAAACATATAGACCATTTACACCACCCCAAAAAGTCTCCTTTTGCCCTTTGCAATTAGCCCCCCTCCACCTCCTGTCCCAGGCAACCACTGATCTGATTTCTATCACTGCAGATGAATTTTACCTGCTCTTAGACATCATTTACATGAAATCATACATTACTCTCTTGTGCCTGGCTTCTTTTGCTCAGCACAAAATCTGTGAGGTTTGTCCATGAAACTATTTTTATCAGTAGTTAATTCCTTTGTATTGTTAACAGTGTTCTACTACATGAATAAACTATAATTTGTTTTTATGATTCACCTGTTGATGAACATTTGGGCTGTGTCCAGTTTGGGGCTATTAATAATAATGCTGCAACACACATGTATGTACAAGACACCTTGTGGGCCTTAGGGGTCATATGGTAAGTGTTCGTAAGAAACTGGCAAACTATTTTCCAATTTTCAGATTTTTAAAGTCAGTCAAATTACTTAAAATTTGTGCCTCTGTAGATTCAGCTGAGGAATTTCCTAAATGCCTCTGCAAATGGGAAAGGGTGGCTGGGTGGTTGGGTGAGCTTACTTCTGGAGAGGGTCAGGGCCTCTCCTATTGAGCAACCTGCTAAGAAACAGCAGTATCCCTTTCTGACCTCCTAACTCCCACTTGTAGCTAGGGTTCAGTGGCCAGTAACTGATGGACTTAAGCCTGTGTTCAGGGACTGGTCATTTGCACTCAATGACACGTACAGGATTACTGGCTGGCGGCTGATAGTGGCACATGGAATAAGGTTTTGTATTGTGGAACAGAGGCTGCAGAAATAGAAACATATTTCCCTGCTTGCAAAATCTAGAGTAAACCAAAAGATCTTAGATATATTCCCCTCACAGTCCAAGAGCGCTCTGTATAAATACAAGGGACTATAGAAGTGGGGAACTAGGGTCACCCTTCTACACAGTGTCCTTCCCATCATGAAGGACAGAAATGAACCCAAGTCTTAAAGTGCATTTCCCTTTAGGGAAGGGAGACATCTTAACAATCGAGAAAGAAAAGACTTTCTCTCCCTCCAAATTCTCTATCAAGTAGCAGGCCCATTATTCAAAGGATAAATTCCAAATAGACACACAGCTTCCACCAAGATAGAAAGAAGTAACACATTAAAAATACACTAGTACAACTGACCACACAGCACACGGAGCTAATACCTAATTTCTCTGCATGTTATTTGGGTGTTCCAAGGCCCTGAGACACTACCGCTCTCAGGGAAACTGTGCTTCTTGGTCTCTGCATTGACGGTATGAAGAGGCAAAGGGCAGAGGCTGATATCCACGAATGTAGCCAAGCCCAGAAGAGTCTGCTGATGGAAGCAAGTGGCAAACGGGCCCACTGGCCTTTTCAAGAGGGTGGAGAGGGCTACGCTGGGAGCAGCTGTGGAGAAGGACCTGTGTCTTGGCTATAGAAGAGGGAGAAGAAGAATTGTCTCCTTTGGTCTGTATGGCTTCCCTCACTCCGAAGTACTGGCCTTGATAAGAGGCCCACAGAGATCTGGTCAGTATTCATTATACATCCCCTGGGAATAGGAAGTGTCTTTCCCTGATTGGATAATGTGTTATGAATATTCCCATGGGGAATTTATTTTTTTAACTAAAACTCTGAGATAATAATAACTACCACGAATATAAAGGCTGACAGGGATAACCTTTTACAGATATTATCTTTTCAACTTCCATTGAAAACTACATTTAATTATAGGATACAACATTTAAATTTCAAAAATGTAAAAAATATTTACATTTGGAAAATAATAAGGTATTTGTATCCATAATGCTATGACAAAGTAAACAGTGCTTGCCTTTATTTTGTTCTCTTCTGTTGAGATGACCTGTGCCCGTAACCAGGCGTCCTCCTCGGCATTTACGGCCAGCAACTGCCCAACATTCACAGCCTGGACTGGTGTGATCTTAGGATTCTTACTGTAATATTCCTTCATCTCATCTTCCATTAATTCCTGAGCAGCAGAATAGTCTTTGCCCACATACCTGAATCAGTTAAAAGAAGAGAATGCAAATGAAGTAACCTAGAAGAAGAAAAGCAATAGGAATTCGTTTTTGTCCTTCTTTTTTCCCTGCTGCCATCTTTGGTTCCAGTCTCGGACTTGCTTATATCAACAGGGAGGAGAACGTGTATTCAGTGAAATACTTATCTCTTGAAAAAGAAGATAAGGGGGCTGGTCACAGTGGCTCACACCTGTAATTCCAGCACTCTGGGAGGCCGAGGCAGGCAGATCACAAGGTCAGAAGTTTGAGACCAGCCTGGCCAATATGGTGAAATCCTATCTCTACTAAAAATACAAAAATTAGCTGGGTGTGGGGGTGGGCGCCTGTAGTCCCAGCTACTTGGGAGGCTAAGGCAGGAGAATCGCTTGAACCCAGGAGGTGGAAGTTGCAGGTTGCAGTGAGCCAAGATCACACCACTGCACTCCAGCCTGGATGACAGAGTGAGACTCCCTCTCAGATAAGGGACAATGGAGATTGCACAAAACACACACCAAACAACACAGCAAATATTTGGTCCAACATATCCCACAACAAAGGAAACGTGGAGCAATCCAGACAACGAGAGGGCATAACAGGAAGCAGCGATAGTGTCCTCAGGAAGGACAAGGCTGAGAAAAGTCAGGAAGGGGAGAGAGGAGGAGACGTGGAAAATGGAGACACCAAGGGAGGCCTGGAGGCCAGAGAAGTGAGGGTCGACGCTGGATCTTGACTAAGGCTGCTGGAAATCTTTACAGATTACTAAGAAGAGACTCTAGAACATAGTTTTAACCTAACTAGGGCTGGGTCAAGCTTTGAAAAGCAATGAAATTTTACTAGAGAAAAAACAAAGCTGTAAGTACACTAAACACAACGTGACACCCCCCCTCCAAACTTATTAAAGAATTTGAACAAATTACAACAAAATGTTGACTTCTGATACCCTTAAAAGAGGTACCATATTCTAGTCAAATGTCTCTAAAACTGTATGCTTGTTGAGAAACATTTTTTTCAGGATTATGTCCTTATTCCTTTCTACACTTTTCTACTGTTGACAACTGTGGTCACCTTGTTCCAGTTCATGTTATCAAAACAGGCTACTGTTTTCTTGCGCTTTAGTCCTCAGAGATGATTTCGTCCAGGGTCTCCTTCTAGGGTGTAAAACCTGGCATATCAAGTTTGGGTCATGTAAGAGAAGCTGTCCCAGCCATAGGATCGAGGCCTTTTTAGCTGGAAGGCTATACTCTAACAGCACCAGAATCACTTGGCCCAGGAGACAGGGGAGATGCCACAAGAACCTTGTTCTTTGTATTGTTCCAGGTTTCACCCAGGCTCCAAGTAGGCCTGTACAGCTCTAAGAAATGGTTCCTTTAGGACTATTTCTATGTATTCTTGGTAATTATCAGCAGGGCAGAAGATGCCATAGTCAAGCTATTCATTACAAGGAGGAAAAAAAAAAAAAAAAAAAACTCAGAAAGTCCTACACAAAATGGAAACCATGTGCAATGGCTATTTTAAAATGAAATATTATGTGCATATTATTGGCTTCAGAAATAGCTGCAGAAGCTTTGCCATACTCTTATAGTTTAATTTTTTTTTTGAGACAGGGTTTCACTGCTATGTTACCTAGGTTGGACTCTTGGGCTCAAGCAATCCTCCCACTTCAGCCTGCTGAGTAGTTGGGAGGATGTGTATGTGTCACTGAGCCAGCTACTATCATTTAAATGTATTGAGCTTTGCAAATACTAAGGCACTGCCTTGAATGCAGTTGCACTCTTGGCTCTGAAGTCCTCCAGAAGGTCTGCAACTGCACCCGAGTGCCCATTTGCTGGGACCTAGAGTCTCACTGGGCCTCCCCCTAGTGCTGCTATGTAGCCCTGGGTGCTCAACTGGCAGAGGCCTGGGCTGCAGCCCTGATGTGGTGGTCTGCCAAACACAGGCTCCTGCCAGAAGGGAGGAAGGTGATGAGAAATGGCTTGGGATCTGCAGGCAGCTTCTCTTCTCTTAAGCAGCCAGGAGAGAAGGAGGGCTGCACAGATAGGGGGAAGATGGACGGTGTTGGATGAGGCACAGTGCAGGACTGACATTACAGCTGGTATGACAGTGGGTAATGACGAGAATGAGGTCATATATTATCCTCAAATTACCTGAGCAAGGGGGGCAAAGAATGATGGATAGGCCAATTTAGAGATGCCCTAAATACAAAGTTTTACAAAGTTAATTTCTGAGACAAGGGATTCCCATATTTGAGATGAGGGTTCTGCCATAGTGCCCTCCAGGCCCTAATGAGCCAGAGATCCAGCTTCCAGTGCCTACTGCCTGCCTGGGTGAAGATGCCAGTACAGAACAGGGTTCAGTCTGGTGGAGGTTTGCAAAGTCTTGTGGGGAGGGCAGAAGCCAATAACCTAAGGTCAACCTAATGGCAGACATTACCCATCTTGCTTGCTGGACTCTGCTGAACACATAAAATGCTGACTCCAGGATTTAAATTCCTACTGGGATAAGGTATTTAAATAATCTGATGACCCTGGACATAATCATCCTTGACAAACCTTGGTGTGAACAACAGAAACCATGTGATTGGTCTGGCCCGGTGCTTGGTCTCTGACTATGGCACCAACAGTTACTGGTTACAGATACCAAAGGATCCTGCCGTGGAAGTTTCTTTATAGTATAGTCAAATGGTAAAAGGTGGTAATGTGGCCTTCAATATCTTTCCTTTACTTCAATACAATAGTGAAACATATTGGGACCTCTAGCCTTCAGCAACCTATTTATATCTTCAGGCCACACCACATCTTAGAATAAAAGCTTTATCCTCTCTAAAGTTTCTGGAGGTTCTTCTAGTTTGAGCATCTGAAGATACTAGGTTCACTCTATTATCTACTCAGATTTCATTTGTTCAAATGGAAGAGCTTTAAATTTTTGAGCTCTTCTTTCATTGAAGGATTCTAATTATTTTTTGTGGTTCTTCTTTGGGCTTTTCCATCTCAGTTATGGGTCTCTGGAGGAGGGACAGCCCAAACCAAAGGACCATTTGGTTGAAGGAGCCCAGATTCTGTTTGCTTCAGCATTTTTCTGATCTGCCCAGCCATGGCCACACCCTGGACTGGTACCTCCAGGGGTTCAGCTACATAGGTTCCCATTCTTTTTCCCAAATGGAGACTGCAAATTATAGTCTTTCTATATTTTCCACGTATTCTGCATTTTCTCCAAAAGTCCAAGACAGGTGCCTGGAGCTGTACTGTTTTTTGTTATTCTAGTTATTGTTAGCTACCTAGGCAATGATGCCTTAGGCAATGACACCTCCTCTCAGGCAATGATACTGAAAGACTCAAATAAATAGAGCACCTTTGGGTCCAAGGTCTAATCTGATGTATTATACAAGGAAAGCAGCTCTGAGCTATTTTTACTTTTAGGAAATACTACATAGTCCCAGATTATAAATAGTATTATGCAGTGTGTAGGGCACTTGCCTTTTCTGCGAACTAGGTATTGCTTTTGACATAATATAGTTACCATCACGCTTTTGACATGAATATTTTTTTCAAGTTCATATTATCATTCCAATGTTTAAAGCTATTAGTAGTCTTAGGATAGCTGTATATTTTGAACAATTAACAAATATTAATACATTATTAAGCCTCACTATAACTCTATAGAACTAAGAATATGTTATCCTTTTTTTTTTTTTGAGATGGAGTCTTGCTCTTTCGCCCAGGCTGGAGTGCAGTGGCGCAATCTTGGCTCACTGCAAGCTCCACCTCCCAAGTTGACACCATTCTCTTGCCTCAGCCTCCCGAGTAGCTGGGACTACAGGCACCCGCCACCACGCCCTGCTAATTTTTTGTATTTTTAGTAGAGATGGGGTTTCGCCATGTTAGCCAGGATGGTCTCGATCTCCTGACCTTGTGATCCGCCCACCTCGGCCTCCCAAAGTGCTGGGATTACAGGTGTGAGCCACCGCACCCGGCCATATTATTCTTCCTTTAACCCTCAACATCCATGTGAAGAATAGACAAGTGACAAAAGTATATCAGAATCCTAAAGAATTAGAAAATGAAACTTGCCTGATAACCACTTCATTTGTGTTGCTCAGTTCAACCACCAATACAGATGGTGATGCTTCAGTTGGAATCATTAAAGGAGGAACTGTTATGTCCTCCATAAAGGTATTAGCGCTTTCAGCAATGCTTTCTTCTACCTGCAAATACTCTTGTTCAACCATAGCCTTGATATCATTATCACCATGTGCTTGCCCTGCATCCTTTTGGATTTTGTCAGTGGGCAATGGAAGTTTAGCATAGAGAATGGCCTTCTGGGGATTTCCAGAAATGTAGTCTATGCTGCATACATCAGAAAGTGAGGCAAGATTTTTTAAGGCATCCTCAGGGAATTTCACTTTGTACATTTCCTCAAATGCTTTCGGAAGTGCACTGGCCCAAAGGCCACTTGTGTATTTCACCAGCAGGTCTGCCACTTTTTCTTTAAAGTCTCCTGCCATAACTGTTGGATACCCTTTCAACGGTGGTGTTTGTTTGGGACCAGGTAGTGGGGATAGAGGTACTTTCTCAGTGTCCAGTTCACTTCTCAAAAGCTGCTTTCTCTTAGCTGGATAAAGAAGTAAATCTTGGCCACCACTGCAAGGTTTCTCCACCTGAAATTTTTAAATAAAGCAAATGACAGATATTTCAGTGACTATAAACAACCCACAAACACATTAATGCATTCTAAATTTGAGAGTCATGCTGTTTCCAAATTAATCAAGTGTACGATTTACTCTTTTCAATTGCTAGGACTTTAATGCATTATCTCCACCTGCAAATAACATGAGCCACATTTCAGAAATAAAAAGGAAAATAAAATAGTATTAAATTCATTTGTGCGGCATCGAGACTCCAGTTGCCCTAGAAAATCACAAGTGCTCTGCCCTGTAACGCGTACTCTCATTTAGTTGTTTCTGCCAAATCCAAAACAATAGCTTACAAAACTGACTAAAAATAAGTTGTGAAAAGGTATTAAAACTGTCAGGAATAAACCACTGGGAAGAAAACTAGAAAATATTTAGACAAAATAGGAGTGCCATCTCTCTTCTTCTTGCAATAGCCTGAGAAAACCCTTGGCTTTCCATTATTTAGAAAAAGATGCTCCAGAGATAAAGTACAGTTTTAAAACAACCACAGCAGAAAGTTTAGCTGCAAGTGTTGTCACTCTAACAAACAAGTATTAAAAATACCTAGCACTTGTATGTCATCCAATCTTGAATTTCATTTGCATGCCATTTCTGAGAGGCACAGCTTGATGACATATTTTTATGTAAGAGAAGAAGGAGAAGAGAAATTGATGTATGGCATAATTTTTCTCCCTGAGTTTTAAGCCTTTCTACTACTAGAGCAGGGGTCAGCTCTACTACTAGAGCATGGCCCAATGCAGTTCATGGCTCATGGGCTAAAAAATGATTTTTATATTTTCAAATGCTAGAAAAAAAATCAAAAGAATTATTTCATAACTTGCAAAAAGTATATGAAACTCAATATACATAAAGTTTTATTGGAACACAGTCATGCTCATTTATTTACATATTCTCTCTGGCTGCTTTTGCTCTACAGTGACACAGTTGAATAACTGTGAGGGACTGCATCTGTTAGTTGCAGCTCTTGGCCTGCAGAGCCTAAACATTTACCATGGACCTTTACAAAAGCAGTTTCTTGAACCCTGTACGAGACCATTAGACTGAAGTTAAAATTCCTTGCCTTCCAAAATATTTCTATTTTGTCAGATCCTATTTTACCTACCCCTTAGCTGCAATTTAACCCCTTAGGGTAATAATTACAAGTTTACATGAACCACGGTCCACCCAGAAGAACAGAATTTTAAAGTATGCTGGTTAGGTAGCTTATTAGTAAAGAACACTGACTTTTTACTTCACTCTCCATACAATGCTTAGGAAGAGTGAACATAAACATTTATGTACAAAGAAAGAAGGTGCTATCTTGTTATCAGAGAAGAGTTTTGACAAGTTAAAAGACATAGGCAACTTGGTAATAAAATTCCTTTTAGTCTGACTACATATTCTACATCACATAGGAAGTGAATGATATTAATATAAAACATTAGGTTTTCCTCTTCATACTTTTACCAATGTATGCTTAAGTTTTGAGGACTGAGGAAAACTTCCACACCTGGAAAGCCTAAAGCATCACTGAAAGCAGAGGTCTAATGGCACCTCCTGTAATCTGTCATGGTCTCCTGCTGGCACTCTGTGATCCCTCTAAATGGCATGTTATATGATTGGCACAGTTTATGTCCCTTATTTTAAGCCATAGGGACACAAATAGTTGGAGCATTCCTCATCTTTCTCTTGATGGTTAGTCTACTTCTCTAGAGACCCATGTTTTAAAATCTGAAATCTTAAAATGCCAATCTTCGCTGTGCTTTATGACACTCAATAAGATACAAGAATACAGATTAGGTATCCAGAGGTTTGAAACGCACACTTTCGGAGCCAATGGATAAGGAAAACAGCATTATAAGTGAATGATTAATTTGTCATATAGAATCCCAATTAGTGTAGTCAGTCATGCATCACTTAACGATGGGAATACATTCTCAGAAACGTGTCATCTGTTGTGCAAATATCATAGTGTGTACTTATACAAACCTAGATGGTATAGCCTACTCCATTATATAGGTTCATTATAATCTTTTTTCCTTCTAAAAAAAATGGGATACATGTGCAGAATGTGCAGGTTTGTTACATAGGTATACATGTGCCATAGTGGTTTGCTACACCTATCCACCTGCCCTCTAAGTTCCCTCCCCTCAACCACCCTAATAGGCCCCTAATAACCCCCTAATAGGCCCTGGTAAGTGTTGTTCCCCTCTCTGTATCCATGTATTCTCAATGTTCAACTCCCACTTAGGAGTGAGAACATGTGGCGTTTGGTTTTCCATTCCTGTGTTAGTTTGCTGAGGATAATGGCTTCCGGTTTCATCCATGTCCCCGCAAGATGATCTCATTCCTTTCTATGGCTGCATGGTATTCCATAGTGTGTACGCACCACATTTTCTTTATCTAGTCTATCACTGATGGGCATTTTGGTTGGTTCCATGTCTTTGCTATTGTAAATAGCACTGCAATAAACATACGTGTGTGGCCGGGTGCAGTGGCTCACACCTGTAATCCCAGCACTTTGGGAGGCCAAGGCGGGCAGATCACGAGGTCAGGAGTTCGAGACCAGCCTGGCCAACATAATGAAATCCTGTCTCTACTAAAAATGCAAAATATTAGCTGGGTGTGGTGGCAGGTGCCTGTAATCCCAACTACTTGGGAGGCTGATGCAAGAGAATCACTTGAACCCGGGAGGCGGAGGTTGCAGTGAGCCAAGATCATGCCATTGCACGCCAGCCCAGGTGACAGTTTGAGACTCTGTCTCAAAAAAAAAGTATATATATATTTGTGTGTGTGTGTCTTTATAGTAGAATGATTTATATTCCTTTGGGTACATAGCCAGTAATGGAATTGCTGTGTCAAATGTATTTCTGATTCTAGATCCTTGAGGAATTGTCACCATACTGTCTTCCACAACAGTTGAACTAATTTACATTCCCACCAACAGTGTAAAAGTGTTCCTATTTATCCACAGCCTCACCAACACTGTTTCCTCACTTTTTAATAATTGCCATTCTGCCTGGCATGAGATAGTATCTCACTGTGGTTGGTTTTGATTAACATTTCTCTGATGATCAGTGATGTTGAGCTTTTTTTCATGTTTGTTGGCTGTGTAAATGTCTTCTTTTGAGAAGTGTCTGTTCATACCCTTTGCCCACTTTTTGATGGGGTTGTTTTTTTCTTGTACATATGTTTAAGTTCCTTGTAAATTTTAGATAATTATTAGACCTTTGTCAGATGGGTAGTTTGCAAAAATTTTCTCCCATTCTGTAGGTTGCCTGTTCACTCTGATGATAGCTTCTTTTGCTGTGCAGAAGCACTTTAGTTTAACACCATTTGTGAATTTTGGCTTTTGTTGCAATTGCTTTTGGTGTTTTTGTCATGAAGTTTTTGCCCAGGCCTATGTCCTGAATGGTGTTGCGTAGGTTTTCTTCTAGGGTTTTTATGGTTTGGGGTTTTACATTTAAGTCTTTAATTCATCCTGAGTTATTTTTTGTATAAGGTGTAAGGAAGGGGTCCAGTTTCAGTTTTCTGAATATGGCTAGCCAGTTTTCCCAGCATCATTTACTGAATAGGAGATCCTTTCCCCATTGCTTTTGTCAGGTTTGTTGAAGACCAGATGGTTGTAGATGTGTGGTGTTATTTCTGAGGTCTCTGTTCTGCTCCATTGGTCTATATGTCTGCTTTGGTACCAGTACCAATTTGTTTTGGTTTCTGTAGCCTTGTAGTATAGTCAGTCTGAAGTCAGATAGTGTGATGCCTCCAGTTTTGCTTTTTTTGCTAGGATTGTCTTGGCTATATGGGGTCTTCTTTGATTCCATATGAAATTTAACATAGTTTTTTCTAATTCTGTGAAGAATGTCAATGGTAGTTTGATGAGAATAGCATTTAATCTAGAAATCACTTTGGGCAGTATGGCCATTTTCATGATATTGATTCTTCCTATCCATGAGGATGGAATATTTTTCCATTTGTTTGTGTCCTTATTTCCTTGAGCGGTGGTTTGTAGTTGTCTTTGAAGAGGTCCTTCATGTCCTTTGTTAGCTGTGTTCCTAGGTATTTTATTCTCTTTGTAGCGATCGCCAATGGGAGTTCATTCATGATTTGGCTCTCTGCTTGCCTATTGTTGGTGTAAAGAAATGCTTGTGATTTTTGCATGTTGGTTTTGTATCCTAAGACTTTGCTGAAGTTGCTTATCAGTTCAAGAAGTTTTTGGGCTGAGATAATGGGGTTTTCTAAATATAAAATCATGTCGTCTGCAAACAGAGACAACTTGGCTCCCTCTCTTCCTATTTGAATACGCTTTATTTCTTTCTTTTGCCTGATTGCCCTGGCCAGAACTTCCAACACTATGTTGAATAGGAGTGGTGAGAGAGGGCATCCTCATCTTGTACCAGTTTTCAAAGAGAATGCTTCCAGCTTTTGCACATTCAATATGATATTGGCTGTGATTTGTCATGAGTAACTCTTCGTATTTTGAGGTATGTTCCATCAATACATAGTTTATTCAGAGTTTTTAACATGGAGGGATACTGAATTTTATCAAAGGCCTTTTCTGCATCTATTGAGATAATCATGTGGTTTTTGTCTTTGGTTCTGTTTATGTGATGGATTACATTTACTGATTTACATATGTTGAACCAGGCTTGCATCCCAGGGATGAAGCCGACTTGATCATGGTGGATAAGTTTTTTGATGTGTTGCTGGATTCAGTTTGCCAGTATTTTCTTGAGGATTTTCACATTGATGTTCATCAGGGATATTGGCCTGAAGTTTTTTTGTTGTTGTGCATCTCTTCCCAGTTTTGGTATCAGGATGATGCTGGCTTCATAAAATGAGTTAGGGTAAAGTCCCTCCTTTTCAATTGTTTGGAATAGTTTCAGAAGGAAGGGTACCAGTTCCTCTTGTATTTCTGGTAGAATTCAGCTGTGAATCCACCTGGGCCCGGGCTTTTTTTGGTTGGTAGGCTATTAATTACTACCTCAATTTCAGAGCTTGTTATTGGTCTACTCAGGGATTCAATTTCTTCCTGGTTTAGTCTTGGTAGGGTGTATGCATCCAGGAATTTATTCATTTCTTCTAGATTTTCTAGTTTATTTGTGTAGAGGTGTTTATACTATTCTCTGATGGTAGTCTGTATTCCTGTCTCCATCTCCTTCAATTCTTCTCTGATCTTAGTTATTTCTTGTCTTCTCCAAGCTTTTGAATTAGTTTGCTCTTGCTTTTCTAGCTCTTTTGTGATGTTAGGGTGTCGATTTGAGATCTTTCTAGCTTTCTGATGTGGGCATTTAGACTATACATTTCCCTCTTAACACTGCATTAGCTGTGTCTCAGAGATTCTGGTACATTGTCTCTTTGTTCTTATTGGTTTCAAAGAACTTCTTGATTTCTGTCTTAATTTCATTATTTACCCAGGAGTCATTCAGGAGCAGGTTGTTCAATTTCCATGAAATTGTGTGGTTTTAAGTGAGTTTCTTAATCCTGAATTCTAATCTAATTGCACTGCGTTCTCTCTTTTATTGTGACGGAGTCTTGCTCTGTCCCCCAGGCTGGAGTGCAGTGGCACGATCTCGGCTCACTGCAAGTCTGCCTCCCTGGTGCACGCCATTTTTCCTCCCTCAGCCTCCTGAGTAGCTGGGACTACAGATGCCTGCCACCACACCCGGCTAATTTTTTGTATTTTTAGTAGAGATGGGGTTTCACCATGTTAGTCAGGATGGTCTCAATCTCCTGACCTCGTGATCCACCCACCTCAGCCTCCCAAAGTGCTGGGATTACAGGCGTGAGCCATCACACCCAGCCGAGACTGTTTTTTATAATTTCAGTTCTTTCGCATTTGCTGAGGAGCATTTTACTTCCAAATATGTGGTCAATTTCAGAATAAGTGCCATGTGGTGCTGTGACGAATGTATATTCTGTTGATTTGGGGTAGAGAGTTCTGTAAATGTCTATTAGGTCCACTTGATCCAGAGCTGAGTTCAAGTCCTGAATATCATTGTTAATTTTCTGTCTTGTTGGTCTAATATTGACAGCGGGGTGTTAAAGTCTCCCACTACTATTCTGTGGGAGTCTAAGTCTCTTTGTAGGTGTCTAAGAACTTGTTTCATGAATCTGCGGGCTCTTGTATTGGGTGCATATATATTTAGAATAGTCAGCTCTTCTTGTTGAATTGTTCCCTTTACTATTATGTAATGCCCTTCTTTGTCTTTTTTTATCTTTGTTGGTTTAAAGTCCGTTTTGTCAGAGACTAGGATTGCAACACCTGCTTTTTTATTTTTTTGCTTTCCATTTGCTTGGTAAATTTTCCTCCATCCCTTTATTTTGAGCCTGTGTGTGTCTTTGCATGTAAGATGGGTCTCCTGAACATAGCACACTGATGGGTTGCTCACTCACTGCCTCCCTTGGCTGGGGGAAAAGGGTTCCCCTTCCCCATGTGGCTCTCAGGTGGGCTGCCGTACCATACTGTTCTTCCTTCTCTCTGTGAGTCATGCCAGCCTTCTACTCTACTTTGATGAGAGAACCTGGATACCCTGGGTTGCCAATGAAGGATTCACACACTTATTATGGTTTTTTTTCGATGGGAGCCTCCAAAAGCCGCTGCTTCTAGTCAGCTTTCTTGCCCCCCGCCCCCAGCTCCATTATAATCTTATGGGACCACCATTGTGTATACATACAGTCCATCATTGACCAAAATGTTGTTATGCAGCACTTCACTAATTTTAGATTTAGATGTGGTGGTTCTCTGCAGCCAAACCCAGATGAGCCTGTAAAGCCCACCTTAAAACTTTTCTTCAGTTTTCACATACCAATCTCAATACTTTCTCTGAAGTGGGTGGTAGAAACTACTTTCAGTGGACGATAACCCATCTTATCTAAAATAACTTCCTAAGCCCCATCCCCCACTGTCCACATAGCTTCTTCTAACCCAGAAGAAGGTAAGAGGGTTCTTTGGCTTTATTATCTTTTTCTTTCCAAGGAGTGTACTGAGAATCTGGGATGCTTCATTGCTTAGTCTCCCCTCTCCCAGTCCCCAGACTGCCATTCCATCTGTGCCTTAGATGTGATTAGTGCCAATTACCTAATAACATACCTATCAAACCTCTAACAATGACCTCTGACATGACCAGCACAAGTTCTTCCAAATAGGAACTGCTGTCTTAACTGAAGTTAGGGACGTTATGTCCACTTGAGTTGGTCCAGGGCAAGAGCAGAATTCCCATTTTTTTCTGGCTTTTATTCCAGAATAATACTTAAAGATCATCTGGAGGTACTAAGCTTCCAGGGCTGTGTCTGCAGCATTTAAGTCAAACTTTGCCAGTCAGCCTATAAAGTGAATTTTTGACCAATAAGTCTGAATTTACCCAAAGTACAAACCATAGCCAAATAATCATCTGAATTAGAAGACAGATTTTTTCCCTCAGCAGTTTTATATTATTTTTATTGTTTAAAGTAGATAACCATATCCCACTCTAATGACTAGTTCCTTGAATTGTAAGCACTTTCCAGTCTTTAATGGTTTATTCTTTTATCTCAAAACAGTTAGTTATGTGCCTACATTTCACTTGTTCTCCAATGATTTGGCTTCTATACATTCAAATAAGCATTTACTAAGATTAAACATAGGCCTAACAAGGCACCGAACCTGACTCTACCTGGAGTTGATTCAGATATCCTTCAACACTTTAGGCAAATATTCACAGATAAATTTAGTGATATGGAAAAAATACCTGGTCCACATACTTCATTCCAATCTTTGGGGTTTCTTTTCTTTCTCTCTTTTTGTTAAGGCTGGGACTTGTTCTGTTGCCCAGGCTAGAGTGCAGTGGCGCAATCTCGACTCACTGCAGCCTCCATCTCCTGGGCTCAAGCGATCCTCCTGCCTCAGCCTTCTAAGGAGTTGGGATTACAAGCATGAGCTGCCATGCCAGGCCAGCTGAGGGGTTTCTCAATTCAAAGGCAACAATTCATGAAACTCCTTTTAAAGTTAAAAAATATAATTTAAAGCAAATATAATTCTTTTTCAGTTATGAGTATGGAAAACACAAACAAGTTTTTCCTATTTTCTCATTCAACAACAATCATCAACACAGAAGACTTGTGTGACCAAATGAGTGGGGGGTCTCCCCACTTCAGTCAATCAATTAATTCTGCATTGGATATCAGCTGAATTCCACCAATTCAATTCTGACACTATCTACCTGGAGACAGCATCAGATCCCACAGGTTGAGGGCTCAGTCCCACAAGACTGTCTCCTCTTCAGACACCAGTTACAAGCCTGTGGCTCTGGAACTTCTGACCACCTGGATCAAGCTGGGGTTCCCAAGACCCTCTCTTTAGTTTTAATTTGCTACAGTGGCTCACAGAAATCAGGGAAACATGTTTACTGGTTTACTATGAAGGATATGGCTGGGTGCAGCAGTGCACGCCTATAATCCCAGCACTTTGGGAGCCTGGGGCAGGAGGATCACTCACTTCAGACTAATAGTTGAAGACCAGCCGGGGCAACATAGTGAGAATCTCAACAAAAAAATTTTAAAAATTAGCTGGATGTGATAGTGTGCATCTATAATCCCAGCACTTTGGAAGGCTGGGGTGGGAGGACTGCTTGAGCCCAGGATGTCCAGGCTGCAGTGAGTTATGATGGTGGCACTGCACTCCAGCCTAAGGGACAGAGCAAAACCTGTCTCTAAAAAAATACACGTGTGTGTGTGTATGGCAGATATATGTATAAATTAAAGGATATTACAAAAAAATACCAATGAAGAGATGCTTAGTGTGAGGTATGCCGGAAGGAGTGTGGAGCTTCCATGCCCTCTCTGCTACTCTACAGGAAGCTCCATATGTTTGGCTATCTGGAAGCTCTTCCTGCTTTGGGTTTTTATGGAGGCATCATTCCGCAGGCATGATTGGTTAAGTCATTGGCCACTGGCGATCAACCTAATCTTTAGGCCCTCTACCTTCCCCAGAGGTTGGTTGGGGCTGAAAGTCCCAACCCTCTAATCATGCGTTGGTCTTTCTGGTGACCAGCCCCATCCTAAAGCTACTAGGGGTTGCCAGTCATCACTCATTAGTTTAAAAAAAAAAAAAAAGACCTAACTTTGGAGAGTCACTTTGGATTTTAGGAATTGTATGCCAGAGAATGGAGAAGGCCAAATATATATTTTACAATAACACCCAGCTCAAACTCTCTAAATTTTCATATGAATAGAAATTTGCTTTTCCTGGGCATTCTACTGTGATCACCATCTGTCATCTACAAAAAGTGCCACCTCTTTTTAATTTTCTGGCAAATAGGTTTAGGAAAGAGACCTACTACTATATGTATCCCACAAGAACCTTGCTAAAGATAAAGAATTGCTATAATGTGAGTTAACAGTGTGGTGTCCATTCTTTACTGGGCTCTGGTGCATCTGAAAAGATTTACATGTTCATCTCCTGCCTCATTTCCCAAGACAGAACAGCCATCTTATGGTCTTCACAAATGACCAAGGCAAGCCAACATCTACTTGAAACATGGCTTTTATTATTTCCTTAGTGTGATAATCAACTGCTAACCACTTCAGGTAGATCTCTCAGAAGGGAACTTTTACGGCATCTAGTTCCTTTAGCCCACTTGATTCAGGCATATACCTGAGGAGGGAGTCAGAAGGCCTCCTCTACTGTGGGAGAAGACTCAGGACAATACTCCTATCCTTGTCCTTCATGTTTTCTTTGTTTTGTGGCTCTGTAATTTTTTCTTTGGTTCTGAATGTCCACCCAAAAAATCCATCAGTCCAACGACTGGGAACTAGCATGACTTGTAACTTCACGTACCATGTGTACACTCCCACCCCCACCTCCAGCAGGAGAGACAGGTAACATTAAAGATGAACTCCCTACACCATGGAGTCAAGCCCCTTCCTTTGCTGATCATCAGAAGATGCTGTACCTAATACGCCTTAAACTTTCTATTCCCGTAAGTTCATGATAATCGGCTTGATTTCTGCCACAGTTGGAATCACAATTTGAATGAGACACTTCCCTCACACCCCTCTGGATTTCTGTAAGTTTGGAGCAGAAATACTAGGCTTGGCAGATGTGAGGCTGTGATACCGTGAAATATATATTTGGTCTTCCTTTCCAGTTTCCTAAATACAATTCCTAAAATCCTTGGAATCTCCCAAGAGCTTATCTTTTTCTATGCTAATACTGACTGAGAGCTTCAGGGTAGGGCTGCTTACCAGAAAGTCCAAGGCAGGATTAGAGGGTTGAAACTTTTGGCCCCACCATTCAACTGCTGGGAGGGAAGAGGCACTGAAGGTCAAGCTGATCACCAATGGTCAATGGTTTAATCAACATGCCTGCGTAATGAAGCCTCCATAAAACCCCAAGATGACAGGTTTGGAGGGCTGCCTGGAGGGTGGCAGGCCCAGGGAGGGCACAGAGACTCCATGCTGCTTCCCCCATTTATGCATTTCTTCATCTGTATCCTCTGTAATATCCTTTGTAATAAATCAGTAAATATAACTGTTTGCCTGAGTTCTGCGAGCCACTCCAGCAAATTAATCAAACCCAAAGAGGAGGTTTTGGGAACCCCAATTTGAAACTGGTCAGTCAGAAGTTCTGGAGGCCTGGATCTGCGCAACTAGTGTATATGTAGAGGAGCAGCAATTTTGGGGATTGAGCCTTCACCCTGTGGGATCTGATGCTATCTCCAGGTAGATAGTGTTAGTATTAAATTAGAGGGCACCCAGCTGGTGTCCGCTGATTGGTTTCTGGGGAAAACGCCCACATTTGGTCACAGAAGCCTTCTGTGTTGATTGTTGTGGTGTGACAGCAGAGGAAAAACATAGTTTGAGTATTTTTTCCGAAACAGGCCCAAAAACTTAAAATATGAATTTCTTCAGGAGTCTGTTTGTTCAGACAAATAGAAGTCTTCATCCTACATGCCTAGAAACTTGCTTCTCCTTAACTCTAAGGGTCTTTACTTCTTTCTTTCTAGTTTTACCTGTGCTGTAAACTTAAAAGTTCTTGAAGCCAAACTCCTTTGAGTCTATGAAGGCTTACCTGCTAATTCTTTAGCATGGGCCTCTGAGGTAAGCTTACTCTTTCTTCTGAAATTAGAATATTCTTTAGGGTTCTATAACAGAATTGGTATTGTCCAGTTAAATTAAGCTTTCCAAAGCATTTATATGGGCACAGTTTTGTTTCCACAGGGTAGTAGTCATTTTTGTTGAAGCTTTAAATTAAGTTCTAAATTTCATTTTATATGGTCACCACCCAATACAAACCTGAGACAGTACAGCAAAATCACATTTACCTAGAGACCTGCTTTCTAGCACTGCAAGCATTAATAATGGTTATGAGCTCAAAACAAACAAAAACAACAAAGAAAAAGCAAAAAATAATCCCATTTTAAAACTTGACTTCAGTAGTGAATAAAGATCCCTGAGTGCCTAGCAACAACTAAAACATCAAAGTCACTGACCAGAAGCTTGCACCCTACAATTCGCCAGTTCACAGAAAGGTTGACCAGCTGATGACTTCCTTAAGAGGTGGCCTTTTTATGCTAAAGCTGACGAGTGCTGGAAAAGTCAGACAACTGAGAAACAGATAGGGAAATGGTCCCCAATGGCATCACTATGTCACAATGCAGATGCACTGATCAGGACAGATATGAAACATGCAAGGGCAGCCGGTGTGGTGTACCCTGTATGCAGGAGCTAAACCCATCCAATCCACCGTTCCATATCACCTACAACCACAGCCATCTCTGCCAGAAGGTACTGAGGCTAGTGATGATAAGCCCAAGATATTCAGAAATGGTTACAGTTTTTCAGTCAATTCTCTTTGAGAAAGTTAAGGTTTTGTAGCATATTCCACAGAGACTTAATCAAAGGTAAAAGTAAAAAGATCCTTGTAGAGGGTAACCCTTGACTGTTGACAAACCATCTACTCAGAGAAACTCTTCTCTGCCATCTTAGATGAGTCATTTAATAGACTCCATGTACTTCAAGGTCAACACTTCCGCTTACTCCCACCCCTTTAACTAGGAAAGACCTTTCACCAATGCTGTCTTTAGACACACATTGCAATTATTTATATTAGGATAAACTTCAAGTCATTTTCCTTTAGCATGGCCTGAGGTTAGGCCTCTTGCTCATGTTCCTTCAGGAAGATAATGGAGTCTTCTCCTAGTTGAACATGTGCAGAGCTTTTTGGAATTGCTTTTGGCCAGTAGCTGTGGCTTTCAATGTGCATTGGACACATTCCTTGCTCTCATTACCTTGGGCAGGAGTTGGGGCAGGTGCAGGGAGGGTAGGGGGACTGGGATCCATTCATGGATTGTTAAAACGTCAGGAACTCTCTTTGGCTTGGAGTTTATTTTGACTTCATTTCCTCCACTGCTCTTTATTTCTTTTCAAGTTAAAGTTTTGTTTTTCCCTCTTTAGCTTTTCCTCTGTTTGTATTCAGTTTCTTTGTAGAGCTTGCTGGGCATGTCCCTGGTTGAGCAGTGGGTTTTGGCCTGCTTTAGGCTGGGGTACCTCTCAAAAATTAACAGCAGTTGTCTTTTACTAAACACCTATTATGTTTCTGATACCACATTAATAGCTGCTTTATATATTTTATCTAATTCTCACAACCACCCTATGACATGGGTAGAATTAGTGACATTTTAGAGTAGATTGTGGCACTGAGAGGATGGTCTGTATGCTGAAAGGTATACAGCTAAGAAATGATAAGGTAAAAATCTACCTCAAAGCCCAAACTCCTTCTAGTGTACTATGGGGCCTTATGGGTAGTTTCTGTTTCAAGTTCCAGAACAGCAACTTCTCATTATTCCTCAACTTCGCTATTCTGATTTCACAACAGTGCTATTTTATCTTTTTTCTACTCAGATGTTCACCGAATTTAAATTTAAAAATTGTTTCAATCATGTGTTCATTATATATTTCTTTTCACTGGTGAAAAAATGGAAAATAAGTTAGATTCCATTTAAAAAATATTATGATTATACTTCCAAGTCTTCAGTTTACCTCTTCACTTCTGCTTCTGCTGGCATTGCTATTTAGAATATATTCAATATATAGAGTATATTCAATACCATTAAGCCTGAGGATATCGATTGCTGTTTATGTTCCATTTCCTTAGAAATCCAAGTTGTTTTGTTTTTACCCCAGAAGTTCCAGGCTTTTTAAAAAGGCAAGTCATTTTACATGGGCTAAAAGGTGCTTTATTATCTCATACAATTAATTACCATAATTAAAATTAAGTTAGATTCCTGAACATCCCCAAATATAAAAACATCTCTATGTAAGTGACAGAAACTCTTGCCTCCTTTGATATTAGAGAAACTGCTATACTGATGCAACTCAGAATTTTAAGAATTTTTAAGAGTCTACAGGATTAGATGTGAAACAACTTAAAGCTCAGTGATTTCTAATGAATAGGAAAATGATATATAATAAAACCAGATTAACAGTAAAACATCCTTGTAGAAGCTATGAATTAGTGTAATTAGGCAGTTTTTCCTCATTCACAACATTTTATGTTCTATAATTTTGTCATTCACAAAATGTTATGTTTTATAATTAAGGCTTGGTGTGCCTCCAGCCCAACATAGAATGTTTCCCAGCTACCTGCTGGTTGCCTACCAGTAGGTCTTGGGGCTACTGACAGAAATTCTCCTTAGCTGAGTGCATCTAGTTCTGCCCACCAATGAGCCCCTCAGCTCTCTAACAGCTTCAGGCAAGACATGGGAGACAGATATTCTGGCTAATATAAGAATGGAGAGGTTTCTTTACCCGTTTCAGAGAGTAGAAATTTTCAATAAAATCTCTGGTGTTCAGCAGTCATTGTTGCAGGATTTGGAATTTAAGACAGGTCTCATGCTGTCACCCAGGCTGGAGTGCAGTGGTGCCATCATAGCTCTGCAACCTTGAATTTCTGGGATCAAGCAATCCTCCCACCTCAGCCTCCTGAGCAGATGGAACTACAAGCATGCATCACCATGCCCAGCTAATTTTTTTAAATTTATTTTTTGTAGAGACAGAGCCTTGTTATGTTGCCCAGGCTGGTCTCAAATTCCTCACCTCAAGCAATTCTTCTGCCTTGACCTCCTAAAGTGCTGAGATTACAGGCATAAGCCAATGTGCCTGACCAAGATTTGTAATTTTTCTAGAAATCAAAGTCAGCCAGAGGCCATGGATCCTGGGTGACCTCAAGGCTGAGACCTGCTGTGTTTCCACCAAATGATGACTCCTTAATGAAGTGACCTGGCCTCTGCTTGCCTCTTCAGCTTCTTCCTGAGCAACTCTCTTCTTACTGAATTTCTTTCAGCTTCCTGAAAATACTATGCTTTTCTATCTCAGGGCTTTGGCACAATCTGTTTCTTTTGTCTGAGGTGCTTTTCTCCTCCCTCTTTACCTAACTCACATTAACCCATCTGTCAGGTTTTAGTTTAACAGCCACCTCCCCTGGAAGCTTTACTTGACTCATCAAACTATGTAGAGTCTCCTGTTTAGACATTCCCTCAGCATCCTGTACTTCTCCTTCATAACCATTGCAGGCTTATCATTATTTGTTCAATGTTTATTTTCCCATTGGACAGAAAGTTCCATAAGGGCAAAGACCATGTCTGTCTTGTTTACTGTTTTATCCCTAACACCCAGGTCAGTGGCTAGCACACGGAAGCATTTTATAAATACCAGTCAAATACAACAGTTAAACGAGAGCACTATTAACAAGACTACTGCTCTAGAACAGCCAAGAGGTGTTGTTGTACTCCTAGGACCCAATGGGAACTCTTAGAGTGCAGTGTCCTTGATCTGCAGGCTTACTGTCTTGGAATCTTTGCCTTTTCAAGACAGTTTCTGCACAATTTCCACTTCCCTCACAAGTTGTCTAGGAATACCTTGGAGCTGGCTCATTGTTGTGAATAACTCTGTGTTCTCCCTAGCTTTGAAAACTCTCAGTACACATTTTGCTACTGGACAGACCCAAAAGGTTAAGGACAACAGATTCAAAGCATCCTTCTGCCTGCATCAAAATGTTTTCCAATATCCATGTGAAGTGGCTTACAGCATACTAATTAGAACCTCCCTGAAGATAAAATTTCAAAGCTGCTATTTGGTCCCTAAAGCTGATGCTGTGCATTCTGATATTCAAATGGAATTCCTGTAAGTAGTAATCTCTGGGTGGTAGAATGATGGGTGATTTTTATTTCTCTTATAACTTTATTTTTCAATCTTTTAATATAGAATATTTTATCTGGTTGGAGGAAAAAACCCTTAAAAAAGAGAAATACACTGCACTTAGATTTCTCCTTCAGTTACATGACAAGCCATATAGAGAGACAAGCCATAAAGAGAGATACCCATTACCAAGTTCTGTCTTATCCTAAACTTTTTGCACTGCCTTGAGACTATCTAATTTTGCTTGTAGTAACATCTGTCCTAGGCATGGTATCAGTGTTTCTGCTTTGCAGCAAGGTGAAAAGAAGAAGTTATAAGAAGGGGGAAAATAACCATTGTGTAAGTGTTTAAAGCTGTTTAAAAATAACCATGGTTTAACTGTCTAAAACTGTTTAACAACAGTCTGCTGAAAAATATTCAGAGGTTAAACAGTTTTGAAAGGTATCAGTAGACATCAATATGATTGGTGTTTTCTGGCATCCCACTTCACTAAGCAAATTACTATAACCTAATACTTGGTACTGATTATATCTGAACAAAGGTAACAGACACAATATATAGATAGGAAAGTTATATTGTGTTTCTGCTTCTGACTCTCATTGCTTGGACGGAATATAATAACGCAATAAAAGATGAATTCAAGTGCTATAAAAAGCAACCAAAAAAACAGTCAGTTGTTTTAGCACCAGAGGTTTAGTAGAAAACTATTCATTTTAGGAAAAGTTTTTAAATCAAAGAGATATATACTCTCTCATCTACAATCCTAGCAAGAGAAATTCTAGAATTGTGAAGGCATGTAGAGTAGCAAAGATTAAAATTTCCCAGAAAGGCCATAATAAAGCTACACAAATATTAGTATTATCATGGAATATAAAAAAACTAGAAACACATTACATTAAGAACCAGTGAAGTATATTTTTAAAGTTTTTACTCTAAAGACTTCTTTATCAGAGCTTAAAAATGAGTTATATATGTATCCTGATGATTAAAAAAAGGCTCTAAGTTTTACAGAAAACTCTCTACGGTATGCAAATACCCATGTAACAAACCTGCACAGGTATCCCTTATATTTAAAATAAAAGCTGAAATAAAAGAACTCATAAAGTTCTATGGATTTAAACCATAAAGGAGCCATATGCATTTCAAGAGGGGCCACAGGCCCTGAACCTTCAAACTGAACAGCCTAATGAGACTTCTAAGGGAATACCTCAATGTCACTAAACCTGCATCGAGTGAGGAAAATTCTTCCCAGAATGGAGTATAAATGGAAAAAACTGAACTGAAAAAAACTGGAAAAAACTGAACTGAACTGAAAAAGCAACCCTGGGAATTTCCATTAGGAGAACTAACCCTATATTCCACATAAATCAGAGGTCACATTCTTACGAATATTAATTGTTCTTGAGTTTATTAGTAGGGAAACAGAGCCATATTTCCAGAGTTTAACATTCCTTATTTTCCCACCTTAGACTGTATATTCTAACATTTGTCACATTGTCCTAATCATTTTTTTCCCTATTTCCCTCACTACACTCCAAGTGTCTTCATCGTCTTTGTTCTTAAAACACCTAAGGCAAAAATTAGCACATGCAAGTGCACAGTGAATAGTATATGAGCAAATGGGATGGATGAATGATTGAATGACACCAGTCTCTAAGAGGCCACGGACTCAAGTGGAGGAAAAAGTAGTTACAAAAACACATGTTTTCGGCCAGGCATGGTGGCTCATGCCTGTAATCCCAGCACTTTGGGAGGCCGAGGTGGGCGGATCACCTGAGGTCAGGAATTCGAGACTCCAGCCTGGCCAACATGGTGAAACCCTGTCTCTACTAAATACACAAATATTAGCTGGGCGTAGTGGCTAACGCCCATAGCCCCATTTACTCGGAAGGCTGAGGCAGGAGAACCACCTGAACCCTGGAGGCGAAGGTTGCAGTAAGCCAAGATCGTTCCACTGCACTCAGCCTGGGTGACAAGAGTGAAACTCCGTCTCAAAAAAAGAAAAAAAAAAATACATGCTTTCTTTAGGCCAGGTGCTTATAAAGAGGGAATGCCCTACACTGCCCAACAGGCTTGGGGGCCAAAATATATGTTAAAGAAATAAAAGCCCTCTACCAAAGCATACATAATCCTCATGCATATTTAATTCTACAAGCCTAGAAGCATCGAGTAGCTGTTAATGCGACCATTTAAAAGTTATATTTTAAATATATTTTATGTAAGCAAAAACACTAAGAAACATCTAAAAGTTAGTTACTTTGGTGTAAGAATCCAGTTGTCTCTACTTCTGGCTGAACTAAGATCTTTAATAAACTATGCTGATCCATAATCTTATAATCACAGACTCTGAAGTAGGAATAGAAATGGAAATTGATAAATCATTTTTAAATTTTTTTTCTAATTTCCAATTTTCTCTCTAAAGATAGCTTGTAAAAATTATAATATAAACACTATTATTAATTTCAAAATAAAAATTAAGAACTCTCTATATAATTAGTCAAAATAACTAAAATTTGCTCAGCTAAAAGTCTTTAAAAATGCTCAAGAGTGAGCAAATAAAATTTGAGGCTAATAAAACAATTCTTCCCAATAAGTTCAGATTTATTAAAATGGCAAAGCTATCAGTGTTTACTGGTAACAGTTCAATCATTATAAAATGGTTTACATATTATCACATATTAAATGCATTTTTAAAATGACATAAAACAAAATATATAAAAATAGCAATTACAACACAGGAGAACCTTCAACTTTGACATACTTCTATAAATAAGAACTGACATATGTTAATCTTAAGAGATAAAGATTAATGAGGTAACATATGTAAAGTGCTTTGTCTTCCGGGGATAAAAGGTGATATGACTAATAACTCAAGATCTCAAAGTTGGGCAGGGAGGAGGTATCAGAAGGGAGGAATAAGGAAAAACATACCGTGCAAATATGAGGCCAGTGTTCAAACTGTTGTAAAATTCCTTGATTAAGGTCTTCTTTATATAACTCTTTGTAAAAATGTGGAAGCTTAGATATCCAAATGCCATTGTTATGCTTGTTTAGTATTTCCTTTATGCGGTTTTGAACCTCATCCATTTTATAAGTGTAAGAGGCAGGAGGCATGACATTGGGTTTTTCAACAGTCTGATTTAAATTATCTTTAAATTAAAAAAAAATAGAATTAACCAAAATGCTTAACATTTTAGATTATCCCCATTACCTAATATTTGCATCTTCAGGTTTTGCTATAGTGTGGGCTTGTGGTAGCCAAAGGACTTAGAAGGGAGCAGGATTAGGCAGAGCAGCACCGTGACAACCTCATTCTAAGTTTTAACCCTGAAATAACCAGCAGTGTTTCTTGTGGGTCAAGAAACACCCAAAGAGGGAACCTAGTCCCTTTATTTTGCAAGGATGCTTCATAGTTTAAACATCAAGATGATCTTGCTACGTAAAGAATAATTAAATTATTTAACCAACCGTTTTCTACCTGCTGAGGAAGATTGCATTTTATATATTAGTTTACAGACAATACTGAATTTAAAGCTATATTCCACAGAACATAGGAATAATTCCTTAACAGATCAAATAACTTTTTGATCTTATACTAGTTTTGTAGAAGATAAAAAATTGCCTGAGTTTGAATATTATGATCAATTTTCACCTTTATTAATGGAAAACAAATAATTTAGCAACACACAAAAGTTAAAAAATTGATCCATCTATAATCATCATCATCCTAGCCTCAGTTTATAAACATACAAGGTTTGGAACCCACAGATAACTTTTATTTCCCCAATATCAATCATTTATCTTTCGTAAGTGTGTATTTATAAAGTTTTGGCTTTATAGCTATTTTACATTTCGTTTTTACTTAAAACTTAGAATGTGAGAGTTAATATCCCCAGAAAATAAAGAAATCTGAGTGTTTACTATAGCTGACAGTCCTGGAATTTTAAGAACTATGAAATTTATTCCAAATCTCTATGAAATTTCACTGAGATACAGATCTGAGTATATTAAATATTACCATCTATATGCAAAATATATGCATATTTTAAGCAGATAGTATCTCTGCTGGGATTCAGTAATTTTTAATTTGCAGGTAGAGACAGTCTGATTTGGGGATGCTGCCTCTGAGAATGCCAGGAAGCCCAGAGTGAGCTATTCCTTGAGGACACTTGGACGCTGACTCTGCTCTTCCACCAAAGGGCAAGATCTGGCCTTGCTAAGTCTTAGATTGGCACAGAGAAGAGAAGGCTCCAGGATATCCACATATATTTCCTATTAAGGGTATAGCTAATTTATTTAAGTTCTTCCCAAATAATGATATTAAAGGACTGGGAAGGAGGAAAAGATTAAGTTTCTCATAACTGGCCAGACCCTCCCATAATGAGAATGTGTCAGCAGCTGACCCACAGCTGTGTCTGCAAATGCACTTGCTCTGTGGGGCCACTGGGGCCATCTAAGTCCCTGCACCTTTTGTTAAACAAATTAAAGTAGTAATGGAGGTGTCCATCATGTAGGAGAGGTTGTGTACACATGTGTGCCTATCAGCTCTGCCAGGTGAACTGCAATCCTCCTGAAATAAGTCCTCTTGTTTCTGTAGAAGTAGTTTATACTAATTTAAGCTTCTAAAAGGATATTCAACTTTGCCATGTAGTCATGTTTCAGAAAATGCCTATGTAAAAGTAATTCATGTAAACAAAAATCATATTGTTCAATTAATTTCCATTAAGAAATACTGGAGATGTGTTCTTATAAAAAAAAAAAGCATTTCAACTAAGTAAGAATCATACTTAAAGCAGCAAATAATGTAAAATCACATTTACATTTCACACACTATAAGCACTGATACGAAAACACTGTCTCCCTGGGTGGGTCTATGAGCAGGGGATTTACACATTGGTTGGAGAAGAAAAGATAACAAGTGGTTGCATTTCCAACCTTCAGATTCTTTGACTTATACTATGTCTCCTATTGTTTTCCTAACAGCCCACTTGGATTCTATTACCCAAAGAATTATTTATATTCATATTTAGATGATTAGTGGTAACTGCACACAGTTTAGGGTGCTAGCTTTTAAGTGGTGGAGTATCTGAAACTCTTTTATAAATTTAAGTCCCATATTTATACACTTTTAATCCACAGCAGATGTTTCCTTTATGTGAGGCCTCAGCCTCTGAAGTCTCAGGGGTGCACCCCCTAAGAGGTGAGAGAGTAAGGGACACAAGCATCTCTGCAGGCCACACATAGAGGTGACACAGAGTAGGGCTGGGGTGAGGAAGGCCTCAAGTCAGTGTTTAGATAATGACATCTTTGGGAGGCACCATTTTCTCTTAAGATCACTTTGATTCATGATGTAAAGAAATTAGGAAAAAGGGGAGGAAGGATATATTCCAAACAGGAGAAGGTGAGAGCAAATGTCAAAAGCCACCACCAGATATGTTTCTTGACTCCAGAAGCCAATATGTATCTCAAAAATGTTTGGAAAACATACCACTCATTTCCTTAGTAGAGGTTCTTGAGAGATGCATCTGCAAAGGTGGCTGAAGGGACGCCTTTGGGCTAAACCTAAGATATTAAAAAAAAAAAAAGTAAAATAAATGTAAATAACAAAGTCTATACCAAGTTTTAAACACTACACTTTTCATTTAAAGTCTCAGTGGCATTTAACAGCAAAACAAGTCATTAAAATAATTTAAAATCAGAAAAAATAAAAATAAAACCTGGCATCATCTTTCATGTTTCATATTCACTCAGAGAAAAGTATGTTAAAAGCTAAATTTAAACTAGGTCTTTGAAAGCCTCTTTCAAAACTTGGATGTCAGAATTCCAATTAATCACTTATAAGAAACTGGTAAAACAGAATAAAGAAGACCATGCAAAAATAAACAGTTGGAAACAAAGAACATTTTGGAATATAACCAAAAAATGAAGGACTTGCATCACCAGATGTTGAAATGCATTATGAAGTTACAACACTTAAATGAGTTGTACAGATAGGTAAAATGGTAGAGAACTTAGAAACATGCAATTTGCATTATATCTTGGTACATAATGAAAGTGGCATTTCAAAACAGACAGGTGAGGGACTGGTCAAATAACTATTTGAAAGAAAGAAACAGATCCCTACCTCATACCCTCACTAAAAATAAATTTTATGTAAATTATACTGGATATATGTAGGAAGATTTTTCCAAATATGAAGACACATAAATAAACCCCACACACATCATTTATATTCATGTCTGTTTCCCACACTAGACTCTAATAAGTGTCTTAATTGTTTGTGTTCCCAAGTGCCTGGGGCAGAGCTTGATACATGCAAGGCAAATGAATATTGTAAGAATGACTGAACGAATCATGACCGAATGAATAAATGACTACAACCTGCCCAGCAGTGGGTACGGGACTATAGTGAGTGATAGTGACATGGTACACATAGCTGCCAGTTTTTGAATAGTATGGAACAGTCTAAAAATTAGATCAATTCCTTGAAATGAAGCACATTTTCTTATAAAATTTTAATTCTAAAAGAAATGATTAGGTTCTAGGCTACCAAAAAAAACTTATTTGGTATATGCAATTATAAGATCATCCTATTTCTATATTAATATATCTGTGTAATAGCAGAAGATGCCAAAAATCTATCCAACTCCTATTTTGCAGAACTGGTAGGGAGATAGTACTCCTTCCCGCACACCAGCCCAAAACATGTAAACTGGAAGCTTCCCCTGCTTTAAACAAGCATCGAAGGCTCCAGTAGAAGGTAGAGGGATATGAGCAAAGAGTGAGTACACAGAAACTATGGAAGGGACTGTTATGGTTCAGTCATCAAGAGGTCTACTGGAGAGGAAAGAAAAAAGTGTATATAGCAAAAGAAAGCTCTTCAAAGAAAACTGCTAGGATGCATGAAAAACAGACATAATAAAATAAGATGACAGAGGTCTAAGCAGTTTTATAACACTAAGAATATATTGTCTCTTAAAAGACAAAGAGTTAGACTGGTCCAGAAAAAAACCTTCCAAATCTAAACATATGTTGTTTATTAGAGACATATTTATAGCTCATAAATATTTAAGACATACTATGTGCCAGACATTATGTCAGACAGTAACTGTCAATGATCAGCAAGATAAACATGCCCTATTCTCTGGGACTACACAGTATAGTTGAGAAACGGACCGTGGTAAGTAGCTGCTGAGATAACCCCAAAGATTCTTCCCTCCAGGTATTCACAGCCTTGTGTAATCCCTTCCCCTTGAGTAACCTGCTTCTAATCAATAGAAGACTTCAAGGCTGAAGGGATCACAAATAACTAGATTACAGAAGATTCTAATTTCAACTTTGCTAGTATAATCTCTCCTTTGTTGCTTTGATGAAGCAAATGGCCATGTTGGGAAGAACCATGTGGCAAGAAACTGAAGATGGCCTTTGGCCAATAGCCACCTAGGAACTAATGAACAACTCAGAAGGAAGTACACTGTGCCAATAACCATGTCAGTAGGACTGAAAGCAGATTCATCTTTAACTGAGCCTTCAGATAAGATCCCAGCCATGGCTGACACCTTGACAGCAGCCTCATGAGAGACCCTGAAGCAGAGGACCCAGCTTGACCGTGTCTTCCTTCCTGACCCACAAAAACTATGAGGTAAGAAAATGTGTCTTGTTGTAAGCTAATAACTTTGGGGTAATCTGTAACACAGCAATAGATAATTAATGCATTGACAAAATCTAAGAACAAAGTCTACTAAGTATTATGATAAGGGCAGTAGGTATAATAAAAGCACACAATGGAACTAATAAACCAAATTAGGAGATAGAGGAGGAAGTAGAGAGTAAAGGTTATTAGCACTTATTATGAAGTTATAATAATGTGAATAGCCTGGTACTGCAGAATAGGGAGGTAATCAATTATTCTGAATGGAAAGCCCAGGAACTGAACCATATGTTTATAAGGCTTTAGTACTGGTAAAGATAGAATTACAAACCAGCAGAGAAAGAAAGGATTGTGTAATGACTGATACAGGACATCTGGCTAACAATAAAAAAGGATTCCAACTCTCACACTATAAAATAAAATAAATTCTGGATGAATTAAAGACTAAAATGTAAAAAATGAAGCCACAACAATTACAAAAGAAAACAGAAGACATATTACATAATATTGAGTGGAAATGCTTTTCTAAACATAATACCTAAAAGCAGAAGTCACATAGTAAAAGATTGATAGCTATAAGCATGCGACATTTTAAAGTTTTTGTATACAAAAAATACAATAATTAAACAAACTGAGGGAATACTGTCAAGATATTACAAAGGGCCAACTTATTTAATTATAAACCACTTTTATATGTTAGAAGGAAAAGAGCCAACAGAAAAATTATGTAAAGACAAAGACATGTAATTCACATAAGACCTATAATGGGCTAATAAATATATGACAAAAATGTAACTCCCTTAAGAATCAAAATCAAGGAAATAAAAATTAAAACATAAATAGATTTTTTTCACTTTTCAAAGTAGCAACGCAAAAAACAGATGCCCAATATTGGCAGGCATACAAGAAAATAATCACTCTCATATTCTTCTAGAAGAAAACAAATTATTATAATCTGTTTAGAGAACAATTTAATAGGAGCCTTAGTATATATACGCTCTTACCCACACATTTTATCTCTACTAATTTATTCTACAGGAAACTAGCCATGCCATTTTTCTAGAACTTTTCAATTTGTTAACAGGCAGGCATGAGTTCTTAACCGGAACTCTTGAGAATGAGCTTTGGGGGTTCATGAATCTACTGACTGGCACAAGATTATGTATGCATATGTAAATGTACATGTGTGAATTTTTCTGGGAAGATCATTTACAGTTTTCATCAGCTTTTCAAGAGGTTTGGTGACCTCAAAAAGTTTAAGTGTCCTTCATAACAGGTTTAACTGCTTTTTACTACATTAATATTTCATAAGTAGATATAGATGTTTTTGCTATTGTTCCATTTTGATATTTTGATTTTATAACTAGAAATGTTACCCATAACATCTGCCACTGGGTAGTATTTAGATTTCTCTTAAAAGATATCTTTCAAATACTATGTGCTTAAAAAAAGACTTGATTAAAATGTTTTACAACATCTCAAGCAGTCTTTAATTAAAATATGTGGCTTTTTTTTTTAAGAGACAGGGTCTTACTCTGTCACCCAGGCTTGAGTGCAGTGGTGTGATTATAACTCACTGTACCCTGGAACTCTCAGGCTCAAGTGATCTTCCCACCTCAATCTCTCAAGCAGCTGAGACTACAGGTGCACACCACTATGTCCAGGTAATTTTTTTTTTTTTTTTTTTTTTTTAGTAGAGATGAGGTCTCACCATGTTGCCCAGGCTGTTCTTGTACTCCTAGTCTCAAGAGATCCTCCTGCGTCAGCCTCCTAAAGTGTTGGAATTACAGGCATGAGCCATGGTGCCTGGCCTGCTGTCAATTTGAAAACTTTTTATTCTGAAATACCTATAAATTCATGGGAAATTTCAAAAAGTGTACTTAGAGGTCCCATGTGTCCTTCACTGTTTCCCCTAATAGTAAAATCTTGCATAGTACATATCAAAACCAGAATATTGGCAATAGTACAATTCAGAGCTTATTCAGATTTCCAGTTGCATATGGATGTGTGTGTGTAGTTCTGTGCAATTTACCACACGTACAGATTCACGTGCCCACCAGTACAATCAACATACAGAACTGTCCCATGGCTACAAGGGTTCCTCTTGCTCTCTCTTTATAGCCATACCCATCCCTCAAATCACCCAAATCCTTAACCTCTGGCAACCACTAATCTGTTATCTATCTTTATAATTTTATAATTTCAAGAATGTTATATAAATAAAATCACACAGTATGTCGCTTTTTGAGATTGGCTTCTTTCACTCAGCATGATTCCCTTGAGATCCATCAGAGTTGCTGTGTGTATCAATAGTTCATTACTCCTTTTTACTGTGGAGACATATTCTGTGTACAGTTTGTTGAATCATTCACTTACCAAAGGATGTCTGGGTTGTTTCTATTTTTTGGCTAATATAAATAAAGTTACAGTGAACACAAGTGGACAGGTTTTTGTGTAAACATAAGTTTTCATTTCTCTGAGATAAATGTCCAGGAGCGCAACTGCTGGGCCCTATTAAAGTTGCATGCTTTTAGTTGACAAGTAAAAATTGTATATATTTATGGTATGCAATATGATATGATATTTTGATATGTGTACACTGTGGAATGGCTAAATCAAGCTGCTTAACACATGCATTACTTCACATGCTTATTTTTTGTGGTAAGAACACTTAAAATCTACTCTTAGCAATTTGCAAGTACACAATATATCATTAACTATAGTCACCATGAAATACAACAGATGTATTGAACCTATTTCTCCTAACTGAAATTGTGTACGTCCACAACCCCCATCCTAACCCCACGTCCCTGCCTTTGGTAACTGCCATTTTACTGTTTCTATGAGTTTGACTTTTTTAGATTCCACATATAAGATCATGTGGTGCTTCTTTCTATGCCCAGCTTATTTCACTTAACATAATGTCTCCCAGGTTCATTCATGTTGTTGCAAATGACAGGATTTCCTCCTTTATAAAGGCTGAAGAGTAAGTATTCCATTCAGTAGATACAACGCATATTCTTTATCCATTCATTCATTAATGGACACTTCAGTTGATTCCATGCCTTGGCTATTGTGAATGCTGCTGCAATGAACATGGTTGTGCAGATACCTCTTCAACTGATATACGGATTTCATAGCCTTTGAATATATGCCTAGTAGTGGGATTGCTGACAGTTCTTTTTAAGTTTTTGAGAAATCTCCATACCGTTTTCCATAATAGCTGTACTAACCTACATTTCCCCCAGCAGTGTATTGGGGTTCCCCTTTTCTCCACATCCTTACCAGCACTTGTTATTTTCTGCGTTTTGATAGTAGCCATACTACATACTATTGGGTGGGAGGTGGTATCTCATTGTGGTTTTAATTTGCATTTCCCTAATGATTTGTGATGTTGAGCATTTTTCCATATACTTGTTGATCATTTGTATGTCTTCTATTGAGAAATGTCTGTTCAGGTCCTTTGCTCGTTTTTAAAATTAGGTTGTTTTCTTGCTATTGAGTTGAGTTCTCTATATTTTGAATATTAAGCCCTTATCAGGTATATGGTTTGCAATATTTTCTCCCATTCCATAGCTTGTCTTTTCACTCTGTTGACTGTTTCCTCGGTGGTGCAGAAGCTTTTTAGCTTGATGTAACCCCATTTGTCTATTTTTGCTTTTGTTGCCTGTCCTTTTAGGGTCACATCCAAAAAAATCATTCAAAATGTATTACTGAAATGTAGGCACACAATCAGAGAATACCTCTGTCACATACTGGATTCAACTAGCGCTTTGGGTCAAGATCTGTGTTTTAACTATGTATTTTCTAGACCTTATAAAAATTATAATAATTATAAATAATATTAAATGTATACCATTATAAAAATATTTAGGGTTACTTTATTAAAAATTCTGTAATATAAAAAATTAGTACCAACTCTACCTAACTTTTTTAAAAAATTAATTCTTCATAAATATTCTAGTATCTGGGGGAAAGTTCCTGGGGGGAAATTATCTTTCACAAAACAGAATTTTTGAACACTGATTTAAAGGAATATAATACAACAAAATTTGTTTTGAAAAGGCACAAGTAGGATAGAAGAATGTGATCTTGATGCATCTACATCAGGGGTCAGCAACCTTTTTCTGTAAAGGGTCCACCAGTGGATTTTTGGCTTTGTAGGCCATCTAGTCTCTGTACAACTACTCACTTCTGCCACTATTTTGCAAAAGCACCCAGAGGCATATGCAAACAAAGCAAAATGGCCATGTTCTAATAAAACTTAATTTACCAAAACAGGCTGTGGGCTTGATGTAGTCCATCGATTGTAGTTTGCCACCCTCTGAGCTACCTTATAAAACCATAGTTTTGAACCAGAAAGGAACTTTGAGATCATCTCGTTTAACATTTTCTTTGGACAAATGAACAAACCACAGACCCAAAAGATGAAACAACTTAATTTACCTGACTAGTGAATGGCAGCACCCAAACAAAGACTTATAGGTTGTCTTATTATTGCCAGTCTGGTATTCTGATGCATGGATGTCTGATGCTACTACATAATCATGGGCATGATATTTGCAGCACAGTGGAGTGTCTGAAACTCCATCAGATTTTACTTAAACCCACAAAATTGTTAAAAAAAGGTTTTCTGAAAAAGTTATAAGTTATACTGAAACAGTATCTCAAAACAACTTGTGAGAGCTGTTAAATGAACTTTACAAGGAGAGATTGACAATACAGAGAAAATATAGAATAGAGATGCACTTAGAGAATGATGTTCAGGCAGCTAGAAGTGAACTTAACTGGTAATGATGCATGTCTCTACTATATGTGAACTTACATTAGATAAAATAGAAAGTGTTTCTTTCTTAACCTGAACATACATTTGTAACACTTTTTACCCTAGGTTCACCAAACTTCTGTGAGTCAGAGGCCAAATACCTGTTGTTAGTGGACATGGTCACATGCCTTTGCACTGGAATGTCTTTGAATGCTTCATTTCCAAGAGTTGTGTGTAGCATATAAGGAGACATTTCAGCATCAGGCTTAACTCCAGCAGAGTTTCCTTTGTCTCTTAACGGTGCTGGATTAGGTTTTTTGCCAACAGAAAAATTTGAAGCAAATCCTGGTTGTCTGAGGGTTGCTTTTGGTTTTCCTATGAAGTTAGGCATACATAACAAAATCAATTAGCATCCCCAAACCCCACTTTCATTATGACACTCCCCTGACCAGATGTTTTCTGGGGGTGTCTATTCTCAGAACAGTTTGTAAGAACACGAGGAGGTTGCCACTGGAGGGCTGGTCAACAGGGAAAGAATAGATTGGTAAGTATTTGGCAGATAAGGTTCTTCATCCATCAGACTGGCCAGTAACTCCTGCTTCTCACCAACTGAACACTTCAGTGGCAGCCACCTCATGTTCTTGCAAATATAGCACACTCAGCTATATCTTGGTCCTCCCGTCTCTTCCCCATAAATCCAAATTCTACCCATTGTTTGCGGTCTGGGGTCAAGTCTCCCCTTTGCCTTTTTCATTCAAAATGATTGCTCCCTTGTCCTAAATGCTCTCTGTGGCATTTAGTCATCTACTGCTTTGTATTATCATTGAACCACTTCATGGGAATTTAGTTTTAGAACTGATTGTAAGATCCTTGAGATAAGTGTTCGGTAAACAAAGGCTGAGTTGTCTATAACATTTCTCTGTACTACATAATTCATATATTTCTGAAACTAGAGGTTTTCTACCAGAAGACATAATTTGTCAAATAAGACATAAAATCATAGGTTCTTGGTGCAGCCAACATTCTGGACAAGACATTCCCTGAAATGAGCTTAAAAAAAATAAAACTACACACTACCGTAACAAGCTCAATTAAAATCTGTTCTGAGTTATTTCCCACTGTGTAATTACTTCACTTAGTAAGTCATGCTCAGCGCATTCACTTAAGAATTTCAAATGGAAATGCTAGCTTCAGGATCTTTCCCCTGACATATGTATGTTAACAGATACAAGTATTTATCATAATACAAACAATATTTCCATAATTCCCTATGATAATGTATTCGTAGACAGCCCTAAAAATTTTAGCATGTAAAAAGCTCCTACCTTCTAGAAAAAATGGCATGGTTTTCTTCACTCTCATCTGACAATTAACTTGACGCCCGGTTTTCCTTTTAGAACTCCTTTGACGAGCCACAAGCTGAGCAATTCTTGCAGTTTCTGTGCAGGCCATGGCATAGCAGGTAATCTATTCATTAGAGGCAGGGTAAGAGGAGAAACATTTCTCAGATTCCGTGTTGCCTAGAGGCCAGTTCTTAAAAGTGGATCTTAGTGAGCCTACATATCCCAAGTCAAGTGGTATGCAAATATTCATGTGTCTCGCTCCTTGATAATGCTAGAAGAAAATTATATTTTCTGCAAGAGGAATCTGGCATAGTCTAGTACATTGAATTATCTTTCCCAAACTGAAAATTCCATTTATTTTTAAATAGGTATTAAGCATCTACAGTGTACTAGATACTATGAGATTACCAAATGAACAAAAAGCAACCTATGATCTGATGTATAATATCATATAATTTGTGAGGTACATTTCATTCACACTTTACACATGGGAATGCAGAGGCTCAGGAAAGTTAAGCAACCTTCCAAGTCACATGGCGAGGCTCTTTGAGTCCAAAGTATGTACTCATAACTACTATGTTGAATACAAGACTACTAAATCCTTCTCTTGCCTCTGTGATGGATCTGCTGGGTGACTCTGGGCAAATCTAAGTATTCTCAGCTGTAAAACAGGGGTGGTTTAGACCTGGTGTTTTCAAACTGTGTTCACGGGAGCCATAGAGTTCTATGGAGAGGCCTCAAGGGGCTGCTACTGGCAGGGGCATGAGAGCAAGGCAGGGCAAGCAGGGTCTCCGGAGCTTCCACATCTCTCAAAACACTGTAGCTCAGCTCTGTATCTTTAAAGAAAAAATTGGTATGATATGATATTGAAAAAAGATTTGAAGATAGAGACTACTGGGACAAGATGCTCTCTACAGACCTGTGTAGTTTTCAAGTCTTTGACTCTAATTTGAAATCAAAAACAGGAAAACAATGAGGCTTTATGTCACAAGCTAAAATATGTTCCTACTCTTTGGCCCAGTATTTCTATTTCTGAGACTATATTACAAGAACATAATTTAAAAAAACAAATGTTACCTACCCAAGTATGTGCAACGGGGGTATTTTAATAGTCAAAACCTGGAAACATTTAAAATGTCCAAAACAGGGGAACGAAGAGTTGAGTAAATTACAGTATAGTAACTCTATAAAGCATTAATTTATTAATTCATTCAGCTATTCATTCATTCATGCATTCAACACAGATTTATTAAGCCCTTCATCCTTAATAAACTTATGGAGGAAAAAGAGAGAAGCAAGAAATTAAACAGAAAACATTGTGTCAAGTGTGATAACGGATGTATTACAAGGTGCAAGTAGACAGAAAGGAGGGTTTAAGTCTGTCTGGAACGATCAGGGATGCCAAAGCATATTTTATTATTCATATAACATTTAATTAATTTATATCTTCTCCTTAGGAAAATTATTAACTACAAGGTGAACTTCCCCTTTGACTACTTTCCTGCTCCTGGTTCCCTTGTCCTCCTCCACCACTGCCTCCTCATCCCCCCATATAGAAAAACCACTATGTCAGGTTTTGGTGAGAAACACTCCAGACCTGATCCACATATTTACACATGTAGAAATATACCCAGGAAACTATAGTGTATGAGGGGGTGTGGGTGTTTTTGTTTCTCTTTTGGTTGGTGGTCTGTCCATATCTATTATGCTGTACAATGGGTAGGTACCAAGAAGTGAAGCTGCTAGGTCGCAGTGGAAGAGCAATGACAGATCAACCGGCTACCACTAAATGGCCTATACTATCTATAAACTGTGTTCTTCCAGAGAGGCAGAAGGATTTAAAACGGTATAATGATATGATCATATTGGTGTGAAGGAGAGGAAAAGAACAGAAGAGAAGACAGAACAGCAAGGAGGCCCCGGTAGTTATGAAAAGTGATGAAGGATCAGCTCCGGACTGACTAGGTCCAGATAGCAGGAATTGACTTGATGAGAATTTAAAACTGTCTATTAGATTTGGTGATCACAAGGTCATTAGTGACTTTGGCAAAAACATTTGTAACAGGTCTGTAATAGGCAGGTGTGATATTTATGCACTTAAGGCCTCCAGTACAACTATTTTGTTTAGATGTTGACATTGGGTAAATATTTTTAATTTTGTGCGGTTAAAATCTTATTTTTACAATGAAAAGAATTTGAGGAATAAGAAAAAGACATAAGAATGTAGGCTGTGCTTTACATGCTGTTTTCTCTGTCACTACCAATCCCAAACAACTAAGCTAGTACTTTCACTTAGACGTCTATCACAGGTAGGAGATTGGAAGTGCCAGAGAGGCAATTATGAATTGGTTTGATTCTTCTGACACGCACAATTACCTTCTTACCTCTCCAGATCTACTAGTCTCTATCCTGACCACTGCTGGCACACTTCTCAGATAGGCTTCTAGTGTAGGGAAACCTAGCTGTTTGAAGGGGATCCAGTCTCCAGTCAAGGATCTGTACTCTCCTTGGAGCCGGGGTAATGCTACTCCATTCTTATGAGACTGCAGAACAGCTCGCAGCATCTTTGAAACCAGATCTCCTTCCAGCATCTTTGCCTATAAGAACACAGTAGAAGGTTACTATAATATGGCTCATTCGTTTGTGAATTCAAATAGATTTTCAGAGCTGAAACTTGTTACTTTATAAATTATTACTGCATACTTTCTGTGCAATTACAATATGGGGAAACAACTGCCATGGTAGAGAAAAGCACAAATACCATAAGAATGCAGGGGAAAGTCAGAAGGCACAAGACCAGCCTGAAGAGGGAATATATCAGGGAATGTTCCCAGATTCAGGCGGGGAAGCCTGAATGGAGTCCTGAAGAGCAAGATGGAATCACCTAACAAGGAGGAAGAGGGTGGGCTGTGGGGCTGGGAGTGGTATCAGCCCAAGGAAGGGAACAGGATGTGCGAGTGCACAGAGGTGAGAGAGAAGCACATGGTGTGTTCCAAAAATTCCAGACAGTTAGGTGGCTGGACGTGACTGAACAAAGACTCCAAGCTGAGGGCTCAGAGGGCCAGGGAGGGGCAGACCCTGAGACTACTATATTATGCTCATGTTTGCATTTTTGCCAAAAGTAACGGGGGCCTTAGGGATATTTTAAATAGGGGGAAAAAATGATCAGCTCTGTATTTTAGAAAGATCACTACTCAGCAATGGAGAAGATAAATGGGAAGGAGAAAGATTAACAAGTTGTCAGAATACTTGGAAATGTGGAGGACCACAATACAGGGCCTTAGGAATAAATAAAAAAATCAATTTGAGAGGTAATTAGGAGGTGGAATCAGCAGGAATTGGTTAATTGGTTTGGATGAAGAGGTGGGCTCCAATGTTTCCAGCTTAGAAGTAAGGTAGAGAGTAATGACCCACATTGAGGTGGGATAAAGGCAGGTTTGCAAGAGAGGAAGAGGCCAATTCATTTTGGACACGGAGAAGTTGGAATGCTTATAGAACAGCCATGCAGATATATTCACTAGGAAATTAGGTTAGAAGTCTAAGCTGGTCACAGATTTGTTGGTCTTTGACTTATATGGGGTACTTGACATCCAGGGAGTAAAAAACAAGGTTACAGATGGACCTCTGCAGAAGGCTATCATTCAAGAAATGGATAGAGGAAGACGAACCTATAAAAGGCTAAGAAAAAGGGACTAGAGAGATGGAAGAAAAAGAAGCAGAGTCATAATGCCATATGAATAAAAGGAGGAAAGAATCATTTCCTTTGGACTAATGATTACATCTAGTTGTAGTTTTGCAGAGAAAAAAAAAAGACAAATTCAGGAGATACATTCAGAGAATGTATAGATACATACTAGGAGATACATTCAGAGAATAAGTAGCCTGGAAAAAATGGCTTACCCTTTTATTAAAGGAAAGAGAAAGGCAAACCATGGGCAATTTGTTACTTTTCCTTCAACAGTGATGTTCAATAGAACTTTCTGTGATGTTTTATATTATTGCAATGTCCACAATGTCCACATATGGCTCTGGGCACTTAAAATATGGCCAGGATGACTGAGGAACTAAAATTTTACCTTAAATTAAATGTGGCCACTGGCTACCATACTGGACAGCAGAGAATTCTAGACAAATAGCCATTTTCTTTCTCTGGCTTAGAAAACACAAAAGAAGAATGACATACAATTCTATCAATTCCATCATTCGTCCATCTTAAAAAGAAAACAAAATATCAGCCTGTTTGTCCTGCTATTAATTATAAACATAATATTGAAGTTACAGCAAGGTTTCAATAGCAAACAAAAATCTACATAGTCATGTGCCACTTAACAGTGTTTTAGTCAACAACGGACTGCATATATAAAAGAGGTTCTATAAAATCATAATGGAGCTGAAAAATTCCTATAGCCTAGTAATATCTTGATAATCCTGGCCTTGTATAGGCCAAGGCTAATGTGTGTGTTTTTGTCTTAGTTTTTAATTTAAAAAGTTTAAAAAGTAAAAGAGGCCAGATGCAGTGGCTCGCACCTGCAGTCCTAATGCTTTGGGAGGCCAAGGTGGGCAGAATCACTTGAGCCCAGGAGTTTGAGACCAGCCTGGACAACATGGCGAAACCCCGTCTCTACAAAAAATAGAAAAATTAGCTGGATGTGGCAGCATATGTCTATAGTCCCAGCTACTCAGGAGGCTGTGGTGGGAGGATCATTGAGCCCAGGAGGTCAAAGCTGCAATGGAGCACCACTGCACTCCAGCCTGGGTGACAGAATGAGACTTGTGTCAAAAAAATAAAAATAAATGAAAAGTAAAAGAAATGCAAACTTTTAATAAATTTAGTGTCGCCTAAGTGTACAGTGTTTATAAGTCTACAGTAGTGTACAGTAATGTCCTAGGCCTTCACATTCATTCACCATTCACTCACTGACTCATCCAGAGTAACTTCCAGTCCTGCCAGCTCCATTCATGGCAAGTGATCTATATAGGTATGCCATTTTTTGTTTTATATACCATATTTTTACTGTATCTTTTCTACGTTTAGATACACGAATACTTACCATTGTGTTAATGGTTGCAGTATCCCTCTTTATCTGAATGTTAATAGCATTCAGTACAGTAACATGCTGCACAGGGTTGAAGCCTGGGAACAATAGGCTATATACCACATAGCTCAGTTGTGTGGTAGGTTCTACTGTCTAGGTTTGTGAGTCCACTCTATAATGTTTGCACAGCAATGAAATTGCCTAACAACGTATTTCTCAGAACATATCCCTGTCGTTAGGCAATGTACGACTGCATGCATTATGTACCTTCCATTACTAAACATTAACTCTTTTCAAATTATTATCACCAGGACCAACAACATTTAATTAATACTATAACCTACAAAAGCCCTATACTAGGTCTGAATTCTTATTCTTTTCACAGATGTGTGTGTGTGTGTATGTGTTTGTGTGTATAGTCATGCGTCACTTAACAACGGGGATACATTCTGAGAAATGTGTCGTTAGGCAATTTAGTTATTGTGTAAACATTATTGAGTGGACTTGCAAACCTAGATGGTATACCCTAGTACACACCTAGGCTATATGGTATAACCTATTGCTCCCAGGCTACACACCTGTACAGCATGCTACTATACTGAATACTGTAGGCAATTTTAACACAATGGTAAGTACTGTATGTCTAAACATATCTGAGCATAGATAAGGTATAGAAAAATACAGTATTATAATCTTACAGGACAAATGATTATGCAGTCCATTGTTGACCAAAACATTGTTATTGGCACAAGACTAAATATCAAAATCTTCCTTTAGGGAAAGTTTACCTAAAATAAAATTAACTCATTTTATATGTAGCACTTCTTGAGTTTTAAAAAATATACACACCTATGTAATCATACCACAATCAAGATACAGACATTCCCATCATCCAAAAAAATTCCCTCATGTGGGGTACATAATATATGTAAAAGTAAAATGTACAAAGGTAGTACGAAGAATAGAACCAATGGAAGGTTCTTACACTACACATGAGGCGCTGTAGTGTCATTTGAAAGCTATGATAAAGAGGGATACTGTAAACCATATGGCAACCACTAAAATTTTTTAAAAAGGTATAATAATATGCCAGTAGTAAAGATAAAATGTAATAAGACAATACCTATGCAAGCAGAAGTTAAAAAAAATTAGACAGGAAAAAGGAGAAAAAAAAGGGCAGAGAAAATAGAAAACATCCAGCAAAATGGCAGGTTTAAAGCCAATCATATCAATAATTACATTAACTGTAAATAACTGAAATAGCCCTATAAAACATTAGGGGTTGGCAGAGTGGATAAAAAAGCAAGACTTACTTATATACCACCTTCAAGAAACCCACTTTAAATATGAATGCATAGGTTAAAAGTAAAAAGAAAAAAGATGTACCATGCAAACACTATGACTGTATAAATATCAGAACAAGGAATCTTATCAGAGATAAAGAGAGACATTACATAATGATTAAGGGGCTAATTCATCAGAAAGATAAAACAATCCTAAGCTTCCAAACACACAAAATCTGATAGCTGAAAAAACTTATTCACAATTTCACAATTATCATTGGACACTTCAAAACTCCTTTCTCGTCAATAGATAGAACCAGTAGATCAAAAAATAATAATAAAATCAGTAAGAAAATAAAAGAGCTGGCCAGGTGTGGTGGCTCACACCTGTAATTCCAGCACTTTGGGAGGCCGAGGTGGGCAGTTCATCTGAGGTTGGGAGTTCAAGATCAGTCTGGCCAATGTGGTGAAACCCTACCTCTACTAAAAAATACAAAAACTCAGTCGGACGTGGTGGTTCATGCCTGTAATCCCAGCTACTCGGGAGGCTGAGGCAGGATAATTGCTTGAACCCAGGCGGTGGAGGTTGCAGTGAGCCAAAATTATGCCACTGAACTCCAGCCTAAACAACAGAGTGACTCCATCTCAAAAAAAAAAAGAATATAAAAGAGCTAAACACTATCAACCAAAGTGACCTAATGATATTGACAGAACACTCCACTCCAAAGACAGCAGAATATACATTCTTTTCAAGAGCACATGAGATGTTCACCAAAATAAAATATATTCTTGGACTTAAAACGATATTCAAACAACTTAAAATAACTCATATTATAAAAAGTATATTCTGTGGATAGAACAAAATTAAATTAGGTATCACTAACACAAAGATATGTGAACAATCTCCATGCAAATTTAACAAGATACTTCTAAATAACCGAGGGTCAAAGAGAAAGGCTACCTCCAAAATTAGAAAAATATTTTTAAATAAATGAAGACACAAATGTAAAATTTTGCTGGATGCGGTAAAAGTATTAGAGGAAAATTTATAGCATTATGTTTCTGTTAGAAAGAAGAAAAGTGGCAAATCAATGATCTATTCTCCTACTTTGAGAACAAAAAGAGAGAAATTTATATCAAAAGTAAGCAGAAGAAAGGAAATAAAGGTGAGAGCAGAAATCAATTCTGAAATGATGAAACAGATCAATAATGAAGTTTAAAAATAGGAGAGAAAAGAATCATGAAACTAAAACTAGTTTTCAAACCATCAATAAAATTGATAAACTCCTAGAAACATAGAGAAAAAAAAAAGAAGGCACAAATTACCATAATGTGATTGAAAGAGGGGCCATCAATACAGATCCTACAGACATTAAAAAGAGAACATGATAAAACAGTTATGCCAGTAAGTTTGTAGCTTAGATGAAATAGATAAATGTATTGAAAGACACAAATGTCAAAGCTTACTCAAGAAGAAATAAATAACCCTCAAATATCCCTATAGCTATCAGAGAATTTGAATTTACAGTTAAAAATCTTCACACAAAGAAAACCTGAAGCCCGCATTGTTTTACTGGCAAATTCTACCAAACATTTATAGAAGAATCAATACTACTCTTACAGATTCTCCCAGAAAACAGAGGGAAGAGAACATTTCTGAACTCATTTTATGAGGCAAGCATTATGCTGATACAAAAACTATACAAAGACACTGCATGAAAAGTACAGACCATATCCCTCATAAACATAAATGCAAAAATTCTTAACAAAACATTAGCAAATAAAATCCAACAATCAGTGAAAAGGATAAGACATAATAACCAGTTAAAGTTTATTCCAGGAATGCAGGTATGGTTCAATATTCATTAAGTCAATCAATATAACTTACTACATCAACAGATTAAAGGAAATTAAACAACACAATCATATCAACAGGTGAAAAAAAGACAGCTGACAAAATAAAAAATCTATTTATGATTAAAAAACTCTCAGACTATTAGAATAAAATGGGAAGTCCTTAACCTGATAAAGACCATCTGTGAAAAAACCCACGGTTAACATCATTACTCACAGCTAAAGAGTGAGTGCTGTCTCCCTAAGACTGGGAACAGGGCAAGAATGCCCATGCTCAGCACTCCCATTCATTATCACAGTGGAGGTCCTAGCCAGTGCAATAAGGCTGATTTCAAGATTTACTATAAAGCTATATTAGTCAAAATAGTGTAATATTATCAAAAGAACAATCATATAGATCAATGGAACAGAATATGTAATCCAGAAATAAACCCATATATGGTAAACTGATTTTTTTTTTTTTGAGACAGGGTCTTGCTCTATTGCCCAGGCTGGAGTGCAGTGGCACAATCTTGGCTCACTGTAACCTCTGCCTCCTGGGTTCAGGTGATTCTTGTGCCTCAGCCTCCCAAGTTGGCTGGGATTACAGGTATGTGCCACCATGCCTGGCTAATTTTTTTGTATTTTTAGTAGAGACAGGGTTTTGCCATGTTGGCTAGGCTGGTCTCAAACTCCTGACCTCAAGTGATCCACCCACTTCAGCCTCCCAAAGTGCTGGGATTACAGGTGTGAGCCACCTCCGGCCTAGTAAACTGATTTTCAACAAAGATGCTAAGGAAATTCAATGAAGAAAGTTCAATGAACAGTGCTAGTAAAACTGGTCATTCATATGCAAATAATGAACTTCATATTATATATACAAAAAATTAACTCAAAATAAATAATTTAGGTCCTAAATGAAAAGGCTAATAGTATAAAACTTCTAAAAAATACACAGGAGTAAATCTTTGTGGCCTTGGGTTAGGCAAAGACTTTTGAGAACCATAGAAGAAAAAATTGGCTGGGCACGGTGGTTCACGTCTGTAATTTCAGCACTTTGGGAGACCAAGGCACATGGGTCACCTGAGCTCAGGAGTTCGAGACTCGCCTGGGCAACATAGTGAGACTCCGTCTTCACACACACACACACACACACACACACACACAAAAGCTGGGCATAGTCGCACGTGCCTGTAGTCCCAGCTACCTGAGAGGCTGCAGTGAGCCGTCATGGTGCGACAGAGTGAGAACCTGTCTCAAAAAGAAAAAAAGAAGAAATTGACAAATTGGATCTCACCAAAATTTAAAATGTCTGCTCTTCCAAAAGCTGTTCAAAAATGAAAAGCCACAGATTGTGAGAAGATATTTTCATAACAGACGTGGTAAAGTTGGTAGTCATATATAAACAATACTCAAAACTCAATAATAAAACAAAGATCCCAATTTAAAGTGTGCAAAACACCTGAATACATACGTCACTAAAGTAAAAATGAAGATGGCAAAAAAACACATGAAAAGATGCTCAACAGCATTAGTCATTAGGGAAATGCAAATTAAATTCACAATGAAGTATCACCACACATCTATTAGAGCAGCTTAATTTTTTTAAAAAAATGACAATACGAAGTGTTGATGAGAAAGCAGAGCATTTAGAACTCTCATACATTTCCGGTGGGCATGCAAAATAGTACCTTGAAAAATAGTTTGACAATTTCTTTTTTTTTTTTTTTTTTGAGACAGAGTCCAGCTCTGTGGCCCAGGCTGGAGTGCAGTAGCCCGATCTCGGCTCACTGCAACCTCTGCCACCCAGGTTCAAGCAATTCTCCTGTCTCAGCCTCCCGAGTTGCTGGGACTACAGGCACACGCCACCACGCCCAGCTAATTTTTTTGTATTTTTAGTAGATATGGGGTTTTACCATATTGGTCAGGCTGGCCTTGAACTCCTGACCTCAGGTGATCCACCCGCCCTGGCCTTCCAAAATGCTGGGATTACAGACATAAGCCACTGCCCCGGCCAGTTTGACAATTTCTTACAAAGTAAAGTATACACTTATATAACCCAGCAGTCCTCTCCTACATTATTGCCCAAGAGAAATGATGACATATGTCCACACAGAAACGTGTGTGTGTATATAACAGCATTATTTATAATTGCCCCCCAAACTGGAAACAATCAAAATGTCTATCAAAAGGTAAGTAGATAAACCAATCTAGTAGCGCCATACAGTGGAATACTATTCAGTAATAGAAAGGAACAATCTGTTGATACATAAAACATGCATGACTCTTATATTATGCTAAAGGAAAAAGCTGGACACAAAAGGCTACATACATGACTCTATTTATGTGAACATTCTGGAAAAGGCGAAACTACAGACACAGAAATTAGATCAGTGGTTGCCAAGGGCTGGGGGTAAGGGGAGGTGATTGGCTATAAAGAGGGATTTTTACTGCATGTACAGCATATCTTTAACCACCACACCCTCCCCCACCCGCCCCCCCCAAAAAAAAGTTCTTTTAAGCTATGCTTCTCTGTGGTCAGCCCTCTCTGGTTCATACACACACTGCCCTGGCTCCTGGCAACTACCAATCTGCTTTCTGTCACTATGGATTATTTTTGCCTAGTGCTTTGTGTTCCATCTATGTTACTGCATTTAACTCAGTTCATTCCTTTTTATTGATGAGTAGTATTCCACTGTATGGATATACTAAAATTTGTTTATCAATTCAAATGTTGATACACATTTGGGTTGCATCCAATTTTGAGATATTATAAATAAAGTTGCCTTGATCATTCATGTACAAGTATTTAGGTAGGCATATGTTTTTATTTCTCTTATGTAAATTCTGAGAAATGGCTTTTCTAAAAATCTAGTATCTATAATAATGCTGGGAGGCTATTATCCTCAACTTATAGATGTGAAAACCAAGGTTCAGGTAAGTTAAATACTTAAGATATCGCGGGATGTAGATAAGCTAGGATTTCAATCCAGGTCTGTTTGATGCCAAAGGCCACATTTTTCCCATTATATCACCCTGTCTACTGGTACTGGGAAAAACACCCAGCAAACCCTGAAGAATTAAGAACAGGAGACAAGACAGGAAAGAAAGAGTAAGCAGAGTAAAAAAGAAAAAAACAGTGGTGTGAAATCCACAGCTGACTCCACTTAGTCACAGGGCTGGTGTGGATTCCAAGACAATGGAACAGCTGGAGATACTCAATAGAAATTCATGGCAGAGACAGAGAACTGCAGAGTCTGCACACCTCCACTACCTCTGAAGTCCACACTCTGAATGAATGCCAGGGAGCAGGAAAGAGGACAGCTTTGGGACCTATACTTCACGGTTGCCAGATGTCAATGCTGAAGTATGAATTTTGGCTCCTGAATAGTAAATTGATGACACGGAAAATACTTTAACAATGGTTCATGACTCATGAGTCAAAGATCACTGAACTACTATACAGTTATTTCCACAAGTAGTAAAAGCAACAGTGGAGACTGGCCAAGTTTTAATTTGCAAGAGGACATACTAAAGCATCACTTGCTTACTCCTCAGTGCCAATCCACCCTGACTATCCATTTCTGATCTCCACCTTCCCCATCTATGTGCTCTTCTTCCCTTCAAAACCCAATCCCTCCCATCAGTTCATCTAGAGCTCTTCTGAGTGAAACTGGGCTTTGCATCTTTGTATATCCGTATGCCTAAGTGGGCCTTGGCTATCAGCTACATACGCATTACATATAGATATAATGTCAGGTGGTTAGCACACATCCAGGGAAAATATCCATCTGGGTGTGACCAGTGTAAACGACTCAAATTAGACTGTTCAATATATCTGACTCCTCCCTGGCCAGACTACTTTATATTCCCCTGCCAGAGTTTCAGTAAGAAGGCCTTACCCTTTGCCTTAAGAATAGAGTTTCCATGGTATTCTCCTTCCCTTCATTTTGGAAAGAGCATCTGGCTCCACTGCCACCTCCCCTCTGTGGTCTACTTTCCTCCGCTACATTAGGAGTGGAGAGCAACCATTAATTTATGGGGAAAAAATGTCGGATAAATGCATTTTACTAATGGGTGTCCTGTTACTAAAACCTAACAGAACACTGTGATTCAGGTTTGAAAGGACAGGTCCAGCCCTGTCTTAGAGTCTAATCAGAGGCTTGTTCTACAGGTTGCCCTCTGCGGAAGCCTTCCACTCCTTCCACCCTTGGGAGAACCATTTTAGACCACTGCCCCTGAAATGTCCCTTCTATCTTCCTTATTTCTGCTCTGAAACAGCTGCAAGCAGGGATCTCCCAAAAAGGGCACTTCACAATTTTTTTTTTTTAAGGAGCGGCATTCAGGTAGAGTCTTCCTCTTGTCCCCACCCATGACCTGTTTAACGGCCAGAGCAGTGAGGTACGAAGCTTTGCCTAATGCTTGCTTCTCTAGTCCCACCCTCTTTAAATGTGTCTTCTCCTTTATATAGCAGATGTCTTGTGACCTCCATCCTAATTGTTCTATCCTTTGCCCCGAGACTCTTGGAAGAAAATTAAATAAAATACCAGTGTGAATCTGCACGGCACAGAAGTGCTCATCCTTATTTTTCACTTTTCCCACCCTATCCAACCTCACATTTACCCACCTTGATTTCTTGGCATTGTCAGACTGTTTTTTCTAAGTTATATTTCTCAATCTGACCTGAGAAAAGCTTACGCCACACACATACTTCCTACTTTCACTCCCCCTTTATTTTTCCCCCAGATAGAGTCTTGCTCTGTCACCCAGGCTGGAGGGCAGTGGCGTGATCTCCGCTCACTGCAACCTCTGCCTCCTAGGTTGAAGCAACTCTCCTGCCTCAGCCTCTTGAATAGCTGGGATTCCAGGCACCCATCACCATGCCTGGCTACTTTTTGTATTTTTAGTAGGGACGGGGTTTCACCATGTTGGCCAGGCTGGTCTTGAACTCCTGACCTCACGATCCACCTGCCTTGGCCTCCCAAAGTGCTGGGATTACAGGTGTGAGCCACCGCTCCCGGCCTTTCACCCCCTTTTTAATGCACATATTATCACAGTTAAAATCTACTTTAAAATATTTCAATAGTAAAGTTGCTAACACCTGGCCGTTGATACATTTTGATTTGGTTTTGGGGGAACGGCAGGGGATTGCAGAAGATTATGCCTGAGCCTCCTTTTACTTGTGTTCCACAAGTTTAATGCCACTGCTCACTCATTTTCCTGGGATAAGCCCCTTCTCCTGGATCTCATTCTCTTTATCTGTAAGATGAGTGAGGTCAGTATTAGTTCTCAATCCTCCCCCAAGCAATGTGATACATAAAGATGGAAGGCGGATGTCTACAATTCCTTCACTCTTCACCACTTCCATGGCAGTTGTCCTAGTCCGTGTCAGCAACATCTCTTTCCTGGAGCAGAGCAGCTGGGCTCTTAGCTGGTCTCTCTGCTTCCACTTCACCTCCTAGAATCTGTTTTCCACATATCAGCCTGAGTGATCTTTTCATATAATATATACTATTATATCACGTCACTCAAAACCCTCTAATGCTTCCTGTGTTAACTCAGACAAAAAGCCAAGTCCTTACAGAGCCAAAAAGGGCCCGGCATAACCTGCAACCCCCACTTCTTTGCCCTAAGTTCTCTCTTCTCTTTATTTTCATTCACCCATCCTGGGCTCCATGCTTTTCCTTGAACATGCCTGAGATGGCCTCACAACAGGGCTTTTGCACTTGCCATTCTCTCTACCTGGGACATATTGACTCCAGGGGCACATGTGGCTCACAGCCTTACCTCCTTCAGCTAAAGTATTTGCTCAACTGTCACCTCCACAGTAAGGCCTTCTCTGGCCACCCTATTCAAAATCAAAACTGAGATGCCAGCTTCCCTGATTTTCTCCTTAGCACTTATCACCATCCAATATTCTTCTCCATTTAATGGTTTTGTCTTTCTCCCCAACTTCAATGCAAGCTCCATGAAAGCAAGGATTTGTGTCTGTTTTGTTCACTGCTGAATCCCTAGTGCCTAGCCCACCGAGAGCTCAATAAATATTTGTTGAATGAATAAGAAATTCTCCATCCACCTACCACTCCTTTTCTCTCCTACTCACTAAAATACAGCATAACACAGGTGAGCTATTAAAGGCATAACTCTGAATCCAATTTAAGTTACTAAAAAATTATCTGCAAATGTTAACAATTCTTATAAACTGAATGAGACAGCCAATCGCAACACCAAACTGTGGTTGAGAATCATCAAGTAAATTATTTCTGAGCGTGTCCACTCTGAGCCAGATTAGGCCCTGTCAGGGCCGCAGCATGATTGCAAGGAGCCCACACATCCTGACAAGCAGCAGGCACGGCTTGAATATTAGTAAATGCCTCACATGTACTTATAGTCCTGTTTTTCAGAGTGTGCAGATATTATTGGGATCCATAAACACAAACTGATATTAAATTCACAACAGCTTTTGGTAGTTATATGTTTAATTGACCAATGGATACTGCAAGTACAACTACTAGTGTATGAGGTTTCACGAAATTTTTCTAAAGCTACAAAAAATGGCCTCATACTTGAGGAGACTGAGAATCGACGCTTGACCACATGGTTGCAATCTGTAAATTAAGTTCCCTCCCCCTGCCTGCCTTTTTAAAGTATGCTATCTTTCATGGAGGACTATAACTCTCTATTTGCAAACAACTTTTTGAAGGGAAGGGGAATCCCTTGGAGTATAAGACTGTGGGTCTCCAAGCTGGTGAGAAGCAGTTAAATGCAGTAAAACCTGGAAGGCTAAATGTGATTGTATTCAAATGCACGACTTGCCAGTCTGATTTCAATTCCCACATTAGCAACATCACTTCAGGCAGTGAACGAAAAAGAAAGTGTAAGCTTTAAAAAAAATCATCATTATTTTCTAAACTATATCACTTTGTAAATGCTCTGAATTTTGTTACTTGGCTCATGATGACTTTTTTTTGAAACTTTCGGAAGATGGCAATTATACTCTCAAGGTATATAAGAATACTTTGTTCTAACTATAAAAATAAAGTTTAATATCTTAGACATCATCCATTAGAAGCATAAAAGAAAGTATATCATAGGAATTTCAACTGGAGTGCAGTGGCGCAATCTCGGCTCACTGCAACCTCCGCCTCCCGGGTTCAAGTGATTCTCCCGCCTCAGCCTCCTGAGTAGCTGAGACTATATTTTTTATGCTTTCGTGCTTTCCTTTTTTTCTTCGCTTATACCCAGTTAATCTTAATTATCCAAGACACTAATAATGCACATGAGGTGGGGTGGGGAGTTGGGGAAAGTGATGACAATCTTTAGGGAAACAAAATTTAAATAATGTAAGTGGCCTAAAATAATTCTCACTCTACTTCAAAACTGCATTTTGTAAATTCACAGCTTTTCTCTTTACTATACCTGAAAATGGCCCAAGGAAGTCCTATTCTGAAGAACCTGGTTTTGGTGTATCCCAGATAAACGCCTTCTACCATTGATTGATCCTCCCTGGCTCAGTCATTTGCATGTTATCTGCTTCCTCTAGCTACTGGTGTCAAAGGCCTTTAGCTGAGCTAGTCTGACTTCCATCCTATGCTTTCTCTTTTCTAAGTTTCTTCTTGCTCAACTATTTCCAACTGTATGATTTGGCTCATCCTCCTTACTACATTTTTCATGTCATCAATTTAAGTTGTCGAGTGGCACTAAATCTTAAAACAAATCAGAAGAATTATTAGGGTAAACTGAAAACACCAAGTAATCTCTCTTAGCTTCTTTTAGTTAGATGTTCAATTTTGAAGTATCTGGATATCTCTTTAGGGCATATACTTCTAATAACTAACTGCCCTTCTCCTTGAAGACACTATTTTAGCAACAGTGGGAACTTAAAGTCCCATAATGTCTGTGCTGACACATTTTAGGCATCGTCTAGGCTAACCCAAGCTCCTTATCTTACAAATCAATAAACTGAGCCTCAGAGGGAAAATTTTTTCCTAAGATCTTTACCCAATAAATGATTTCTCACCTTGCAACACTTTTAAATGCTCTTTTCTTTCTAATCATAGTCTGTTACCACTTCAATTACTCCTTCACCAACCAGTTTTTAAAGGAAAAAGATGATTAATACCCTCAGATGATGGTATACTTCCTTAAGAGTTTTTTTCAGGGAGTTATCTTTTTTATTCTTGTGATCTCAAGTTCCAAATTATTCGTGCATTTTAACTGCATACCATGAATGTACGTAAGTAAGGGATTTCCATAAGTCTACATACTAGACGAAAAAACCCTGAGATAATAAAGTGGCTTAGTAAGGAGTTTGTGTCTTAATCCTAGTTCCGCTACTGATTACCTGTGACAAGTCACTTCAGGTCTCTTTTTTTTTCACAAGGAAGATAAGAAAGGTGGGCAAGAGCCATGATTCTCAACTTTACTTGGATTCACTGAAGGCTCAAATAAGGTCCAAACATGTAATGAAAACCGAGTTTGCTTACTCATGACAAAGCTGCACAGGCTAAAATGCCAAGCTTACTTTGAAGTCACACTGGGTAGCTTGCACTGATCAAGTTCTGATTGGCATATATACATGTCTTCAACTAAAAATTGCAAAATTAATTACTTTTAGTTTGAAAGACAAAACTGTAAACATATTTGGCTTACAGGGAAATAATGACAAGAATGAAGCTTTCAAAAGTACAGAGGTGGGAGTGGAGGGAGGAAAAAGCAGGTTTGGCATAAAGAAACAACAGTTCACGTAAATATAAAATTTCACCAAGGAACTTCTGTGAAAGTGTCCAGATGCAAAGCACTCTATGTCAAATCTCAATTCTTGAAAACAGCACTTGACAAACACAAATTAAGCACTCGGGGTTGGATTATATTTTTTCTTTATATTCACATTAAGTATCCAACTAGATTATATTGCACAGAGAACTTAAAAGAGGGGTTCTTCAAGGAGTTTAAAATCTCTTGATGCACAATACAATAGTTCATTCAGCCATGTTCAACCTGTACACTTAAAAGGGCATTAGCAGGGGATTACACTTCATTTTCAATCTACAGAGACTGAAATCTGAAGGCACTGCCAACTGCTGCCTCACAGTCTCACCGTGCAACTACCAAAGACGGAGGCTGTGTGCCACCAAAGGGCCCTGGATTGGGGCACAGGAGATGTGAGTTCTAATCCAGCTGGCCCCAGGGGCAATTCCCTATACCCAGAACAGTACTTTGCACGTAACTGATGCTCAATGAATGTCAGCTGAGAGGAAATGCAAAAATATCCACCATGTGCCCATTTATATTATATAGTAAACACAAAGATCTTTGTGTCCCTGCCCTCAAAAAACTAAAATCCAATTATGTAAAACATGCACCGTTTGTTGGGAGGAAGAGAGTGAATACTGCTTGGCAATTATTATGAGGCAAAGGATATACAGTGGTTATCTTGGAAAAGCCTTGCAAAGTAAGCCAAGTACTTCTATTTGACACATAGAAAACCAGGCTAAGAGAAAGCATGTAATTTGTTCAAGATCACACAATTTGTAAAATGAGAAGCCCAGATTTCAATCCAGGTCTGCAAAGTTCACATTATTTGCAGTATGCAACACATTCATACACATCAAGGCAGCCCAGGACGAGACAGGGATTTGGGTCCAAGTTTTACTTCTGCTATTAAGCTGTTGCGTATCTCTCTAGAGAGAACATTTCTCTGCATTTTTTTCACCGGCACGATTGGAGAGCAGAGAGGTGTTGGTAGGAGGGTTAATGAACTAGATCTGTGGTTTTTGGTTTGGTTTGGTTTGGATGGGCGGTTATCAGAATTCTTCTGGGCCAGGACTTGTTCTAATGTGGTTGTTTCCCTTCCCTGCTCTTAGAAATTATTTGAGAATGGTACCTTTAGCTATTAATGGAAATATACCTCTCAAGTGAATGGGAGCAGAAAGATATGACGGCTCCAAGCTCCCTCCTAGCAAGCTGAAGCTGAGAGTCTGACCCTGCTGAGGGGATGCTACTGAAAGTTGAGAGACAACTTACTCACGGATCCATGTTTCCCTCCCAGCTGGGTGCTCTGTACCCACTGGGTGCTCCTGGTTTGAGAGAAATGGGGATGTGTGTCCTGCATTACTTAAGCGGCCTGCCTGGGGCTCGTCTCCAGATTATAGAGACCTTCAAGAGAAGTTCGTGGTGTAAAATACTTGGGTTCAAATAGGGGAGCGCGGACATCCCTCGCTGGGGGCGGCGGCTGCGGCCTGTCGCGCCGGTAGCGGGAACCACTTCCTGGTCCGCATCTCCCGCCCGCGTCCACACCCCGCTGCTGCATTTCCCCCACGGCGCAGAGCTTCCGAGGCGGCAGGAGGCTCCGTCCGACTCCCGCGTGAACGCCCGGCCCGGAGCAGGGTCCCTTCAGAGATTTAAAACACAACGCTCTGGAACTCCAACTCCCCCGGCGCCCAGCCCGGTTCCCAGGCGTCGGGGCGGGGGCAATCCCCTGCGGCTGCAGGGAAGAGGCCCCGAGCCTGTTGGAGCCCCCGGCCCTGGCCGCGGTCCCACCGGTGACCCAGGTGCGCCGCGCCCGCCCGAAATCTCGTCCGACGTCGCCCGGCACCTGTCGCGCCCGGAGCCCGCAGGACCTGCACTCACCTCGTTCCGGGGGCCCACGGCCCGTCCCCGCGTCTCTGGGCCCAGTTCCTGCCGCCGTCTCCGCCAGGGGCCCCGCCGCGGCCGCCGCCCACTTTCGGTTTCCCCGTACCACCGGAGCCGCCCCGCGGCTTGGGAATCACCTCAAGCCCCCGCCCCGCCCTGCTCGGCCCCGCCCCGCTTCGCCCCGCCCCGCTTCGAGGGCAGCCTGGCCTCGGCTCTGCGCACGCGCGGGCGCTCCGGCCGCGTCGGCCCACGCCGGCGTCCGCGCGTGGGAAGGGAAACCGTCGCCACCTAGCGGTTTCTGCGCGTGCCCACGCACCGGCCGGCGGCGGAAGACGCCTGCGGGGCGGGTGCGGGAGCGCCTCCTGGTGGACAACGCAGGTACGCGCGGGCCGAGCGAGCCGGGACTCAGCAGGGGGCGAGGGCGGCTCCTTCTATGGGGCTCACCCTCCTTCCAAACAGTTCAACTCCTGCACATTATTTTCTTCAACATCTGGAGCAGTTACTTTTTATTGCCCTAGACACACACTCTGTCCGCCCATATCCTTCAGGCCTTTCTCAAGCATTACCCTTTCAATGACGGTGGACACAGTGTCTAACATGTCAACCTCCTTCCTTGACTTTCCCTATCCCCATTCTCAGCCTTATTTCTCCTTAGCACCTATCTAGCACACTATATGTATTTTACTTATGCTTTTATTGTCTGCTATCCTTCTAAAATTAAAGCTCTGTGAGCACAAGGATTTTTGTTTGGTTCCTTAACCTATTCCCAGAGCCTAGGATAGTGCCTAGCACACGATCAGCAATAAATATCTGTCAAATTTATTCATTCACTCTAAAGTTATTGAACACCTAATAAGTGAATACTTATTTATTCTGCACATTAATTCCACCAACATTTATTGGCACCTGCTTTGCATCCCTGCAGCCAACATTGAACACTTCTCTGCACCATTGGATATGCATTTACTGAGAACCTGCTGCTTATTCAACCGGTATTTTATTACAGCTTGACTGCCATGTATAAGACATACAATAAACTGAACGTTTAAAATGTACAGTTTGATAAATTATGCATTTACTGAGAAACTGCTGCTTATTCAACCGGTATTTTATGACAGCTTGACTGCCATGTATAAGACATACAATAAACTGAATGTTTAAAATGTACAGTTTGATAAATTTTGATATATATATATATATCACTGTGAGACTATCACTGCAATCAAAATCATGAACATATCCATCACCCAAAAAAGTTTTACTGTGATCCTTTGTAATTCTTATATCTTGTCCCTCCCTGTCCCTTGCCCCCTCAACTGCTCACCTGCTTTCTGTTGCTATAGATTAGTTTGCTTTTTCTAGAGTTATATGTAAAATTTTATGTATGGAATCGTATGTACTATCCTTTGGGGGGCTGCCTGGCTTCTTTTATTTAGCAAATTATGTTCATCCATGTTGTTACATGTATCAATAGTTCATGTCTTTCTATTGCTCAATGGTATTGTAGGGATGTACCAAACCTACCACGCAACCCAGCAATTCTGCTCCTGGGTATTTACCCAGGAGAAATGAAAGCAGATGTCCACACAAAAACCTGTACAAGAGTGCTCATGGCAGTTGTGTTGGCCGTAGCCCCAAATGGAAAGAATACAAACATCCGTCAGAAGGTGAATGGACAATCAACTAATATATATTGAACACCTGCTGTTAAATAACAAATTTTCATGGATGAGCCTGTGCTTATAGAGCTTTTGATTCAGTGAAAAGATGCAGTAGGCAATACAAAGAAAAATTGGAAGTAAATCTGGAAAACCTGATATCCAGCACTCAGACACTTGGATGTTTCCCCAAAGGCGGTAGGGAATTGTTCAGAGTTTTTGAACAGGGCTTTTCTTTGAACACTGTTCTCTTTCATATCCTAGATCTGGTCCCTGACTAAGTTTGCCTAAATGTCTCTCTCTGGAATTTCTCTGCATCTCCTTTGCTCTATTTCAGTCTATTTTAGATGTCTTTCTGTTCTTTCCCTTCCAGTCTACTCCAAACATTGCAGTGGATTTTTAATAGACTTTGCTATGGTCTGAATGTTTCTGTCCCTACAAAATTCATGTTGAAACCTAATCCCCATTCTTGCGGTGTTGAGAGGTGGGACCTTTGAGAAGTCATGATGGCTTCGTCCTTGTGAATAGAATTAGTGCCCTTAGGGGCTTAAGGGAGCCTTCTGCCCCTTCCACTGTGTAAGGATTCAGCAAGAAGGTGCCATCTTTGAAGAGGAGAGCAAGTCCTCACAGGATGCCAAATCTGCTGGCACCTTGATCTTAGACTTCCAAACCTCCAGAACTGTAAGAAAAAAATTTCTATTATTTATAAATTATCCAGTCTAAGATATTTTGTTATAGCAGCAGGAATGGACCAAGACAGACCTAAAAGACAACCAGCCCCAATTTGCTCTCTGCAGTACTCACAACATCCTGTGGCTCCACATTTTAGAAGGGAAAGATGTAAAAAGCAGCTGCAAAAGGAAAGAGTGCTAGTAGTAGCAGGAAATAAAAAAAAAATTTCAGAGTCTAATATGTAGAATAAATCATAAAATAATGTGAGTTGAACCCAAGTTTGAGATCCTTTATCCTTGCAAAGATGTTCCATGTTTAGACTGCCCTATATGTAAAGAAAAATGAAGCTCTGCAGCTAGTTTTTTTTAAACCAGCTTTTTTGATAGTTGACATATAATACATATTTAAATGTACAGTGTGATGAGTTTTGACCAGCGTCTTTAATTGTGTACCTACCACCACAATCAACATATGGGATTAGTTCATAATTCCAAAACTTCTCCTGTGCCCCTTTACAGTTAATTCTCTCCCCATAGCTTTATCCACTGGCAGCTACTGATCTGATTTTTGTCATCATAGGTTTGCCTTTTCTAGCATATCATATAAGTGGAATCATGCAGGATGTCATCTTTTGTGTCTGGCTTCATCACTTAGCATGATGGTTTTGAAAGTCATCCATGTTGTTGCACATAGTGGTAGTCGGTTCCTTTTTAGTGCTGAATAGTAAGCCATTGCATGGCTCTATCACAATTTGTTTATTCATTCACATTTCATGCACATTTGTGTTGTTTCCAGTTTGGGCTGTTATAAATAAAGCTGTAATAACAGCCATATGCAGGTCTTTGTGTGGTGATGTGGTTTTTTGGCATAAAGACTTAAGTATAGAACATCTGGTTGTGGGATAGGTGTACGCTTAACGTTTTAAGAAACTGTCAAACTGTTTTCTAATGTGGCTGCGCCATTTTGTACTCCCACTTTTACTCTCTCCTTGGTAATGTGTAAGACTTCCAGTTGCTCTAAATCTTCTCCAATACTTGGTATTGCCTGTCTTTCTAATTTTAGCCATTCCAGTGGATGTATAGGAATAGCACACCGAGGTGTCAATTTGCATTTCCCCAGGACTAATGATGTTGAGCATCTCTTCATGTGTTTATTGGCCCTTCATATGTGTTCTTGGGTAAAGTGTCTGTTCTGCAGGTAGATTTTTGTCCAAGACATCAGGAGGTTCTCAGAATTGCCTGGGTATCTGACAGAGCAAGGGCAGATTAGAACGTTTTTTTTTTTTTGTTTGTTTGTTTGTTTGTTTGTCTTTGTGAAGTGGTCCAAGACCCAGGGAGTTCAAGAATTCACCCCCATACCCTGGATATAATTGGATTTCAGGAGAATTAAGAGATAACAGAGATGGAACAGACTGGTTACTCCGTAGGCACAATGGTTCTTACCCTTTTGTGGGGAAGTCAGAATAGATGAAAGCAAATTTTGATGTATGATTTCAGAGAGGATATAGAGTCCTTAAAGCTCCACTGTGAACCCACGTTAAAAATTTCCTTAGAGGAAAGCATATATCCTGGGGCCAAATAGCAGAGTTTTTGAAATGAACAGGACTCAGATGGAAGGCATTCTTCCTCTGCAAATGCCCAAGCATATCTTTGGACAACAAGGGCAGTGGCCAGGAGCATCTAGATCTCTTTTAAGAGAGGCAGGCATAATTTCCCATCCTCAAGGGCTGTAGAGAGGTCCTTGGTACTCTGCTTAATGTGGTTTTTAGGGTAGGAAAGGTAGATGGAAGGGGAAATTAGTAAAAGCTGGCCACTAAGCAGAAGGCTGGCAGGTCATTGTGCCTGTCCAGAGACAAGAGAGAGGTTATCGTGGGAAGGGAGTGCAAATCAAGGCCCAAGTATGGGGAAGGAAGACAGCTTTGTTAGTAGCTTATCCTTGGCAGAGAAAGATGGACATATTTCCAGTGTGAAACCTCCATCCAAAGCCCTTCATGCATTTTGTCCACACCTGAGGAGCCTGTACATTTGGAGAGAGTCACATTGGATGCAAACACCAAAATGCCTGTACAAAGCAGGCAGGACCAATACTATTGGTTGAGTTGAATCTCTGTCCTTCCTCTTTTTCATCTCTCATCAGCAAGCACCATTTAGAATGAGGGTGAGACAGCAAGCATGGTCCAGGAACATGTCTGTAGTTCATTTTTTTTTCTTGTATGATAGTTCTTTTGGTCTTAGCAATACAGCCCAAGAACAATACATTCCTCATCCTTTCTCTAAGAGCCTGTCAGACTTTACAGCCACCATAGGCAGCTTTGTCACTTGCAAAATTTAGAGCGACAACTTGATAGACCTCTAGGTGCTGTCATCTCACTTCCCTTCCTCTCTATATTGACTCCTAAAAGAAAGCAAAAACCAAAAACAAAACTTTCATATCTATCAGTTTATGACCCATCAAATGAACAGCAGGGACTTGGTAATAACATTATTCAATGTCTGGAGTAGTTCCTCTCTCAGGAAGCCTTCCTCGAATCCCCCACCTGACAATCATTGTTCCTTTAGCTGAGCTTCTAGAATGCTTTGTTCCTTAAATATATTTATAGCAGAGAACATAACAAGTGATTTTATATCTCATCTCCCTTGTGAACAACTTGAAAAGAGTTTACATTTTATTCATCTTTGGTTGCTGAGTTATTTGATTGCAAATAATTTTAACAATACCCCTATTTGAAACTAAACTACATCATGTTTGAAATTATGTATACAGATGGAACCCAGCCACATGAGTACTTTTTGCTTACATAAGGTCAGGAAAAATAGATCCACGACAAAAGGAATCTTTGGACAGATCTACTTTTGGTTAATCATTAACACCATAATCACTGCCTCTCCCATCAGCTTTAATTGCCTCATGAACAAATGCAGAGGAATTTCTAGACAACTGCATTTGTTTCAACTGAGTAAGGAGAAAAGACAAAACAAAACAAAACAAAAAACAAAAGGCAGAGATTGCCGGAGCCCTGCTAAAATCCAGGCCCCGGTAAAGCTAAGGATGTGCTGATCAAGCAAAACCCCCTAATCTGCCCACAAATCCCTCCAAGGTGAGTCAGCTGAAAGGGCCTAATCCCCAGAAGGGACTGATCACTAAAGCTTTAGAGGCCACACAGCCACAGCACACTGGAAAACAGGGGATAATGAAAGCTTAAAGGGATATTGTGTAGAGAAAGGTCATAGAACCAACAGAGGAGGGTCTTGGCTGTCTAAGAGGTCACCTTTGCCCTCTCCTGACTTGTAGGTCATTCATATAGCTCAGTCTTAGGACCCCAAAATAAGAATGATTCCAAGGATGTGGATATCGTTAAGAGTTAGCTGGCTTAGGGCCCCCGCTGTGGGGTGGGGTGTGGAGGTGAGGTAACTAATATTTTAAGCAAGGCAATCAACCACAATATGACTGATTTTGTAATAGTCAATAAACCAGATGGCACAAGAATTATACTGCAATAGCTGCTAGTGGTGAGGAATTGGGGAGGCAGTGAGGAGAAACTACATGGGTGCAGAGGAGGTGCTCAGTATAGGTGAGCTGACACTGAAAGAAGCAGACAGTATTCGAGAAGTGTGGGCTCCGATTAGAAGTGTACTATACAGGAAGAATCACTACCCCTTAGTTGCTTGCCCTGGATCATTTAGGACTTGACCTTCCGTTAAATTGGGAGGTTGCATAGAACTCCAGAGCCCTTTGGCTCTGGTTCTAGCCTTGGATTCCCTTATGTGGCAAAGTGAACACAGAAAGTAGTGAAAGAGGCTTCTCTTGGGGCTGTTTGGTCAATTTCTATTCATCAGTGGTTATCTATGGGAAATAACCACTCCCCATAGATACTCAACCACTCTTGAGACAGTGGGCTCTGCCCCAGTCCAAGCCCCCTGCCCCCAAGCCTGGGGCACGTTGTTTTGTACTTTTATGAGGTTATTTTTGGTTGTCAAAAAGATCAGGTGCACCTCCTGGCATTGAGTGGGTGGGGCTGGGATGCTTGTGGTACTTCCCCCATATCAGAGAAGTTCCCCTTGTCTCAACCAACATGTGGATGTCATGCCAGTCATCTATGTAGATGACAGACCTCGGTCTTATATATAAACACAAATAATTTTCCCCACAGTTTTACTATACAGTGAATTTTCCAATGCTATTTTTATCTGTGAATTTCACTTTAGGAAAGTAAATGAAGGGATTACAAAATATTTGTCATAAAACGGGGGTGCCAGGTCAGATAACACTGCTACTCGAAATCCCCCAACAGCCAACTCCACCCAGAGAGAAGCTGAGCAGGATATTCTTGTTTACACCAGTAGACATAGGGATACACAAATTTATCTTTACTAGATAAAATTACCTTACTTACCCTAGTGCTCAGAGCAGTTGAGGAAGTTAGAATCATTCTTTTGGGGGGTCTTTCTGGAGTTTACTTAGCCCCAAATTGTATTTCCCCTACCATAAGTACAAGAGATAGTCTTCTTCATCTTCCTCCCAATTCTCCCTCATCGCCTCACACAGTCTTTTTCATTTAAAACTGGACTCCTCACTCTCAGCAGCAACTTCCTTAAAACTGGATTTTTATATTTATAATTAGAAAAGTATAGCACCTGGGGGCTAGCAGTTGGCTAAGGAGAGCTAGCAAGCTGCTGGCTGGAGTAAGACAGCGCAGGAAATTTCCTCTAACGATGTGGTTCTTAATCTGAGAGTGATATGGTGTGTCAGCACTAACATGGTATTTTCCTTCCTTTGTACACTACAGGTTGAACTATAAGCTCACTTGTAAATATCACGGTAATTATGGGAGCTTTATTTACAAAGCTGTGTGTGTGTGTGTGTGTGTGTGTGTGTGTGCATCCTTAGGAGTGGCGGCCCACATTCCTGGTGTGACTTGCTAGAGCTAGGGTAAGCAATAAGGACTTTGTCCTTCAAATATTAGGTTTTGTGTTCTGAGTGCTGATTTCTGCTTTTGATTGTTCAGGGGCCAGCACAGAGGCTGACAGCCATTGTTTCAACCTCCATGAGCTGAACCTCCAGGAAGCAGCTTCCTGGGGATTTAAAGAGACAATACTTGTGCTCCCACCCCCATGTCTTTTGGGAACCAGACATTTAAGGAAATCTTTGTCGGGTCACTGGTTGATTACAGAAATGATGGAACAGAAACTTTAGTGACCACAAACAACAATATATATCTTGCAAAAATAGTTTTAAAAAGTCATAAATAGATGACCCAGTCCTCATAAAGTACAAGAAATCTCTGAGGTATTGAAGAATTAGATATCCAGTTAGTGCAACATGGTATTTAAAATTTCTAGCTCTCAACAAACAATTACAAAACATGCAAAGAAAGAGGAAAACATGGTCCATTCACAGAAAAAAAGAAGTTTACAGAAATCTTTTCTAAGAAAGACCAGACATTGGAATTATTAGTCAATGGCATTAAGTCAACTGCCTTAAATATGTTTAATGAGATAAAGAAAACCATAAACCAAGAACTAAAAGGAATCAGTAGAATTATATATGAACAAAGAAAGAATATCAATTAATAAATAGAAATAAAAAAGAACTAAACTGAAATTCTGGAGGTGAAAACTGTAATAACTGAAATGAAAAATTAACTAGAGGCATTCAACAGCAGATTTGAGCAAGTGGAAAAAAGTGTCTATGAACTTGAAGACGGGGCAATTGAAATTATCCAGTCTGGGGAGCACAAAGACAAAAGAATAAGTAAAAGTGAACAGAGGCTAAGGGCCCTGTAGGACACCATCAAGTGAATCAAATTTACAATATGAGAGTTTCAGAAAGAGTAGAGAGAGTTGGGAAAGAAAGAACATCTGATGAAATAATGACTGGCAAATGTCCCAAATTCGATGAAAGAAATGAATCTACAGATCCGAGAAACTCAACAAACCTCCAAGGATAAACTCAACAAACTCCTAGGATAAACTCAAAGAGCTTCACCCCAAGACATATTATAATCAAAGTGTCAAAAGTCAGAGACAAAGAGAATCTTGAAAACAGAAAAAGAGAAATGATTAGTCACACACAAGGACTCCTCAATAAGATTAAGAGCTGCTTTCTCATCAGAAACCATGGAGACCAGCAGGCAGTGGAATGAAAAAGTGCTGAAAGAAAAAACTCAAAGAAGAATTCTCTCTCTGGCAAAACTATCTTTCAAAAATGAAGGATAAATTAAGACATTCACAGATAAAATCTGAGAACATTCACTGCCAGTAGACCTGCTCTCACAAGAAATGCTAATGGGAGTCCTTGGGGGCTGAAATGAGAGGACACTGGACAGCAAATTGAAGCCATATGAATAAATAAAGATCTCTAGTAAAGATAACTGCATAGATTAATATAAAAACAGTATTGTTGCATTTTTAGTTTGTAACTATTTCCTATGCAGTTCAAAAGACAAATACATGAAAAGTAATTATAAATCTTTTAACGGGCATACATGTAAAATGTGTAATTTATGGCCAGGCACAGTGGCTCATGCCTGTAATCCCAGCCCTTTGAGAGGCCAAGGTTGAGCGACCACTTGAAGCCAAGAATTCAAGATCAGCCTGTGCAATGTAGAGAGACCCCATATCTAAAAAAAAAAAAAAAAATTAAATTAAAAAAAAATAGCCAGGCATAGTGGCACATGCCTGTAGTCTCAGCTACTCAGGAGGCTGAGGTGTGAGGATTGCTTGAGCCCAGGAGTTTGAGGGTGCAGTGATCTATGATCACACCACTGCACTCCAGCCTGGGTGAACAGGCAAGACCCTGTCTCAAGGGAAAAAAAGATATTAATTGTGATAACAGCAACATAAAGGTAGGAGGGGATGAACTGTATAGGAGCAGAATTTTTGTGTGCTATTGAAGCTAAGTTGGTATTAATTCAAACTAGACTGTTATAAATTTAGGATGCTGCAGTGGACAGAATGTTTATTTTTTTTTTTTTGTAGAGACAGGGTCTTATTATGTTGCTTAGGCTGGTCTCAAACCTCTGACCTCAAGCAATCCTCCTACCTCAGCCTCCTAAAGTGTTAGGATTACAGATGTGCACCACCAGGCCTGGCTTGAAGTTATTTTTATCAAGATCAATTTTTTATGTAAATGACTTGATATTTTGGGGATCCACATCATAATTTACTGACTGTAGATTCTGCTATTGTAAGCTTTCTTTAGGGATTATTATTCCTACCAAGTCAATTTTCCTTGGTCAAATTATGCATATCAAAATGTTAAATATACTTTTCTTCCATCAATTTTCAGTCAATGATAAATTTTACCACGTGCAGTTTTAACCATTATCAGTTTTTGCTATAGACTGTTTGTGTCCCCCCAGATTCCTGTTTTGAAACCTGTCCCCCAGTATGATGGTATTTGGAGGTTTGACCTTTGGGAGGTGATAAGGTTGTGAGGGTAGAGCCCTCATGAATGGCATCAGTGCCCTTACAAAACAAGCCACAGAGAGCTCCCTTTCTGCCTTCTGCCATCTGAGGACACAGTGAGAAGACAGCTATCTGTGAACCAGGGGGTTGGCCATCACCAGATACCAAATCTTCTGGGACTTTGAGCTAGGACATCCCAGCTTCCAGAACTGTGAGGAATAAATTTCAGTTATTGATATGTCATCCCGTTTATGGTATTTTGTTATAGCAGCCTGAATGGACTAAGTTTTATTTTGGGTGGATTCATTTTACTGGTAATATTTATTATGAGGGTCAAAGTGTCCTTGGGGTGAATACATTGTACTTTTAAAATTTACAGACATTCAATTTTGACCCAGCTTTTTAGGGACATGCTGCTTGTCTTAAAAGCTTCACAGCTCTCAGCCCCTCCCTACCCCATTTATGAAACAGGAAAGGATGTTCTCAGATTTACTTACAAGGTACAAACAGATGAAAGCCAACACAGTGGTTCTAGTCATTCTGCTAGGGAGTTGAAAGCAGGGGTCCCATTCATATATCCTGGTTTGGAACCAAGCTTTTTCTCTCCCTGTGAATGAATAAACAGTGAGAAAAGAGAGGCTGTGATAGGTAAACAAATGCCCAATTCATCTAAAAACAACCCCATCCCTTCCTCTCTATCTTGGCATTTACTGTAGAGAGAGAGCACTGTTAGTTTCCACGGTTTTCATTCTCCTCTTATTCTTACATGCAGATGCTCAGTTTTATTCAGGACAGCAATTCACCAACTAAAAGACTAAAAAGTTCCCAACCTCTCTTGCAGCTAAGAATGACCTAAGTTCCAGCCAATTAGATGTGACCACAGTGTGGTGTGGGACTCTGGGGAGACTGCTCAGATGGAAGTGACCCAGCTGAGAGGGCCCCCTTTGCCCTGCCTTGCCTGCTCTCTGAAATGCAAACATGGTGGCCGGTCGAGGCTGGAGCTCCAGCAGCCACATTGGACCATGAGACCGCATTGAGGATGGAAAGCACATACAAGATGCTCGAACAGAAACACATGATTTATAAACTTCTGTGGTGGTCAGTTCAAGGTCAGTATGGATGGCCTGTCTCTGTAAAGTATTGATCCTGGGTGTGTCTGTGAGGGTGTTGCCAAAGGAGATTAACATTTGAGTCAGTGGGCTGGGAAAGGCAGACCCACCCTTAATCTGGGTGGGCACCATCTAATCAGCTGCCAGCACAGCTAGAATATAAAGCAGGCAGAAAAATGTGAAAAGAGAGACTGGCCTAGCCTCCCAGCCTGCATCTTTCTCCTGTGCTGGATGCTTCCTGCCCTCAAACATCAGATTCCTAGTTCTTCAGTTTTGGAATTTGGACTGGCTCTCCTCACTCTTAGCTTGCAGACAGCCTATCGTGGGACCTCGTGATTGTGTAAGTTAATGCTTAATAAACTCCCCTTTATGTATACATCTATCCTATTAGTTCTGTCCCTCTAGAGAACCCTGACTAATACATGTCACTATTATTTTAGGGATTCTAGTATATGTAGCCATAGTGAATGTTAACCAAATTATGAGTTTTGCCATTGCTCATTGTGTGACTTTGGACAAGACACCTACCTTCTCTGGGACATATATATCCCCATGTGCCTAGTGGCAGAGGTGATATGGGGTCTATATGTATGATTCTGAGATCGGGTGCTTTTATCTTTCTGACATCCAACTCATCTTCTATTGAAGACAGCACCTCAGTTTTTTCTTAAGAAACTACCCCTCCCTGCCATCACTCTTAGTGCTTAAGTGAGACTGACACCACTTCTTGGCTCCAGTGGTGAACATGTGACCCAGGCCCCTGCAAGTGTGGGAGGCACAGAGCTGGCTGCATGAGACCAACCTTGCCTGGGGCTCCCTTGTGTACTGCACTTGTGGACACAGAGAAGGAGGAACTCACCAGCATGTTCTCTTCTTGGTCCAGACACAGGGCCCCTTGAGCATGCCTGGCCATGGGCACTAGGCCTGGCTGTTATATGTGGTGTCCCTCAGCATCTGCCCGAGTTAGGGAGGCTTCTTCACCATATGCACCTGAGCCACCCCACCCTGACACCCCGTCCTGTATTGATGGAACTTGACACTGCATCCTCACTGAGCACACTGAGGCAGTTTCACACCCATCCCCTCATTGTGCATTTGGGAAACCGAATTCCAGAAAGAGCGGCCTGGCTTAGACCACAGAAGATGCACAGAGTCTAAAAGGTAAGGGAGGGCTCCAGCTTCCTAGGCCAGTGCTGAGCCTCCTCCCAGAGGGAAAGAAGAAAGAGGTTGGAGGCAGCTCTGTTATGAGTCAGTGGCATCGGCAACATGCCCAGGAACCCAGGGCATGAGCAGGGCAGACATACGGCTCCCTAAGGGCCCCAGCACAGCCTTGAGAGGCCAGGGTCGGGGTCCTCAGGCCATTGGTCTGGGCACCTGGAAGTAGGATGAGCCCTCCCTGCTAGTGCAGACAGAGACTATGGGAGAGAAAGCCTCTGTTTCCTCCTGTATTAATTGGGGTGCTTGGGTGAGTGACCCCAAGGGTTCCACATACTCAGAAAGTGTCTGTTGATATGGCTTATCCATCAGTGCCCATTGTGCTCTGAGACCCCGGGAAAATGCTCTCCACTCCCTGGACATCATTCAGAGCAGAGTTAGGTTTGGGGCTTGGGTGATGAGGGCTTGCTATAGGGCAGAGGGTGCCAGAGCATCGGACACCATGTCTGTGGTCCGGGAACGAGGCTGATCCTTGTTGGATCCTGAGTCTGCATTTGGAAGTAGGGGGAAGCATTGTCCTGGCCGAGATAAGGATGCTTGACGCCAAAGGAAGTGGAGGCAAAAAGGGGTCAAGGGAGGCTTCCGAGGTTCCTCACACTGCCCTTTGGAGCCTGCGGACCTGCTCCTTTGCCCCCTGGAGACCCCCAAAAAACCACTGCCTTGAGGTCAGCCAGCCGGAGTGTGTGACTTAAGTCGAGGCGCTCTGGCCTGGGGCTGCAGTGCTACGGCTGGCCACCAGGAGGCGGTCAGCCTCCTGTGTCCGGGTGCCTACTCTGCTTTACCAGCAACTGGTGCCAGGGAAAAGTCACGCAGAGGTCACGCCTGCCGTCCTCCTTCCTCAGGTCTGACTCACACCTTTTATTTGCATTGATCATCTCCACAGTCTTAGCTGGTCAGAAGGTGGGGAGGTGGAAAGTCTGCGATCCTCCCATTTATTCATGCAGCAACTACGCCTGAGCACTCGCCCTGTGCAGGTGCCCCAGTGGGCCCAGCATGCTGTGCTGAGATCAGCCAAGTGGTCCCTGCTCTCCAGGAGCTCACAGTCTGGAGGGGGAGATGGACAAAGGCATGTGAAAGAAAAGAGCAAGTGCTGTAGAGAAAATGAAGTCGAGTGCTGAGAGGTGGGCCTGGGAAGTCACTGGGTGGGCCTCAGAGGGGCCTTACTTTTATGCTGTGAGCAGAAGGACCAGAGGGAGCCAGCCCTGCACACATTTGGGAACAATGTGTCAAGGAGAAGGCACCACTGAAGCAGAGACTCCCAAACAGAGGTGGGTTTGGCAGAGGAGGTTAGAAAGAGAAAGTGTGTAGGCTGGGTGTGGTGGCTCATGCCTGTAATCCCAGCACTTTGGGAGGCCGAGGCAGGTGGATCACCTGAGTTCAGGAGTTTGAGGCCAGCCTGGCCAACATGGTGAAACCCCATTTCTACTAAAAGTACAAAAATTAGCCAGGTGTGGTAGTGTAAGCCTGTAATCCCAGCTACTTGGGAGGCTGAGGCAGGAGAATTGCTTAAACTTGGGAGATGGAGGTTGCAGTGAGCTGAGATCGTGCCTCTGCACTCCAGCCTGGGCAACAGAGTGAGACTCTATCTCAAAATAAATAAATAAATAAATAAATAAATAAATAAATAAATAAGAAGAAGAAGAAAGAAGAGAAAGAGCCAGTGTGGCTTGGGGAGTGTGGCTTGGGGGAGCCCTGGAGGGAGGATGGGAGAGGAGGGAAATGATGGCAGGGCCAGATCCTGGGGCCTGGTAGACTAGGTGAGTTACCCATTCTTCTCACAACATTAGCAATGTGAAAGTACAAATATTTAATATCTCACAGTCTGTGGATCAGTAACCTGGGCATGGCTTACCTGGGTGCCTCTGCCTGAAGGTCTCCCATGAAGCTGGGACTGTGGTCTCAACCGAGGCTGGGCTGTGGGAAGAGCTGCTCCCAAGCTCACTCATGTGGGTATTGGCAGAACCAGTTTGGACTAAGCCTGAGTTCCTTTCTGTCTGTTGGCCTGGATGTTCCCCAGTTCTTTGCCATGTGGGCCTCTATGTCGGGTAGCTCCTGACATGAAAGCTTGCTTCCTCAGAGGACTGTGACAGAGGCAGCGAGAGGAGGAGGGACAGAGAAGGACAAGGAAAGGGAGGGAGAAACACAGGAGACAGCAAGTACGAGGGAACTGGTGCTTTTTTTATAACTAAATATTGGAAGTTGCAATGGATTGAATGTTTATGTCCCCCAAAAGTCATGTGTTGTTAGCCAAATTCCCAATGTGATAATATTAGGAGGTGGGGACTTTGTGAGATAATTAGCTCATAAAGGTGGAGCCCTCATGAATGGGATTAGTGCCCTTTTCAAAGGGACCCCAGGGAACTCCGTCACCCTTTTTCAACCATCTGAGGACACAACAAGAAGCTGGCAGTCTGCAACCCTGAAGAGGGACCTCGGCAAAACTGGACCATGCTGATACCCTGATTTCAGACTTCCAGCCTCCAGAACTGCAAGGAATACATTTCTGTTGTTGGTGAGCCACCCTGTCTGTGGCACTTTCTTATAGCAGCCCTAACTGACTCAGACAGGAGAGACAGCCCGTCACTTTGCTGTATTCTCTTAGTCAGAAGGGGAGTCAGTAACCACTTTATGGTTAAACAAGGGCATGAATCCCAGCAGCGAGGTTCATTGCAAGCTGCTGTGCATGCATGCAGACTACCACATAGGTCTGATTCTAAATATAACAGGAAACCACTGGAAGGCTTTATGCCACAGGATGACCATATACGAGTTTCATTTTATGTTAACTCTCTCATGGTGCAGAATGAGAAATGAGGCCCAGAGTGGAAGTAACTTTTCCAATATTACACTGGTGGAACCCGGGCATGTCTTCAGTTTAAGTCCGTGCTGCATCCCATCTATCCTTATAATTCTTCCTTCTCTTGAGTTTGTGCATTTGTTACTTGTGACACCAACCTATGAGTGTTATGAGAATTATCTCATGTATGCCTGATGATGTCTCTGGGAAGCAGATGCTGGGATGATTTGCATTGTGCAGGTTGGGGGACTGGAGAGGCTCTGAGAGGTACAGTGAGTTTTCCAGGGCACAGAACTGGTAAGAAAAAGAAGGGTTGGAACCCAGCTGTATCTCCTCAAACCTAGGGCCCTCGCTGCATTTGGGTTTTCCCAGAGGGGGGATGTTGGCAAAATTGTGAACAGTTAAGGAGATGACATAGAGGAGGAGGGTGAGCAGTCAATGGCTCAGAGAGACCTTTGGAGAGGGAGCTCTTTGAAGGAAGGAGCCGAGGTAATGGAACCTTAGAGAAGTGACCTAACTTCCTTGGTGATAGGCCCCAACAGAACTTAGAACTTTGATAACCAGCACTCACATTCTAGAGACCCCCTGTCCAGCTCACTCGATGGGAGCCACTAGAGGGAATAAGATGTTCTCCTGCTGTATCCCGACTTTCTGAGGCTCTGACTCCAGGAAAGCCTGGCACGAGAGCCTTTTCCATTGCTGCAGGCTTTTTGGCTCAGCACTCACTTCTGGCACCTCTGGCCATTTGGCAGGAAGTACCCAAAGGTAACACAGAGAAGTCCGGGCCAGGCCACAACTGTGATCCCACCTGGGCAGCCCCACACCCCTCTCCATCGCCATGTGTGTGGAGGGAGGCAGTGGAGGGAAGGCAAGGGATGAGCGTTGGGCCCTTCCTGGGCTGGAGCAGGTTGTTGGGTGTTGGAACCCTGGTGGGCCTGGCAAGATGGGAAGGTGAGTGCTGGGTGAAGGACATTTCCCCAGATGGTATCCTGTGTTCCTGAGACTTCAGCTCATTTCCTCTATGCAGTTGCCTACCTGTGCCTTATCTGGGGAGCAGAATTTCTAATGTGAGTTTCCCGCTGCAGTGATGGCCAGGCAGGGCCCTGATGTCTGATGATCTGGCTGCCGAGCATCATTTGTGCAGAGCTCCATGTGAGAGATCAGTGAGGAGCTGGTTGATGGGTTCAACTCCTCCATCTTCCTAGACAAGGGGTAGGTGCACCATGCCACCAATAATGACCAGCACTGGTCTGGAGTGAGAGCGGGCATGGGGGAGGGTGGTGGTGCTGGTGTCTCCACTGCCAGTATCACGAGATGAACAGCCCGGGTCCAGAACCCAGTTTTGTATACAAGGACTCCTGGGGTCTCTCAAGCAGGGCCTTCCCACTAGAGTGGCCCACAGTTCTACCCCGCAGAAATCTGGGCTGCCACTCCTCCTCCACCTGCAAATTGGTAAGGTGGAAAGACACTTCACATACTTGTAGGAATATCAGAGAAAAGACTTTTTCATTGTTTTCATATCACACCAGGCCATGAGCATTTTTGCATGTTGCTACTATTTTTGTTCTTTTAGCCACCTGCCCCAGATATCCCATGTAAGAATCAGCTCCTCTGTCCTTCCAGACCTGCTCCAAGCCTTAGAAATCATCAGGCTTAATAGGGTGGTTTATACACAAAAATGGAGGCGGGGGGGGGGGTTGGTTCAGCTCTTCTTTATGTGTCTCTGCAACTTGTCATGTCCCAGAACACATCATCTTAGCCCACTAGGGCCAGAGCCTTGGCCTCACCTGTCTTCACAATATTCCAAAAGGAGGGCTTTTTTTTTTTTTTGCCACAGCAATTCCACCTTCCAATGCTGGTGGACCTGGATGTGATTCCATTCTGCTGCCATTTCAGCAGGGCTGCAGGGAACACCTTATGTGTGTCCTATTAGAGAGCACTGGCCTGCTAGGGCTGCCATAACAGTACCCAGATTGCGTGGCTTAAACAACAGAATTGGTTTTCTCACAATTCTGGGGCTAGAATTCTGAGACCAAGATGTGGGCTGGGGCGGTTTCTTCTGAGGCCTCTCTCTGTGGCTTGCAGATGGCCGCCTTTTATCTCTGTGTTGACATTGTCTTTACTCTGTGCCTCATTTTTGTTGTCATTGTCGTTTGTTTGTTTTTCTTGAGACAGAGTCTTGTTCTGTCGCCCAGGCTGGAGTGCAGTGGCTTGGTCTCAGCTCACTGCAACCTCTACCTCCCTACTCTGTGCCTCTTTGTGCCCTAATCTCCTCTTCTTATGAGGACATCAGTCAGACTGGATTAGAGTCCACCTCAATGAACTCAACCTTAATGACCTCTTTAGACTATGTCTCCAAATACAGTCACATTATGAGGTCCTGGGGGTTAGCACTTCAACATATGAATTTTGGGAGACATAATTTGGCTCATACCACATACTTATTCCCTACAGAAGACAGACTCCAGGCATAGGGTTGCTTGGTGGAAGGGTATGCATATGAAAAATCTTAAATCGCTTCAGCCAAATTACTTTCCAGAGAGGCTGTGGCAGTTGCGTTGCCACAGCAGTCTCCAATGGTGGCTGCTTCCCTGCATCCAGCCTGACAATGGGGGATGTCATTCATTTACATTCCTGATAATCTGGTGTCCATGTGGCAAATGCCACTGTATGCTTCCTTTGCTTTTTAATTTCCCACTTACAGGCTTGAGCCACCTGTCAGTTGTTTGCCAGCCATTTGGATTTTCTCTTCCCCCAGTTGTCTGCTCATGTTCTTGTTGCTGTGACAGCCCTTCTCGCACCCTGGAACCTCCAGGCATTTGCCCCTTTGCTGGATCTGGGATCCTCATAGCTCAGGTTCTCAAAACTGCCTTTATTGTAAAAGAAAGAAAATTAAGTGCCTTGCTTTGAAGTCTAAAGGACTCTCCTAGGGTGGGTGTTGTAGTCCATTTTGTGCTGCTGCAACAAAACACCATAGACTGGGTAATTTATATTGTACAGAAATTTATTTCTCACAGTTTTGGAGGCTGGGAAGTCCACAGTCAAGATGCTGGCATCTGGTGAGGGCCTTCTTGCTGCATCATCCCATGGCGGAAGGCTTCACAGGGCAGAAGGGCAAAGAGAGAGTGAGAGACAGCAAGAGGGGGCAGACCCACCTCCACGATACTGACATTAATCTACCCATGATGGCAGAGCTCTCATGACCTAAACACCTCTTAAAGGTCCCATCTCCCAATATGGTCACAATGGCAACTGCACTTCAACATGAGTTTTAGAGAAGACAAACATGCACACCATAGCAGTGGATCCACACTGTAAACTGGTCTCTCAACTTGGTGGGGGCAGTGGGGTGGGGAATGAGGTTCCCCCAGATCCTCTCCCTCCATGCCAGAAGAAGACTAAGCTTCAGGTAGCTTAGGGGGAAGGTGATGCGGCCCTAGCTTTGGGCAGTTCTTAGTTCTGTCTTGTGTGACCTTGAGCAGCCATTTGACATCCCTAAGCCTCTGTTTTCCATCTCAACAATGGGGATTTTTTTAGGACGCACTAGAGTGATGCTCTTCATACAAGCTCTTAATAGGGGAATGCTAACCTCTCTTGCTGTGGGCACTCACATCCCTCTTCACACACAAGTCCCCAAGGAGTTGGGGCTTCCTGGTCTGAGCTCTAGCTCACGATTCTCCTGGTGGTTTTTGGTGCTGCCTCTGACTCTGTGTCCTTCCTTGTCCCACTCAGTATGAAAATGAGTTAACCCTGCACCTGGGCGAGATCTGCACAATGTGGACCCTCCAGGTGGGCACTCAGGAGCATATGGTGGCATCCCTGGACCAGGCTTCCAGAGCAGACACATACCCTACAGCACCACCTTCCTGTGTAACCACTGGTTCTTCGTCTCTACCCCACAGTTCCTGGACTGGGTATTCAATAGGTGGGAGCCTGTCCCTTCCACAGCACAGTGGGGACTCTGCCACCAGCTAGCTGTGTGTCTCAGGAATTTTGCTGCACCTCTCTTAGCCTCAATTTGCTCCTCTGAGAAGAAAGGTGGTAAGAGGATGAATCTCACAGGGTTCTTGCAGGGACTAAATGGGGTGAGCCATGGCAGGTGCTGACCTGGTGCTTGGCTCTGTGGAAATGGCTGCCAGATGTGCTGTGGCTGTTATTTATTTTTTGAACATGAAGTAGCTCTCTGCCTCACTCGTGGCCGTCCTATGTTTGGGAAAGCATATGGAAAGCAAACCTGTTTTCCCATTTGTGAAGAGGGTTTGAGTTTCCACATGGCTGATCCCTGTGCTTGGGGTACCCAGAACAGGGCTCCCTGGGGGCTGGTGGAGGGGCCCTACGCTAATTCAGATATCTGGGAAAATTCTGGTTGGGGTTCATTCTTTCAACAAATATACACTGAGCACCTACTTTGTGCAGGTACTTTTCTGCCTGCAGAAGGCACTCCCTGGGGATTGTCTGAATTCTGGCTGGGGAGTCATGGGTGCACTAGACATCATAAGCAGGCTGCGTCCACAGTATGTTGACATTGTGATGTCCTCCTGGCCTCTTCCAGATACACATGCATCCTGCCATATTCTGACAGAGATGATGGACCTCAGGATCAACTAAAAATGTCAGTGGACTTCAGGTCTAGAAGGACGGGCTCCTGTTTCCCCAGAACAGTTGGGGGCATATGGGAGTCTGTGGCTGGGGAGGGGCTGGCAGAACCCTGGATCTCATACATCTTAGGATTCCCATGAGAGGGCTGAGGTCTGGGGGCTTCCTCTGCAGGAGGAAATTAGTCAGTGAGAGTTATGGATAGATCCAAGTCCCCTGGGAAGTGAAAGGGAGGCTGGGGCTCAGAGCCATCCCCACCACAGTCCCATCCCAGCTCTGCCCGCCTCCTTCCACATCCACCCCTCCAGACCCAACCTCTAGGGGACCTAGAACAGGAGCTGTAGTGAGCAACCTGCTCACACTTCTACCTCAAACCTCATTCCTGGTGCAGGTAGCCCTTCAGAGCAAGAGTCACTGGCAAGACCCAGCCCATGCAGGTTCTATGCCTGCCCTGCCTGAAGACCAGGGCTGTCTCTGCCAGGACAGTCACAGAGGGGTTGGGTGGGGCCGTCTCTGGACAGGCAGGGCAGGCACAGGGGCCCACATCCAAACAAGGGTGCCCTAGAAGAGTAATGTGGAAGGAAAGGCCAGGTATGTGACTCTGCTGCCCCCCACCCCCCACCCCCTAACACTATCTCTTCTATCCTGGGCACCTGGCCAGAAAAGTACCCTGAGGGCAGTCCGGGGAAGGAGCCTGCTCCAGTGACAGCCCAAGATAGAATCAGTCCCAGAGCACTCCTGTCCCTAGCCTGGGACCATACAGAACTGGCCCAGTGAGGAGGTCCCCAGCCTCCTGGGGGATTCTTTCCTATGCTGGTGGCAGAGCAATTGACTCTGATGGATGCAATGAGCGCTGGGCTCTCAGGGAAGGGTGGGGACAGCCTCCCCTCTGGGACCTTTCCCTGAGCCTCAGTCAAATGATGCGGGCCCAATCCCATCTCCACCTCTTACCAACCATATGGCCTGGACTAGATTCTTAACCTCCAGACCTTCACTGTCCACATGTGCAGGGCAGAGATGGGACATAACAGCACCTGCCACACACAGTGACTGTGCAGAATGAGAGGAGAGAGGGAAGGCAGGTCAGGGCCTGGTCCCTTTGTAGGTGGAGGGTGCTCACTGAGGAGCAGCCAGGTGCATGGGTTGCCCACTTGTGCTCAGGAAACCTCACCCACCTCAGCCCTTATTAGGCACCTAATGTGGATTCTAAGACAGACACTGAAACAAAGCTGCCCCTGGGGAAGACGACATGTATCCAAATGGGGAGACAGACTAGATGGCTGATCAAGAAGGAGACAGATGCCATCTGGGGAGGGACAGGCATAAGCCACTTTCTGGTGCTTGGAGTTAGTGAGGAAGGGCTGAGTGAAAATGCCACTCTCCTGTGCCTGCCAGTATTGGGTCCTGGGTCATCATGTGCTGGGTGCCCTCAGTGAACCACCATGTGATGCAGAGACCAGAGAGTGAAGGCCCGGGTCGGCGCAGGGTGGTGCAACTTTGAATCGAGGTGGCCAAGGTTTGCTGTGGGAGGCCCAGGGAGCTCCCGTCTGTGTCCCCTTCCAAATCTCATCTTGAATTCCCACGTGTTGTGGGAGGGACCCAGTGGGAGGTAACTGAATCATGGGGGCAGGTCTTTCTGTGCTGTTCTCGTGACAGTAAGTCTCACGAGATCTGATGGTTATTATAAGGGGGAGCTTTTCCTTCACAAGCTCTTTTTGCCTGCTGCCATCCATGTAAGATGTGACTTGCTTCTCGTCTTCCACCATGATTGTGAGGCTTCCCCAGCCACCAACCATGTGGAACTGTAAGTTTAATTAAACCTCTTTCTTTTGTAAATTTCCCAGTCTCAGGTGTGTCTTTATTAGCAGTGTGAAAATGGACTAATATGCTCCCTCTTGCAGCCTTGGGAATGGCCTCCTTGTCAGCTCTCAGGTGTGTGGTCTGTGGTCTAAGCCCCCACACAGTCCCTAGGCCTTCCTGTCAGGGGCATGCTGGCCTTGAACACGTGTCTCAGAGATGGGATGCTCACTTCCTACTGGGCTCCTTCCCTGTGAGTGTTGCTCACTAGGTCCCAGGTGTGCCCCTACTCCCTGTCACAGCTCCCCGGGGCTTCTGTCTCCTCCAGGAGGGGAGATGTCAGTGGAGGAGCTGGAGTGGAGCAGGGGGGATTCCAGCTCCCCACCTCCTGGCTCATTCTCCCTCCTCCCCAGGAGTGCTGAGTCCTCAAGAACTTCTCCTCACTCCACACCATCCTCTCTGCTCTGCAGAGCACCTCAATTCACATGGAGAGAAGTTTCCAGGTGAGCAAGCCTCTCTCTATAGGAGCACCAGGGTGGATCAGGGACATCCACGGGGCTGGGCTGGGCATTGCCTCTCAGTGAGCCTAGGAGGTACTGGGAGGCTGTGAACCCTCGAGGTAGGGACTGGGAACCTGGGTGGGGTCTCTGAGCCTCCCTGGGATCTTAGGCCAGCAGTTCTGCTTCAAATTAGGTTACCTTTCCTTACCTGTCAGATATAGGCTGGGGCCAAATCGGAGACTATCAAGAGCTTACCTCACAGCAACACATTTCTCTGATGATTGAAATCAAAACTGGTCAAAACAGACCTGCTCAGCTGAAATGGGAGTGGGGGCCCAGTGGACCAACCTGAGACTCCCCTACCCTCCCTAGTCTCATGGGGCCCTTAGACTCAGAGGAACCTGTTGGAACCTCTCATCTAGGGTGTTTGGGTCTGTGACTTCTTAAGTAAATGGGATTTGCACTCATACTCCTCCCCGTGATTCCCAGATTTCTCCTTCCTTCTTTCCCCTCCGCACAGAAACAGTCCCGGAAATTTCCAAGGTGTGTAAGATAGTGCACTGTGCAGGGTTCTGCTCACCATGGCAAAGTGGAGGAGGAGATGGGGGCAAGCCTTTGGGAGGGAGGGAACTGAGAGGGTGGAAGGACTGGACAGGGTGTGGTTTTTCAGTTTCTTGTTGAGAGTTTCTTTGAAAATCTTCAGTCTCCATCTTTTCTGGATTCATAGCATCTTTTCTGGATTCATAGCAGAGGGACCCCTCTGGTCCATGGGCAGGCGGGGTGGGGGTGGGGGGCACTTCAGAGAGCAGGAGGTCCCAGCAATGGGTCATAGTGGTGGCTGTGCTGTGCTGAGCCAGGAGGGCTTGATGAGGTGGCAGATTGAGCAGGTCCCTGGCTTGGGTCCCTGGCTGGCCCATCGCACTGGCTGGTAGCCCCCTCCAGGCTGTTGGTGGATGGGGAAGGTAGAGGGTCCTCAGGAAGCTGGCCTCCAGCTGCTCTTCTGTCTGGACTGCAGCTCCAAGGGGAGGGGGCACCCTGCCTGCACCAGGGATGGGCACTGCCGAGGAATCCCATGGGCCAGGTAGTCAAAAAGGCTGCCCAGCCATGGGTCCGAATGGCTAGAGTAGAGGACAGGTATGTGCACTCTGCGACTGCCCTCTCTGGCACCATAGCAGGCACTGCTGATCAGTCACAGATTCCGGCCCTGATGCCTCATTTGCAATGACACATATCCCAGATGGTTTATGAGGAGTATATGGGGACTAATGGATCCCTGGTGGCTACTTCCTGAGAGGATTTCACAAGCATCCACACAAAAGAGGAAGCAAAGTGGCCTCACCCATCACCCTGGGCACCCCTAGCCTGTCAATTAGAGATAGCACCTCGGAGTCCCCCTTCCTGAGTGGAGGAAGAAAGTGTTCTGTGCAGGGGAACTTCCTGGGGGTTTCCCTGGGGAGGTGCAGCCTTTGCATGGCCTCAGCCCAGCCTTTGGGGCAGAGAATCCTGTGGCTGAGGCAGGCAGGAGCCACTCATTTGGGCCTCCTGGGACTACCCTGTCTTCTCCCACCACGGCTGGGCCTGGCTGGGGGCCTGGACACACATCGAGAGCCCAGAGGATGGGGCCCTGGTCAGCAGTGGTGCTGAGGGGCATGGTGAAGGCAGCTGGGATGGGGCCTGCAGCTAGGAGGAGGAAGCTGGCCTCTCCTATGGGGCCCCGGGCAAGTCACTCTCCTCTTTGGCCTCTGTTTTCTCATCTGAAAAGTGGAGGGATGATGGCCCTGTGGTGCAGGACTCACATGGTGACAATGCAGTCACAGAGAGGAATGTGGAGGGCTTTGTGCCTGGTTCTGCCCTGGGGGAGGGGTGTGATGGCAAGAACAATGCTGTGAGTGCTAGGAACGAGGTGCTCAGGAGAGCCTGTGAGGCAGGTGGAGTTCCTGCCGCACTTTCCCAGAGGAGGAAACACACAGGTTCAGGGAGGCCAAGGGAGTGAAGCTGGAATCAAAGCGCCCCAGAAGTGGTGGCAGTAGTACTAGTACCAGCTGATCTGGCCAGGTGTCCAGGGCCCCAGGGTCAGGGGGCTGGGAGAATAAAGGGGTGAAGAGGATGTCCTCACTGACCTTGCCCTCGACCCTGGCAGGAGGGGACCTTCAGGGTGGCCACCCTGGAGATGGAGACCCAGAGAGCCCAGAAGAGGCAGCAGCTGCAGGTGGGGTGGGAGAAACTCCAGGGAGTCAGAGGGCAGGACTCCTCCCTCCCAGCGAAGGCCTCACATCAAGAGAGGAGGGGGCCTTGCTTCTCCAGCAGTGCCTGAAATGCCTCCAACAGAAGTGGCCAGAGCAAGGGTCAGGGAGAGCTGGGCTGGCGCAGAGGGTGGAGGTGGTGGGTTGGAGAGGAGCAGGGAGCACCAGGGCTGGCCCCTCACAACCTTTGTGATTGCCAAAGCCGGCTGTAGGAGTGGCTACAGCGAGTTTGCTAGACGCAGAGAGGTGTGGGGACGGGTTTTGGGTGGGGGCAAATCTTGGCTGCTCCACGTGGGAGGCCTGGGTGGGTCCGGGAGGCTGAGTGTGAGGGATTTGATTAGGTAATTAGGGAGCTGCAGCTGCCCCAGGTGGCTGCAGATTGTTTGATCTGATCAACCCGAGGGCGGTACCGGAGAGCCAGTGCTCATCAACACCCCACCCCATGGGCACAGGGTCCGACCCCTCCTTGGCCCATTCCACCTGACCTGGTGATGCTGGGCACTGCGATGAAGGATTATCCAGATGTGATTGAGGCTGGGGAGGGGCAGGGCGGGGCCAGGGTCCTGAGCTTGGGAGGAGAGAGCCCCTCACCGAGCCTTGAGCTCTCGGCAAACCTCCTCTCAGGCGGTCCTCACACTTCCCCTGTGAGCCGGGCGTCGCGCCCACCGTATTGATGAGGGAACGGAGGCTCCACGGAGCCGCCAGACCCCGTTCCCCGTGTAGTGAAGCGGCCCAGCTGCCTCGCTGCCCAGCTGCAGGAGATTGTAGCTGCGCTGGAGTCAGACGCTCCCTCGGGCGCTGTCCATGGTGGCAGGAGAGTGACGTTAGAGAGCACGGGAGTAGGTGAACAATCCCTTCCAGCTCGAGGCCTCGGTTTCCCTGTCTGTCATCAGAGAGGGCTGGGCTCTAAAGTCCCTGAGCCTCCGCTGCCGTGACCGCCTCCTCTGGAGCCTAGTCTGACCCAGGTCCAAGTCCCATTTTGTATGCACGCCCTGCCCCCTGGTGGACCCTGTTGGTACTGCAATGTGAGAGGAATGTGGTCGGGAGGTGGTCAGGGGCCAGGGACCTTTTTGATGGGCTTTGGCTGTCTGACTTCCAGGCAAATCTGATCAACTTCCAGGAAAGGAGTTAGGTAAGCAGCTGTGGCATTCACTGCGGGAGGCTGGGGGCGTGGAAGTCGGAGACTCCCCGCCTGCCAGACACTCCCTGGACCCATCCCCTGCATCTTAGACTCGTTGGGAGGGCTTGATACAGAGCAGAGGAGGAACCATCCCACTGGAGGGTGGGGGTAGGCGCTGGAATCAAGGACAACTTCCTGGAGGAGGGACTGTTTGAACCCAACTCTGAGAACAAGTAGGGACTGGATGGGATTGGAGTGGAGGTGGGAGCCTCTTAAAAGCAAAGACCTAGAGAGGCCAAGACCCTTAGCCCCACTCCACACCCCCACCAGGGCTCCTCCAGCACCCCCCACCGGGCCCTGTCACCCTGCTGTTCTTCCCTCTGGCACCAGGAATGCACAGTAATTAGGGAGCTGCAGCTGCCTCAGGTGGCTGCAGATAATTTCCACCTGAGGACTTTGGAACCTGGTTCCAGACCATGGAGCAGCTCAGTGAGGATGAGAGATCAGGCTGGGGAAGGACTTGGGTGAGGGCAGGGGTCGACTCTCTCTGGTGGCCAGCAGCAGGAAGCCTGAAGCTATGGCTCCTGGTCAGAGTCATCCTCTAGTATGTGGTGACAGCTGGGCCATCCAGACTGCAGGTGCTGGGCAGGCATTGGGAGGGAGAGCTGAGGTGTGGCTCCAGGTAGTCTCAGGGCTGCCACCCTGTCCTGTAGCTATAAGCAGTCCTGCCAGTCGGAACCACCACCTGAGTCAGCCAGCAACGGCCTCAATGCCAAGGAGAAAAGGCCACAGTCAAGCTCAGGTGCCTGTGAGTGACCTGGTGTACTGGGCGGACTGTCCCAGGGCTCAGTGCAGCTTTGGGCTAAGTGTGGGTTTGGAGTGTCAGACAGCTGGCACTGGGCTCCCAGCTCCATCACTGAACAGCCCTGTGACTGGGGCAGGTCACCTCACCTCTCAGGGACTTGCTTTCCTCCTCTGTGAAATGGGCTGATGCTAAATGATCACTCTCGTGACCGGGACACCAAGCACTCAGCACAGTGCCTGGAGCACAGAGTAAGAGCGGGTGGCAGGGTAGTCTGAGACCCTGGGGTAGTCCCCTCCAGGTCATCCTGCCCTCCCATCCAGCCACCAGGCCCCCAGAGCAGAGCCCTGGACCAGCGGCTGGACAGACACGAGGCACGCTCAACTGTGACCCCTACATACGCAGCAGGGCACAGCTGGGCCCCCCAGGGACCCTGGGCCAGCTCCTCCAGCCCAGATGAGAAGGACAGCGAGGTGAGTCTTTTTCTGGGATCCCTTGAAGCCCAGGAGAACATGAGACACTCCTGTCCCCTCTCCCTAAGAGCTCTCCCCCAGCCCTGGCTGCTTTGAAGAGGGGCGAAATTTATTTACTATAAAAATGGATACAATAGAGATGAATACTGTATTAAAATCCTGTTTCTGTTACAGCCTAGGAGCTGTGGTTTTGTTCTTTCACTTCCTGTGTTAATTGGAGATACAGGCTCTCTATCCCTCCTAGAGATGAGGCATCTTGCAGGGGTGCCTGTGTGTTGACTGCAGGAGAAGGGAGATGGGAGAAACGTAGGACTTCCTCAGGGCCCATGTTCATTTCTGTATCGTCAGCTTGGGCAAGAAGCAGAGACAGCCCCTCAGAACTCCCAGGTTAGCAGCTGAAGGGGCTTTCACACGGCATAGCAGCACCCTTGGGAATCTGGGTGTCTTTAAAAATACCCTTCCAGGGACCATTTCCTGACCCAAGACAGTGGCTACCTTTCTACTGCTTTGGAGGAAGAGGGAACATGTTCTGATTTGCTTACTGAGGTTTCCTTTGATCAACTATTAGGGACTTGTAGTTTTCTTGTTCAAACGCTGGAATTGCATCAGTACTAAGTGTGTATGTGTGTATGTGTTTGGGCAGGGGGAGTGTAAAAAGATCCAAATGTGTAATGTGGAAAGGACAAGGCCAAAGGAGGATTATTTGCAAATGGACTTAGGGCAGGCTGGACATTGCATCTTCAGTTCACTTCCAGGGGAGCCGTGAGTGACCCTTGACCTTAGATTTGACTCCTCCTGGGATTCTGTCTTTGACCTCGGCACTTCTTTTCTTGCTGGTTTCTTATCCAGGGGGAAAGATTTTGCAATGCAATTTTTAAGGCTGCAGCTGGGCCTCATTGCATAAACATTGCTACTACTTAAGATCTAGGATTTCCAGCATCCCTGCAATTCCTGGTATAATTCCTTTCAAGGCGGAAATTCCCTAGAAGACTCCCAGCCTCTCTGTCAGGCACATCCTGGCCATTTCTTCCTGGCTGGAGCCTGATGAACCACAGGTGAGCTCTGGTTTGCCAGGATAAGGGTACTTATTCCTTGTCAACGACAGACCCCACACTCCCATACTGGCCAAGGTGAAGTCTGGGGTCCTGTGTTCCTGAGGTCCAAGGTCTTGGGGGTCCCCTGTTTACACACTCAGTTGTGTTGTTACTGACTTGTCCTAAGGGCAAGCTGGCCCGAGTCCTTAGAGCTTACAGCCCCCTGGATGGCTTTATCCTCTGTCCAGTCTTGTACTGTGGTTATTTCATGGGGCAAGGTGGGCAGGAGTGGGGGGGACTGTGAACTTTTCCCGTGGGGAGAGTTGAAGGTGAGGCATTAGGGGGGCAGTGAGTGGGAGGCATGGGAGGGCCCAGCAATTAGGCAAGAAAATAAAATGAAAGGCATTCAATATGTAAGATATAGGGGAAAAGTGGTTTTTCCCTCTACTCACACACCACTCAATACGTCTGATAACGGATGTGTGAAGGTCATTTCCCCATACGTCAAGCAATTCTGCAGTGTATTAGGCAGTGAATTAGGCATCCTCTAATTCAATTCCATTCTGATACTATCTACCTGGAGACAGGCTGAGTGCCCAGTCCCACAAGACTGCCCTCCACTTTAGATGCCTGTAGCAAGTAGTAGGCTGTCACCTGTTAATACATTCTTTAGAAACTGGCTGTAAATCAGGGTTCCTGTAACTTCCTTCTTGGGCTTGACTAATTTGCTAGAACAGCTCACAGAACTCAGGTAAACACTTTACTTACATTTAGCTGTTTGTTTATTTACTTATTGAGACGGAGTCTCATTCTGTCGCCAGGCTGGAGTGCAGTGGCGCTCTCAGCTCACTGCAACCTCTGCCTCCCGGGTTCAAGTGATTCTCCTGCCTCAGCCTCCTGAGTATCTGGGACTACAGGTGCATGCCACCGTGCCCAGCTAATTTTTGCATTTTTAGTACAGATGGGGTTTCACCATGTTGGCCAGGATGGTCTCGATTTCTTGACGTTGTGATCCGCCCGCCTCAGCCTCCCAAAGGGCTGGGATTACAGATGTGAGCCACTGCACCTGGCCTACTTGTTTATTAATAAAGGATGCAGATAAACAGCCAGATGGAGGCAATACATAGGGCAGGGAATGGAAGAAGGGGCAGGGAGCTTCCATGACCTTTCTGGGCGTGCCTCCCTCCAGGAATCTCCATGTGGCCAGCTATCTGGAAGCTCCCAGAATCCTGTCCTTTTGGGGTTTTATGCCTCCAAACTGATGATCCACAGGCATGCAGGGATACAGCCATACCAACTAAAATACTGAAATGCTTCCAATCAGGGTGGTAAACAGGCACTGCCCTGCACTCACCCCAAGTGCTTCCCCTCTGCTTCTCTGACTCTTCATTCCCCTCCCTGTTGTTTAGATTGGTCATTTCTATTGTTCTTTTTGTTCATAGATTCTTTCTCCTCACTTTTGAAACCTGTTGAGCCTACCCGTTGAGTTTTTAAATTTTGGTTACTATATTTTTCAGTTGAAGCTTCCACTTGGATTTCTTTCTTCTATTTTTTTGTTACGATTTTCTAATTTTTCATTTGTTTCAAGTGTGTTTATAATTGCTTATTAAAACATTATTATTATGGCTATTTCAAACCACTGTCAGATAATTCCAACATCTGGCATCTTGGTATCCACACATACTGATTGTCTGTTCTCATCCAAGTTGAGATCTTCCTGATACTTGGTGCGATTTTCTGGTGTGTTCTGCATAACTTCCCTGACTGTAGAGCCCTTGGTGGAGGGGGTCTGCAGACTGGAGGAAGGCCTTCTAAACCTAGTGCCAGGGGCTTCACTTTCCTTACCTAAAAAACAAGCTTCTCACTGGAGCAAGAGCCAGCATTCTCCAGGGTGCCAAGAGGGGGTCTCTTGTAAAGCTCAATGTAGACCCAGACATTTGTCTTGGCCCTGTTGGGCCTTGGCACCTTGGCAGCAACAGGGTACAGTTTAAGAGGATGAACTTGAAGTCTTAGTCCAGTTTCTAGGAGCCTCTTATAAAAAGAAAATTAAGTTTCAGGATCTTCCAAATTTATTATGCCAAAGGGAAAAGTCCTGGAAACTGACTCACATAATATGACTGTTTTTCTTCTTTGGTGCATGACCTTTACTTTCTGACCTTTGCATTGAGATGTTATACATTAACCAGACTCTCTGCTCTTTATTCAAACCTAGACTAAAAGAGGTGCAGACAGAGACCCTTGGGACTGTTGCCTTTTTACAATAGAGTGTTAAACAACTCTCCTAGAGTGTAGTCAGTATATCTGTATGTCAGCCTTTGTACGGACAGTGCTGTAGTTCTGTTCAGCACCTCTGTTTTGCCTGTATAAATGGTCCTCATTTTTCCCCACACACTGAAGCACTGATCACCATTCTTCATTGTAGCTCTGCTCCCCAGATGGCCACCTTCACACTGTGTGCTTGAATAAACTCTCTTTAAATCAGATCATAATCTTTTAAATTATTTTAGATTGACACTCTGGATCTCAAGCTGGTTCTGCCTATGATTTGTTGGTGACTTTGAACAGTTACAGTGAATGTAATACACCATATCAACAGGATTAGAAACAAATATCACTTTTTTTTTTTTTTTTGAGATGGAGTCTTGCTCTGTCGCCCAGGCTGGAGGGCAGTGGTGCGATCTCAGCTCACTGCAACCTCTGCCTCCTGGGTTCAAGCAATTCTCCTGCCTCAGCCTCCTGAGTAGCTGGGATTACAGGCACACACCACCATGCCTGGCTAATTTTTGTATTTTTAATAGAGACAGGTTTTCACCATGTTGGCCAGACTGTCTTGAACTCCTGACCTCAGGTGATCCACCTGCCTTGGCCTCTCAGAGTGCTGGGATTACAGGCATGAGCCACTACACGTGGCCTAAAAATCACATTTTCAAAAAGCATCACAATCGATGCAGGAAAGGCAATTGACAATATCCAATATCACTTCATGATAAAAACTCAACAAATTAAAAACAGAAGGGAATTTCCTTGGCATAGTAAAGAACACCAGAAGAAATCCACAGCTAACATGATGCTGAATGGTGAAAGACCAGATGCTTTCCTTGCATGAACAGGGACAAGACAAGGATGTCAGCTCTTGACACTTTTATTCAACATTGTACTAGAGGTTTTAGCCTGGGCAATTAGGCAAGGAAATAAAATGAAAAGGCATCCAATATGTAAGATATAGGGAAAAAGTGGCTTTTCCCTCTACTCACACATCACTCAATACGTCTGATACCGGATGTGTGAAGGTCATCTCCCCACACACCCAGCAATTCTGCAGTGGGCATTAGGGGTCCTCTAATTCAATTCCATTCTGATACCATCTACCTGGAGACAGGCTGAGGGCCCAGTCCCACAAGACTGCCCTCCACTTTTAGATGCCAATAGTGAGTAGTACTTGAGAAACTTTAGATGCCAGTAAGTGAGTATTCTTGAGAAACTGGCTCTAAATCAGGGTTCCCATAACTTCCTCCTTGGGTTTTATTAATTTGCTAGAGCAGCTCACAGAACTCAGGGAAACACTTTACTTACATTTACTTGTTTATTAATAAAGGATACAGACGAACAACCAGATGGAGGCGATACTTAGGGCAAGGAATGGGAGAAGGGGCACGGAGCTTCCATGATCTTGCTGGGCATGCCTCCCTCCAGGAATCTCCATGTGGCCAGCTATCTGGAAGCTCCCAGAATGCTGTGCTTTTGGAGTTTTATGGATGCTGCATTACATAGGCATGATTGACTAAATAATTGATCATTGATCATTAGTTGATAACTTAGTTATCAACTCCTTGGGGTTTGGGGCTGAGAGTCTCAGTCCTCTAACCATGCCTTGATCTTTCTGTTGACCAGCCCCTGTCCTGAAGCTGTCCAGGGGTCCCCAGCCACCAGTCGTCTCATTAGCATACAAAAGACACTCTTATCACTCCAGAGATTCTAAGGGTTTTAGGAGCTGCACATCAGAACATGGGGAAGAAAACCAAACATGTATTTCACTATATCACAGGTGCCAAGACAATTTAATGGGGGAAAGATCAGTATTTTCAAGAAATGGTGCTGGAACAACTGGTAGCCAAATGCAAGAGAATAAAGTTGAACACTTACGGCTATGTACAAAATTAACTTAAAATGGATCAAAGACCTAAATAGAAGAACTAAAACTATACAACTCTAGGCTGGGTGTGGTGGCTCATGCCTGTAATCCCAGCACTTTGGGAGGCCGAGGCAGGTGGATTATTTGAGGTCAGGAGTTCGAGACCAGCCTGGCCAACATGGTGAAACCCCATCTCTACTAAAAATACAAAAATTAGCTGGGCAGTAGTGGTGCATGCCTGTAGTCCCAGCTACTCGGGAGGCTGAGGCAGGAGAATTGCTTGAACCCGGGAGGAGGAGGTTGCAGTGAGCTGAGATCACACCACTGCACTCCAGTCTGGGCGAGAGAGTAAGACCCTGTCTCAAAAAAGAACAAACAAACAAATAAAACAACTATACAGCTCTTAGAAAACAGCAGTAAATCTTTGTGACTTTGGCTTAGGCAATGGAGTCTTAGATACAACACCAAAAGCACAAGCAACCCAAGAAAGAATAAACTGGACTTCCTCAAAATTATAAACTTTTGTGTATCAAAGGACACTATCAAGAAAGTGAATTACAACTGATCTAGAGATAATTTTGTAAGTGAAAACAACATACAATTGGGAGAAAATATTTGCAAATCATATGTCTTTGATAAGGGTCCAGTGGCTTGAATATATAAAGAACTCTAACAACTCAATAATAAAAGTAATCTAATTAAAAATTGATAAAGAACTTGAATACATTTCTCCAGAGAAGATATTCAAATGGCCAATAAGCACATGAAAAGATACTCAACATCATTAGTCATCGCAAATGCAAATTAAGACTATAATGAGATACAACTTCACACCTACTGGGATGGTTATCATCCAAAAGTCAGATAATAACAAGATTTGGCAATGATGTGGAGAAATCAGAGCCTTTATATACTGCCAAGACTGATATAAAGTGGTACAGCTACTTTGGGAAACAGTCTGGCACTTTCTCAAAAAGTTAAGCATACAGTTACTTTTTTTTTTTTTTTTTTTTTGAGACAGAGTCTCGCTCTGTTGCCTAGGCTGGAGAGCAATGGCATGATCTCGGCTCACTGCAACCTCCCCCTCCTGGGCTCAAGCAATTCTCATGGCTCAGCCTCCCAAGCAGCTGGGACTACAGGTGTGCACCACCACCCCTGGCTAATTTCGTATTTTCAGTAGAGACAGGTTTCACCATCTTGGCCAGGCTGGTCTCTTAACTCCTGACCTCAAGTGATCCACCTGCCTCAGCCTCCCAAAGTGCTGGGATGACAAGTGTGAGCCACTGTGCCCAGCCTAGAGTTACTTTTTGACCTAGTAATTGGTATATACCCAAGAGAAATGAAAATATGCATCCACACAAAAACTTGTTCATGACTGCTCATAGCAGCACTATCTTTTAGGCAATGGAGTCTTAGATATAACAGCACTATTTTTTAGTGCCGCTACGGGCAGTCATGAACAAGTTTTTGTGTGGATCTACAGTAGCCAAAAGGTAGACAAAGTGGCATTGGGTTCCTTCAGTGCTTGTCAAGCTGGGCCTCTTGAGCCTAAGGGGGTCCCTGGGGTATGGGTATAGGGGTGATGAGAGTCCAGTCTCACTCACTATTAGAAAAGTGATTTAGATATGATTTCTCACCAACCAAACCAGCAAAAAATTTCCCCCAAATCCTGAAACTAGAACCCTTGGTGTGGACGAGAAAAATGGGCAATGGGCAATGGGCACTGCTTAATGGTGGGAGGGGGTGGCCTGTTTCCCTGGAGGGTGACTTGGCACCATGTCCACAGCTGCCACCCTCTGATTAAGGAATGATTACAGATATGTACAAAGAGCTAATGTGGGAGGATGTCATCTCTGCCTTCTTTCTAGGAGCCCTGCATGGGACATTCTCGCCCTTGTCCGACAGAGGCGATCTGGTTCCCCAGGCAGTGGGAGCACTCTGCAGCTGTTTAAATGACAGTGTCCCACACTGCAATCAAAGCCCCTTCGTGGGCCATGAACTGAGTTAGTGGACTGAGCTAGGATTTAAAAAGCAGGGAGAAAATATTAGAAAGCAGCCTTTCTAGTAAGGTTAAGTGCTGTCCTGTGACCTGTTGGTCCCAAGTTGTGTATGTGTGCAAGGACCGTGTGTTTAGAACATGTTTATACAGTGGGTCAGAGTCAGAAAAGTATGAAAACCAATGATGTAAATGAATACTGAAGGATATGGCATAGGGTTTATCCAGTTAAAATTTACCAAGCAGTTTATGGAACCTAATGCATGTTATGATTCCATTTTATAAAAATAACTCACATACATGGAAAGATGCTATGGACAGTGACTGTCTCTAGATTCCAGGATTTTATTATTTATTTATTTATTCATTAATTTGAGACAGAGTCTCATTCTGTTGCTCAGGCCAGAGTGAAGTGGCATGATCTTGGCTCACTGCAACCTCCACATCCCAGGTTAAAGCGATTCTCATGCCTCAGCCTCCCCAGTAGCTGGGATTACAGGTGTGTGCCACCATGCCTGGCTAACTTTTTGTATTTTTAGTAGATATGGGGTTTCGTCATGTTGCCTCAGCTGGCCCCGAACTCCTGAGCTCAGATGATCTGCTCGCCTTGGCCTCCCAAAGTGCTAGGATTACAGGCGTGAGCCACCGCGCCTGGCTCCGGATTTTAAAGTTATCCTTTTGCTGGTTTCATAAATTCTTTTTTCTACAATGCGCATATATTCCTTTCAGAATAATAAGCAATGAAAGGTAGCACATTGGGGTGGGGGTGGGGGGAGCACAGAAAAGAACAGGAGATTGCTTTTGCCTTGATGGAAGGGGACTCCTCACTCTCCTGGCTTCAGTGCACAAAGGCCACCAAGCTAACCAAGCTAACCAAGCAGGGCCTCACTGGGTGGAGCAAACCAGGAGAGCAGAGTGAGTGTCCCCAGGTGAGGGAACTGCACTCGGAGGGTCACACAGCTGTCAGGGGCTGGAAATTTAGGGGCTGGGGCCTCCTAGGTCTATGGCTGAGGAAACCTGTCCAGATGACACACACAGCTACCGACAAATGAAGGCTGTACGCTCACGCCATGTAATTGAAGAAGAGAGTTGACGAGCAAGAGACTGGCAGGCTGGAGGACTCCAAGAGAATGATCTGAGCAACACAGGACTAAAGGGGCCTGGAAGATTTTTTTTTTTCCAAAATATTGCAATTTGCTCAGACAAATTGTGGCACAAATACCAATCAACATTGGATTAGTTATTTGTTGGGTCTAGGAACCAGTGCAGAGTTGCAATTATAACCCATACTTGTTTATTCTGTTAAATTAAAATATCACTTTCCCATGACCTTTATTTCATTTTTCAAGATGACGTGCCCTGCCCAGCATGCTGTTTGGAGGTGATGTCCTTTGAAGCTCTGGTGCCTATTTGAAGTGACTGATTCCTGGTACTCACCCTCCCTGCTAACCACGTGGAATTCCCCTTTCATGCTTGCCTTCCTCATGGGAAGAGGGCTCCACGTGGGCAGGGACCATGCTGTGTCCTGTTCGCTGGTAAAGCTACAGTGCCCGGCACAGAGCAGGGGTGGAGGGATGAAGGGAGGGAGGGATGGACGGAAAGTAGGTAGGCAGGTAGATGAACAGGGAAGGAGTCTGTATAAGAAAGTGTTTATTCATGGTGGGGCGGAGGGTCACACATACAGGCCCTGGATAGTGTGCAGGGACTGCTTCCAGCTGTCCTTCCAGCGCTGAGCCTCCTTCATCTGAGATGTGCAGTCATCCTGGATCCTCTTCAGCTCCTCCTCAAATGATGCTAAATATTTCTAGAAGGAAGGTAGCAGGAGGGGTCCACATGAGGAGAGACATCTGGACCCTCTCCCCTAGGGCAATGCTGTAACTTGCTGGCAGGTGGTTTTTAACCCATTCCAGGCACTGGCAAGAGTTCTCCAAGTCACTTCTCAGGTAGAAACCAGGTAGTCCTAGTTGTTTTCCCCATTTTACAAGACAGGGAAACTGAGGCTCAGAGCCTGGCCTGGGGTCACCCAGCTAGAAGGAGGCTGAGCAGGGACTAGGACCTGTGTCTATCTGACTCTAGGCTCAGCACTCCTTCCTGAGCTCTGTCCCACACTGTGGCCTCTCGGGAGCTCAGGGCTCCCGGTTTTTGGGTAGGCTGGGCCTTCCAGGCCTCCCGCCCTCACTGAACTCAGCAGGCCGAACTGTACCCTCTGCCTGGGGCTTGGAGGGGAAGCTGGGGGAGGGCTGACCCTGGGCACTTCAGCCTCTCCCAGTAAGGGGGCCAGCTGGTCTCTGGGCAGGACAAGGTTTCTCTCTGGACATCAGGACCAAAGGTCCACAGATCTTCAAAGCCAAGGGGTCCCTCAAGAGGCAACTGGGTGTAGCCTCCTCATCAGGCTGTCCCCAGGGGGTCTGACAGGCACTGGGATCAAATCCTGCCTCTGCCACTCTGTAGTGGCATAGAGGGGACAAGTTTCTTTAAGCCTCAGTGTCCTCATCAATGAAATGATAATAATTTTACCTCCCTTGTGGAGTTGTTAGGATTCAGTGAGATGCCTCATGTCAAGAGCAGAAGCTCTCAGTAAGTACTTCCCAGTAACTTCTCAGGAGCTGTGACTGCTCCTGCTGCTGTGTCCCCCCTGAGCCTACGGCTACCATTGCTTCCGTGCCTGGTGACAATGTTCCCTAGCTGTGACACTACTGTGCCTTTGGAAAGCCTTTCTTCACCCCTAATCTGGGTGGGATGTCCCTCAGCTGGGCTCCCACAGCATTGGGATCACGCCTCAGACCCACACTAACGTCCTCGTGCCTGTGAATGGCGACTGTCCTGAGTGTTGAGACCTGCAGCTCTGGGGTGTGCTGACATGTGTTGCCTGCTGCACCAGCCAAATGTTGGGTGCCGGGTGATGGGAAGCTCCCCCTTCCCAAGGCAGCCGACCTGAGCTGTGCTCCCTGGGACACGCCCACTCCACCCTGTCTCACCAGGTACACAGCATCTCGGGCTTCCACGGCCGCCAGGTGGCCCAGGGTGGTTTTGGTGGTGGAAATCGATGATGTTGGCCGGAGAAGAATCTTGTTTTGGATGCTGACTTCGGTGGGTTTGATCCCTGGCCACTTCCTACAAACAAACATGTGTGAAAATCTCACAGGCTTGTCTTCATCTTTCATAATCCACCTACCAACCCTCTTGGAAAAGCTTAGCATTTCTTTGAAAAAATTATCATGGCTTTAAATATCTTAATGAAAAGAAAAAACATACTGAGTGTGAATGCTGCACTTGTTCAAGCTGTTTCATATTAGCCCCCACTGGTCTCATTGCTGTGCACGGTCTGGGGTTCCGGGGGGGAAGGGGAGTGCCGCAGCTCAAGTTGCTCCCCTTTCTGAGCCTCAGTTTACTCACTGATCTGCCAGCCAGGCGGTGGCCACCAGTGCCTGGTATGCTTTTCCTATGATGCCCTAAACACCACTTCTGAGAACATAGCTGGGCAAATCACTGCTCTGCTTCTTCTTGCAGAGTCACACTCTTGGGGCACAGGGAACAGGCACATTGCCAACTCTCTTCACACATGACGGACAGCTGGAGTGGCTCACAATGCCAGCAGTGACCCAAGAATGTGTCCCCCACTGAGCCAGGCCTCCCTTTCATCATGGGACCCTTTGGTGGGTTCTTATCATGTGAACTAATAGCTGTTGAGCTGTTTGTATGTGCTGGGGCACCCCAGGTACTACCTCATTTAACTTTCTCTTGATAATATCAAAGTAAGCGGCCATGCTCATTTCATAGATGAGGAAACTAAGGCTCAGAACACAATGCCTTTCCCAGGTCTGTCTGACTTCAGAGTCCAAGCCCCTAACCATTACACTGCACCACCCCCAGCAGATACAGCCATTTACAGTAGTCCTTGCTGCTCTTGGTTCTCACCTGCTTCCACGTTCAATCAGGGGTTTCTCACTCTCTTCCTTCAGGGAGAGCCCAGCGAGTTTCCTTCGTATGAGCATTGATAATTTCTGTTTGGGGGGCTCCATCCCTAGAGGCAAAAGACAGGCTAGTGACTGCAGCCTCACTGACAGCCTGAGATCGAGGGATTTCCCCTGGCATTACACTTAGAAAAGGGAGGACTGGCACCCCTCCTCCCACTTGGAGTTATGGCAGGCTGAGCCCTCTCCATGGAGAAGCTGAATGCACCCGCCACACAGCTCGGGGTGGTGACAGGGGCAGGGGGTCATGGATGGAGGAATCTAAGCAGTGGTGTGGGTGCTGTTCCCAGCTCCAAACCCAAGCTTGATGCTCTGACGTTGCTGCAGTTTCCATGAGTCCCCGGATATGGTTCATAGAGACTTCTTTGGCTTAGGCTAGCTCATACGGGTTCCGAACTAAGAACCTCCCCTGGAACAAACACGTTCAAGGTTGTCCCTTGACTATCTAGCTCAATAATCCAATCTTTGATGCTCTGATGTTCTTTCTAGATCGGGGGCGAGGGGGTGGGGGGCTCTGTGTGCAGAGAGCCAGCAGGTAACATGTACACTCCTCTGCCATGAATGGCAGGGCCCGGTGGCCTGGCTCAGAAGCCGAGTTGCAGAGTAGGCAGAGGCCTCCTAGGGCCTGGTGCAGGGAGTCTTCCTGGCTCAGGGGTTCCTTGCAAGGCACTGTGATCTGCTCCACTACCAGCTCGCCTGCCTGTTCTCCCTGGGGTCTCGACCCCAGCATCTCTGCAAGGCGCTGATTTCCCAAACAAGGCTCACCTTTGACAGAGACCTCTGATAGAGAAAAGTGACCAACACTTCAAAAATCTGTACACACTTTGATCCAGACATCGCACTTCTAGGAGTCTGTTGCTCTAGAGATGCATGGATGCAGAGATCCTCTTCAGCACAATTACAGGAGTGGGAAATTGGAAATGGTCCAAAGTTCAATAGCAAAGGGACTAATTAGTAAGTTACAATGCTTATTACATTATGGTGTGCAGCAACTGAAAATGCTGAAGAGGAGGAGTGTTGACTGGCCAGCCCAGCCAAGGTTCACCTGCAGGGAAATCAGGTCGCAAAAGCGCCCAAGCCCTGTAATCTTCCCCAGCCACCCTGACACACAGGCCTGTGCCCAAAGGGAAAGGCCTGGCAGGATGAACAGCAAGTGCAAAGGGCGCTGCTTTCAGGGCAGAAGGACTGTGTTCTTCACTTGCTTCTTGGTTGATACTGATTTTCTTGTTTTACTGGAATGAACATTTATTGTTTTTGTAATTAAAAACCTTTACAAATAAAAAGGATGCATTTTAATTACTTTATAGATCAGTGATAAATGGATAACATTTAATGTATGATTTTAATCTTATAGTTATAAAAGTAATATGCACATTATTAAAAATGTAAACATCACTTCATGATGAAAAAAAAGGTTTTAGGGATCTCTCTCAGTCCCACCCAGCAGAGGTGATCATCAGCAGTTTGGTACCTGTCTCTCTGTCTCTGTCTCTCACACAGATTCATTTAAACAGATGTGAGTATGCATGTTGATATCATGCATGTGTTTTAAAAGATGGGATCACAGACATGTCCTGTTTGTCCATTTGTTTTTTCACACAACAGCCCTCCTTCATGTCTTTCCATGTCAGCACATGCAGACCTAGTTTAACAGCTGTGTGGTATTTACCTGCACATCTGGCACCCTCATTTATGCATCCAATTTTCGTTGTTTTTGAGTCACCGTCTTGCTCTCTCACCAGGCTGGAGTGCAGTGGTATGATCAAAGCTCACAGCAGTCTCGACTTAAAGACTTAAGCAATCCTCCCACCTCAGCACCCTCCCAACCGCCCTCCACCTCCAGGAGCTGGAGCTGGAACTACACGTGCACACCATCACACCGAGCTAATCTTTAAATTTTTAGTAGAGATGGGGTTTTGTCATGTTGCCCAGGCTTGTCTCAAACTCCTGGGCTCAAGAGATCCACCCACCTCAGCCTCTCAAGTGCTGGGACTGCAGGTGTGGGCCACTGTGTCTGGCCCATTGAATTTTCTGTATATCAATGTTAGTGTTGCTTCCAATTCTTTGCCATTTCAAACAGTGCTGTGAACATTTTTGAACATATACCTTTGAAAAAGTGTCCAAGTATTTCTCTCAGATAAATTCCTAGAATTAGACGTGCTAGGCCAAATGTCTACACACTCAGAATTTTGACAGGGACTGACAAATTGTTCTCTATGACAGCGGTATCCATGTACGCTCTACCAAGAGTCTCTGCAGAGTCTCTGTTTCTTGACATTCTTTTACGTTGTTACCAAATGTAAAAACTTTGCCAGGCTATTGGTGAGAAATGATATCTAAATAATGCTTAGATTTTCATTTTTCATCATCAGTGAAGTTGAGCAGTTTTTACAGTGACTAGCCATATGAACTGCTTCTCTTTTGAAGAGCATGTGTTTGTCCTTCGTCTCTTTAAAAATTTGACCTGTGAGAGTTCTTTGTACCACAAGGATATTAACCCTTTCTCTGATCTGTAAGTTGTGAGGAATACTCTTCCAGTTTGTGGTTTGTCTTTCCATCTTTTGACATTTTTCTGTTTTTGTTTTGGCTACAAAGAGCCAGCCATTCCCTCTATGGCTTCTAGCTCTCCTGTCATACTTAGAAAAGGTATCCCTAACCCCAAGAGTATGGGAGTGTTTACTTAATAGGGTTTCATTTTTTACATATAAACGTTGAGCCATCTGGCATTTGCTTTTTAATCAAAAAATTATTTTTAAGGAAAACAAATTAATCAGTCCCCTCAATGGATCACTTGTTTTCACTTTGATAGAGTTGGGGAAAGCAGACCCCTGCCCAACCTAGCCCTCACCAGCCCCCCAGGGCCATGACACAAGGCTGGTGGTGCCTCTTACTTGCAACCTGGACATCGTCAATGGTGACCACCTCATCCAACTGCAGTAGGAACTTCTCGGTGAAGGTGGCCAAGTTGGTTATGAAAACCTGGCCATTCCTTCTGGTACATTCCTGGAAAAAACATGGTGAGCACAGTGCTGCTAGGAGAGGATCATCCCTCCAAGGCCAGCTGAAGAGGGGATGGGTGAACTCTGCAGGGAGATCTGGGGACCCAAGCCATTATATCCACTGTGTCCAAGTAACCAGCATCTGGCCCTCAGCCAGGAGGCCTCTCCCAAGATGTGATCTGGTTTAAACATAATAAATGATTCAGAAACGGCCAAGGGACACACACAGACAATTCACAGAAGAGGAAATAAAACTAGACATGGATCACTAAATAAAAGTTATCGTCAGTAATTTTGTAATTAATTAATTTAGAAGTCAAAAAGTATACAAGTTAAAACAGCCAATAATGGCCATTTTTACCTACAAAACCCAACCACGATCATGCCTGCTTTGGGCAAGATACCAAGAAAGGGCTGCACCTGGCGCTGTCAGTGGCTGTCCATTGGGCTATATTTGGAGCACGCCTGGACTGGCGAATCAATGGTACCACTGACCTCCAGCTTCTCCTTGTTCATCCTAATCATGCTGTCCAGCTCTTCCTGCCTTTCCTCTTCACTTAAGTGTAGAGACTCCATTTCTTGGAAATGTACGGGGTGTCCAAGATTTAGATGGAGCTTCTGGGCATTTTTGTCCTTTAATCAAACAATCCAGAATTCAGTGGCAATGTTAACCCACCAAAAGTCACTGACCTGTGTCTTCTGTCAATTATGATTATGGCCAGACTCATGTGTCCTCTGACCTGGGTGTGTGGGGGTGATGGGTGGGCAGAAGAGTGGCAGAGGGGTTAAGAGGGGGGCATGGCTGGAGCTGACTTGGGGGTTTGGAAGAGAAAAGGCTGAGCATCTGCCCAGCACAATCAGAGTTTTAGTCCAGTGAAATCAGCAGTACCCATGTTCCACAGCTCCAAGGACCAGTGTGGACAATTATTGTTGTCTTAATGACTACAGCCCCACGGAACCCAGCATACCCACCCATTATAGCCAACAAGGAGTTTACTGAACACCTTCTATGTAGAAGCTGTTGGCTCAGTTCTTATTTCGCCAATGGCTCCTGTCCCTCAGCCCCCATCCAAAAATCCCAAGCCCAGCTCACCTTCTTCCCTTGGACTTGGCCCTGCCCACAACCTGCCACCATTTCTGAACTCCCAGTTCCCCTGGTCCTAGAGTGGAAGGGCTGGTCCTGGGGCCCTCACCTTTCTTTTCTCCAGCCGCTTCTGCTGTTCCTCAAACTGTCCTCGGATCTCCTTCACGGAGGTGCAAAACTTTTTCCAGTGGTGTTCCTTGAAATTCTCCATCACCAGCCAACACACTTGGGGCAGCAGCTCCTCAAATCTCCTGATCTGGATCCGTAATTCTGCCAGAATTGCAGGTAAGAGGCCAAGGGAGGGAACAGATTAAAATCAACTTGCAGAGGCGATCTCTACAACAAAGGCCCAAAGCAGCTTCCCAAAGAGAAAATCTTGGTCTCCAACGTGGTAAGAGCTATTCCATCAAAAGAGGTCCTGAGGTCAAACCAGTATAGAAAATACAGGGTTAGCCAGCTGCAGTGGCTTACACCTGTAATCCCAGCACTTTGGGAGGCTGAGGTGGGAGGATTGCTTGAGGCCAGGAGTTCAAGACCAGCTTGGGCAAGACCCTGTCTCTAAAAAAATATTTAAACATTGGCCAGGCATGGTGGTACATGCCAGCTACTCAGGAGGCTGAAGTGGGAGGATTGCTTAAGCCCAGGAGTTTGAGGCTATGGTGAACTATAATTGCACCACACTCTAGCCTGGGCCACAGAGCAAGACCCTCTTTCTAAAATAAAATAAAATAAAATAAAATAAAATAAATAAAATAAAATAAAATATAAAATAAAATATAAAATAAAATATAAAATAAATAAAATAAAATAAAATAAAGGCTTAAATAAATTCAAAGGGCTTCTCCTATATACTCTGCAGACTTCTCATCTCATTTAAAATGCATTGTGTCTCTTGGCATTTTTGGCAAGTTCTCATCCATTATTTCAACTATTGCCTTGATTCTAGGTCTCCCTCTTTCTCTGTATCTCCAAATAGCCGTATGTTAGACCTGCTCTTTCATTCACATCCCTTTACCTCTCTCCCATATTTTCATCTCTTTATATTTCTGTGTTATATTCTGGTTATTTTCTTTGGATTTGCCTTCCAGTTCACCAATTCTACTTTCAGCTATATGTAACCTGGTAGTAAAGTCATGCATAGTTTTAAAATTTCAACTCTTAATTTTTCCTTCATGAAAGTTTTATTTTATTCTCTTTTATAGCTACTTGGTTATTTTCATAGTCTTTTGCTTCTTATTCATGTTTCCAATTCCCTCTTTTATTTAACTAGAAGTATATTATTCTATGTTCTGTGTCCAATACTTTTAATATCTGCCAAGTCTTTGCTGGTCTCCTGCTGCCTCTTGCTCAAGGCATTTTGTTTCCTTGTGTTTATGGGGATTTTGTTGCTCTTTGTTTATTACTGTGAGCTCTTATTCTGGGCATTTTATTTGTGAGAATCCTTTGAGGCCTGAACTGAAGATAGATTTTCCTAGAGAGAATTTGTTATATGTCCAACAAGCAAGCTTCTGAACACCACCAACTCAAGATCATTTTAAGCTCAGGTATTAGCTTGAGGTGTTTTGGATGAGCCACAAAAGCAAAATTGAATTCATGTTTAGATAAGTGTGAATTATCTAAACATAAATTTAGAAACCACACAGGGACTGGCATATAGTTCTGGATTTCTCTTTGGAGTTTTTTTTCTTCACCCAATACCATGGTTTTTGATAAGACAGTTTCCTTCTGTCTTATGGAGGGACAGAGGGAGGAGCTTGGTTTCCGTCTCATTTGCCTTACTCAGGAAGCCCTGTTGGGTTCCAGCTATAGGTGGCTTGCTCCTTTTAGACTTCCCACTTTGGAGGTCTGTGGATTTGTCTCTTGTTCCCAATACCCTGGAGGCCATGAAAATAGAGGCTCAAGTTCACCTGGGAGTCAGCAAATGCCCCCAGGGCAATAACCAGGGTTACTACTCAATTTATCACTCAGAGTTTCTATTTTCACTTAATTTTTGGCTTTTGTGTGTTTCTCACTTTACAGATAGCTTGCTAATGCATTTAAAAGATTTTATTACAAAAATATTTTATGCAGCATTTTACATGTTTTTAGTAGGAGAATGGATCCCCCATTAGCCTGCCAAGCTGCAGGAAACAGAAGTCTTCACTAGTTGTGAGTTTACCAGAGAGGGATGCAGTCTGTAGCATTTTCCAAGCCCATTTGACCATGGAACCCTTGTTTTGAGGACAATCATGTAGGATGGGATCCCCCAGAGATCACTTGGGGGAAATTCTGAGCTAGAGAAACAAAACAATGCCTGTAGTTTCAATTCCAGTCATTCAACAACCACAGCTATGAGCACTATCGCTGCTTAATTCCCTGTACATGCCAAGTCTGTGTGAGGAACTTAATCCTCAAGAAGGCCTTCTGTGGTGGGTGTTATTAATATCTGCAGTCCACAGACAAGAAAACTGAGGCTCTGGCTGGGCGCAGTGGCTCATGTCTGTAATCCCAGCACCTTGGGAGGCCAAGGCAGGCAGACCATTGGAGGTCAGGAGTTCGAGATCAGCCTGGTCAATGTGGTGAAACCCTGTCTTTACTAAAAATACAAAAATTAGCCAGGCATGGTGGCATGCGCCTGTAGTCCCAGCTACTCAGGAGGCTGGGGCAGAAGAGTCTCTTGAACCCAGGAGACAGAGGTTGCAGTGAGCCGAGATTGCGGATCGTGCCACTGCACTCCAGCCTGGGCAACAGAGTGAGACTCTGTCTCAGAAAAACAAAAAAAAAAAAGATAGAAAACTGAGGCTCAGAGAGGTGAGATCATTTGGCCAAGGTAATACAGCTGGGAAGTGGTGGGGCTGGGTCCTGGCCCAGTTCTGGCTATCCCCTGAACTCTCCTCCTTCTACCCAGAGGGCCTCTGAAACAGCACAGTAGACCACATCAAAGTGTGATAGATTCATACAATGGAATATTATTCATTGATAAAAAGGAATGAAGTACTGGCACCATCTACAACATGCATAAACCTTGAAATATTATGCAAAATGAAATAAGCCAGTCCCAAAGACTACATACTATACAATTCTATTCTCATGAAAGTAAAGAATAAGGAAGTCTATAGAGACAGAAAGTAGATTAGTGGTTGCTTTAGGCTGGGGAGGGGTTAGGGGATGGGGTTTCTAAAATTGACGGTAGCGGTGATTGCATAACTCTGTAAATAAACTAAAAACCACATTTAGTACACTACATGGGTAAGTTTTATGGTACCCAAGTATCTCAACAAAGCTGTCAAAAATATCTGTAGAAGAAACAAAATATTTTTAGAGGTACAAATCACCATATTTCTCAAGAAAAGTGAACTTTTTTCTTGCATGGTCGCATTTCCCCAGTAAAATCTGATTATTGTTTTTACCTAATTTTAAGAGGTCAGCTTTTCACAGGGAAGCTCTTCTGCCTCCCCCAGAGGGGAGGATCCAGGCCACAAGGCCAAGGCCGAGCTCCACCACTGGCTTCGCGCCCCACCCTGCTCCCCGTGCCTACCTGCTGCCTATACTCACCTATGAGGCAGGAGTTGTGGTACTTATTTGCCTGGCTCTGGTACTCCAGGATCTTTTTGCTAATGTTCTCGGCGCACTGGTCAAAGGTGTCACACATGCAGTCAGGCCTGGTGACCGGGCGTTTTTCTTTACGGTAGAACTCCTGCCAGAGAGGGTGACCATGTGCAGGTGAGGACCCCATGGGACTCTGGCCCTTGCTCCTGGGATCCACCAGCCTGCCCTCACCTCCACACTCCCTAGCCTTTGCTCGTGGCTTCCCCTGTGGAGGTGACACGAGCAGACACTCCTCCTTCCCTGTCTGCCCGTGTCGCCTCCCTGGGCCCACCTGGAGTGAGTGGGGCCATGGCCAGCCCTCGTTATTTCCTGAATGAGTGACTGGCAAGAATCCTATTTATCCTTCAAGACCCAAATCAATGGAATCTCAGATTGGTGACCAGGTTGGGAGCTTACAAGGAAGTGCCAAGCTGGGTATAGGCTGCAGGCCACAAAGACGGGCGAGCCAGGGACCCTGCCCTGAAGGAGGCAGACAGACCCGTGGGAGGCAGACAGGAGAAGACACTCGCACTACGGTGCACGGCATGTGGGAACAGGGCACTAGGCAGCTTGTCTGGTGCCTGGTCTCACTGCCCCACCTCTTTCTGTGCCCCCACCAGGTCTGTCAGCTTCCCACTGGGCCTGGGTGCCTTGGGGACAGAGGATGGGCTTGTTCCTCTTGGCACACACAGTACCTGACATGCAGTTGATATCTAAGAAATGTTTGGTGATCAATTAGATGAATGAATGAGGTTTGGTTTCTTGAAGAAAAAAACTTATAGGGAGGTGACAGAAGCTGGGGAGCTGTGGTCATGGCGGGGGTGGAATCCTCTCTTCCTCATTTTCCCCCAAGCGGCCATGATCAGCAGACTGCAGAAGGCAGGCGTGGTTTCCAGGGCAGGCACAGGCCATGGGTGGTGGTCCTCACCTCTGCGACTGTCAGCAAGTTCTCATTGCTCTCCCAGAGGAGGGTCAAGATGATCCCCTTAAAATCCCTGCAACACACACGAGACAGATCCCTGAAGGGCCTGGTCTAGACACACAAACATGGACAAAAACCACATGAACAGAACTTTCCAAGTGCTCTGTTTTGGCCGTGACACTCCTTGAAATTACTCACTGCTGCCCCAGGACCTCTGCACACTCTGATTCCACTCCATAACAGCAGCTAACTTCTCTTCTTGGTTATATTTGTTCCTGCCCTTCCTCAGACCCCAGCTCAGCTGCAATTTCTGACCACCTGGCTTTAATGATCTTGGATTAATGCCCCCTCAGCCTTATGACATGCTAATCAGGTGGATTTGGGATTGATCTGTGTGACTGGCTGATTAACCTCCATCTCTCCCAGCAGACTGTGAAGGCCACCAGGTGTTTAAGATCATAAACAGGAGGCCATCAGGCTGACACGGTTCCAGTGCCTGGAGTTTCTAGCTAGAAAACAAACGTAACTCAGAATGAATGGTCATAGTCTAGGAAAATGAAATGTAAGCTTAACCAATCAGAAATAGCCAACTAGGAACTTTTCACTTTAACCAAGCAAATATTTTCTTTGCCTTCCTTCTATGAACACCTTATAAAAGGTGTCCCCTGGTGTTCCCTCGGTGGATCCCTGAACCGCCTGGGGTCTGGCACTGCCCAATTCATGAATGACTGACTGTTCAAATAAACTCATCAACATTTTAATTTGCTTGAGTTTATCTTTTGACACAGGACATGGACCTGTCTGTACTTGTTCACCATGGAATCCCCAGCCCCATGGCAGTGCCTGTACCGGGCAGTGCCTCGATTAGCTGAAAGAATGATTACTCCTAAATAGTAATCAAATGAACAGGACTTCATGTAGGACCAAACATCCTCCTGCATCGAGCTATAAAAAATAGAGAGCTGAAGTATTCAGGGTGCAGGAGCGTCCTTGGGTGTGGGACGAGGGAACTGTCTACCTGCCAGCTGGAGGCCACACCTGGGTTGCCTGATGTCACAGCCATCCTTCTCTGCCAAGTTCATGACCCCCAGAGACGAGGTCTCCAGGGTGAGAGGGCTGATGAGAGGGGGCCGCTGTCTGGGGGGATCTCTGACATAGTGGGAGTGGGAGCTCCTTTGTGGTGCTTGACTTTCTCCGAAGGCTTTTTGTTTTCTGACCTTGGAATTTTGCTTGTTTGCTTGCAATGAAGCTATACTAAGTTGAACAGCTTTTGTTTTAATCACTGGAGTTACAATAAAGGAAAAGAGAAATGGGGGAAAGCACTGAAAAAAATTACAAAAAAAAGTTCAGACCTTGAATGGGGTCTCCTGCCCTACCACCAGGAAATGCTTGTTAGCTTGGAAAATGTGAAATGTTGATGAAAATGTTTCTCAACAAATTTAGGTGAAATGGGCTGAGACAAACTGACCTTGACCTTGCTATCTCCTCTCACCCCTCCTCTGCTTGGACCTGCCTTTCCCCTTTCTGATTTTTCCCCTCAGCTGAGTCACATTTGCTGCCCCCGCAACCCAAAACAGGTTAAATGCAGTCAAAAGGAAAGGCGTTGTTACTCACTCGGCAGCAGGGGGAGGCTTGTCCCCAAGCACCTGGTACTTTCTCTCCATTTTGTTGGGCTTGGGGTGCGGTGTGAAGCTGTGGGACAAAGGTGGGTGGGTGGTCTGGAGGCTGTGGACAGACGCAAGGCAGGTCTGAGCCTGCAGGATCCCTGCCTGGGTTTCTGGAGGCATTGGGCCTGCCCGTGGGCAACCGGACTCCCATTTCTAGGGCCTACCCCTTTGGGACGTGTCCCTTCTCAACAGCTGTGAGTCTACCTTACCGTAAGGTGAAATCTTAACCACTTTAACTGCTGAAACCCAACCACAGCTGCTGTGAGAGGGCAAGGGGTGGAGGTGCTCAGGCCCAGAAATTTGCATTCCTGCTTCCCCGTGATGAGGACCCAAAGAAAAAAAACATTGAGCCACAGGTAGGGTTGCCAGATTTAGCCATAACAATACAGCACGCCCATTTAAACTTGAATTTCATATAAACACCGTAATTTTCAGCATTAGTGTATCACATGCAGTATTTGGGACATACTTATGCTAAAAAATTAGGTGGTGTTGATCTGAAATTCCAGTGTAGATGGGCACCCTCTCTTTTATCTGGCAGCCCTAGTGACATGGACTTTGTTTTGTAACCTCTGAGAGACTGAACATGGAAACAGGTCATGGCTGGATCATATAAAAAATAGAGCTCTGCCCCATGATGTGCAGCAACCTACCCAGAAGGCCACCCCCACCTTATCTACAAGAAGCCACCCAGGAAGTCAGCCTGCTCTAAGTCAGATTTGCAGGAAGTGAGATTGTCATCTTTGGGGACAGTCCAGGAAGCTACACAATATCACCTATAACAGTAGGTCCCAAATGGCCAGGACTTAATTAATAAATGACAGCTTCCCTAATTTTTGTCCTCATTTCCAACTTTGGACCAACCAGAGAAAGCCAAACATGTCCCGTAACCAATCACGTGGGATGCCCTGCTTTCAGTGGGCAACTTCCAGCTTCCTCATGACAGTAGCCCCCAATCAGCGCACAGCTGGAGAGGAGGGCAATGCTTCCCACTCCTCTGCCTGCCCTGGGAGCTCTGCTGAAACACCCTGGATGGTGACTGACTCCCTGCTGTGGTCAGCTCTGAGTCAATAGCCTTTGCTCTTCTCATGTGGCTGGTCTTTGTTTCTTTCCCCATTGCACACAGCACGCATGCTCAAAAAGACATTCTGGAGGGAAAGGCAAAGCAGGGATTCCCCTTGCCTTCTCAAAACCAGGAACAAACCCATGTCAACCAGGCTGACACAAAGAGCTAGCGAGTCTACTCAGCCATGGGGCTTCTGATATGCACCTTCCATAAAATATGCATGTGGAGTAAACTTTGAGTCTAACAACCCCACTGAGGCTTGGTGGGCAGGGTGCCAAGGCCCAGAACTCTTTCTGTGGCTCTGTGATGTCTCTCCAGGAAAGTCATCTGCCCTGTCTTTCTAACCATGACCGTGTGTGGAAGGTGGCATGGCTGAGATCCATCAGCACCATGGACAACCAGCAAACTAAGGATGGCGCTTACCCCTCACTGCGCCCCGTGGAGTCCCAGAGCCATGAGCATTGTGGTGCCTTCTGAGGAAAAGCCTGGGAAAGCCATAGGTCGTCTCCTGCCTTTGTGTTGGGGGATGGACTGGGAAGGGGCGATTCTGGCTGCTTTGTGTCCTACCTGCCTGCAGAGGTAGCACTGGCACTGGGTACAGCCTTCTTCCCAGAGTTTTCTGGCCGGCACCGATGTCGCTTGAAGCCTTTGGGTGACGAGGGCCCAGGACAAGAGCAGAGGACAGGAGGTGAGCACACAGCACCACCAGCCCCCACCTCACTGCTGCCCCGAGACCCACAGGCCCATGCGCCTCTACCTGTCTGGGACGGATCTTTGTCACAATGGTGGGTTGGCCATTTTGTGTTGGGAAGTCTGAAACCAAAGGAAAGGGTGTGAGCTCTTCTCCGGTGACCATGGGGGTAGCTCAGGCCAGGCTCTGAGCAGCATCCCAGTTAGTCCTCAGCGCCACGTCAGTCAGTCCTGTCACAAGCCCCATTTCAGATGAGAAACTGGGGCTCTGGGTGGGGAAGCCCTTTGCCTGAGGTCACAGGCTCTCAGGGGTGGACTCACGTGGGAACCCCAGTGTGTGGGGCCCCAAAGCTGGTCCCTGAAGGTCCAGGGCCAGGGGTGGCAGAGCCTTAGGTGCACCCTGGGGCCACTCACTGCAGGAGCTTCCTGATCACATCCACAGCTGGGTCCTCAATCAGGGGCTTCCCCACGCGGCTCAGCTGGGTGAAGGACTCAGGGGTGACCACGTCCAGCTTGGCCTCCTCTTCAAGGGCTTCTGAAGATGTCAGGATGTCACTGTCTTCCTCCTGGTCCTTCAGGATGGTGTTCTGCATGCCAGAGAGAAGGGCCTGAGGGTGTAAGGACCAGCCCAGGTGCCAGCGAGGCAGCAGGCCGAATTCATGTTCCCTCCCACCCTGCCTCAGTGGAGTGGCTGCAGGCAAGCTAGCTGACCTCATTGAGCCACTATTTTCTCCTCTGTAAAGTGATCTCCCTTACAGAGCCATTCATTCATTCATCCGTTTATTCATGCCTTTAGAAATTTTCCCGGGTGCCTGCTCTTCACAAGTCTCTGCCCATGTTCTAGGAACACAGGGGCCAGGAGGCCATATATGATCCCTCCTGTCTCAGAGCTTGTGGTTTAGTCAGAAAAGACAGACATTTAACTTGCACTTATACCAATAAATGCTTCTCCAAAACTGGGACCAGTGCTGTGAAAGAAAAGTTCCAGTATCTTCTGTGAGACTGAAGTTAGACCTGCAGATGTGCCCGGTCAATGTTTTTGACCAAATGGATGGAGGAGTGAATGCCAGGCTGAGTGAGTGGCCAGCTCCCCTTGAGCAAGCTCCTAGAGAAAGTGTGGAATTGGCGCCCATGGTTCTCTGGCTGTTCTCTGTTTCATTCTGAGTCTCATCTTAGCAATGGCCTGTCAGTCCCTTGAGTGAAGTCCTGGGAGACCTTCACTCAAAGTCTCCTAGTCACTCAATACCTTCACGCTAGACCCTTGGAGCCCCATGCTACTGGACACCCCACCAGAGGTAGATGGATGCCTAGTGCTGGCTGCATGGTGGGAAGGGCCTCCCCATGGAAGGAAGGTTGGTCAAGGCTTGGTGGTGAGAGCAGGGCCTAGCAGTGCTCTACTCTGCAGACATTGGCTGTCAGGCCCTTCCCTGGAAGTTGGCTGAGCATCTCAGCCCAATGTGAGGTGTGGGCAGGGGTGGGGGTGATGCAGGCTCTGCCCATAGAGGCTTGCAGTCTCAGGGCAGACAGCAACCGAAATGGAGACCCCACTGTGTGGGGAAGTGGGAGGTGCTATGGGCCGGGAGACCCCGACCCAGACCAGGAGGTGAGAGGAGGCTTGGTGGGGAGTGACATCTTAGGCGGAGTGAGAGGGATGAAGAGGCATGGAGGACAAGCCGCGGAGGCTGCTGTGTGTCCAGTGAAAGTGTTTGGACTTTGCCCCGAGGGTAGGGAAGTGACATGGTCAGACCGGCCTCTTCTGGCCATGTTCGGGGAACGGACCATGGGAGATGTGAGAGGATGTGGGCATCAGGTGGGCAAGAGGCAGGGGTCTGGATGAGGTGTTGGGGGTGCCATGGGGAGAAGCCAGGGCTGCCCCTGGGTGCAGGTGGGAAGGAAGAGGCTGAGAGGTGGGACTGGCTTGAGATTCCGTGGATAGGGTGAGTGAGGGTCCTGATGGAGCAGGTGAGGTAGTGCCAGGAGCTGAGGGGTCTCCTCTGAGACCAATGCAAGGAAGTGGCCCACTGGGGATTAGAATCCAGCTCTGACTTCACAGCTTGTGATCTTTCCACAGCATCTCAGTAAGCCTGATGTCCCGCGGAGGCCTGGGAGTCCCCTCTTCCCTTTGGCTCTACTGAGCCCTGCAGGTCTCCTGGGAGCCCAGACAACAGCTCACCCACCCTTTCCTGCCACCCTATCCCATTCCTTACGGTAAAGACCAGTTCAGTCATGGACACCCCGTCCAGGCTGCAGTTAAGGTACTGAATCCTCTGGCTCAGTTTTTCTTTCCAAGTTTGGACGAAGCTGAGGAGTTCTTCTGTGGTCACTGTCTGGTGAGAAAAGGGAGGAAGAAAGCCCCAAGGAAGCAGACTGCAGGAGGGTGGGTAGATTCTGTGGGAAGTGCGGGAACAGGGGCTGGGCTGATGAGGATGCCTCTTGGCTTAATGGAGGCTCCTCACATGCAGGGAAGTCCCTTGGGGAGTGGGGAAGGCTGGGCTGGCTCTGCTAGGCAGCCTTCACTTCACAGTGAAGGACAACACACCCTTCACTGATGGGAACATCAGGAGTTCTCTTCCTGGATCTACAGGTTCAACTCTGAGCAAATAACTTAAACTTGCTCAACTTGTTCTCCCCATCTGTAAGATGGGGACACGAAATATTCCCTAGGATCTCCTCTGGCTCTCACATTCTATGTTTAGAAGGAAACATTTGATGCAGGTGGCAAGGGTGTGCAGGAGTGTGTAGGAGAGTGATCTGGCCACCTCCATGGCAATGTCTAACACGCACCCTCTCGGAGCAGCACCCCACAGGTGTGCAGGAATGCGACGGTGAGGATCTTCCCTCTCGCCACACATTCAAGGCATCACTCTTGTCCCCTAATCACCGCTCTGCAGACTGTCCAGCCAGCCTCCTCTGTCAACACAGGAATGCCCGCACACCCATGCTCACATGCTCCTCACCTGACTGGGAGGCTGGGCAAGCCCCTGGCACCCACCCAACACCCTAACAGGAGAGGACAGAGCAGGGGTTGGGAGGCGAGGATGTGAGAGACTGGACGTTTCTGTTCTGGAGAGGTAGAGCTGCCTTAAAGAGCCTGTTGAAGAGTTACAGCTGATTAACCTCATCTTCCCCCTGCTCCTCATTAGGGGGCTCATAAGGGAGATCAGGCAAGTCACAGGCAAAATATAGGAGCCACCCTTCCTCTGCACATCTGCACTGCAGGGCAAGTAATCTCAGTGGATGTGTAGAAACAAGTGCATGCATATACATAACAGGGTTTACAGTGCCTCTGTGCAAAATGAGAATAGTGAGAGGGACATTTATTCTGCAAACTATGCTTTGTGGGTGTTTACGCTTTTTTCAAGAGTCATGCAATAAACTATATAAGAAAAAGCAATAAAGACAGAAAAATAAACATCCTCTCAGTGCTAATAATAGAACTGCAACTCAGAGTCACTGAAATGGTAGAGAAAAGACAGAGAACGGTGAGGAGAAAGCTTCCCACTCCAGAACCTTCAGGCTGGGGTGTCTGGTTCTGGGAGCACCTGGCTGGACTGTTGAGGAATGGTTCCCTGGTGTGGCCTGGGCGACAGGCCAGGGGAGACTGAGTTGAACAAGTTTAAGTCATTTGCCCAGAGTTGAACCCGTAGATCCAGGAAGAGAACTCCCGATGTCCCCCATCATTGAAGGGTGTGCTGTCATTCACTGGGGGACAGAGTCGTGCACTCATGGCAGAAAAAGCAGCACATAGACATCCAGAGACCTGCTCTGAGGATCAGGGCCAGGCGAACGCTTGGAACCACGCTCTCCACAAACTGTTCCAATTCTGACTTTTCATACTTTAAACAGAGAAAACCAGTTTCTGTGCTACGATCAAAAGAAGCAAGTGAGGCCGAATGCGATGGCTCACACCTGTAATCCCAGCACTTTGGGAAGCTGATGCGGGCGGGTCACTTGAGGTCAGGAGTTTTGAGACCAGCCTGGCTAACATGGTGAAACCCTGTCTCTACTAAAAATACAAAAATTAGCCGGGCATGGTGGCAGGTGCCTGTAGTCCCAGCTACTCGGGATGCTGAGGCAGTATAATCACTTGAACCCGGAGGCAGAGGTTGCAGTGAGCTGAGATTGTGCCACTGCACTCCAGCCTGGGTGACAGAGTGAGACTTCGTCTCAAAAAAAAAAAAAAAAAAAAGCAAGTGGAAAGTCAAACAAAAAGTGGTTGTTCAGGGGGCAGGGCCCTGCTTCTGTCATGCATCTAGGACTGAGTTCTCCTTACAGCAAGGGACACCTGGTGACATCCCAAGGGAGTGAGGTCAGAGGAAGCCAGACTCAGGCCTCCCCCATCACTAGACGCTGCTCCATGCTTGCCTGGGAGGGGTTGGAGGTGGAGAACAGTGGCTGCTTTCTCTTTTGTTCCTTTCTTCATTCCATGAAACAGGGGTTAAGTAGGAAGGCTCAGAGATGTCCCCCCACCCCGCCAACCTTGTGCTGGAGAAATCCTATACACACATGTAAATTTATTTCACATTTATGACTTTAGCAGGACATATCTTTATTATTCACATGCAGAATCTATTGAACACTTACGGTTTTCTCTCCCCTGGACTCTTGACAAGTTTTTATCTTGTTCTGAAGCTGTTGCAGAGAGAAATTTAATCCATTTGTTTGCGAATTGGATTTTGCCACCTAGAAAACCAGAGGTTCCGAGATTTTGTTTCTAGAATACATATTGTGATCTGGGAAACATTCTGTGAAACATACCATCTGAGAAACTGATTAAGCACTGAAAAAAATGAAATCAGGGAAAAATATGCAGTTTTACCAGACATTGATACAAATTAAAAAGATTTTTTTCCCCTCTCAAGTAAGTAAGGTTCAAGCAAAATTGGCACCCCAGAGTGTGGTGAGGGAGTTGGGAGGACAGGCTCTGCTTTAGCAGGGCCAAGGCTGTAAAGACTCCCTGGAAAGCTTCGAGAGCCATAGAAAGGTCATGCTCTGACCCAGGACTGTGGCTTCCACGAGGCACCCTAAGGATGCAGTCAGATTGTCCTGGCAAGTGCACAGGCTCTGCTCCAGCAGTGCAGAGCCAAGGCTGTAAAAACTCCCTGGAAAGCTTAGAGAGCCATAGAAAGGTCATGCTCTGACCCAGGACTGTGGCTTCCAGGAGGCGTCCGAAGGATGCAGTCAGACTGTCCTGGCAAGTGCACTTCTCACAGCATCACCTTTCATAACAAGAAGCAAAATTCACCAAATGTTCCTCCAGAAAGGAATGCTTAAGTAAAAATGTCAACACATCCATGACAGAGAAGCCATCAAAATAGTGTCTTTGCAGAATATTTAAAGATTATACAGCTTATAAAACTGGTATAAATAGCAAACAGCCAATTTTGGCATATCCCCATCTTTTCATGTATAGGAAAAAAACTCAAAAAATAAATTGAAATCTTAAACAGGGGTTATGCTATGTGGCAGAATTATGGTTTATTCTCTGTTTTGTATTTGTTCTATATTCCCAGTATTGTCCATGATGGAAATGTATTTTGTTTATCACAGGTGTTAAGATATTTTGAAATGCAACCCCTGTACACTGTGAACAGTCCCCAGATATTAGCTCAGAAAAAAGAATCAGTGCCAGCACCAGCTGGAGGCCCTTTAGGAATATACTCCTCAAACAAGAGTGTGGTGACATGCCCTGCAGCCATGGGCTCTGCTCCCTGGAGCTGCCTCCTGCTCCTTCTGGAATGACTGGAAGCCAGTCCTGAGAGGTTCATCTGGGGCCTCCACCAGAGCCTGCCTTTACTGAGGATTCACTATGCTCCAGGGACTATGTCATGAGTTTAGCACATATCAGCTCCTTTATCGGTGCCATAATATTAGGAATTGCTTTTATGATTCCCATTTCACAGATGGATGAATTAAGTGCTTCCTGGGGTGAAACGGGCAGGAAGCTGGGTCTGGAGTCCCTATCTCAGAGCGTGAGATGCCAGCAAACACTTCTTTTATCGAACTGCACTTGCCACTCCCAAAAGACAAGTCTGTCCTCACCTCGGCTTGTCCTAGTCCTAGTGGGTCCTCAAACATTGTTCCCTGAATGGGCATTGACCTATGCAGATAACCCAGGACCTTCATTTCCAGTGTACCCCAAGTCCCTCCCATCCCACTTCCACTCAGCTCTGGAATCAGAATGTGTCCCTGCTGACATTGTGCCCAGGCCATGATTCTCTCCCCATCAGCCTCGCACTTCTGCCTCACTCCTACCCACCTCCAGCCTTTCTGTGGTCAGCAGCCAGGACCCCCACCCTCGAAGTGCAGCCCTGAGCACACAGCCCCACCCGAACCCTTCCCAGGCCCCCACTGTCTGCCCACTGGTGCTCTCCAACCACAGAGCTCCCCACTCTCCCTCACACTCTTGCAGTCCTGGGCTCCAGCCCCCTGGATTTTCTCCATCATCTCTCCAGAATGCTTCACTCCCCACCGCCTACCTGGCTGGTTCCTACTTCTCCCTCAAGCCTCTGGAATCCCCACTTTCTTAGCCCAGGTTAAGTCCTCTGGCCCCTCAATCCCCACGCAGCCACCTTCTCCTTCTGTTGCACAGATGGCCTGTTTGTGGTTAAGGCCATAAGCTCTGGTGTCGGTCAGACCTGGGTTCACATTTTGACTTTACCCTTTAAGAGCTCTGTGTTCCTACCTAAGTCACTAAAATACTGCCTCAGTTTATCTCTAAAATGGAGATAAAAACAGTACTTGCCTCCTATAGTTCTTGTGAGGACTAACACAGCTAATCAAAATAAGTTGCTTAGCAGGATGCATGGTGCTCAATAACTAGTAAACACTAGCAGTTATTAAGATTTTATTTTTGGCCAGGCGCAGTGGCTCATGTCTGTAATCCCAGCACTTTGGGAGGTTGAGGCAGGAGGATCGCTTGAGCCCAGGAATTCAAGATCAGCCTGGGCAACATAGGGAGACCCCATCTCTACAAAAAATAGAAAAAATTGGCTGGGCATAGTGGCGTGTGCCTATAGTCCCAGCTACTTGTGGGACTGAGGTTGGAGGATCTCTTGAGCCCAGGAAGTTGAGGCTACAGTGAGCTATGTTCACGCCACTGCACTCCAGCCTGAGTGACAAAGCAAGACCCTGTCTGAAAAAAAAAAAAAGAAAGAAAAAAAAGATTGTGTCTGTCTTCCTGGCTGGAGAGCAAGTCCCACACACGGGACAGAGACCACAATGGCCTCCCAGCACCGGGGACAGTGCCTGGTGTGCAGGTGTGTGTGATAAAGATCCTTGATGAAGAATGAATCTATCCTACCTGGCACTTGATTTTCACTTGCAGATTCGTCAGCAACCGCTGGATTTTCTCTATGAAAATAAGGTCCACAGACAGGTTATGGAATTTGCTTTCAAACTTGTTGATGACATCATTGGCCTGTACAGAGAGATAAAGGGTAAAGGACAGGGGCTTAATTTGGACCTTTTGGACTCTGAAGGAGGAGGGGGACAGGCCCAGTGAATGGTTGGATGGAGGGCTTGGCCCTCCCTTCAGAGGGAGTTGAGCAAGGGATACTGTGGAACCGGTTGGCCTGGGGCCTGGTTGGGGGCCCTACCTGGTCCAGGTACTCGTTCTCCATCTTCTCCATGTTGAGCATGATGACACTTTCAACCAACTCTATCCGGGCAGCTTCCTTCTCCAGTCGGGAACACAGTGAATTGATTTCTTTAGGAGAAAAGTTGCCTCCCTCTGAAAACAATCTGAAAATAATCAAAGAGAAATAAAAGCCACAGATCAGACCTAAGCGTTCTCATCTATCCCAAATACTGTGGCTGACACACACTTTTAATCTAGGCTTCCGGTTAGAGTTCAAGATGTGGGAAAACGAACACAGATAGCTTAAGGACAGGAGTAGGATTCATAAATAGTGCAGAATTTCCATTTTTGTCAGTTCATCAGGTTGGAGACTCTAACAGACCCAACTGAAACAAAATTCGAAATAAAAATAGCTTTCTTGGAACTGTATAAAGGTAAGAATTCCACATGAACTTGCCAGGCACAGTGGCTCATGTCTGTAATCCCAGAAGTTTGGGAGGCTGAGGCAGGAAAATCACTTGAGGCCAGGAGTTCAAGATTAGCCTGGGCAGCATGACCCTGTCTCTAAAAAAGTAAAAAAAATTAGCCAGGTGTGGTGGCATGTGCCTGTGATTCCAGCTACTTGGGAGGCTGAGATGGAAGGATTTCTTAAGCCTAGGAGGGAGAGGTTGCAGTGAGCCGAGATTGCGCCACTGCACTCCAGCCTGGCTGACAGAGTAAGATTCTACCTCAAAAAAAAAAAAAAAAAAAAAAAAAAGAATTCCAGATGAAGTGAAACTAGAAGAGGAGCTTGGAATGTGGGCAGCACCAGAAGCCAAGACTTTGCTTGCACCAGAGACTTGGAGGTTCAGTCTTGATGACTGCACAGGTGAAGGGATAGCCTAGAGCTGGATCCAGAGGACAACATTTGCATTGTAAGACTGAGGAAGAAACGAACCCCACCAGATACCAGGACTCTTGCCTGTCTAGATCCAAGGGCAAAGAGGAAAGAAGATCTCTGTCCCCTGAAAATTCATCACACAAACTAGACTTCACATACATTTACAAAATGAATTCATGTTCTCTGGAGTGACCCAAAAAACCTCAAGCAGAGAATTCTAATTGGTCCTGGGTAGGTAGTGCTCCCTGGTTACCCAGCAGAAACAAATAAGGATTCTCTCTGAAGGAATGCAATGTCCAGTCCAGGCCTCAAAGAATGCTACCCATAAAGTCCCAAGGAAAATGAGTGACTCGTAGTTTTAAAAATTGATAAGGAATCAAGATACAAGATACCATGCATGAGAAACAGTAAAACAATAGAGAACAGAAACAGACCTCCCAAAAACCATTAGATATTAGAAATATCAGATATAGACTATAAAATAACTAGGCTTAAGATGTTTAAAGGAATAAAAAGTAAGCTTCAAAATATGAACAAGGAGCAGGCAGTTTTGAAAAAGTATCAAATATAATTATAAATGGGCAGAGAGTAGTGGCTCACACCTGTAATCCCAGCACTTTGGGAGGCCGAGGCGGGTGGATCACTTGAGGTCAGGAGTTCAAGACCAGCCTGGCCACTATGGTGAAACCGTGTCTCTACTAAAAATACAAAAATTAGCTGGGCATCGTGGCACATGCCTCTAGTCCCAGCTACTCGGGATGCTGAGGCAGGACAATCGCTCGAACCCAGGAGGTGGAGGTTGCAGTAAGTGGAGACAGTGCCACTGCATTCCAGCCTGGGTGAGAGAGCAAGACTCTGTCTCAAATATATATATGCGTATATATGTGTGTATATATATATATGTGTATATGTGTGTATATATATATACATACGTATATGTATATATCTACAAATGGAAACTATAATAATTAAAATTGAAAACTCAATGAATAGATTTGCAGAAGGTTCAACACAGTTACAGAGTGAATCAGTGACTAGGAAGAATAATATAAAGAAATTAGCTAGAATGAAGCTAAAATATACAAGACATGCAGAGATAAGCAAGGTAGAGATGATTAACATGTCAAATTATAGTTCTAGTTTTTGCTACTTTCCAAATTTTCTTTAAAAATTCTATTTTTATAATCAGAAAAATCTTAATAATATTTAAAACAAATGCAAGCTTTGCAGATACTGACATGGAAGGTGCCCACTCTTGGGGCTCAGAAAATGAAACCAAAAATGTGCTGCTTTGAACTTCAAACTGAGAGTACCTGGGGAGCAGCAAATGCAGGGAAGAGCTTTCTCTAAAGTTCACCTGTCTACCTAAAGGCTGGATCCTCCAGAAGATATTCAACTGTTGTGAATCCCTTCCCCAGATATCTCATCAACCAGGAGAAACTGATGCATAGTTGTAGGAAGGAAGACTGGAGTTGACACCACACCCAGAGCCCAGACAGAATTGGTCCCAGGCTATTGTCTGTTCTTTGGGTCCATTAATCTCCCCTAAACATCATTTACCCTTCCTCTAAAATGTCCTACATCTCCCATTTCTCACTCTCTTATGAAGAGGCTATTTAAGCTTCAACCACCTGGTCTTTGTTTGAGTTTCAAACTTTGTGTGACACCTACACACTTGCATGTTAATAAATTGGTTTCCCGTTGATCTGTTTATCGTCTTTATTGTTTGTTGTTGTTGTTGTTGTTTTGAGATGGAATCTCACTCTGTCTCCCAGGCTGGAGTGCAGTGGTGTGATCTCAGCTCACGGCAACCTCCGCCTCCCAGGTTCAAGCAATTCTCCTTCCTCAGCCTCCCAAGTACCTGGGATTACAGGCATCTGCCACCATGCCCAGCTAATTTTTGTATTTTTAGTAGAGACGGGGTTTCTCCATGTTGGCAAGGCTACTCTCGAACTCCTGACCTCAGGTGATCCGCCCGCCTCAGAATCCCAAAATGCTGGGATTACAGGCATGAACCACTGTGCCTGGCCTTGTTTTATTGGCTCAAATTGTTGAAACTTCAGGGGTGGAAAGGAGGTTCCTTTACTCCCTACATCACCATGATTTGGTGATGCTGGTAGTGGGGGGCTGTGGGTCAGCATGTATACTAGGATTCCATTTCTGTACAAAACTAACAATTTTTTGCTCATGTATACATAAGTACAGGCACATAGAAAATATATTTTTGGAGGGCTTCCACTTTGTACTTTATATACAATCTGTGTTTGATTATGCTCTAATGATCAAAAGATTTGTGATTTTTAAAATAGCATAAGCCTTAAAAAATAAATATAGCCTTTCAAAAATGTCAAAGACTAAATCTAGGATTACTTTCATCCAGGATTAAGATTGCAGGGGTAAAAATAAGGGGAAAGAATGGCCAATAAACACATGGAAAGGTTAACAGCATTAATCGTCAGGGAAATGCAAATCAAAACCACAACATAGAAACACCTCACGCCCATTAACAGGTCTATTATAAAAAACAAAAAACACCAGAAAGTACAAGCGTTGGTGATAATGTAGAGAAACTGGAACCCTTGTGCATTGCTGGTGAGAATGAACATGGCGCAGCTGCTGTGGAAACAGTATGATGGTTCCTCTCAAAGTTAAACATAGAATTACCATTTAATCCAGCAATTCCACTTCTAGGAAATACCCAAAATAACTAAAACCAGGACCTTGAACAGGTATTTGTACACCAATGTTCCTACCACCATTATTCACAATAGCCAAAAGATGGAAACAACCCAAATGCCCATCAAAGATGAATGGGTAAACAAAATGTGATATATACACACAATGGAACATTATTCAGCCTTAAAAAGGAATGATTTTGTGACACATGATACATGATACATGGATGAACCTTGAAGATATTATGCTAAATGAAATGAGCCAGACAAGAAAAGGACAAATATATGATTCCACTTATATGAAGTACCTAGAGGTTTCAAATTCATAGAAACTGAAAGGAGGATGGTGGTTGCCAGGGGCCATGGGGAAGGAGGAATGGGGAGTTCTTGTTTAATGGTACAGAGTTTCAGTTTGGGAAGATGAAAAAGTTCTGGTGACCAGTGGTGGTGATGGTAGCACAACAACCAGGATATCCTTAATGCCACTGATCTGTGCACCTAAAAATGGTTAAGATGTTAAGTTTGATGTTACGTTTATTTTGTCAAAACTAAAAATTAAGGGGGAAACAAGACCACATCTCAATAGAGAAACTCAGGTGGCCTGAAGAGGCCCTGGACACTGGCTCCCACCTGCAGTGTTTGATGAACTCAATATTTGAGTAGCGGAGTTTGCCCAGACTCTCCTCCAAGTACTGCCGGAAGCTGCGCAGGGACACCTGGGTGACATCAACATAGCTAAGCAACTCCTGGTGCAGTGTGTTGCTGAGAGTGACCAGCCTGTGGGAGACAGAGGAGGAACAGGACAGTGATGGGGGACAACCCTGGGGGACAAGGGAGGGGCAGGTGGTGATGGTGATCAGCCTGAGGGACAAGGGAGGGGCCGGTCATGATAATGACCAGCCTGGGGACACAGGAGGGACAGGTGGTGATGGTGAGGATCCTGGGGACATGGGAGGGGCAGGTGGTGATAGGTGACCTTCCTGGGGGCACAACGCTGATGGGTGACCAGTTTGGGGGGCATGAGAGGGGAGGGTGGTGACCTGGGCCTGAAAGGAGGACAACCTGGGAGTCTATTTGGGCTCCACAAGCAGTGCCCAGGTGCACAGCTTCTCTGGGTAGCAAAGGCGGCAGTAGAAGGAAGTTCAAAATTCCAGTGTCTGCAGGACACATTCTGGGTGTGCTGGATCAGAGCACATCAAATTGGTGAAAGAATCCCAGAAGATCCTACTGGATCTTTGTCTCTGCTCCAATGGGCTGTGTCTGACCCCCAGCAAGGTGGCTCCTGCACCCATGATACCCCAAAAGAGTGCCCTGCGAGTGTCCTCTTTACAACCAAGTCCACCAGAAACAGCTGTCCCTCATGTGCCTGATGGCTGCGTAGACACTTGCCAGTCTCCTCCCTGTGACCTGCCTGAGGCCTCCATCTCATAACCCAAATGGCCTCTCTGGAGCCCCTTGCTCTGCCCTGAGAACACTCCTACACTGAGCTGGGCCAGTGCTCTTTCACTGATTGTGGAATTCAACCCTCTCCCATCTTTCTCCATTCAGGGCTCCTCTGAGTTCATCTTCAATGCTGCCTCCTGCAGGAAGCCCTCCCTGATTTTTCCTGAGGGGAAGTGGTCTTCCCCACCACTGATATTTCATAGCACATGGTGTGCACCCTTGCATGCTGCCTGTGCATATACTTTGCTCTCTGGCTGCTCACTCCCTGCCCTCCCAAGCAATATTCCACACAGAGTTTGACTTGACTCTCTTGAAGAGTTTAACTCAAAAGAAGGCTCTGGAGGTGCCTTCTGCTTTTGTGTCTACAGGGAGGGGGGCTCCTTTGAAAGCAGCAGCCGAACTGGGATTCCAGAGCCACATGGCTGGGGTGGAGACTCCCAGGACCCCTTACTTTTGGCTCCTGGTGGCATTCAAGAAGATGTGCTCCATGTCATAGATCTTAAGGCGGAAGTTTTTGCTCCTCACGTTTTGCTCTTCTTGGAACTGGCAGAACATCAGCCGCTTCTTCTTCAGCGTCTCGGTCACCCCAGCACAGTGGCTGTCCAACCGCTCTTGATGAAGCAAAAGCTCGGCTGAAAAAGGATTAAGAGAGCTGGGGCCCCGGGGACCCGATTCACCTCAGCACATTGCTTTCCTGGAACAAGGCCCGCCTGCTGCCTCTTCCAGGCCAGCTGCAGAACAGGAACGATTCAGGTCAAGGCCCCTTGTCCTGCCCCTGTTGCCTTCATCAGGGCTTGGGCTGGAGAGGAGGCCTGGCCATGAGCAGGGAGCTCCTGTTTGTGGAGACACCCTGCCCGGAGCAGAGGGAACACAGCCAGGAAGATGGAGAGTCTGGGAAGCAGCTGAGTAGCAGGCAGGATGGGCAGGGGGTGTTGGGGAGGGCTGAGATCTAGGTGAGAGGGTCTGGTGGGTAACAGCAAGTACAGCACTGAGCAGTCTGAGTTTGCTCCTTAACATCAGCGGATACTTATGTCCAGTGAGCCTGAATTCCAACTGTCTTCCAAGGTGGAGTGGCAAGAACAAGGACTGGGCTTCCAGAGCTCCATCATGGGCCTTTAAATGAGCAGAGAGTCCCTAGACCCCCCCGACCCCGACCACCTCCCATCTGATCCCACTATCATCTGAAGTGGTGGAAGTGCTGTGGTCTCAACTCTGCCAAAAATGAATGGTGAGATGCTGGGACTTTGCTTCTCTGGCCTTGTTTTCCACACTGTGTATTGGGTCAGGGGCCGTGGCAAGGAAAGGGAGCCAGCCTTCAGGGAGCTTTTACTCAGTGCACATAGAATCCTTTTTATTCCTCAGTGCATTTAGCACACACATTTTCCAGATGAGAACAATGAGGTTCCAAATGCCACACAAGTTGCCTGAGCCCACAAACGCTGGGATTCAAGGCCAGTTGTCAACTTGCACAACTCTTTCCCTGCTCCAGGAATAGGAGTTTGCATGGGTTAGTGATGGGGCTCTCTGATAGCTCTAAAGGGCTTTGAAGGAGTTGGAGTATAATTTGGGTGAAAAACCAACAGAGGTCATTGAAGGATCCTACTGAAAACATGCCCCCCCGCCCCGCATTAACAGAGTCCACCACATAGGTGTGAAATGCATGTATTTTTAAGTATGATAAATGATAAAGTAGAAATAATGGCTACCACTTTTGGAGGCTGTATCTTGTACAAGGTGCTCATGATTCCTTACTATACCATTTTAAAAGGGTTTATCACCACCTCCTTAAACACTTCTATCAACCCCTTCTGCAGGTGAGAGAGGAGTCAGAGAGGTCAGGTAACCTGTATAGGGTCACACGGTCACAGGAGTTGAAACTGAGAGCTTCAACTCCCTGAGCTATGAGCTTGCCTCTAGAACATCCACCATGCAGGTGTGTATCTGACAGGTGTATGAGCAGATCTGGGTTCCAAGAGCTAAAACAGTACAACACTCTTTGTTTTCAACTATAACACCCTCTTGAGAAAAAAATGGAAATGAGAAAAAAATCTCACAGAAGGATTCTGAGTACTACCTTTTTCTGCAAGCCTCAGAGGTGCGAACCCTCATGTACATCTTCCATGGTGTGATGAGAACATGCTAAACATTGCATGGTACAAACTGGGGCAGCTAATGAACATGGAGCCGCGGTGGAGCAGACGCTGAAGGAGTGGCTGCGGGCAGGGCAGACATTCCCAGGCAGCATCTGTACCTGCCCTGACGTTGTGGATGTCTTTTTCAATCTGCTGGGCTCTTGGCTGGTGCAGGTGCAGATGCAGCTCCAGTTCTGAATCCAGCTCATTGATTTTGGTGGCCACGGTGACCCGGGTGTTGAGGGAACACTGGTCAAACCACTTCTCAAGGTGCTCGAAGAAGCCAGCTCGAAGTCTGAGGGAGAGACCAGCCAGGGTCAGCCCTGCCAGCAATCATGACCCATGAGAGGTCTTTCCATATGGAGACCCAAAGTGCTTCCCCCTTTCACTCATTCTTCATTTCATTTCCCAGCTACATTGCATTTCATTGTGTAAATGGACCATTACTCTTTTAACCATACCACTGCTGGAGGACATTATGTATGTCAGATGTAGAATTGTTTCTTTGGATAAATGACCTTGAACTGGAATTGCTGAATCAAAGGTTAAAATACATTTGTGGTTTTGGCAGATATGGCCAAACTGTTTTCCACTAGAAGGCAATTTGTATTCTTATCAGCAATGTTCCTATTTCTCCACAGTCTCAGAGTGTATTGTCAGACGTCTAAATTTGACAATTTTGTCATATTATGATTGAGACTGAGCATATTTTCATGTGCTTAAGATTATTTAGGCTGGGCACTGTGGCTCATGCCTATGATCCCAGCACTTTGGGAGACGGAAGCAGGAGGATTGCTTGAACCTAGGAGTTCGAGACCAGCCTGGGCAACATGGTGAGACCCCCATCTCTATAAAATATTTTAAAAATTAGCTGGTCATGGTGACATACGCCTATGGTCCCATCTACTCAGGAGGTTAAGGCTGCAGTGAGTCATGCCACTGCACTCCAGCCTGGGTGACAGTGAAACCTTGCCTCAAAAAACCCCAAGAGTATTTAATTTCTCTTTCTGTGTACTGTCCATGAATGTCTTTTGCCCATTTCTCTGTTGTGAATAGCTGTTCTTTTTTTACAAATCAATTTCTAGGAGCTCTTCATATACTAGGGACATGAAGGTCATTGACTTTGATGTGAGTTGCAAATGTTGCTTCTCAGCTTATCATTTCTTCCTTTTAAAAATGTATGGTACTTTTTTGGCCATGTACTGTTAAGATGTCAGTTTCCAAAAACTGATCTATAGATTCAATGCAATAACAAGAAACAACATCGCAGCAGATGTCTTATGGAAACTTGAGCTAATTTTAAAAATTATGTAGAAATACAAAGAGCCAAGAATAATGGAGGGAGAAGACTAAAGGTGGAGGACTTACACTATCAGATATTAAGGCTTAATGTAAAGCTGTAGTAATAAAGCAGCGTGAAGTCATTGGATAGACACATAGAGAACTAGAAAAGACACGTCGCAGAGCAGTGGGGGAGAGAAGAGTCTCCTCATTAAGTGACCCAGGATCAACTGGTTATCTGTATGGGAAAGAAGTGAATCTTGACCCCTATTTCACACTGTAAACAAAAAATCAGTTCCAGGTGGATTTTAGATGTTAATATGGAAGTTGAAAACAATAACATTTTAAATATATAACTTCGGAGAACATCTCCATGTCCTTGGGGGTAAGGCACAAAGTAAATTAACCCTAATTTAAAAATTGATGAATTGGACCTTATTAGAAATAAGAACTTCTGTTCATTAAAAGATATACCTTGAAAGAGTTTAAAAAGGCAAGTGCAGAGAGGGGATGAACATTTGCCATTTATTTATCTGACAAAGCCTTATATAGAATATATAATTTAATTTTTTTTTGAGACGGAGTTTCACTCTGTCTCCCAGTCGGGAGTGCAGCAGCACTCTCTTGGTTCACTGTAACCTCCGCCTCCTGGGTTCAGGCAATTCTCCTGCTTCAGCCTCTTGAGTAGCTGGAATTACAGGCACACACCACCATGCCCGGCTATAGAATATATAATTAATTCCCATAAATTAATTTAAAAAAAGACAGAAAATCGACCAGAAAAATAATAGGCAAAAGATTTTGCTAGGCATTTCCCAAAAAGATAACCAAATGGCCCAATGAGTATTTTTAAAGGTATACAATATCATATTCATCAGGAGAATACATATTAAAACCACAATGAAACACCACTATAACTATATCAGAACAGCTAAAATAAAAACCACTGACAATACCACTGACGTTGTGGAGCAATTGAAGTTCTCATATGCTGTTATAAACTGTAAAACTGTTAAAAACCACTTTTGAAAACTCCTTGTAGTATCTTTCGGCTGTATCTCCTAAAGACGGATATGGACACACACACTCTGTGAGTCAACAGTTCCACTCTTAGTTCTATATGTAACAGAAACATGTACATATATTCACCAGAAGACTTGTACAAGAATGTTCAGAGCAACATTATTGGTATATCCCCAAATTGGAAAGACCAAATGTGTATCAGTAAAATGGATTAATAAAATGGATAATATTTTTTTATAACGGGATACTATACAGAAATAAAAACTGAACCCTAGCCACATTCAATAATATATACGTCTCATAAACATAATAAAAGAGTGAGTTCTGTATGACTTAATTTAGATAAAGTAAAAAAATAAGCAAAATAAACTCAGAAGTTATAATATTTGTTATCTTTGGGGAAGAGAGAGTGGTGACTTGGGATGGGTACACTTGAGGGCTGGTAATGGTTCTATTTCTTGTGGGCTTTGGGTATCAACTGTGTCATATTTGGGCAATTCGTTGAGCTATACACTTATGATTTTCATACTTTTATGAATGCATGTTATCCTTCAGTATACAAACCCAATCAGTTGGACAGATAATTTTTTTTCTGGTTAGTCATAAGGCAGATAGCATAGTGGTTGGTGCAAGATTCTGGAGTTACAGGGTCTGTCTGGATTCATATCTTGGATCAAACTGCTTCCTGTCCTGGAGATCTAGGCCAAATGACTAACTCTCTGAGCCTCAGTTTCTTCATCTGTAAAATGGAGTTAAGTATGGTAACTCTCTCACAGTTATTAAGGGGATTAAATACACTCAGTAAATAATAGCTCCTGTGATAGTCCTTGCTGGCCTTTGTCCTATCTGCTATGGAGAGGGCAGATGATGGCCTCTGGTAGAGGAAGGAGAGGGATGATGTTTGAGTCAAGAGACATTTCCAAGGTGAGATGCTGCTCAGGTGTAGGAGAAAGAGCCCAAAGGCCTGATTGCACTCCTTTCATTCCTTGTCTCCAGCCTCCTGCCCATGTTACATACAGGAGGTGAATGAACCAGGAGATCTCTAGCTGATGAGCCCTCCTATGACATTGTAGAGGCAGGAGGACAATGAGAATGCCATCCAAAAGGCAAACACAAATGTCCACATTTGATCCAAACTCAAACACAAAGGCCCAGAAACTTGGGAGTTAGGGGAAGTAAATTCTCAGTGGTGGGATTATGGGTCATTTCTCTATTCTTCATTGTTCTTACATTTTCTGCAAAAAAACTCTTTGGTAGCATCTTTTGGTCATGTCTTCTAGCGATGGACATGGATATACTCTATGAGTGGACAGTTCCATTCTTATATTTTGCACATACTGAGTACAAAATACCATACATCAGATATTTATATTTATGGTGTATATCTATAGAATTAAAATAGAAAAAGAAAAGAAGCCTATGATTACAGATGTACCAGGAACTAGAACCCAAAAGTATCTGTCAGGGAAAACACTGTATCTTATCTCCAAGGCCCAAGCCAGCAGAGAGCCTCCTGAGGTGGGTGCAGGGGGTCACTCTCACAGAAGATATCTGTGACTGCAAATAATTCCTGGATTTTGCCATTTTTTATTGTGTTTCTCACCCCTACCTTCCTTCAGTTACCTACATTTTTTTCTTTATCCAACTGATACCAGTCCAATCCTTTTTTTTTTTTTAATATTTCACCTTGTTTACAAAACTCAGAACATCAGGATGAGAATAAAATAGTTTTTTACTCACTGTTTCTTAATTTCTAAAATTAGTCTCGATGGAATTGTCACTTGTTCTATGAACTTGGCACTGGAAGTGTCGTTGATGAACATGGCTGAGAAGGTGGAATGGGACTTCCTGCAATGCTCTTCTTCTTCCAGGGGTACAAAGACAAAATAAGTGTTTCCACTGGAGATTGTGAAGGACTCCATGTCCTCATAGCATATCTCCTCTAGACCCTCTTCCTTGTCTTCTTCCTAAGCAGGCAACAACACTAAAGTTGACTTGATATCATCAAATGGACTTGGGAATGCCAACCACAGGTTCCTTGATATCAGAGGTTGTAAACCAAATTTTGGGCCAAGATTATGGGCCGAATCTTGCCTAGGTTTTTTCGCCCCCCACACAGTGCTTTTAAAATTGGGAAGTTCTACACAAAAATATGGGTTTCTAATTTCTCTTAAAACATCAGAAAATATGTCAATTCTGAGCCTGCATTCCCACATGGCATCTTTAGTTGGAGCTGAGTAATGCCTGCACCAGTCTTCATCATTTGTCATTATTTTACACTTGGTCTCCAGCCCTCTTTTCTATTACATACCTGTGGGCATTTGAGTTTGGGATTCCTGCTCAAAAAGAAGTCTACAATTTTTCCACAGCAATATACAAAATGATTCTTCTGCAATTCTATGATTATGAAATTCAACTTATTGTTCTGTGATTTTGAATATGTTTTGAGGACAAGATTTATTTTATGAGAGTTACTTCCCTGCACTCAAAGGAGAGCTCTGTCTGCCAGCTTGAATATGGAGCTTTTGAGAATAGGAAAAGAGAAGAAATAAACAGACCAAGGTGAAGCAAGAGAGTTTAAGTTGATCTATTCAATAAAGAGGAATTGAGAAGGAGAGAGAACCAGGGAGGCATAAGGAAAGCCATACAGTTGAAGGTTGAAGAGTGACTTTAGAATAGGTTGCAGGGATATGAGGAGAGGAAAATGAATTTTAGAAAGCATTGCTGTGGCTGGGTGCAGTAGCTTACACCAGTAATACCAGCACTTTGAGAGGCTGAGGCAGTGGATCACTTGAGGTCAAGAGTTCAAGACCAGCCTGGGCAACATGGTGAAACCCTGTCTCTACTAAAAATACAAAAATTAGAGGTCTGTTCCAAGATGGTTGAATAGGATTGGGAGGCTGAGGCGGCAGATCATTTGAGGTCATGAGTTCGAGACCAGCCTGGGAAACATGGTGAAACCCTGTCTCTACTAAAAATACAAAAATTAGAGGTCCATTCCAAGATGGCCAAGTAGGAACAGCTCCGGTCTGCAGCTCCCAGCATGATCAACGCAGAAGATGGGTGATTTTTGCATTTCCAACTGAGGTACCTGGTTCACCTCATTGGGACTAGTTGGAAAGTGGGTGCAGCCCATGGAGGGCGAGCCGAAGAAGGGCGGGGCATCGCCTCACTCGGGAAGCGCAAGGGGTCGGGGGATTTCCCTTTCCTAGCCAAGGGAAGCCATGACAGACTGTACCAGGAAAATCAGAACACTGCCACCTAAACACTGTGCTTTTCCAAAAGTCTTGGCAAATGGCACACGAGGAGATTATATCCTGCACCTGGCTCAGCAGGTCCCATGCCCACGGAGCCTTGCTCACTGCTAGTCTGAGATCGAACTGTGAGGCGGCAAGCCTGGCTGGGGGAGGGGCATCCACCATTGTTGAGGATTGAGTAGGTAAACAAAGCAGCCAGGAAGCTTGAACTGGGTGGAGCCCACCTCAGCTCAACGAGGCCCACCTGCCTCTGCAGACTCCATCTCTGGGGGCAGGGCATAGCTGAACAAAAGGCAGCAGAAACTTCTGCAGACTTAAATGTCCCTGTCAGACAGCTCTGAAGACAGCAGTGGTTCTCCCAGTACAGTGTTTGAGCTCCGAGAATGGACAGACCGCCTCCTCAAGTGGGTCCCTGACACCCGTGTAGCCTAATTTGGAGACACCTCCTAGTAGGGGCCGACTGACACCTCATACAGCCAGGTGCCCCTCTGAGATGAAGCTTCCAGAGGAAGGATCAGGCAGCAATATTTGCTGTTCTGCAGCCTCTGCTGGTGAAACCCAGGCAAACAGGGTCTGGAGTGGACCTCCAGCAAACTCCAACAGACCTGCAGCTGAGGGACCTGACTATTAGAAGGAAAACTAACAAACAGAAAGGAATAGCATCAACATCAACTGTAGGGTCCAGCCCCACAGGGTCGGTGGGTCTCTCCCCGTGTGCGGAGAGGAGAGAGTGTAGAAATAAAGACACAAGACAAAGAGATAAAAGAAAAGGCAGCTGGGCCCAGGGGACCACTACCACCAATGTGCAGAGACCAGTAGTGGCCCCGAATGTCTGGCTGCACAGTTATTTATTGGATACAAAGCAAAAGGGGCAGGGTAAAGAGTGTGAGTCATCTCCAATGATGGGTAAGGTCACGTGGGTCACGTGTCCCCTGGACAGGGGGCCCTTCCCTGCCTGGCAGCCGAGGCAGAGAGAGACAGGAGACAAAGAGAAAGACAGCTTACACCATTATTTCTGCATATCAGAGACTTTTAGTACTTTCACTAATTTACTACTGCTATCTAGAAGGCAGAACCAGGTGTACAGGATGGAACATGAAGGCGGACTAGGAGCGTGATCACTGAAGCACAGCATCACAGGGAGATGGTTAGGCCTCCGGATAACTGCGGGCAAGCCTGTCTAATGTCAGGCCCTCCACAAGAGGAGGAAACTCCCCCGGGGAAACTCTAAACTCCCCCGGGGAAAGGGAGACTCCCTTTCCTGGTCTGCTAAGTAGCGGGTGTTGTCCCTTGACACTTTTCGCTACCGCTAGACCATGGTCCGCCTGGCAACAGGCGTCTTCCCAGATGCTGGCGTCACCCCTAGACCAAGGAGCCCTTCTGGTGGCCCTGTCTGCGCATAACAGAAGGCTTGCAATCTTGTCTTCTGGTCACTTTGCACTGTGTCCCCTCAGCTCCTATCTCTGTATGGCCTGGTTTTTCCAGGTTATGATTATAGAGCGAGGATTATTATAATATTGGGATAAAGAGTAATTGCTACAAACTAATGATTAATGATATTCATATATAATCATATCTAAGATCCATATCTGGCATAACTATTCTTGTTTTATATTTTATTATACTGGAACAGCTCGTGTCCTCGGTCTCTCGCCTCGGCACCTGGGTGGCTTGCCGCCCACAATCAACAAAAAGGACATCCACACCAAAACCCCATCTGTAGGTCACCATCATCAAAGACCAAAGGTAGATAAAAACCACAAAGATGGGGAGAAACCAGAGCAGAAAAGCTGAAAATTCTAAAAACCAGAGTGCCCCTTCTCCTCCAAAGGATCACAGCTCCTCACCAGCAACAGAACAAAGCAGGATGGAGAATGACTTTTGACGACTTGACAGAAGTAGGCTTCAGAAAGTTGGTAATAACAAAATTCTCCGAGCTAAAGGAGGATGTTCGAACCTAATGCAAGGAAGCTAAAAACCTTGAAAAAAGATTAGACGAATGGCTAACTAGAATAAACAGTGTAGAGAAGATCTTAAATGACCTGGTGGAGCTGAAAACCATTGCACAAGAACTACGTGACGCATGCGCAAGCTTCAGTAGCCAATTCAATCAAGTGGAAGAAAGGGTATCAGTGATTGAAGGTCAAATTAATGAAATGAAGCAAGAAGAGAAGTTTAGAGAAAAAAGAGTAAAAAGAAACAAACAAAACCTCCAAGAAATATGGGTCTATGTGAAAAGACCAAGTCAATGTTTGACTGGTGTACCTGAAAGTGACGGGCAGAATGGAACCAAGCTGGAAAACACTCTGCAGGATATTATCCAGGAGAACTTCCCCAACCTAGTAAGGCAGGCCAACATTCAAATTCAGGAAATACAGAGAACACCACAAAGATACTCCTCGAGAAGAACAATCCCAAGACACATAATTGTCAGATGCACCAAGGTTGAAATGAAGGAAAAAATGCCAAGAGCAGCCAGAGAGAAAGGTCGGGTTACCCACAACGGGAAGCCCATCAGACTAACAGCGGATCTCTCAGCAGAAACCCTGCAAGCCAGAAGAGAGTGGGGGCCAATATTCAATATTCTTAAAGAAAAGAATTTTCAACCCAGAATTTCATATCCAGCCAAACTAAGCTTCATAAGTGAAGGAGAAATAAAATCTTTTACAGACAAGCAAATGCTGAGAGATTTTGTCACCACCAGGCCTGCCTTACAAGAGCTCCTGAAGGAAGCACTAAAATGGAAAGGAACAACCAGTACCAGCCACTGCAAAAACATGCCAAATTGTAAAGACCATCAATGCTAGGAAGAAACTGCATCAACTAATGGGCAAAATAACCAGCTAACATCATAATTACAGGATCAAATTCACACATAACAATATTAACCTTAAATGTAAATGGGCTAAATGCCCCAATTAAAAGACACAGACTCGCAAATTGAATAAAGAGTCAAGACCCATCAGTGTGCTCTATTCAGGAGACCTATCTCACGTGCAGAGACACACATAGGCTCAAAATAAAGGAATGGAGGAAGACTTCCAAGCAAATGGAAAGCAAAAAAAAAGCAGGGGTTACAATCCTAGTCTCTGATAAAACAGACTTTAAACCAACAAAGATCAAAAGAGACAAAGAAGGCCATTACATAATGGTAAAGGGATCAATTCAACAAGAAGAGCTAACTATCATAAATATATATGCACCCAATACAGGAACACCTAGATTCATAAAGCAAGTCCTGAGAGACCTACAAAGAGACTTAGACTCCCACACAATAATAATGGGAGACTGTAACACCCCACTGTCTATATTAGATCAACAAGACAGAAGGTTAACAAGGATATCCAGGACTTGAACTCAGCTCTGCACCAAGCAGACCTAATAGACATCTACAGAACTCTCCACCCCAAATCAACAGAATATACATTCTTCTCAGCACCACATCGCACTTATTCCAAAATTGACCACATAGTTGGAAGTAAAGCACTTATCAGCAAATGTAAAAGAACAGAAATCACAACAAACTGTCTCTCAGACCACAGTACAATCAAATCAGAATTCAGGATGAAGAAACTCACTCAAAACCGCACAACTCCATGGAAACAGAACAACCTGCTCCTGAATGACTACCAGGTAAATAACGAAATGAAGGCAGAAATAAAGATGCTCTTTGAAACCAATGAGAACAAAGACACAATGTACCAGAATCTCTGGGACACATTTAAAGCAGCGTGTAGAGGGAAATTTATAGCACTAAATGCCCACAAGAGAAAGCATGAAAGATCTAAAATTGCCACCCTAACATCACAATTAAAAGAACTATAGAAGCAAGAGCAAACAAATTCAAAAGCTAGCAGAAGGCAAGAAATAGCTAAGATTAGAGCAGAACTGAAGGAGATAGAGACACAAAAAACCTTTCAAAAAATCAATGCATCCAGGAGCTGGTTTTTTGAAAAGATCAACAAAATTGGCAGACCTCTAGCAAGCCTAATGAAGAAAAGAGAGAAGAATCAAATAGACGCAATAAAAAATGATAAAGGGGATATCACCACCTATCCCACAGAAATACAAACTACCATCAGAGAATACTATAAACACCGCTATGCAAATAAACTAGAAAAACTAGAAGAAATAGATAAATTCCTGGACACATACTCCCTTCTAAGACTAAACCAGGAAGAAGTTGAATCCCTGAATAAACCAATAACAGGCTCTGAAATTGAGGCAATAATTAATAGCCTACCAACCAGAAAAATGTCCAGGACCAGACGGATTCACAGCCGAATTCTACCAGAGGTACAAAGAGGAGCTAGTACCATTCCTTCTGAAACTATTCCAATCAATAGAAAAGGAGGGAATCCTCCCTAACACATTTTATGAGGCCAGCATCATCCTGATACCAAAGCCTGGCAGAGACACAACAAAAAAAGAGAATTTTAGACCAATATCCCTGATGAACATCGATGCAAAAATCCTCAATAAAATACTGGCAAACCAAATCCAGCAGCACATCAAAAAGCTTATCCACCAAGATCAAGTTGGCTTCATCCCTGGGATGCAAGGCTGGTTCAACATACACAAATCAATAAACGTAATCCATCACATAAACAGAACCAAAGACAAAAACCACATGATTATCTCAATAGATGCAGAAAAGGCCTTCGACAAAATTCAACAGCCTTCATGCTAAAAGCTCTCAATAAACTAGGTATTGATGGAACATATCTCAAAATAATAAGAGCTATTTATGACAAACCCACAGCCAGTATCATACTGAATGGGCAAAAACTGGAAGCATTCCTTTTGAAAACTGGCACAAGACAGGGATGCCCTCTCTCACCACTCCTATTCAACATAGTGTTGGAAGTTCTGGCCAGGGCAATCAGGCAAGAGAAAGAAATAAAGGGTATTCAATTAGGAAAACAGGAAGTCAAATTGTCCCTGTTTGCAGATGACATAATTGTATATTTAGAAAACCCCATTGTCTCCATCCAAAATCTCCTTAAGCTGATAAGCAACTTCAGCAAAGTCTCAGGATACAAAATCAATGTACAAAAATCACAAGCATTCTTATACACCAATAACAGACAAACAGAGAGCCAAATCATGAGTGAACTCCCATTCACAATTGCTACAAAAAGAATAAAATACCTAGGAATCCAACTTAAAAGGGATGTGAAGGACCTCTACAAGGAGAACTACAAACCACTGCTCAAAGAAATAAAAGAGGACACAAACAAATGGAAGAACATTCCATCCTCATGGATAGGAAGAATCAATATCGTGAAAATGGCCATACTGCCCAAGTTAATTTATAGATTCAATGCCATCCCCATCAAGCTACCAATGACTTTCTTCACAGAATTGGAAAAAACTACTTTAAAGTTTATATGGAGCCAAAAAAGAGCCTGCATTGCCAAGACAATCCTAAGCAAAAAGAACAAAGCTGGAGGCATCACGCTACCTGACTTCAAACTATACTACAAGGCTACAGTAACCAAAACAGCATGGTACTGGTACTAAAACAGAGAAACAGACCAATAGAACAGAACAGAGGCCTCAGAAATAATACCACACATCTACAACCATCTGATCTTCAACAAACCTGACAAAAACAAGCAATGGGGACAGGATCTCCTGTTCAGTAAATGATGCTGGGAAAACTGGCTAGCCATATGTAGAAAGCTGAAACTGGATCCCTTCCTTACACCTTATACAAAAATTAATTCAAGATGGATTAAAGACTTAAATGTTAGACCTAAAACCATAAAAACCCTAGAAGAAAACCTAGGCATTACCATTCAGGACATAGGCATGGGCAAGGACTTCATGACTAAAACACCAAAAGCAATGGCAACAAAAGCCATAATTGACAAATGGGATCTAATCAAACTAAAGAGCTTCTGCACAGCGAAAGAAACAGGCAACCTACAGAATGGGAGAAAATTTTTGCAATCTACCCATCTGACAAAGGGCTAATATCCAGAATCTACAAATAACTTAAACAAATTTACAAGAAAAAATCAAACAACCCCATTAAAAAGTGGGCAAAGGATATGAACAGACACTTTTCAAAAGAAGACATTTATGCCGCCAACAGACACATGAAAAAACGCTCGTCATCACCGGTCATCAGAGAAATGCAAATCAAAACCACAAAGAGATACCATCTCACACCAGTTAGAATGGCAATCATTAAAAAGTCGGGAAACAACAGGTGCTGGAGAAGATGTGGAGAAATAAGAATGCTTTTACACTGTTGGTGGGAGTGTAAACTAGTTCAACCGTTGTGGAAGACAGTGTGGCAATTCCTCAAGGATCTAGAACTAGAAATACCATTTGACCCAGTGATCCCATTACTGGGTATATACTCAAAGGATTATAAATCATGCTACTATAAAGACACATGCACATGTATGTTTATTGCGGCACTATTCACAATAGCAAAGACTTGAAACCAACCCAAATATCCAGAATGATAGACTGGATTAAGAAAATGTGGCACATGTACACCATGGAATATTATGCAGCCATAAAAAAGGATGAGTTATCATGTCCTTTGTAGCAACATGGATGAAGCTGGAAACCATCATTCTGAGCAAACTGTCGCAAGGATAGAAAACCAAACACCGTATGTTCTCACTCATAGGTGGGAATTGAACAATGAGAACACTTGGATACAGGGTGGGGAACATCACACACCAAGGCCTGTTGTGGGGTGGGGGAATGGGGGAGGGATAGCATTAGGAGAAACACCTGGTGTAAATGACGAGTTGATGGGTGCAGCAAACCAACATGGCACATGTATACATATGTAACAAACCTGCACATTGTGCACATGTACCCTAGAACTTAAAGTATTAAAAAAAAAGTTTTAAAATAAAAAAAGAAGAAATGGGAAAGAGTTTTTAATAGAGCAAAAGAAGGAAGAAAGCTAACATGGAAAGTCTTACTTTCAAAAAATAAAACAGGCTGGGTGTAAAAATGTGTGAGGGATTGGTAATTTCAATACAATATTACATAAGCTGAGATTTAATTTAATGAAATGTACCTGCTATTGTATCCAGAACAGTACTAGACATGAGAGAAATGTTTAAAATATGGACCTTCTCTTCAAGATATATAATCTCTCTGAGAGAAGTGTGCATTCATGGATAACCATTCAAAGTAAGCTGCTAAGACAACAGAGAGTTGCTTTGGAGGTGTACATAATTCTACCCTTTGAAACTTTCTTGGTGGCATTGTTAAAGATGAAAGTCTAACGAGTAGACTATGTTTGGCCCTATGATTTTGTTCCTTATGTTACCATATTCTCAATGAAAACTATAAATAATGTAAACTATAATTTTCTGTTTCCCTATGACTCGACATTTCATCAATGGGAAAAAATAGCCTATATAGGAAAACAGGAAACATTAGCAAAAATGCAACTTAATATTATAAGGACATACATAGCCCTAAAGGGACATGTAGCAGAGCATAAAGGTGTATGTACTGGAAGGCCAGCATAGTAGCATTGGTTTGAGAAGGCAGTTAGCTTAGTGACAAAGAAGAACATGGATCCTGGAGTCAGGCTACCAGGGTTTGGAGCTTGGCTTTGGCATAGAAAAGTTGTTTAGCTTTGATAACTCTCAGATTCGTTGTCTATACAATGAGGATAAATGTAGTATCAACCTTACAGATTAGTCATGCAGATTAAATCATGTAATCCATGTAAAGTCCACAAAATGCCAGGCACATGACAAACACTCCTTAAAATACTGGCTATTGCTAATAACGGCTCCCTAGGGCTAAGTCGTATAATATAAAAAGAGTCCCAGCTTTTCCATTAGTAGCTGAGTGAGTTTGTGGAGTCCCTTATCTCTAGGATAGGAGCATTGTTTTGCATGCTTCTAAAAAGAGAATAATTAATAATATTTGCCTCACAGTGAAAATTTTACTGGGAAACAGAATAAGAACATGTATGCAAAAATACTTTGTAATAAGTAAAATGTTAAACATATATGGGTTATTATTTCACTTAACAATTCCCTTGTTCCCCCTTTAAAGAAAAAAAAAATACAAAAATTAGCCGGGTGTGGTAGTACACACCTGTAGTTCCAGCTACTTGGGAGGCTGAGGCAGGAGAATCACTTGAACCTGGGAGGCAGAGGTTGCAGTGAGCTGAGATCACGCCTCTGCACTCCAGCCTGAGCGACAGAGTGAGACTCCATCTCAAAAAAAAAATAATTAAAAATGTTTTAAAAATGAAAAGCATTACTCTGAGTAAAGAATTGGATCACTGTTAGCAAAAAATAAAAAAGTATTAATACATTATCACTGACCCTGCAGAAATACAAAAAAAAACTCCAACAGCCATCAGACTACTATGAACACCTCTTTGCACACAAACTAGAAAATCTAGAAGAAATGGATAAATTCATGAACACATATACCTCCCAAGACTGAACCAGGAAGAAACTGAATCCCTGAACAGACTAATAATGAGCTCCAAAATGGAATCAATAATAAATAGCCTACAAACCAAAAAAAAAAAAAACAAAAACAAAAACCCAAACCCAGGACCAAATGGATTCACAGCCAAATTCTACCACATGTACAAAGAGCTGGTATCACTTCTGCTGAAACTATTCCAAAAAGTTGAGGAGTACAGGCTCCTCCCCAACTCATTCTATGAAGCCGGAATCACGCTGATGCCAAAACCTGGCAGAAACACAACAAACAAAGAAAATTTCAGGCCAATATCCTTGATTAACATTGATGCAAAAAATCCTTAACAAAATACTAGCAAGCTGAATCCAACAGTACATCAAAAAGCGAATTCACCATGATCGAGTAGGCTTTATCCCTGGGATGCAAGGTTGGTTCAACATTTGCAAATCAGTAAATGTGATTCATCACATAGACAGAACTAAAAACAAAAACCACATGATTATCTCAATAGACACAGAAGAGGCTTTTGATAGAATTCAACACCCCTTCATGTTAAAAACCCTCAACAAACTAGGCATTGACAGAACACACTTCAAAATAGTAAGAGCCATCTATAACAAACCCAGAGCCAACATACTGATTGGGCAAAAGATGGAAGCATTCCCCTTGAAAACCAGCACAAGACAAGGAGGCCATCTTGCACCACTCCTATTCAACTAGTATTGGAAGCCCTGGGCAGAGTAATCAGGCAGGATAAAGAAATAATAGGCATCCAAATAGGAAGAGAGGAAGTCAAACTATCCTGTTTGCAGATGACGTTCTATAGCTAGAAAACCCCATGGTCTCTTCCCCAGAGCCCCTTGATCTGATACACAACTTCAGCAAAGTTTCAGAGTACAAAAGCAACATACAAAAATCAGTAGCATTCCTACACACCAACAACATCTAAGCCGAGAGCCAAATCAGGAAAGCAATCCCGTTCACAATCACCACAAAAAGAATAAAATACCTAGGAATACAGCTAACCAGGAGGTAAAAGGTCTCTACAATGAGAATTACAAAACACTGCTTAAAGAAATCAGAGATGACCAAACAAATGAAAAACCATAAACATCCCATGTTCATGGATAGGAAGAGTCAATATCTTTAAAATGGCCATACTGCTCAAAGCAATTTACAGATTTGATGCTATTCCTATCAAACTACTAATGACATTCTTCACAGAATCAGAAAAACTATTTTAAAATTTATATGCAATAAAAAAAGAGCCTGAATAGCAAAGGCAATCCTAAGTAAAAAGAGCACAGCTGGAGGTATCATGTTACTTGACTTCAAACTATACTACAGGTCTACAGTAATCAAAACAGCATAATACAAGCACAAAAACAGACACACAGACCAATGGAATAGAATGCCTCACACCTAAACCATCTGATCTTCAACAAAGCTGACAAAAACAAGCAGTGAGGAAATGACTACCCATTTAATAAATGGTGCTGGGTAGCCATATGCAGAAGATTGAAACTGGACCCCTACCTTATACCACATACAAAAATCGACTCAAGATGGATTAAATACTTAAATGTAAAGCCTAAAACTATAAAAACCCTGGAAGATAAAATAAGAAATACCATTCTGGACATAGGACTTGGCAAAGATTTCATGATGAAGATGCCAAAAGCAATTGTGACAAAAACAAAAATTGACAAATGGACCTAATTAAACTAAAGAGCTTCTGCACAGCAAAAGAAACTATCAACAGAGTAAACAGACAACCTACAGAATGGGAGAAAATAATTGCAAACTATGCATCTGACAAAGGTCTAATATCCAGAATCTATAAAGAATTTAAATTAACAAGCAAAAACCAAACAACCCTATTCAAAAGTGGGCAAAGGACACAAACAGACACTTTTCAAAAGTAGACATACATGTGGCCAACCAGTATATGAAAAGGTGCTCAACATCACTAATCATTAGAGAAATGCAAATCAAAACCACAATGAGATACCATCTCATAACAGTCAGAATGAATATTATTAAAAAGTCAAAAAACAACAGATGCTGGCAAGATTGCAGAGAAAAGGGTATGCTTATTCACTGCTGGTGGGAGTGTATTCCAGTGTGGCAATTTCTCAAAGAACTTAAAACAGAACTACCTTTTGACCCCACAGTCCCATTATTGTGTATATACCCAAAGGAATGTAAATCATTCTACCATAAAGACACATGCATGCATATATATTCATTGCAGCACTATTCACAATAGCTAAGACATGGAATCAACCTAAACGCCCATTGACAGTAGGACTGGATAAATAAAATGTGGTACATATAAACCATGGGATACTATGCAACCATAAAAAGAATGGGATCATGTCCTTTGCAGCAACATGGATGGAGGCCATTATCCTAAGCAAACTAACAAAGGAACAGAAAACCAAATACTGCATGTTCTCACTTTTAAGTGGGAGCTAAACAAAGAACACATGGATACTAGGAGGTGAACAGCAGATACTGGGAACTATTTGAGGGTAAAACGTGGGAGCAGGGAGAGGATCAGAAAAAAAAAAACAACTATTGGGTACTATGCTTATTAGCCCACTGACAAAATTATCTGTAAATCAAACCCCCATGATACATAGTTTACCTAAATAACAAACTTGCACATGTACCCCTGAACCTAAAATAAAATTTTTTTAAAGTATGAATAGTATGAATATTTTTGTAATTCTCTTTCTGCACCTCTATGGAGACTGGGCCACTGAAGACCCCAGCTTACACTAGGGATAAACACAAAATGAGCATAGCAAACTTTCTCTATGCCCAAGAATGAATCAGTTGCTGGCTTACCTCACCCACAGATAAACTCTCTTGCTCTTCCTGTGCCTCCTTCTCCTCCTTCTCTTCCTCCAGCTTCTCCTCCTCCTCCTCCTCTTCCTCCTTCTCATCTTCCTCCTCTGACTCCTCCTTCTTTTCTCCTTGACCCTTCACATTCTCCTCATTCAGGGATGGGTTTAAGGAGCCCTCTCTTTCAACCTGCATTTCTTCCAGTCCCTGAATAGAGCCTTCTTTGGACTCATCCATCTTAGCATGCAGTGGAGATTTTTTCTGCTGCCCCAGCACCTCTTCAGTTATGAAGGACTCCATTTCTTGATCGTTTTCTTCTTCCACCTCTTCTACTGACCTGGCAGTACTTGTCCCACTACTTATGCTTTCCTCACTTCTGCTCATGTCCTCTTTAGACCCTTGCTTCTTCCTCAGTTTTTTCACTCTCTTCTGGGAGGGTTTTTCATGTGCTTCTGTTGATGATAAACACCAAAGCACAAGGAGAGACAATTTACTGATGCAGCCTGGATTGGGCCTCCCAACCCACAAACGCATTAAGAGTGAAGTCTGGGAGAATAAAACTTGAATTGAAAAAGTGTTACCTGGTTGCCTGAATTTGAAAATGACTTCTCCAGCCAAGTTCTACAAGGAAAAACCAAGAGTCACTGAAGGACCTGCACTGCCTTTCTTCAGAGTGCCCCCCACCTTTTTTTTTTTTTTTTTTTTTTTTTTTTTTTGAGAGGAGTCTGGCTCTGTTGCCAAGGCTGGAGTGCAGTGGCGCAGTCTTGGCTCACTGCAAGCTCCGCCTCCCAGGTTCACACCATTCTCCGGCCACAGCCTCCCGAGTAGCTGGGACTACAGGTGCCAGCCACCACGCCTGGCTAATTTTTTGTATTTTTAGTAAAGACAGGGTTTCACCGTGTTAACCAGGATGGTCTCCATCTCCTGACCTCGTGATCCGCCCGCCTCGGCCTCCCAAAGTGCTGGGATTACAGGCGTGAGCCACCGCACCCAGCCCAGAGTGCCACTTTTAAGTAAAAGGACCCATCCCTCCCCTTTAATATCTGATGCAGGCCTTGACCAACTTAGTTCCCTGGGGTAATTGGGTTGTTCTCAATCCTAGGAACCAGTTTTTCTTAATTCCAAGAAGGCTAGCAAACCCTTATAGCACACAATGGGTAATCATGGAATTAAAGCTCATTATGATATATTTTTTGGCAGTGATCTGGAGCAAAGGGCAAGAAAAATATAAACTGAGGGATGCAAACAAAGGGCAGAAATCTGCTGCATTCTGTGCTAGATGGAACAGACACAACGGGCATGATTTACATGATCCTGAGAGCCCCCTTGTAAACCCTGCAAATTTCCTGTTTCACAGGCTCTGGGTGAAGTTTTGGATATTCTGTGTTATGGATAACAGTGCAGGCTGTGGAATTTGCAGGTCTGGATTTGATTCCCAGCTCCTGACAAGCTAAGTGATCTTGGGCAAGTCCTCTACACCCTATGGGGCTTAGTGTTATCTTCCATGAAATGGAGATCATAATGGTGCCTATACCTTTAACCCAGGTGATCCAAATGATCTCAAAGGGCAGGCAATAAGCTCGCCATCCTATAGCTTGAGCTTCCCTCTCAACCTAGGTGGCACAGGGAGCAGCTATTAGCAATCTAAACAGGAATCTCTTCTGGGAGGAGAGATGCTCAGAGAAGGAGCCAGGTGTCCTGTATATGTGGGAAACCTTTGGCCAGGTTCAGTGGCAACCATGAGCATTTCCATTCAGGCCAGGCAGGACTATGGCTGGTGTGCGGGAAAAGAGCCAAACTCTGGGGGATTCAAACCAGGGAATCCCAGGTATTCATGCATTTACCCAGAGAGCATTTATTGTGTCTGAATTATGTGCAAGACCCTTGTGCTAATGACAATCAAAATTGAATAAAAATTAAGGCATACTTGCCCTTTAGGAAATACATTATAGTTGGGTGCTCCAGACTCCTGTATTTGACAGCAACCAAGCACAAAAAAGTTCAGAGCTCTGAGAGGTGGCAGGGGCTGAGCAAGGTGAGATGAGGGGTCAGGCTGAATGAGTGGGAGCCTTTCTCTTGGTAGTGAATTGGAGGTATGGGTGGGTTTGGGATATGTGGAGACAGAGGGGTCCCAGCAGAGGGAGCATGATGAGGAAGGGCAGCAGGCAGGAGGCACACGCCAGAAGAGGGATGAGTCTGCTGGACGAGGGAGAGTCAAGGTGGGAAGCAGAGAGAGTGGGGCCTTTGTGGTTATCTAGGGACTGTAAGTTGGATTTGGTGGGGGCTGCACAGTTGGGGAGGGATTTTGCAGGAGAGTAGGTGGGTTAAAGCTATATTTTAGGAGAATTATGTGGCAGTGGTAGGTATGATAAATGGAATTCCAAGCGCCATATACATTAACCTTTTCATTATAAGTCCATTCAGGCTTGAGCCCTGAATTCTGAACCCTTCAGCCTCTTTTATACTGAGAAAGAGATGGTCTCTTTAGAGACACTTTCAGCTTCTTTCTTCTTGCATTGATTTGAACTCTGCAGCATTAGGAATGGCTTTCAAAGTCTAGGCAGATCATAACAAGAAGTCAGCCTCTCCCTTAGCTTCTTCATGAGTGGCTGGGTGTATCATCACCCTCTCCATACCTGTTCAAAGATTTCATGCACAAAGAAGTATTGGCTGAGGGCAGAGCTGTAGGAGTTGAGTTCTTTCAGCATGATCGCTGGGTACTCCATCACTTCCTTTGTCAGGAGGGTGTGAAAACATTCATACCTGGGAGGTAAGTAGGTAAGACAGGAGACCCCAGCTAGGAACCACACCCCTGACCCCAAGGAGATGGGCTGCAATCTGGCACACAGCTCTGTGTAGAGCTGCTGTGTGGCTGCTCTTTTATAGCAGCAGTCCTTGGCTATGCTATTTTTCTGATCATACGAGAAATACATACTTTTTGTAGAAAACACACACAAGAGACTTTTCTGCTTGTAACATGAGCTCCCTTTCCCTGTCCAGGGTCCTAACTCTATCTTTGGTCTTAATGCTGTCCTCGAACTTGACGGTACCTACATTATTCCATCAAACTCGCAAATGCCCCAAGGTCCAGACTTCTATTTCTCAGAGAAGTAGACCAAGGCTCATAGGGTTACGTACTTGCCTAAAGTAATCAGAATTGCCTTCTGAATCTAAGTACTGCAATCAATTGGCAGTGTCGTTCTATTTCTGTGAACAGTCCTTACAGAATCAGCTGTACAAAGTCACAAAGATGCAAGAAAGTTCACAGAGAACTGCTTGTCATATTGAGAAATTGGAACCAATAGAAAACAGCTAATCAATTGAGGGACTAAACCATTATGAAGTATCTACATTAATGAATGCTACAAGGCATTTAAAAAAGGAAGTATATCTGTAGTTATGGAACAATTTGCACGGTATAATCCAACCTTTATTTTAAAAACACTATGTATGTGTATATATTCATATATATAAATGTATATGCCCATAAAAAAGGAAAAGTGGGCAGGAATGAGGGGAAAAAATCTCTATATGTTTGCAGTGGTTAACTTCTTTTTCCCCCTTTAACAAGAATGTACATGTTTAAATTTTTTTTTGTTTTTGAGACAGAGTCTCGCTCTGTCACCCAGGCTGAAGTGCAATGGCATGATCTCCTCTCACTGCAACCTCCGTCTCCTGGGTTCAAGTGATTCTCCTGCCTCAGCCTCCTGAGTAGCTGGGATTACAGGCACCTGCCACCACACCTGGCTAATTCTTGTATTTTTAGTAGAGGTGGGGTTTCACCATGTTGGCCAGCTTGGTCTTGAACTCCTGTCCTCAGGTGATCCACCCACATCTTTAAATTTTTAAAAGAAGGCCCCATGTTCTTGAACTTAAGCCGCATTGCTTTGAAACCTCCCTCCACAAACTTTAAAAAATTCTCCCTGGAAGTTCTTTGTTGGCTGAGAGCAGAGCTGCAGAGGGCCACATGCTTTCTAAAGTGAGAGGCACAATTTTCATCTTAAGCTGGCAGGCTCCTGGGCTCTTGGGCAGGCTGCCCTTGACGTTGAAGATGAATTCCTGACCATCCCTTCCTGCCTTTTGGAGTCTGGTTGGCCTACCTGGATTTCATGTTCTTCAGATAATCTTTGACCTTTTCCAGGTGAAACGCCAGTGTTTCTTTGTCACTTTGCTGCCTCAGTTGGTCCAAGAGCCTATCGAGGTGGGCCTCCTGCACCTGGAAGCCACCCCCAAAACAAGAGGAAGCAGATGTGACCTCCAGTGCTCACAGAGTGTAAGTGACCTGCAGGGACCCTGCTGCTGGAACTGAGGCCCAGGTGCCTCAGCAGATCCAGGACTTCCTTTCTACAAATGGGGTACCCAATCTGCCACCACCCTCCCTCTCTCCACTATAGCCCTCCAGACTTTTCTCTGCCTGCAGTGTTCTTCCCTGCCCACATCATACCCCTGGGGAACCAGCTCAGATGGGACCCCCTGGAGACAGGGCCCTCACACCCGCCCACCTGGTCAGGCCTGCACTGCACCTGCTCCTCGCTCTTCTTCTCACCAGTCGTGCTTGAAATCAGAAGCTGAGTTTGTCCCCCCACCTCCTGGACTGTGTGAGAGCAGGCAAGGCAGGGGCCAGCTGACCTCCTATGCAGGCAGGAGATTGCCCCAGTTATGGAGCTTTGAAATGATTCCCAACACGTGCACAGTTTGCTACATGAATGACATGTTTGTCTGTAATAAGAACTTGGAGTGTCTTCCCCTTTTTCTTTCAGAATGTGATGTCTTATCAGACCCCATATAGGAGAACTTGGAGTTATTCCCCCCACTCACCTTGGGAATGTGATGTCACCCTTAACAGCCCCCCATATGTGAGTTAACCTTAACTACTGGACTTCGAAATACTCAAGAGCTTGACACTTCGAGAGCTTAGGCTGAGGCAGGTTTCACTCTGTCAGCGGCTTCTTTGAATGAGAGAGAGCTCAGGCTGTGATAGGCACTGGGGCTATGAAGCCATGCCACCAGCACCGGCACTACCCTCTGGCTTCCAGGGACCTATGTGCCATCACAGATGTCCACTGTGTTCGCTTGCAAGCCAGTTTCTCCTGAGAAACCGCACACAGAAAGGCACACCTGAAGCTTTTATTAGACTTCCCATGGAAGCCTGCATCCATCCTTATTGAACAACTAGACTTTAATAGCTTTGCAGCTCACAATGTGCCTAAAGTACCTTGTCTACTCCCTGTGGATGTATTCCTTTTGAGGTTGGTTCATGTTATTCTCACCCTCTTTAAGCATTGTGAACCTATGAAAAAATTCTCTTTCAATGGCAATGAAGTGTGTGATTCGTGATACCATCCTTTAATCGTCTCCTCACTTGAACCATGTCTGTCTCTCATGCACGCTCTTAGAGACACATTTGGTTCCAGGAGATTTCTGCTACTCCCATCTGATCCCATGACCAACGTGAGCCTCAATGTCCCCATCTGCACAAATTTCATAGCTTAAGGTTCTCCATTTGGGTCAAGGATCTGTTTGAGTTCATTGCTGTTTGTGGTGTGAAACATGGAGCCCCGGGTGTGGGTCTCACCTGGCTCTCCAGGCTGTGCTTCTGCCGGTGCTGCTCCATCCTCTTCTCCAGCTCCAGCTCCTGCACCAACAGCTCGCTCTGGTGTGCCTCCCACAGTTGTACCGCCTCCTGGAAATACTTGAAGAGGTGCGAACTCTGCCACTCTGTCTGATCTGCCAGAGTCTCGAAGGATTTCTGCAGTGGCAGAGCCCAGAGAAGGGACTTAAGGGCTGACAGTCCCAGGGCCAAGAAGAGGGCCCACCTGTGGGACCCCCTGTCTCTAACGACTGAACAGTATTGCCCAGACACCATCCCTCAAGGTCAACTTCTAGGCCACACCTGTGCTCTTGGTCCTCCCTCCCTAGCGCAGCATTTCAGGTCTGCCCAAGGCCCTGCCCTTGGTCTTGCTGACCCTCAAGTCCCATCTCTAGACATATCCTGTGCTCCACAAAAGTCTCTGACAGGAAGAAGATGGAGTTTGGGCCATTCCTAAAAACCAGGCTGGGCACTCAGGAGGCCACAGCAACACTGGCCTGGGCATCTTTCCTTCTGTGGAGTTCCCTCACTCATGGCATCTGGGCCAAACACCACACCTGCTATGAAATCCTCCACACCACCCACCTTTTAAAAAAATGTACGTGTCTTATGCCCTCATCTGGGCCAGGGGTGGGCAAGCTGCCACCTGTAGACTAAATTTGGCCCTCCACCTGTTTTTGTTTGGTCCTGTGAGCTACACACAGATATTCCAGTTTTAAAATGGCTGGAAAATAATCAAAAGAAGATATTTAATGAGATGAAAATTACATACAATTCCAATTTCAGTGTCCATCAATAGTTATTGGAACACAGCCATGCCATTTGTTTCTGCATGGCCTAGGGCTGCTTTTGTGTGGCACTGGTGGAACTGACAAGGTGCGTCAGAGACCTGATGGCCCACAGAGCCTAAAATAGTCACCATCTGGCCCTTCACAGAAAACATGAGCCAACCCTGGTTCAAGATAACACGTATCTTGGGCTGGGGGCTTATTGTGCCTCCACAGCCCTTCAGTGCCCAGGGTCAACAATGGCCAGGGAGTGCTCATGGCATGGAATTCTGTGCAGCACCCATGTCAGTGGGTGGCTGGGAGGAGTCCGGTGAGTGAGCTTGGAGTGGCCAGCGTAAGTGGGCTACTCTGAGAGGGGCTGACAAGGGTGAGTGGACACACTAGGAACATGCAAGTTGGAGTTCTTGGACTCTCCCTACAGCCCAGCACCCCCGGGGACCCCCAACCCCACCTCAGCTCCCCAGTGGAACAGTCCCCAGCACACACGTCCAAGAGCTCCAGGTCCTCCTCCACTTTGCCCTGGAGCGCTCCCACCATCTGGAAGAAGAACTGGTTCACCAGGGTCTCTGCCTCCTCCTCAGTGAAGGCTTTCCAGTCCAGCAGCTGCTTCTGGAGTGTGTGGGACAAGGCAGAGCCTGGCTTAGGACTGAGGTCCCCACAGGCATCAACTGCATCCTACAGGCCTCAGCGTTGCACAAGTCAGACCTGAGCTCCAGGTGAAGGGCCCTGCACCCCATGAATTCTGTTCCCCTTAGGGTCTGGAGGGCCAGGCACAAGCTGGCTGGAGAGGCATGCAGGAGCTCTCGGGAGGCTCCCCAAGTGGTGCTCTCAGCCGAACATGCTTCACAACAGTTAAGCTTTGGGGGTGGGGGCATCGCTTACAGTCTTACCAAGGAGGCAGGAAGGGACATTCTGACTCAATAGTTCCCCTAACCCAGAGAACAAGTCACAGTCGTGCTTGGGTTTGGGAACGAGTTTACTGTCTCACTCTGTTATGCAGTGGGCAGGGTGGAGGGGAAAGTGGGGCCAGGCCTATCTATGAAGGGGGCGCATTGCAATAACCCCCAGGACACAACCTCCATTCATAAACAACGCCCAGTGCTGTGTATGACAGAGAGTCAAGGGTGAAGTCTGAGGTGATCTGAGAGCACACACTTCATCTTACATGGGCTTCCTGGAGGAGGTGATGGGTTAAAACCTGAGAGATGGCAGGGATAGCTGGGGAGGGGATCTGGGCAGAAGGAACAGCTTCAGAATGCCCAGAGACCAGTGAGCACCAGGCACTGGGGCTATGAAGCCATGCCATTTTCTTCCATGAGGAAGAAAAGCTTGGATGGAGGCTAAAGGGTGTGTGGGTGTGAAGTGGGGACATAGCTGGGGAAGGGAAGGCAGTGGGTATGGGGCCAGGGAAGGCACTTCAGGTCCTGCCCAGGATTCCTCTTCTCAGGCCTGCAGGAAGGGTGCCCACCTTACAATTCTGCACATGCATCAGGCACTCCTGCCACGTCTTCTCATACAGCAGGCGGATCCGCATCATGCAGTCCACGTGGTAGGTGTCTCCATGGGCAGAAAACAAAGCAAATCAGTCCAGAAGGAAGAGAAGATTAGAAAGGGGAGTGTCCCCTTTGCAAAGGAGCAAAATGCCTCCACAGCAACATTTATTTAGGTGAAGATCAGTGGTCCCGATTGAGATCAGGGGCTGGTGTCCCCTTACAAAGTTCCTGACATCCCAAGATAAGGATATCAAATGAAGAGCTTGTCGTTATCTGTTCTGAATCCATTCTGGCCCTAACTCTTGACTCGGTTTCAGGGCTGGTGAAATTCCTTTTGGGAAACTGCACCAAGTTGTAAACCAGTAATGAGAGTGGAGATCAATGAGCATTTACTGATCCTATCTGTGGTTCATCCCTGAAAAACGGAATGCACTAGCAGAATGCACAGAAGCTTGCTTTTTTATTTATTTTCTCTATTTCTCCTCCCTTCAGTTTCCCAGCTTATAATAAACTCAGTGTGACTCTGATGTCTAGGATAAGCAACTCTGGTTTAGTGCTGCTGGCAATTTCTAGAAACTGAAAGACCACACAGAGATTTTGTGGTGGTTGTTCTTTGTCCAGGGCTGGGGAGGAGGGCAGGGGGATGGCAGCTAAGTATAGATTTAGGATACCTGGGAGGGTTGACAGATGCTAGAACTGATGAAAAGAAGCTCTAAATCTGCTTCTTCCTGTCCCCAGGGCTAGTTCCTAGGCCAAGGTATCCACACCCTTCCGTGAGGCCACTGTGATGGGCTCTCCCAGGTCCCCCTGCTTCCACTACTGCATCCCTCTGGGCCATTTGCGCCCCCTGACATCATCACCCCCAGCTCAGAACCTTCCACTGAGTTCCCACTGCCCTCAGGATAAAGCCCAGACTTCCACATGCAGCCCACGTGGCCAGCAGAGTCCAGCTGCTTTGCATCTTCCAGCCTCCCCTCCCTGTTTCCAAAGGCCCCAGCCCTGTCTTGCCTCCGGGGCCCTGTACACTGTATCCCTGCTTGGAATGCCTCCTCCCTCTTGGCCTGGCTGACTTTAACCTCCCTTGCAGTTCTCAACCACTTCCTTGATACTTCCTTGTCAATGTTTCCACGATCCTGAACCAGCTGTGTCCCTAACTGTGGCTCCCATGGCTGGGGACCTGTTCATTCTCTACTTGTTCTGACTTCTGCTCTGGACTGGAAGTGCCCGAGGGCAGAGCCAGCTACTGAATGCCAGGGCCCAGCACAATGCCTGTCTGTAGGAGGCACTGAATGAATGGCAGCCATTGCTATTATTAAGGGTCCTGTGGCTCATACAGAAACACTCTTAGTATTATAAACCTGAGAGCCCTAGAAGCAATGGCAGGTACTACTAGCCAAAGTACCCAGGCTAAGTCTAGCTGTGACACTTCATTGGCTGTGTGACCTTGGGCAGGATACTTCACCTCTCTGTGCCACTAAACCCTTCTCTTACTACAAGAGGACAATGACACCACCGATCTCACTAGATTGCTGTTATCCTCTAAGGAGATGAAAAACTTTTTACATATCTTCTAGAGCAAGTCGTGGCAAACCTCATACAGTCTCAGTTGTAACTACAGATGTTCCTTTATTTACAATGGGGTTATGTCCCAATAAATCCACCATAAGCTGAAAATATCTTCAGTTGAAAATGCATTTAATATACCTAACCTACCAAACATCATGGCTTAGCCTAGTCTACCTTAAATGTGCTCAGAAAACATACATTAGCCTACAGTTCGGCAAAATCATCTGGCAACAGAGTACACTTGTTTACCCTCATGATCTTGGGGGGCTGACTGGGAGCTGCAGCTTGTCACCGTTGCCCAGCATTGCCAGGGAGTATCACACCACGTATCCAGGCACCATAGCCCCCAGAAAAAGAGCAAAATTCAAAATCTGAAGTACAGTTTCTGCTGAATGTGTATCACTTTCACACTACCATGAAGTCGAAAAGTCCCAAGTTGAACCATCCTAAGTCAGGGGCTATCTGCTTTCATCTCTGCCATTTACAGTGAAAGCAGCCACACAATACATCAACAAACGAGGCAGTTGGGGGTCTAACAACACTTAGTTCCAAAACCAGCAGTCAGCACACAGGCTACAGCCTGACTGCCCTTATTATAGAGCATTTTGAAACATCACCATTTGTGATTGAGGATTCTCTGTGTAAGCCAGGCACTGGACTACCACTGGACATCCACCCCACAAGTAGGGACCATTATTACTCCTCTTGCCATCCCTATTTTACAGAGGAGGACATTGAGGCTACCAGAGGCCCTAATTTTCCCAAGGTCACACAGCCTGGGAGGAGCAGAGCTGGGCATCAATACTATGTGCTCCACCTCACACTCTTGGGGCATGCCTCTGAGCCTTCCTCAAAGAGGGTATCAGAGCCATCTCTCTGTCTCCATGCTTGGGTCAGGGGTCAGGGGTCATAGGGTGCGGCTAGTGTAGCTGCAGGCTGGGCACTGAGGAGGGGAGGCCTTAGAAGGGAGGGGGGCCTTTTGAGCCCTCAGAGCTCACTTTTCCCGCCACACCCCCATCCCTCCTCCCCATGATGGCGGCGCCACTCATTTGGCTGAGCTTCAGCAAAGCAACTGCTTAAACAGTTCTGGAGAAATGCAGGTGGAGTCCTGCAGACGTCACTCACCTAGCTCCTTGTTCAGGGAGTTGAGGGAAGAATGCCACTCAGTCAGCTGAGTTTTGCTGTAATTGGGGGGCAGGAGGTCACTGGGAAGGAAGATACGGCAAGTAAGCCACACAGGAACAAACCGTTTACTCACCAAAATGGGTAGCATCTTCAAGGAACATAGCTCCAGAAAATCATGGATTTAAACACTGAAGAACAAAGGGAACTGCTGGGGATTTCCTGGTGCCAAAACATGACCTGGCTGAAAGGTCTTTTAATTAACAAATTCTAAGTAACGAATTTGTTACTTAGAAAAGAAAAGAACATAATTTTTCCAGGGGAAAAAACAAACTGTTCACATCCCTTGACCAAGGAAGCCTCCTTCTGGGACTTAATCTGAGATGGCATTATAGAATGCACATAAAGTTTATGTATTAAGATGTTCACTTAACAATGCTGTTCATAAACACACACGATGATTTAAAAACCTTCACATCAACAGTAGAAAACTAAGTACAGCAGATCCTCTTCTGAAGTCATTAAAAATAGTGTCATAAAAAAAGAATGAGATCATGGCCTTCGCAGCAGCATGGATGGAGCTGGAGGCCGTTATCCTACATGAACTAACACAGGAACAGGAAACCAAATACCACAGCTTCTCACAAGTGGGAGCTAAACTTTGAATACATATGGGCATAAAGAAGAAAACAGACACTGGGGCCTACTTGAGGGTGGAGGGTGGAAGGAGGGAGAGGATGGAGAAACTACCTATCTTGTACTATGCTTATTACCTGGGTGACAGAATAATCTGTACACCAAAACCCCACAACACGTGATTTACCTATATAACAAACCTGCACATGTACCCCTGAATCTAAAATAAAAGTTAAAAAAAGGACACCGAATTCTTTTTTAAATTTTTATTTTTATTTTAAGTTCCAGGGTACATGTGCAGGATGTGCAGGTTTGTTACATAGGTAATGTGTGCCATGGTGATTTGCTGTACCTATTAACCCATCACCTAGGTATTAAGCCCAGCATGCATTAGCTATTTTTCCTAATGTGCTTCTTCCCCCCACCTCACCTTCAGACTAAGCAGGCCAACTCTCAGCTCTCTGGCCCTGGGCTGGCCAGCTGGATCTAGAACACTCAGTGGGCACCCCACTGAATAGCTTTCTTATGAAATTGAAATCAGGGCTGGTTGGACCCACATCTGAGGAGAGTGTCCACAGCCTCTGACAGGTGCCTCCAGCCTCCAGTGTCAGATGCCTCTGACACATACCTCCAAACTGCAAAGCTCATGGAGCCACTCTGCTCCCCAGTGCCCTCAGAAAAAGGTCCAAATCCCTCCACCTGGCCACAGTTCCTGCGTGCTCTGATCTGTGCCTGCTCCTTCCTCACCCCCGTTCATTGTTTCTTTCAAGTTGCTTGGCAGCTACACTAAGTTTCTTCCTGCAGCACATGGGCCATGGCCTTTCTTGTGAGTGGGGCTGAAATGGTCCAGGTGGCCAGCCCAGGGCCAGAGAGCTGGGAGTTGGTCTGCTTAGTCTGAAGGATGCCTTGGGGGACAGACTGCAGGCCACTTCTGCCTCCCTCACTGCACCCCAAGAAGCACCCCTCCTGGGCCGCCCCTCCTGCCCATACCAGATGGTGCAGAGGTGCTTCAGCCGCCTTTGCTGCAGGACGTTCTGGGTCTTCAGCATGACCTCTAGCTCCTTCGTCACAGCCGGGGGAGTATGGATACTCTCACTGGCCATGAACTCACTGGTGGCCAGACATGTTGGCACCATAAAGGGGAGAGGAGGAGCAGGGCAGGAGTGAGAGAGGGAAAGAGAACCATGGTGACAGCATTCAGAGCCCCAGCACTCCTTCCCTAACACCACCCCCAGCCCCTTCCTCCCCAGGCTTTGCCTCTTCTCTAGGACCCTAAAGAAAGGAGGGACAGAGGGTGGGTGGGAGAAAGCGGGGACGGAGGAATGGAGGAAAGAATGGAGGGATCGTCAGGTCAATGGAGCTCTGGCACCAACAGCATGAGACCAGCAGGCTCATATTTGATGGAGTCCTGACCACCGCCTGCCTGCTCTGTAACTTTGGTCAAGTCCTTCTCCTACTCTGAGCCTCAGTTTCTTCTTCTGTAAAATGGAACTCATGATAGTGCCTTTCTCGTTGGCACTTGTGGGCACTCAGTAAAATGATGCAAGCAAGCCCCCTAGCACTGTGCTTGGCTCATGGGAAATGCCCAGTAAACGGCAGCCATTGCTATCACTGTTGATGATGTTTGGCATTTATAACAGCTTCCAGGTGCCAGGCCCAGATAGGCACTTTCCATGCAGTATCTGGTTGGATGACTGAAACTCTGTCACAGGTCCATTAGGATGCCTGTTTTGCATAGGAAGAGACAGATTCTGAATGTTCAAGGGCTTGGTCAAGGTCACATGGAAAGGCAAGATGGAGGTAGGCCTTGGTACACTTTTCCTTCATCCACAGCAAAAGTGACACTTGGCAGAAGAAGCATGGACAAGGGACCTCTCTTCACACCTCCTCCCATGGGAGGGAGGAAACACGCTCCCCAAGAGTGGGAAGTGTTTGCCTGAAGGATGTCCACTTGTTCAGGCCCAGTGTCCACAGGGTTATGAGTGATAATAAAGAGTGGAAATTATACAGATAATTGGATGAATGTTTTCCAGCTGTATGGAGCTCAGCGAATGGTCATGAAGCAAGGTTCATGAATAAAATATGAAACTGCATATACTGTATGGATCTAAAAGAGCCTGGGAGAAAATATACCAAAATATTTGCTGTGCTTCTCACTGTGGGGAGAGATTAGTGGTGATTTTTAATTTATTCTTTATACCTTTAACTATTTCTAACTTTAAAAAGAGCAGAGAGAAACAGCAGCATTTTTAAGTAATGGCAAAAAGTGAGGGAGAATGCCGCCCCTACCCTTTGCCAGCCCCTGGTGGGCTGGAGAAGGAGCTGCGTGGGCGGCACTGACCTGAAACTCTGCAGCAGGGCCTCCTTCTTGAGAGCCTTCCAGGTGTCCACCAAGCCTTGCCAGCGGTGGCGGCTGTCCAGCTCCTGCTGCAGGGTGGACTCCATCAGGTTGACAAACAGCTGGGCGAGAGCCTTCCGGTTGCCCAGCAGGGCATAGTTCATGACCTGTGGTCACAGATGGGCAGGGCTCTAGACAGGGCAGGGTCTCTCTCGGGTCAGGGCAAGGCTCAGTTAGAAAGGAGCAGTGGGAGGCTGGAGAGGGGAGGTGCAGGGTGAGGGCCAAGTGGGGTGGTTGCAGGGCCTGAAGGGGACTGAGGGGTCAGTGGGCACTCGATGAAGCTTCCTGGCACTAAGTAGCCATGGACAAGGGTCTTCCTTGAAGGCTTAACCACAGACCCTGACTGCATGAGCTTCAGCTCAGCTCCAAGGTCACTTCAGATGGTTTGTTAAAGAAGGTGAAAGGAGGCAGGCACTCAGTGAGCTCTAAGTGTTTACTCTTTTTTACAAATTTCTTCCAAAAGCAGAGTGCTCGTGCCATCAGGGACGAGCCACATATGGTTGTTAGGAGAACCGAGACCCAATGGCAAAATGAGGCCAGAGCTAGAACATTCTTCAGCAGTCCTCCCATGGCTTCTCACCTGGGCACCCCTGGCATGGGCGTGGGATGATCCTCCATTGCATGGCACTGTTTTGCCCTTTAGCATACTTGCCCCTGCTTAGATGAGAGTAACTTCCCCCATCCTCCCTGGCCCCAAATGCCTCCACACATTTCCCAAAGCCCTCCAGGGAGGTGGCAGTATGCTGGGGCAGTGGGTGAGAACCCTGCCAAGCTCAGAGACTAGAAATTCCAGTAATGCTTTTCAGTGGAGCCTGAGGCTTGATTTAGCTGTACTTCCTAGCTGGGTGGCACTGGCAAGTATTTCCTCAACCTACAGATCCACAGCCGTAAGATGGGGTTCATGCTATTTATAGCATAGGGATTTTGTGAAAATAAATGAGAAAAATGCAGGTAGAACAAGTAGCAAATGCAAGTTGTAATAATGAGTAGAAGCACAAGGAAGGGAAGCAGTGAAACACATCCGGGACACTGAAATCCTTGACTCTCCTATTGGATAAAACGTGCACAACTTAGGAGCCCTCGCTGATCTCAGAAGACAGCTACCACAGCTGGACCCTCTTTTATTATCCTCCCAACAAGTACTGACAGGTATTACAGGCAGTCCCCGACTTACGATGGCTTGACATGATTTTTCAACTTTATGATGGGTTTATGAAGGTGTTAAATGCATTTTTGACTTTCTACATTTTCTACTTATGATGAGTATACTGGGATGTGACCCTATCGTAAGTGGAGGAACATCTCTATTATCTTCATTTTACGACGCAGCAAGCTCCAGGCTCAGGGGCTGAGTCATTTCAGAAGCTTCCACATCTGGGCAGTGGAAAAGGTCTGTGCTCACTCCTTGCCTGTGCTTTATCTGGGTCGCCATGGAGCTGACATGGGCTGGACCCATCTGTGATTCCGAACACTGTCCTCTTTTCAGCCTACTGTGCTGCCAGGAGGCCCCTTTTCCAGCAAGCTCAGCTCACTGCACAAGACCAGGAAACCCACAGTGTGCCTTTGGGCAGCCAAAAGAGGAGTCCTCTCTAGCAGCAGAGGAGTTAAGACTTTGCTCTGACCTTGGAGACATCATGAACAACCTTGAATTTTGTGTTTTCCACCCCAAGGAAAGCAGCTGTGGGGAGGGGTGCTGGGGGCATGGACAGGGGAAAGCAGTGGGGACAGAGCCAAGAGGCAGGCTCAGCAACGGGCACAGACCACTGGTAGGAAGAGAGGCAAGAAGAGGCAGAAAACCCAGACATAGCAGGCAGAGCAGATCACTCATGAAGGTGGAAACCACCCTGAGACCACCGTAGCCCCCCGATGACTCCATAGTATAGCGCCTATTGCATTGCACACAGTTGCTGAGACATGACCTAGTAGGTGCTCATTAACATCATCAGCGCTCCAGACGATAGCCCTATATTAGGTGTGCCTGGTTCAAGATGTCAGGGAAATATGAAATGTACTTTAGAAAGATCTCTATTGAAAAGAGAGATAGCAAGGACTACAATAGCAAGGACTCTGCTTCTCTACCTCAGAGGCCCACCTGAGCCCCTTAGAAACGTTATAGATGAGAAGCCCACCATTCCTGAGACACCAGACACCAGGCTCGGGGTGCCCTGGGTTCCTGGTCCTGCCCCTTCTCCCATGGGCTGATCCCTGCACAGGAAAACCACTCACCATGGCTTCTTCATTTATCAGCCTGTACACGTCGGGCCGCATGAGGTAGGAAGTTTTCTCTATGACTTCTGCATATTTCTTCAACACGCTTTTTAGCTAGAAATGACAAGGCACCATACTTAGTGGCTCATTTCCTGGAGAACTAAAAGGAAACAGAAGGATGCCTAATAAACCCGGCAAGTGACAGTCACCACACAGCCCACCTGCAGCCGACTTACTTTATCGGCTCGGGAGAACTCCACCGAGTGCAGGGCCTCATCCAGCTCCTTAATCTCCTGCTTCCGGAGCAGTAACCGCCCGGCCACCTTATCCCACAGCTCCAGCAGGGCCTACGCAGAGAAGTTTGGGTCAGGCTAGGAGCCGGTGGGAGGCAGGGAAGAAGCAGGACCTGGGTGGGGCAGGCCCAGCCACGAAGGGACCCCTACTTGGATGGTGTAGTCCTCAAGGTTGGTGTCATTTTCCACCTTTAGGAAGAGACGGTTCATTTCTTCATCAGACTCAGTCAGCTTCTTCAAAAAAAGTCCCCCTGTGTCCACGATGAGAGGTTCCATTTCCTGTAACAGGCCAGGGGGATGATGGCCAAGGCATCAGCACCCCTGGGAAGGAGGGAGCCTTCCCTGTCATGGGGGAAGTGCCAGGCATGGTTCTATCTCAAAAATGATGATCATTGCCTAGACCTAACGAGTTGAGGCTCACTAGTCAGCTCACAACCACGCCACACGCTCTGCGCTGAGCCCTCCTTCTTGGCTCATTTGATCCTCATCACAGTCTTTGAATTGGCTGCTGACATCGGGTCTAGCCTACGGTTGGCGCTCAACAAATATTCATTAAAGACGTGGCCAAATGAAAGAATGCCAGGTTTACTTCAGATGAGGAAACTGAGGCTCAGGTAGATGGCTTCACCAAAGCCACAGAGCTCAAGGGTGAAAGCAGACCTGGCATCTAGTTGGGACGTATGAAGAAACACGGCTGGAGAGCCTGTTCTTGGTGCTTTGGGCACAGAGCCAGCTCCAGGAATCCAAGGCAGGACAACACAGGTCAGAAAAGACTCAGGGAGAAGGGGACAAATGGAAATCTGGGGCTCAGGGCAATCCAGAAGGGCAAAGGCTGGTCTCGTTTAGGGAACATTCCAGACACCAGTGTGTGTAGAGATGAGGTCTCTGGAGAGGAATGAGAGCTGAATGGGGGGCAGTCCATAAGAGCCCAGCAGAGCTGGGCCATCAGCAAGGGGTGTGCCATTCTGCCCTTCATCAGAAGGACTGAGCAGGGAGGCTGAAGGCTAGGCTTTGGTGTCAGACCTGGAGGGAAGTTCTGACTTGGGCCCTTATGCACCAAGTCAGGTGAGACTCTCTGGGCCTCACTGCAAAAGGGGTAACAACAGCACATGACCTGTAGGGCTTTTCCAAGAACTATGCGGACCTGTGCCCACAAACACTCATAACAAGCCACTCAGGCACTCAGAGAGGGTTCCATGTCGTCTAAGGCTCTGTGAGCCCCTGAGGACCTCTCTGCTGGAGAGGGGGAGGGAGGCTGGGAGCCATGACACACCCACCTTTGGAATGGCACAGGAAGGGAAGGGAAGGGAGAGGGAGGATTCTCACCTTTCCCACCTGCGCAATCTCCTCCTGAAAGCTGGCCAGAGCGCTCTCGTAGCTCCTCCTCTTGTGTTCTGCTCGCCTTTGAAAGGTGCTGGTGCTTATCTTCTCAGGAACTGCGGAGCAACAACAGAGGTGATGAGGCTGCCTTCAGAGCTCTCAGGAAAAGGCAGCACAGGCAGACAGCCCCTGCATACCGAGGCCTGGCTCAGAAGGTAGACCCCAGAGCCAGGTCAGGGTGGCAGAGGCTTAAGGAAAAAGAGAAAAGACGACAGTGATTCATGAGGGCTAGAGGGACCGAGGCCTCAGATATACAGTTAAGAGCTGAAAAAGTTCCAAAATAGTATGCACAGAATGTTTTTTTAAAAAAAGTTATATGGAAGCAAATACATATAGAAATGATAACTGCCAACACTTCCTTCCATAGCACTTCCTGCATAGTAGGTATTGTTCAAACTCAGCTAGTCTTCATGCTGAGGCCAAGAGGTGGCTTCCATTCCTAGCCTCGTTTCACACGTGAGGAAACTCAGTCATGGGGGGTTGTAGAACCAAGTTGGCCAGCAGCTGAGCAGGGATCTGGGCCACTTGCTTCCAGGTCTGTGCTCCTGCCACAAGCTCTGCTGTCCCCTTTATCCAGCTGGAAAGCCGGATGCCACGTGGGTTAACCGGGGGTGGGTTGGGGTGGGGGCTGGTGACTCTCTTTGGAGAAGAACAGGTGTCATGGTGAAGGGGAAGGTTTTACTTTCTCTTTCTCTCCTTCCTTTGTTTTTCTTCAGTGAGCATGTATTACTTTTTTAATCATAAAGAAAAAAGGTTTCTATATTAGGATAAGGTCAAACTAGGACAATGTAGTAGGAAGGAAGAAAATGCAGATGAGAAATACTGTTGGGAACCTGCAAGAAAACGAGTGGCATCCTTTAATCACCTGTTTTGCATCAGTAACTGCCCTCCATGCAGGCGGCTCCCCTCCTCCCCCAGCTCTCTGCACAGGTGAGGACTCTTGGCTGAGATGCTCAGGGAGAATGCCCTCTGGGTGGCTGAGCCGAGGAACACAGTGGGAGCTCAGGGCCTTCCTCAGAGGAGTTGCCAGGAGACGTCCCCACCTCCTGCCCAGGTCTCGCCCTGGCCCAGGACAGGCCTGCCTTGAGGCTGAATGGAGGCTCACCTATAGTATCCATGAGACCCCGCACTTCTCGGGCAGCGATGGTGTTCTCACTCTCTTGGGCTTTTTCCCTCTTGGCTCTTTCCTTTTCCCTGAGACACAAGCAGAGAAGAGTGAAGTCCCAGCTCCTGATGCCATCCATGGCAGCTCTGGCACATAAGGGCACCAAGGGGTGGTTCTCCAGAGGGACTGTGGGCAGCAGCAATGGACCAGGCACACCCCAATTCCAGAGAGCCCTAAGGCAGTGCCCAGGCTCCCAACAAACGCCGCCTGGGGTTCCCTGACAACAGACACCGTGGGTCCCTAGGTGAGAGGTTGGGTCCCTGCCCTCAAGGAGCCTGCTCTGGCTCTGGTGGTCAAGTGTGGATGATGAGCCTGAGCCACTTCCCACCTGGGGAAACTGAGGATCAGAAGGGGTACGAGCAGCCCAGTGAAGCCAAATCATGCTAGCTCTTGGCATGCATCCTCATTTGCTCCTTCAGCAGCCCATCCTATGACGTACTTGAGGTAACCTCATTTTCCAGAAAGGGGGATGGGGCTTATAGGAACCACAGAATGCAACAGAGAGGAGACTCCAAGATCAATCCTTGTGACACTAAGGCCCATGGAATTTGGGTGAGGGAGGAGAGAGCTGGGGTTTCAGGAGGAACTATTTCAACAGGGAGGACCAGCAGGGTGGACGTGACATCAGCTTTGGAACTGGCATCTGTGAATGCCCTGTCCATGGGGCAAGCACCATAGAAATCCCGCAGCTCCCAGCAACCGCTGCTATTCCTTGGGCCCCCCATATGTCCAATACTTTCCAGTCAACTTCTCATTTAGCCCTCATGCAGACCTAGCAGGGAGGAAGCTGCTGGGCCTGGGCTGTAGCTGATGGGGCCCAGGCCAATCTTCTAGAGACAGGTCTTTCAAACCTTGTCATTCTAAATGCCCCTGGACCAAGGCAGCCCTGTAGGAGCTGAGATGATGACACCTGCTGTCAACTCCAGCTTCTTGGTCACTTGCTCCAGGGACTTGGGGCTTGGTTTATACCAGTGATGATTTACCCCCTGGCCTGGGCTGGTATCCACCCACCCAGGAGTCTGCCCTGGGTGATGAGCACATAGGTGGACTGGCCTTGGCTGGCCGAATCTTCAAACACCTGCACCCTTTGCTTTGACGCCTGAGGGAGACAGGGTGCCCTGGCTCTGCCACTCATGTGTTCAGCCCAGTCTGGCCTCTGCTAGCCCTGCAGAGTGTCTAGAGGGAGCTGGGCCCTATGGGTAGTTCCTCTAGATTCCCACCTGGGACATCAGGCTGCCTGTAACCCTGGATGCCCACCTGGGGCATCAGGCAGGGTGATATGGGCTAGAGAACACTGACCTCAAGTCTGGGCTTGGGTGGGCCAGTGGATTTTTCTCTGTTGGGAGTTCAGAGCATGAGGGTCAGGAGTTTTGGGGGTGGCTTTCCTGGGAAAATTCAAAGGCCAGGTCAGGGCAGAGAACTATACTCAGCAAGGGGTCTGTCCCTGCCCCAAAGAGGGTGAAAGGAACAACCAAGACAGGCAGCGGAGGCCTGCTTTCTATCTCAGAGTCCCAGGCCCAGCAAGGGTTTATGGCTTGTGTAGAACTCAAAGTGCCTAAGGGGAGCACCGTGCCTGCTCCATTCTCTCAAGAACCCTGGGAAGATCTGTTTCTTCCTTTTCCCCATAGCTGACAGTCAGAGCTCAGCGAACTGAAATGGCATGCTTAGGAACTTCTAAACTTGGAAGTTCACAAGAAACTCCTGATCTCCATGCCTGACCCCGCCTGCTCTCATCTCAGGAAAATACATTTCTGCTGTTCACCCAGCACTCAGGCCAGAGACCAAGGGCTCTCAGGAGCTCTCTCCTCCCCTCCAATTCATCACTAGGTCTCATGGGTTCTGCCTCCAAGAGACACCCGAGGCCCACAGCTACTTTCCCTCTCACAGCCACCAACAAGGTTACAAGGACAACTGCAGTGTCCTGTGCCCTGGCCTTCCTGCCTCTTCTTGAAGCCCCCCACATTCTGCACAGAGCTGCCTGAGGGACTTCAAAAATGCAAATCAGCTGCTCACTGCAGTAAAGTTCAAAATACTGACTGTGGCCTGAAAGGCTGCTCCCAGCCTCATCTCCTGCCCTCTCTCAGGGTCCATTTACCTTCAGCCTTCAGGAGGGGGCCAAGACCACCTTTCTCAGAGCCTTGTCCCCATACTGCACCCTCTGGTTTCAGCTGATCCCCCTCCTCAGAGAGCTTTCCTGACCCCTGTCCCATAGCCCCGTCCCCTTAATCAGAGCTTTTCTGCCATTGGGGGGATGTGCTTATTTATTTACTTTCGAGGTCTCAAGTTTCATAAGGGTGGGATCCCCATACCCAGTGCCTGGTCCTAGGCACTTAATCAATAATGATTGTGGGAGTGGGGGAATGGGGGCGAGAGAAGCAAACCATCCTGCAAGGTAGGTATTAGCCTCCCTGCTTTAGGGGTGGTACTTGAGACTTCATTCCTACAGGCTACTCATCTTGTGCTGGCTCTTTTTGAGTTTTTGAAGGCTCAGGTACCCTAGTGCATGGGGGTGAGGCATGGACAGCAGGACCTACCTGTGGAGAACAGGGTTTTCCATGATCCAGTCGTTGGGGAGGCTGTGCATCCACTTCTGCTGTCGGGGAGACATCACCTCCCCTTCAGGAGTCTCCACCTTCTTCATCATGGGTATCCTGCCACTCTTCAGGGTCACAGAACGCTCTGCAGCCCGCTTCCTGGTGGCCGCCAGGGAGTGGACCAGCTGCACCTGAATCCAGGGAGGACCAAGGATGGGGGAGTGGTCAGAGCTGCTGACTTCCTAGCACTCTCAGGCTGATGGTGGCTGTCTAGAAAGACATCCAGAGAGCTGCCCCCAGGAAGGCACTTTTCAGGAGGCCTTCAGCCCCAGGTCATATCCCTATAGGAGAGCTCTCCTCCCAGTAACAGTCACTCAGCCACTTCAAAGAAGGCCTCTTTCTAAGAACCTTAAATGAAGATCAAGATGAACATCTCAGCCTTTTTTATAATCACAAGAAATTGGAAAAACAGAACTGACTAATAATAGGGATTGGCTGAGTAAACATGGTATGTCTGTTTGATGGAATGTTAGGCATTTGTTAAAGATGAGACCCAGAAATAATTTTTTATAACCTGAGGAAATGCTTAGGAGATGATATATGGTTAAATATATCACTTACATGCATTAGAAATTATAGAATTATAGAAATTAGAAATTAGAAATTATAACCAAAACTATACCATATGATCTCAAAATTTAAAACGCATAGGAAAATGCCCTGGGGGAAGTATGCCAAGAGTTAAGAATGGCCTTAGAGAGAGCAGGATCATGTGAGTGATGTAATTGTTGTTTTGGCTTCTTTATACTTTTATAATTTCCAGAGGTTTTACAGATAATTATTTAAGGCTTAAATTAGGAATGCAAATCCCTTTTAAATAAGCAGTACAGAACTTCAAAGGAAGAATTTGGGTCTGTGTGTTTCTTTTAAGATCTTGTTTTGTCTATACAGTGCTTTAGAGAGAACAAGGCAATTTCAACAACCTACACTGTTGTCAAAAGGGCTTTACTTTAATACAGTTATGGGAGTCCTAGATCAACAAGTGGGCAGCTGCTCAGTATGGTGAAATACATGGGTGCCCACGGGCATAGAAAAGGGTCTGTGAGATACTGTTATGAAGAAAAAGCAGATTTCAAAACACTAGTACAGAATGAAACCTATTTTTTAAATACAAAAATTAGTCATGTTTTTATGCATGGGAAAAACAGAGGTCACCCAGTGGTTCCATCCAGGCTATTTCTGAGTAATTTACATTTAAAATTTTAATTTAAGTTTTCTAATTTTCAAGAACTGACATTCTAATTTTGTATTGGTACAATTTAAGAACCAGCAAGAATTATTTTTAAAATCAAAATTTCAAAGCCCTTGTTTTATTCAATTTCCAGTAGGGAAGCCCTGGGAGGGAGGGAAGTTTGGAAGAAAGCAAGGGAAGGGGGATGGAGAAAAGCGGGACAGAGGGCGGCTCCTACCTCAGCCTGGAAGATCTGCTGGTAGGCTTTCCCATTCGGAACCTGGGTCACCTTCCCCACTGACGACATCTTGGCCGCTGGCTGGATGCCCCTGCCGGGAAGCCGTCGTCCAGGAAACGCGTCTAGGCTTTGGTGTCTCAATTCCAATTCCTGAGGTTGGGAAATCGCCCGTCCCAAACTCAGGTTCAGGTCCAGGCGGGACGACGTCTGGCCTCGAGGCGGCACCCCAGGACAGGACTCCCCGGGGAAGGACTCTCTGCTGGGGGGTAGGCGGCTGGGGAACGTCGACTTAGGGTTTTAACTTTCAACGAAACGATGAAACTAACCTCAGATGAGCTCTGAACTCGAGCAGGAGGCCGGTTCTCCCCGCCGCGCATGGCGCAAATCCGAAGGGACTCTGGGAACGCGAATAATACAGGATTATTGCTTGTGCTTCACTCTGCCATGCTCTTCGGGGAAAAGTTAACGGCGCTCAAGGTGTCGGTTGGGACTGGAACTCTAATGCGGCGCAGAACTCGCATCCGGGACCCTAATCCACCCTCCATGGGACACAGGGAGGAGAATTGGAGGGAGAGAGTAACCTGATTCAGGTCACGCTAATTAGGCGCCTACTGTGTGCTGAGAAGACCCAACCAGCCTCTGCCATCCCCCTCCCTAGCCCGCCAAGTAGACTGAGCAGCCCCTGGACGTCCCCCTGAGCCCGGTAGATTGGAGGGAGGCCTTGCGTCCGGCCTGGCCGCGTCCCCGCCTGCAGAAAGCACCTCTCAAGGCAGCCAGGGCCGGTCCAGCAACAACTGCAGCTGGACGCCCATGGTCTCCAAGGCAACGCGGAGGGGAGGGACTGCCCCAGCTCCGCCCACGCTTTTCTTCCCAGGGAGGGGAGGTTGCTCTTAGCAATGGGAGCGCCCCACGTGGCGTAGTGAAACTCAACTATTTCCTTCAATGCCAGTTCCTCCTCTCTACAAGGACTACAACCCCAGGGCTGCCAGGAGCAGCACTATTAAATGTTCTGAAAGGTGGTAGGATATATGAGATGTAGCACTGAGCCATCACGGTCAACAAAGTCCATCCTAACTTATTTGCCTTGGTTAAAACCAATCTCTGCTGGGGGACAGCATATGGTAGTGTTTGCCTGTAAGTTAGAAGCTGAAAGACTCTGGAAGAAACCATCTCTTTCTCATTTTAAAAGAGGTTGAGAGCTCAAAATTCAGGGATCAAGGCTTGCCTGGCCAGAGATGAAAATGCTTGTGGTTGGCACTGAACGTGGCCTCGGGTTTCCCATACATATGAGACACCCAGTGCCGCCTTACAGAATCCCTCCCTTTGGCAGTGATATGTTACAACTGCTAATAAATGCTCCCTATGCCAATTTTCTAGAATGAGTGATTGTTCTGTCCAGACTAGAATCAGAAATTAAGAAATGGTGAGTATAAAACCCTTTTATTCTCATTCTTCAGTCCTGGGTTTTATTAACAAGGTGAAGTACTGTAACAAATGATTAGATTCATTTTAGCTGGAAAAAGAAAACGTGTAGGTGACTGAGGGAAGGGATGAAAACACAATAACAAATAGGTAATGTCCAGGAATTACTTGCAGTCTCATATCTCTTTCCCATCCAAGGAGGCCCTACTGGCTTTGGCCTTGAACATTAGAAACTATTTTCCCTACCCAGATGCTTTCTGGGTCCTGGTTCCAGGCACATCTGTAATTTAGGGGTTTCTTTCTTTTTAAAAAATTATATGGCTATAAATAGCAGGCATGGACATGTGAAGTATGGGATTTTGTTTTGATTAAACTCCATATTTATTGTCAAAAATTAAAAAAAAAAGAAAAACTTCAATGGAGAAAGTAAAAATAACCCATAATCCCAGCACTGAGAATTTACCTCCCTTAACTTCCAAGTTTTTGAGACTGTGTGTTTGAGTTTGCATCAAACGTGGAAATTCGTGTTTGCCTTTTGGATGGCATTTCCATTCTCCTCCCAACCTGATAATATCATAGCGAAAGACTAACCAGTTAGAGATCATCTGGTTAGTCCACCTCCTGTGTTTAGATACGGGCAAAAAGCCAGAGATAGGGAACGGAAAGAATGACACCAGGGCCTCTGGATCTTTTTCTTGTAGCTCAGCATCATCTTTGATCTTTTCCCTCTCACTCTTAACTTTGAAAATGTCTCTTGACCCCATCCTTTTCCTTCCTCTATCCCAGGCTATTGTCTGTCTTCTACATAGTCCAGACAAAGCAGAGCAATGAGGACCACCACAAGAGCAAATATTTAATGAGAAGATTTAATGCCTGTAGTAACTATGAGGGGGTGCCTTAAGTAACCCATTTTACTGATTAAGAAACTGAAATTCAGAGTCAGTGACTTGGCCAAGATCTCCAAGATAGGAAGATCTAGGATATGAATCTAGAACCTGTAATTCAAGTCTTGAACCATCTGACCTGTGACTAGCCAGAAAAAAAGTTATTTAACCAACTGATTGGATGTGCATGTTGAAGCATAGCGTACATATCTAAAAGTATAGAAATCATAAGTGAATAGCTCAATGAATTATCTGAAAGGAACGTGCCTAGTAAGCAGTACCCATAAGAAATAGAGCACTACCAACTCTTCAGAAGCCCCTTTTGTGTACCTGTCATGTCACTGCCCTCTCTTCCCCCAGGATAACAAATATTCTAACTTCTGAATTGGTTTTGCTTCTCTAAAAATTTTATTTAAATGGAACCATAGAGAATGGACTTTTATGTTGGGCTTATTTCATTATGTTTGTAAGTTGTATACTTTTTTTTTTATTGAGACGGGGTCTCATTCTGTCACCCAGGATGGAGTGCAGTGGCACAATCATAGCTCACACTGTAACCTCAGACTCCTGGGCTCAAACAATCCTCCCACTTCAGCCTCCCAAGTAGCTAGAACTACAGGCATATACCACTATACCTGGCTAATTTTTATTTATTTTTTGTTGAGACAGAGTCTCACTATGTGGCCCACGCTGGCCTCGAACTCCTAGATTCAAGTAATCCTCCGCCTCAACCTCCTGAAGTGCTGGGATTACAGGCATGAGCCACCAGGCCAAGCCCATATATATTTTTTAATGTGTCTATAGTTTATTTCTGTATAGTATCCTATTATTAAAAAATATATACCCCATTTTATTCATCCTATTATTGATACACGTTTGGATTTTTTCAATTTGGAGACTACCAATAATAATGCTGCTCTGACCATTCTTTTGTATGGTGAACATATGCAGGCATTTTTATTGGGTGTATACTTAAGAGTGGAATTGCTGAGTCATAGAATATGTGTATGTTCATCTTTAAGAGATACTACCAAAGAATTTTTGAAAATGTATCAGTTTACATACAGCAGTGTATGAGAGTTCCAGTTGCCCTACATCCTTGCCAACATTTGATATTGTCTCCTGTTTTTATTTTAGCCACTACATGGTAGTATCATCCTATGGTTTTAATTAGCATTTTCCTTATTAGTAACAATGTGGACACATTTCATATACTTGTTGGACATTTGGATGTCTTTTTGTGGAATGTCTAGTCAAATCTTTTGCCCAATTTTCCTGGCAGATTGTCTTTTTTCTTATTAATTTATGGGAGTTAGTTACGTATCATAAATATGAGGCTTTTTCACATAAATCTGGCAAATATGTATTCCCATTCTGTTCTTGCGTTTTTACTCTCTTGAAGGTGACTTTCAATGAAGTGATGTTACAACTTGAATAGGTCCCAATTTATCCATTTTTGTCTTTATGTCCAGTACACTTTGTGTCCTGCTTAAGAAATCCTTGCCTGCCTCAAGGTCATGAAAATATTCTCTGATATTATCTACTGTAAATATTGTTTTAAACTTTCACATTTAAATTTGCAATCCACCTGGAATGGGTTTCTGTTTATAGTATGAGTTAGGAGTCACGATTCATTTCTTTCCCATATGGAGAACCAGCTGACCTGGGCCGCTTACTGAAAAGACTGACTTCTCCCTACTGCTCTGCACACCTCTTTCATCATACATAAAACATCCAAATGTGTGGGTCTGAGTTGGGCTCTCTAATTCTATTTCTCGTAGTTTCTATCTTTGCACTAGCAGCACACACAGCCTTCATTACTATAGTTTTAAACGAAGTCCCAATATCTGGTAGTGTAAGTCCTCCACTTTATAGTAGGGTGCTGAGAGTGGGGCCAGAAAGTCATTGGGTGGGGGGGTTCAGAAATGTTCTCATTGAGGTTACATTTTTTGCTGTGACCAGAAAGACCAGAGGAAGCCAGCCCTGCCCAAGTATTTGTGTGATGGTTACTTTTATGTGTCAACTTGACTAGGCTAAGGGATACCCAGATAGCTAAGAAAACATTATTTCTGGGTGTATCTGTGAGGCTATTTTCAGAAGAGATAAGCATGTGAATCAGTAGGCTGAATTAAAAAAAAAAATGACCTTACCAATGTGAGTGGGGATCATCCAATCCTTTGAAGGCCCAAGTATAACAATAAGGTGAAAGAAGGTGAATTCTCTCTCTCTCTAAACTAGGACATCCTTCTTCTCCTGCCTTTGGACATCAGAGATCCTAGTTCTCATGCCTTCTGACTGTGGAATTTACACCAGCGGCTCCCCAGGTTCCCAAGTCTTCAGACTCAGACTGAATTACATCACTACCTTTACTGGTTCTTTTGCTTGACTATAACATAGTGTAGGACTTCACAGCCTCTGTAATCATATTAGCCAACTCCCATAATAAATCTTCTCTTAGCTATCTATATCTATATATCTCTCTCTACTTATCCTATTGGTCCTGTTTCTCTGGAGGACCCTAACTAATACAGATTTTGACACTAAGAGAGGAAAAGAATTTTAAGGATTAGTTTTCTGAACTGGTTTTGGGGTTTCTGAAAATGGCTCTCTAATCTGTTTAGACATAAAGATGCTAATGACTTCATTTCCAGTAGTAGAGAGAGCACTGATAGTCCATGTAGTGAACTATTTATAGAGATGTGCAAAATATCTGGATTGGGTACTTCTAATTAACCACTTATAAGAAGGAAAGAGCTAAGTAAGTCTGTGTATGACACTTCCAAACATTTTTTGAAAACTAAGAAATACAGTTATGTTGGTTGATTGCTTTCACTACTGGATAAAGCAGTGAAAGAAAAGCTATCTGAGTCAGGTATTTGAATTCCAAGCTCAAGAGCCACATAAATGACTTAATTAAGAGTGTCTAGGTGTGCCCTGAGGGAGAGGCTTATCTCCTGTAGATGCAGGACTGAAATTACTGAAAATCAGACACAGGATCTTATCCCAGCAATTGGACGAATTACAAGCAAGTTGAACCCCAAGCCTCCCAGGGTGTCCAGTTAAAAGTTCAGGCCTTCATTGGGAAACAGGGTTCTATATGTTGGGATGGGGATGTGTGAGAAAATTTTGATGAAGCTGGGGACACTGAGCTCCTAAATTTTGAAGTCTTCTTTGCCAATGGAAGAGGTATCCCCACTCCCAGAAAAAGTGGCTTTCCCACCCCCAACAGAAATAGCTTCCCACCCACAGTGGTATCAGCTGTTCAACCTCTATCTGAGGGCATCAACCCTGCATTGTCTGAAGAAATGACGGCCTTATATGAGGTAGTTACCATGAAAGATAATAATGATGATTCTCCTCAAGATCTACCCCCACCACCCGTCTCTAGACCTCTAACTTGACTCAAGTCCCAGCAGGCCCCTAAGGTTAGGTACAAAGTGTGATGCATGAGGAAGTACACTACACTCCAGAAGATCTGCTTGAGTTTACTAATTTATATAAGCAGGGATCCAGAGAACATGTGTGGGAATGGATGTTAAAGGTATGGGATAATGGTGAAGGAGCATAAAGCTGAACCAGACTGAATTTCTTAAATGGGCTCACTAAGCAGAGATTTTGCAGCTTGAGAAGTTAGAAAGAGCACTAACAATTTGTTTGGTTAGTTTGCTGAGTCATGGATCAAAAGATGAGCAAATTGGAAATGACTGATCTTTCTTGGTTTAAAGTAGAAGAAGGGACTTAAAGTCTCAAGGATATTGGAATGTTAACGTGAATTTGTCATTTAAAACCTAATCACCCACACCGAAGGTTCCAGAAGACATGTTTTTCTCCAATACTTTGAGAAATAAATGAGGAGCTCCAGTATCCTTAAAGAGCTCTGCAATTTCTCTTCTCTGTAGGCCAGACCTTAAAGTGGAAACAGCAGTCACTCAACTGGAAAACCTAAATGCAATAGGAGTATTTGGATTTTGGACTGGCAGGGGTCAAGTGGAGGCTCAACAGCCCAGACAAGGTGGTCTAAATTACCATAATGAATAGCTGAGTTAAAAAAACAATCAGAATTATCTGAATTGCACAGCCCTATAATGTTGGCTACTCATTTACACCAGTGGCTTCCCAGGTTCTCAGGTCTTCAGACTCAGACTGAATTACATCATTACCTTTCTGGGTTCTTTTGCTTGACCACAGCATATTGTAGGACTAGTTAATTACAGTGTTCTTAGAAGTGAAATAGATACGAAGTCTACTAAATTCTTATATGATCCATATAAGCAGAAAAATTCCAGGTCAAGTCACCAAAAGTCTAATTTGAATCTAAAAACAAATAATCATGGCTCCTCAATCAATTCCAAGTTTTGAGCCTGTTTATACACTTGAAATCCTTTGAATGAAGGGGAAGTTGGGCCTCCTCAAGGAAGGACACAACTGAAAATTTAGACAGTACTGTTAATCTCTCTCTCAGCCTTCCACAAGGGACATACAGCTCTTTACCACAGTAACTGTGTATTGAAGAAAAGGAAATAATCAGACATTTCAGGGACTACTGGACACTGGCTCCGAACTGACATTGATTCCAGGAGAACTGGAACATCTTTGTGGTATCTTGATCACCCTTCCTTGCCATAAGATATCACACTAGTCTATTACGTTAATGACATTAGACTGATTGGATCTGATGAATGAGAAGTAGCAACTACTCTAGACTTATAGGTAAGACATTTGTGTGTCAGAAAAGTGGGAAATAAATCTAACTATAATTCATAAGACTTCTACTTCAGCGAAATTTTTAGGGGTTGGGTGGTGTGGGGTACGTCAACCTATCCCTTCTAAAGTGAAGGGGAAGATGTTGCATCTAGCTCTTCCTACAACCAGAAAGAGACACAATGCCTGGTGGGGCTGTTTGGATTTTGGAGGCAACACATTCTTCATTTAGGTATGTTACTCTGCACTTTCCAAGTGGCCCAAAAAGCTGCTAGTTTTGAGTGGGTCCGAAAACAGGAGAAGGTTCTGCAAAGGTCCAGGCAGCTGTCCAAGCTGGTCTGCCACTTGGTCTGCCACAAGTACCATTGCTCCAGCAGATTCAATGGTACTTGAGGTGTTAGCAGCAGAGAGGGATGCTGTTGGGAGCCTTTGGCATCCTATAGGTGAATTGCAGCTCCTGTCTTTAGGATTTTGGAGCAAGGCACTACCATCATCTACAGATAACTAATCTTCTTTTAAGAGATAGCTTTTGACCGGCTACTGGGACTTAGTAGAAACTGAATGCTTGATCATGCGTGGGCCACCAAGTTACGATGTGCCCTGAGCTGCCCATGATGAATTTAGTGTTATCTGGTCCACCAACCCATAAAGTTGCCATGCACAGCAATACTTCATCATCCAATGGAAGTGATATATATATATATATATATATATATATATATATATATCTGTGTATATATATATGTATATATATATATATGTATATACACATATGTATATGATTGAGCCTGAACAGGATCTGAAGGCAGAAATAAGTTACAAGAAGTGGTCCAAATGCCTGTGGTTCCTACTCTTGTTACAATGCCTTCTCTCTCCCAACCAGTACCTTGTGGCCTCATGGGGAGTATCTGATGTGGAAGCTGACAATACAAAATGGAGTCACTTATGTCAAAACTCTAACCAAAATGGTGTCAGGGAGGATCCATAAAGAAGAAGCCCTCATGGTTGCATTCTAAAATACCTGCATATCTCCTTCATACCTTGCTAACAGAATAACAGAATAGAACTTATCACAGAAATTTTCTCTGATCTGCAGTATTTCAGATAAGACACTTGGGCCAGGACATTTGCCTAGAAACAGCTATTTTCTCCCAGTGAACTAACACCAAGTCCTGAAATGAGTCACTGAAACCAATGAGCTTTGTTTCAGAGCAGCTTGCATGTACTTCTTGATGATCGTATGATTTCAGTCTTTTAAAATTTAATAAGACTTTTAAAGGGCCTAACATATGGTTTATCCTGGAAAAGGTTCCATATACACTTGAGAAGAAAAAGTGTTCTTTTGTTATTGTATAGAGTGTTTTGTATGTATTGATTTATGGTGTTGTTCAAGTCCTCCATTTCCTTATGAATCTTCTGTCTGGTTTTTATATCCATTGAAAGTGAGGTATTGGCTGGGCACGGTGGCTCATGCCTGTAATCACAGCACTTTGGAAAGCCAAGATGGGTCGATCACTTGAGGCCAGGAGTTCGAGACCAGCCCAGACAACATGGTGAAAGCTCGTCTTTACAAAAAATACAAGAAGAAAGAAAAAATTAGCCAGGTGTGGTGGCGTATGCCTGTAGCCCCAGCTACTCAAGAGGCTGAGGTAGGAGGATTGCTTAAGCCCAGGAGGTGGAAGTTGTAGTGAGCTGAGATCACACCACTGTACTCCAGCTTGGGCAATGAAGTCAGATCCAGTCTCAAAAAAAAAAAAAAAAAACAGAAAAGAAAGAAAGAAAATGAGGTATTGAAGTCTCTAACTATTATTGTAAAACTGTCTATTTCTCTCTTCAATTTTGTCAATTTTGCTTCATATGTTTTGGAGTCTAATATTATATATGCATATGTTTATAATTGTTATATATTCCTGGTGGGTTAAACCCTTTATCAATATATAATGCACTTCTTTATCTCCTTAACCCATTTTTTCTGAAAATCTTTTTGTTTTGATAATATCTAGCCATTCTGGCTCTTTTCTGGTTATGACTTGCATAGAATATCTTATTCCATCATTTTACTTTCAATCTTTTTTGTTTATAGATCTAGAATAAGCCTCTGGTAGACAGTATATAGATGGATCATGTTCTTTATCTTCTCTGCCAACCCCTGCTTTATAACTGGATGATTCTAATACATTTAAATTTAAAGTAATTACTGAGAAGGAAGGATACACTTCTGCTATTTATCTATTTGTTTTCTCTATGTCTCGTATGTTATTTGTTCTTCAGTTCATTCATTTCAGCCTTTTTGTGTTTAGTTGATTTTTTGTAGTGTACTATTTTGATTATCTTCATTTCCCATTTCTGCATGTTTTTAGTTATTTTCTTAGTTGTTACCTTGGGTATTAAAATTAACATCTTAAACTTATGACAACCTAGTTTGACTGATGCCAACTTAGTTTCAATTATAAACAAACTCTGCTCTCATACATTTTCATCCCTTCCCCTTTATAAAGTTACTGTCATAGATTGCATTTTAATACAGTGTGCCCAATAACATAGATTTATCATAAGTGATTCATGCTTTTGCTTTTTTAATCATAGAGGAAATAAAGGCACTCTAAATGAAACATACAATAATACTGGGTTTTCTATTTATTAATGAAGTTGCCTTTATCAGTGATCTTTATTTCTTCATATGGCTTTGAGGTACTATATACTTTTACTTCTGCATGAAGAACTCACTTAAAATATTTTTATGGCAGGTCTATTAGTGAAAAACTACCTTGACTTTTGTTTATCTGGAAATATCTGAATTTCTTCTTCTCTCAAAGGATAAGATTTTCTAAATATAAAATTTTTGATTGACAGTTTTTTCTTTCATCAGTTAAGATGTATCATCACACTACCTTCTGCCCTTCATGGTTTCTGATAAGATATCCACTGTTAATCTTATTGAGGACCATTCACTTGTGGTGAGTCTTTTCCCCTTTGCATCTTTCCAGATTTTTTTCTTCATCTTTGATTTTCAACAACTTGGCTATAATGTGTTTCAGCGTATATCTCATTGAGTTTATCCAGCTTCATTAAGCTTCTTGGGTGTGTAGATTCATGTCTTTCATCTGATTTGGAAAATTTTCAACCATTAATTTTTTCAAATATTTTTCTTCTCATTTTTCTCTTTCTTCCCCTACTGGGACTCTTATAAAATGTGTATGTTGGTTCTTTTGATATGTCCCCCAAGTCCCTCAGGTTGTGTTCATGTCTGTGACCTGGAAGGCTACCCACGGTCTTCAGACACCTTTGGTGTCTTGTCTGAGCCTGCCTGAGGGTGGCATGGGAATAGAATAAGGTATAGCAGGTAGTCCTGAAGCTCTACTACCTAAGATTGACACTGGATTCTTTTGAATATTGTGCTTCTCTTAATACATTCTATGTCTACCTCATCTCATCCCTAGAAAGCAGTGAGGCCTAGTGGTCCCAAAATAAAGATTCTTCATGTTGAGTGTCTTCATCTAGCATGATCTCCAAACTCCCAGGAAACTTCAAAGCTGGAAGGTATGCCTTGCCTTTTCCCCAACACAAATAAGAAATGCCCTATGTCACATCCTGTAGATTCCAGCTCCCATGGCACTTCCTCTGGAAAGTCTTCACTAACTTTACACAGGCAGAATTAGTAATTTTCTTTTCCAAGTCTCCACAGAACTTTGTACAAGCCCATGTTATTACATATAGTGGGTTGGATCACAGACAGCTGTTTACATATTAGCCTCCTCAATTCACGGCAAGGTTTCCCATGGGTATTCACTCACTATTCATTCAAACCATGATGCCAGGATTGATTTTGGTAAGTGAATTCATACTCAAAAGAATTATTCATCTTGATCTCATTATTTTATTCATTCCAAGATCTTATTATGTTATAGGTGTGTGCTTGGTGATAGTAAGCAAAACCTGAGAAGGCCTCTTTCTTCATGGAGCTGATATCTTAGTGAGGGGGTGAGCAGATATTAATCAGATCATCACGAAGTGTTATATGACAAATAACAATAGTTAATATCTATTGAGAGTTTAGGATGTGAGACACTATCTTAAGAGTGTTTGTCTCTATTAACTCATTTTTTTCCTCAAAACAATTTTAGGTGTTAGGGGGTATTACTCTCTTTTTATAGATAAGAAAAGTGAATAAAGGCAAAGTAATTGAGCTGCTGGCACACACCTACAAAGTGGTGGCATGAGAATCCCAACACTTTGAGTCTTGGTTTTCTCAGTTTCTAAAAAGCAGGATGATAAAGCTCAGTTACAGAGATTAAACTAAGAGACAATGCTGGCAAACACCTAGCAACAGGACTAGGTTTTACATTAGGTGCTTAACAATAACAACTGAATTACAATTGCTCTTGGATTCATGAGGGGAATGGGGATTCCCCTTTGTCTTGTTGGTGGGATCCTCATAATATCTGCAGAAGCTTCATAAGGAATTTTGAATGGACAGATTTTGTACAGGTCCTAGGCCAGGTTTTTGTGCTTCAGCATGAAATGTGGTTAAGTACTGGGCTTTGCACAGGACAAATGTCCAAGCCTCCTGGCATGACATTTGGCCCTTCTTGGGATGGTCCTGGCCAGCCCCTAGAGTTCTGTACCCCGACGTGTCACATGGCTCACCCTCCTCAAACATGCTTGGGGCTTGCTTGCTCACAGAACTTTACTCTTGTGATCCCCCCACCTGGAATACCTGCCTACCCTGTCTTTGTATCTTCAGACAGGTGGCTTTTCCAAGTAATCCCACCCTTATTAGAGAGAATCTGTGCATCTTCTTTTTTTTTTTTTTTTTTGAGACGGAGTCTCGCTCTGTCGGCGGGATCTCGGCTCACTGCAAGCTCCGACTCCCGGGTTCACGCCATTCTCCTGCCTCAGCCTCCCGAGTAGCTGGGACTACAGGCGCCCGCCACCACGCCTGGCTAATTTTTTGTATTTTTAGTAGAGGTGGGGTTTCACTGTGTTAGCCAGGATGGTCTCGATCTCCTGACCTCATGATCCGCCCGCCTCTGCCTCCCAAAGTGCTGGGATTACAGGCGTGAGCCACCACGCCCGGCAATCTGTGCATCTTCTTTATGACTAACGCCCAAGTTAGCTCTGATCCATTCCTCATCTCAGTGGCAATGGGAGAGAAAGCCTGTTGTGTGCCTGCTTGTCTAAAAACACTGGGGACCAGGATCATGGATTTCCTTTATTTCCATCCACCATAAAGCCTGGCAAGAAGCAATGAGGGTACTGTCAGATTGAAATCCACATTCTGTTCCAGAGAAAAATTAGGATCTGATGGTTAAAACTCTCCTGATGTACACATTTTACCACCTTCTCCAGTGACATAAAATTCTGCTTTGTAGGTAAACTAAGTGCTTTTTAACAAGTAACTCTCCAAGGCTGCCTACCCACAATGGATAGTGGAAGTCATTAATGGGTAAAGTTTGTTCAACAGACTTTTCTTCAGTTTTTTAATCTTTTTTGCCAAGGGAGTGAAATAGTCCTGAAACTTCATCCCTCAGCCCAGGTGGCCATCCCATGAGTGACCATTGTTGTCTGCCATCTGCATGGATGGTGCCTGTGCCATCCCATTTCATTGCAGGGGACAGCTGCTGGTTAGATTGAGCCCTCTCTTGGTGGCAGATGTCCTAGCCTGGCTTTGGAGCAGATGATGGGGGCCAGCATCAGCTCTCCGAGCATGCCATCAGAATTTGGGACTCCTGGGAACTGTGCCCTAGTTTTAATTTTCTGTGCATGGTGAGTCTTGGGTTGTTGATTAGGGTCTGCAACAGGAACCACCTTGTTCTGGACCTAGCTGAGACATGGGGACCTAGGATAGAATCAGAGCAGACAGACTGAAGGAGTGAGGGGTCTCAGGGAGGGGAACTCCCTCTCCAAAGTGTTTGAAAGGGCTGCCTGGAATGTGTAAGATGTGGCACATTCATGTGAGACTAGGACTCCTGCAGACATGAGGGAGGTCGAAGGGATGTAAGTTGTCCTTTAGAATTGAGTATCTGCAGTGTTGGGAATAGCAATGAACACAGTCTGAGCCCTAGAGAGGCAGAGAGCCTCAGAGATCTTGTGGTAAGCAGCAGGGCAGAATCATCAAAATGTAGCCTCATCTTGGAAGACATCTGCCATGCAGCCTGGGATATGGGTTGGAGACTCAAACACATGGGATATGGAGAACTCCACTAGCAGAGCTAGAGTTCACTTCCAGGAACAAGGCAGGAGACCAGTTAACAGGACAAGGACACAAAGCCTGAGTGGGTCCCATCGTCAGGTTGACTGGGAGCTAAGCCTCCTGGGCTTCCTAGCTCAAGGGCACCCAGGGCATGGAGTATAGAGAAAAGGAGCAGGAAAAGCGGAACCTGGGGCACCTCAGGGATCCCAGGGAGCCTCAGGGTATTTACTTCCTGGGGTCTGAATCCAGCGTAGGTTCAAACAGGAGCCGTTACCTGCCGATTGATTTAGGCACCAGTATTTGGTGCTCTGCTGCAGCTTCTTCTCCCTGTGATTTGTGATCAGGATGTGGCAAAAGCTGACAAGCACAGGGTTGATGTGATAATGGTCCATGTAGAGCATCCCAATCCATGCACTGAACCCTGAAATTCAGAGGCAGGTCAGGCCAGGCAGTACCTCCTGACATGGCCCCATTTGTCCTTTTCATGATATAACTGCAGAGCCAGTTTGCTCTCCAATGGTGCCTGAGTCTTTTCTGAGAATCTAGAAAATGAGGTATAAAGATCTGCAGGACTCTTAGAGATCATATTCTAATCTGCCCATTTTATGGGGAGCTCAAAGCTCAAAGGGTTAGGAGCTGCTGTGGTTAATCCCAAGCAAGCATCAGTACATTTATTGAATAGATGAGTGAATGAATGACTGTGGGCTCAAAACAGAACAAAAACTACTTTTGCTTCCTCAGAAATGGCTTTGAATTTGCAGCATTTCAACTGAATGGAACATCTTCTGCACTGTTTCCAACTAACAACACTAATAATTCTGAGATATGTTCTTCCTAAAAATTTTCAGAGCTGTGCATTCATAAATTAACTTCTAAGTGTTCAGACAGAATTTGACTACCTTTGACTACTCCTCCTGTATACCCCAAAGGTCTGCCAAATGGGCAGGAATTTAATAGCCTTGAACTCTCTTTTGACCAGGGGGCTGCATGTGTCTTTACTACTCAGCTTTATAGCCTCTGCTGGAAGATAAACTCTGAGCATAAATGAAAGGCATGAACTCTGGGCCTCTGATACTCGTCTTCCCAGGCAGCTGCCACAGAGGTGCAAGACCAGCCCTCTCCAGAGGATGTGGCCAGGTGGGTGCTGGTCACTTACCCATGTCTGCTCCCTCATAGCCACTCTGCATGATGGTCCTGTCGATGCGGGCAATCAGCCACATGCCGAGGAGGCAACTGATGAGCAGCCTGGAAAGGCAGGCACCCAGGCCCAGCAGCACGTTGTAGAAGAACAGAAAGTAGTTGAAGTTGTGGAACGCTTTCCTGCAAACAGAAGCCAGCCCAAGGCACCAACTTTCAACCTTTCAGTAGAGCAAGGTTGCTAGGCAGGTAGCCTCTGGAGTCCCCCAGACCCAGGGTCAAATCCTGCAGGTCCAGGCTCAAAGCTTTGTGACCTCGTGCCATAAAGGGGAGCTGATTGCCCTCACCTCACAGCACTGGTGTGAGGAATGGCTCAGGTACAGTGTGGGGGCCACTGAGCACAGTGAAGAATGTATGTCAGTGGGGACAGTCATTGTTTCATGCGATCCTTGGAGTTTGAGGCTTCCTGCATGATAAGGAATTTCACAGGGCTGCAGCTGGGTCAGTGATTATGGCAGAGGGTGGGGCTTCCCCACTGTCTGTTGCGAGGGACCTATTCCTAGCTGCAGCTGTTCCAAAGTCTTCCAAAGGAAATTTCCCAAATGACCGCCTGATCATGTGGTTTCCTGTTGCCTCTGGAATAAAGCCCAAATTTTGCATCCTGAGTTTCAGCCCCCTCACTGCCCCCAGGGGTGTGGTCTTGTCACTTTGTGTCCCCTTCCTGTCACTAAGTCCACTGCATGGCAACCATTTGCGATTCTCACTCTTCTAACACATCCTGACCTTTTGTGGCTTCCTGCCTTTGTCCTTGCGGTGTTGGCTGCCGGCCATACCCTCTCCTCTTCTCTGCCTGTAGAAATCCTACCATTCTGCTGACCTCAGCTCCAGAGTCCCATCTGCAGTGGCATTAACCACCCTTGCCTCTCCTCCTCCGGGTTTCTCTTGTATTCCTTTTGCACTCCCTGGCATCCTCTGTCCTTGTTGTTTATGTGCCTGTTGTCTGTTCCAGTGGACTGAGCTTCTTACAGGCAGATTGCGTTGGGATTATTTCTTTACCCCCATGCCCATGTTGTTCCCCCAATGAATGGATGGCTTTGAATGAATGAATTAGAAAGGATTTCCACGTGCTGGGCACTATTGTTCTAAGTTCATATTTTAACACAGTTCATCCTCACAATGCCTCTTTGAGGTATGCACAATTATTTGTAAATGGGGAAACTGAGGTTCATAGATGTTGAGTAAGCTCCCACATGTCACATGGCTCCTAAGGGGTAGAGCCAGGATCTGGACCCCGGCAGTCCAGCTCCAGAGCCCCCCACTGACCCACTGTACCTCACCCTCTCAGAGTGTAGAGCCTGCCCAGGAACCTGTCATGGGGGACAGGGAAGAACCCAGAGATGGCTGAAGCCAAAGGCCTACAATTCCCTCATTCCCTCCTTAACTGTCACCTGTTGTTGAGAGCCAGGGGCTTCTGCTTGTCAGCCGTGCCCAGCTTTGGCTGTAGGAAGAAGCTGGCAGCGATACACATCTGCAGGATCATGAGACCCACAACGATGGATATTGTGAGGCTGAAACACAGGGTGGGGCCATCCTGAGGCAGCCTTTTCCCTTCTGCCAGATCCTTCTCTGATGCCCAGTGAGAGAGAGGAGACAGGTTGACCACCCGGCAGGACAATGGTAATGTGAGTTCCATGCTTTACGCTTACAAGGCATTCCCACGCCCACTGTGTAGAGGAGAAAACTGAGGCTTACAAAGGGGAGGTGACCTTCCCAAGACCACATGGTTAGGTCTTCTAGCTCCAGATCACAGACCATTACTCCAGGATTTCACTGATGTCCCTTTCACCAGGGGTGGCAGCTGGGTGAGTGGTTTAACAGGCTGGGAATTAAAAAATGGAATGCAGTTCTCGGAAGTTCCTGAGAAGACCACAAGAGAGTGGACAGGACAGGCTCTGCCCCCAACTCACAGGTGGTTCGAGGCAAGTATGGAATCAAGAAGCTCAGAGTAGGGAGGGGCCCCAGAGAGCACTGCATGCTGTGTTGACATCCCCTAGAGTGGCAATGAGAGGTAGTGGCTAAAAGGAGGCTTTGGTTTCAGATTGCCCAGCTCCCAATCCTGAGTCCTCCCCCTGCTTGGAGGAAACGCTCAGTCTCTCTGTGCGTCTGTTCCCTGGTCTGCAAAATGGAAGGTAACACAAGCACCAAGTTCATAGGCTGTTATGAGAAAAGATGCATACTAAATGCTCAATGAAGCCAACATTACTTTGTCTTCCAGATATGTAAACTGAGGTGCAGAGAAGTGGAATAACTTACCCCAGGTCACACAGCAGATCCAAAAGCTTTGCCAGGATTCCCTGCTTCCTTCCATCATACTGTCTTGCCTCTCATTTTACTTTCCTAAACCTCAATTTTCCCAGCTGGAAAATGGACATATGTATCCCCCACCCCATACATGGTTGTGAGGGCATTGTGGAATGGTGTGAGAGGCAGCCTTTTGTGAACGCTGTTTCCCCCCACCATGAGTTACTATCATGGCCCATCTCTGGGTCAGGGCCAAGACCATGGGTCCACATAGCAGCTGGGGGGACCCCAGCTCTCAGAACATGTCAATGACAGGATACCCGCCCAGCACTTACATCCTGATGCCCAGCCCTTGCAGCATTTCCAGGCCCTGGTTTGGACGATGGGTAGCACCAGGCTGTACATGATTGCCATGCCACATAGGCTCTGTACCATGTGAATGATGAGGTAGCCTAGGAGTGAAGGGAGCCAGTGGTAACTCAAGGTCCTTCGTAAGCTACCCCCTATACCCCTCCTTGCAGGCCACCCTCTACCCTCCTCCCGCCAGACACCCTGGCACGCTTGCTTATCTGTTTCTTCTACTGGCAAGGCCTCACCTTCCTTCCTGTTCACTTCCTACTCTACCTGCCAGGTGCAGTTCGAGTGTCAACTCCCCTAGAAGGCACCTGAGCCCTGCCCTGGGGCTGGATAGTCACTTTCTTCTCTGGGTCACCACCACCCTTAGCATATGAACTCCCTGGGTTCAGGACGGGTGGTGAGGAGGACCTCGAGACTATGTTTCTCCTTCTGTCCTGAAGGTCCCTCAAGGGCAGAGGCTAGGGCTGCTTCTGACCACCTCTCTCCTCCCCACTCACAGCCAGGACTTCCTAGGTGATGAAGGGATGTGTGCTGAATTGGATGGGTCACATAACGGCACTTACCCCACAGAATATAGGCTATTTGCCAGCCAGAGTACCTTGCAATGGCCACCTGAGGTTTAAAAGGAAAAAAGGGGTCTCAGAGCAGGAGGAAAACTTCATCACCTCTGCAACATGTGCCCAGCATCCCTTTCTCATTGGAAGTTCACCCACCAATCCAGTGAGGCAGGTGTCATGCTCACCCTCAGGTTTTGGCATATGGCTTAGTCTCAGATCAGAGAGAGACCTTGGCAGACTCACCATGCTCTCCGACGAGGCCGGGTTATGGAACTTCAAAGGAAGAAAATGTTTATCTCCTGCCCATAGCCTCTTCATGTGCTTTCTGGAAAAGACGTAGGACATTAAGTAGTACCCATAACTGATGGCTCTTTGTGCATAATTGGAGTCCCATAGATAGCACAGTAAGACCTGCGGGGCTGATGGTATGCACCCTAGCCTCCCTGTGCTGATTGCAGCTCACCAGGTAGCCCCAGGACTGCATTAAAAGTCTTGATCTTTAGTCTAGATTATATTTTGTAAAAATAATATGTATTTATTGAGTCATAATGGTGACTGAATCTGATAGATGAGATTATGTGTGGCTTGTTTCTTTTTCTTTTCTTTCTGTCCTTTCTTTCCTTTTTCTCTTTTTCTTTCCTTTCTTTCTCTTTCTTTCTTCCTTCCCTCCCTCCCTTTCTTCTTTCTTTTCTTTTCTTTCTTCCTTTCCTTCCTTCCTTTTTTCCTTCCTTCCTTTTTTTTTTTTTTTTTTTTTTTGACAGGGTTTCACTCTGTCACCCAGGCTGGAGTACAGTGGCACCATTTTGGCTCACTGCAACCTCTGCCTCCTGGGCTCAAGTGATCCTCCCACCTCAGCCTCCCAAGTAGTTGGGACTACAGGCACATGCCACCATGCCCAGCTAATTTTTTTATTTTAATTTTTTGTAGAGACAGGGTCTCACTATACTGCCCAGGCTGGTCTCAAATTCCTGGACTCAAGCCATCCTCCTGCCTAGGCCTCCCAACGTGCTAGGATTACAGGTGTGAGCCACTGCACCTGGCGTATTTTTCTTTCTATATTTTCTTATTTTTCTATGATGAATATGTATTACCTATGTAGTAAGATTTAAAGACAGTTGAAAACGTAGCCAGCTGTGGTGGCATGTGCCTTTAGTCCCAGCTACTCGGGAGGCTGTGGCAGGAGAATTACTTAAACCTGGGGGGCAGAGGTTGCAGTGAGCCAAGATCACGCCACTGCACTCCAGCCTGGGTGACAGACCAAGACTCTGTCAAATAAATAAATAAATAAATAAAGTTGAAAACAGAAAACCAATTTCACTGATTGCCTAACCTTATAACAATGTAAAGGAAAATGAAAAAGGGGAAACAACCCCTCACAATCCCACCCCTTACAAGTCACAGCTTCATTTTTCAATGTTCTAGTCCAGTCCTTGGCCCTGTGCATAAAGGTGAGGTTGACAGCATTATGTTCATAGTCTATACTCATATTTGTGTCCTAGTTTTTTAATTTCACATTCTCTCTCCAGCAGTTTTCAGCCTGTTTTGTACTTTTCATGACCACTAAATTGGAAAGACTTGGAACAAATACAGAATGTAAATATCTCAATAATAATTTTTGTATATATTACATGTTGAAATGATAATATTTGAGATATATTGGATTAAATAAAACATTATTAAGACTAATGTAACCTGTCTATTTTTAGTTTTTAAACAGAGGCTACTAGAACTTTCAAAATTGAACATGTGAATTTCATTTTGTTTCTGTTTGGCAGCATGGAGTTGAGTGTGGTACCACCAATACATACAACACACACAGAGCACACACTCATATTTGCATTGTGCATGGAAAATTTCTGGAAGTATGCACAGAAAACAGTTAACAGTGGTTATCTTAGGGCAAAAAATTAGGGGTTTGAGGAGGAGGAAGACTTACTTTACGCTAAACATTTTTTGTAATATTTTTTAACGCACCTGTATGTAGGTTGGAATAATAAAAACTACAATGCTGACACAATGCTAGTGCTCTACAGTTTGTAGTGTGTTTCTCATCCTTGGTGTCCTCTGCCCCATGGTTCTGATAAGGAAGCAGGGCAGGCATCATCACTCCTGGGTGACAGGTAGGGGCAGGGGCAGCCTGGACAGGAATGCAGGCCTCCTCTCCCTGTGCCCTTGGCCACACATCCATGTCCATGCAGCTTCCTTTGCATCGTGCTTGTCCCTGGTTGTGCTCAAATGTCTCAGTGAATATCTCCCAGCCACATGCAGACTAATGAGGGAAGGAGGAGACATGTGCACACATCAGGCAGGGCAGAGGGAGTAGCAGTATCCAGACCACCTGTGGGGTCCAGTGAGAAGAAAGTAGAGAAAGGGAGCAAGGCAGGGCTGGTGGAGAGCTGGGACCCTTCCTCTGCAAGAGACTCACCCTTTGGGCAGGCATATGAGGAGGATGTAAAGGCAGGATGCTCTTCAGAGCTGGATATTGGCCTGGGCTTCCTGTAAGACTGTGTGTGTGTGCGTGCGTGTGTGCGTGCATGTGTGTGTGTGTGTGTGTGAGAGAGAGAGAGAGAGAGGTGACCAGCAGGTACCTAAAACCCAACTGATATCTGTGTGCAAATGCTCACACCATGTTTAAAGCCATTCCCTCTTCCTATACTGCTTTTCTTGAGATTGATGTCCCTTGTCCCCTTGATTCAATATTCACTGATGTTCCCTTGAGCCAGATTCACCTGCTGGGGACCCAGTGTTACTAGCCCTGTAGAGCAAGGCAGGTCTGATACCCAATAGAGGTGTCTGAGTGTACAAGAAATAACAAGGTCTCTGGGGTCAGAAAGACTTGATCATCTGCTAATTGCTTGGGCAAGTTATTTAATCTGGTTGATTTTCAGCTTTCTCAACTGTAAAAATAGGGATGAAAGTACTTATCCCTCAGGGTTGTTGTGAAATTCAAGTGAAGACTCTAAGCATAATGTTAGCTCATTGTAGAAGTTCAAATCAATAATGCTTTTCTTCTTCCTACTAAAAGATGTGGTTAGTCCTGGACCTTGCATTCACTTCCTAGGCCCACTGCAGGCACTATTTGGAGATTCTGAGGAAAGCTTGTCATACATATTCCTGGTGAAAGACAAACAAATGACTCTGAGAGTGCTCTTACCTGTAACAGACCAAAATGTGGAACAGATAGCTCACACACGTGAGAGAGGCGGGCAAAATGGTCGCCACCCAGACTCCTGAAATATGAAAAGTGATATGAGAAACCTTGAAAAATAAACATGAAATAGAATTTTTAAAAATGCGGAATCCTGCACCAGAAAGTTCTAAGCAAATCAAGTAGACTTTAACACATTTCTTGTGTAAGTAAACTTTTGCTCATTTTCTGTTTTATTTTAGCTGCACACACCCTTAGTATAGTTCCTGCATACTCCTCTCATTTTGTACTAATATTTTCGCTCTACAGTGAAGAAAGGAAGAAAAGTTATGGAGTATTTCCCACATATCATACATAGCCTCTGTGCATGAAAAACATATTTGACCTCTAATTGCCACTTTTTTGGGAGGGATGTTGGTTATACCTCAACCGGGTACAAAGATAGCTGGGATCAAGATGTCTTGGCTATTCACTCACCCACCCTTCAGCAAGTTTTGATATTGAGAATCTAATTTGCTTTTAGAGAGATTGTGTGCGTTCATGAGAGAGGGATGTAGAAACAGGGAAGTAGGACGATTTGTTGGTTTAAAAACTTGTGTAGAAGTTGATTATCAATAGGTGCAAAAAAAGTATTTGACAAAATCCAACATCTCTTTACAATTAAAAACATTCAACATCTGGTGTTCTGTTGCACAGTACAGAAACTATAGTTAACAATAATGTGTTGTATATTTCAAAATAGCTAGAAGACAGGATTTTGAATGTTCTCACCATAAATAAATGATAAATGTCTGAGGGGATGGGTTTACTCATTTAATCATCAGTCAATGTATATACATATCTAAACATCACATTGTATCTAATAAATATGTACAATTTTTATGTGTCAATTAAAAACAAAACAAAACAAAACAAAACAAAACACTACTCAACCTATTAGGAATACAAAATAACTTCCTTAGCCTGATAAAGAGCATCTGCTAAAAACCCACAGCTAACATCATACTTGGCAGTAAAAGACTGAATGCTTTCCCCCTAACCTCAAGAACAACAACAACAAAAAAAAAACATATCTACTCTCCTCTAGCCAAAATTGTACTAGAGGTTTGAGCCAGTGCAATTAGGCAAGAAAAAGAATATAAAATGCATCCAGATTGGAAAGGAAAAAATAAAACTCTATTCACAAATGCCATGATCTCATATATAGAAAAAGCAGGAAATATACAAAAAAACTATTAGAACTAATAAATGAGTACAGTAAGGTTTATAGAACACAAAAGAAATATATAAAAGTCAATTGTATTTCTATACACAAGCAATGAACAATCTGAAAATGAAATAAGAAAATGATTGCATTTACAATAGTATCAAAAATAATAATATTAAATTTAGCAAAAGAATGTAGAACTCATACACTGAAAACCACAAAAGATTTTGAAAAAAATTAAAGAAGACATAAATTACTGGGAAGACTTCCCATGTTCACATATAGGATATTCATTGTTAACACAGCAATATTACCCAAATGGATCTATAGATTCAACTCAATCCCTATCAGAATTCAAATGCCATCTTAGCATTAATTGACCAGTTAATCCTAATATTCATATAAAACTGAAGGAACCAAGAACAGGCAATAAAATTCTGAAAAAGAAAAAGAAAATTACAGGACTTGCTGTTTCTAATTTCAAACTTACTACAAAGTTACAGTAATGAAGGCACTGTGATACTGACATGAGGACAGACAAATAGATCAATGGAATAGAATTGAGAATCCAAAATAAACCCTCATACTTATGGTCAATTTATTATCAACACAGATGACAAGACAATTCAATGGGGCAAAAATGTGTTTTTTGACAAATGGTGCTGGAACAACTTGATATTCACATGCAAAACAATGAAATTAGACTCCTACCTCAAATCATACATAAAAATGAGCTCAAAATGGATCAAAGGCCTAAATGTAAGAGCTAAAACTAAAAAAGTCTTAGAAGAAAATATGAGAAAAATCCCTGTGACCTTGGGTTAGACAATGGTTTCTTAGATATGACACCAAAAGCACAAGTGACATAAGAAAAAACAGATATGTTTGGCTTCATTGAAATTGGAAACATTTGTGTTTCAAAAGATATCATCAAGAAAAGTGAAAAAGTAACCCACAAAATGGGAGAAAACATTTTCAAATCATGTATCTCATAAGGGATTTGTATACAAATTATTAAGCACACTTACAGCTCAATAAATAAACAAATAATGCAATTTTTAAATCATCAAAGAATCTGAATAGACATTTCTCAAAAGAATATATACAAATGGCCAGTACGTGTAAAAGTACATGTAAAGATACCAAACATTATTAGCCACTAAAGAAATGAAAATAAAAACAATAGTGAGATTCCACTGCATCTCCACTAGATGGCTATAAACAAAAAAGATGGATAATAATAAGTGTTGACAAGGATGTGGAGAAATTGGAATTTCCACAATGCTGGTGAGACTAAACAGTGATACAGCTGCTTTTGAAAACAGTCTAGCAGTTCTCCAAAAGGTTAAACATAGAGTTTTCATGTGTTTAACCGGCTATTCCACTCCTAGATATATACCCAAAATATGTAAAAAAAAAAAAAAAAAAAAAACTTGTACATGAATGTTCCTAGCAGTCTTATTTGTAATAGTCAAAAAGTTACAGCAACCCAAATTTTTATCAACTGATGAATGGATAAATAAAATGTATATTCATAGAATGGAACAGTAATTGACAATAAAAAGGAATAAAAAATAATTTAAAAATTTGGACACATGCTGTGATATGGATGAACCTTGCTACGTGAAAGAAGCCTGTCACAAAGGGTGACGTATTGTAAATAGGAGGAATAAGTTCAAGAGATCTATTGTACAACATGGTGACTATAGTTCATAATGATATATTATATTCTACAAAAATGCTGAATGAATGTTAAGTGTTCCATCACAAAAATTGTAACTATTTGAGGTAATATATTTGTCAATTAGCTAGATTTAACCATTTTAAAATGATATATACTTCAAAACATTATGTTTTACAGAATAAATGCATACAATTTTAGAAGTCAGTTTAAAAAATAAATTTGAAAAAGAGATGACATTATCACATTATTCCATTTCTATGATAGAGCTGGAATAGGCAAATCCATAAGGATAGAAAATAGATTCATAGTTGTTTAGGACAGGAAAGGTTGGAGGGAAATGGGTCATGATGTTTTGGGGAGGTGATGAAAAATGTTCTAAATGGTTGCACAATCTTGAGAAAATACTAAAAACCATTGAATGGTACACTTAAATGGATGAATGTATGGAATGTGGGTTATGTCTCCATAAAGGTGTTTCAAGGCCAGGTGCAGTAGCTCACATCTGTAATCATAGCACTCTGGGAGGCCAAAGTGTGAGGACTGCTTGATTGCAGGAATTTGAGACCAGCCTGGGCAACATAGCAAGACCCTGTCTCTACAAAAAAATCAGCAAATTAGCTGGGTGTGGTGGCATGTGCTTGTGGTCCCAGCTACTTGGGAAGCAGAGTGGGAGGATTGCCTGAGCCTGGGAGGTTGAGGCTGCAGTGAGCCATAATCATGCCTCTGAGCCTGAGTGACAGAGTGATACCCTCTCTGGAAAAAAAAAAAAAAGTTTCTTAAAAAGAAAGAAAATGAAAGTAGATTTCCTTTCAAGTTCCAAATGTGTCCTTGTCCTTGTCCCAGGATCACTAGGACTAGGCAAGTGCTACATTCCAAATCTCAACCAACCCAAAACTGCCATAAATCCTACCCCAGAGGATGCAGGGAAAACGTGTTTGGAAGGGAAGGATGAGACGAGTCTGGCTACAAGAAGGGTGAGTGCAGAGTTGCTCCAGCTAACAGCATGAACACCTTATGCATTTAATTTAATGCCTTTATCTTCCCAGGCAAAGGTGAAGTATGGTCAGCTTGAAAGTTTCTCTTGGCAAATGGGTAGCTGTTTTAAAGCTGGAAGAGACCAGGATAAAGAAAAATTTAATGTTTTGATTCTCAAAATGTCTGTATGTGTGATAAATACATCAAAACATGAGTGAACATGGTGATATATTCACCATAAAGCACAGAGACCAAGAAAGTGAAGTTTCCTTTAAAATTTTTTCCGAAAACAGAGATGAAAATGTGTATTTCTAAAAGTAAGATTTAGAATGGGTATCACTGAAATTAAAGATTATAATATACTCTCTCAGTGTTATACTCAGGGACTCATTATGTTGAACATAAATCTCCACTGAAGATGAATAAAACTGTTGAAGGGCAACAGCAAACTATGGTACTGCGGAAGGGGCAGTATCTGTTCAGTGCTCATGTAAAAGGTAACTTTCCATGACACAAATGTGTGATTTCACAGATGAGGAAACTGGGGCCAAGAGAGGGGTCCTGACTTGTCTTATGACACAGAATGAATGTATCCAGGCATCTTGTCTAGGTCCTTTCTCATCTGGGAATAATGAACAATTCTCATCCCTCCACAGGCAATAGACATAACACTCGAATATGTCATTTTCAAAGAAAGTTTCCATTTTAAGATAAAGTGCCTTTCTTATTGCCTAGGGCAAAGGACCTGAATAGACATTTCTCAAAAGAAGACATACCAATGGCCAACAGGTATATGAAAAACTGTTCATCACCACTAATTATCAGAGAAATACAAATCAAAACCTCAACAAGGTATCATCTTATACTTGTGAGAATGGCTACTATCAAAAAGACAAGAGATAAGTGTTGGCAAGGATGTGGAGAAAAAACAACTCTAGTATACTGTTAGTGTGAATGTAAATTAGTACAACCTTCTGTAAAATAGTATGTAGGTTCCTCAAAAAATTAAAAATACAATTATCATGTGATCCATCAATCTCACTACTGGGTATATATCCAAAGGAAATGAAATCAGTATATTGAAGAGATATCTGCACTACCATTTTCATTGCAGCACTGTTCACAACAGCCAACAGATGGAATCAACCTAAGTGACCAACAACAGATAAATGAATAGAGAAAATGTGTTATACATTATATACAATGAACTACTACTGAGCCTTTAAAAACAAGGAAATCCTGCCATTTGTGACAACATGGATGAACCTGGAGAACATCACATTAAGTGAAATAAGCCAGGCACAGAAAGACAAATACTGCATGATCTCACTTACGTATGGAATCTAAAAGAGGTGAACTCATGAAAGCAGAGTAGAATGGTGGTTATCAGGGGCAAGCAGGGGTGTGTGTAGGGGGGTGGGATTGGGGAGATGTGTGTCAAAGGATACAAAATTTCAGTTAGACAAGAGATTAAGTTAAAGAGATCTATTTTTAAGTGACTTTCAAGTAAAATTTGAAAGATATAAATAAACATTTCATAAAGAAAGGTCAAGGTTTGGTGTTTTATTTTTTTCCAAATGGAAAATATAGAATCATTTTAGTACTTGCCATTGGCATTGAGACAAAATGGGCAATTTAAGATGAGAAAATTTTCAGGGCATGTTCATTTCAGCTCCAGCTTCATTAAAGAAATGACTGTGTCTTGACCCCTTTGTCTTTCTAGTCAATCCAGGGAGGTAAATCAGCTCTAACACATTTTTCTCCAAGTGTGGTCATCCCAGCCAGGTATATCAATGCTAGCAGCCACAAATACTACACGTGTCCACCTGCCATCAGTTACAAGCCCCTCTCTCAGTTTCCCACACAGGTGTGAGAACAGGTGGCTTATGGTTTTACCTTTGGTGACACTGATCAGCTCTTTCACCTGCAGGATGACTGGGGTCAGGACCCCTGAATGGTTCGTGAAGGTGATGTAGCTTTCCAGGTTGTTTTCAAGCACATCCAACTCATCTCTCACGTACACAAACACGCAGAACTCGATGACAATGAAATGGGGACACAGAGCAAAGGTTTCCAGGTCTCACCTGAGTCCAACTCAGCATGGGAATAACATATGGATTTTCCTTTGGGGTCAAGGCCAGTGTCTTCTAGGCATTCAAAGCTCTTCTGAAAATGATTCTAGACATTGACTATTCTAAGATGAATGGGATTTTGAGTTCTTGGGAGACAGAAATCACTTCAAGGTCTGTTCTTTATCCTCCAGCAAACAAGACAAGGGCCCACAAGGGCTCAAGAAACTCTACAAACATTCATGGAACCAGTAAAAAAAGAATGACTAACTTTGAGTAAGGGGTGATCTGGGGGACAATTCCAGCCCTATCTCACTGATCCCCTTCACTGATCTTTGCAGGAGCCACACTGGAGAAATGTACAAATATTTCTTGTACAAATGTCATGGTTGCCCAACATCTTATCATCCTGTTGTCATGCCATTGCTTCTATAGTTCCTGCTGCCAGTTCACTCACAAACCCAATCGCGTTTATCTCTGAAACTGGAGTTCATACACTATCATGTTCATGCACCTGCTCGATCTTGAATGATTTGCTAAACTTCCAGAGCATTTCACTTTATCCTTTTTCTCTCTTAAGATGGCAGGTCCCTCATACCATGTCTTATCTCCTTCTCATAGACCATGAGCTTCTCCCAGCCCAGGACTGAGCTGAATCAGCTCTCTGCCCTCTTCCAACTCTTAGTCCAGTGCTTGGCATAGAGTAGATATTCCATAAATACTTAAGAAACAATGTAATCCCAAATTTGTTATTCATTGTTACACAGAACTATAGTTGTCCCTTAAAATCCATTCTCCCTTCTTTGGGCACAGAGCTAGACTACATTTCCCAGCCTCCCTTATATTGGGTATGGCTACATGACTAGGTTCTTGCCAACAGAAGAGGAGTAGAAGGAATATATGATACTTCCACACCTAGTCCATGGAAACCCTCCACAAGCATCTCTCCTTGCTTTGCCCCTTTCTGTTGACTATATGCAGATTGTGATGAGGTCCTCCAGGATGGTGAAGGCACATGATGGAAGAATTCTGGGTTTCCGAACGACCACACAGAGGAGTGCAGCTTCCCCAACCTGAACACTGAACTCACCACTGTTGTGTGGGTAAAAAAATATATACTGTTAAGCCACAGGAATTTAGGAGGTTACCTGGTACTTCAGCATAACCTACCTAATACACTCACCTAAAAACTTAATCACAGGATTTACTTAAATAGGTATTCTCCTACTACATTTAAAATGAACAGAAGACAATTTAGCCTTGCCATTTTTATGCATCCATTTTGACCCTACTTTTAACTCAGCCATTTTATCTCAGATAACTTTGACCACACAAAATGTTTTGATTCTATTCTTAATAAAATATTGAAGTCAGAATTATGCCAGCACTTAAAATGTCTTGTTGAGAAAGCAAACTTAAAAAAGAATGTTTAATCTGCTTAAAAATATAGTATGGTAAACCAATTCTAGTTATCTGCTTTTATTTTTAATTCAATTAAAATAAATTCAATTATTAATTTATAAGTTCAATAATTTTAAATTCAATTATTGAAAAAGAATTGAAATTATTTTTTTAGAATCAATTATTTTACATTTAAATGATTTGATTTTTGCTCACAGAAAAATTTATTGATCACAGATTCTACTATTCTAAGTTTTCTTTAGGGATGACTATTTCTACCAAGTAAACTTTCCTGGCTCAAATTTTGCATATCAAAATATTCTTAAATATATTTTTCTTCTATCAGGTTTTAGTTGATAATAAATTTTACCATGTGGCATTTTAACCATTATAGTTTTATTTTTTGTGGATTATTTTTACTAGTCATATTCACCATGTGGGTAAAAGTGTCCTTGGAATCAAAATGGTGGGGTTGAAGCATTGTACTTCTTTGACTTACCAAGATTCAATTTTGACCCAGCTCTTTAGGAACATGCTGCTTGCCTCAAAGACTCCATAACCCCATCCCCAACCCTGCCCCATTTATAAAATATAAAAAGGTTTTCTTAGAGCTACTTACAAGATACAGGCAGATGAATGCCAACACAATGGTTCCAATCATTCTGCCTGGAAATTGAAAGCAGGGATCCCACTCATATATCCTGGTTTGGAACCAAGACTTTTTTCTCTCTCTGTGGATAAGAAATAAATATCAAGAGATGAGAGGCTGGTAGGAAAACGAATGCCTGATTCATCTGAAAATAACCCCACCTTCTTTTTAATCTTAGAGTATATTATAGAAAGAGAACACTGTTAGCTTCCATGGTTTTCATTCTCCCCTTATTCTTAAGGACAAAAACTGGATTTTATTTTGGGCAGAAATTCACCAAACTAAAAGATTAAAGTTCCCAACCTGTCTTGCAGCTACGAGTGACCAGACTAAATCCAGGCTAATGACATGTGACCACAAGTGTGGTGTGGAACTTTGGAGAGGCTGCTCAGATGGAACTAACGCAGCTGGGAAAGCTGCCTTGTCTTGCCTTGCCTGCTGTCTGAAATGCAGATGTGGTGGCTGGTCCAAGCTGGAGCTCCAGCAGCCACATTGGACCATGAGACAGCATTGAGGATGGAAAGCACATACATGATGCTAGAACAGAAAGACAGGTGACTGGTGAACTGCCATGGTGGGCAGTCCAGGGTCAGGATGGACTGCTCACCTTCAGAGTTTTTTATAAGAGAAAGTAATAAATCTCTCTCTTGGTTGTGCCACTATTATTTGTGGTTTTCTACTACATGTAGCCAAACTGAATTCTAACCAAAGTACTAGCTTTGCCACTGTGTGACCATGGACCAGACACATCCCTTCACTGGGGCATATGCCCACATGCATAGTAAAAGGAGCAGATGTGGTGGTGGCTTGTATGATTCTAAGATCTGCTGCTTTTGCCTGACAACATCTATATCCTCCTCTACTGGTAACAGCACCTCAGTTTTATTTTGTTTGTTTCTTTTGTTTTTGTTTTGATACATGGTCTCGCTCTGTTTCCCAAGCTGCAGTGCAGTAGCGTGGTCACTGCTTACTGCAGCCTTGACCTCTGAACTCAAGTGCTCCTCCCACCTCAGCCTCCCAAGTAGCTGGGACCAGACGTGCACCTCCACACCTGATTAAATTGCTCATTTTTTGTAGAGACGGGGGTCTCATCATGTTGCCCAGGCTAGTCTTGAACTTGTGAGCACAAGCGATTCTCCCGCCTCGGCCCCCCAAAGTACTGGGATTACAGGCAAGAGTCGCCATGCCCAGCCTAACACCTCAGTTTTAATTTGGGGAACCACCACTCTCTGACCCTGGGTCTTAGTGGGTAAGTGATGCTGATCCCACTTCCTGGCTCCACGGGAAGGGGAGGGACATGTGACTCAGGCTTAGCCAATCAGTGCACTACAATCACTGCCACAGTAAGTGGTTCTGGGGTGGCGTGTGATCCAATTTGATCCAGTGAAATACATTTGTGGGACTTTTGTTTGAATAACTGGAAAGGAGCATTCGTCTTTCTTCTGGGCTTAAACCAGGAGGGTATAAACTTAAGAGAGTCTGGGCACCACCATGTGGAGGAATCCCACCTAACTGTGAGGCCCACACATAAAAGCAGAGCTGAGGGGAGATTGAGGGAGAGAGACCTAGTTCTGATGATATCAATTAAGCCTCTGGATCCAGCTTGCCTGAAACTGACTACCTCTAGACTTTTTAGTGATGGGAGCCCATAAATTTCCTTTCTTGCTTTAATCCAGTTTGAGTTGGGTTTCTGTTTTTAGCAAATGAGAGTCTTGACCACTACAGTGCCTTTCTGGTCATCCCAGGCTCTGTCGCATCATCAGAGCTCACCAGAGTGGGAGCAAACCTGCAGGTGAATGAACAGAACTGTGGCTTACTGAGGGCGGGGTATCCTCAGGAGCTGCTTGACGTGCTCTCCCTGGTGCGCTTCCGGGACAGATTTTTCTTCCTGTAAGACAGCAGACAGGCTTACACTTTGGCTCACAAATTCTTGTTAGTGTTTTGATCTTAAGAGGGGGCAATGGCCACAGAGGGCCAGATTGGGGGTAGGAGTTGCTCTTTTGGATTTAGCCACGCTGTGGTCAAGATAGGTCTTTTCCTCCCCCCTACACCCCACTGTTGAATTTGCCCCATGCCAAAGAGGCTGTGTTTGACAGTGGTTAAGGAAGAGGCTCCACAAGTGAACTGTCTAGGTTCCATTTCTGGCTCTGCTACAGGTTAGCCATGTGAAAGGAAAATATCTTGGGCCCCCAAAATTACTAAGCTAAAGGGAAAAGTCAAACTGAGAACTGCTTAGGGCAAATCTGTCTTCCATTCTATTCAAAGTCACCCCTCTGCTCACTGAGATAAATGCATATCTGATTGCCTCCTTTGGAGAGGCTAATTAGAAACTCAAAAGAATGAAACCATTTGTCTCATCTACCTATGACCTGGAAGCCCCTTCCAGTTTTCCTGCCTTTCCAGACCGAACCAATGTTCATCTTACATATGTTGACTGATGTCTCATGTCTCCCTAAAATGTATAAAACCAAACTGTGCTCTGACCACACTGGGCACATGTTGTCAGGACCTCATGAGGCTGTGTCATGGGCACGTGTCTTCAACTCTGACAAAATAAACTTTCTAAATTAACTGAGACTTGTCTCAGATTTTCAGGGTTCACAGCTGGGTGACCTCAGGCAACTCAACTCACCTCTCTGCATCCAAGTTTCTGAATTCAGAATGTGAGGTATAGTAACAGTACCTGCCTCTCTGGCTGTTGTAGAGATTAAACCCATCAGCACATGCAGTGCTCATACTTAGTACTCACCACCTGGAGCTCCCAGCCGAGGTGCACCCTCAGAGCCTTGACAAACATATGCAGGAAGCGGCCCAGCAGGAAGGCAAGGCACAGCAGCGAGGGCCGGTAAAACACGAGGGTCTCATACTTTCCCACAAACTGCAACAGAAGCAGATCTCAATGCAGCTCCAGGCAGGTGGGGCCGAGCCACCTGCTGAAGCTGCAGGACTCTGCCTGCCCCAGCTTGCTCCAGCAAGGCCCCCTCTCTCAGGCTTGTGAGTCAGTGGCCAATCCCTGATCCCCCAAACCCCCATCGTCAGAATGGGCAGTGAACTTGGAGCACAGCAACCCTGCATTCAAGTCTTGGCACCTTCATTTTATTTTATAAAGCTAGCTTTCCAGTCTGGGTGACAGAGCAAGACCCTGTCTCAAAACAAAACTAGTTTTCAAGGTATTTTTTTCCTTATTAGGAAGTTATTAATAAATACTCCTTTTGGAAAATATATGAGTGAGAGAGTCGGAGGTGGGTAGGTAGATGGGAGGAGGAGGCAGAGAGGGAGAGGGAGAAGGAGAAACAAAGAGAGAGGAAGAAATGGAAGGAGAGAGGTAGAGAAGAAGAAATAACCCATAATTGCCATAGGCTGGGAGCAACACAAGCTGAGGGAAGAGTAACAGTTCTCTCAAGATGGTACTTATCGGTTTTCTGTGTTTTTAGTTTTATTTTGATGAAAAAGATGGTTTTTCACTGTCTCAAAACAAATAATATTGTGACTTATCTTTTATACTTTACTGGTTTGTTTCATGTTTTTTACATTTCCAGAGTCATATTTCCTCCCACGGGAAATTGGGGTTTGACTTTGTGATGTTAAGGTGCAGGACGGAGATATGCTGAGATGCAGGGCTCATGTCTTCCCGTGATCCTCCTCTCCAACATATGCTTATGGCTAGATATGACCACTGTCAACATTCCTGTGTCTTTCATCTATATATCTATATGTACTATAAATTGAGGTTGTACCAAACATAAAGGTCTGCATATATGCGCTCCTGGCCCAGGTGGCTTTCTTGAGCTCCCCACAACCTGCTGGTAGCATTTCTAGGCGCATTGTGACATCCCTCTTTCAACTCACTCCTTTTCTGGGGTCCAGGGCTAAGGAGATGAACCAGTTCCCACCAATTCTGAGGACAATGCATGGCAAAGTTGGAAGGGGCTCATCTGGTCCAAGTCTTCCATTTTATAGAAAAAGAGATGAGCTACATAGAGTGAAAAGAAATGGACTTTGGAGTCAGCCAGACCTGGCCTCAATACCCAATTCCACTGCTTCCTGTAAGTGACTTAATGTACTTGAGCCTCACTTAATATACTAGTTTCTCACCTGTGAACTAGGTTTGATGAACTTCCCACCCTTCCAGGGCTGCAGAGAAGTAAAGCTGCACAGCTACAACTATCTGATCTTCAAAAAAGCCAACAAAAACAAGCAATGGAGAAAGGACTCCCTACTCAACAACTGGTGTTGGTATAACTGACTAGCCATATGCGGAAGATTGAAACTGGACCCCTTCCTTTCACCACAAACAAAAAGCAACCCATGATGGATAAAAGACTTAATTGTAAAACCTAAAACTATAAAATCTCTGGAAGAGGGCAGGTGTGGTGGCTCATGCCTGTAATCCCTGCACTTTGGGAGGCCAAGGCAGGGGGATCATGAGGTCAGGAGTTCGAGACCAGCCTGGCCAACATGGTGAAACCCCGTCTCTACTAAAAATATAAAAATTAGCCAGGCGTGGTAGTGTGCATCTGTAATCCCAGCTACTGGGGAGGCTGAGGCAAGAGAATCACTTGAACCCAGGAGGTGGATGTTGCAGTGAGCCCTGATCATGCCACTGCACTCCAGCCTGGGCAGCAGAGGAGGACTCTGTCTCAAAAGAAAGAAAAAAAAAAAAAAAACACTATAAAATCCTAGGAAATACCATTCTGACACAGGACCTTGGAAAGATTTCATGATGAAGATGCCAAAAGCAATTGCAACAAAATCAAAAACAGACTAGTGGAACCTAATTAAACTAAAGAGCTTCTGCATAGCAAAAGAAACTATCAACAGACTAAACAGACAGCCTACAGAATGGGAAAAAAATGTTTGAAAATTATGCATCTGACAAACGTCTAATATCCAGAATCTATAAGGAACTTAAACAAATGTACAAGCAAAAAACAAACAACCTCATTTAAAAAGAAAAAGGGCAAAGGACACGAACAGACACTTCTCAAAAGGCATACACACAGCTAACAAACATGAAAAAATGTTCAACATCACTAATCACTAGAGAAATGCAAATCAAAACTACAATGAGGTACCGTTTCATACCAGTCAGAATGACTATTATTAAAATATTATTAAAAAGCCAAAAAATAGATGCTGGCAATGTTGCAGAGGAAAGGGAATGCTTATACACTACTGGTAGGTATGTAAATCAGTTCAGCCATTGTAAAAAGTAGTTTGGTGATTTCTCAAAGAACCTGAGAATTACCCTGAGACTCAGTAATACTATTACTGAGTATATACCCGAAAGAATAGAAATCATTCTACCATAAAGACACATGCACACATATGTTAATCACAGTACTATTCACAATTGCAAAGATACAGAATTAACCTAAGTGTCCATCAATGGTGAAATGAATAAAAAAATGTGGCGTACATATACCATGTAATACTATGCACCCATAAAAAACACTATCATGTCCTTTGCAGCAATACAGATGGAGCTGGAGGCTATCCAGCTCCAGGTTAAATTCTTAGGTAAGGAAACTGGCCAGGCATGGTGGCTCACACCTGTAATCCCAGCACTTTGGGAGGCCAAGGCAGGCAGATCACAAGGTCAGGAGATCGAGACCATCCTGGGTAACATGGTGAAATCCCATCTCTACTAAAAATACAAAAAATTAGTCGGGCATGGTGGCGGGCACCTGTAGTCCCAGCTACTCAGAAGGCTGAGGCAGGAGAATGGCATGAACCTGGGAGGCGGAGCTTGCAGTGAGCTGAGATCGTGCCACTGCACTCCAGCCTGGGTGACAGAGTGAGACTCCATCTCAAAAAAAAAAAAAAAAAAAATTATTCTAAGGAAACTAACACAGGAACAGCCAACCAAATACCACATGTTCTCGCCTATAAGTGGGAGTTAAATATTGAGTACACATGGACACAAATATGGGAACAACAGACATTGGGGCCTACTTGAGGGTGGAGGTTGGGAGGAGGGTGAGTATCAAAAAACTACCTATCAGGTACTATGCTTATTGCCTGAGTGACAAAATAATCTGTACATCACACCCCCATGACACACAACTTCCATATATAAGAAACCTGCACATGTACCCTTGAACCTAAAATAAAAAGTTAAAAATGAATTAAATAAAATGTGCATATAAAAAATAAACTGGATTTAGGCATGTCTATTTGTATATAAAAATGGAGCTACTGGCACAGTCATGAACCAACTAAAATATATCTCAGTATATTAAAATGGCTAATATTGATGTAAAGACAATCAGTAAGAGAAGAGAAAATATTTCAGATTGGATTTAGGGTTTTACATAAAATTATCAAAGGCGGGTTGCGGTGGCTCACGCCTGCAATCCCAGCACTTTGGGAGGCCAAGGTGGGTGGATTACCTGAGGCTGGGAGTTCGAGACCAGCATGACCAACATGGAGAAACCCCGTCTCTACTAAAAATACAAAATTAGTCGGGCATGGTGGTGCATGCCTGTAATCCCAGCTACTTGGGAGGCTGAGGCAGGAGAACTGCTTGAACCCAGGAGGCAGAGATTGCGGTGAGCCAACGTCGTGCCATTGCACTCAAGCCTGGGCAACAAGAGGGAAACTCCATCTCAAAAAAAAAAAAAAGAAAAGAAAAGAAAAGAAAAAGAAAGAAATTATCACTGCTGGAAAACCAACAGATTACATGTCAGATGGATCACAGCAGATGTGTGAGGACTGAAATAATGTGGAATAAACATTTTTTAAAAAGCTTCAACAACAGACTACATCAAGCAGTATAACAAATTTCAGAACTTGAAGTCAGATCTTTTAAAATTACCCCATCAGACAAAAATAAAGAAAAAAGAAAAAAGGAATGAACAAAGCCTACATGACATATGGGACACCATAAAGCAACCAAACATTTGAATTTTCAGTGTCCCAGAAGGCAAAGAGCAAACCATGGGGATAGAAAAGCTACTTAACAAAGTAATAAAACTTTTCAAGTCTACCAAGAGATTTAGATATGCAGATACAGGAAGCACAGAGATCCCCAAACAGAGGGTGGATCGCTTGAGCCCAGGAGTTTGAGACTGGCCTGGGCAACATAGTGAGATTCTGTCTCTACAAAAAAATACAAAAGTTAGCCAGGCATGCTAGTGTGTGCCTGTAATGCCAGCTACAAGGAAGGCTCAGGTAGAAGGACTGCTTGAGCCCAGGAGGGGGAGGTTGCAGCGAGCTGAGATTGCGCCATTGCATTCCAGCCTGTGTCTCCAAAAATAAAATGTCTTGAAACAAATGAAAATTGAAACGCAACATACCAAAACCTATGGGATACAACAAAAGCACTGCTAGGAGGGAAGTTGATAGCAATAAACACCTATATTTTAAAAGTAGAAAGATTTCAAATAAACAAACTAATGATACACCTCAAAGAACTAGAAAAGCAAGAACAAAACAAACCCCAAATTAGTAGAATGACAGACATAATAAAGATCAGAGCAGAACTAAATGAAATATATTTTGAAAACAATACAAAGAATCGATGAAACAAAAAAGGTAAACAAAATCGATAAACTGTTAGCTAGACTAACCAAGGAAAAAAAAAAGATGAACAAAGTAAACAGAATCCAAGATGAAAAAGAAAACATTGCCAGGCACAGTGGCTCGTGCCTGTAATCCCAACATTTTGAGAGGCTGAGGCAGGTGGATTGTTTGAGCTCAGAAGTACGAAACTAGCCTGGGCAATGTGGTGAAACTCAGCCTAAAAAAATACAAAACTTAGCTGGGCATGGTGACACATCCTTGTGAGAGGTGACAATGTGCTAGCAGCCCTCGCTTGCTCTTGGTGCCTCCTCGGCTTTGGCGTCTGCTCTGGCCGTGCTCGAGGAGCCCTTCAGCCTGCCGCTGTGCTGTAGGGGCCCCTCTCTGGGACTGGCCGAGGCCGGAGCCGGCTCCCTCTGCTCATGGGGAAGTGTGGAGGGAGAGGCGCGGGGGTGGGGGGTTGGGAGGTGGGGAGGGGAGCCGGGGCTGCCCGCGGGGCGCTCGCAGGCCAGTGCGGGTTCCGGGTGGGCGCAGGCTTGGCAGGCCCCGCACTCGGCTCGGCAGGCCGGCGCCTGCTGGGCTTGATCGGGGTACGAGCTCCCTCTGGGCTGCCAGAGTGCCCGGGCTAGGTGCACAAGTGGGATTTGCCCCAAAAATGCAGAGGTAGTTCAACATACACAAATCAACAAAGATGACACATCACATCAACAGAAAGAAGGACAAAAACCATAAGATCATTTCAAGAGATGCAGAAAAAGCATTTGATACAATTCAAAATCTCTTCATGATAAAAACTCTCAAACTAGGCATTGAAGGAGTATATAATACCTCGACATAATAAAGCCTACATATGACAAACCCACAGTTAACATCATACTATCACAGCTTTCAGCTTTTCCTCTAGGAACTGGAACAAGACAAGGATGTCTATTTTCGCCACTCATATTCAACACAGTACTGGAAGTCTTAGCCAGAGCAATCAGGCAATAGAAACAAGTAAAAGACATCCAAATTGGAAAAGAGAAAGTAAAATTGTCCCTCTATGCAGATGACATGATCTTGTATCTACAAAAACCTGACAACTCCAGCAAAAGCTCTTAGATCTGATAAATAAGTTCAGTAAAGTTGTAGGATATGGCCAGGCGTGGTGGCTCATTCCTGTAATCCCAGCACTTAGGGAGGCCAAGGCGGGAGGATCACCTAAGGTCAGGAGTTCAAGACCAGCCTGACTAATACAGTGAAACCTTGTCTCAACTAAAAACACAAAAATTAGCCGGGCATGGTGGCATGCGCTTGTAGTCCCAGCTACTCAGGGGGCTGAGACAGGAGAAGCGCTTGAACCCAGCAGGCAGAGGTTGCAGTGAACCAAGATTGCTCCATTGCACTCCAGCCTGGGCTACAGAGCAAGACTCTGTCTCAAAAAAAAAAAAAAAAAAAAAGTTGTGGGATAAAAAAATCAACATACAAAAATTAGTAGTATTTCTATACACCAGTAATAACTAGCTGAGAAAGAATTCAAGAAGGAAATCCCATTTATAATAGCTACAAGAAAATAAAATACTTAGGAAAAAAATTTAACCAAGTAGGTGAAAAACCTCTACAAGGAAAACTACAGAACGCTGATGAAAGAAATTGAAGAGGACATAAAGAAATGGAAATCAAATCCATGCTCCTGGATCAGAAAATATTAATATTATTAAAATGACCATACAATCCAAAGCAATCTACAGATTCAATAAAATATCTATCAAAATACCAATGCCATTTTTCACAGAAGTAGAAAAAATGATCCTAAAATTCATATGGAACGAAAAAAGAGCTCAAATAGCCAAAGCAATCCTAAGTAGAAAGAAAGCTGGAGACATTATACTATCTAACTCCAACGTATATTACAAGGCTCTAGTGACCAAAACATCATGGTATTGGTATAAAAACAGGTATAAAATGAAACAGGATAGAAAACTCAGAAATAGATCCATACATTTACAGCCAATTGATTTTCAACAAAGGTGTCAAGGACATTCACTGGGGAAAGGACATCTCTTCAATAAATGGTGCTGGGAAAACTGGATATCCACATACAAAAGAACGCGACTAACCTCCTACCTTTCACTATATACAAAAATCAACTCAAGATGGATTAAAGACTTAACCATAAGGCCTGAAACCATAAAACTACTAGAAGAAAACATAGGGGGAAGCACTTAAGGACACTGGTATAGGAAAAGATTTTATGGCTAAGACTTCAAACGCACAGGCAACAAAAACAAAAGTAGACAAATTGGACTATATTAAACTAAAAAGCTTCTGCACATCAGAGGAAACAACACAGTGAAGAGACAACCTGTTGAATGGGAGAAAATATTTGCAAACTATTCATCCAACAAGGAATTAACATCCAGAATACACAAGGAACTCAAATACCTCAACAGTAAAACATGATAATAATTCCATTTAAAAGTGGGCAAAGGGTCAGGCATTATGGCTCATGCCTGTAATCCTAGCACTTTGGGAGGCTGATGCAGGTGGACTGCTTGAGCCCAGGAGTTTGAGACCAGCCTGGGCAACATAGCAAAACCCCATCTCTACAAAAAAAATACAAAAATTAGACTGAGTCTGGTGATTCATGCCTGTAATCCCAGCACTTGGGGAGGCCAAGGCGGTAGGATCGCTTGAGCCCAAGAGTTCAAGACCAGCCTGGGCAACATAGTCACTAGTGCAGAGAACAGGAATCTATACTCATACCCTTATTGTATATATATATATGTATACACACAGTATATACAGGCTCATGCCTGTAATCCCAGCCCTTTGGTAGACTGAGGCAGGCACATCACTTGAGTTCAGGAGTTCCAGAACAGCAACATGATGAAACCTGTCTCTACAAAAAAAAATTAGGCAGCTGTGGTAGTGCCCGCTTGTGGTCCCAGCTACTGGCTACTCATGAGGCTGATACAGGAGGATCACTTGAGCCTTTCCTGCTTGCTTCGCTGAAGGCATCAGGCAGCTTCATGGCTGGGATCAACTCTTCTCAAAGAAGGTCCTAGCAGGACTGGGTGTCCACACCCAGGATATGGGTCCTGCAGAGAGTTTGTAATACTTACCCCTCAACCTTGGGGAAGGAGGAGGGGCTGGTGCCTTGAGGACTTACTGTCCTTCTGACCAGTCCTGATGTTTCCAAGGCACTGGGGTTTTCAGGACTGGATAAGACTGTTCTAAGGCCACAGTGTGGCAACTGCAGTGTGGCAACTGCAGCGAGTCACAGGTCAAATCCTCAACTCGGGCACTGTCTAAAGTGCCTTTCTTGGCCAGGTGCAGTGGCTCATGCCTGTAATCCCAGCACTTTGGGAGGCTGAGGTGGGTGGATTACCGGAGGCCAGGAGTTTGAGACCAGCCTGGCCAACATAGTAAAACCCTGTCTCTACTACAAATACAGAAACTAGCCAGGTGTGGTGGCACATGTTTGTAATCCCAGTTACTCGGGAGGTTGATGCAGGAGAATTGCTTGAACTCCAGAGGCAGAGACTGCACTGAGCCGAGATCACATCACTGCACTCCAGCCTGGGTGACTATACATACACATACACACACACACACACACACACACACACACACACACACACACACACACCAAGTACTATTCAGCCAGGCTGGTCTCGAACTCCTGACCTCAAGTGATTGGCCCGCGTTGGCCTCCCAAAGTGCTGGGATTACAGGAGTGAGCCACCATGCCCAGCCCTCTTTTCTTTATGAATTACCCAGTGTCAGGTATTCCTTTATAGCAAGGCAAGAACTAACACAATCTCATAGGACAAAATAAATACCCATAAATCCATATGGATATAAATAATTCATAAATAAATGTATGAGAAGAGACACTTCTTCCTTACAAAATTCCAATTAATCAATGTAGAAGGAATGAGTAAAATACAAAATCCCCACTTGAACACCACATTAGTAACTGTTGACAAGATCCACCAACGAAAGCGAAAATCAGCAGCCAAAAGTTTGAGAAGAAACAGGATGCTACCACAGTCTCAAAGCATCTCTCCAAGATGTTTATCATTTACAGAGGGAGAAAAGAAACCTGGGAGATGCCACCTTAACCAAGTGATCGTGGTAAATATCACTAATAAGCCACGTTGGCATCCTGTACCCCTGATAGGAAATAACAAGAGCATTTCACCTTGTGATCTTCTTCCCCCAAACCCATCACCTTAGTCTAATCATGAGGAAAACATGGACAAACCCAAACTGAGGATCATTCTAAAAAACAGCTGACCAGTACTCATCAAGAGTCCATGAAAGACAAGGAAATATGGAGCAACTGTCACAGATTGGAGGAAACTGAGGGGACATAGAAACGAATGCAACGTGGGATCTTAGATTATATCCTGGAACATTAAAAAGGCATGGTAGGGGGTGGGAGGAGATGGTGAAAATCAAAGGGCTGTAGTTTAATTCATAGTATTGTATCAAAGTTAATTTCCTCATTTTGATTATTGAACTATAGTTACATAAGTTTTTAACATCAGGGAAGCAAAGTGGTAGATATATGTGAACTCTGTACTGTTTCTGCAACTTTTCTGTCAGTCTAAAATTATTTCAGAAATAAATACACACGCATGCACAAAATAGTAATTATGAAGAGGTGATAATAGGCTAATTAGCTTGACTGTGATGATCATTTCACAATGCATGTGTATATCAACCATCAAATTGTACACCATATATAATTTTATGTCACTAAATCTGTTAAAATATATAAAAATAAATGAATTAATCAAATAAAAAATAAAATAACTTAAAAATAAGAATAAGCTCCATCTGAAGCACTACTTGCATAGGGCACACTAAAAACCACATTCTGCTGCTGCTGGCTGGAGGACTTGAATACCATTCAGAATTTCCCCTAACACTGTGCAGCTCTTCATCTAAAACCGTAACTACAAAATTGCTGGCAAGGTACTCTCCCTGGTCCTCAATTTTCCACACCTATAAAATGAAAGCATTAGGAAAACAGATATTTTTCTTTCTCAGTTTTGACATTCTATGCTTTGTGCTTCATAATTCCTGACTCTTCTTAGCTTGGCCTTCATTGCGAAGTGAGGCTAATAGCTTTGGTATAGAAGTGACCAGAGATTACATATGCCAGTTTGGGGCTCAGTATGTCACCATATTAACCAAAGTCAGGCAATGTATGCAGCAGAGGTCATTGGGTTCTTAGTTTTCTTTTCTTTTTTTTCTTTTTGAGACACAGTCTCACTCTATCACCCAGACTGGAGTGCAGTGGCACAATCTTGGCTCACTGCAACCTCCGCCTCCCGGGTTCAAGCGATTCTCCTGCCCCAGCCTTCCAAGTAGCCGGGATTACAGGCATGCACCACCACGCCTCGCTAATTTTTGTATTTTTGGTAGAGACAGAGTTTCACCATTTAGCCAGGCTGGTCTTGAACTCCTGACCTCAGGTGATCTGCCTGCCTCAGCCTCCCAAAGTGCTGAGATTACAGGTGTGAGCCACTGTGCCTGGCCAGGTTCTTACGTTTCAATATCTCAGAAAGCTAATTAAAGATCTTAATCTCATTTAAATCTCTTGATCTTACACAGTAATAACAGCGAACACATGGTGAAATCTGGCCAACTTAACTCAGAAACTTCATTTTAGGATGATATTTCAAACTCCTTTCCCATCTAGGCATTTTTCAGTAGCCAGACATGTGGCACACCTGACTCCCTTCACCTCCCTCTTAGTGAAGGTTTAGGGATTAGAGATGTCCTCAAAGCCAGAACTCAGTGGCCTACATCACCAATCCCTGGATTACTACGAGCTCACCTAGAGTCTAAAAGAACAATTCTCCTTATGCCCATTGTGACCCTGGAGAAATTACTTCTTTCCCCAGTTGTTGTTTCTCACTTAGCATCTCATTTTGAAAATCTTTGTTTCACTGTGGCCACTATGACATCTGCTCCACTGAGCTTTCTGGCTTTAATTTTTTCCCCTTCAATCAGTTCCAAAGAGCCCTACTGAAGTAGCACCAGAAACTTGCATTGGTATTCCACTCTTTAAACTCTAATGATTTCTCATTTAAATATTAATTACCACTCCAACATTCCTGCATTTGTGGTCATCTTGTCAGCATCTCACTGACCTAAATGAAGAAATTCTTGTTCCTTTTACTCCAGATTATCCATATAATTCTTCTTAAAGCCATTCTTGGGATATACTGAGGAAAGTACCTCAATTTTGGAGTCTGCTGATCTAGGGTTTAAGTGTTGACTGCACCACTTACTTAGCAAATTTCAGAAAGGTATTAAATTCCTATAAATGCGAATGTCTACTTTATAAGGTGTTTCAAAAATTCAATGATAATGTATGTGATATTCACACCACAGGGTCAGTCTGTCAAGCAGTACCCTGTCACTGGTGGCTAAGAAGATGAAGATAAGTACCCATGGGATTCCATGAACAGAGCAGTCATCTCTACTGACCTCAGCCACAAAACACCAGCCCTTCTAGCTTCCCTGGATCCTTTGCTAACTGTGCCTTTTTCTGGGATAGTATGTGGTTCTCTATTTGGCTTGAGAACAGAACACTCCTTCAAATGGTTGAAGTATCTTCATTATATACATGGTCTGCGCTTTATCACACTAATTTTTTTTTCGAGGCAAGTTCTCACTCTGTCGTCCAGGCTAGAGTGCAGTGGCATGATCACAGATCACTGCAGCCTTGAACTCATGGGGTCAAGTGATCCTACTGCCTCAGCCTCCTGAGTAGCTGGGACTATAGGCACACACCACCAGGTCTGGCTAATTTTTTATTGTTATTATTTTTTTTTAGAGATGGGGTCTCACTATGTTGCCCAGGTTGGTCTCAAACTCCTGGGCTCAAGTGATCCTCCCACCTTGGCCTCTTAATGTGTTGGGATTACAGATGTAAGCTGCCTTGACCAGCCCTAAATTTTTTTTCTTATGGTAAAATACACAAAAATGTACCATCTTAACCATGTTTAATTGTGCAACTCTGTGGTGTGAAGTACATTCACATTGTTATGTAGCCATCGCAACTATCCATACCCTGAACTTTTAAAAGAATCATCCCAAACAGAAAGTCTATACCAATTAAACACTAACTCTCTATTCTTCCCTATCCCCAGCCCCTGGAAACTACTTTCTGTCTCTACGAATTTGCCTATTCTAGCTACCTCACATGAGTGGAATCATGTATTTGTCCTTCCGTGACCTGCTTATTTCACTTAGTATAATGTCCTCAAGGTTCATCTATGTTGTAGCATATGTAAGAATTGCACTTTTTTTAAGGCTGAATCATATTCCATTGTACATATATACGTCATGTTGTTTATCCATTCATCCATGGATGAACATTTGGGTTCCTTCCACATTTTGGCTATTGTGACTTTATCCTGTTTTATATTCTGCAGCAATTTACATCTTTATTTTCAGAACTATTAAGTTTCTTCATATTAACAGTCATAGGAAAAGAGCAATGAAAGACTTTTATTTGATTTCATTTTTTGGCCATTCCTTTTTTTTTTTTTTTTTTGGCAGCCACGAAGACTGGGATTTCTAATTCTATGTTATGATAAGTAGACAATTTAAGCCATCTATCTTTTTTTCTGTTTCCTTTTAAAAAAAAAGAAAATAGCATTTTTCTAAAATATGATCATGTCAGTTTGGTCTATTTTTATGCGTGTTAAGGAGAGCACTAACAGACAAAAGAATAACAATATAGCGATTAGGTATTTAGTTTTTAAAAAAAAAAAAAAAAAAGGTTGACGATGGGGCAATAGATAGCCTGCCTCTTCTCTAACCAAGTTGTGAACTGTTTAAGAAATTGACGATAAAGAGTATGGCATATGGAGACCAGAACATTCCTTTTATTATAAACAAAGTTGATATGGGAGAATGCAGCTTATCTCTACTTGCAGGCAGATGGCCATCTTAATTCTATACCTCAGAATTAAACAGGTCTCCCAGCCACTCATAGACAGGTCTCCAGGAAAGAAGGAAAAATTATCAACTGACAAACAGTCTGATTAAATGCTTGTCTTTTATACCTGCTATGGTTTGAATGTGCCTCCTCCAAAACTAATTGTTGCTAATGTGATAGTATTAAGAGGTGGGGCCTTTAAAAGGTGATTAGGCCACAAGGGCTCCTATCTTGTGAATGGGATTAGGTGCCCTTATAAAAGGGCTTGAAAGAGGGAGTTCATCCCTTTTTGTTCTTCTGCCTTCTGTTATATGAGGACACAGCATTCTTCCCCAACTCCTCAAGGATGCAACAGTCAAGGCCCCATCTTGGAAGCAGAGAGACTAGACCCTCACCAGATAAATGAACCTGCCAGTGCCTTCATCTTGGACTTCCTAACTTCCAGGACTGTGAGGAAACAAATTCCTTTTCTTTATAAATTACCCAGTCTGTGGTATTCTGTTATAGCAACTCAAAACAGACTAACACAATGCCCTCAACCCACTTCTCTGCCTTGGTACCCATCATATTGTGTAGCAATGAATCTTGGCCTGTCTCTTTCCTATGAGCATGTTGCTTTCATCCATTCTTCCACCGACTCAACTGCTTTTATGAGTGCCTGTTTTGGGCCTAGCAATACACTAGGTCTTGCATTCAAGACCTGACAGAGGTGACAGAAACTGACATGACACCTACCCTTAAGGAGAGCAGAACAGAAAATATTGCAAAGGAGACAGAGTGTGGCGCTAGACAGTAAGAAGGGCAGAGTGACTTAACAAAGTGGGAGAAGGCTTTTCTTGGGAAGTCACATTTTTTATGATGCCTCAAGTTCAAGGAGCACTTCACCAGTATATTACACTCTGGTGTCCAGTAGAGGCGTACAGCACGTAGCAGAGCTCAATAAATGCTTAACAAATTAATGAATCAGTGATATATGTGAAAGCACTTTATACGCAGTCAAAGTACCACACAGATGTTAATCATTATCATTTAGTTAATATGGAGAGACCCACTTTTATTCAGCTTCTCTGAAACACCCAAAAAGATACATGGCAGTGTCTGGAGACATTGTGAGTTGCCACAACTGGAGTTGAAGGGAGATGTGGTAATGAAGTCTAGTGAGTAGAGACCACAGTTGCTACTAAACATCCTACAATATACAGGGCAATCCCCCAAAATGTCAATAATGCCACTATTAAGAAATCCGATTCTAAAACAATTACTGTGTTTACATGTGCATTCACCTGTTTTACAGTGGAGAAACATTTCACTGTATAAACATAATACAACTAATGCTAACATTTTTGCATTCATTCATTCAACAAATAATTACTAAACACCTAGTATAAGATGGTATAGTCCTCAAGATGGTGGGGATTTTTATTTTATTTGTAGAGAAAGGGGCTTGCTCTGTCTCCCAGGCTGGAGTGCAGTGGAAGGATCACAGCTCTCTGCAGTGTTGAACTTCTGGGCTCAAGTGATTCTCCGGTCTCAGCTTCCTGAGTAGCTGGGACTATAGACATGTGCCACCACTCCTAGCTAATATTTTTTTTATTTTTTATAGAGACGGGGTCTCACTATGTTGCCCACACTGGTCTGAAACTCCTGGCCTCAAGCCATTCTCCCACCTCGGCCTCCCAAAGTGCTAGGATTATAGGCATGAGCCACCACACCTGGCTGGATTTTTAAAATATTAAAGACACATCTTCGACCATTTGGAAGTATGTGAGATACTTTAAGAAAGTTACTAAAGTTCTAAATAAATAAATGTGCTAAAAGCTCAGGAGAGACCACACCTGACTGTGAAGAGGAAAGGCTTTATACACCCTGAAGGGCTTTGGAGGGCAAAATCATTTGCAAGAGGCACAGGGAATGGCCTAACTGGAGCACTGGGGTATGCAAGGACACCACATAGGGGAGTATGGAGAAGACCAATTTGCATCAAGTTCAGGACTTGACTTGAAAAAAAAAACAGAGCAGTGAAAAATACGATAAAAAAAGAAGCAGAGTCGGGCGCAGTGGCTCACACCTGTAATCCCAGCACTTTGGGAGGCCGAGGTGGGCAGATCACCTGAGGTCAGGAGTTTGAGACCAGCCTGACCATCATAGAGAAACCCCGTCTCTACTAAAAATACAAAATTACCTGGGCATAGTGGTGCATGCCTGTAATCCCAGCTACTCAGGAGGCTGAGACCTGGGAGGCGGAGGTTGCAGTGAGCCAAGATCGCACCACTGCACTCCAGCCTGGGCAACAAGAGCAAAACTCCGTCTCAGAAAAAAAAAAAAAAAGAAAGAAAGAAAAAGAAAAAGAAGCAGAAGGCAGACTGTTAAGAACTTCTGAATGCTAGACTAAGTTCACTTATTAAAATGAAAAATTAATAGTATCCTAATAGCATCTTTTACTCTCTAATCAAGGCTAGTCCCCTCAGTCTATCCTTACCCCTAAACACACACTCACATAGTATTTATATCTACCTTTTGTTTTCTTTATTCAAATAATGCTCTCACCTCTATTTTTAACTGGCTAAAATCAGCATTTTTAATGCAAATATTAAAGTAAGCACCATAACATTATATAAAACAGTTTAAATGAAGAATTGAGTTAGAATGTTATATTCTAACTTTTTTCTATGAAAAGGATCATTACTTTTGCAAACAGAATTAAAAAATCAAAAGGCAAACTTAACAAAAAGAGAAGCCCATTCACCACTAGGTTCTTTGACTTCTTTTTATCAGATGACTCATTTAAACTAGCAATTCCTAGTAATCTTTATACCATCTACTTTTAGCAAAAAGACCTTCAAAATTTGCACCTAAAATACCCTAACAAAGTGCTAACATAGGGAAAGTTGCCAACATTTTTAATCAGACATCAAGTGATGGTATGTGTATGTGGGGTATGTGGTCTCGAGTGTTTATTTTTATTTTCTTTAGGAGCAAAGAAATGCAATAAACAACTGTTTTCATAACAAGAAAAATATAAAACCATGTCACTGGGATAAGGGCAGAGTATAGTATCTTTAGTGTAATTTACATGTTTAAACTCTACATACATAAAAACAAATATTTCATAAGAATCTCTAGAATTCCCTAAAGTAAACTATGATTTTTTTTTTTGAGACAGAGTCTCTGTCACCCAGGCTGGAGTGCAGTGGTGTGATCTTGGCTCACTGCAACCTCTGCCTCCCGGGTTCAAGTGATTCTCCTGTCTCAGCCTCCCAAGTAGCTAGGATTACAAGCGTGAGCCACTGCGCCCAGCTAGTTTTTCTATAAAGTAATATACCACCAATAATTTCTCATACACAGGATTAAGTTATAGTACTCTGGTTACTTTAAGGCTGGGATATTTATCAAAAGGAGACAGAAATTCAATAGCTGGCAATGACACAGCAACAGTTACTGAAAAGAACTGTTAATATTATCTGAAAGATTAAAACTGCATCTTGCACCTTTAATTTTCAACTCGTCTGAAAAATGAGGGCCTGGAAAGTACTGTGTTCATCAACACACTAAACTTGGCCACAGGGCACCCTATATTCACACTTCATGTTCCTGTAACTATGTACACATCATCTATAAAAAGTTCCTTGTTTCACCTGAAAAGCAGCACAGACTAGTATTCACATCTACTGACAGCCATCATAACCTGAGTAAGTGTGCAGCATAAACAAAGAGGCCTTTACAAAGCCAAAGGAAAAGCTCTTAGTAACAACCCGTTTCAGCTGAGACAAGCTGATCTCCACTTTTGAAATTATACTTATTCACCAAAATAGCTGCATGTAATAAAGCACTTAAAGCATCTTTTTTAGAAAGGTAAAGGGGGCTGGGTGCAGTGGCTCACGCTTGTAATCCTGGCACTTTGGGAAGCTGAAGTGGAAGGATCACTTGAGCCCAGGTAGTTGAGACTGCAGTGAGCCATGATAGTGCCACTGGACTCCAGCATAGGCAACAGAGTAAGACCCTGTCTCCCCCAGCAAAGGAAAAGAAGGGAGGCGCTAATTTTCTATGAATTCCTTTTTACACTTAATTCACTTTCAATGCTTGCACTTTCAAATGTTTCAATGTTTTTAAAAATGAAGTTTTAAGTCTTGATTCTGGGAGATAGTTCTAGAACTAGCACTAGTCCAATTTCAGAGGTTTTTATTGTAACCATTAAGAAACCATTCCATTTTCATTTAAGGCAAAAATACTTTAAAAGTTAACTTAAAACTTTGGTAGTTTGCTTGAATGTTGCTCTCATATGTACCGGGAAAGTTCTCGAGGTGTTAATATCCCAAAAGAGTATTCACGGGTTATCAATAAGAATCCCTACTGTGCTGGATCATTAGTTCTCAACATTATACGTATTACCATCCATCCACCTCTAAAGTCTCCTCTGCATAGCACAGAGTTTAATTTTTTCCAATGAAAGAAACTTCAAAATTAAAGAGATGTCATTACTTTTACACAATCATGATATCCAGACACCACCATCTTAAGTGGGAAGATTCCACTTACCACTACTGACTAACATGAAGAGATCTTTCCCAGAGACTAAAGAGCTGGGGCAATTTATTGGCAAACTTTTGAGAAACATATACTTCAAGACTGTACTCGTTAAATAATTGTTCCCCGATCTTCAGAATGCAACCTTCCCAACATACTCTTACTGAGCTCTTTGCACGTTTCATTGTTACATCAAATTCCTTTGTCTGATAATAGCTCAGTCTTCCTGAGCTCAAACTAGTACATCTACCTTCTTTGTTTTTAAACTAAAATCTTTTTATAATCATTTTTTAAATGCAAAAAATGGCAACGAATGGCGAAGACCTGAAAGGTCTTCTCTCAAGCTTCTAACAGCTCGTTTCAAATATTTACTGAGTACCCACTCTGAGCTAGAAACAGTGCTGGTACATGAGGACACAGCCTCTTTTCTTCTTAAAGTAGTTAATCAGAAGAGACATTCCCATAAGTAAAAAGATTCCAGTACGTGTCATGTGTAGTGATCGACCTATGTATCAGGAAATAATGAGTTATCCCGAGGGAAACAGGCTAAAATGTCATCAGTGGTGAGTCTGAGTGATTACTTCCTAAGCTCCTTTATCTTTTCCAGATTTTCTGTGATATGTTATAATATGCATTTACTGCTTTTACAGCCTGAATAAAAATCTAAATAACCAAAATAAAATAATAGAAATAGTATTAGTAACATTTATTGACTTTTATATAATACCCTGTGTGCTACATGCTTCACATGCATTATCTCACTTAATAAAATCACCCTATTAAAAAAAAAAGACTGTTATCCATATTTCAGAGAGGAGGAAGACAAAATATGAAATAATTTGCCGGAAATGTCTTTTTCAGCTAGAATTTTTACTTATTTCCTCAGAAATAAGCAGGGGTTGGGACAAAAACAATCAGTTGTGTAAACAGAAAAACTTGGAAATAGGTGCCATTTGTTGGATGTATAACCATAAGCAAGCAACTTAATCTCAGCGAGCCTCAGTTTCTCCTATTGTATTGTATTGCAAATGACTTAGTAGGCCCTAACTTATTTAGGTTCTCAAGAATAACTCATTCAGGGTTCTCAAGAATAAATGATACTATGTATAAGAAAAATAAAGAACCCTGTCTGGCAAATAACTGACAATAGAATGCTAGTTATCAGTATCTTCATCAGTATAATCCGAAAAACCTGGACAAATTATTTAACATCTCTGAGCTCAGTTTCTCTACCGGTAAACTGGGGATAAAAATACCTACACCATGCAGTAACTATGAGAATTACATGAGATAATACACAGTACAGTGCCTGCAATGTGGTAAAACAGTCAAAATAGCTATTATAATTATCCACAGGACAAACAAAATGGAGCTGGCTAAATAAGGTACAGTACATGCATATGATGAAATACTTTGCTGTTGAATATGTAAGGACATGATAAAAATATTGACAATGTATAGCTGTTTAAAAATTATGTAGAGTAAAAGTATTCTTTAAAAATATATAAATATATGTTACAAAATATATCAAAAGTAACAAGAATACATTCTAAGATCTACGATTTGTGGATTCTTAACTAACTCAATTAAAAAAATTAAACAATTCTCACTACTATCACCACCACTATATGAAGCAAGATGTTAAAACAACAATTTTTAAAATTCCCATATATATGTATTCAGACAAGCAGGAGCATCATGCCCAGATACCCCATTCCATTACATTATCACTAGGATTCTTTAACATACATATATTCTTCTCTGAACATTAAAAAAAGGGATTACTTTAAAACTTCGCAAATTTTAGTAAAAGAAAAGGAGGCTATTTTGCTTCTAAGACATACATTTTTAATTCCCACAATTCCAGGCTTTCAGATTTTGTATTGTTTAATACAGAAAAATTATTCTGACTAAAAATAGGAATAAAACAACATTTCCACAAGGGCAAATTCACCCCAAAAGACTGAGAATTCTAATTCTTAAAGGGAATAAAAATTAATGTCAGGTGTGGTGGCTCATGCCTGTAATCCCAGCATTTTGGGAGGCTGAGGCGGGCAGATCATGAGGTCAGAAGTTCGAGACCAGCCTGCCCGTCTCTACTAAAAATACAAAAAATTAGCCGGGCATGGTGGTGTGTACCTTAGTCCCAGCTACTCAGGAGGCTAAGGCAAGAGAATTGCTTGAACCCAGCAGGCGGAGGTTGCAGTGACTCGAGATCATGCTGCCACTGCACTCCACCTGGGCAACAGAACAAGACTCTATCTCAAAAAAATAAAACCTAATATTTAAAATGAATATTTCAGAATATAGGTGACACTAAAGTCACAATTCTGAGACTGTGACCAGAGAAGAGTGTCATTAAATTAACAAGATGAAATAAAAAATTACAGTTTCTTAATTTCTAAAAAATTAATAGGCTAACATGAAAGGTGATATTCAGCAAAAGGTAGAAATAACTATCAGAGATACTGAAAAAACATGAATCCTGGCTTGGAAAAAACATATTAGATATTATATTGTAAAATAGTTAAGGAATGCTATTTCATTAATTTCAGGGTTTTACCTCTTTCTCTTCTTACTTTCATCGCAAATTATATATCATTCAAATTAATAACATTCAACCACTGACTGACTACACATGGACATGCAACATTCATTCAACCTTGAAGGTGGGAAAGAAAAGAGAATTCTCAAAAGCACAGAAATCACTCTTTTAAGCTGCAAATTTTACAGAAGCTCTAATACTAAGCACATTCTCCCCAGCAAAATGCATCTTTTCTTAATTCACAAAGGTCCAAGATATCCAAACAGTGAAACACAATCAAGATATCTGAATATATGAAGAGCAAATTATTTTAGTACTGTTCTCTCTTAGTGTCCACAAAGTAAGCCTCAGTAACCCACAGATTTTATTTTCAGTATTCTAATACTGTCTCCCTCTACTGTATAAAAAAGGAAATTGAAAGATTTTTATCATGTATTTCCCTTAAGACATAATTAAGAAAACTTCTTTCAATTTGTTTTCCCCCAAATAGTTTTTAGAGTTAGTAATCTAACAAGATTATGTTTGTGTGTGTGTGTGTGTATATATATAAAATATATATAATATGTAAAAAAATATATATTATATATAATAAATATATATAAAATATATAATATATAAATATATATTATGTATAAAATATATATATTATATATACAAAATATATAATATATACTATATATAATATATATAATATATACATAAATATATAATATATATAAAATATATATTATATATAAAACATATATAATATATAATATATATTATATATAAAATATAGATAATATAGATTATATATTATATATTATATATATTATATATATTATATATTATATATATTATATATATTATATATTATATATATTATATATATTATATATAATATATATTATATATATTATATATATTATATATATTATATATATTATATATATATTATATATATTATATATATATTATATATATAATATATATAATATATATGTATAAAATATGGAGATTCCAGGGACAGGACAAGAAAAATAATCATCCTTTAGAACAAATCCTTAGAATCTAAGTTCTTCAATTCAAAACTTAGGAAAAAAACTAAGCAAAGGTGTACTAGTTTGGTTGGGAGTCAAGTGTATGTATGTCTCCTGGGCCAGGCTGAGCAATTTAGTTAACTAGGTAAACTTAGGGAAAGATTTAGAGTCCATTAACCTCGTATTTTTTTTTCACCTGCAAAACTAAGAATAAAAATACTCTGCCAGTACCACAGGACTAAAACTAGAACCCAATTTTGATTGATTCACTGAACTAAGCTCCCACTGTGCAATACACATGGCAAGGGCTGCCAAGTTTAGCAAACAAAAATACAACACAGAACACACTTATATAATAAAAAATAGGCCAGGTGCAGTGGCTCACGCCCATAATCCCAACATATGGGAGGCCGAAGTGGGTGAATCACTTGAGGTCAGGAGTTCGAATCCAGCCTGGCCAACATAGTGAAACCCCCTCTCTACTAAAAATACAAAAATTAGCCATGTGTGGTGGCTCATGCCTGTAATCCCAGTTACTCAGGAGGCTGAGAAAGGAGAATCGCTTGAACCAGAGAGGCAGAGGTTGCAGTGAGCCGAAATTGGGCCACTGCACTCCAGCCTGGGCGACAGAGTGAGACTCTGTCTCAAATAAATAAATAAATAATTCATTGTTCATCAGAAATACAAACTTAATTGAGCATGCTGTATTTTATCTGGGAACCCTAACTGAGGCACATACAAACATGCAAATAAGACACGCTTCTTAACCTCAAAGACTTACATAGGAATGAGGGATATGAAATGTATTCATAAACTACTATACAAGGAAGAAAAGTAGTTGCTTAGCATTTAAAGAAGAAAGGGGAAGAAAGGCAAACTGAGAACATAGTAAGTAGGACTGAAGAATGGTTAAAATCAACAAATGCAAGATTCAAAACAGAAAAAAGAATGAGATGAGAGTGCTTAATTACATCCTCAACTCTAGCCACACAGATCTGTGTATTTACCACACATGCTATTCTTCCACCAGTATATGAGATGGCTCAGTAATACAAGCTCATTATCATTTATTCACACTCAATTTAAATTACTTCAAATGGACACGCATTACCAATCTCTTCATAGACATACACCAAAAAAATCAAATTCATAATTTTTGGAAATATCTCCCTTTCAAATCTACCTAGAGTTTTGTGCTTGGTTACTCAAAATTATTTTATTAAACAAATTCTACACCATGTGGATACGACCAGAAACAGACCAAAATCCTGATAAGGGCCGGGCATGGTGGCTCACGTCTGTAATCTCAGCACTTTTGGAGGCTGAAGTGGGTGGATCACCTGAGGTCAGGAATTCGAGACCAGGCTGGCCAACATGGTGAAACCCCCGTTTCTACTAAAAATACAAAAATTAGCCAGGCGTGGTGGCATGTGCCTATAACCCCAGCTACTCAGGAGGCTGAGGCGGGAGAATTGCTTGAACCCAGGAGGTGGAGGTTGCAGTGATCTGAGATCATGCCGCTGCACTCCAGCCTGGGCAACAAGAGCGAAACTCTGTCTCCAAAAAAAAAACTTGGTAAGATTTCATCCCTTTTCTCACTTTCTATTGTCCCAAGCAGCTATTTCATAAATCTGCCTCATAATTAACCAGCTCTGTTCTTCACAATCTTTAAATAAATAAATAGGCAGATCCTTTTTAGCTAGATGCAAAAAAACTACTTCACTTTGCACTTCCTTCTCCAACCCTCTGAACCTGTCTCCTTTCTACAGGTCTAGTTACCATTCTTCATGACACAGGCCAACCCTGATCCTATTCCACAATAGAAAACTTCACACGTCCTTAGAACTTCAACTTAATAAATAGTAACAGTATGCTGCAGAACTTTGTATAAAAAAGGAGTAGTGGCCGGGCACTGTGGCCCACACCTGCAATCCCAGCACTTTGGGAGGCCAAGGCGGGTGGATCACTTAAGGTCAGAAGTTCGAGACCAGCCTGGCCAACAATGGTGAAATCCCATCTCTGTTAAAAATATAAAAATCAGCCGGGCATGGTGGCAGGCAACTGTAGTCCCAGCTACTCAGAAGGCCAAGGCAGGAGAATCACTTGAACCCAGGAGGCGGAGGTTGCGGTGAGCTGGGGTTGTAACACTGCACTCCAGCCTGGGCAACAGAGAGAGTCTCTGTCTCAAAAATTAATTAATTAATTAATTAAACATAAAAAAGGAGTAGTAATGGAAAAAGCCTACCTATATCATTTATTCGCCTGAACTCATTTATCATTATACCTTCATATAATTTTACAGCTGAAAGGACTCCAGAGCTCATTTGGTCCACGGACCTCCTTTCAAAGGTACTAAAAATTTAGTCATAGTCATTTTGTGCCTAGACTAAATTCTCAGGGCTAGCAAAGATCCAGAGTCAGATTTCTTGATTTTCAGTTCAGATTTTCAGTTCAGTACTTTTCTTACTAAATTACACTATTATCTACATTTTTTTTTTTAACTGAGGCAGAGTCTCACTCTGCCACCCAGGCTGGAGTGCAGTGGCGTGATCTCAGCTTACTGCAACCTCCATCTCCCAGGCTCAAGTGATTCTTCTGCTGCAGCCTCCAGAGTAGCGGGATTACAGGCGCATGCCAACACGACCAGCTAATTTTTGTATTTTTAGTAGAGATAGGGTTTCGCCATGTTGGCCAGGCTGGTGTATAACTCCTGACCTCAGGTGATCCGCCCAACTCGGCCTCCAAAAGTGGTGGTATTACAGGTGTGAGCCACCACGCCTGGCTATTATCTACATGCTTTGAGTGATAGTTAAATATTCTCCAAATATTAATTCTATTGTATAGCTTTATTTCTTTTTGAAAATATAAAGGAATCTAAAACTTAAACTGTAACTTTTCATTGTTCCCTCATAATGAAGTAACATAATATTTAGCTTAATTAAAAAACAAAACAAAACAAAAAAGCAGGTTCATCTTTATGGTAGTTTGTCCTTTTTTTTTTTTTTTTACACGGAGTCTCGCTCTGTCACCCAGACTGCAGTGCAGTGGCATGATTTTGGGTCACCACAACCTCCACCTCCTGGGCTCCAGGGGTTCTCCCACCTCAGCTTCCTGAGTAGCTGGGATTACAGGCGCCTACCACCACACCTGGCTCATTTTTGTATTTTTAGTAGAGACAAGGTTTCACTATGTTGGTCAGGCTGGTCTTGAACTCCTGACCTCAACCGATCCACCTGCCTTAGCCTCCCAAAGTGCTGGGATTACAGGCATAAAAATCTGCACTCAGCCTAAAAAGCTTTTTAAAGAAATAGAATATATTAGCGGGCTTGGTAGGGTGACATGCACCTGTAGTCCCAGCTACTTGGGAGGCTGAGGTAGGAAAACTACTTGAGCCCAGGAGTTTCAGGCTGCAGTGAGCTATGATGGCACCACTGCACTCCAGCCTGTGTAACAGAGCAAGACACTGTCTTTTAAAAAAAAAAAATTAAAAGTTAGTTTTATTCAATTCCACCATAATTTTTAATAACTGAAAAGACTTGAAGGTCTTCATGCCCAAAACAATAAACATTACACTGAATTAAAGATAAACATTTCCAATTTTCCTTAACTTTTGTCTTAGCCTATCATAAAAAGCCCTACAAGTGATTCAAACTGTTGGACCTAAATAAATGTAATAAGGTTTTAGTAAGGAACAGATAAATAATCATTTTGACCATACTAAAACATACGAAATCGATTTTAACCACACGATAAATTCATTAAAATAGCCCAATAAATTTCATGACTAGAAACTTCCATACTTAAGAAAAAATGGCTTTATTTCAGTTCCTGGAGGAACCAGTACTTAAATGGAATTGTTTAATATTTAGCTGACAGAGAGCTCATCCTGAGTCCTGTCTCAAATATATTGGGTACTTGAAATTTAACCTAAGTAAATAAAAACATGAAGAATGAAAACTCTGGACTTACCACCTCAGATTCTGAGCCTATTAAAACATAAAAAGGAAGCATTTTCAGTTAACAGTACATTTAAAGGCAAAGGTATTTATATGATTTTTATTGCACAAACATACTGATTAAGCAAGCCAATTCTCCATACCTTTCAACTAAAGAAAAGTGGGTTCATTTTGCCTCCTGAATTCATTTTAGACTCCTTAGTAATTTCTTTTTTTGAGACGGAGTCTCGTTCTGTTGCCCGGGCTGGAGTGCAGTGGCGTGATCTTGGCTCACTGCAACCTCCGCCTCCTGGGTTCAAGTGATTCTCCTGCCTCAGCCTCCCGAGTACCTGGGGCTACAGGCACGCACCACCACGCCCGGCTAATTTTTGTATTTTCTTAGCAGAGATGGGGTTTCACCATGTTGCCCAGGATGGTCTCAATCTCCTGACCTCGTCATCCGCCTGCCTAAGCCTCCCAAAATGCTGGGATTACAGGAGTGAGCCACCGGGCCCCGGCCTAGACTCCTTAGTAATTTCTTACTGATATGCCATACCAGCAAATTCACCCAAATCTCCTTTTCAACCTAAGAAGCTAGGCAAAAAACATTATATTTTTGGAAGTCTACATTTAAGGAAACATGTATTATTTAAAATAAATTATAAAGGTAAAAACAAATTTGTTTAAACCAAAAAATTTCAAATGTTTACTTCTTTTTAAATTGAAATACCATGGGAGATCTACATACCATTCTGAGCTTCGACACCTTTTAATCCAGTCACTGAAATTAGCATCTGCACCTAGAAAGAAAAACCTATCATATCACTCATCTGCACAACCTGTTAATCAGCAAATACTTATTAAATACCTATTACATCCCAGGCACTGTTCTAGGCACTGGGGAGTCAGCAGTGAATAAAACCTGTCTTAACAGAACTTATGGCAAACTCTCTATAGCTATAAACATACCAATAGTTTAACACTTGGTTGTTTATCCTGAAACATTTTGATTTTTTTAAATTAATTTTAACTACAGTAAACCTCACTAATTTCATAGATATAAATAATGTACATTTCCCTCAATCCCTCTGCCCTTAGAGAAGCTTCCTCATACACACAACAAAGTCAGATCTAAATCAGACTCCCAAAATGCCATTAGTTAGGGTGGGGAGGAGGCTTGGTAACTGGGAGCTGAGTTGAGGTCCATAAGCCTTTCCCAGCCCCAGCTCACTCTTCAATGCGGCTACCTATTCAGTCCACTATTCTCTCAGTGGCTTTATCTGTTCCCATCCCTTTCCTACCAACACCAAGAAGCATCTTTAAATTCTGTGAAGTTTTCTCACATATCCAAGTTACATGGGGGTCAAGAGGCTACAGGTGATAAATTATATACTTACAGATAATAGTGTAAATGTATGCATAAACAAATTATTCACTTCTGGAGACACAGAACAACGATTACATTTATACACAGTGCATAGTGAAATACGTTAAAAACATTGAGAGTACTCTAAATAAAAGCCTACTAATTCAAGTTAACTCCAGCCATAGGTAATCTGGAAATTTTAAATTAAAAATCTCTTAAAACAAAATTTTCTAATTTACTAATTTATAAAAGAAATACAACTACATGGGCCTTAATAAAAATTTTAAATATACTGTCTCACACATACTATATTCTAGAGAAGAGGGTTTGAATAACTTATTATTTTAAATAATCAGTAACTAAAATCAGGCAGTCTATCATACAAAGAGGGGAAAAGGTAATATTCTGAGTTATAAATTTTTTACCCTGTCTGATAAAAATAGAAGCCTAAAAGTTTAACTTAAATTTTTCCTGGATTTAAATGTAAAGATAAATTTGTTTGTTAGTGAAATATCCTCAATAGCAATTTTACCAAAGAGGCCTTCTTCTGAAGGCCACCTCTGAAGTAATTAGAGAATAAATGTCAATGGCATGATATTAAGATATTATTCGGCCGGGTGCGGTGGCTCACATCTGTAATCCCAGCATTTTGGGAGGCTGAGGCGGGTGGATCACGAAGTCAGGAGTTTGAGACCAGCCTGGCCGACATGGTGAAACCCCCATCTCTAATAAAGATAAAAAAATTAACTGGGCGTGGTGGCACGCACCTGTAATCCCAGCTTCTCTGGAGGCTGAGGCAGGAGAATCACTTGAACCCGGGAGGCAGAGGTTGCAGTGAGCCGAGAATGCACCATGCACCATTGCACTCCAGCCTGGGAGACAGGGCGAGACTCTGTCTCAAAAAAAAAAAAAAAAAAAAAGAAAGAAAGGAAAAAAGGAAGGAAAGAAAAGGAAAGAAAGGAAAGAAAGAAAGAAAACTCAAGAAAAGAATTTAGGGGCCAAGTGCTGTGGCTCATGTCTGTAATGCCAGTGCTTTGGGAGGCCAAGGCAGTAGGATCACTTGAGGCCAGGAGTTCAGAGACCAGTCTGGGCAATGTAGCGAGACCTCATCTCTACACAAAAATGTTTAATGAATTAGCTTAGTGTGATGGTACACGCCTGTATTCCCAGCTACTCAGGAGGCAGAGGCAGAAGGACAGCTTGAGCCCAGGAATTCAAGGCTGCAGTGAACTATGATGGTGCCATTGCACTCGAGTTTGGGTGAAAGAGTAAGGCTCTGTGCCCCCAGGTCCAAAAAGAAGAAAAAAAAAAGAAAGGAATTTAGGCAGGAAACTTTTCTATTGCTCTTAAAAGTAATAAGGCCTAGAAATGTAGAGGATGAGGTCAGGCATAAAGGCTCACGCCTGTAACCCCAACACTTTGGGAGGCTGAGGCAGGTGGATCGCTTTACCCCAGGAGTTCAAGACCAGCTGTTGTAACAGGGCGAAACCCTGTCTCTGCGGGGAAAAAAAAGCAAAATTTAGTGAGATGTGGTGGCACGTGCCTATAGCCCCAGTGACTTGGGGGGCTGGGGTGGGTGAATCACTTGAGCTCAAGAGGCGGAGGCTGCAGTGACCCAAGATCACACCACTGCATTCCAGCCTGGGCAACAGAGTGAGACCTTGTCTCAAAAAAAAAGAAAATGTACAGCATGGTATGACCCACGTTTTTTCAGGGTTTTCAAGTATGTATCAAGGCACTAGATAACTTGACTCTGGAATTTGCTAGGAGTGTAGATATGCTGTCTTCCTGACTGAATAGCCCTATTATTCACATACCAAAACTGAAACTGGGATAAGCAAATTTGACAATAAGCCCTGTCACCCAGACCTTTCCTTTCCTAATTTGTAGCTTCCATTTGTGTCATTAGGCCTAAAATCTCTTTTTTGAATAGGTATACAGCAGAAAAGCAAACATTCAAAGCAGTACAGAGTAAGAATTTAACATCTAATACGTAGAGCTTGTTAACTCAGCACTACTGACATTTTGAACCAGATACTTCTCTGTTGGGCAGGACCGTACTGGCCATTATGGGATGTTTCGTAGTACCCCCTGGTTTATACTCATTAGATGTCAGTAGCTCCTCCCCCATCCACCATTCATGATAATAAAAAATTTCTTCAAACATTGCCTAAAGTTTCCTGGGAAACAATTGCTTCCAGTTAAGAATCACTGCTTTACAGAATTGTGATAAAACTCTATCATAACATAAAGATAAAATAATAGTACAAGTAGGACTATGTAGTCTACAATTTTCTGGGATTACTCATAACCTCTGTCTTAGTATTTTTCCGATTTTAAAATTCTTGCTCTCACAATTCCTATATATGTCTAAATATCCACAATGCTGTGATAATTTTCATATATTCCCCTCAAAAATATAACATTAAAAACTAACAATACTCTCAAAACTCTGGGTTTCTTCTGTACTCTCTCATAATTTATCCAAATGTACACTTCACTTCTCCATAAAAACCTTATTGTTAAGATTTCCCATCTCAGCATTCTTAATAACTTAAAATGAACAGACTTCTGACCAAGAAAGCAAATTAAACTCTCATTTCTCCATTAGAAAAAACAAAGCCAGGCCAGGTGCTGGTGGCTCACACCTGTATTTCCAGCACTTTGGGAGGCCGAGGCAGGTGGTTCACGAGGTCAAGAGATCGAGACCATCCTGGCCAACATTGTGAAACCCCACCTCTACTAAAAATACAAAAATTAGCTGGGCATGGTGGCACATGCCTGTAGTCCCAGCTACTCAGGAGGCTGAGGCAGGAGAATCGCTTGAACCTGGGAGGCAGAGGTTGCAGTGAGCCAAGATTGTGCCACTGTACTCCAGCCTGGGCAACAGAGTGAGACTCCGTCTCAAAAAAAAAAAACAAAAAAGAAAAAAAAAAAAGATGGTTTTTTGTCAGTTATTTACAGATTCTAGCAAACACACACGGAATACGGATCAGTTTTAGATTTCTAAGTTTTCGAGTTGATAGAAACACCAGATGGTTTTAAATTAGGAAAAGCTAATCCAACACAGAATTCAAATAAATATTACTCTTGTACCTTCCTTTTGGCTTAACATTTAGCTTCCTTCTTAAAGCTCTTCGGTCAGTGAATAAAGCTGTGTGACAAAATTCATCTCCTTTTCTCATTAGCATCATTTACGTAATTTGGCAGGGTGCAGTGGCTCCCGCCTGTAATCCCAGCACTCTGAGAGGCTGAGGTGGGCGGATCACCTGCGGTCAGGAATTTGAGACCAGCCTGGCCAACATGGTGAAACCCCCTCTCTGCTAAAAATACAAAATTAGCCAGCCATGGTGGCATGCACCTGTAGTCCCAGCTACCTGGGAGGTTGAAGCAGGAGAATCACTTGAACCCAGGAGGCAGAGGCTGTAGTGAGCTGAGATCGTGCCACTGCACTCCAGCTTAGGCAATAAGAGCAAAACTCCATCTAAAAAAAAAAAATATTCAGTTTTTCCCTATCCAGATTCTTCATCAGAATAATTTTTAAAGTTACACAGTACAGGAATACATTATTTTTTAATATAGATAGGGTCTTGCTATGTTGTCCAGGCTAGACTCGAACTCTTGGGCTCATGTGATCCTCCCGCTTTGGCCTCCCAAAGTGCTGGGATTACAGGTGTGAGCCACCATGCCACATTCTTTTTTATAAAAAAATACAAAGAAGAGCATTTCATTTTAATACTCTGTCAAATAGTAAATGTGATACTATTCTTTATCAGCCTACTCAGTAACTATGAATGAAACCTATATACATTATCCACCCACTGAAGCAAAAAGAGACATCCATAAAATTTAAATAGGTGTTGCTCAACATATCTGTCACACTTGAGCTACTTTACCTTGTATGAAAGACCAACTCAAAAATCCTCAAAGACAACCTTTATTTTATTTGATTAATTGGTTATGGGTAAAATGTATAAGTAACTTATTAAAAAGGGGCAATATACTTTATAAGAAAAATTACCACAGTAATTCCCAAGAAGAATGTGACAATAAGCTCTTTGACGATAATATTGTGCATCATCTGGTTTCTGTTCCAAAGCCTTAGTCAGTTCCTACAAAAACAAACATGTTGAGTGTCAGTAAAAGGTATTCAAAAGCCATCAAATTCTAATTAAAACATAATTTTTAAACAAATAACTTATTATCAGAAACTATTTGGAGGAAAGATAACAGGGATGTAATCTTGGAGTTTTTCCTCATAAGAGGATCTCCCCTTCTGCTGCCCCTCCTCCCAAAAGTAGACAATCTAACATAGTATTTCTGTACTGTAAAGCATTTAGGGGTCAGGTATGGTGGCTCATGCCTGTAATCCCAGCACTTTGGGAGACTGAGGCAGGCGGATCACCTGAGGTCAGGAGTTCGAGACCAGCCTGGCCAATATGGTGAAACCCCACCTCTACTAAAAAAACAAAAATTATCCAGGCATGGTGGCGCATGCCTGCAATCCCAGCTACTTGGGAGGCTGAGGCAGGAGAATCACTTGAACCTGGGAGGCAGAAGTTGCAGTGAGCCAAGAACACACCACTGCACTCCAGCCTGGGCAACAAGAGTGAAACTCCATCTCAAAAAAAAAAAAAAAAAAAAAAAAAAAGCATTTAGTTCCTGACCTACAGAACTCAATAAATGGTAATTATTATCACCTCACATATTCTGAAGAGTTTAATTGATATGCATTGACCATTACAGATTTTCTCCTTCTAACTTGGAGAAGATTCAAACATCATATAGAATTTGAAATTCCTAGAAAATGTGAAGCTGTCCAATAAAGAAAGACTAAAAGTTAAATCTAGAGCTCAAGGAGGTTAAGACAATCAATATCTACACCATCAAGCTTACCTGGCCCTCTCTTATCCTCTATCAATAGCACACAACTCTAATAAAATGCAATTAAACATCCTGTTCAAAGCCGAGATATAATCTAATAGATGGCTATGGCAACTGATCAAGAGTTAACATTAGAGAGAGTAAAACTTTTTCACCCTGTGCAGTCATAACATATAGGTGTGGTAGCTGGAAAAATAATGATGTAAGAGATTATACAATTAGGGAGATCAAGGGCAGATGCAGGAACACAGGAACACTTTTATTTTCTGCCAACTACCTACAAACTCTAGGGATTTGGTAGTTTTCTTAAATGGTAAAATTATTTCAATAGCCACATGTGTCACTGACTTTGCTTTAACCTAATAGATAATTCTCACAAAGCAATGAATACAGATGCCCCTCAACTCACCTGGGGTTGCATTCAATCAACAGAAACAAAGTGTGGCTCAAACTAAGAGAGCAAAGAAGCTATAAGATGCTACTTCAAGGGCCTCACTTTGTACCTTGCAGGCTGTTATAAGGAATTTGGACCTTAGGTGTGATGGAAAGCCATGGAAAGTTCATTGTTAGTAGGAGAGAGAAATGGTCCAATTTACTCTTTTCAAATATCATTCTGGTTGCTGTATGGTGAATACATTATAACAAATCAGGACTGGAAACACAGACTTCTTAGGAAACTAATACATTAAGTCTAGGCTAGAAAAGGATGTTAGCCACAGAGGTGATGAAGAGAAATACAATGAGCTGGAATATATTAGAGCCAGCAAGACTTGCCAATGTGGGATAAGAAAAATTGAAGATCACTCCAGGATTTGGGGCTTACTTAGATCTATACCTGGCATCCAGTAGGCACTCAATGAAAAGTATTGATTTCTCTCCTTGCAGACTTTTTCCGCCTTTTCCCCAATCTCTAATTTGACCACATCTCCTTGGCCACAAAATATAAAAATGTTTGCCTCTCTAGTCTTAATCTTCTCAGAGCCACTAGTAACCCCTTATCAAATCCAACTGATTCCTATCTGACTTGATCTCTCTGTGGCCCCTGACAATAACCAGACCTTTCAGCTTACCATTCTGTTGCTTTTTAAAAACTAATGTTTCCGGGCTGGGCGCAGTGGCTCACACCTGTAATCCCAGCACTTTGGGAGGCCGAGGCAGTTGGATCACCTGAGGTCAGGAGTTCGAGACCAGCCTGATCAACATGGCGAAACCCCATCTCTACTAAAAATACAAAAATTAGCTGGGCATGGTGGTACATGCCTGTAATCCCAGCTACTTGGGAGACTGAGGCAGGAGAATCGCTTGAACCCAGGAGGCGGAGGTTGCAGTGAGCCAAGATCATGCCATTGCACTCCAGCCTGGGTGACGAGCGAAACTCCATCTCAAAAAACAAAAAACCTAATGTTTCCCTTGGGCTCAGTACTTAGACTTCCTCCCCTTTAGAAACATTCTTTGACTCTTTAAGTGGTGTCGGAGGCTTCACATATGTCTTGAATCATCCTGATGACTCAAGTCTATCTTGAGAGCCTAGACAGTGCTCCTGTGCAATATCAGCATAGTTTTCTCTAGACTTCACCCAAAATGTCCCAGAGGCAATTCAAATACGAATATTAAAAATCTAAAACTAATTCCTCCCTTCAAACCTATTCCCCCATGCTGAATGCAATCTTCTAAGTGCTATCATCCTAGGTGCTATTTAAGTGAAAGGCACCAATTCCTACTACATTCCCCCAGCCAGAAACTCAGGAGTCATCCCTTATATTCCAATCATCACCAAGTCCAGTGCATTTTACATAAAACAACTCCCCTCCATGCCCACAATCACTGCCCTGCATGCAGATATTCATCTTTGACCTGGTCTGTACCACCATCTTCCTGCTATCCACTATCCCTTGTGTCTCCTCCAATTCATTATCTACTCTGCTTTTAAAGTAGGTTTTGTAATTCAGAAAATTTCATTCCCTTCCTCCAAATTCTTCACAGGTCTCCATGATCATATGATAAAACTGAAAACCATCTGTTGAGATTTAATGCCTTTGATGGCCTGGCCTCTCTCCACTTGTTTAACCTTTATCTCCTAGCACTTGCCTCCTCACATTTTATGTGCTAATACTACTGAACAACTTGTATTATTCCCCAAACAGAACAGTTATGTAGTATTTACCATGTGCCTGGCACTGTACTAAGCATATGATACAGGGTACCTCACTTATCTTCAAAATAAACCTTTCAAGTAGGTCCTATTTGTTTCCATTTGACAGATGAGAAATCTGCTCTGGACTGATGACAGGAACCTTACTGAAGTTACACAGTTATCATGAAACCAGAACTTTGACCCAAGAGTCTCTGACTCCAGAGCCTGGGTTCTTAACCACCACACATACTGGGCCCTGAACGATTCTCAAAATTCACACGTTTTCTCTCCCTACTGAATTTTGCAACCTCCTCTGTAAAGTTTTTAACTCCCTCAGTCGGATTCTATTCTGCTACGCTCATTTTATACACAACCCCATTACAGTAGTTACCTTATATTTTAATGATCTGTTGACTTGTCTTTCCACTAGACTGAAAACTCACTCACTGAAGCTTATCCATCCTTAGATTCCTGATTTCCAGTACAACATTCACCACTTAATGTTCATTCTTTGTTGAATGAATGAAAAATGTGAAACAGCCTATGTGATAAGAACATTCCCCTTTATTCCTAATTGGATGACCTTATATCAAATATACACATTTTAACTCACATAATACCAAGTGACCTGAATCCCAAATGCCTGTTAAAGTAGCCCTTGGGACAATCCAGGAGAAATACACTCACATTCATCATCAAAGTTTCGGCCCTACTTATCATTACCAATTATTTAATAATTTACATTGACCTGTTCATCTTTGTGAGGTCATCTCACAGTTTAAAAAGAACATTTCTTCTTAACACAGCTGGTTCTTATCATGATCATCCTCCCCACACCCAGGGTTTCTGATTCTGGGTCTGTGGTGGGTCCTGAGAATTTGCATTTCTAGGGCCAGGTATGGTGGCTCACACTGTAATCCTAGCACTTTGGGAGGCTGAGGCGAGTGGAACATTTGAGGCCAGGAGTTCGAGACCAGCCCGGCCAACATGGTGAAACCCCATCTCTGCTAAAAATACAAAAATCAGCTGGGTGTGGTGACACACGCCTGTAATCCCAGCTAATTGGGAGGCAGCGGCAGACTCACTTGAACCTGGGAGGCAGAGGCTGCAGTGAGCTGAGATTGCACCACTGCATTCCAGCCTAGGCGACAGAGCAAGACTCCATCTCAAATAAATAAATAATTTGCATTTCTAATATGTTGATGCTGCAGCTTATCTGGAGCCCACACCTTTGAGAACCACTGTTCTATAGCACTAGACTAAAATTTGGAAAACCTGTGTCCTGAGGCCCCCCCCCCTTCTGCCTGTAACTGGTGTGTCTCTATGACAGATCATTTGGATTTATTTGAATCTCTGTTTACTTTTTAAGAAATGGGGTTTCTTTATGTTGCCTAGGCTGGTCTTGAACTCCTGGTCTCGAACTCCTGGTCTCAAGTGATCCTTCCACCTCAGCCTCCCAAAGTGGTAGGATTATAGGCATGAGCCACCACGCTTAGCAAGGTCTGCTTTCTTACGTACACTGGGAAAAGGAAGAGTAAGAAGTACTGGACTACATGAGTCACAAGGACTTTTTTTTTTTTTTTTTTTTTGAGATGGGATCTTGCTCTCTCACCAAGGCTGGAGTGCAATGGTACAATTTCGGCTCACTGCAACCTCCACCTCCTGGGTTCAAGTGATTCTCCTGCCTCAGCCTCCCAAGTAGCTGGGGTTACAGGCGCCTGCCACCATGGCCCAGCTAATTTTTTGTATTTTTAATAAAGATGGGGTTTCACTATGTTGGCCAGGCTGGTCTCAAACTCCTGACCTCAGGTGATCCACCCGCCTCAGCCTCCCAAACTGCTGGGATTACAGGTGTGAGCCACCGTGCCTGGCCCATAAGGACTTTCAATAAGAATTTGCACTTCTAGTGAATTGCCACGTCATGCTGTTACTGCTGGCCCAAGAGCCACACATTAAAAACCAAGGTACCAGTGCTAACCACATGACTATTCTATCCAGTTCTACTCCTAGGTATATACAATCAAAAGAAAGAAATGCATGTGTTCACCAAAATACACAAAAGAGTACTCACAGAAACTTTATTTATGCTAGCTAACAACTAGAAATAAACCAGACGTCCAATTAGAATAAATTGTGCTATACTTACATTTATACAACATATATTTATACAATTATACAATGGAATACTACACAGCAATGCAAAGGAACTACTGCTTCACACAATATGGATGTATACTCATGGAATGATTAAAGCAAAAACAGACTGCGTACATTGAACAAAGCACCTACTATATGATTCTGTTTATGAGTCCAGAACAAGCAAAACGAACAGATGGTGATGGAGATCAAAACAGTAGTCAGCAGGACAGTAAGAAGAACTGCTGGCTGGGAAGGAGCATGAAGGAACCTTATGAATGGAAATGCTCTATATCTTGATCTGGGTGGTGTACACGTATCTAAAAACTCATCAAACTGTAGACTTAAAATTTGTGTTATTTACGTATGTCATATATGCCTCAATAAAAAATTTAAGGCCGGGCATGGTCACACCTATAAACCCAGCACTTTGGGAGGCCAAGGTAGGCAGATCACCTTAGATCAGGAGTTTGAGACCAGCCTGGCCAACATGGCAAAACCCCATCTCTACTAAAAAGTACAAAAATTAGCCGGGTGTGGTGGTGTGCGCCTGTAATCCCAGCTACTTGGGAGGCTGAGGCAGGAGAATCGCTTGAACGTGGGAGGCGGAGGTTGCAGTGAGCCGAGATCGTGCCATTGCACTCCAGCCTGGGTGACAGAGTGAAACTCCGTCTCAAAAAAAAAAAATTAATAAGTAAAAGAAGATAGAAAGTGACAATGAAGTTTATTATATTAATATTCTTTAAAAGCAACTTTTTTTTTTTAAGACAGAGTCTCACTCTGTCACCCAGGCTGGAGTGCAGTGGCACAATCTCAGCTCACTGCAAACTCTGCTTCCCAGGTTAAAGCAATTCTCCTGCCTCAGCCTCCTGAGTAGCTGGGACAACAGATCCACACCACCACACCCCATTAAAGTTTGTTTTGTATTTTTAGTACAAACAGGGTTTCACCATGTTGGCCAGGTTGGTCTCGAACTCCTAACCTCAAGGGATCCGCCCTCCTTGGCCTCCCAAAGTGCTGGGATTACAGACATTAGCCACCGCGTTGAGCCTAAAAGCAACTTTTATATAAACTGGATTTCCAAAGGATGTACTAGCCCTAACATGACAATTAAGAAATGTAAATTCAAAGTAATAGCTATCTAATATAAGGAATTACAGAGAAAAATTTTCACTGCTTCCTGTAACATTATCCCAAAACTGATCCCAGACGCCTTATTGCTGGTATCTAAAGGTCTATATATTTAGATTCAAAAAACATACCTGGGCCCTAAAAGGCCATACAGGACGTGGCTCCTAGTTTCCTGCCCAACCTTATCTCCTAATCAAATGGGCCCTCTAATAAAAAGGGCCTTTTTGCTGCTCCATACACAGGCCAACTTCATGCCTACTTCAGGATCTCTGCATTGGCTCTTGGTCCTGCCTGGAATGCTCTTTCCCCAGAACTTCTAAGCGAATTCTCTTGCTTTTTCAGGTCTCTGCTCAAATATCACCCTAACAGAGGCTCCAGCACCCTATGGCACATTTCTTATAAAAGCCATAGCTAGAAAAGACGCCGTCTTGCCTCAAATTGTTAACGTTACTTATGTTAGATTATAACAACAAAACAGGGTTTCCTTTTTTCTGTGCTTTAAAGCAAAAAACAAACAAACAAAATGAAAAACAAAAACCTCCTGGTTAAATTCTGTGACCCACAGCATCATTTATCTTTAGGCTCTTCTTTAACTCCTATTATTTAACTCTTGCTCTTTTACATTCCTTTACAGCTTTATAGTTTGTCTTCACTGCACACCTGCAAGAAGTGATTTCTTGGTTAGCTAAGTATATAACTAAGACTAACCCATAGCAATCAGCGCCTTTGCACACAGCAACTCCTAAAACATTTTTAAATGAATAAACAAATGAGTGACTAATGAACTATGACAAGACATCTGGAAAGTTTCAGGGACGTGAGGGAAAAGGTTTTTGTTCCAGTAGACTGACTTCATACCGGCACTTTTACAAAAGAATGGCAACAATGATGTCAAACGAAAAAATTAATTTTCATCGAGCCCAGAGTCCACTTTTCTCTTCTAGTCATAACTGCCATTAAAAAAGAAAAAATCCTTTCAGCCCAACTACAGTCGTCAACCATGTTCCCAATAAATGGAGGAGGTTTTTCTCAGAAGCTGCAGGAATGCAAGAGTCTGGAAATGGAAAGGGCAAGACAGGAGTCTGAGGTAACGCGAGGAGACTGAGAATCTCAATACTGGGGCGGAGACGCAGTAACCACAGGACCCTGGGTCCCAATCAGGTGCTGCTGGGAGGAGGCGCGTCAGCCAGGGGTGGAGGAAGCAGAAAAGGCTCTCTCACCTCTAACGCCGCAGTGGATTAGAGCATCTGAGAAGCTCTGGAAAAAACCTCTCAGGAAAACAACGACTTCAGCAGGACCCACTAGCCAAGGAAAGGGGGATAAAATACATAGCAAAGGGAAGGAAAAACACGCACCTCTGGGATGCTGCAGGTCCTGTTGCAGCCGCCGCCATCCCTCGAAGTCACCGTTGCTTCTGCCAGAGCTGCTACTAGCGCGCTTATCAGCTCCGCCACCGCCCAAGGGGGAAACTTCTGCAGAAACCCCAACCGAGCTTCCGTCTAAGTAGCCAACGAGCAGCCACGCAGCGTGCTGCTAGCGGGACGGGAGGCTACGCGCGGGCGCGTGGCCTGCTGGGGCAGTGGAGGACCGAGTCTTCCCAGCCCGCACCCTGGCCTGGGACCCGCGCTCCCAGTCCCGGGACCCGCGCTCCCAGTCCCCGCCCCTAGCAGCCATGGTTATGGAGGCCCGGGCCAACACGTTCTCCTTCTCTTCCACCGCGCCCACTGCTGCGGTCACTCGGACCAAGCCTCCAGGAGTAGTAGCTCAGAAGCACTTTTGTAGCATACCGTTACCCCTCAGGAGCTTAGCGGTTAAGGGCGTTTGCATGTCTTTTAGTAACACAAGCTCCAGGCCGGGCGCCGTGGCTCACGCCTGTAATCCCAGCACTTTGGGAGTCCGAGACGGGTGGATCACGAAGTCAGGAGTTCAAGACCAGCCTCGCCAAGATGCTGAAACCCCGTCTACGAAAAATACAAAAATTAGCCGGGCGTGATGGTGGGCGCCTGTAATCCCAGCTACTGGGGAGGCTGAGGCAGGAGAATCGCTTGAACCTGGGAGGCAGAGGTTGCAGTGAGCCGAGATCGCGCCACTGCACCACAGCCTGGGCGACAGAGCAAGACTCCTTAATAAATAAATAAATAAATAAATAAATAAATAAATAATAAATAAAATAAGCTACTTCGAGCTCCGTTTTCCCTAGGTTTTATCATGGCTGCCACAGGTGGCCAAGCCCTTTCGTCTCCGTGATGTCACTGGAGGCTGCGTGGTCTTTTCAGGGAACAGAGGGGCCTGGATGGCGCCTGGATTCCGGCGATCGTTGCGCTGGGAATGGAAAAGGGCTGGGACTCGCTGGAAGTCGTTCTGAACTAATAGAGCTAAAGGCCTTCTGGTTCCTGGGGAGACGCGCCTGGCCCCCGTGTACTATTCATTCCCTTCCTCATAACTCCACAGCCCAGGCTTTCTTCTTAGTGGGCTTCCTAGACCAAGAAGGAAAACCTTTTCTATCCGAAAGCACTGAGGGACAGAAGGTGGCCTAAAGTGATCTCAGGGCCGCTTTGTTTCCCATCCCGGTCGGTCAGGCCTTCCGTCAGCGCCCTTTGACCTATGCAGATCGGATGGGGAAAGCTGCCAGCGCCTTCCAGGGATGGGGGCAGAATGGGGAGCTGGAGGGAGTGGTCTTTTTCTAACTTTATACCACTATCAAACTGTGTTCATTCATGTAGCTTTATAATAAGTCTTGAAGTCCTGTGACTTTATTCTCCCAAGATTGCTTTGGCTTATTCTAAGGCTATTGTATTTGTAGGTGAATTTTGGAATTAGCTTGTCAGTTTAAAAAAAAACAAAACTGCTAGGATTTGTACTGGGCTTGCGTTGGATCTGTAGATCTGTTTGGGGAAAACTAGTATATTAACAATACTGTCCTTCAATCCATTAATATCATTATTTCCCACCATTTATTTAAGTGGCCTCTAATTTTTCCTGGTAATATTTTGTAGATTGTACACATATTTATATCTTAATGTTTGGATCCAAGTTGTGCTTGGATCGATTGCAGTATAGAGATCAAACATATATTTCATTAGATTTATTCTTGAGCAGTGTTTTAAATGCGATGTTAAATAGCATTTTATTTTTTTATATTCTCGTTTGTTGTAAGAATATAGAAATGCTATTGATTTTTACATATTGATGTTATATTCAAGCATGTTGCTAAGTTCCCTTATTATTTGTAAGGGACAAAAAGACTACAGAGTCTTTTGGAATTTATGTGATTACAATCTTCCAATCTGTGAATAGAGATGGTTTAACTTTCCTGTAATCTTTATACCTTTTAGTTTTGTTTCTGGCTAGTATGTCCACTATTGAATAGAAATAGTGATAATGGACTTCCTTGTCTTGGTTGTAAAATCAAGAGGAAAGCATTCAATATCAAGTGCTTTTTCTGCCTTTATTGAAATGTTCATATGTATTTTTAATAATCATATGTTACTGTTATATAATAATTTTAAAATAATATTTTAATAATAATGTTACAATGTAACCAATTACATTGGTTAATTTTCAAATGTTATCTAAATGGCCAATTGTCCTTCCGGATCCCCATTGATTCTGATTGGGATGGCACTGTAAGAGAGGCAGAACCAGTGAAGGAAACAAGGTTTTTTCAGGAGTTATATACAGGGGTGGTCCAGTGGTGGTGGGCTGGCCTGGAGAAATACTACCGTTTGTATTAAAAAATAAAGCATGTAGTCCATATAGCATATAGCATTTTCACTTAGAACCCTCCTTCTAGCAATCTCCATTTAACCCAAAACAAAGGGCCTCGATCACCTGTACAGCCTGTGTTCCAAGAGATGGGGCAGGGATATGGCTGTCCTTCATAGATAAGTAGTGAATCTCAGTGTTGGCTACTCCTGGATTCCTTAGCCTGGGACTCCAAACACACTTAGAATAGGGTAATTCTCAGGTATGCTCCAGTTATGGCTCAGCCATACACCAAGGTGTATACACCAACCCCTGCCATGCACCAATATGCATATAAATATGAATAGCCTCTGAAAGGGCGAATTCCTAGATTGACCTATAGGCCCACATGAAAAGTTCTATATTAATAGCTATGTCATGACTGGGTGCAGTGGCTCATGCCTGTAATCCCAACACTTTGGGAGGTCGAGGTGGGTAGATCCCTTGAGGCCAGGAGTTGGAGACCAGCCTGGGCAACATGACAAAACCCCATCTCTACTAAAAATACAAAAATTACCTGGGCTTGGTGGTGCACACCTATAATCCAAGCTACTAAGGAGGCTGAGGCACAGGAATCACTTGAACCTGGGAGGCAGAGGTTGCAGTGAGTGAGATGGCACCACTGCACTCCAGCCTGGGCAACAGAGTCAGACTCTGTCTCAAAAAAAAAAAAAATAGCTGTATCATGGACATTGAAATTATAATGAGATACCAAAACTACCACCAGAATGACTTAAATTAAAAGGATTTCCAATACCAAGCATTGACAAGGATATGGAGCATTTTTTTAGAGAGAATGACCAAGGAGTTGGCTACAGTCAGGTGCTGCAGAATCAGATCTGTGGACCTTAATGTGCATCTGGTGAAATAAATAACTATAATGGTGATGAAGAAAGCAATTGCCCAGGAATCCTACTGTGGTCTGAGATAAGAAGATCATATTCCTATTGCCACATCCCTGGAGGCCATTTGTCTTTTTTCAATGACTGATCATCCTATTCAGAGTGAGAGGATCTGGCATGGAAACAAGAGGCCTGTTGTACCATGGCAACTGGAAGCCACTCTTTCCCACTTACCATTGTTTCCAAGCCATTAATTTCCTATTAAACTTCATTTTCCTCTTCCTGAGAGTTTCACTATAAAAATATATGTGTGTATAGATATATATTCCTAGCATAAGAGTACTATAATAGTGTTTTACATAGAACTTTTACAACAATTCTTTGAAGTGCTTTATTGTTCCCATTTGACAGGTGAGGCGATCTCAGGCACAGGAAGGCTGAATGACATTTCCAAAGTCACCTCCTTGTAAGAGGCAGTGTCAGAAGCTGACAATGGACTTGACCACTATGCTGTCGTAGCAACAGAGAGAAATAATTTTTAAGACAATCCATGTATTTAAAAAATATTTTTGTACCTCTTGTGAGTTTTTAAAAGAATCGTTTTGAGTTTTTTCTTTTTGATTGTGATTGAAAACACCAATACTTGTTTTATAGGCAAATATCATCTATAGTGATCAGAGATCCAAGTAAAATATAGATAGTCTGATCTTAGCATAATCTTAGAAGAATAATTATATACAACCAAATGGAATTTCTTAAATGCACAAATGGAATTAAAAGAGGAGGTTCTTTTCCATCTTAACCAAGAAGGAGGGCATAATGGAATGACCGTGTGCTAAGCAAGGGAGAAGGAAAACGAGTAGGAGGGAAAACATTGCAGAGGAGAAACTAAATTACCATGAGTGTAGAAAAAAAAAGTGAGGACTGGAGAATGTGAAAATATCAAATATAGTATTTCAATGTCAGAACAGTTCAGTATATTAAAACTCAAGTCCATTATGCACAAGAAAAACTGGAGGTAATGATTATACATTGACCCAAAATGAGCACTGAGCCTGGGGATGACATGAAAACATTTTTAAACAAGAGGAAAGATAAAAAATAATGCAATTCTGAAAACTGCTGAGGAGCATAATGTTTTTTTCTAACACAAAAAGCTAAATTCAGTTACTTTTCTTTGCTGATTTAATGAGGGAAAAGAGTCTCACCATAATAAAGAGACAATAGATTTTTTTCTGTCATGACACACTTATGGTCTCCATTTGGTATATTCTATGCACAGAGTTGGTGAAAACACTATATTTACTATTTCTGAACAGAATAAGGTAATTCAATCAGCTACATCTTATACATGATCACAGGCATGGAGGTGTCATAGAAACACCTCTACAAATCTTGGAAATGTTCATGCAGATAAGACAGGGCAGCGGGCAAATTAATTTCCAAATTATATTAGAGAACTTAAAAATAGGCTGGATGTGATGGCTCACGCCTATAATCCCAACACTTTGGGAGGCTGAAGCAAGAGGATTGCTTGAGGCCAGGAGACCAGCCCGAGCAACATAGGGAGAGCTTGTCTCTACAAAAATTTTTTTTAAGTTTGCTGAGTGTGGTGGCACATGCCTGTGGTCCCAGCTACTCAGGAGGCTGAGGTGGGAGGATCGTTTGAGCTGAGGTATTCAAGGCCGCAGTGAGCCACAATTGCACCACTTCACTCCAGCCTGAGCAATAGAATGAGACCCTGTCTCAAAAAAAAAAAAAAAAAAAAAGATTTCATGACTTTATTCAAACCAACAATGATGAACAGTGAGGATTACATTAAATGAGAAGCAGTTAGGGGCTGGTTTATGGTCTTGACCTCCATTCCTTCTCCACGAGTGCAGCCCACGACCCAGTGATGATTTCCCCTTCCCTGCATTGCATTGGCACCGACTTAGTTTCTATCCCAGAATTCCGTTTTCCAGACAAAAGACCCTGCTCCATCTCCCAGCACACTTCCTTCCCCTGCAGGCTATGCCTTCTAGACTGAAATAGAAAATACTCACCTGATTTTTCCCTTGTTGCTGTGACAATAGGTACAGGGTGATGCTCAGGACAGCCAGTGGGTGAGTGCGTGGAGGAAGGCATCCAGGTCTCAGATACGGGTTTGTGCCCTGTGACCTCACCTTTTTGCAGCACTGCAATGAGCATTTCACCTGCGGCAACAATGACAGTGCACATTTGGGGAGCTAAAGATATTTCAAGAAACTTTGTCCCAGTTACCAATTACCAAAAACAAGTACAATTTTCTATGAAGGGGGCCAGCCCCTCCACACCTGTGGGTGTTTCTCATCAGGCGGAATGAGAAACTGAGAAAAGAAAGAGACACAGAGACAAAGTATAGAGAAAGAAAAGTGGGCCCAGGGGACCGGCGCTCAGCATATGGAGGACCCGCCCTGGCACCAGTCTCTGAGTTCCCTCAGTATTTATCGATGATTACCTCTACCATCTCGGAGAGGGGGATGTGGCAGGACAATAGGGTAATAGTGGGGAGAGGGTCAGCAGGAAAACATATGAACAAAGGTCTCTGTGTCATAAACAAGGTTAAAAAAAGGTGCTGTGCTTTGATGTGCACATACACAAACATCTCAGTGCATTAAAGAGCAGTATTGCTGCCAGCATGTCTCACCTCCAGCCCTAAGGTGGTTTTCTCCTATCTCAGTAGGTGGAACATACAATCGGGTTTTACACGGAGACATTCCATTGCCCAGGGACAAGCAGGAGACAGATGCTTTCCTCTTATATCAACTGCAGAGAGGCCTTCCTCTTTCACTAATCCTCCTCAGCACAGACCCTTTACCGGTGTCGGCTGGGGGATGGTCAGGTCTTTCCCTTCCCATGAGGCCATATCTCAGGCTATCACATGGGGAGAAACCCTGGACAATACCTGGCTTTCCTAGGCAGAGGTCCCTGTGGCCTTCAGCCTTCCACAGTATATTATGTTCCCGGGTACTTGAGATTAGAGAGTGGTGATGACTTTTAACAAGCATACTGCCTTCAAGCACTTGTTTAACAAAGCACATCTTGCATAATCCTAAATCCATTAAACCTTGAGTCAACACAGCACATGTCTCTGCGAGCACAGGGTTGGGGCTAGGGTTACAGATTAACAGCATCTCAAGGCAGAAGAATTTTTCTTAGTACAGAACAAAATGGAGTCTCTTATGTCTACTTCTTTCTACATAGACACAGTAACAGTCTGATCTCGCTTTCTTTTCCCCACATTCTAGTGGGCATCTCTAGCAAGATGAGAGTGTTTGGCAGAGGCTCTTGCTTTCCATAATCCCTGGAGGCAACAGGAAGGGGCTCCTAGGGAGGGAGCAGGAAGGGGTGAGTCTAGACTGAGGGGCTAGCAGCAGAGCACACGCGTCTTACTAGAGTCTGTGCTTTCCTGAGATGGTCCCCTACAGAAAACCCAGTTTTCTGTTAATCCTCAGATTCCTGAGCCAAACCATTATTTCACTGTGAACAGAGAAATGGGATCATGCGAGGAACTTGAGAAGGATATGTGAACAGATTACAGTGCAAACAGCAACTTGAAGTCAAATACTGATATGAAAAATAAATGGGAACAATGTTGGGCATTCCAATGTAAATTAACAATCAAATGTAGATGTTATATATTCTATAAATATATATTTTATTAACATTTACCCCTAGAGAAATAGAGATTCTAAATTGTATAATATTTATAAAAGAAACAGAGACATTTATCAGAGTCCCTCATATACACAGAAGCACCAAGTTCATATGATCCAGAGAGAAATTCTACTAGTAAACTAACTGATAACCTGACGCTACCTAAACTATTCAAGTCTTAGTCAATCTTCCCAATAGTTTTCAGGAAGGGTGCATAAAGGTGATATGAGATCTTACCCTGGTTTGAGCCATGTATTACAAAAGTATAGGACATGTGAATATAAATGTAAACGTTTAAATATTAGAAGCCATTGTGTCAGCACATTGAAACATTACATCATAATCCACTGCCTTTTGTGCCAGAAATGCAAGTGAGAGTCAACACTTGGAAATCCATTAATACAATTAATTATGTTAAGAGAATCAGTGAGAATGTTATGTGTTCATGTCCATAGATTTAAAAAAAGACATTGTCAGGATTCTGCAGAAAATCATATTTTAAAAATTAGTAAGGAACTAGTGTAAAATATATACATATTTTTAGACAGGGTCTTGCTCTGTCACCCCAGCAAGAGTGCAGTGGTGCAATCATAGTTCACTGTAGCCTCAGCCTCCTGGGCTCAAGTGATCCTCTTGCCACAGCCTCCCCAGCAGCTGGGACTACAGGCACATGCCAGCACACCCAGCTAATTTTTTGTTTTTTTGTATTTTGTAGAGACAGGGTCTCACTATATAGCCCAGGCCAGTCCTGATCTCCCAGCCTTAGTGGATTCTACTGCCTCAGCCTCCCAAATTACATGCATGAGCCACTGCGCCTGGCCCTAAATGTTTCTTGAGAGCAAAATCTACTTTCTATAAAGGCGGGCTTGAGTCAACCCTTTCAAAGCCATTAGGGGCCAGGTGTGGTGGCTCGTGCCTGCACTTACAGCACTTTGGAAGGCCGAGGCAGGTGGAACACCTGAGGTCAGGAGTTCCAGACCAGTCTGGCCAACATGGCAAAACCCCTTCTCTAGAAAAAATACAAAAATTAGTTGGGCATGGTGGGCACGCCTGTAGTCCCAGCTCCTCAGGAGGCTGAGGCAGGAGAATTGCTTGAATCTGGGAGGCAGAGGTTGCAGTAAGCCGAGATTGTGCCATTGCACTGCAGCCTGAGCAACAGAGCAAGATTCTGTCTAAAAAAAAAAAAAAAAAAATTAATAAACTATTAGGACAGTCTTGGAGGAAAAAGTCTTGGAAGAAAAAGTCTCTTGGGTAAGGATTAATTAACTGGTACACAGGCTGGCAAGGTGACCCCTAGTGGTCTGCCAGTCTCAGAAAAAAAATTATGCATCTAGGGAAAAATTGGTCACAACTAGGCAATTAGATCACAGCCTGCCCAGCAAGTAAAACAAAATTCTGTGTCAAGCACACCGTAAAAAAAAAAACGCTGGTACAACCCTTAAACATTCCCTGATAGGCATCGTAGACTTTTTTGGTTTGTTCTGCTTTTTGTTTTGTTTTTTGCTGCCTAGAGATTAATCAGCAGAATGAGACCCTCAAATTTCAAAGCATGCAATAATGGTCCCCCCATTACTGGGACCCCTGCTAGTTACATGTTTGAAAATTAGTTGATAACTGATTTTGGCCAGGCGCGGTGGCTCATGCCTGTAATCCCAGCACTTTGGGAGGCCAAGGCAGGCAGATCATCTGAGGTCAGGAGTTCAAGACCAGCCTGGCCAACATGTTAAAACCCCGTCTCTACTAGTGGCAGCACAGGCCTGGAATCCCAGCTACTCTCGAGGCTGAGGCAGGAGAATCACTTGAATCTGGGAGGCAGAGGTTGTAGTGAGCCGAGATCACACCACTGCACTCCAGCCCGGGTGATAAGAGCAAAACTCTGTCAAAAAGAAGAATGAAAGAGAGAAAGAGAAAAGACAAATTAAGGTCCTCTCTCATGCATGTTTTAATTTGTATTTGTATAAATTTAAGGGGTACAAGTGTAGTTTTGTTACATGGACATACTGGGTAGTGGTGAAGTCTGGACTTGTAGTGTAAACATTCCCTGAAGAGTGCACATTATATCCACTACGAAATTGCTCAACCCTCACCCCTCTCACTCACACACCCTTCTGAGTCTCCAATGACTATTATTCCACTCTCTGTGTCCATGAGTATGTGTTATTTAGCTCCTATTTATAAGTGAGAACATGCAGTATTTGACTTTCTGTTTCTGTTATTTTACTTAAGATAATGAACTTCATTTCCATCCATGTTGCTGCAAAAGACATGATTTCATTCTTTTTAAAATTTTGAAGTTTATTTTAGACATAGGGATACATGTGCAGATTTGTTACATGAGACTACTGTGGATTTTATTGTTTTTATGGCTGAATAGTATTCCATTGTATGCATACCACATTTTCTTTAGCCAATCATCTATTGATGGACACTTAGATTGATTTCATATCTTTGCTATCGTAAAGATATGGAATACAGCAATCCTGCTACTGGATATATACATAAAGGAGAAATACTATATAAAAAAGATACCTGCACTTGTATGCTTAGAGCAGCACTTAGGTTGATTCCATATCTCAAAGATGTAATACTTCTCTTTTATCTACATATCCAGTAGCAGGATGCTGGATCCAGCCTGGGTGACAAGAGCGAGACTCTGTCTGAGAAAAAAAAAAAAAAAGAATGAAAGATAGAACCTCACAACAGATTCAACAGAAATTTTAAAAGAATTTAAGGTATTATGATGAACAACTAATGTCAACAAGTTTAGCAACATAAATGAAATAAGCAAATTCCGACAAAGACATTAAGTAGCAAAATTGACTAAAGAACAAATAGAAAATCTTCATAGATGTATATAAAGTAAAAAAAAATTGAATTAGTAATTAAACATATTCCCTCTGAAGAAGAGTGTAGTGCTAGAAGCCTTAACCCATGAATTCCATCTAACATTTAAGGAAGAAAATATATCAGTCATACACAAACATTTCCAGCAAATACAGAAGAGAAGATATGCCAAAACATTTTAGAAAGCCAATATTAGCTTGATACCAAAGCAGGATGGAGACATCAGAAGAAAAGGAAAGTGCCAAACAATGTCTCTCATAAGTTTACCTGCAAATGTGTTTAACAACCTGGAAGCAAATTACATCCAACAGTATGTAAGACGATCATACACTACATGTCTCTGGAATTAATACTAGTAATGCAAATTTGGTTTACTATCTAAAACACAATGAACATAGTACCTCATATAAATAAATAAAGTAGAACATCAATAGAATCATGTCAAAAGACATAAAAGAATTTTGGCAAAATCCAACACTAATTCCTGATAACTCACAACGAACATGCAGAAAAAAAAATAAGTGACAAAACTAACATAAAGGACAAAGGAGAGTAATTGGAATTATACCATTTTAAGGCTCTTATCTTTAACTAAAGTGTTAAAATATTAATTCAGGCCGGGCGCGGTGGCTCACGTCTCTGATCCCAGCACTTTGGGAGGCCGAGATGGGTGGATCACGAGGTCAGGAGATCGAGACCATCCTGGCTAACATGGTGAAACCCCGTCTCTACTAAAAACACAAAAAATTAGCCGGGCGTGGTGGTGGGCACCTGTAGTCCCAGCTATTCGGGAGGCTGAGGCAGGAGAATGGTGCGAACCCGGGAGGTGGAGCTTGCAGTGAGCCAAGATTGTGCCACTGCACTCCAGCCTGGGCAACAGAGCGAGACTCTGTCTCAAAAAAAAAATTATATATATATATATATATATATATATATATATATATAAACTCAAGGTAGACTGTGATAAAGATACATACTGTAATTTTTTTTTTTTGAGGCGGAGTCTCACTCTGTCACCCAGGCTGGAGTGCAGTGGTGTGATCTCGGCTCACTGCAATCTCCACCTCCTGGGTTCAAGCGATTCTCATGCCTCAGCCTCCCAAGTAGCTGGGATTACACGAGCATGCCACCACGCCTGGATTGGTTTGTATTTTTAGTAGAGACAGGGTTTCACCATATTGGCCAGGCTGGTCTTGAACTTTGGGACTCATGTGATCTGCAGTCCTCAGCCTCCCAAAGTGCTGGGATTACAGGTGTGAGCCACCACGCCTGGCCTACGTATTGTAATCTTTCAGCTAACAATTTAAAAAATTGAAACAAACAGATATAGCTAAAAAGCCAGCAGAAGAGAGAAAACAGAAGACTAAAAAATAATCACACTAAAGGAAGAATCAAGAAAAAAAGAAACAGAGACAGAAAACAAATAGCAACAGGGTACACTTAAATCTAGTCATTTCAACGATTACATTAAATATAAAAGGGCCCAGCCTTCATAGCTCATGCCTGTAACCCCAGCACTCTGGGAGCTGAGGTGGGAAGATGACTTGAGACCAGGAGTCTGAGACCAGCCCTGGCAACATAGTGAGATCCTGTGTCTGCAAAAAAAGAAAAATTTAAATAATAAAAAATTAGCCAGGCACAATGCCATATCCCTGCAATCCTAGCTACTCAGGAGGCTGAGGTGAGAGGATCCTTTGACCCTAGGAGTTCAAGGTTACAATGAGCTATGATCATGCCACTGCAGCCCAGCCTGTGTGACCGAGCCAGACCCTGTTTCTAATACATAAATATAGAAGGACTGGATATCTCAATTTCAAAGTTCAGATTTTCAGATGAGATTAAACAATAAATAAATAAACAAGACCCAACACTATGCTGCTCACAAGAACCACATTTTAGATACAGACACAACATTTAGGCAAAAGTATAGATGTAAATGTGCCATGCAAATACTAATCCTAAAAGAGTTGGTATGCCCATATTAATATTAGATAAAGTGGTCTTCAGAACAGGAGTACTGCCAAAGATAAAGGTGTCGAGTCATAATCAAAATAGGCCAGTTCATAAAATTAACAATCTTAAATGGGTGAACCTAGTGAAACTTCAAAATGTGTGAAACAGATATCAACAGAGTAAAGGTGACGATCATCAGATCTACTTTTCAAGTGCATGTGGAACATTAATCAAGATAGATTAAATACTAGACCATAAAATAATTCTCAATAAATATAAAAGGATTTAAATCATAGACAGTTTGTACTCTGAGCAAAATAGGACTAAATTAAGTCAATAACAAAAATATATTCAGAAAAACCTTAATATTTGGCAATTGAGCAAATAACTTTCAAATAAAAATGGATATAGGAATTCTCAGATCTATATTTAAATTTTTAAATTGTGTTAAAATTTTAACTTTAAGTATATAATTCAGTAGCATTAAGTACATTCCCAGTTTTGTACAACCAGCATCTTCATTTCTATCACAAACAGAAATAAAGTACCCATTAAACAATAACCCAGCATTGCTACCTCTCCCCAGTCTCTGGGAAACACTAATCTTCATTCTATTTTCACAAATTTGCCTATTCTAGATATTTCATATCAGTGGAATCATACAACATCTGTCCTTTCGTGTCTGGCTTACTTCACTCAGCATCATATTTCCAAGTTTCACCCATGTTGCATGTATCAGAACTTCATCCTCTTTAATGGCTGAATAATATTCTATTATTTATGTATCATATTTGTGTATCCATTCATTTGTTGATGGACACGGGTTGTCTCTGCCTTTTGGCTATAACGAATAATGCTGCAATTAACTTGGGTGTAAAAATATCTGTTCCAGACCCTGCTGTCAATTTTTGTATGTGTGAATAATACCTAGGAGTGGAATTTCTGGTTCTCTGTGTGATTCTGTGAGGAACCACCAAATTGTTTTCCACAGCAAGTGCATCATTTTCTATTCCTAGTAGTCAGTTCACGAGGGCTCCAATTTCTCCACCTCCTTAGCAACATTTATTTTCTGTGTCGTTGTTATGAAAGCCTTACTAGTGGATGCAAAGTGGCATCTCATTTTGATTTTGTCTTGCATTTTATTAATGAATAACGGTGTTTAGCATCTTTTCTTGTCCTTCTTAGACATTTATGTATCTTCTTTGGAGAAATGTCTATTCAAGTCCTTTGCCTATTTTTTAATTAGGATGTTAGAAATTCTGTTGTTGAGTTGTGGGATATTAAGCTTTTATCAGATACACACTTTGATTTTATCAGATACATATTTTCTCACATACTATGGGTTGTCTTTTCAGTCCCTTGATGGTATCCTTTGATGCATAAAGGTTTTTTATTTTGATTAAATCTAATTTACGAGTATTTTCTTTTGTTATCTGTGCTTTTCTGTCATACTTCAAAATACACTTAAAACTCAAAGGTCATAAAGGTTTACCTTGTGTTTTCTTCTAAGAGTTACATATTTTTAGTCCTTACATTTAAGTCTTTTATTAATTTAGAATTAATTTTTGTATATACTGCAAGGTAGGGGTCTAACTTCTCTCTTGTGCACTGACATCCAGCTGTTGAAGAGACTGTTCTTTCCTCCCTTGACTAGACTTGGCCACCTTGTTGAACGGTCATTGACCATATATGTGAGGACTAATTTGTAGGATCTCAAATCTATTCTATTCTATTGGTCTAAAAGTCTATTGGTCTTATGCCAGTACCACACTCTCTTGATTACTGTAGATTTGTAGTAGGTTGTGAAACTGAAAAATGTGAGTTTTCCAATATTCTTTTTCAAGACTGTTTTTGTCTGTCAGATCCTTTGAATTTTTGTATGAATTTTAGAATGAGTTTCTTTGTTTCTGCAAAGATGCCTTTGGGATTTTGATGGTATTGCATTGAATCTGTAGATTACTTTAGATGGTATTGTCATCTTAACAATGTTGTCTTACAACCCGTGAACACAGAATGTCTTTCCAGTTATTTCCACTCTCTTTAGTTTTTTTCAGCACAGTTTTGTGTATACCACCATGATTAGATTTATGCCTGAATAACTTATTCTTTGATGCTATTATAAATGGAATTTTTAAAATGTTTTCATAGTTCTTTACAACTATATAGAAATATAGCTCATTTGCATATGTTTGTTTTGCATCCTGCCTCTTTTATTAGTTATAATCGGTTTTGTGTTTTGTTTGGAGCTTTATACACATAAGATCATGTGTAGATATAATTTTACTTCTATTTTTTATTTCTAATTTAGATGCCTTTTATTTCTTTGTCTTGCCTGATTGCTCTGGGTAGAACTGCCAATGCTATGTTGAATACAAGTGGCAAATGCACCATCCTTGTCTTGTTCTAGGTGTTAGGAAAACAGCTTTCAGTGTTTCATCATTGATCATGATATTAACTGTTGGTTTTTTACACATCCCATTGTCAGGTTGCAGAAGTTCCCTTCTATGCCTAGTTCATTGAGTATTTTTATTATAGAAGGGTATTGTATTTCATCAATGTTTTTTCTTCATCAATTGAAATAATCACGTGCGTATTCATTTTACTGTTACAGTACATTACACTGATTGATTTTTTATATGTTGAGCCACCCTTGCATTTTGGGGATAAATCTCACAGGGTGATAGTTTACAATCCTTTGATTATACAGTATTGCTGCTAGTATTTTGGTAGTATTGCTAGTATTTTGCAGAGATTTTTGCTTATATATTCATAAGGGATATTGTGCTGTAGTTCTCTTTTTTGTGCTCTCCTTGGCTTTGGTATAAGGATAATGCTATTATCAAAAAATGAATTAGCAAGTATTCCTTCTTCACATATTTTGTCAGAAGACTTTGAGAAGAAATAGTATTAATTCTTCTTTAAATGTTAGGTTGACTCACCAGTTAATGCAGCTATTTGGTCATAAAAGTTTCTTTGTTAATCGCTTTCGATTACTAATTCAATCTCTTAGGTTATAGGTCTATTCAGATTTTCTCTTTCTTCTTGAACCACTTTAGTAGTTTGTGTCTTTCTAGCAATTCGTCCATTTCATCCAGGGCACCTAATTTGTTGTTAGACAGTTGTTCACAGTATACTCCTGTAATCCTTTTGTATTTCTGTAAAGTTGGTAGTAATGGCTCTGCTTTCATTTATTATTTTAGTAATTAGTCTTTCATCTTTTGCTCAGTCAATATAGTGAAAGGCTTGATCTTTCAAAGAATCTATGTTTATTTATTCTACTGCTCTCCAACATTCTATTTTATTGATTTATGCTCTAATTATGCTCTTTATTATTTCTTTCCTTCTGCTAGCTTTGGATTTAGTCTTTTTTTTGTTTTCTTCCACTGCCTTTAGGTATAGAATGAGGATATTGATTTGAGATTTTTTCTTAAATGTAGTTGTTTATATCCATACATTTTCCCTTGAACTCTACTTTCACTGCATTCAATAAGTTTTGGTATGTTTTGTTTTTATTTTAATTTGTCTCAAGATATTTTATAATTTTGCTTGTGATTTATTTTTTCACTCACTGGTAGTTTAAGACTGTATTGTTTAATTTTCACATTTTTGTGAATTTTCCAGTTTTCACTTATTTATCTGTTGTTTCTTCCATTGTGGTTGTAAATTATATTTTGTATGATTTCAAACTTTTAAAAATGATTAGGACATATTTTGTGGACGAAGATATGGCCTATCCTAGAGAAAGTTCCATATACACTTGAAAAGAATGTATGTTCTGCTGTTGTTGGATGGACTGTTCTGTATATGTATATTAGCTCTCAATGGTTTATACTGTTGTTTAAGTCTTGTATTTCTCATAAAGCTTCTGTCTGGTTTTTCTATCCATTAATTAAAATGAGGTATTGAAGTGTCCAACTGTTACTATAGAACTGTGGGTTTATCCTTTCGATCCTGTTAATTATTTCAGCTTTACTGAGGTGTAATAGAGAAAATTGTACATGTGATGCGTTTATACACACATTCTGAAATGATTACCAAAATGAAGTCAATTAACATGTTAATTACCTCACAGAATAGTTACCTTTTTGTGTGCATGCCTGGGATAAGAAAACTTAACTCTATCCCCTGTGACTGCAGAGTGGCCATTCCAGCTGCTCCAGGCTCCAGCAGAGGAAGACCGGGTCAGGTGGCACCAGCAGGAGGGCCCTCAGGTCTGGCGCGCACGCATTCCAGAGGCCACCCAGACCATGCTCCGCCGCCTGGGCGCCCAAGCTGCAGTCGCCCTCTGTGTGCAGGCAGCAGCTGCCTGGCAACCTCCGAGCCCACTCGCGCTCCCAGCATCGCAGAACCAGGGCCAGGTGTCCCAGTGGCTGCAGCCAAGCCAGCATTCTGCCCGGCGGCGGCTGCACAGGGGCAGAACCGAGAACCCGCCGCTCAACCCCACACGGGGTGACTGCCGAGTGCCCATGCCAGCGGCCCCAATCCCCCTCAGGTGGAGGAGTGGGCGGGAGGCACGACCTGGGGGCCCTCAGGCTGGGCGCGCTGGCGATCCCGAGGCCGACCAGGCCATGCACCTCCAGCCCGCCTGGGCACCCAAGCTGCAGCCGCCTTCTGTGTGCAGGCAGCAGCCTCCAGGCAACTCTCGAGCCCGCCCGCACTCCCCACATCTCAGAACCAGGGCCAGATGTCCCTGTGGCTGCGGCCGAGCCAGGCGGTCTGTCCTGCAGCAGCTGCACAGGGGCGGGAACCGGCCCTCAGCCCCATCCCCGGTGGCTGCAGAGGGCCCCTGGCTAGAGGTCTCGAGCTCTGGCAGAGGAGGAGCCGGGTAGGGGCAGGGTCTGGCGGGCTCTCAGGCCAGGGGCACTCGCGATCCAGAGGCCGCTCAGGCCATGCTCCACCACCTGGGCGCCCAGCTACAGGCGCCAGGCAACTCCCAAGCTGGCTGGCGCGCCCAGCCTCGCAGAACCGGGGCTAGATGTCGCTGTGGCTGCGGCCAAGCCAGGCGGTCTGCCCGCGGCGGCTGCACCGGGGCAGGAACCGACCCTCAGCCCCATCCCCGGTGGCTGCGGAGAGCCCCTGCCAGCGGCCCCATCTCTCTTCGGAGGAGGAGAGGAGCGGGAGTCACGGCCAGGCGGGCCCTCAGGCGGGAAGGGATGCGCGCCTGCGATTCCGGGACGTCCTGCGCGAGCCCAGGAGAACCCGCAAGCCAGCGGCGCCTGCGCCCGAGCTGCAGCCGCCCTCTGCCGTCCACGCGAGCTCGAGAGCGGCTTCCGGAGTCTGGGCTAGCGCCGAGCTGCAGGCGCGCGCCTAACCGCTTTGCTGGGCTCAGGCGGTCTGAGAGGTCGGAGCACCCAACTGCTGGCGCGCGAGTAACGGCTTAGTTAAGCTCACTCGGTTTGAGAGGTCGGAGGCTGCGAGTGTCGCTGCTGAAGGCTGTGGTGGACCGGGCTGGATCGCGGATTCTGAGCTGCATCGCGGGGTTGGGGGTGGATCTTGGGTTTGGGGGTGGATTGCTGGTTTGGTGGTGGATCTTGGATTTAGGGGTGGATAGCGGGGTGGGGAGGGGAATCGCGGATTTGGAGCTTGGTCGGGGTGGAAAGGCCACGAGGAGCCGCGGCGGCTCAGGAGCGGGTGGTGGGCGTCTGAGAAGTCGCCACCATGAGGAAACTCTTCAGTTTCGGGAGACGCCTGGGCCAGGCGCTCCTGAACTCCATGGACCAAGAGTACGCGGGTCGGGGGTACCACATCGGGGACTGGGAACTGCGGAAGATCCACATGGTGGCCATCAAGGGCGACGCCGCGGAGGTGGAGCGCTGCCTGACTCGCAGGTTCCGGGACTTGGACGCCCGCGACAGAAAGGACAGGTAGCGGGGGCTCAGCCCGCGGTGGGAGGGGGCCCCCAGGCCCGGTTTCCCCGCAGCGCCTGAGGCGGGGGCCTTGGAGGTCGCCGGGCCCTCGAGCCGCGGAGCCAAATGGAGCCTCAGCTGCTTTCCATCCCTGGCAATTTCCCGCCTGTAGCGCTTGGTGGATAATTTGCGTGATTTAACTTACAAAGTTAAGTATATCCATGTTTAAAACATGGAGCCATATACATGATAGGGAGGTGCCTAATGAGAACTCATTCCCATGTCAAAAATACCATGAGCCATTTTCAGTAGGCGAAGAGTTCTCAGATTAAACCCTGTGTGGGTTTTACATCCGAATCCACCTAGGTAGATAGGTTCTTTACTGGGGCTTCTTAGAGGGACACTTGGAAGTGGGAGGTGGGTTCCTTGAATGAGAAGACTCAGTTTTCTCAAAATGTGAGCTCTTAATATGTTTATCAGTTTTACATAAACCGAATGAAAATATCAAGGTTTTATCATTTTTGCATGACACTTGCTGTCTATCTTACCATTGTGATGACATTTAAAAATGTTTATAATGGAGTGAAAAAAGACTTGCTCTTCTAGATATCAAAATGTGCTATTCTCACAATTATTTACTAACAGCTAAAAACACATATAAATAAATGGAACAGAATAGGAAATCCAAAAACACTGAAATATATGTAAGATATATACACAGGGATTAATAATAGTAACATTTCAGATGAGTAGGAAAGGATGAGTTATTAATAAAATGCCTGCTATGTGAAGAAAACTAATGAAATTTTATGTCGCAAAAATGAGTTCCCAATGAAATTCCGACTGAAATTTTTACATATGCAAAATGAGAAAAGTACCAGAAGAAAACACAAAGACTTATTTATACAGATACATTTTACGTTAAAAGAGGCCTTCCTAAGAATGACCTTACAAGCAGGCATTCTGAAGATTGATTTAGCAAACTAAAATTAAAATCCCCTGTGTATCAGAAAAAAATTAACAAAAGATAATTTCATGTGCGTCCGTGTGAAGAGACCACCAAACAGGCTTTGTGTGAGCAACATGGCTGTTTATTTCACCTGGGTGCAGGTGGGCTGAGTCCGAAAAGAGAGTCAGCCAAGGGAGATAAGGGTGGGGTCGTTTTATAGGATTTGGGTAGGTAAAGGAAAATTACAGTCAAAGGAGGTTTGTTTTCTGGTGGGTAGGAGTGGGGGTCGCAAGGTGCTCAGTGGGCAGGAGTGGGGGTCGCAAGGTGCTCAGTGGGGGTGCTTTTTGAGCCAGGATGAGCCGGGAAAAGGACTTTCACAAGGTAATGTCATCAGTTAAGGCAAGGACCGGCCATTTACACTTCTTTTGTGGTGGAATGTCATCAGTTAAGGTGGGGCAAAGCATATTCACTTCTTTTGTGATTCTTCAGTTACTTCAGGCCATCTGGGCATATACCTGCAAGTCACAGGGGATGCGATGGCTTGGCTTGGGCTCAGAGGCCTGACATTCCTGCCTTCTTATATTAATAAGAAAAATAAAACAAAATAGTGTTGAAGTGTTGGGGCGGCGAAAATTTTTTGGGGGGTGGTATGGAGAGAGAATGGGCGATGTTTCTCAGGGCTGCTTCAAGCGGGATTAGGGGCGGCGTGGGAACCTAGAGTGGGAGAGATTAAGCTGAAGGGAGGTCTTGTGGTAAGGGGTGATATTGTGGGGATGTTAGAAGAAACATTTGTCGTATAGAATGATTGGTGATGGCCTGGATACGGTTTTGGATGAATTGAGAAACTAAATGGAATAACAGAAGGAGAAAAACAGGTATAAAAGGTCTAAGAATTGGGACGACTCAGGATATCTGATTAGAGAGTGCCTAAGGAGATTCAGCATAGTCCTGCCAGCAAAGATTATTTATTTACTTCAAGAGTTAAGAGTGGCAGTTTGGGGATAGCACCAGGAGATATAAGCTGTGATGGCTTGGAAAAACAGTGTAAACCGGCAGTGTAAACAAGAGCAGGGCATGTATGAGTAGTTGAGAACGGTGAATAGGAGTATGACTAGACAGAAGATAGTAAGGATGACAAGTTTTTTTGGGGGCACAGTCTAAGTTGGTCTGGTGTCTGGAATGAGACTGGGGCCTAATAAAAAGGAGCGTCTATATAGGAGCTCAAATGGGCCGTACCCTGTAGCATTCCGAGGACAGGCCTGAATTCTGAGAAGGGAAAGTGGTAAAAGTATTGTCCAGTCCTTTTTAAGTTGGTGGCTGAGCTTGGTGAGGTGTGTTTTTAAAAAACCTTTAGTCCATTTTACTTTTCTTGAAGATGGAGGACCATAAGGGATATAAAGGTTTCACTGAATACTAAGAGCCTGAAAAACTGCTTGGCTGATTTGACTAATAAAGGCTCGTCTGTTATCAGACTGTATTGAGGTGGGAAGGCTAAACTGAGGAATTATGTCTGACAGAACGGAAGAAATGACTGTGGTGGCCTTCTCAGACCCTGTAGGAAAGGCCTCTACTTATTTTGAGGGCCTCTAAAAGTATTAAAGCAGCGGTAGCCACTTCACGCAGACATGAGGGCTAGGCTAAAACAGTAAGGTCAAGTTGTTTGGACAGAAAGGCTACAGGGTGTGGTCTTGGCTCTTGTGTAAAAATTCTGACCGCGCTAACCATGCCTAGGAAGGAAAGGAGTTGTTTTGTAGAAGGTGCTTGGGTTTGAGAGTCAGTCGGACACGATTGGCAGGGAGAGCACGTGTGTTTTTATGAGAATTATGCCGAGATAGGTAACAGTTGAGGAAGAAATTTGGGCTTGATTGAAGTAATGGGGGCTGTCTGTGAAGCTTTGCGGCAGTACAGCCTAGGTAATTTGCTGAGCTTGATGGGTGTCAGGGTCAGTCCAAGTGAAAGCGAAGAGAGGCTGGGATTAAGGGTGCAAAGGAATAGTAAAGAAAGCATGTTTAAGATCTAGAACAGAATAATGGGTTGTAGAGGCAGGTATTGAGGATAGGAGAGTATATGGGTTTGGCACCACGGGGTGGATAGGCAAAACAATTTGGTTGATAAGGCGCAGATCCTGAACTAACTTGTAAGGCTTGTCTGGTTTTAGGACAGGTAAAATGGGGGAATTGTAAGGAGAGTTTTTAGGCTTTAAAAGGCCATGCTATAGCAGGCGAGTGATAACAGGCTTTAATCTTTTTAAAGTGTGCTGCGGGATGGGATATTGGCATTGAGTGGGGTAAGGGTGATTAGGTTTTAATGAGATGGTAAGGGGTGCATGATCGGTCGCCAAGGAGGGAGTAGAGGTATCTTATACTTGTGGGTTAAGGTGGGGTGATACAAGAGGAGGACTCAAAGGAGGCTTTGGATTGGGAAGAAGGGCAGCAATGAGATATAGCTGTAGTCCAGGAATAGTCAGGGAAGCAGATAATTTAGTTAAAGTGTCTCAGCCTAATAAGGGAACTGGGCAGGTGGGGATAACTAAAAAGGAGTGCTTAAAAGAGTATTGTCTAAGTTGGCACCAGAGTTGGGGAGTTTTAAGAGGTTTAGAAGCCTGGCTGTCAATACCCACAACAGTTATGGAGGCAAGGGAAACAGACCCTTGAAAAGAAGGTAATGTGGAGTGGGTAGCCTCCGTATTGATTAAGAAGGGGACGGACTTACCCTCCACTGTGAGTTACCTAAAGCTCGGCGTCCGTGATGGTCTACGGGGCTTCTGAGGCAATCAGGCAGCGTCAGTCTTCAGCCAGTAAGCCAAGAAGGAGTCAGTCAGAGAGCCTTGGGCCAGAGTTCCAGGAGCTCTGGGAGTGGCTGCCAGGTGAGTTGAACAGTCCGATTTTCAGTGGGGTCCCACACAGATGGGACACGGCTTAGGAGAAATCCTGGGCTGCGGGCATTCCTTGGCCCAGTGGCCAGATTTCCAGCATGTGTAGCAAGCTCCTGTGGGAGGAGGTTCTGGAGGAACGCCTGGCTGCTACAGTTCAGGCGTTTGGAAGTTCTTGTGCGCTGGAGATGTGGCTGGGGTTTGTCTCACAGTGGAGGCAAGGAATTGCAACTTTTTTCTATTATGGTACACCTTGAAGGCGAGGTTAATTAAATCCTGTTGTGGGGTTTGAGGGCCGGAATTTAATTTTTGGAGTTTTATTTAATGTCGGGAGCAGATTGGGTAATAAAATGTATATTGAGAATAAGACGGCCTTTTGACCTTTTAGGGTCTAGGGCTGTAAAGTGTCTCAGGGTTGCTGCCAAACAAGTCATGAACTGGGCTGGATTTTTATATTTGATGAAAAAGAGCCTAAACGCTATCTGATTTGGGATAAAGAAAAAGGAGCATTAACCTTGACTATGCCTTTAGCTCCAGCCACCTTTTTAAGAGTAAATTGCTGGGCAGGAGAGGGAGGGCTAGTCATGGAACGAAACTGTAAGCCGGACCAGGTGTGAGGAGGGGAGGTGATAAAAAGATTATAAGTCATGAACTGGGCTGGATTTTTATATTTGATGAAAAAGAGCCTAAACGCTATCTGATTTGGGATAAAGAAAAAGGAGCATTAACCTTGACTATGCCTTTGGCTCCAGCCACCATTTTAAGAGTAAATTGCTGGGCAGGTGGGGGAGGGCTAGTCATGGAACGAAAGTGTAAGCCGGACCAGGTGTGAGGAGGGGAGGTGATAAAAAGATTATAGGGTGGAGGAGCAGAGGCTGAGGAAGAATTGGGACCTAGCTCGGCCTGGCGAGGAGCAGCCTGGGGAGGAAGGGAGAGGTCAGATGGGTCTGTAGAAAAGGAAGATTAGAAAGACTCAGCAACACTTGGGGTTGGTACTGAGGGGACAGGCGGGAGGGAAAGAAGGAAGATTTGGGACGAGTTGCACTGGGCACAGAGACTAGGATGGGACTGATGTGTAAAAGAATGCCTGGACGTCAGGCACCTCAGACCGTTTGCCTATTTTATGACAAGAATTATTTAGATCTTGCAGGATGGAAAAATTCAAAGTGCCATTTTCTGGCTATTTGGAACTACTGTCGAGTTTGTATTGGGGTCAAGCGGCATTGCAGAAGAAAATAAGGCATTTAGGTTTTAGGTCAGGTGTGAGTTGAAGAGGTTTTAAGTTTTTGAGAACACAGGCTAAGGGAGAAGAAGGAGGAATGGAAGGTGGAAGCTTACCTTTAGTGAAGGAGGCAAGCATAGAGAAAAGAGTAGAGACACGGAGAAGGGGTGGGGGGTTCTTGCCCTCCAGAAAAGCAGAGAAGGGGTTGGGGCACAGAAATAAGGGATTGGGGCACAGAGATAAGAGGTCAGGGTGCGGAAATAAGGGATTGAAGCACAGAGATAAGAGGTTGGGGTGCGGAAATAAGTAATTGGGGGGTTCTTGCCTCCTAGGAAAGCGGGACTTGCTGCTAAGGGTGAAGGAGAAGGGGTTGAGGGGTACTTGCCCCTGCCCCAGGAAAGCAGGACTTGCTGCTAAGGGTGAAGGAGAAGGGGTTGGGGGTACTTGCCCCTGCCCCAGGAAAGCGGGACTTGCCGCTGAGGGTGAAGGGGAAGGGGTTGAGGGGTACTTGCCCCTGCCTTAGGAAAGTGGGACTTGCCGCTAAGGGTGAAGGAGAAGGGGTTGAGGGGTACTTGCCCTTGCCACTAAGGGTGAAGGACCAAGGCAGGCGTCCCTACGTGGTCTGACACCCTTGAAACGTGAGTGTATAATCAGAGAGGCGTCTCTGCAATGATTAAACACCAAGGGAAGGCTGCCTTCCTAGTCCATGACCGGCGCCGGAGTTTTGGGTTCACGGATAAAACATGTCTCTTTTGTCTCTACCAGAAAATGAAAGGAATTGAAATTAAGAGAAGGGAGAGATTGAAGTGTGGCGCCAAGATTGAAAGGAGAAAGAGGTTGAGGGATAGTGAGGGAGGTTGGAGAAGAGAGTAAAAAGAGGCCGCTTACCGGATTTGAAATCGGTGAGATGTTTCTTGGGCTGGTCGGTCTGAGGACCCGAGGTCGTAGGTGGATCTTTCTCACGGAGCAAAGAGCAGGAGGACAGGGGATTGATCTGCCAAGGGAGGTCCCCCGATCCGAGTCACGGCACCAAATTTCATGCGTGTCCGTGTGAAGAGACCACCAAACAGGCTTTGTGTGAGCAACATGGCTGTTTATTTCACCTGGGTGCAGGTGGGCTGAGTCCGAAAAGAGATTCAGCCAAGGGAGATAAAGGTGGGGCCGTTTTATAAGATTTAGGTAGATAAAGGAAAATTACAGTCAAAGGGGGTTTGTTCTCTGGCGGGTGGGAGTTGGGGTCGCAAGGTGCTCAGTGGGCAGGAGTAGGGGTTGCAAGGTGCTCAGTAGGGGTGCTTTTTGAGCCAGGAAAAGGACTTTCACAAGGTAATGTCATCAGTTAAGGCAAGGACCGGCCATTTACACTTCTTTTGTGGTGGAATGTCATCAGTTAAGGTGGGGCAAGGCATATTCACTTTTTTTGTGATTCTTCAGTTACTTCAGGCCATCTGGGCGTATACGTGCAAGTCACAGAGGATGCGATGGCTTGGCTTAGGCTCAGAGGCCTGACAGATAACACACCTGAAAAATATTTACCATATATATTTTTACTAATATATAAAAATATGTATTCAGATGAAAAGTGTATCTTCATCCTACAGGGAATTTATTCTTTATTATATATAATATATATATTACTGATTATATGTATAACAAATTGTATTACTAATATAATGTTATATATATCAGTTATATATATATACAGATAAAAAGCACAACTTTATTTTACAGGGAATTCTTTCCAATCAAATCCAAAAGAAAAGAACTCTAAAAGTGAGCAAAGTACTTTTTGCAGATCCACAAGTTACTTATGTACATAGGAAAAATTCCTTAGTGTTTCTCATAAGAGAATTTAAGTTAAAAGAGGAATGAGACTGTTTTCCATCCACAGTGTTTGTAAGAATAAAGAGCAGTGGCACTTACACTGCTGCTTCAAGTTTAACTTGCTGATGACTTTTCAAGTGGATAATTTGGAGATAATTACCACATTTTAAAAATGTATATGCCCTTTACCCATCAATTCCATTGTAATAAAATACCTTCAGAAAATAGAGATACATGCACTTTTTTCCCCAGCATTTATGTTAACAAGAACCCATAGAATGGATATGTGGCCATTGAAGGTGGCAATAGGTAGAGAAATATGTTGATGTGTGAAAATGCATTTTGTTACAGCCAGTGAGGAAAAAGAAATCAGTTTGCTTGCACGTACACACAAACATACTATGGTCTGGTGTTAGGCAAAACTATGTACAAAATAGGATAAAATTTGTAACTTCTGAGCATTTGTATTTTAAAGTTTTTTGTTCCTTTTTCTTACGTTTGATTTCTGAAGTGAGCATTTATAAAATTTCTAGTAAAAATATATTATTAATGGAATAAATTTTGGGAAGAGAGAAATGTGAATCTTGTATAGATAAAAATAATTTCTCACTATTTTTTATCATTATTATTGTGAGGGTTGTTATCTTGTTTGAACTTTTAGCTTCTTCAGAAGTAAAAAGGGAATCTTTTTATCTGCTTGCAGATTTTATGTATATACTTTATTATGTGTATATGTTTTTCTTATGTATAGATTCATTACATATAGGCAAACAATGATAGATTAATAATTTCATTATAGTTGTAGTCTTATAAAAATAACAAATAGCAAATATTATTACTATCACAAAAATATTGGTTTACAGAAGTTGTATTTAAAAATATTGAGCTCCCCAACTCTATTCTATCAATCCATTTATTCATCAAACATAACCTGAATATGTTATGTAGCAGACTTTTTGCACTATCTCCCAGGACCCTTCCATACTTAAAAACTTTGTTTACCTGTTCTGCCTCAGCAAGATGAGAGATTTAAAATGGGAATAGTAGGACTTAATCTTATTGAAGCTTTTCCTCCCACCTTTCAAGCAAAAGCATTTCTGAAGGTAGAAAACAATAAGAGATAAGCTTTAACTGCCCTTTTGAAAATTTATCAGTCTTAAATACTAATATTAATCATTGGAAAGTCTGATTTGCATGTATTCTGTAAATCTAAGTGTTCACTAAAATGAGCCATACCTGTTCATCTCAATCATGAGTTTCCTTTAGCTTCACGGTTTTTTTGTTTTGTTTTCTTTTGTTTGAGACAGAGTCTTATTCTGTCGCCTAGGCTGGAGTGCAGTGGCGTGATCTTGGCTCACTGCAACCTCTGCTGCCAAGGTTCAAGTGATTATCCTGCCTCAGCCTCCTGAGTAGCTGGGATTACAGGTGCTTGCTACCACGCCCAGCTAATTTTTGTAGTTTTAGTAGAGACGGGGTTTCACCATGTTGGCCAGGCTGGTCTTGAACTCCTGACCTACAGATCCACCCACCTTGGCCTCCCAAAGTGCTGGGATTACAGGCATGAGCCACCGCACCCGGACAGCTTCACATTTTTAAAAATCAGAGTAAGAAGTAATTTGTTTTAAAAATATGTTGTTATTTCAGTGCTCTTTCCTCATGGTACTTTTAGGAATTAAAATGTATTTAAGTGTCAATTAGGTGCCTAGAACTGCCCTAGACCTGCTGCGTATACAGTATTCTACTTACTGTAAGGCCTCATGGATTGTGTGATACCCTACTATTTTCTATATTAAGAAGATGATTTTTAAATGCTACCAATTATAGTTATAAAAAATTATGAATTATAAATACTGTTCCAATATCAGATATTCTGAAATGTGACCTAATCTTTAAATCATCCTGCAAAATAGCAATAATTGTATCATTTTACTTAATTAAAATGTTTTTGTTAAGGAGTAGTAATAGTAATAATTATAACTTCTGGCTGAGTGCGTGGCTCACAGCTGTTATTCCAGAACTTTGGAAAGCTGAGGTGGGAAGTTCCCACCATGCTAGGAGTTTGAGACCAGCCTGGGCAACAAAGTGACATTCCTACTCTACAAAAAAATTTTTAAAATTAGCTGATCATGCTGGTGCTCTCCTGTAGTCCCAGCTACTCAGGAGGCTGGGCAGGAGGATTGCTTGAGCCTGCGAGTTCCAGGCTGCAGTGAGGCATAAATACACCATTGCACTCCAGCCTGGGCAACAGAGCAAGACTGTCTCAACAAACAAAAATCTAACAATTATTGAGTTGTTGCTTGTTCTGGAAGTGGTTCTAAATGCTTTACATAGAGTCTCATTTAAGCATCACACTGGTGTCTTGTGAGCTAGCTGCTTTGTCATCTTTATTAATGAGGAAATTCAGGCACAGAAAGGCTAAGCAATAGCTGGTATGTGACCGAGTTCAAAGTGGAACTCAAACCCTAGTTGAACTGAATCCAAACACCAAGCTTATTCTATCCAAATAGGCTGCTGTTTCATTAAGGTAGGGAGCAGTAAGAGCTAATAAATATTGTACTTTCTTCAAAAGAAAATTGTTTGTTTTGAAGGCAGAGGAATAACATGCCATTCAATGTATACAATTACATGAACCATTGTAGGTTTTGAGATACTGCACTACATTTCCTGAAAACTCCTCTCGCTCACTTAGGACTGTTCTACATTTGGCCTGTGCCCATGGCCATGTGGAAGTGGTCACTCTCTTGCTGGGGAGAAGATGCCTGATTGACATCTGTGACAGACTAAACAGGACGTCTTTAATGAAGGTACATAGTAGCCAACTCTTTCAACATGAAATACATTTGATTTAAATACATAGAATTAAAATGAATTTTATTTTATTATTATTATACTTTAAGTTTTAGGGTACTTGTGCACAATGTGCAAGTTAGTTAACATATGTATACATGTGCCATGCTGGTGTACTGCACCCATTAACTGGTCATTTAGCATTAGTATATCTCCTAATGCTATCCCTCCCCCCTCCCCCCACCACAACAGGCCCTGGTGTGTGATGTTCCCCTTCCTGTGTCCGTGTGTTCTCATTGTTCAATTCCCACCTATGAGTGAGAACATGCAGCGTTTGGTTTTTTGCCCTTGCGTTAGTTTACTGAGAATGATGATTTCCAATTTCATCCACGTCCCTACAAAGGACATGAACTCATCATTTTTATGGCTGCATAGTATTCCATGGTGTATATGTGCCAAATTTTCTTAATCCAGTCTATCATTGTTGGACATTTGGGTTGGTTCCAAGTCTTTGCTATTGTGAATAGTGCCACAATAAACATACGTGTGCATGTGTCTTTATAGCAGCATGATTTATAATCCTTTGGGTATATACCCAGTAATGGGATGGCTGGATCAAATGGTATTTCTAGTTCTAGATCCCTGAGGAATCGCCATACTGACTTCCACAATGGTTGAACTAGTTTACCGTCCCACCAACAGTGTAAAAGTGTTCCTATTTCTCCACATCCTCTACAGCACCTGTTGTTTCCTGACTTTTTAATGATTGCCAGTCTAACTGGTATGAGATGGTATCTCATTGTAGTTTTGATTTGCATTTCTCTGATGGCCAGTGATGATGAGCATTTTTTCATGTGTTTTTTGGCTGCATAAATGTCTTCTTTTGAGAAGTGTCTGTTCATGTCCTTCGCCCACTTTTTGATGGGGTTGTTTGTTTTTTTCTGGTAAATTTGTTTGAGTTCACTGTAGATTCTAGATATTAGCCCTTTGTCAGATGAGTAGGTTGCGAAAATTTTCTCCCATTTTGCAGGTTGCCTATTCACTCTGATGGTAGTTTCTTTTGCTGTGTAGAAGCTCTTTAGTTTAATTAGATCCTATTTGTCAATTTTGGCTTTTGTTGCCATTGCTTTTGGTGTTTTAGACATGAAATCCTTGCCCATGCCTATGTCCTGAATGGTAATGCCTAGGTTTTCTTCTAGGGTTTTTATGGTTTCAGGTCTAACATTTAAGTCTTTAATCCATCTTGAATTGATTTTTGTATAAGGTATAAGGAAGGGATCCAGTTTCAGCTTTCTACATATGGCTAGCCAGTTTTCCCAGCACCATTTATTAAATAGGGAATCCTTTCCCCATTGCTTGTTTTTCTCAGGTTTGTCAAAGATTAGATAGTTGTAGATATGCGGCATTATTTCTGAGGGCTCTGTTCTGTTCCATTGATCTATATCTCTGTTTTGGTACCAGTACCATGCTGTTTTGGTTACTGTAGCCTTGTAGTATAGTTTGAAGTCAGGTAGCATGATGCCTCCAGCTTTGTTCTTTTGGCTTAGGATTGACTTGGTGATGCGGGCTCTTTTTTGGTTCCATGTGAACTTTAAAATAGTTTTTTCCAATTCTGTGAAGAAAGTCATTGGTAGCTTGATGGGGATGGCATTGAATCTATAAATTACCTTGGGCAGTATGGCCATTTTCACGATATTGATTCTTCCTACCCATGAGCATGGAATGTTCTTCCATTTGTTTGTATCCTCTTTTATTTCCTTGAGCAGTGGTTTGTAGTTCTCCTTGAAGAGGTCCTTCACATCCCTTGTAAGTTGGATTCCTAGGTATTTTATTCTCTTTGAAGCAATTGTGAATGGGAGTTCACTCATGATTTGGCTCTCTGTTTGTCTGTTATTGGTGTATAAGAATGCTTGTGATTTTTGTACGTTGATTTTGTATCCTGAGACTTTGCTGAAGTTGCTTATCAGCTTTTAAGGAGATTTTGGGCTGAGACAATGGGGTTTTCTAGATATACAATCATGTCCTCTGCAAACAGGGACAATTTGACTTCCTCTTTTCCTAACTGAATACCCTTTATTTCCTTCTCCTGCCTAATTGCCCTGGCCAGAACTTCCAACACTATGTTGAATAGGAGTGGTGAGAGAGGTCATCCCTGTCTTGTGCCAGTTTTCAAAGGGAATGCTTCCAGTTTTTGCCCATTCAGTATGATATTGGCTGTGGGTTTGTCATAGATAGCTCTTATTATTTTGAGATACGTCCCATCAGTACCTTATTTATTGAGAGTTTTTAGCATGAAGGTTGTTGAATTTTGTCAAAGGCCTTTTCTGCATCTATTGAGATAATCATGTGGTTTTTGTCTTTGGTTCTGTTTATATGCTGGATTACATTTATTGATTTGCGTATATTGAACCAGCCTTGCATCCCAGGGATGAAGCCCACTTGATCATGGTGGATAAGCTTTTTGATGTGCTGCTGGATTCGGTTTGCCAGTATTTTATTGAGGATTTTTGCATCAATGTTCATCAAGGATATTGGTCTAAAATTCTCTTTTTTGGTTGTGTCTCTGCCCGGCTTTGGTATCAGGATGATGCTGGCCTCATAAAATGAGTTAGGGAGGATTCCCTCTTTTTCTATTGATTGGAATAGTTTCAGAAGGAATGGTACCAGTTCCTCCTTGTACCTCTGGTAGAATTTGGCTGTGAATTCATCTGGTCCTGGACTCTTTTTGGTTGGTAAGCTATTGATTATTGCCACAATTTCAGCTCCTGTTATTGGTCTATTCAGAGATTCAACTTCTTACTGGTTTAGTCTTGGGAGGGTGTATGTGTCGAGGAATATATCCATTTCTTCTAGATTTTCTAGTTTATTTGCGTAGAGGTGTTTGTAGTATTCTCTGATGGTAGTTTGTATTTCTGTGGGATCAGTGGTGATATCCCCTTTATCATTTTTTATTGCATCTATTTGATTCTTCTCTCTTTTCTTCTTTATTAGTCTTGCTAGCGGTCTATCAATTTTGTTGATCCTTTCAAAAAACCAGCTCCTGGATTCATTAATTTTTTGAAGTGTTTTTTTTTGTCTCTATTTCCTTCAGTTCTGCTCTGATTTTAGTTATTTCTTGCCTTCTGCCAGCTTTTGAATGTGTTTGTTCTTGCTTTTCTAGTTGTTTTAATTGTGATATTAGGATGTCAATTTTGGATCTTTCCTGCTTTCTCTTGTGGGCATTTAGTGCTATAAATTTCCCTCTACACACTGCTTTGAATGTGTCCCAGAGATTCTGGTATGTTGTGTCTTTGTTCTCGTTGGTCTCAAAGAATATCTTTATTTCTGCCTTCATTTCGTTATGTACCCAGTAGTCATTCAGGAGCAGGTTGTTCAGTTTCCATGTAGTTGAGCAGTTTTGAGTGAGTTTCTTAATCCTGAGTTCTAGTTTGATTGCACTGTGGTCTGAGAGATAGTTTGTTATAATTTCTGTTCTTTTACATTTGCTGAGGAGAGCTTTACTTCCACCTATGTGGTCAATTTTGGAGTAGGTGTGGTGTGGTGCTGAAAAAAATGTATATTCTGTTGATTTGGGGTGGAGAGTTCTGTAGATGTCTATTAGGTCTGCTTGGTGCAGAGCTGAGTTCAATTCCTGGGTATCCTTGTTAACTTTCTGTCTCGTTGATCTGTCTAATGTTGACAGTGGGGTGTTAAAATCTCCCATTATTATTGTGTGGGAGTCTAAGTCTGTTCGTAGGTCACTCAGGACTTGCTTTATGAATCTGGGTACTTCTGTATTGGGTACATGTATATTTAGGATAGTTAGCTCTTCTTGTTGAATTGATCCCTTTACCATTATGTAATGGCCTTTTTGTCTCTTTTGATCTTTGTTGGTTTAAAGTCTATTTTATCAGAGACTAGGATTGCAACCCCTGCCTTTTTTTGTTTTCCATTTGCTTGGTAGATCTTCCTCCATCCTTTTATTTTGAGCCTATGTGTGTCTCTGCATGTGACATGGGTTTCCTGAATACAGCACACTGATGGGTCTTGACTCTTTATCCAATTTGCCACTCTGTGTCTTTTAATTGGAGCATTTAGTCCATTTACATTTAAAGTTAATATTGTTATGTGTGAATTTGATCCTGTCATTATGATGTTAGCTGGTTATTTTGCTCGTTAGTTGATGCAGTTTCTTCCTAGCCTCAATGGTCTTTACAATTTGGCATGATTTTGCAGTGGCTGGTACCAGTTGTTCCTTTCCATGTTTAGTGCTTCCTTCAGTAGCTCTTTTAGGGCAAGCCTGGTGATGACAAAATCTCTCAGCATTTGCTTGTCTGTAAAGTATTTTATTTCTCCTTCACTTATGAAGCTTAGTTTGGCTGGATATGAAATTCTGGGTTGAAAATTCTTTTCTTTAAGAATGTTGAATATTGGCCCCCACTCTCTTCTGGCTTGTAGAGTTTCTGCCAAGAGATCCGCTGTTAGTCTGATGGGCTTCCCTTTGTGGGTAACCCGACCTTTCTCTCTGGCTGCCCTTAACATTTTTTCTTTCATTTCAACTTTGGTGAATCTGACAATTATGTGTCTTGAGTTGCTCTTCTCGAGGAGTATCTTTGTGGCATTCTCTGTATTTCCTGAATTTGAATATTGGCCTGCCTTGCTAGATTGGGGAAGTTCTCCTGGATAATATCCTGCAGAGTGTTTTCCAGCTTGGTTCCATTCTCCCCGTCACTTTCAGGTACGCCAATCAGACATAGATTTGGTCTTTCACATAGTCCCATATTCCTTGGAGGCTTTGTTCATTTCTTTCTATTCTTTTTTCTCTAAACTTCCCTTCTCACTTCATTTCATTTATTTCATCTTCCATCACTGATACCCTTTCTTCCAGTTGATCACTTCGGCTCCTGAGGCTTCTGCATTCTTTACATAGTTCTCGAGCCTTGGTTTTCAGCTCCATCAGCTCCTTTAAGCACTTCTTTGTATTGGTTATTCTAGTTATACGTTCATCTAAATTTTTTTCAAAGTTTTTAACTTCTTTGCCTTTGGTTTGAATTTCCTCCTGTAGCTCGGAGTAGTTTAATCGTCTGAAGCCTTCTTCTCTCACCTCAGCAAAGTCATTCTCCATCCAGCTTTGTTCTGTTACTGGTGAGGAACTGTGTTACTTTGCAGGAGGAGAGGCACTCTGCTTTCTAGAGTTTCCAGTTTTGCTGCTCTGTTTTTTTCCCCATCTTTGTGGTTTTATCTACTTTTGGTCTTTGATGATGGTGATGTACAGATGGGTTTTTGGTGTGGATGTCCCTTCTGTTTGTTAGTTTGCCTTCTAACAGACAGGACCCTCAGCTGCAGGTCTGTTGGAGTTTGCTAGAGGTCCACTCCAGACCCTGTTTGCCTGGGTATCAGCAGCGGTGGCTGCAGAACAGCAGATTTTCATGAACCGCGAATGCTGCTGTCTGATCATTCCTCTGGAAGTTTTGTCTCAGAGGAATATTCGGCTGTGTGAGGTGTCAGTCTGCCCCTACTGGGGGGTGCCTCCCAGTTAGGCTGCTTGGGGGTCAGGGGTCAGGGACCCACTTGAGGAGGCGGTCTGCCCGTTCTCAGATCTCCAGCTGTGTGCTGGGAGAAGCACTGCTCTCTTCAAAGCTGTCAGACAGGAACATTTAAGTCTGCAGAGGTTACTGCTGTCTTTTTGTTTGTCTGTGCCCTGCCCCCAGAGGTGGAGCCTACAGAGTTAGGCAGGCCTCCTTGAGCTGTGGCGGGCTCCACCCAGTTCGAACTTCCCGGCTGCTTTGTTTACCTAAGCAAGACTGGGCGATGGCGGGTGCCCCTCCCCCGGCCTTGCTGCTGCCTTGCAGTTTGATCTCAGACTGCTGTGCTAGAAATCAGTGAGACTCCGTGGGCATAGGTCTCTCCGAGCCATGTGCGGGATATAATCTCCTGGTGTGCCTTTTTTTAAGCCCGTCAGAAAAGCGCAGTATTAGGGTGGGAGTGACCCGATTTTCCAGGTGCCATCTGTTACCCTTTTCTTTGACTAGGAAAGGGAACTCCCTGACCCCTTGTGCTTCCCGAGTGAGGCAATGCCTCGCCCTGCTTCGGCTCGCGCACGGTGTGGCGCACCCACTGTCCTGCACCCACTGGCACTCCCTAGTGAGATGAACCCGGTACCTCAGATGGAAATGCAGAAATCACCCGTCTTCTGCGTCACTCATGCTGGGAGCTGTAGACTGGAGCTGTTCCTATTCAGCCATCTTGGCTTTTCCACCGAATTAAAATGAATTTGTCTCATTTAAATTAGCTAGTTGGTGGAACCTGTGGAATATGTATTTTGAATTATTAGAATTTATAGTCTAATTTTTTATCTAACACTAATAGGCTGTACACTGCCAGGAAGAGGCTTGTGCCATTATTTTCCTGGAACATGGTGCCAATCCAAACATTAAGGATATCTACAGCAACACTGCTCTCTATTATGCTGTGTATAATAAGGGGACTTCACTGGCGGAAAAACTGCTTTCCCACCATGCAAATATTAAAGCGCTAAACAAGGTACAGATCAGTCAACTTTCTTTTCAAAATGTTTGTTTTAACATTGACATAGGTAAGAGTCAATTTTTCATATTTGGAACTCAAGTTTTCCTGAATGAAAATGTTTTGAAATAACTTAATTGTCTAAAATTTTACTTTAAATATTGATACTTTTAAAGAAGTATTAGAGGGCACAGCTATTTTAGTGCACTTATGGGAAGTATTTGTGAATTTGTTAAGGTAAAACTTCTTTTTAAGTATTTGTTTCCTACCCCTGGTGTATTTTTTTTCTAATTAGTGTAAAAACATCACAGGAAAAAAAATTGCCCTGGAAATAGGCTTTATCTTAAAACTCAAAACTAAAACAACTTACAATAAATGGAAGTCTTGCTGCTGCTGACGGTCTTCTAACAAAATGGATGTATCTTTCATGGGCAAGGTTTAAGAGGGAAAAATAGGAAGGGAAAAGGAGAGCAATCAAAAACATGCAGGTCACTTGGAAATTAGGTAATGAGGGAAAATGCCAAGAAGAGGTTTTGTTTTTTAGTTTGTTTTTTTTCCAGTTTATGTATTGAGACAAAACACTCTTCAGCTTTGGGGTAATCATTTTTGGTTTGGTAAAAAGAGTGACTGAAACTTGCCTAAAGATTAATTTTTAGAGGACTCTGAGGAAACCAGATTGGCAGTGAATATACAGTGATGAAGTGAGAAACACTTCAGCAAAGGGTGGAACAAATTAGTAACTGACTTTCTACACATCCCAGCAAAAACAGCCACTTAGCTAAGAGTCTAAACTCTCCTTTCAAATCTAGAATATCTTGGTGGGAAGGTGGGAGATGAGCAGCTTATAAATAGCAAAATCAACTGGGATTTTGAGTTTACTTGTCCCTGTTATACCCACACCCAGGAAAATTCACTGGAGTTTTAATACATAACTCTTATCTCATACCCTTCTCTCTGGCCACATCCCAAGCTAATAAAGGATATTGGCTGTGTGGGTGAGAGATGAAACTGAAGTGATTGTCTGCTGCAGTAATTCTCAGCTTGAATTGTGCATTACAGTGACCTCGGGAAATTTTGTTAAAAGTCTACAAGTGTAGGCTTTCCCCTGAGGATTTTGATGTAATAGATCTAATAAGTTCTGAACATGTATGGTTAAAAATATTTTCTTGAAGCCATGCACAGTGGCATGCTCCTGTAGTCCAGCTACTCAGGAGGCTGAGGTGGGAGGATTGCTTGAGCCTAGGAGTTTGAGTCCAGCCTGAGGTGGGCAGATCTCGAGGTCAGGAGATGGAGACCATCCTGGCTAACACGGTGAAACCCCATCTCTATTAAAAATACATAGTAAGACTCTTGTCTCTTACAACAAGAGCCAAAAAAAAAAAAAAAAAAAAAAAAAAAAACCTAAGTGTTCGAATACACTCCTGATTAAGAAGCACAGAATAGATAAGTGCAGTATATAAATTCCCGTATCTCAAAGACATAAGAAATCTCTAAAAGAGTTGGCATTTGATAGGTGCTACTTTCTTCAAAGTTCTCTTTTCCAATAACATTAACCTGACTTAATCTGTCTTTCTCTACGTTTGTGACTGGGAAGTGGAAATATCACTGGCAACATCTCTCAGCTTACAGAATAACACCTTTTGCTTCCCACCATGAATCATTCACTGCCATTCAGAAAGTTTTTAGCAATTTACTTGTGAGTAATCTTTCAACAAGTAGAGACTGACCCTTTCACCATTTCATGTTCCTTTGTCACCATTCAAGCGATTATGTGTCAACAAGTGTTCATTACAAGTGAAATTTTCTCAATTAGATCAGTAGCAGATCTTGAACCTTTTTTTTTCAGTTGCAGTTGTATTAGGGACTATCTCAGTATGTCTATTAAGTTTATAGAGCTTTGGCATTATCAGGATGTCAGTTTTAAACACTGAAATCCTTGAAGTCAGTGAGAATACAATAGGAATTATTTTAATAATTTAGTTTCAGCATTCCTATGAACTAATTATCTATTTGGTTAACAATCTGGGAAAATTATATACACATAGATTGCAAATGAATAAATGTTGGGAAAATTCTTGAGGTGGGTATTATGAGTGTTAACAGCAATTTTTATTAGGTATATATCAGGGCCTGAGTTTTTTTATTAAACATATGATACTAGAAAAAGAAAAAGTTCCACAGGCAAGTACTTGGTTTATACACAATCATTTAGCAACACATTCATAGCAAATATAAAAACACAAGGGCTGTAGTCTAAATGTGGCATATAGATTTGTTCTTTGCCTCTTTGAATTGATTCAACATGTAAACTTTAGTGGACTCATGCAGAAATCTGGACATCAGGCTTAAGAATCAAATCTGGTGTCCCCTGAACCGCATCACTGCTTGGTCTGCTGTGCAGAGGTTGCCCTGTGTAGGAGGCACATATTCTCCAGTTTGCTACTGTGTCCACCTGAGTACTTCACTTACTTAGGTAACCTCCTTCATCCTTATAAGTATTTGAGTTTACAACTCCTTTTTTATCGTATGTTTTCATAAAGAATTCAAGGTTTTCAAGACACCATTGGTTCATAATATATAGTCTATAGTTTATATAAGTCCCTCAATTATAGAGTTGAATTTTAGAATTCAGAAGTTTTTTTAACTCTTTTTTATATCTGTACCACAAATAGTCATCTGCTCATAAGAATGCCTACCTGTTTTTTTATATCTATACCACAAATAGTCATCTGCTCATAAGAATGCCTAGAAGCCTTTTTAGGTTATTCCTGCTGAGAAGTGGATAGATTATGAATATTGCAGACATTATATCTTTCTTCTCAGCAATGTCCCTTAAAAATACAAGTGATGGCTGGGTGCGATGGCTCATGCCTGTAATCCCAGCACTTTGGGAGGCCAAGGCAGACAGATCACAAGGTCAGGAAATGGAGACCATCCTGGCTAACACGGTGAAACCCCGTCTGTACTAAAAATACAAAAAATTAGCCGGGTGTGGTGGCAGGCACCTGCAGTTCCAGCTACTTGGGAGGCTGAGGCAAGAGAATGGCATGAACTCAGGAGGTGGAGTTTGCAGTGAGTGGCGATCATGCCACTGCACTCCAGCCTGGGTGACAGTGTGAGACCCCATTTCAAAAGACAAAAATGCAAGTGAGTTACTGGCTTTTATTATGCTAGAAATAAGCCCTATACATCAGTATTAGAACTTTTTTTGATAAGCCATTGTATTTTTATTTCTGATTTATATTTTGCCTAAAGTAAAAAAAAGTTAAATAGCAATTTAAATGGAAATCAATACAAATAGATTTAAAAAGTAAAGTTGCATTAGCATCCCAGGATTATCATTATAATTGAGAATAGAATTTCTTACTGAGCTTTGCTTTTTAATATTTATTTTCAAAAATTTTTAACTGGTCTGTCTTACACAGAACATACTGAGCTTTCTAATAGTTAAGATTAAAATCTATCCTCTTGTATTAGGAAAAATCCCATGGACTATTTAATAATAAGGAAAATAAGTGATTTTGAAGCCAATCTCTCTTAATTCAGAGCTCATTTCCTTAGTGGCCCCTTTGGATCAGGAGTGCCTGACATTGGCATCCTGACACCATTGATAGAAGTAAATCAAGCAAGTTTGTGCCACCCAGAGGAAACCTCCACTTGTATTGGGAAGCTCTGGCAACTGTATCCCTGAAACTCTAGTTCCTAAAATGTTAATGTTTGCCACAAAAAGTATTGTCAAATTGAGATTAGGCAAAGTTCAAGGGATTTCTAGATTGTTGGCCATGTAATATAATTTTGTAATACTTCTCAAATGCAGATGATCATGGAATCTTTTTGTTGGGGTGCAGTTCTTCTGGTAAAACAAATATTCTTCGAAATATAGTTTAAGAAACACGGCTCTAGAGATAATAATTTAGATCATTAATTTATTTTAAAATCTTAAAGCATTCACTACTATGTCTTAGGTTTTAGGGTTATAGAGAAAAAAGATACAGCCCTTGCCCTCGAGAAGCTCTTGGTTTCAGTGGGAAACAATGAAATAATTACAATGTACTGTGCTAAATGCTGAGACAGAAACAAGGATTTTTGGGACTGGTAAAAAAGGGAGTTTTGGAGATGACCGAAGTTAATGTGGGGAGGCAGAGGAGGGGTGTTCACAAGACAGTGTGTGGGAAAGCACAGAGGAGTGAAAAGGACGGGACTGCTTTGCATTTACTTTCTCTCTATATTGCATGTTTAAGTTCATAGCATCTTATAGAAGATTTTTAGTTCAGTTGAGAAATACATAATTTTGTGAATTATAAATTGTTTTTGCTTTTTACAGGAGGGAAACACTCCACTTTTGTTTGCCATAAATTCTGGGAGACAGCATGTGGTGGAATTCTTATTGAAGAACCAGGCAAATATACATTCCGTTGACAATTTCAGAAGGTGCAATAGTTTTTGTTTTTGGTTTGTTTTTTTTTTTCCTAAAAATCTGAGTGTTCTAGAGTGGTAAGAGTCACTCAAGTCAGAACTGTTAATAAGATTTAACTTATAATTATTGGCATATAGTAAAAAATAACATGAATAATCAGTTAGGTAGAAAAGCAGTTATTTGGACTGAGCAACATAAAAAACAGTATATAGTAGGATTCATCTTCTCTTATAGACTGTTATTTGTAATTTGATGTTTTTGGTCCTGCAATCTTATATTAGCTAAAGGGGTTTTGTATTTTATTAATTTTATAAAGTGTAGACTTTAACTTTCACTTTACAACTACTGCTATTACCATTATCATTATTATTATCATTATTGTTGTTGCTGTTGTTTTCAGTATGCAGATAGCTCTTACTTATTTGATCCCTAGCTGACTTTGAATTACAATATATCAGACTAGGAAAGCAATGGGGAAATCTTCATCTAAATCTTTGCCTACTTTAGATAAGTGACCTCAGCACAGTTTCTTGGCCATCAAAGGACTATAAATTAGCAACTTGTATTATGTCATATCCCAATGGAACATGAAGCTTGCTTGTTGTCCCTGCCTTTTAGCCTTGGTGGTAATTTACCCAGATGAACACTTTAGCACCCAAGATGCTTATACACATAAGCTAGTACATGTAAATGGTTATTATGTTTATCCTGACAGGCAAGATATGAAATTGGTAAAATGTATCCAATTTGCCAATTAAATATCTTTATTAAAGTTCTTAAGTGCTGTTATTTCTTTATTATTTTAGAACAGCCCTCATGCTTGCAGTACAGCATAGCTCGTCAAGTATCATCAGCCTCCTCCTTCAACAAAATATAAATATCTTTTCTCAAGACATGTTTGGCCAAATGGCCGAGGATTATGCTGTTTGTTGTGATTTGAGAAGGTATGTGCTTATATTAAAAGACCGGTTAATACTAAATTAAGGTTTAAAATAATTACAACTATTGCATCTTATATATTAGGTGACAGATCATAATTTGGTTGAGGTAGTTTGGAATGGCAACAAGTTAGTCCACTTTTTAGCCAGAAATCAAACAGAAATCTAGACTAGTTAGAAGTAGCAATGAGTGCAAGATTCTTTCTGGACTTTTAAAGACCTTTATCCCTAGGGATCTCAGTGTTCATTTTATTCCAAGTATAACCCTTATATGTGAGATAGAAATAATGTCACATCTTTTACTTTTTCTTTCTTTCTTTCTTTTTTTTTTGTTTTTGAGACAATGTCTCACTATGTTACTCATGTTCCTGAGCTCAGGTGATTCTCCTGCCTTGGTCTCGCAAACTGCTAGCCATCGTGCCTGGCCTGACTTTTCTAATTAGTTATTGGGTCTTGAAATGTCCACTTTAGCAGAAAATCTTGTATTATCCCCTGAGGCTATCTCCTATGCCTTCCTCCTTTGAATTTTTCAAAAAGCTAAGGGGTTCCCTAAGCCCAAGGAAGACAATCTTGCTTTACAAGTCAGAAGAAGGGGGGAAAAGGCCATTCTAATCATTCTGTTGTTTCCATTGATTCACTTACTGTATTGCTGCCATTGTAACTGGTCCTGCAATCTGGTAATGATTGACTTTTGCCACCAGGATGCCCTTACTGATTCAGATCCATCACTCTTCATGGTGACTCATACACAGAGTCCACAGCTACAGTGTTTTGTTTTGTTTTGCTTTTTTGAGACGGAGTCTTGCTCAGTCGCCCAGCCTGGAGTGCAGTGGCACAATCTCAGCTCTCTGTAAGCTCCCCCTCCCAGGTTCACGCCATCCTCCTGCCTCAGCCTCCCAAGTAACTGGGACTACAGGTGTCCACCACCATCCCTGGCTAATTTTTTTTTGTATTTTTAGTAGAGACGGGGTTTCACCATGTTAGCCAGGATGGTCTCAATCTCCTGACCTCATGATCCACCCGTCTCAGCCTCCCAAAGTGCTGTGATTACAGGCATGAGCCACCGCACCCAGCCCACAGCTACAGTGTTTTTTAGTTCATGTACATAGGGTCAGCCATTGTTCCCAGCACCCTGCTCTGGCAGCGAGGCCTCCTGGCTCTAGCCACACACATAGTGGTAAATTGACCTTCCCCCAACATTAAAAATCTTATTTGTAGCCCACCTCTTGGCTAGGCTTAGCCTATACCTTCATGGTATGTTATCCTTTGAGACCAGTGTCCATTTTCTCTAGCAAATATTAATTGGAATTTTACTCAACGGTTAGGGATGTTCAAATAATGTTGCAGGAAGAGAGAAGAGGTCCCTTTGCCTTTTGTTATCACATCTGTACCTTGAGGCTTTTTTCTGACCTGTGTAGCAGCTTTTGTTAGATAGCAAAATGTTCCACATTATCCTTCAATAGAGTAATGGGCACCTTGGAGTTGGCCCCTCAAGTAATGTGTTTCCATAATAATGAAAATCTCTCAGGCTACTTGCATCTCTACCTCAAGTATTTAAAATATTTTAAAATTTTACCTCACAGAAGTCATTCAGTAGAATTCTCTGTATCTAAAGTAGGTAATTTGGATTTAACAGAGCTAAGCCTTACCCATGACTCATCAGTATCCATGTATAAAACAGGGCTTTATACTTGTTTCAGCAGCACATATTCTGAAATTGGATCAATACAGAACAGATAAGCATGCCTGCTGCCTAAGGAGGGCACACAAATTCAGAAAGCATTCCACATATTACACAGTCCCCAGAAGGTCATTTGACTATTTGTTAACTAGCTTCTAGGAAACAATGTGAGTCAAAACAAAACGGGAGACACCCGAGATGGAAATTGTTGTTATGATCATTATAAAAGTATTCATGTAAGGTGATCTGTGAAATGAGAACAGAGCTGAGTAGCACATGGGATGTTATATGCAAATATGTTGTTAGTACATGACTTGGAAATGAGGAAACATCAACTTGCATCTCTTTCATGGAACTGAAAAACAATACAAGCAGGGCTTTGTCTTGTATGTCAGTCGGAGAGGACCAAGAAGATGCAGCCCCTAACACAGACCTGCTGGCTCTGAGTTTGAGGAGGTAGAAAAGGAATGGTAGTTGTCCCAGCCAGGTTTTGTCACCTATTAGTTTTCTGCTCTTGGTGTGATTGATGAGCTCAGTAATAGGGGACAATTAGGTTATATGTTTTAATGAGATAATAATATATTTATATATAAATTTAGTTACAAGTTATGAACTAGCTAAAATGCTCTGAACTACAAGCCGCAATGAATAGAACTAATATAACCAAAATTAGCACATTCTCTGAAAACTGTGACATTCAAATATTAGAACCTATGGAAAAACACTCATCAGGTTTTATTTGAGATTCCAAAATGGTTTCAGCAATGCAGTTCAAGAATAAATTTTTCCATTGCTTTACTATTTCTCTGAACATTTAAACATGTTATCTCATTACATCCTCCTAACGACCTAGTGAAGTCAAGTAGTAAAATCTTTATTTTTTGGAAGAAGCCATGGAGCCTAAGAGAAGCAACTGGTCTGAAAATAAAATACCTATTGGTTACAGAGAGAGGACTTACTCTGAATGCAGGACAGTTTCCAGACTGTTAAGCTAGCTAACTAGAATTAATTTACTGAGCTATGCTTTTCTCAGTTTATGAGTACTTCCTGTTTTTCTTCTTTAATTAGAAGCTTAATAAGTTTATAGAGCTTAAAATTTTAAAGTGTATTGGACATTAGAGTTCTGATATTAGCTCTGATATTGTCTGAAATGCTTTAAGAATTTAATCTGTTTGGTAGAGATTTTTCATATCACTATTAAAATACTAATTTTATTTATTACATTTATTATGCATAGCATTCAACAACAAATTTTGGAACATAAAAATAAGAAACTTAAAAATCATCTTTGAAATGACAATCAAGGTAAGACTTCTGATAGTAAATTTCTGATTTCCCTTGGTGATCTTACTGATTTTAAAAAAGCAAAATTACAGGCCAGGCATGGTGGCTCACACGTATAATCCCAGCACTTTGGGAGGCTGAGGCGGGTGGATCACCTGAGGTCAGGATTTTGAGACCAGCCTGGCTAACATGGTGAAACCCCATGTCTACTCAAAATACAAAAATTAGCTGGGTGTCATGGCGGGCGCCTGTAATCCCAGCTACTCGGGAGGCTGAGGCAGGAGAATCACTTGAACCCGGGAAGTGGAGGTTGCAGTGAGGTCAGATTGCACCACTGCACTCCAGCCTGGATGGAAAAGCAAGACTCTATCTCCAAAGAAAACAAAAAAAGTAAGATTACATATTTTTAATCATAAAAGAGCAGTTTAAAATATATATGTTTATATATAAATTTTTTTTAATTTCTTTAGTTTAGAATTCAGAGTTATTTAAGAAGTTAGTTGTAGCTAATTCTCAGTCTCAAACAGTATTGTCTGAAAAAATTCATTTACCTACTAATGATTCCTGAAATTCTACATATTTTTGTATTAATATAAATAAGAAATTAGATTAAGTTAATATGTTGCATTTTCCTCTATACATTGTTACAAATTAGACTTGTTATGCAAATGGATCTTCTATTTAATTTTTATAGTAAATGGTTTGCATTTAGTAAATAAATCTTAATTACAGTTGATTCTTGAATATTGTGGGGGTTAGGGACTCTGATCCCTGTGGAGTTGAAAATCTGAGTACAACTTCAACTCCTTCCAAATGTAACTACTAATAACCTACCATTGACTGGAAACTTTAGTGATAACATAAACAGTGAACACGTATTTGTATGTGTTGCATTATTACATACTATGCTTTTAGAATAAAGTAAGCTAGAGAAATGAAGCTGTTATAAAGAAAATCATAGAAAATTAAAAAAATATACTTACTATCCATAAACATAAGTGAATCCTCCCAAAGGTCTTCATCTTTATCATCTTCAGGTTGATTAGGCTGAGGAGGAAGAAAATGGTTGGTTTTGCTGTCTCTGAGTTGCAGAAGCAGAAGAAAAATCTGCATATAAGTGGACCCTTGCAGTTCAAACTCTTGTTGTTCAAGAGTCAACTGCATTACATAGGAATTTGTGTCACTAAGAAAGTAACTGTCTTTAGAACTAGGAATTCGAAAATCCCATTCTGATACCATAAACAAATGGCAATAAGAATCATAAAATGGAGCCAGTGTGCACCCATACAAATAGAAGACTATTTCTGAAGATACCTACTGAATGCAGAAGACAGAAAAGTAATTCCTTTCCAAGAAGCAGAAGTTATGTTACATATTCTTATACAAACAAGGTCTATTTTTAATTTATTCACCGTAAGTTGGAACTTCATGAGATATATTCACTTCTTAGAACAAGCTGTGTTTTTTTATGTGCTGGGTAATTATCATAATAATAGTAATTTTATTGGAACAAAATAATCTGTTACCAGGCTGGGCGTGGTGGCTCATGTGTAATCCCAGCACATGGGAGGCCAAGGAAGGCAGATCACTTGAGGTCAGGAGTTTGAGACCAGCCTGGCCAACATGGTGAAACCGTATCTCTACTAAAAGTACAAAAATTAGCTAGGCAGGGGAGTGGGCACCTGTATTCCCAACTACTCAGGAGGCTGAGGCAGGAGAATTGCTTGAACCTGGGAGGTGGAGATTGCAGTGAGCCGAGAATGCGCCACTGCACTCCAGCCTGGGTGACAGAGCAAGACTCCATCTCAAAAAAAAAAAAAAAAAAGTTACTCTGTTACCATTAGGCAAAAGATAATCATAATAAATATTCCAATAGCCAAACTCTAGGCTCAAAAAATTATAATAAAATTATAAAAATGGTTCACAATAACAAAAATATAACACCTAATGCATTGTACAATCTGAACTATATAAAGACACCTTTAATTTAGTACATATTTATCAAACCACTTCTATAAGTTAGGTTTGGCAAATTGCAGGAGACAAAGATGGAATTGACATAGTTTTTGTCTTTAAGGTGCTCATAATAGAATATAGATAACTTTAATTTTTGTGTTTTTTCAACAGAATTTTTAAGAAAAATATTTTAATTCATTCAAATACTTGTCCACTTAAATAATAACTATCATGTATCTGTTATAGACTAAGCATTTTCCAATGTTTCAAAATGCATTTAAAAACTAGAGTTAGGAGATTGTTATTACCACTGTTATTTATTTTATTTACTACCTGAAATAGTGCTTACTGTGTGTCCAATGTCATCTGGGAGCTTACAGTTATTTATTACGTATGTATCATGTTCAGTATGTGCCAGGCATGTTTATGTTTGTGGTGATGAATGCAATCTTCTAAAATGTGGGTAGGATTTAGGGTAAGTGTGTAGAGTGAGTGGAACTTTGCCAGGTAAGGAGGCAGAGGGATGATGCTTGGCAGAAAGAGTATCTAACAAGCTTGCATGTTTGACAGAAGCAGCAGCCATGAAGAATGAAAGTTTTAAAACACAAGGAGCAAGTTCAAAAGATAGGACACCTGAGTGAACTTTGTAGAGTTTATGAGCAGTTCAAATTTACTAGTGCAAAAAAAAATATGGAGTGCTTGGTAATGAGGTGAAAATAGCTTATAGTTATTATTTATTATGTATTTATTATGTTTAGTATGTGTCAGTGAAGGCAAGCTTAGGAAAGACTTTGTTGTTGTTTTACCTGTGTCTAGAAACCAGTTCAATAAAAGACTTTTAATAGTATAGAAATGAGTAGATCTTATGCTGTAGGCCAGGGGAATCTTCTGAGGTAGAATGCTTTTGGCTGCAAATACTAGAAGACCTAACAGTGGCCAAAACCATAAGAACCAGACTTGTTTTGGTTGTCCGGTGTTATTATTGGATCCCACTTGTTCCTCTTTCAGCTATGCTGTTCGCAGTGTCTTGTTCATGTCTCCCTTCATGGTTGGCTACTTAGCAACAACTCCAAACATCATGTTCTCACAAGACAGTATCTAAAGGCTGGAAGGGATGCTTTTCTTCACGTGTCTTTTAAATTGGGAGAAAACTTGCAGGGGACTTTTTGTAATTTTTTTTTCCTTTGGGGATGTAGTCTTGCTCTATCACCAGTCTGGAGTCCAGTGGCACGATCTCAGATCACTGCAGCCTCCACCTCCCAGGTTCAAGCAATTCTCCTGCCTCAGCCTCCCGAAGAGCTGGGACAACAGGCACATGCAACCACACCCAGGTAATTTTTGTATTTTTAATAGAGATGGGGTTTCACCATGTTGGCCAGGATGGTCTCAGTCTCTTGACCTCTTGATCCGCCTGCCTCGGCCTCCCAAAGTACTGGGATTACAGACATGAGCCACCGTGCTCGGCCCTTTCTGTAATATTTTATTAGCTGGGTCACACCACATGCTCATTCCTAAACCAGGCACTGGGAAAGCAAATGTAGTTATGTGATTAGCTTAGAATAATCACTTATCTTTTGAAGCTGAGGAGGGAGAGGTATTGGGATAATAAATACCCAAACAGATTTGTGATTCTCCAGCAAGAAACAACAAGGAACTGCTCTTGGGTAGGGAGCCAGCAGTGTTTGCTCTAGAAATTCATTGGAAAAGTGTAAACAGGGGAGGCATTAGATTCAATTTGAGATATAGGGCATTCTGTTGAGGGTATAAAGCAGGGATTGGCAAGCTTTTTCTGTAAAGGGCCAAATAGGAAATATTTTAGGCCATGTGGTCTCTCTCTCTCTCTCTTTTTCAAGAAGGATTTAATGATTTAAGCAGCTGAAGGCCATGTGGTCTCTGTTGTAGCTACTCAACCCTGGCATTGTAGTGTGAAAGCAGTCATAGATAGCATGTCAGTGAATAGGCATGACTGTACTCTCATAAAACTTCATTGAGAAAAAACATATGGTAGGCAGGATTTGGCCTGTGGCCTGCAGTGTGCTGACCCATTATGTAGAGGGTAGATGGAGGATAGATGTCACCTGGGAGCGTATAGTTATTATTTACTAGGTATTTATTATGTTCATTAGATGCCATTCACTTTTGAATTTGTGTTGATGAGTGCAAGCTTCTAAAAAAAAATGGGTAGGATTTAGGGTAAGCACGCAGAGTAAGTGAAACTTTGCCAGGTAAGGAGGCAGAGGGATGATGTTTTCCAGAAGGAATGTCTAAGAAGCTTGCATGTTTGACAGAAACAGCAGCTATGAAGCCTGCAAATTTGAAAAAAAGAAAAGAAGGTGCAAAAGGTAAGACACTTGAGTATCTCCACTCTTAACCATGTAAACAGACTGGGAGACAAGGGAAGCTTCAGCCATAGTTAATGCTATAGTTTCCTTGTCACAAATCCATGGAGTACATGAGTCTATTACAAAGTTTTCACCCATCCATGATAAAATAAAATGATAGAGCTCCAGTTTATTCATTTGAAAATATTGGTGTTGCCGGGGATGGTGGCTCCTGCCTGTAATCTCGTCAGTGTTGGAGGCTGAGATAGAAGCATCCCTTGAGGCTTGGAGGTCCAGCAACCTGGGCAACATCACCAGACCCCGTGACTATTTTTTCAAAAACTGTAGCTGGATGTAGTGTTCTGCACCTCTGATCCCAGCTACTTGGGAGGCTGAAGCAGGAGAATTACTTGAGCCTAGAAGTTTGAGCCTGTAGTTAGCTATGATAGCAACATTACACTGTAGCCTGGGTGGCAGAGTGAGACCCCATCTCTAAGAAAAATCAAGTCAAATAAGATAAGATACAATCAAATAAAATGTTGGTCTTTTTCTTGCAATTACGCTTTTCTAATTTGTTTTGCTTTTTTAAAAAATTTAAGAAATGACAGTAATAGTTGGTTTATATAAGGCTTTCAGAAACTGGCTTCATCTTCTGCAGCCCTTTCTCTGTCTGCCCCTTTTTCTGGCATTACTGAGCTGCTGGTGATGCCTCTGTCACCATCCTTCTCATGTAGATAAATGCATATGCTCTGGGAGGCTTCTCTCCCTCTCTTGCCACTGCCTGGCATGTGTTATCATTGCTGCCCTCTGCCTCTTTTAGTCTGGTGAACCTCACTGTCTAAGTCTCAGCCCAGGCATGATCTCTAGAAAAGCCATCCCTGACAGCTTTTATTCTCATTCTTTAAACCCCAGTGCCTACCACTTAGCAGGAACTCAATAAATGTTTAGTAAAATAAAGACTGTTTATACAAAGATGATTGCTACAGTCTAGCAACAAAGGGGATAGACATGCAAAGACATGATGTGCAGCTCAGATGGTGAAGTGACATTAGAAAAATTTAAAAAGTACTAAGAGAGCCCCAAGGAAGGAGACACCTGTGTATGTGGAGAAAGATAGCCAGATTCAGGGAGGACTTCACATAGCGTTTTGAGCCTTTTTTCCTTTTCTGTTTTTGGAAACAAGTTCTTACTCTGTCACCCAGGGTGGAGTGCAATGGCATAATCGAGACTCACTGCAAACTGAAACTCCTGGGCTTAAGGGATCCTCTTGCCTCAACCTCTTGGGTAGCTGGGACTACAGGCACACACCACCATGCTTGGCAAATTTTCTATAGAGTCAGGGTTTCACTATAGTCTCCAGGCTGGTCCTAAACTCCTGGCTTGAAGCAGTTATCCCACCTGGGCCTTCCAAAGTGCTGGGATTACAAGTGTGAGCTACTGTGCCCAGCCTGCATTCTGAGTCTTAAAACACAAAAATAAATTTGTCAGAATAGTAGAGGAAAATATTTCAGATGTAAAAAACAGGGTGTACACTATAAAGATGTAACAGTAACAAAAATTTTGCAAATTATTAGTAAATAACAACTTACTTAGCATGTTGTTAAAAAGATACCATTATGAAGTAGAGAATAGTAAAGTGTTACTTTATATGTTTTTACTGTATTTTAAAATTTTGTTTTGTTTCCAGCAGTTTCGTTTTTTTATATTGGGTGGAATAATTTTTGGATGACCCTGAGACTTTTGCATGGCTTGAACCTGCTGATACCTAGTGTCTCCCCAAGTGGTTTGTTAAAGTTTTAGATAATTAGAAGTGTTTCTTAAAAATGTAAATATTCCAGTAAACATTAAGCTTCATTTAAACTCTCAATTTATAAAAGTATATGTTGTTTTGTATCAATTTTTATAAAGATGATAGTCTTTATTTTAAGTCATTCATTTTAACTAAACATATGGATTTGTCAGCAGAACACGACTTAAAAGTGGCTTCAGAGGAAAAGCAAGAAAGGCTTGAAAGAAGTGAAAATAAACAGCCACAGGTATGTAACAATTTAAATTTCTGGTTTAATACTGGTTTGTTTGTTTTTCTTTAATAACATAGCATAGTCCAAGTGAAGTGACCTTTTAGACTATCCTTTTAGAATCCAACAGAGCATAATTTCATATTGAATTTTGAAACATTTTAGCCTGTTTTAAAATTTAAAATATTCTTATAGTCTGTAATAACTCACAGCTATCTGTACCCTTGGAATTGAGGCCAGAAATTTCCAGAACTCTCTTTGCTCTTTTATTTTTATAACCTTCTTCATGATAAAGAAGGTAACATCAAAAATGGAGTTGTATTACTAAGCAAGAGAAATTATGAACAATTGAACAGTGATGGCCACTGAGTTCACCTCATGTTAAAGGAGTCATCATTCCCAGTGGTTCAAACTTTGCAGTTTTATGTTGCCAGTCACCAGTGCTGAGGTTAAAGACTTCATCTGTTTTTTGGTTTCTGGTTGCCTTCGGTGTCTATGTTCAGGGAGAGGATGGGGTCATAAAAGCAACCCAACTGCCTACTGACAGAATTATGCCTTCCAGAATGGGACTTTGGTGTCAGGGTACAAACAATAAATTTCTTATTTTAACATAAATAGAAAATGCTATTAAAATTTTTAACCCACTGTCACTAGTAGAGCTTAGAATATATTAGACGTGGATATATGCAGATAACCTATCTAGATAAGACTATCATATTACAGTATAACATTTGAAGTAGAATCTAAAAATTTTCTTCTCTTTCTGATTGGTATTCATTTTGGCTTCTAATAATTTAACATTTGCCTACTCTTTAGTTAATCCTCAGAAATATGAATTCACTGTAGGGGTTCACTATTTAGGGTATGCTGAGGTAAAAATCTTTTCAAGAGAGAAAGCCTTTAGAATACTACATATCATCTGTGAACCCATTTCTGTCAGATTTAATTGATAATGAATTAAATTTACTCCAAACAGAGTTAAGCTTCCTGGTTCAGGTTTTTCTCCTATATTAAGCCAAGGCAAATTACTTTTTACTTCTTAGTTATAATCCAGTAACTTAGGGGTAGTAAAACATAGATTAAGTTTCACAGTTCAATTTTAATTATTTTCTATTTTTCTTTGTTCATACTTAATTTAGAATAAAATTAATTTTAAAACATGCACCCTATCAGAAAAGGCATCTGAGAAACAAAAGAAGCAAATTAATTTTCCACTTTTGCACCTGCAAAAAAATGCCTCAAGAACCAGAAATGAGTAAGAATTGTAATAAAGAAGATATATCTATATATTCGGGACTTCCTTTAAAATTCATTACAATGCCAAGTGCGGTGGCTCACACCTGTAATCCCAGCACTTTGGGAGGCTGAGGCGGGTGGATCACCTAAGGGCGGGAATTCAAGACCAGCCTGACCAATATGGAGAAACCCTGTCTCTACTAAAAATACAAAATTAGCCAGGTGTGGTGGTGCATGCCTGTAATCCCAGCTACTCAGGAGACTGAGGCAGGAGAATCGCTTGAACCTGGGAGGCAGAGGTTGTGTTGAGCCAAGATCATGCCATTGCACTCCAGCTGGGCAACAAGAGTGAAAGTCCATCTCAAAAAAAAAAAAAAAAAATTCATTACAAAAAAGTTCAACTGAAGATTGGTGAAAGTTTTGAAAAATGCAGAATTACTGTTTGTCCTGAGGAAGAGCTCTTACATTGTAACTTTAAAGAGGGACAAACTTAAAGGGAGTGCCCCATAATCTGATGAATCCTATCCCTGATGGTGAGGAAGCAGATGCACCTGGAGTGTCTAACTCTGTGGTATTCCAGGCATTGCCTGAACAGAAGGAGCCCATCTCACTCAGGTCTTGTCATTGCATTTATACTCTGGGTCCCTCCAGCACACTTGCCAGTCATCTTCTAAGCTTTATTCAAATGAAAATAGATCAGACTGTAAAAATTATAACAAAGCAGACATGTAGCCTTTTTCTCACAGAGAAGAAGAAGAAAGAGAATTGTAATGATATAGAAATTGAAAAATTAAGGAACCCAGTAGTTATGGCTGAAATGAAAAAAGACCAAGAGTTTGATATGCAAATACAAGAAAATATAACCCAAAATACCACAGATTGGAAATTAGTCATTAGACATTGGCCTCAGTCTGGAGATCCAAAAGTTCTTTTTGATTTGTGGTTTGCTCACTCCAAAGAATGGAAGCATGTGATACAAATAGAAAGCTACAGTATTTCTGCTGTTACAGACACTTAACAAAAACCGAAAACCAATACAGCGCTTCCACAAGCCACATGGAACTTAGAAGCTCTTCTAAAGCTTAGAAGGTGTTTGGCAAGTGTGTTTCAGGGACCCACATATGACAGTCCCACTGCTAATATCTATGAAAGCATGAAACCTGAATTAGAAAATGTGAGTTATTCTCCACCACATAGTGACAGAACATCAAAAGCATATGTAGAAGAAGACTTACAGCAAGATATGCAAAGGCTTAAGAATGAGATGGGCTTGTTACAAGTAGAGTTCCTGGTTTGAAGAAAAAAAGTTCAACTATAAAAAGAAAGAGGTTCCCTTGCTGCTTCTCTTATTATAAGTTATCTGATTCGTTCTGGTTTTCTACTCAAGAAAATCTCATGTGCATAGTTACAGTGGGGTTATCTAAATGTGTAATTATGTGTCAAAGTAGATTAGTGCTGCTATCTAAATGACGGTTCTGGAAAACATTCTCATAATCTTTGATCATTCATTAACCTAAGTCTCACTGTGAGTCTTCCAGGTGGCATATGGGCTGGGAAAATTATTTAGCCATATACCATGTGACCTTCTGAACCAGATAAGCATAAGGGAAATTGCTAAAGAAATAATGTCTAGATTCTTTTTTCTAAATTCATTTAAAGATGAATTACATTTATTTAAATGATAAAATGGTAATACAATGGGAGGGAAGCAATGACTGAGAAGAGACATGAAAATGTATCTGACCTTGAGAGTTGCAACAAATATTCCCAGCCAAAGAAGTGTGTTTAATGTGCATTCATGCATGCAAGTTTATCTGTTTGACTCAAACTGTTTAAACTTATACTTCCATCATGGCCACTTTAAATATTTTTGGAAACAAATATATATACATTCACATATTTAAGAAAATCATCACTCTCCAGTGTTTCTGTTGAATCAGAGTTTTACATGATGTTGTTTAATAAAATATGGTAGGTTTTGGCATGTATGATTTTATCATATAAGTAGCATAACTCCTCAGCCAAAAATTTAGCATTTGACTCTATAGTAGAAGGCTGAGTTCTGTACATTTTGTTCTAAAGATAGACAAAAATCTAGAGATTCTCCTCTTTCAAAGTAAAAGCAGATGAGGCCCCCCCACCACCCTCTGAGCCATTAAATTGCTTTGCCAAAGTCACACTTTTAATTTATTTGACAAATTTGATGTATTTATCTGGTAATTTATGTAATTCAGCAATATGTAATTGTATCTTCCCTTTTGGTGCCATGAAATACTAGGTAATGCCACCTTAGGAGCTTTGGATGAGTTACTTAATATTTCTTGGTTTTACTTCCATTATCAAGTAGATAATGGGGCTAGAGTGGACAACTCTACTGTATATCTTCCAGCTATAAACTTTTGTGGTAATTGAATGTAAACTTGAGGAACATCTCATTTTCCAGGATTCTGCACTAGCAACTCAGCCGTTTCACTCGGCTCCTTGTGTTGTGGCAAACTTTGGTTCCTCTATTTCAGTGAGCCTTCACTTTTTTGGTATCCCAGGATCCAAAGGAAAAAAATAAGCTTAGTTCAGAAATGGGAAAGCTTCTTTTCTGTTTCTGAAGACCCACAAGGTCACATCCTCTCAATCTGGGTATTCCATGGAGAATCCAGGTGACAAAGGCAGAAGACACATTTTATGCCTGTGTCTTTTTGTTTCTCTGTTTTTGTGTTGATATATTTACACCATAGAAGTAACCGTGATCTGATGTAGAACTAGAAGTAGAGTCAGAAGCCCTGAGGAAAATCCTGCAGCTTGCTTATATATTTATTCTATTGTCAAATCACAATAGAATATGATCAGGGAAACAGAACTTTTAAAACTTTGAGAGATTTTATCTGTCCAAATAGATGTGGAGGTAAAGCTCTTACTATAGGGTGGTGTCTGGGTTAGATATCAGAGTATAAATGCAATTTTCTTTTTCCAAGATTTTAATTTAGTCAATTTTTTTTAACAACTTCATGCTTTGAGTTTGTTGTGATCCAGAGAAAGGCTTTTCCAATTCTGATATTCTTAAAAATTCTCTAGAGTGTGTATGTGTCTGTGTGTGTGTGTGTGTATTTTATGGATTCATTGACTTCAAATAAATTTTTGAACTTTTTGAAATGCATGTTCTCTAAGGTTTAAGGTTTTGCTTCAACTTTTTCTCCAGTTGGATATCCACTTACAGCAACTTTTAATTGCATGAATGTACAGGTTGTTCTTTCATTTCAGAAATAACCATCATATGTTGTTTTATTGAGTGCTAAACATTTCTTTTGTTTTATTTAGGATTCTCAAAGTTATGGAAAAAAGAAGGATGTGATGTATGGAAATTATATGTTGAAGAGAGACGTTGCCATGCTCAAACAGGAATTATACGCAATAAAAAATGACAGTCTCAGAAAGGAAAAAGAATATATTCATGAAATTAAAAGTATTACAGAAATAAATGCTAACTTTGAAAAGAGTGTAAGACTCAATGAAGAAATGATAACAAAAACAATTGCCCAGTATTCACAAGAGCTCAATGATCTGAAAGCTGAGAATTCAAGGCTGAATTCAAAATTGGAGAAGGAAAAACACAACAAAGAGAGACTAGAAGCTGAAGTCAAATCCCTCCATTCTAGCCTGGCAACTGCTATAAATGAGTACAATGAAATTTTGGAAAGAAAAGACCTAGAACTAGTTTTACAGAGAGCAGATGATGTTTATGGACAAGAAAAAATGGGTTCTGATATTTCTCAACTAACAGATAAGAATGAGTTGCTTACTAAACAACTTTCTAAAGCTCGGGTGAAGTTCAGTACCTTAAAAGCTAAGCTGCATGAGACGAGATGCTCTCAGGGAAAAGACATTGGCTTTAGAAAGTGTACAGATGGACCTAAAGCAAGCACAGCATCAAATAAAGGAAATGAAGCAGATGCATCCAAATGAGGAAGCTAAGGAGAGTCAATCCACTGGAACACAGAACTCTTTAGAGGAGAGAATATGTCAACAAGAACTCGAAAATCTCTTGCTTGAACAACAACTAGAGGATGCTCATAAGGAAGGCCATAATGAAGAGATAGTCATTAATATCCAAGGAGGCTGTCTTGAGAATGGAAAGGAAGATCTTCTTCTAGAAGAGAAAAATATGGAATTAATGAATGAATATAATTATTTTAAAGAAAAACTTTCAGTATGAAAAAGAAGAAGCAGAAGGAGAAGGAAGTATGAAGAAAACTATTTATAACCTTCTGGAAAGAAAATTTAAACATTTCATTCTGGCTATATGTTGAACCTAGTTCAATATAAAAATAAATAGATGAAAATGTGTTTACCATACTTTATAAGTCCATTTACATGAATCATCCAGGAAATACAGGTATAGGGACAGAAAGAAGATTAATGTTTGTATAGCCCTGGGGCTGGAAGTGGGTCATGACTGCTAATGGGCATGAGGGATTGTCCTGGAGTGATGAAAATGTTCTAAAGTTGAATTGAAGAGATGGTTGCACAACACAGTAAACTTACCAAAACTCTTTGAACTCTTTGTTAAAACAGATAAATTCTATAAATCATATTTCAACAAAGCTGTTTTAAGAAAAATCATATTTCAACGAAGCTGTTTTAATAAACCAAAAAAAGTGCTTACTGTATCAGCTTGGAAACATACTTTGTTTCCAGGAAATAAAAGGTGGAGCTGAGAGATGCTTTCCTTTGAGTAAAGATGTTATGTCACCTATGAAATTTTAGTAGATACAGAGCATTGTTGATAAGGTATGTAGTCTTACACTACTGAAATAATAAAGGTAATGTCTTTATGTTGCCACATTTTAAGACCGTAATGAAGCGGGTAAGTGGAAATGCTTGTACCTGAAATGTGTATTTTGAAATTAAGATTCAATTAAGTAAGCCGCTTTGACACTTAATTCTAGATTTCCCAGATGAACTGAAGTGTGTTGCGGTGTCTTGTGATGCTTTTCCTTCAGTGGCTCTCTCTTTTATGTATTTTAGTTGGTATAACTTTGTTTTGATTCATACCAATGTGACTTAAGTCTGAAAATATGTCAGTCTCACATTATGTATTTTTCTGACCACTTAGTATTTTAAAGACTTCTACTTGTTATAAAATCCAATTTGGAATAAATGTGGTAAATTTTAGCAAAAGATATTTGATGTAATGTTTCCACTGGTAGGTGTTTATAATTTACTGTGAATATTTTTATGAATAATTAGCTCATAATTTACATTTTAAGTCTCAATGACTATCATTTGGATATAATTCTTTCCAGTACAAAGATACTTGTAGCTGTCTGTGATTTATGAGTTTGACATTGAATCCCCATTTTCAGACTAATGAGGGGTGGCAGAGTTCACGGAGAGTGGGATTGAAGTTTGTACAGGACAGAGTTGTAGGAGCTGAGGTCAGGGAGGGAGGTAGAGGCCATGTTACGTAGGGCCTTGAAGGCCGTTGGAATTTTACTTTTATTCTGAGATAGGAATCTGTTGGAAGGATTTCAACAGGTGACTGAGTATGTGAGGACCTCAGGTTGAGTTGAGGGTCTAAGTTGAATGAATAGCGGGCTGAATCAATCTGTCATGTAAGAGAATACCAATTTGGCAGGAAGATAAAAACTTCTATGTCCCTCACTGAATTCAGTAATAAAGAAGAAAGTATACATATAAGGGAAAGAAAGTGAATCTGTGTGTGTGGTAATAATTTTCAAAGTATGTATGCTAGAGTTAAATATGATTAACATAATTTAATAATAAGGTACTTTATAAAATTGGTAACAAAAATATTTTGTCAGGTGATTGTAAGACAACTTCAAGAAGAACTGGCTGATCACCTTAAAAAATTTTCAATGTCAGAGTCTCCACTGGAAGGTACATCATATTGTCATATTAATTTGGATGAGACACGGACTTCAAAGAAGAAATTATTTCAAGTAGAAAGTCAAGTATGTATGGAATTTAACATGTAGACAGTTAATCTGTAGCTGGTTGAATAATATAAAGTGTTTTAGGATACTAATTTCAGTGGACAGCTTGATTTTGTATTTTCATTATAATTGATCATTACCATTTTATTATCTTTATAACGTACTTACTTCTTCAACTCTGGCTCTTGTCCTGCCATTTTGAAAAATAGTTGCATATGTTTTCTCTTACAATATCTACTCTTGGGAAAGTTGAGAATGATACATCATTCCTCACAGAAAATTGACTTTTTTCCTGTTAAACAGTATTTTTAGATAATTTCCTTAATGCCTTGGTGAGGCAAGCCAGATTAAGTCAGAAGAGAATGTTTAATGGAATATTCCAGAAAGTTGTCTTATTTCTTCACTTTTGTGAATGGACACAGAAGCTGTGCCTATTCATTTCATGGATTCTAGATTAACTTGTACAGAAAGGCCATCATACTGTTCTTTGAAATGCACACGTTTTAGGTTAATTTACAAACTACTTGAAAAGTTAGGCATTGCCTTCATCTTCTTTTCATTTAAAATATACTGTAATGGCATAGAAATACTCAGATCTAATAGAGTATGTACATCCAAAATAGAGAGCTCAGAAAATTATCTGGATCCTACCATGGGATTTTAAAAACAGTTTCACTGAGAGATAATTCATATGTCAGACAGTTCAACCATTTAAAATGTACAAATCAGTGTCTGTTAGTATATTCACAGTGTTGTGTGGTCATCAGCACAATCAATGCTAGAACATTTTCACCACTCTCAAAAGCAACCCCACATCTCTTAGCCATGACTGCAACCCCACTCCATGTCTCTCCACCTACTCCAGTTGTAGGCAACCACCATCCACTTTTGTCTCCATAGATTTGCATGGTCTGCATATTTTATATATATAGAGTCATACAATATGAAGTCTTTCTGACAGGCTCTTTCACTTAGCAGAATGTTTACAGAATTTTATCCATGTTGTAGCACATAACAGTAGTTTATTCCTTCTTAATGTCAAGTAATAGTCTATTTCATGGCTACACCAGTTTTCCATTCATTCATCAGCTGATGGACCTTTAGGTTGTTTCCACTTTTTGGCTATTATGAAAACAGCTGTTGCAAACATTCATTTACAGGTTATTGTATGGACATATGTTTTTAATTCCCTGCTATTGGACTTTATCCTCAGAGTTAACTGGGCAGATGTCAGCACCAGTTTTACCCATGCTGTCCTTCCTGCCTTCTCAGTTCCTGCTCATCTAGCCTCATTCATTCAGACCTGGCAGGCAATTTCCTCTTCATGAAGCTTTCTCTGACTGTTCTCTCACTGACTTTACATCTAAGCACTTGTTTTCCAGTCTGCAGAACAACTTAGCTCTTAGTTTGACATGGCTTTTAATTTTTAATGGAAGATAATTTTGTCAACATAAATTTGCTTAAAGGGAAAATAATATATAACATGCATGTCACCTATCCTTGTATAAATTGAAAATATTTTAGCTTGGCAGCTTTCAGCATAGAACAAAATATACCATACCAATTATTTCTTCTTTGAGACATTAACACAGTAAATCTTTTATTCTAAGTGTATTTTTAGCAATTAAATATGAAATTAAAACCAATTAGTCTAATAGAGGAGAATTGTTCAATCAAATGCTCATGTTTTTCTCAGTATGAAAAAAGAATCTAAATTTGCCTCCCTTCACTATGTAGCCAAACTGTATTTCTGGATGGTTGCCAGTTTGTCAACTGAACAGTTCTGGCTGCAGCTTGTCTGATGAAGGATAGCACAGCTCCTTAATCTGAGCGCTCAGCAGAGTACTCGTGAAGGCAGTGCCACAGCAACAGCTGCTGGGAGGGGATTCAGAAGCCTTGATTTAGCAATAGAGTCCAGGGTTTTCAGTTCCGTGGCTCAGCCTGTCTCTGCTGGTCATGTCCGTTATGTACTACTCAATCCAGGAGGTGCTGTTTACATTGTAGTACATACATGACTGTTGCCCACTGAGTCACACAGAGAGAAAAGTAAGCTATAAATTATATGCTCCCCATTTGCTGCCACTTTCAGTGGTGTGAAGGATGATTCAGTGCAGCTATAGGAGACCACTTCCATTGGAATGCCACCTGTCTAAACATACAATGGTCAAGATATAAAAAACAGTAAAAATTATCACGCTAATAGCAAATATTGTCTGTAGCTCACTATGTACATGTACTCTTCTAAGTGCTTCTAAGCAAATCTTATCTGTAGCTCACCATGCACCACGTACTCTTCTAAGTGCTTCATGTCAGTCCCTGGTTTAATCTTCCCAACATCCCAGTGAAGTAGATGGTATTATTCACTCCATTTCATAGATATAGAACCAGAGACACAGAAAATTAATTTGCTCAAGGTCACACAGCTAGTATCTGATAGATCTGGGATTCAGACCCAGGCCTTCTGGCTTCTGTGTAGAACTGCCTCTCAAACCATTCCATGGAACACCTGGTTGGTGAGGTGGCTCATGCCAGTAATTCTAGCACTTGGGGAAGCTGAGGCAAGAACAGTGCTTGAGCCCAGGAATTTGAGACCAGCCAGAGCAATATAAGTGAGACCCTGACTCTACCAAAAAAAAAAAAAAAAACTAAACAGTTAGCTGAGGGATGGTGGTGCATGCCTGTAATCCTAGCCACATTGGAGGCTGTGGTAGGAGGGTCACTTGAGCTTGGAATATGAAGGCTGCAGTGAGCGGTGATCAAGCCACTGCACTCCAGCCTGGGTAACAGAGCGAGACACTGTCTCATAAATAAAATGTTTTGTATAGATTCCCATAGAATTGAGTTAGACATCAGGCATAGAATTATTAGCCACTTTGATGTCTGCCTTGGGAGTAAAACATATAATAAGGGGAAGCTTTAAACCATCTCAATCAATAGCCTCTAACTTCTCCAGAGGTTCTTATTTCATGAATTCCTAAGCAGGAGACTACCTGGATTAAGACATTTGGTGGACACCATTCTGAGATGAAGAATCTCGATTAGGAGGAAGGGAGATCTCTACTTGACTGGAGCTTCCCAATGACATAGTTGAGTGTCCCCCAAAAGAAACTTTAGAACAAGATGTTTATCATGCCATATCTCTATGGAAAAGGAAATTCTTTAAAAGAAAACAAAGGCAAACAATTGATAATCTGTTTCTTATGGGAAAGTTTTCATTATAAAAGAAAAAAAGGGCTGGGCACCGTGGCTCACATCTGTAATCCCAACACTTTGGGAGGCTGAGGTGGGTGGATTTCCTGAGGTCAGAAGTACAAGAAGAGCCTGGCCAACATGGCGAAACCCTGTCTCTACTAAAAATACAAAAATTAGCTGGTGGTGTGCAACTGTAGCCCCAGCTACTTGGGAGGCTGAGGCAGGAGAATCACTTGAACCCAGGAGGTAGAAGTTGCAGTGAGCCAATGTGGCACCACTGCACTCTAGCCTGGATGACAGACTGTGACTCCATCTCAAAAAAAGAAAAAGAAAAAATGGACAAAGTATACTGGTCCAAAAAAGAAGAAAGAAAGAGAGAGAGAGAGAGAAAGAGAGACAGAGAGAAAGAGAAAGAAAGGAAGAAAAAGAAAGAAGGAAAGGAAAGAAAAAGGAAGGAAGGAAGGACGGACAAAGTATACTGGTGAATATCCTAAGGGTGAGACAGTCCCCTTCAAGATTAGAAAATAACACTGTACTCAAAGTAACATCCATAAGAATCAACATAAAATAGACAAGATTCACTATCTACAAAAGTAATCTGCACCAAGTAGCAATGTATGAGTGTGTGGTTGAGAATATTGTCTATAATATGTGTACTAGAGGGAAGAGGGCTCAGTAAAAAGGTCAGAGCTGGAAATTTATATTAGGGAATCCGGGTTAACGTTTTGAGATTTTAGCAGTTATGAGAGAATTTAAAAAGAGGAGTAGCAGCCGGACATGTTGGCTCACACCTGTAATTCCAGCACTTTGGGAGGCCGAGGAAGGCATATCATGAGGTAAGGAGTTCAATACCAGCCTGGCCAACATCGTGAAACACCATCTGTACTAAAAATACAAACAATTAGCTGGGCAAGGTGGTGGGCACCTGTAATCCCAGCTACTCGGGAGGCTGAGACAGGATAATTGCTTGAACCCAGGAGGTAGAGGTTGCAGTGAGTGGAGATCACACTGTTGCAGAATCAGGAGGACCAGAGAGAGACCTTGGGGTGTATACAGGAGGATGTCTTTATCGAGTGTACTCAGACCCAGCAGACTCAACATCTGATAAACTGGGCCCAGAACAAAGACAGCACTTGACTTTTATACACACTTCAAAAATGGGATGGGCTAGCTTGAGGCAGGCTTACAGTTACAGTGGTGTGAAAGCATGAATACAGAGGCAGAACAATTAATTAAATTGTGACAGGTTCATAACTTAGGATTACACATGACCTTTGCCAAGCAACCCAGATGTCTGTTATCTAGATTTTGCTCTAAGGAGCCTTGCACTGGTTTATCTCAAGTTTCAATATAAAAACACAATAAGTGATGAAAAATAGATCTCTGGATGAGACCCTGTGTCATAGAGTCCAATGGAAGGGGAGAAACAGGATAATAGAAAAGCCACAAAAAGTAGACAAAAGTTATTATTTGTTTATTAGAGAAAAAATAAAATTTGTTTAAAGAGAAATGGTTAAGAGACAGGGAAAAACTGAAACCTACAGGTGAATACTTACAGAGAATGACAGTATTTAGCTCAGCCTGAAGACAGATGAGGATCAAAAATGTAATGGGAACTAGATAAGAGTTTTCTAAAAATCATCTTAGTAAGATGTAATTTAACTTGGAATATCTTAAACTATTAATGACAATGTTTCTAGAGCATGTTTAAAAACTAAAATGTAAATATAAATATAACTACTCTTAATTTATCTTACTAACCCTTAGTATTTTATGTGCAAAAACTCTCATTTTTAACAAACATTTTTGGCAGTTTAAATTTCAGAAAAGATAATGATGAAAGTGTGAATATTTTTTAGCTGTTTTCAGAAAATGACTAGTTTTGAAATCTGTCATTATTGGTATCAGGTTTATAAAATGCAATTTATACAACTGTCTAAATACATATTATTCATCAACTTATGAGAAATAATATTTTTAAGATAGAAGAGGGTCTCTAGATTTTACAAAAACAATTTTAAACACTTTTTTTTCAAGCCTGAAGAAAAACATGAAGAACTCGGAAAACTTTTTGAGTTAATATCATCACTGGACTATAATGTAGATCAAATAAGAAAGAAAAATCATGAATTAGAAGAAGAGGCAACTGGGTATGGTTTTCATATTGTAGAACATTTTAACCATTTAGTAATTGATTTAACTCTAACTTTACTTGACTGAAACCTTGATACAAATTCATTTTATGTCTGCATTTTCATAATTAAATGAATTCTATTTTTAAATGTATTTCAGAAACTCACAACTTTATAGGCATGTGAGCGGGAGTCCATGACCCTTGGACTTTTTTGTTGGAATTATTTTAAAAATCAAATTTCAGTATAAAAACAAAATAAGTGATGAAAAATAGATCTCTGGATGAGACCATGTGTCATAGAGTCTGATGGAAGGGGAGAAACAGGGGGTTGGAGTCAGCTGAGCTGCTGGGGCGAGGTTGGGATGAAAAAATTTATATTAAAAATATGTGAAAAAAGAACACAGTCTGAAATTTTTTTGAATGCCAAAACATTACACTTATTTTTATTTATTTATTTATTTATTTATTTATTTATTTATTTATCTTTTGAGACACAGTCTGGCTCTGTCACCCAGGCTGGAGAGCAATGACATGATCTCGGCTCACTGCAACCTCCGCCTCCTGGGTTCAAGTGATTCACTTGCCTCAGACTCCTGAGTAGCTGTGATTACAGGGGTGCACCACCCCGCCTGGCTAATTTTTGTATTTTTAGTAGAGATGGGGTTTCACTATGTTGGTCAGGCTGGTCTCGAACTCCTGACCTCATGATCCACCCTCCTTGGCCTCCCAAAGTTGGCATAAGCCACTGCACTTAGCAACATATTCTTTAATGGTTTTGAAAACAATAATGACAATGCTTTGACATGTAATGTCAAGTGCACTCTTCATTATCTAGTTTGAACTTTTATTTCTGAAGACATGTTTGCTGTATTTGGTCATCTTTTCTTCCTTTTGTAATATTCTCTGCTGCATTCAAATTTTTTAAAGACCTATTTGTGTCCTTCTTTAACATCAAAATTTATCTTCATATATAGCTTGTATTTTGTTTCTGCTTCTTTGTTTTTCTTTTAGATATAAAACATATCATGGAAATTTACTCATTTTATGTGGGTACCTCCATTGTATACATGAAGTATACATCTTATTAAACTTCTGTTTTACAGAAATAAATTTTATATATAAAAAAAGTATAACCTAAAGAAAAAGAATAAAATGAGCATTCATGTTTTGATCACAGATTTTTTTTTTTAAAAATGGAATGTGTCTTTGAAGCCCTGAACGCAGCTACTTTTCTATGTATTTACTGAGCACTTAAGTTGGTTTTCTGATTCTAATCAACATTTTTCTGTCATTGCCTTTCTCTACATGGTTTTGTATCTTTCATTTTATTGACATTATGTCAGTAAAGATCTCTAGATCTCTTCTTCAAAGTCTTTAAATCATCACATATCTCTCTCCACCTTTCCATTTTTCTAAAACTGCCTGTTTTCTTTTTCTCCTCAATTCAGACATTAAAGATGTTTACTTCTCTTTTTCTACATTGAATAATGTCCTTGTGCTTTTTGTGTGTACTTTTTTTTCTTCTTATAGACTGTGGTCAACGGATATCAAAATGTATTTTTGTGTCTTTCTCAAACATATATGTGTTTTACTTTTTTTTAATCTTGGTTACTCATCTCTTGGTTATGTCTTATATTTACTAATATGTTATTTTATCTTAGCATACCAAAATGGATATGAATAGTTTATTTATAAAAAACTGTATGGTTAGGCCAGGTGTGGTGGCTCATGCCTGTAATCCCAGCAATTTGGGAGGCCAAGGCAGGTAGATGATTTGAGGTCAGGAGTTCAAAACCAGCCTGACCAACATGGTGAACCCCATCTCCACTAAAAATACAAAATTAGCCAGGCATGGTGGTCCATGCCTGTAATCCCAGCTACTTGGGAGGCTGAGACAGGAGAATCACTTGAACCCAGGAAGCAGAAGTTGCAGCGAGCTGTGATCACACCATCACACTTCAGCCTGAGCAACAAGAGTGAAATTCCATCTCAAAAAAAAAAAAAAAAACAAAAACTGTATGGCTATAATATCACTTTACCTGCCATACATGCCATAAAATTGTTCTTCATATTATTTATCTAAGACTATAATTTCATATAGAATGCTTTCAAACTATGTTCAGTTGAAACTGAGAGGATCATAGTTTATAGATTTGTTTCTTTGATATGCCATAACGTAATATCTGTTTAAACAATTATTAAATATTTACTCTTAAAAATACTTGACTTACTAGTTCTTACATTTCTGCAGATGTAAGAAATGCCTAGAAACGACAATAAATATGTTAAATGTATTTGGAAATGAAGACTTCAGTTGCCATGGAGACTTAAATACAGATCAACTGAAAATGGATATTCTGTTTAAGAAGCTAAAACAGAAGGTAATTTTAAAAAATTATTATTTTATCTTAAGGTCTAGATTACATGTGCGAGAGGTGCAGGTTTGTTACATAGGTAAATGTGTGCCATGATGGTTTGCTGCACATATCAATCCATCACCTAGGTATTAAGCCCCATAGGCATTAGCTATTAATTTTGATGCTCTCCCTCCTGACCCCAACAAGCCCCAGTGTTTGTTGTTCCCCTCCTCAAGTCCTTGTGTTCTCATCATTCACCTCCCACTTATAAGTGAGAAGATGCAGTGTTTGGTTTTTTGTTCCTGCATTAGTTTGCTGAGGATAACAGCTTCGAGTTCATCCATGTCCCTGCAAAAAGCATGATCTCATTCATTTGTATGGCTCCATAGTATTCCATGATGTATATACACCACATTTTTTTGTCCTGTCTATCATTGATGGACATCTGGGTTGATTCCATGTCTTTGCTATTGTGAATAATGCTGCAATGAACATACAAATACATTTATCTTTATAATACAATAATTCATATTTAAACATAAGGTAATTTTAAATCAGTTTGGGGATTAAAATTATGTAATTTGGAGAAATATTAATGATGGATAAACCCAAATTCGGCCAAAATACATTTAAGGAGGTTGATTCTGAGCCAGTGTGGTGACTGTGGCCCTGGATTACCCAATCTCAAGAGCTCTGGAGAATGTTTCATGAGACAGTCACATTACAGTTTGGTTTTGTACATTTCCAGCAGACAGAGTTGTAGGGAAAATCATAAATCAATATGAGGAAGGCATACATTGGCTCAGCCTAAAAGTGGGACATCAAAAAGAGGGGCTAACAAGTCATAGGTGGGTATTAAGAATTCTTTAGGTGACAATTGATAAAGAAAATCTGTTGTCTAAAACTGGAAATAGGTATAAAGGACGGCCTTAATTAAGATAAGGTCATTATGGAGGTTAAGGTTCTTATTATGTAGATGAAGCCTCCTAGCTGGCAGCCCTCAGAGAAAATAGACGGTAAATATATCTTTTCAGACTTTAAATGCATCAGGATCTTAGTTAATCTTCCCTAGATCTGGGAAGACCTAGAAGGGGAGAGATTGGGCTGCATTAATGAAGACTTCTTACAGATGCAAATTCCCCCACAAAAGACAGCTTTGTACGGCCATTTGAATCTCTTGGCCCTGCAACAGCCATTTCAAAATATGTCAAAAACTATATATTTGGGGGTAAAATACTTTGATTTTTTTCAGCTCCTTCTCTCTGTGATGCTGTGCCAGAATCAGGTTAGAAAGTAAGCCACATTATAAGAGTTAATAAAACCCATCTGATGAGATTTGATTGAAGGGTGTGATTCCCAGACCCTTTAGATAGAAATTGGGGCAAAAGAATACAAGGTCTTGCTCCTCAATATAAATCTCTCAGTGCTTTAAGAAGTGAAAGATTATTCATTTAATTTTACAGACTTGATACTAATAAAAAGGATACTTTAAAATATATATATGTATATATTTTTCTATACAAAAGACATGCTGTTGATTCTCTTATGTTTTGAACCCTGGCCAGTGATCTGAAACCAAGCAGCCCATGTCTCCAGATCACTAGTACCAAATAAATTTCAGGGTGTAACAGGTTTATTGAGAAATAATTAACACACCATGCAATTCACTCCTTTAAAATATACAAGTCTTTGAATTTTAGTATTTTCAGAGAGTTATGTAATCATCATTACAATCAATTTTAGAATATTTTCATCACCCTAAAAACAAACCCCACATCATTTAGCTATCTTCACTAGTTTTCCCTTCCTCCCTCAGCCCTAGGGAACCACTCACCTTCTTTGTATAGATTTGCCTATAAGTCTCTGAAATAAAAAGCAAGTGGTCTACTGTGACTGGCTTATTTCACTTAACATAATTTTTCATGCTGCATCTGTGCTGTAGCAGGTATTGATGCAGGGCTTTTGCTCCTTAGTTCAGCTAAATCTGGGTTCTTCTCTCATGACCAGGAAAAATTAGCCATGTGGACACATTGAAGGGTGAAAAGGACAGAATTTATTAAGTGAAAGGGAAGCTCTCGGCAAAGAGAGGGGTCCTGCAAACAGATTTCCACCTCACAACTGAATACCAGGACCAGCCCACATTAGCTGAAGAGGCCAGGCTCCTCCTCTGCATAAGGCGTGAATTCTTGGTGGCTCCACCCCAACTCCCCAGTGCATGTGGGCCTCCAGTCTGCTGCTGGCATGTCCAGGCAAGCCCCTGTGCAGGTTCTCTTATCTACACCAGATGTTTTATCTGGTGTCGACACTTGTGTGCCTGGAGATTCTCCGGGGACCCTTCCATATCTGCCTAGGCATTTTGCTGTCTCCTGCTTCTATCAGTATCAGTACTTAATTTCTTCTTATTGTTGAGTAATATTCCATTGTATGGATGCATCAAACATTTTATGTAACCATTCATGAGGTGATGGACCTTTGGGTTCTTTCCAGTTTTTGATTCTTATTAATAATGCTGCTATAGGCCAGGTGTGGTGGCTCACACCTGTAATCCCAGCACTTTGGGAGGCCAAGGCAGGTGGATCACGAGGTCAGGAGTTCAAGAGCATCCTGGCCAACATGGTGAAACCCTGTCTCTACTAAAAATACAAAAACTAGCTGAGCATGGTGGTGCATGCCTGTAATCCCAGCTACTCAGGAGACTGAGGCAGTAGAATTGCCTGAACCTGGACCCAGGAGGCAGAGGTTGCTGTAAGCTGAGATCACGCCACTGCACTCCAGTCTGGGCTACAGAACAAGACTCCATCTCAAAATAATAATAATAATAATACTGCTGTAAACATTTATGTATGAGTTTTTGTGCTTGCATATGTTTTTATTTTTCTGGAGTATATACTTATGACTGGAATTACTGGGTCATATGGTAACTTCATGCTTAACCTTTCGAGGAGCTGCCAGTTTATTTTCCAAAGTGGCTGCACCACTTTACATCCCCAGCAGCATTGGATAAGGGCTTTAATCTCTTTACATTTTTCCTAACACTTATTTTCTTTTTTTATTGAACAAAGATTTCATCCTGTGGTGTGAAGTGATACCACAAGGTGGTTTTGATTTACATTTTCCTAATGACTAATTACATTAAGCATCTATTAATGTGCTTATTATCCATCTTTATATCTTCACAAAGATTTATACCAATGTTTTCTTCTGAGACTTTTATAGTTTTAGCTGTTACATTTAACTGTTTTATTTTGAGTTAATTTTTAAATATGATATTAGGTGAGAGTCCAACTTTATAATTTTTTTTGCACGTGGATACCCAGTTGTTCCAATATCATTTATTGAAAAGTCTATGCTTTTCCTATTCTGTTTTTTTGTTAACCTTGTATAAAATCAATTGACTGTAAATGTGCAGGTTTATTTTTAGATTATCAATTCTTAGTTTATTCTTAGTTTATGTCTATTCTTATACCAGGACCAAATCAAATTTAATGAGAAAATTTTTTCAATCATGTTGCCTATTACCAGTTATCTTATGTCATAATAAAAATTAAATGTAGTAGAATATCTTTAACTTCACCTTTTGTATCTCAAAGGAGTCTGTGGCCAGCTTATAACTTACTTACTCTAAGACATGATGGGAAGTCAGCCTTACAAGACACACTATTTCTTTTTTTCTCCATTCAAACCCTTAGTCTCTTATCCAGTGCCTCCCTCTATAGTTTCATTTTCAGTAAATTTTGGTCACAGAATCTGCTGACATAGTCTACTATTTGGTGCCTTATGTTTTACTAACTCATTATAATTCATAGAATCATCCATAGATGTTTACCATCCAAGAAGGAGAAGTTTAAGTCTGAGCTGCCAGCTTTCCTCAGTGGAAATCAAGTGAAGTCATCATCTTTCAGTTTGCAGATCCTCTTTCCACCTGGTAACTGGTTCTCTTGGGTAGCACTGTGGCTAATCCTTTTCTTGGTGCAGATCTTGCATTCTCAGAAACCACAGTTTCTGTATTGACCTCCTTTTACTGAAACAGAGATGCACAGCTCTGCTTTCTAGCTCAGTAGAGGATTCTTGGAATAAAAAGTTTAACTCATTCCAAGAAAAAGTTTTAGGAGTGCAGCACTTAAAAATCAGGTAATATTCAGGCAATTTATCAGAGACAAATAGTAGATTAGTATTTTGAATTTCAAAATTTCAGAGCCAAGTTGTGTGCTATAGAGAAGCATTGTGGTATAATATAGAGATGGGATGGTCTTAACGTCTCCATACAAACAAATGTGAAGTAAGGTAAAGGAGAAATTGCATTTGATGTCTTAACACTCAAAGTATGCTATGTTTATTTTACTTCTGTGAAGAGTAAAAGTCATTCCATAATTTTCTCCTTATTTCCTCATTGAGAAAAAGGAAAATGAAAATCGAATACTAGATTGATTAATAAATACTCAAAGCTTCTTCTTTTAGAATTTTCATTAATTGAAATCAGGTAAATGTCTGATTTTGGTTATGTAACCAAGCATTTCCAGTTGTTTTTCAAATCATACGTCTTCTTGCTTCACAGTCTTATTTCCTAACTTGTGGGGAAATTGTAAGGAGACACCCTTGCCTTGTTATCAGAGTTCATAATTGAAGGGGGTTTTAGGAAAAGTTCCTCCTCAGCAGCTTACATCTCTCTCCTGGTTATCTGCTGCTTCTCAATAATGTTTCTCATCAATAAATTAATCTCAACATTTATTAGATCCTATTTTAAAGGAGACTCTTTTCTGCTACATAAGTTATGTTTCCTGTTGTCTCTTTTTTAAACTTATTTTTCTAACAATTACCCAGAGTTTTGTGGCTTAAAAGAAAAACATTTATATTGTTCATGAACCTGTGGTTTGGAAAAAGATTGGCCAGGACAGCTTGCCTCTGCTCCCCTAAGCTTCCCTAGGAAGTTGGAGAAATTGAATCATCTGAAGCTTTGCTCACCCATGTGTTTGATGGTTGATGCTGGCCATTGGCTGGAACCTTGGCTGGGGCAGGCAGCATGAACACTGACACTGGCACTCCCAGGCTGTCTTTGTGGACTGATCTCTCTCACAATCTGGGGGCTGAGTTTGAAGGGAAAGCAGTCTGAGATGAGATAGGGAAGCCACATGGTATCCCTTGTACTGCATTCTATTCATTTGGAGAAGGCCATCAGTAAGGATGACCCATATTCTATTCTTTTAATGGGATGAATATAGATTCTCTTTTGTTTTAATTGATATGTATATACATAATTATGGGCTATAGAGTGACATTTTTATACATTTATATGGTGCGTAATGATCAAGCTAACTAGCATGTTTACTACTACTTACTACTTCAACCATTTTTCATTTCTTTGAATTGTGAATATTCAAAATCTTCTAGCTTTTTAAAAATATTGAATAAATCATAGTTAACCATATTCACCCTACAATGCCACAGAACATCAGAACTCATTCCTCTTATCTAACTGTAATTCTGTATCCATTAACCAGACTCCCTTCCTCTACTTCTATGAGCTTTTTTGTTGTTAAGAGACAGGGTCTTGCTAATGTAGTCTGGGCTCTGGGCAACTGTAGTCATCCAGACTAGAGGGTGATTTGATCATAGCTCACTGCAGCCTCAAACTCTTGGGCCCATGTGATCCTCTGACCTCACCCCTCCTGAGCAGCTAGGATTATGGGAGTGCACCATTGCACCTGTTTGATTTTTTACTTTGTAGAGATGTCTCTCTATGTTGCTCAGGCTGCTCTGGAACTCTTGGCTTCAAGTGATTCTCCTGCCTCGGTCTTTCAAAGTGCTAGGAAATTACAGGCATCAGCCATGTTGCCCAGCCCTCAATTTTTCTTTAGCTCCCACACATGAGTGTGAATGTACAGTATTTATCTTTCTGTGTCTGCACTTAACGTAATATCCTCCAGACTGATCCATGTGGCTACAAGTAAGAGGATTTCATTTTTTTATATGGTGAGTATTCCATTGTGTATGTGTACCACAATTTTTTTGTCCATTCATTTGTTGATGGACATGTAGGTTGATTTTATACATTAGCTGTTGTGAATAGTGCTACAATAAACATATGAGGACAAGTATCATTGTGATCTATTGTTTTCTTTTCTATCGCCTGAATACCCAGTAGTGGGGTTGCTCCCTCAGCAGTTCCATTGTTCATTTTTTGAGAAAACCTCATGTTGTTTTCTATAGTAGCTGCGCTAATTTACCTTCCCACCAACAGCATGTAAGAGTTCACTGTTCTCTGAAACCTCACCAGCACTTTTTTTTGTGTTTTCTATGATAGCCATTTATTGAAATGGAGCAAGATTATATCACATTGTAGGTTTGATTTGTATTTCCCTGATGATTAGTGATACTGAACATTTTAAAATGTATTTATTGGCCATTTGTATTTCTTTTTTTCTCTTAAAAAAAAGAGAAATATCTAATCAGATCTTTTGCCTAGTTTTGAACTCAGATTATTTTTGTTTACTGTCAGGGTATTTGAGTTCCTTGTGTATTTTTGATATTTGTCTTTTATTAGATGAATAGCTTGAAAATATTTTCTTCCATTCTACAGGTTTTCTCTTCACTCAGTTGTAGTACCATTTGTCTATCATTTGTTTTTTGCCTATGCTTCTGATGTCTTACCTATACAAATCTTTGTGCAGACTAATGTCCTGAAGCATTTTCCCTATGTTTACTTGTAATAGTTTGATAATTTTGGGCCTTACATTTCAGTCTTCAATCAATTCTGAGTTTATTTTGCTATATGGTGTTAGATAGGAAGCTAGTATCATTTCTCATATGGATAGTTTCCCAGTGTCATTCATTTGAAGAAGGTGTCCTTTCCCCAATGTATGTTCTTGGCACCTTATTCCAAAATAAGTTGGCTGTAAATATGTGGATTTATTTCTGGGTGCTGTATTCTATGGCCTTTACCCCAAGAATCATTACTTCTTAAAATGCAATTCAAATTAGCATGAAACCTGTGCAGTTTGGGGAAAGGCTTATGGTATCAGAATTCTTATTTACAGGATTCATTATTTTGTGTTTTTTTGAGATATGGTCTTTGTCTATCATCCAGGCAGAAGTGCTGTGATGTGGTCATAATTCACTGCAGCCCTGAACTCTGGGTACAAGCCATCCTTTTGCCTCAGTCTCGCAACTAGCTGGGTCTACAGGCCTGAGCCACCATGCCTGGCTAATTAAAAAAAAATTTTTTTTTTGTAGAGATGGGGGTCTCACTATGTTGCTCTGGCTGATCTCAAATTCCTGGCCTCCGGTGATCTTTCTGCCACAGCCTCCTAAAGTGCTGGGATTATAAGCATGAGCTACCATGCCTAGTGTAGAGTATTATATTATTTTCAAAGTTTTATTCTGAGAGCCATTTATTGACTTTGGCCTAAATAACTCAATATGATATCTCTGAAAGTTTTTTTGACAAATTTTGGGGAATGATGATGAGGGAAGAGGGTTAGACACTTTTTACTAAGAGATAACTTAGTGCCATTTAAGGAGGAACAAAAATGAATTATTAGAAAAATAAAAGTAAAAGCAAGTGCAAAAGTTCCGTGGCAAAGATGATGATAGTAAAGCATATTTTTGTGACTCATGGTAGCTTTAACTTTGTTCTTAAAATTCTGAGTAATTTAAGGGTTCACATTTGAAGAATCTACTGCATTATAGATAACATTTTAATGCAAGTCAATGCATTTCAAAATTTGCTATTGGTTTTGTATTAGATTATTCTCAGCCTAATTCATTATCAAGCTCTATTATTTTATTAATGCAATTTGATGATCTTATGGCCGAGAAGGAAGCTGAATCTTCAAAATGTGTCAATTTGGCCAAAGACAATGAAGTTCTTCATCAGGAGTTATTATCTATGAGAAAAGTACAAGAGAAATGTGAAAAACTTGAGAAGGATAAAAAGATGTTGGAAAAAGAAGTATTAAATCTTAAGACACATATGGAAAAAGATATGGTAGAACTTGGTAAAGTACAAGAATATAAATCGGAGCTGGATGAAAGAGCAATGCAGGCAATAGAAAAATTAGAAGAAATCCATTTACAGGTTAGGTTTTAAAATCAGGTAAGTTTATCTGTAATGGGCTTTCATTTATTTCACTGCAAACTATATTTTGGATATGTATATATTGTGTTTCCTCTGCCTCTCTTATGGCAATTTCCTTTGTAGAGTTCTAGAAAAAAAAGTGATGTTTTTTCCTTTTAAATATTTAAATTTCCATTATTATTATAACAAAATCAGTCTTTCAAAGTAATGATTCTCACTATAGAGTAAAAGGGGGGATTTGATGATTAAGATGAGTTGGCATAAGAGAAAACTGTGATTTAGAAATTATATGATACTTTTGAATTGGTCTTAAGCTACGTTGTTCATTGTTCACTTTTTAAAATTATAAGTGGATTCTATTACTTTTTATAGGACCAGATTACATTAATACTAACATAATTATGATTTCAAATTTTTATAAATCAGACTTAATTCTGAATTCAGTTATTAGTTTTGTTGATATTGCTGATAAATATTTTAAGCTTCAGCCTCTTTTTAACATATTCAAAATTGCTCTTTGAATCACTGATTCAAAATGAAAGGCAACAAACATATGGTAATTAACTTATAATTGTTTTAAAAGTGTATTTTCATTCATTTTAGGAACAAGCAGAATTTGAAAAACAATTAGAGCAGTTAAACAAGGATAATACGGCTTCACTAAAAAAGAAGGAACTCAAAGTTAAAGATGTGGAATGTAAATTCTCCAAAATGAAAACTGCTTATGAAGAGGTTACAACTGAATTGGAAGAATATAAGGAAGCCTTTGCAGTAGCATTGAAAGCTAACAATTCCATCTCAGAAAAAATAATGAAGTAAGTCAAAACATATACTCATAGAAAATGAATTAAGCTCATTAATTTGTTTTGAAAGCATAATTTTTAGTGAGATGGCTTCAGGGGATCAGTAGGAAGTGAATGCTAATTTGATAATGTAATTTTGGAAAATAATGTTAGTAAATAATCCTACCTTTAAAATGTTCATCAAGGATAGTTTCTGTCTCTCTTCTCCTTTTTTGTTTTTATGTGGCTTTTTTCCCCTGAAAAGTCTCATGTAGTTAACCTGACCTGTTAGTTTTTTTCGCTAAGTATTTTTGAAGCTTTATGATTAACAAAGTGATCTTGTTATAAAATTACTTGTCAGAATTTCCCTAAATGGAAATATTAACGAGTTTAATTTATTTTTTGGTAGATCACAACCTAAACCCAAAGTGTCAAGTGATACTGCTACTCTGGGCACATCCTGGCACTCAGGCAGGGACTGTTTTTGATTGTGATCTTTAGGTGTTATCACTAGAGGGTGCCTCAAGAAAGACTATTTGCATAACATTTTCAAGGTGTTACATAAAGGCATCCTTGTGAAATAGGGAATAATTATCACAGGAATGAAAAGAAGTGTAATCCACAAGGTGGTTCAAAAATAACACTTTGTTCAGCCTGAAGGGGTGTGTGGAAGGCAGAAAGAACAACCCCACCTCCAGTGCCTTGGTCACAGTGTTGAGGGCTAATTGCCTTCAGAGATGTTTTAGTTCTTTTTGATCACCAACCAGTCTAGTTCTACCCCAGGAGTTGTTGCTCTGAGTTATTCCTCAGTGCCAAATACTTAAGTGTTCTTAGATAATGGGTGAAATGTACAAGGGTGAAACATGAAACTAGTTTACTAAACACAAGTATTTCTAGATTATTTTTGTTCATTTTAGTTTTCTTAATCTACATTATTTAAGGAGTACAACATGATGTTTTGATATAATTATTTATAATGAAGTGGTTCTTATAGTCAAGCAAATTAACACAATCATTTTCCCACATAGTTACCCTTTAAATACAAATATTTCTAAAGGAATCTTTAGAATCTTACAAGTAGAGCTATTTTAGAAGGCAGCTAGGTTACCTACTGAGCCATACATCACTGATAGCCATTTCTCTTCCCTGTCCACTTTGAACTGCTTGTTCAGTAGAAATCACCTTAGAAACACATACACTTATTTAGAATGATTTTAAAATTATAATTACTTACAAGAGGTATGCTCTCACACATATTAATGTGAAAACACTGTTTAGTGGGTAATTTGGTTTACTCTAAGGGCAACTTTTCAAAAAATGCAAGTCACTAAGAATCATTCAAGGAAAAATGAAATACTAAGCATTTGTCTTTGCTCTCTTTACAGATCGGATAAGAAAATAGCAGTGATCAGCACCAAGCTCCTTATGGAGAAAGAACGGATGAAATATTTTCTCAGCACTCTTCCTATGAGGCCAGACCCAGAGTTACCTTGTGTTGAAAATCTTAATAGTATAGGACTCAACAGAAAATATATTCCCAAAATGCCCCCTAAGAATTCCTACTTCAAACCCACAGACTTCAAATAACTGCAAGAACTCCTTGACTGAGGTTAGTTATGTGACCGTTTCTCTTTTGGGTTTCATTTCTCTAATATAATTCTTGTTTTTAATTTGGTGAAATACTGAGTTGTTCTGTTGACTTATGCATGCTAAGTAAAGATTATAATTGGCTTTGTTAACACAGAAAGGAAATGGGAACTTTACATTTTTTAACTCCCCAGAGCTCTCATTTTCAAGAGGCACCCATTGGCTAACTTTATTCAATAAATGTGGCTAAACTGACATACTTAAAATTTCTTTAAAAGCTGCATTTAAGTTAGGTTTTAGAAATTGCATGTTATTGCCTAATAACTGATGGTATACTTGGAGATGCTTTGTCTTACTCTACTTGATTGTAGTTTGTGGGTCATATCATTTTTTTTTTTTTTTTGAGATGGAGTCTCGCTCTGTTGCCTAGGCTGGAGTGCAGTGGTGTGAACTTAGCTCATTGCAACCTCCGCCTCCCAGATTCAAGTGATTCTCCTGCCTCAACCTCCCAAGTAGCTGGGGCTACAGGTGCCCGCCACCACACCTGGCCAATTTTTGTATTTTTAGTAGAGATGGGATTTCACTGCATTGGCCAGGCTGGTCTTGAACTCCTGACCTTGTGATCCACCCACGTCAGCCTCCCAAAGTGCTGGGATTACAGGGGTGAACCTCTGTGCCCAGCCCATACCACTTCTAAAGTTTCTTTGCACCATCTTAACTCTGTCCACCTATAATCACAAGTGAATGACTGGCAACCAAACACTTAACCACATATAGATATTTATTATTTAATAGAACCCAAAATAAGTGCATTTTATGAATTAAATAAAACATTGAAAGGTTCATTTCCATTTTTCTGTTAAAAGCTTTGTGCTTGGCCAGGTGCAGTGGCTCACGCCTGTAATCCCAGCAGTTTGGGAGGCAGAGGCAGGTGGATCACCTGAGGTCAGCAGTTTGAGACCAGACTGGCCAACATGATGAAACCCCATCTCTACTAAAACTACAAAAATTAGCCAGGCATGGTGACAGGCACGTGTAATCCCACATGCAGCAACCCCATTACTATACTAGGGGTATACCTAAAGGAAAATAAACCATTGTAACAAAAAGATGCATGCACATGTATGTTCATTGCAGCACTATTCACAATAGCAAAGACATGGAGTCAATCCAGGTGCACCCAAGGTAGATTGAAAATCCAAGGTAGATTGGAAAATTCCATATATACCATGGAGTACTATGCAGCCATGAAAAGAACAAAATCATGTCCTTTGCAGCAACATGGACACAACTGGAATCCACTATCCTAAGCAAACTAACGCAGAAACAGAAACCAAATATCTCATTTTCACTCATATGTGGGAGCTACACATTAGGTGCACATTGACATAAACATGGGAACAATAGACACAGGGAAATAAGAATGGGGAGGCACAGAGTGGGCCAGGGTTGAGAAACTACTTCTTGGGTCCTATGCTCACTACCTGTGTGATGGGTTCAATTTTACTCCAAACCTCAGCATTCCTCAATATACTTTTGGAAGAAACTTACACAGGTACCACTTTAATTTAGAATACAAACTAGAAAAAAAAAAAGAAAACTTTACTATGCAAATTTTTTTAATAAGTAAAGAATATAAATTTCTTTTTAAGAAAAAATTTATTGAAGTAAAAAAATGGATTAAACTTTTATAAAGAACAGTTTTGCTAAGAATTTCAAAGCAATGCATTCATTGCAAAATATGACTTTAATTGTTTAACCTTTTTTTTTTTCTTTTTTTTTGAGATGGAGTTTTGCTCTCTCACTAGGCTGGAGTGCAGTGGCACGATCTCGGCTCACTGCAACCTCCACCTCCTGGGTTCAAGCCATTTTCCTGCCTCAGCCTCCCAAGTAGCTGGGACTAGAGGCACACACCACCATGCCCAGCTAATTTTTGTATTTTTAGTAGAGATAGGGTTTCATCATGTTGGCCAGGATGGTCTCGATCTCTTGACCTCATGATCTGCCCACCTTTGCCTCCCAAAGTGCTGGGATTACAGGCATGAGCTGTCATGCCCGTCCATTGTTTAACCTTTGTACTAATAAAACACCACCTTTCTAAAATTATTTATATCTAATAGACCAATATTATCTATTTTTGTCAGATTACTCTAAACAGCATTACACAGAAACATCCTCTATTATCTCAACGTAAAATAAGTAGAAATTTTACTTTACTTATGTGATTATTTTTCTATTTAAGCAAACTTCATGTTATGTCTAGTCACTAAAAATACTAAAGGCCACATTTTGTAAGTGATATATTAATCTCATGATAATGTCTCTTGTTTAACTTAAACATTATCATGTTTTTTTACTTATTTTAGATGGAGCCGGACTGTGTAGAACAAATAATTACAGAAACAAAGAAAAGTATGTTGCCAAAATGTATTAATTAAATTTAGGTTTATTTTAGTAATAAAGTGTAAATAGCAAATGGCATTCCTTTTCATTGTTGGGTTAGTAGATACTACGGTATCTTTTTCTTACACATATCTAATGAAAGATGTGAAACCAAAAACTTTCACAGTGAAGAGCATACTTATGCACCATTAATTCATAGCTTAAAAAATTCCCAAGAAGTGTATCCATCTCTTTTTACTGTTCCATAGCTTAAAAAATTCCCAAGAAGTGTATCCATCTCTTTTTTACTGGCTCTACAATTTCTTCACTTTTGCCATCCTCATGGAACTGTCAGCTGGCACACTGAAACGATTCTCCAAAAACAAAGGCATCATCAGGTTCTCAGGATTTTGGTAGAGATTGAAGGCAAACAGGCCTCAGATTCATTTAGAAATACTTAGCTGAGCAATAACCCTTCATAAGCAGTCACTTGACAGGTGACATTTTAAATCTCCTGTCATTTACTGTGTCATTGGCTTACATCTGTTCTCAGGAAAAGTTCCAAAAATTTCACCATGAAATAAAAACACCCATGTCAATGTAATTCTCGTCAGGTTACTCAGCCTTGTCTCTTGCCACTTACTGCACTCTGCCCTTTGCTCTAGCACCAAAGTGGACAGAGTAGAACTCCACAGGGCTCTTTGTTACCTCAGGCTCTTTGCTTTCGCCTCTTCCCTCTATCTGGCAAGATTTTCCTTGTCCTTCAGGCATCAACTTATCCATCCCCTCCACCAGAAAGCCCATGATATTGACACAAAAGTGGGATAGATGTCCCTTCTGTGTGTTCCAGTAGTGCCCTGCTGTATACCTGACATGGTATTTATGACTCTATATGGACATTACCTGCCTGTCTTTTAGGTTATAGCATATGACTATTGGGAGGTGGACCATGCCATCTTCATCTTGTAATTCCAGTGCTCGTTCTAGTACCTTAGCATGTGGCTGTTGAGTACATGAATGAAGAATGAAAAAGTTGTGATATTTAACCACAATTAGAATTAACGCCATGTGTAAATTATTTAATAGTAATTTTGTATTGTAATTGTACGTACATATTTCTCATTCTTACTAACTCTGATAACGTTCTCAACTCTTTAGATTTTAAACTTACACTTCGTTAACTGAAATGTTTTAGGTAAAGAACATAATTCTTTCTTTTTCTTTCCAGCTTTTGCTGTGTTGAACACTTGCTCCCATCTCCTTTCTTCTCTAGAATCCACTGGTAAGCCACATCTAATGAAGAGAATATTTAACCATAAAATCTTAAGGAAAAGCATGAATTAAAAGATCATAAAACTTTATTACTGGGCTATTTACATGAAATTTTAATGGTTTATCATAAAATATAAAACATCACAATCTTTACTAAAGTAGAATATTTTCATATCATGTATGATGAATATTTATATGTTATTTTAAATGATGTTTTTTAGCCTCCTTAAGTTTTAAGTGGATCTTGCAAATGAACACCATTATTATTGAGTTTGACCTACTCAAATTGCCTGAATGCCAGCTGTTTAAACAGCCAAACAACCAAGTCATCATTGATACTTTAGTAAAGGTCATCGAAGGCTTCTTTGCATTTTACAGTTTTTATTACTATATATAGTAGGAGACTTAAAGAGTATCTGCCAGGTTCGTCCATACTAATGTTACAATTTTCTTTTTGTAGTTCAACAGTATTTTTTGTGGAGATACTTTGAGGCTCTGTAAATATCTGGTTACTCCTCAAAACACACTAGATTTAGCATTTCATGGATGACTTGTGTTTGAACAAGTGTTACTGTGATGGTTGCCAGATGATTATTTTTCTTATTCTCTTCTTTGTTCTACATGGTGAAATAAAACCAATAAATAAAGGTGAAGGCAAAGCTCATGATTCTGGTGCTCCAATTCCCTGAGATTAGGCCAGTGGTAGACATTTCAAGCTGACTTTGTCTTTTTGATTTGTCCCCGTTACTCTGTCAGCACTTTTTTAATTTCTGGCACAAGGAGACAGTGAGGTGGCCTGGCACTGCCTAGACATGTCATGTAGCCTTTTCCTGAGTGTCAGAGTGGGAGGAAGGGAGGGACATTTGGCAGACGAGACACCCTGTGCTGCTGGGTCTCCCAGGGCCCTTCCCGCAGAGCCCTGATCTGGAGACACAGCACAGAGGCTGCAGGGAAACTAATCCAGAACCCTTGAGGCTGAGCCAGGGTTTTGGCTAATCTTGTGTTTTCTCTGCCCTAGCCCTAGAATGAGTAATTTTTCTTATAAGCAGAGTTGGAGCCACTGAGGAAGCACAGGAGAGCCCTCCCCAGCACGCGCTCACTAGTCCCCAACAGAAGAACCGCTGCCCCATCCACTGAGGTACCAAGAAACTAGCAAAGGGCCTTCTAGCTGTCTGGGGACAGTCCTCATGTGGTCCCTGGCTCAGCCTCAAGGGTTCTGGATTAGTTTCCCTGCAGCCTCTGTGCTGTGTCTCCAGATCAGGGCTCTGCGGGAAGGGCCCTGGGAGACCCAGCAGCACAGGGTGTCTCGTCTGCCAAATGTCCCTCCCTTCCTCCCACTCTGACACTCAGGAAAAGGCTACATGGCATGTCTAGGCAGTGCCAGGCCACCTCACTGTCTCCTTTGAGATGGGCCCAGAGGGCCTTGGGGGTTGAGTGTGAAGCTGGGTACCTGGAGCCTGAGGCTGACTGTCCCTCCCTGTGTCTTGGAGGAGAGGCCTTACAGCCCAAGAAAACCCCCAGGGCCTGACCTCTGGGCACACATGCAGGAAGGAAGGGTCTGTGGGCTGATGGGGGCATTGTAATGAGACTTTGAACACAGCTGCTCAAGGGCCTCATCAGCGGACCATGGTCAGAGATGACCTAGCCATCAGGACCTGGTCAGTTGGGACCTGATCAGCAGGGACCTGGTTAGCGGTGGCCTCCTCAGTGAAGATCTCATGAGTGGGTACCTTGTGACCTAGTCATTGGAAGCCTAGTCAGTGGGGACCTGGTCAGTGGTGGCCGCCTTAGTGGGGCCTGATCGGTTGGAACATAAACAATAAAAAACTGGTCAGTGGGATCTATTCAGTATATTAGGGGTCTGGTCAGTGTGGGGCCTTAGACACTTGCAGCCTGGTCATTGAGGGTCTGGTCAGAGGGGGCTCGGTCAGCTGGGGATTGATCCATGGAGAATTGTTCAGTGGAGGTGAGGTGAGTGGCAACCTGGTAAATTGTGGTCTTGTCAGTGGAAACTCAGTCAGTGGGGACCAGGTCAGTGAGAAATTGGTCAGTGGGGTCTGGTCCATGAGGCCTACTAATGGGGGCCTGGTTAGGGAGACATGGTCAGTGGGGAGTTGATCAGTGGGACCTGGTCAATGGAGAAGTGCTCATTAGGGGCCTCATTGGGGGCACCTGGTCAGTAGGAACCTGGCCAGTTAGCCAATGTGTGACCTCAGGCACGGGGTTTGTCTGTGGAGCCTCCTTGCCTCCATCTGTAGGGAAGCTGAGTCAGGGCACCCTGGAGAGTTGCTGGAAAGAGAATGTGAGAAGATGTGTTGAATTCAGCACTGCTTGGCAGACCTCCAACTTTACACACGACCTGGGTTCCACCTAGAGAGGGTGCCAGCCCTCTCTGCTCTGCTCAGCGCCCCTCCTCTGTCTGCATCCCCAGGACCACCCTCGGTGGGGAGGGCAGAGATTGGGGAGCACCTATGGAGGCTCTAATCCTGGCCCTGGGCCCTAGTGGTGTTAGTGATGAGGACCTGGGTGCTCCTGTAAGTGGAGCAGCTAGGCCTGGCCAGAGAAGCAAGACAAACAAACACACCCATATGCACATACACACACACATACACAAACACAACGCATGCTCACATGTCAGTTCAGGGGATAGAGGACACTGACTCTTGGCCCTCTTGACCCAAGCAGGCTCCCGTTGTGGTGGGTTGTGTCACCCCACGATGTCACTCTTTCTGAGTCCCCATCGCCTCTGTGTTGTGGAGCACTTAGAGACACACAGCAGTCTCTGTGAGTGGCTCTGCGTTAAGGATTGTTTTCTAGGTGAAAGGCACATCTCAACACAGCTGACTGATCAGACTCAGGTGAGTGGGACCTGCTCTCTTCTCTTCCTCCTGGCTTGGGAACAGTTGCTATCAGATGGTTGGTTTTGGCCTCTGCAGCTACTGAGGGTAATCCCTGAGCACTCACCGGGTGCCTTTTCTGTGCTGACAGTCATCTCATTCATCCTTGCAGCAATTCCATTCTGCATCTCCTCTGGACACTCCCAGGACCACCAGGACAACCCCATCATGGCCCTGTCACCAGGCCCAGTCTGGCTCCATGATAACCAAGACGCAGGTCCAGAGACAACCGCCCTGCACGGTGCCTGCATCTGACCCCCTTGGTGGGTAGTGACCAGCACAACATGGAAGAAGCCAGGGCAGCAGGCAGCCAGCTGCCCTGCAGCCCCAGATGGCACCTGGGCCTTGGGAAGTCATTCTTAAAGCGGAAGCTGGAAACTTTGATGTCCCCGGAGGAAAAGGTGAACGTGGCATCCGAACAACCCTGGCAGCCAGCAGCATCTTCTCATCCAACCTGTGAGAAAGAGACCCCCTGCTGGGGAACAAAGATCCATACTTAAAGGGTCCTGGCCCAGTCAGGCCTCATCCTGGGCCCTGGGAGGGGAGGGGCACTATGGGCCCCCCAGCCGCAGTCAGGATTACCACCCAGGGGACTCAGCCTTCTGTGGCCCTGGCCAGAGTTAGAATTTGGCCCAACACAGGACAAGCTCACTCAGCAGCGTGTCAGTACCCAGGACCTGTGCATGCCAGGCAAGGCCAAGCTGGCTCAAAGAGCAACCAGCCACCTCTGCAAGGGTGTGCCTGGAGCAGATGGATCAGCCACCAACCTCACCCACTCAAGGAAGCAGGGGTGGCCAGGTTCCCACAGCCTGAGGGGCTGCCACCTGACGGCTGATGGAGTGGAGGCCTGAGGAAAAGCAGATGGCACTGGGGCCCTACCTCCAGGGCAGAATAACTGATTTACCCTGACTGGCAGTGAGTGAGGTTGGTGGCTGGTCCACCTGCACCTGGCACACCCTTGCAGAGGTGGCTGTTTGCTCTTTGAGCCAGCTTGGCCTTGCCTGGCATGCACAGGCCTCAGTGCAACAACTGTGCTGCAAATGGAGCCACATAGAGGAAATGAGCAGCAGGCTCAGGAGCAGGGTGTGCACTGCCTTTGGGGCTCCAGTCCATGCATCAGGGCTCCTACAGCACTGTGGGCTTCTTGGGTGCCAAGAGGCAGACCACAGGCCATCTTCAGAAGGACTCTATTTTCAAGTGCAGAAAGGGCCCAATCTGGTGGATGAACCACACGGCCAGCTTCTGGGTGCAGGCACAGTGCCACATCTTCCATCACTTCCTGATGTGCCACACCAGCACTGAAGAGGCAGCCTGGAGACAGGGCAAGAGGAAGGCTAAGAAGGATGAGATGGTGAATTCCAGCTTCTTTCTGACCCTGAGCCCACCCCCAAGGTGGCCCTCAACCTTTAGGAGTGGGAGAACAAGATTGACGGCTTTGAGTGCTTTACCAAGAAGATAGACAACAGGGCACTCAGCTCAATTTCTCAGCCAATGAGTTGACATGCAAGCAGATGATGGTGATGGGCTTTAAGAAAGTGCATCAGAAGGTGGCCAGTTCTTCATCCTCAGCCAGGTCTTGCAGCTGGAGCAGGCCATCACTTCACCAGAGATGCCTTCAACACTGTCAGTGAGTTCTTTGCCAATCAGCCCAGCCAGGAACGGGACCCAGTCATGGACCTGTTAGTGCTGTCTCAGGGACACCAGGCCAACATCCCGGACATCATCCACATACACAAGGAAGCTCTAACCAAAGTCACGGAGAGTAGGCAACATGTGGCAGAAGGGAAGACAGAGGTGCAGAGGCTGATGATGTCGGAATCACAGGAACAGGATTTCTTTGGACACTGTGGCTGAAATTCACCACTTCCATCCAATTCAAGTGAGAAACATGGACTCACAGATGCAGCATTTCTTGCAACAAGAGATACTATTTTTTCAAAAAGTCACCCGGTAATTTATAGTGTTGAATGACTAGATACTTGATTATGGACTGTTTCCAGTTCAAGGATACTTTCTACAGCAGAACAATAACACTAGCAAAGAGCTAGTGCCAGGTATTGGTGGTAGTACAAGGATGGTTTTGTTCTCAATTGAAACTCAGCTGAATATAGAATTGTGTAGGAAACAGTTAATATGCTGATAGAGTAGAAACAGTAGCAAACATGACCTAAACCATGCTATGAATTCCTACACTACCATTGTAACTTTTGGAAGAATGATACCACTTACTTTATTGCTTTTTGAAGTATGAATATTTTAGTGTATATGCTGTAGACCCCAAACCCTGTGAAGAGTCTCAAAGAAGCTGGCTGGGTAAAGCCTGCTATGGATGTCTTTATATTCAAAGATTGATGATGCAATTTGAATATGTGTCCCTACCAAATCTCATGTTGAATTATATTTCCTAACATTGAAGGTGGATCCTGGTCTAAGGTGATTGAATCCTGAAGGCAAATTTCTCATGAATGGTTTAGCACCATCCCCTTGCTACTGTCCTCACAATCATGAGTGACTTCTCATGAGACCTGGTCATTGAAAACTCTATGTCACCTCCCTACTCTGCATGTTTTCCTCTTGCCATGTGAGACAACTCACTCTTTCTTCACCTTGCAGGAAGATTGGAAGATTACTGAGGCCTCCTAGAAGCAGAAGCCCTGTGCTTCCTGTCCACCCTGCAGAACCATGAGCCAATTAAACCTCTTTTTCAAAATGAATCATACAGAAAATGGCAAATGAGGACTGAAGCATTACTATAAAGATACCTGAAAATGTGGAAACAGCTTTGGAACTAGGTAATGGACAGAGGTTGGAAGAGTTTGGAGGGCTCAAAAGAAGACAGATAGATAAGAAAATGTTTGGACCATCTTAGAGACTGGTTACACGGTTGTGACAAAAAATCCTGACAGAAACAAGGACAGTGAAGGCCAGGCTGAGGAGGTCTCAGATGGAAATAAGAAGCTTTCTGGAAAATGTCTTCCTTTTGGATACGGAAAGTTTACACAATGCCTGTACCATCATTGTACCTTAGAAGCAGTGATCTTGCATTTTATTTCAGAGGCTTATAGGCAAAAGAGGCTATAGCCTTGACTCGGATGAGACTTTGGACTTTGTAACTTTGAGTTAATGCTGAAATGAGTTAAGACTCATGCTGGCAAGGCATGATTGTATTTTGCAATGTGAGAAGGACAAGAGATTCATGGGGTCAGGGACAGAATAATATGGTTTGTCTCTATATCCCTATCAAAACCTATGTGGAATTATACTCCCTAATGTTAGAGGTGGGGCCTAGGTGGAAAAAGATTTAGTCATAAAATGGTGCAGGTAGATCCTTCACGAATGATAAGGCACCATCACCTTGATGCTGTCCTCCTGAGAGTGAGTGAGTTTTCATGTGATCTGGTTGTTTAACAGTCTGTGGAACCTCTTTCCTCACTCTGTCTTCCTCCTACTCCTGCCATAGGAGACATCTCATTGTCACTTGGCCTTCTGGTGTAATTAGGAGGCTCCCTGACTTCTCCCAGAAACAAAAGACACTATGCTTCCTTCACAGCCTGCAGAACCCTGAGTCAATGAAACCTCTTTTATTCAGGATAATACAGAAAATTAGAACTGCAGAGAGGAGCTGTGAAATGTCTTCAAGGCCTTTTTCCCTTTGTCTTTGCTATTAGCACAGGGCTTCTTTATATGCAAATTTCTGAAGTCTTCTTGAATGTTCCCCCTTAAATCGGGTTTTGTGTTATTACTACATAGCCAACCTGCTATAGAGATACCTGAAAAAATAGAAGCAGGTTCAGAAGTGGGTAACGAACAAAGATTGGGAGGGTTTGGAGGGATTGGAAAATGACAAAAAGATGAGGGCCTGGTGGGAGTGATTTAATCGTGGATGGGAGGTGGATGGGGTGGAAGGAAAAAGAGGTGGGCAGGGTGGGGAGGAGAAGGCTGGCTGTAGGGTTGTGGAAGGGTGGGATGTAGTGGGAGTGGGGAGTCACCTGCTGCAGAGGCACAGCCTCATAGACAACCTCTACTAGGACAGTGCACCTGTGGCTTTGCAAGTTTAGCCCCCGCGGCTGCTCTCATGGACTGGGCTAGTGTTGAGTGCCTGTAGCTTTTCCACAGTGAGGGTGCAAGCTGTTGGTCGGTCTATGAATCTGGCTGTGCCTCTGTAGCAGGCTTCTGCCTGGAAACAGTGGGAGGTGGAGGTGGGTGTTGGGAGGGCGGATCCTTCACCAGTGGTTAAGCACCATCTTCTTGATGCTGACCTTGTGATAGTGAGTTCTCATGAGATCTGGTTGTATAACAGGGTGTGGCACCTCTTTCCTCTCTCAGTCTTGCTCCTACTCCTGCCATATGAAGCATCTACTTGCCCCTTGGCCTTCTGGTATGATTGGGAGGCTTTCTGAGTCCTCCCAGAAGCAGAAGCCACTATGCTTCCTTTACAGCCTGCAGAACTGTGAGCCAATTACACTTCTTTTCTTTATGATTATACACAAAATTAGTGCTGTGAAGTGGAGCTATGAAATGCCTTCAGAGCCTTTTCCACATTATCTTGGAAACAAGCACTTAGCTTCTTTTCATAAAGATATCTGAAGCCTTTGTGAATTTTCCCCCTGAAAATGGACTTTTCTTCTTTTACCACATTACCAGGCTGTGACAAAGATATCTGAGAATGTAGAAGCAGGTTCAGAAGTGGGTAAAAGAGAGAGAGGTTGGGAGAGTTGGGAACCCTTAGAAGACAGCAAGATGAGGAAAAGTTTAGACCACTGAAAATAATTGTTAAATACTTGTGATCAGAAGTCTGACAGAAAGATGGACAGTGAAGGCCAGACTTAAAAGGTCTCAGATGAAAATGAGGAATGTCCTGTGAACAGGAGCCACAGGACATTCCTTAGCCCTGGAGGTCTCTGAAACTGTGAACATGGGGGTGATGATTTAGGATGTATCTGGTGGAATGAACATCTAGGCAGCATAGCTCAAGAGGTGTCCTCTCTACATCCAACAGCCTGTGTTCTTATGTGTGACCTAAGAAATGACCTCAAATTGCAACTTCTATTTAAATGAGAAGTGGAGCTCAAAAATTTGAAAAATTTGCAGCCTAGCCAAGTGGTCAAAAAGAAAAGCTGATTTTCAGGGGGGAAATTCAAGAACGCTTAGAGTATTTGCATAAAAAAGAGCCCAGTGCAAATAGCCAAGACAATGGGGAAAAGGCCTTGAAGGCATTTCAGAGATCTTTTCAGCAGCCCTTGCTGTCACAGGCCCTAGGGATGAGGAGAGAATGGTTTCCTGGGCCAGCTCCATGGCCTGGCTGCTGTGTGCATCCTCAGGACACCGCTGCCTGCATCCCTGCAGCTCCAGCTCCAGCCATGGCTGAAAGATGCACAGGTACAGCTTGGGTCACTGCTCCAAGCCCTGATGGCTTCCACATAGTGTTAAGCCAGGAGGTGCACAGAGCAAGAGACTAGAGGCTTAGGCGCCTCCGTCTAGACTCCAGAGGATGTACAGAAAAGCCTGGGTGTCCAGGCAGAAGCCTTTCCAAGAGGCAGAGCCTCATGGGAAACCTTTACTAGGGCAGGAAAGAAGGGACGTGTCAGGTTGAAGCCCTCACACAAGGAGGCACCATCCTTCAAACCCCAGATTCATAGACCCACCAACAGTTTGCACCCTCAGTGTGGGAAAGATACAGACACTCGACACCAGCCTCATCCATGAGGGCAGCTGCGGGGACTTATCACTGCAAACCCACAGGTGGAGATCTGCCCAAAGCCTTGGGAGCCCAGCCCTCACACCCCTGTGCCGTGGATGTGGGACAAGGATTCCAAAAGGATGATTTTGGAGCTGTAGGATTGAATGGCTGGCCTGCTGGGTTTTGGACATTCATGTATCCTGTGAGTCCCATCGGTGTTTTGTTTTTGTTTCTGGCAATTTTTCTTCTGTTGGCTGGGTATGCTTACCCATTGCCTGTACAATCATGTACCTTGGAAATAGTTAACTTGCTTTATAATTCAGAGGCTCATGGGCAGAAGGGACTGTATCCTTGTCTCAGATGAAACTTTGAGCTTTGCACATTTGAGTAAATGCTGGAATGAGTTAAGACTTGGGGGACTGTAGGGGAGGCATCATTGTATTTTGCAATCTGAGAAAGACATGGGATTTGTGGGGGCAGGGACAGAATAATATGATTTGGCTCTTTGTCCCACTGATGTGGAATTGTAATGGGAAATGTTAAAGGTTGGGGAGGGTGGAAGGTGATTTAATCATTGTGGAGAGTGGAGGTTGGAAGATGGGGATGGTGGGGTGAATTGGGAATTATGGAGGGGGTAGGGGTGAAAGGCAGGGGTGGGGGCAGATCCTTCACAAATGGTTAAACACCATCTCCTTAATGTTGTCCTTCTGATAGTTCTCTTCATGATTTTGTAGCTGTGAGACTGAATGAATACTGCTCTGCTGGGTTTTGGATGTGCATTGGGCCTTTGGTCCCATTTGTGTTATTTTTCTGGGAAATTTCTTCCCTTTGGATTAAGAAAGCTTACCCAATACCTGTATCATCATTGTACCTTTAAAGAAAAGAACTCCGTTTTAACTTCAGGGACTCATAGGCAGAAGAGACTAGCCTTGTCTCAGATGAGACTTTGAACTTTTTATATTTGAGTTAATGCTGGAATGAGTTAAGGCTTTTGGAAACTTTTGAAAAGACATGATTGTATTTTACCCTGTGAGAAGGACATGAGATACAGAAGGGTCAAGTTTGGAATACTATGGTTTGGCTGTGTTTCCCTAGAAAAACTCATGTGGAAGTGTAATCCTGAATTTTGGAGGTGAAGCCTGGTGGGAAGTGATTTAACCATGGATGGGAGGAGGGCAGGGGTGTAAGGAGAAAGGGGTGGGGAGGGTGGGGAGGAGTAGGCTGGCCATAGGGTGGTGGGAGGGTGGGAGTAGTAGGAAGGGGGAGTAGCCTGATTGAGAGGCAGAAGCTCATGGAAAACCTCTACTAGGACAGTGCACCTGTGGCTTTGCAGGGTTTAGCCCCAGTGCTGCTCTCATGGGCTGGGCTGTTGTTTAGTACCTGTAGCTTTTCCATACTGAGGGTGTGAGCTGTTGGTGGGTCTATGAATCTGGGGTCTGGAGGATGGTAGTATCCTGCATGGGGGCTCCAAGCCCACATTTTCCTTCTGCACTGCCCTAGCAGAGGTTTTCCAAGAGGCTCTGTCTCTGCCTCAGGCTTCTGCCTGGAAACAGCAGGGGGTAGAGGTGTGTTGGGGGGTGGATCCTTCACCAATGGTTAAGCACCTTCTTCTTGATGCTGACCTAGTGATAGTGAGTTCTCATGAGATCTGGTTGTACAACAGGGTGTGACACCTCTTTCCTCTCTCTGTCTTGCTCCTACTCCAGCCATATGCAACATTTTATTGCTGCTTGTCCTTCTGGTATAATTGAGAGGCTTCCTGAGTCCTCCCAGAAGCAGAAGTTACTATGCTTTCTTTACAGCCTACTACAGAACCATGAGCCAATTAAACCCCTTTTTGTTATGATCATACAGAAAATTAGTACTGCGAAGTGAAGCTATGAAATGCCTTCAATGACTTTTCCCCATCATATTGGCTATTAATACTGGTCTTTTTAATGCAAATATATGAAGGCTTCTTGAAGTTTGCCCCAGAAAATAGACTTTTTTTTTTCTTTCTACATTGCCAGGCTGTGATGAAGATAGGTGAAAATATAAAAGCAGGTTCACAAGTGGCTAACAGCCAGAGGTCGGAGAGTTTGGAGGACTTGGAAGAAGACAGGAAGATGAAGGAAAGTTTGGACCATTGTAGAGACTTGTTAAATAGTTGTAATTAAAATGCTGACAGAAGGAGGGACAAAGGCCAGGCTTATGAGGTCTCAGATGAAAATGAGGAACTTACTGGGAACAGGAGCCAAAGTTACTTTTGTTTTGCTGTAACAAAGAACGTGGCTGCAGGGTGACCTTGCCCTTGAGATCTGTGAAACTTTAAACTTGAGGTTGATGATTCAGGGTGTATCTGGTGGAATGAACATCTAGGCAGCAAATCTCAAGATGTGTCCTGTCTGTGTCAAACAGCCTGTGACCTTATGTGTGACCAAGGAAATGACCTCAAGTTGTGACTTATATTTAAATGACAAGCAGAGCTCAAAAGTTTGGAACATTTGCAGCCTGGCCAAGTGGTCAAAACAAAAGCTGATTTTCAGAGGGAAAATTCATGATGGCTTCAAAAATTTGCATAAAATGAAGGCCAGTGCTAATAGCTGAGGCAATGGGGGAGAAAGCCTTGGAGGCATTTCAGAGATGTTTGCAGCAGCCCTTGCTGTCACAGGCCCTGGGACCTAGGAGAAAAGAGTGGTTTCCTGGGCCAGCCCCATGGCCCTGCTGCTGTGTGCAGCCTCAGGATACAGCTGCCTGCATCCCTGCAGCTCCAGCTTCTGCACCAGCCTTGTCTCAAAGATGCACAGGTACAGCTTGGGACACCACTTCAGAAGGTGCAACCTATAAGCCTTGGTGGCTTCCACATAGTGTTAAGCCAGTGGGTGCACAGACCACTAGTTCAGAGGCTTGAGATCCTCCATATATATTTTGGAAGATGTGTGAAAGTGCCTAGGTGTCCAGACAGAAGGCTGCCAAAAAGGCAGAGCCTCATGGGAAACCTCTACTAGGGCAGTGCAGAAGGAAAATATGGGGTTGGAACCCCCACACTGGAGGCCACCATCATGCAGACCCCAGATTCATAGACCCACCAAGAGCTTTGTACCCTCCATGGGTAAAAACTACAGGCACTCAACACCAGCACAGCCCATGAAGGCAGCGGCATGGGCTGAACACTGCAAAGCCACAGGTGCAGAGCTGCCCAAGGCCTTTGGAGCCCAGCCCTCACACCCTTGTGCCCTGGATGTGGGACAAGGATAAAAAAAGGGGTGACTTTGGAGCTGTGGGTTTGAATAACTGACCTGCTGGGTTTTGGACTTTTCATGGAGCTTGTAAGTCCTATTTGTGTTTTGTTCTCTCAGGCAAAAATATTCCTTTTGGCTAGGAATTCTTAATGCCTGAACAGTCATTGTACCTTGGAAGTAGTTAACTTGTTTGTATTTCAGAGGCTCAGGGGCAGAAGAGACTGCCTCATCTCAGATGAGACTTTGGGCTTCAGACATTTGAGTAAATGCTGGAATGAGTTAAGACCTTGTGGCACTGTAGGTAAGGCATCATTGTATTTTACAAAGTGAGAAGTACATGAGATTGGGGGAGGCAGGGACAGAATAAGATTTGGCTGTGTGTCCCTAAAGAAACTCATGTGGAATTGTAATTGGAAATGTTAAAACTGGGAGAGGTGGAAGGTGATTTAATCATGGAGAGCAGTGAGTGTTGGAAGGTGGGGATTGGGGAGGAGGGGGGGATTTTGGTGGGGGTGAGGGGTGAAAATGGCTGTTGGGGGAGGATCCCTCACAAATGGTTAAACACCGTCTCCTTAATGCTTTCCTCATGATGGTGAGTTCTCGTGATGATTCTGGAGCTGTAAGATTAAATGGATACTGTCCTGCTTGGTTTTGGACTTACACTGGGCCTGTGACCCCATTTGTGTTACTTTCCTGACAAATCTCTTCCCTTTGGATTGAGAAAACTTACCCAATGCCTGTACCATCATTGTACCTTGAAAAAAAGAACTCCCTTTTAAATTCAGGGACTCATAGGCAAAAGGGACTGTAGACTTTTCTCAGATGAGATGTTGAACCTTTTACATTTGTGTTAATGCTGGAATGAGTTAAGCCTTTTGGAAGCTTTTGAAAAGGCAAGATTGTATTTTACTCGGTGAGATGGATATGATATTTGGGGGATCAGGGTTGGAATAATATGGTTTGGCTGTGTGTCTCTACCAAAACACATGGGAAATTGTAATTCTGAATGTTGCAGGTGTGGCCTGGTGGGAGGTGATTTATTCCTGTACTTGAGAGGGGTGGAGTTGGAAGTAAAAAGAAGTGGGTAAGTTCGGAGCAGTAGGTTGACTGTAGGGTGGTGTGAGGGTGGTGGGTAGTAGGAAGGGGGAGTAGCATGCTACAGAGGCAGAGGCTCATGGAAAACCTGCACTAGGGCAGTGCACCTGTGGCTTTGCAGGCTTTAGCTCCCATGGCTGCTCTCATGGGCTGGGCTGGTGTTGAGTGCCTGTAGATTTTCCCTACTGAGGGTGGGAGCTTTTGGTGGGTCTTTGACTCTGGGGTCTGGAGGATGGTGGTATCTTGCGTGGGGGCTCCAAGCCCATATTTTCCTTCTGCACTGCCCTAGTAGAGGTTTTCCAAGAGGATCTGCCTCTGCCTCAGGCTTCTGCATGGAAATGGGGGGGTGGATGTGGGGTATTGGGTGGATCCTTCACCAATGGTTAAGCACCATCTTCTTGATGTTGATCTCCTGATACCGAGTTCTCGTGAGATCTGGTTGTATAACAGGATGTAGCACCTCTTTCCTCTCTCTGTCTTGCTTCTACTCCTGGAATATGAAACATTTCATTGCCACTTGGCCTTCTGATATAAATGGGAGGCTTCCTGAGTCCTCCTAAAAGCAGAAGACACTGTGCTTTCCTTACAGCCTCCAGAACTGTAAGTCAATTCAACCTCTATTATTTATGTACATGAAGAAAATCAATGCTGTGAAGTGAAGCTATGAAATGCCTTCAAGGCCTTTCCCCCAATCTTTTGGCTGTTAGCACTGGGCTTCTTTTATGCTAATATCTGAAGCCTTCTTGAAGTTTTCCCCTGATAATGGACTTTTCTTCCTTTACCACATTGCCAGGCTGTGACAAAGATAGCTGAAAATGTAGAAGCAGGTTCAGAATTCGGTAATGGCCAGAGGTTAGAGTGTTTGGAGAGCTTGGAAGAAGACAGGAAGATAAGGGAAAGTTTGGACCATTGTAATTACTTGTTAGTTGTGATTAAAAAGCTGACAGAAGGATAGACAGTGAAGGCCAGGCTTAGAAGGTCTCAGATGAAAATGAGGAGTTTACTGGAAACAGGAGCCAAGGTTACATTTGTTTTGCCTTAGCAAAGAATGTCGCTGCATGATGCCCCTAACCTGGAGATCTGTGAAACTTTGAACTTGAGGGTGATGGTTTCGGGTGTATCTGGCAGAATGAACTTTTGGCAGCAAAGCTCAAGAGGTGTCCTGTCTGTGTCCTGGTCTTCTGTGTGACCAAATAAATGACCTCAATTAGAAACTTATATTTAAATTAGAAGCAGAGCTTAAAAGTTTAAAAAATTGCAGCCTGGCCAAATGGTCAAAAAGAATAGCTAATTGTCAGTGGGAAAATTCAAGACAGCTTCAGAAACTTGCATAAAATGGAGCCCAGTGCTAATAGCCAAGACAATGGGGAAAAGGCCTTGAATGCATTTCAGAGACCTTTGCAGCAGCCCTTGCTGTACAGGCCCTGAAGCCTAGGACAGAAGAATGGTTTTCTGGGACAGAATGGTTTCCTGGCCCAGCCCAATGGTCCCCTGCTGTGTGCAGCCTCAGGACACTGCTGCCTACATCCCTATAGCTCCTGCTCCAGCCATGGCTGAAAGATGCACAGGTACAGCTTGGGTCACTGCTTCAGGGTTGCAAGCTCCAAGTGTTTGTGGCTTCCACATAGTGTTAAGCCAGCAGGTGCACAGAGCACAAGACTAGAAATGTAGGAGTCTTCATCTAGACTCCAGAGTATGTATGGAAAATCCTGGGTTTCCAGGCAGAAGCTTTTCCAACAGGCAGAGCCTCATGGTAAACCTCTACAAGGACAGTACACAAGGAACATATAGGGTGGGAAGCCCCCACACTGGGAGGCACCATTCTCCAGACCCCAGATTCATAGACCCACCAACAGCTTGCACCCTTAGTGTTGAAAAGCTACTGGCACTCAACAGCAGCCCAGCCCATGAGGGCAGCTTTGGGGAAAGACCTTGCCATACCACAGGTGCTGAGCTGCCCAAGGCTTTGGGAGACCAGCCATCAAACCACCCTCTGCTCTGGATGTAGGATGTAGATTCAAAAAGTATGATTTAGAGCTGTATGATGGAATGACAGGCCTGCTGGGTTTTTGACTTGCATGGGGTCTGTAAGTCCCATCTGTGTTTTGTGCTTCTTTGGCAAATTTCTTCCTTTTGGCTGGGAATGTTTATCCAATGCCTGCACAAACATTGTACCTTGAAAGTAGTTAACTTGCTTTGTATTTCAGAGGCTTAGGGGCAGAAGGGACTGCAGCCTTGTCTCAGATGAGACTTTGGGCTTTGGACATTTGAGTAAATGCTGGAATGAGTTAAGGCTTTGGGGGACTGTAGAGAAGGCATAATTGTATTTTGCAAAGTGAGAGTAACATGAGATTTGGAAGGCCAGGGGCAGAACAATATGATTTGGCTCTGTGTCCCAACCAGAACTCATGTAGAATTGTGATGGGGAATGTTAAAAGTGGTGCTTGTTAGAAGGTGATTTAATCATGGTGGACAGTTGAGATTGGAAGTGAGGGTGTGGTGAGTTTGGGGGGTTTAGGCTGGGGGTGGGGGTGAAAGATGGGGCTGGGGGGCAGATCTTTCACAAATGGTTAAACAGTATGTCCTTAATGCTGTCTATGTGAAAGTGAGTTCTCATGATGAATGCATACATACTCTCCAGGTTTTTGGGCTTTCATTGGACCTGTGTCCCAATTGTGTTATTTTTCTGGAAAATTTCTTCCCATTGGACTGAGAAACCTTACCCAATGCCTGTACAATCATTGTATCTTGAAAGAGAAGCACTCCCTTTTACATTCAGGGACTCATAGGCAGAAGGGACTGCAGCCTCGTGTTGGATGAGACTTTAATCTTTTTACATTGAGTTACTGCTGGAATGAGTTAAGACTTTTGGAAACTTTTGAAAAGGCTTGTTTGTATTTTATTCTGTGAGAAGGACATGAGATTCAGGGATTTTATGGTCAGAGTAATATGGTTTGGCAGTGTTTCCCTACAAAGATCATGGGAAATTGTATTCCCAAATGTTGGAGGTGGGGCCTGGTGGGAGGTGATTGAATTATGGATGGGAGGGAGTTGGGGGTAGAAGAAAAAGGAGGGGGTAGGGTGGGGAGGAGTAGGTTGGCAGTAAAGTGGTGAGAGGCTGGTGGGTAGTAGGATGTGGGAGTAGCCTCCTGCAGAGGCAGAGCCTCATGGAAAACCTCTACTAAGGCAGTGCACCTGTGGCTTTCAGTGTTTAGTCCCATGGCGGCTCTCATGGGTTGGGCTGGCCTTAAGTGCCTGTAGCTTTTCCATACTGAGGGTGCAAGCTGTTGGTGGGTCTATGAATCTGGGGTCTGGAGGATGGTAACCTCCTGTGTGGGAACTCCAAGCCCATATTTTCCTTCTGCACTGCCCTAGTAGAGGTTTTCCAAGAGGCTCTGGCTCTGCAACAGGCTTCTACATGGAAACAGTAGTGGGGTGGGGGTGTTGGGGGGGCCAGATCTTTCACCAATGATTAAGCATCATCTTCTTGATGCTGATTTTGTCATAGTGAGTTGTCATGAGATCTGGTTGTATAACAGGGTGTCACACCTCTTTCCTCTCGCTGTCTTGCTCCTACTTCTGCCATATGAAACATCCCATTGCCACTTGGTCTTCTGGTATGATTGGGAGGCTTCCTGATTCCTCCCAGAAGCAGAGGCCTCTATGATTCCTTTAAAGCCTGCAGAACCATGAACCAGTTCCTCTTTTCTTTATGATCTTACAGAAAATTAGTGCTCGGAAGTGGAGCTATGAAATGCCTTCAAGGCCTTTTTGTCTTATTGTCTTGGCAATCAGCACTCAGCTTCTCTTCATGCAGATATCGGATCCCTTTGTGAATTTTTCCCTTGAAAATGGACATTTCTTCTTTTTACCACATTGATAGGCTGCAACAAGGATGGATGAAAATGTAAAAGCAGGCTCAGAAGAGGGTAACAGCCAGAGGTTGGAAAGTTTGGAGGCCTTGGAAGAAGTCAGGAAGATGAAGGTAAGTTTTGACCATTGTAGAGACTTTTTAAATAGTTATAATTAAAAGGGCGACAGAAGGATGGACAGTGAAGGCCAGGCTTACAAGATCTCAGATGAAAATGAGGAATTTACTGAAAACAGGAGCCAAGGTTACTTTGGTTTTGCCTTAGCAAAGAATATCACTGCATGATGCCCTTAACCTGGAGACCTATGAAACTTTGAACCTGAGTGTGATGATTTAGGGTGTATCTAAATCATAGGGTGTATCTAAATCACAGACATGAACTTTTGGCAGCAAAGCTCAAGAGGTATCCTGTCTGTGTCCAAAAGCCTGTGGTCTTCGGTGTGACCAAATAAATGACCTCAAGCAGAAACTTAAATTTAAATGAGAAGCAGAGCTTAAAAGTTTGGAAAATTTGCAGCCTGGCCAAGTGGTCAAAAAGAAAAGCTGATTTTCAGTGGGAAAATCCAAGGCAGCTTCAGAAATTTGTATAAAATGGAGTCCAGTGCTAATAGCCAAGACAATGGGAAACAGGCCTTGAAGGCATTTCAGAGACCTTTGCAGCAGCCCTTGCTGTCATAGGCCCTAAGGCCTGAGAGAGAAGAATGTTTTCCTGGGCCAGCTGCAAGGCCCCACTGCTGTGCTCTGCCACAGCACACAGCTACCTGCATCCCTGCAGCTCCAGCTCCAGCCATGGCTGAAAGATGCACAGGTATGGCTTGAGTCACTGCTTCAGGGGTACAAGATGCAAGCCTTGGTGGATTCTACATAGTGTTAAGCCAGCAGGTGCACAGAGCAAAAGGCTTGAGCCTTGGGAGCCTTCGTCTGGACTCCAGAGCATGTACAGAAAAACCTGGGTTTCCAGGCAGAAGCTTTTCCAAGAGGCAAACCCTCATGGGAAACCTTTTCTAGGGTAGTACAGAAGGAACATATGGAGTTGGAATCCCCACACATGGAGGCACCATTCTGCAAACCCCAGATTCATAGACCCACCAACAGCTTGCACCCTCAGTGTGGAAAGCTACAGGTGCTCAACACTAGCCCAGCCCATGAGGGCAGCTGTGGGGGAAAGACCCTGCAAAGCCACAGGTGAAGAGCTACCCAAGGCCTTGGGAGCCCAGCCATCACACCCCTGTGCTCTGGATGTGGGATTTAGATCAAAAAGAGATGATTTGGAGCTGTACGATGGAATGACTGGCCTGCTTCGTTTTTGACTTGCATCAGATCTGTAAGTCTCATCTGTATTTTTTGCTTCTTTCTGGCAAAGTTTTTTCTTTTGGCTGGAAATTCATACCCAATGCCTGTACAATCATTGTACCTTGAAAGTGGTTAGCTTACTTTGTATTTCAGAGGCACAGGGGCAGAAGGGACTGCAGCCTTGTGTCAGATAAGACTTTGGGCTTTGGATACTTCAGTAAATGCTGAAAGGAGTTAAGACTTTGGGGGACTGTAGAGAAGGCATCATTGTACTTTGCAGTGTGTCAAAGATATGAGATTTGGGAGAACTAGGGTCAGAATAATATGATTTGGTTCTGTGTCCCTACCGATACTCATGTGGAATTGTAATGGGGAACGTGAAAGTTGGGACCTGGTGGAAGGTGATTTAATCATGTTGAAGCCTGGGTGTTGGAGGTAGGGGTGTGGGGAGAATGGTTGAGATTATTTTGGGGGTGGGGTTGAAAGATAAGGATGGGGGGCAGATCCTTCACAAATGGTTAAACACTATCTCCTTAATGCTGTCTGCATGATAGTGAGTTCTCTTGATGATTATGGAGCTTTAAGATTGAGTGAATACTGTCCTGCTGGATTTGGACTTGCGTTTGTATTATTTTTCTGGGAAATTTTTTCCCTTTGGATTGAGAAAGCTTACCCAATATCTGTACCATCATTGTACCTTGAAAGAAAAGAAATCTCTTTTGAATTCAGGGACTCATAGGCAGAAGAGAATGTAGCCTTGTCTCAGATGAGACTTTGAAGTTTTTACATTTGGAATGAGTTAAGACTTTTGGAAAATTTTGAAAAGGCATGATTGTATTTTGCTCTGTGAGAAAACATGAGATTCTGGGGTATCAGGGTCAGAATAATATGGTTTGGCTGTGTGTCCCTGCGAAACTCATGTGGAATTGTAATCCCAAATGTTGAAGGTTGGGCCTGGGGGAGGTGATTTAATCATGGATGGGAGGGGATTGGGGGTGGAAGGAAAAAGGGTAGGAAGGGTGGGGAGGAAAGGGGTTGGCTGTAGGGTGGTGGGAGGGTGGTGGGTAGTAGGGAGGGGTAGTAACCTGCTGCAGAGACAGTGGCTCATGGAAAACCTCTACTAGGGCAGTGCACCTGTGATTTTACAGGGTTTAGCCCCTGTGGCTGCTCTCATGGGGTGGGCTGGTGTTGAGTACCCATAGCTTTTTCACACTGAGGGTGTGAGCTGTTGGTGGGTCTATGAATCTGGGGTCTGGAGGGTGGTGGCCATCTGTGTGGGGGCTCCAAGCCCATATTTTCCTTCCACACTTCCCTAGTAAAGGTTTCCCAAGAGACTCTGCCTCTGCATCAGGCTTCTGCCTGGAAACAGTGGGAGCTGGGGGTGGAGGGTGAATCCTTCACCAATAGTTAAGCACCATCTTTTTGACGCTGACCTTTTGATAGTGAGTTCTCATGAGATCTGCTTGTATAATAGGGCATGGCACCTCTTTCCTCTCTCTGTCTTGCTCCTACTCCTGCCACATGAATCATGTCATTGCCCCTTGACATTCTGGTATGATTGGGAGGCTTCCTGAGTCCTCCCAGATTCAGAAGCCGCTATGTTTCCTTACAGCCTGCAGAATCATGAGCCAATTAAACCCCATTTCTTTCTGATCATAGAGAAAATTAATACTGGGAAGTGGATGTGTGAAATGTCTTCAAGGCCTTTTCCCTGTTGTCTTGGCAATCAGCACTCAGATTCTTTTCATTCAAGTATCTGAGGCCTTCTTGAATTTCCCCCCTGAAAATTGACTTGTCTTCCTTTACCACATTGCCAGGCTGCGACAAAGATAGCTGATAATGTAGAAGCAGGTTCAGAAGGGGGTGGCAGACAGAAATCAGGAGAGTTTTGAGGGCTTCGAAGACAGGAAAATGAGGAAAAGTTTGGATCTTTGTAAAGAATTGTTAACTACTTCTGATCAGGAGGCTGACAGGAAAATGGTCAGTGAAAACCAGCATTAGAAGGTCTCAGATAAAAATGAGGAACTTACTGGGAACAGAAGCCAAGGTTACTTTTGTTTTGTTGTAGCAAAGAACATGGCTACACAGTGACCCTGCCCTGGAGATCTGTGAAACTTTAAACCTGAGGGTGATGACTTAGTGCATATCTGGTGGAGTGAACTTCTAGGAAGCAAAGCTCAAGAGGTGTCCTCTCTGCATCGAACAGCCTGTGCTCTGATGTGTGACCGAGAAAATGACCTCTGGATGGGACTTATATTAAACAAGTCACAATTCTTATATTAAATGAGAAACAGAACTCAAAAGTTTGGAAAATTTGCAGCCTGGCCAAATGGTCAAAAAGAAAAGCTGATTTTCTGGGAGAAAATTTAGGAAGGCTTCAGAAATTTGCATAAAAAGGAGCCCAGTGCTAATAGCCAAGACAATACGGAAAAGCCCTTGAAGGCATTTCAGAGACCTCTGCAGCAGCCCATGCTGTCACAGGCCCTGGGCCCTAGGAGAGCAGAATGGTTTCCTGGGCCAGTCCTGTGACCCCCCTCTATGTGCAGCCTCAGGACACTGCTGCCTGCATCCCTGCAGCGCCAGCTCCAGCCATGGCTGAAAATGCACAGATGCAGCTTGGGTCACTGCTTCAGAGGGTGCAGGCTAGAAGCCTTGGTAACTTCCTCATAGTGTTAAGCCACTGGGTGGATGGATCATGAGACTAGAGGCTTGGGAGCCTCTCTGTAGACTTTGGAAGATGTATGGAAATGCCTGGGTGACCAGACAAAAGCATCCCCAAAAGGCAGAGCCTCATAAGAAACCTCTACTAGGGCAGCGTAGAAGGAAAATATGGGGTTGGAGCCCCCACACTGGAGGCCACCATCATGCAGACCCCAGATTCATAGACCCACCAACAGCTTGTACCATCAGTTGGGAAAAGCTACATGCACTCAACACCAGCGCTGCCCATGGGGGTAGCTGTGGGGCATAAACCCTGCAAAGCCACAGGTGCAGAGCTGCCCAAGGCCATCAGAGCCCAGCCGTCTTGTCCCTGTGCCCTGGATGTGGGACAAGGTTTCAAAAAGAGTGATTTTGGAATTGTAGGATTGAATGACTGGCCTTCTGGGTTTGGAGTTTCATGGGGCCTGTAAGTTCTGTGTGTGTTTTTTTCTTTCTGGCAAAATTCTTCCTTTTGGTAGAGAATGCTTACCCATTGCCTGCACAAGCATTGTACCTTGGAAGTAGTTAACTTGCTTTACAGTTCAGAGGCTCATGTGCCTAAGGGACTGTAGCCTTGTGTCAGATGAGACTTTAAACTTTGGACATTTGTATGAATGCTGGAATGATATAAGATTGGGGGGTACTGTAGGGAAGGCATCATTGTACTTTGCAATGTGAGAAGGACATGAGATTTGGGAGCCAGGGACAGAATAATAAAGTTAAAGGTGGGGCCTGGTGGAGGGTGATTTAATCATGGTGGAGAATGGGGGTTGGAAGGTGGGGGGTAGGGAGAATGAGGGGATTATGGTGGGGGTGAGGGGTGAAAAGTGGTGGTGGTGGGGCGGATCCTTCACAAATGATTAAACATCATCTCCTTATTGCTGTGCTTATGATAGTGAGTTCTCTTCATGATTTTGGAGCTATGAGATTGAATGGATACTGGCCTTCTGGGTTTTGGACTTGTATTGGGCTTGTGGTTCTATTTGTGGTTTTTTTTTTCCTGGGAATTTTCTTCCCTTTGAATTGAGAAAGCTTACCCAATGCCTGTACCATCATTGTACCCTGAAAGAAAAGAACATCCTTTTAAATTCAGGGACTCATAGGCGAAAGGGACTGTAGACTTGTCTCAGATGAGATGTTGACCTTTTTACATTTGAGTTAATGCTGGAATGAGTTAAGACTTTTGGAAACTTTTGAAAAGGCATGAATGTATGTTGCTCTGTGAGAAGGACGTGAGATTCTGGGGTATCAGGGTCAGAATAATATGGTTTGGCTGTGTTTCTTTACCAAAACTCCTGTGAATTGTACTCCTTAATGTTGAAGGTGCGACCTGGTGGGAGGTGATTTAATCATGGCAGGAGGGGGTTGGGGTTGGAAGGAAAGGGGTGGGTAGGGTGGGAAGTAGGTTGGCACTAGGGTGGTGGGAGGGTGGGGGGTAGTAGGAAGGGGGAGTATTCTGCTTCAGAGGCAGAGGCTCATGGAAAACCTCTACTAGAAGAGTGCACCTGTGGCTTTGCAGGCTTCAGCCCCCATGTCTGCTCTCATGGGCTAGGCTGGTGTGGAGTGCCTGTAGCTTTTCCATACTGAGGGTGTGAGCTGTTGGTGGGCTTATGAATCTGGGGTCTGGAGGATTGTGGCCTCCTGTGTGGGGTCTCCAAGCCCATATTTCCCTTCTGCACTGCCATGGTGGAAGTTTCCCAAGAGGCTCTGCCTCTGCAGGAGGCTTCTGCCTGGAAACAGTGGGCGGTGGTGTGGGTGGGGGATCCTTCACCAATGGTTAATCTTCTTGATGCTGATCTCCTGATAGTTCTCATGAGATCTGATTGTATAACAGGATGCGGCAGCTCCTTCCTCTCTCTGTCTTACTCCTACTCCTGCCATATGAAATATCTCATTGCCGCTTGGCCTTCTGGTATGGTTAGGAGGGCCCTGATCAGTGTGGGCCTCATCAGTGGACCTAGTCAGTTGGGACTTGGTCAGTGAGGCCTATTTATTGGGGGCATGGTCAGCAGGGGTCTGCTTAGAGAGGGTCTCATTAGGGGGATCTAGTAGTGGGGTCTTGGTGAGTGGGGACCTAGTGGCAGCCACTTCTTTGGTGTCTGGTCAGTGTAAAACTGGGCTGCGGGGCTTTGTCAGTGGAGACCTGGTCAGCTGGGGCTTAGTGGTGGCCTTGTCAGCATGGGCTGGGTCACTGGTGACCAGGTCAAGGGGTGCTATTCAGTGGAGGCCTGGTCACATGGGACCTAGTCAGCAGGGCCTGGTGACCATGTCCTCATCAGTGAGGCCCTTGTCAGTGGGGCCCTGGTCAGGGCAGCCTAGTCAGTGGAACCTAATCAGTGGGGGCCTGTTCAGAGAGAGCTTGGTCAGTGGTGGCTTTTGTAGCACTGGTCTATGGGGTGACCTGGTGAGCGGGGATCTGAGCAGTGGGTGCCAATTCAGTGGGGCCTGCTCACTAGGGTCACATTCAGGGGCATCTGGTCACCAAGGCCTGGTTAATACGGGCCTGGTCAGTGGCAGCCTGTACCCTGGAGGCCTGGTCAGTGGGGCCTCATCTGTGGTGCCAGGCAATGGGGTCATTGTCCAGTAAGGGTCACCCCACTGCCTGTGGTGCCAGGCAGTGGGGTCACTGACCAGTAAGGACCTGGTCAGTGAGGCCTTGTCAGTAAGGACCTGGTCGGTGAGGCCTTGTCAGTAAGAACCTGGTCGGTGAGGCCTTGTCAGTAAGGACCTGGTCAGTGAGGCCTTGTTAGTAAGGACCTTGTCAGTGGGGCCTGGTCAGTGGGGTCCTTGTCATTGTGGGCCTGGCAGCAGGGGCCTGGTTAGTGGGGCCTGGTCATGGGGTTCTAATCAATGAGGGTGTGTTCTGGGAGGACCTGATGTGTGGGATATGGTCAGCAGGGACCTGGTCAGTGGGGGCTGCTGAGCACTGCTGGGAGATGTCAGGTGCAATGCACGTTATGGAGGGCCCTGTGGATAGTTGGGATGGCCCAGTAGTGCCCAAAGTCCCAGTCAAAAGTGGACAAAGCAGGTGTTTGGATGGACCTAGGAGATCTTGCTCAGAGATATTGAAAGGACAATGGTAAAGGAAGGGCCAGAGTGGCCAGATAGATGGTCACAGTCTATCGGCTGCACAGGATAGAGGAAGCCAGGGAACAGGCAAGGTGGGCAGCTGGGGTGCAGGGAGAGGCAGGTGCATGCTGGGAGGTCAGACCTTGTGAGGGCTGTGGGAGTGTCAGGTGGGGTGGGCTCCAGGAGCACCCTCAGTGCACTGGGCAGGTCTCAGCCCAGGCTTCCTGGACCCTGGTCAGGTGATGTGGTCACTCCCTGGGGGATTGCTGTCAGGCACTGGGCACCCACCATGGGCAGCACTGTCCCATCTCAGGACTGGACTTTCTCAGATCCTGCAGAGGGCACAGCTTCCAGCGCAGGAGGGGCAGCCCCATGGTGCAGCCCGAGCTGTCCGTGGGCTTGGAGTGTCCCTTGCCAGCCCTGCACTCCCTCTTCTCCTGGGTCCCACTTTTCCAGTGTCAGCCAGCAGAGAGGCTCCATCCTCCCTTCCCTATGTATCTCCTGGGCTGAAACTTGCAGCGGATTGGGACAGGGATGGTGCTTCCCTCGGGCCCATTTAGGGAGGGGACTGGCTCCCAGCCTGGCACAGGTCCTCAGCTCTGCCTTGGTTGCTTCAGAGTGAGATGGATCAGTCAGTGTCCTGAAGGTAAACGTAAGAGACTGTCCTTGCTGCGTGGGAGGCTGATCTAGAGATGGAGGACTTAACAGGTCCTCCCAGTCTGTCAGGCCTGGACAGTACTGTCGTGTCTCAGGACTCAGCCCAGTCCTAAATGGGACGGTGCTGCCCAGGGTGGGTGGCCGGGACCTGACAGCAGTACCCCAGGCAGTGACCACATCACCCAGCCAGGGTCCAGGGAGCCTGGCCTGAGACCTGCCCAGTGCATTGAGGGTACACCTGGAGCCCACTCCACCTGATGCCCCCACAACCCTCCCAGGGTCTGACCTCCCAGCATGCACCTGCCTCTCCCTACACCCCAGATGTCCACCCTGCCTGTTCCCTGACTTCCTCCATCCTGTCCAGCAGGATGTGCTGGGCAGTGGGACAGCCTATGTGCACATTTTGTGGCAAGTAGGAGTGACACACCATCCCTGGGTGGCGCCATGGTTCCTGCCAAACCCAACCCCAGAACTCTGTCCCTGAGGTGGTTTTACAAAACCCAAAACCGTGGTTGTGGCTCAGGGGTCAGCACCTGCTAGTACCAGGACACTACTGGGAGGCTGGGACCTGACCAAAGCCCGTGGTGTCTGTGGCCTGAGGACAGGGTGTCTTGGGGCCATAAGGCCCGGCCGCCAATGGCCATTGGGTCATAGGGCGTCAGCCCCAGTGTTTGCCCTTCCCTGGCTCCTTCTGGTTCAGTCCCATCAGGGCCCTGGAGCCCAAGACCCAGCACCCAAGGTCCCCTCCAGGAATCCTGGCGTCTTGGCTTCCTTTATCATGTTTCATCTGAGAGCAAAAATGTCAGATCGGATGCACAGAAAAATGGCCCAAAGTGCTTAATGACTAGAAGAAATCTAGCTCTCCCTCTCCCTCTCCCCCTCCCCCTCCCCTTTCTTTCTTTGGTCTCCCTCTGTTGCCGAGGCTGGACTGTACTGCCGTGATCTCAGCTTGCTGCAAACTCCCTGCCTCAGGCTCCCGTGATTCTCCTGCCTCGGCCTGCTGAGTGCCTGGGATTGCAGGCACGTGCCGCCACACCTGACTGGTTTTTGCATTTTTGGTGGACACAGGGTTTCGCCATGTTGACCGGGCTGATCTCCAGCTCCTGACCTCGAGTGATCTGCCCGCCTCAGCCTCCCGAGGTGCTGGGATTGCAGACGGAGTCATGCTCACTCAATGCTCAATGTTGCCCAGGCTGGAGTGCAGTGGCATGATCTCAGCTCGCTACAACCTCTACCTCCCAGCCACCTGCCTTGCCTCCCAAAGTGCTAAGATTACAGCCTCTGCCTGGCCGCCACCCCATCTAGGAAGTGAGGAGCGTCTCTGCCTGGCCACTCATTGTCTGGGATGTGAGGAGCGCCTCTGCCCAGCTGTCCATCGTCTGGGATGTGAGGAACGCCTCTGCCCAGCCGCCCCGTCTGGGAAGTGAGGAGTGCCTCTGCCCAGCCGCCCCGTCCAGGAGGTGGGGGGGGGTGCCTCTGCCCGGCTGCCCCGCCTGGGAGGTGGGGGGTGCCTCTGCCCGACCACCCGGTCTGGGAGGTGAGGGGCGCCTCTGCCTGGAGGAGCGCCTCTGCCCGGCCGCCCCGTCTGGGAGGTTAGGAGCGCCTCTGCCCGGCCACCCCGCCTGGGAGGTGGGGGGCGCCTCTGCCTGGCCACCCAGTCTGGGAGGTGAGGAGCGCCTCTGCCCAGCCACACCGTCTGGGAGGTGAGGGGCGCCTCTGCCCGGAGGAGCACCTCTGCCCGGCTGCCCCGTCTGGGAGGTGGGGGACGCCTCTGCCTGGCCGCCCCGTCCGGGAGGTGGTGGGCACCTCTGCCCGGCCGCCCCGTCCGGGAGGTGGGGGGGGCGCCTCTGCCCGGCCACCCCGCCTGGGAGGTGGGGGGCGCCTCTGCCCAGCCGCCCCATCTGGGAGGTGGGGGGCGCCTCTGCCTAGCCGCCCCGTCCGGGAGGTGGGGGGCACCTCTGCCCGGCCACCCTGTCTGGGAGGTGGGGTGCGCCTCTGCCCGGCCGCCCCATCTGGGAGGTGAGGAGCACCTCTGCCCGGCCGCCCCATCCGGGAAGTGGGGGGTGCCTCTGCCCGGCCGCCCCATCCGTGAGGTGGGGGGCACCTCTGCCTGGCTGCCCCGTCCGGGAGGTGGGGGGGGGCGCCTCTGCCCGGCCACCCCGCCTGGGAGGTGGGGGGCGCCTCTGCCCGACCACCCGGTCTGGGAGGTGAGGGGCGCCTCTGCCTGGAGGGGCGCCTCTGCCTGGAGGAGCGACTCTGCCCAGCCGCCCCGTCTGGGAGGTGGGGAGCACCTCTGCCTGGCCACCCAGTCTGGGAGGTGGGGAGCGCCTCTGCCCGGCTGCCCCATCTGGGAGGTGGGGGGCGCCTCTGCCCGGCCGCCCCGTCTGGGAGGTGTACCCAACAGCTCCGAAGAGACAGCGACCATCGAGAATGGGCCATGATGACGATGGCGGTTTTGTAGAAAAAAAGGGGGAAATGTGGAGAAAAGAAAGAGAGAACAGATTGTTACTGTGTCTGTGTAGAAAGAAGTAGACATAGGAGACTCCAGTTTGTTCTGTACTAAGAAAAACTCTTCTGCCTTGGGATGCTGTTAATCTATAACCTTACCCCCAACCCCATGCTCTCTGAAACATGTTCTGTGTCAACTCAGGGTTAAATGTATTAAGGGCGGTGCAAGATGTGCTTTGTTAAACAGATGCTTGAAGGCAGCATGCTCGTTAAGAGTCATCACCACTCCCTAATCTCAAGTACCCAGGGACACAAACACTGCAGAAGGCCGCAGGGACCTCTGCCTAGGAAAACCAGAGTCCTTTGTTCACGTGTTTATCTGCTGACCTTCTCTCCACTATTATCCTATGACCCTGCCACATCCCCCTCTCCGAGAAACACCCAAGAATGATCAATAAATACTAAAAAAAAAAAAAAAAAAAGAATATATTTTCTAAAAGTTGCTACAATTCAATAATAAAAAGACTAACATCCAAATTTTAAAATGTATAAAAGCTTTGAACTGACAATTTACAAAGTAAGATATATGGCAGATCAGCACATTAAAAGATGTCCAGCATCATTAATCATCAAGGAAGTGCAGATCAAAATCGCCCCCTGACACGAGTATAGACCTACCAGAATTGCTAAAATGAAAAAGGCTAATCACTACTAATGCAACAGCAACTCTCATACACTACTGTATGGTGTAAAGTGATACAACCATTTTGGAAAACTGTTTGCAAGTTTCTTAAAACATTTATACATACCTCTTCCACTTAACCACAGCATCTACAGAAATGAAAACACATGTCCACAAAAAGCCTTGCACAAAAGTGTTTACAGCAGCCTCAAACTAGAAGCAACCCAAATGTCCATCTACTGGGAAGTGCATAACCAAACTGTAGTACATGCATGCAACTGTCTTCTGCTTCCAGGCTAAGTTCTTTGCTTTTAAGGGCTTCTGGGATTAGATTGGACCCACCCAGATAATTCCAGATAATCTTACTTTCAGTCCCACACCACCTCAGCCCTCCTGCTCTTCAGAGCTCAGCGCACAGGGCTCATTTCCTCTCGGATGACCTTCTCTGCTAAGTCCATTTATACAGGGTTCCCTTCTTGTGCAGAACTAGGCCAGCTTCCCACATGTTCCAGGGCAAACTCACTTTGAGCAGGCTGTGTGTGTGTGTGTGTGTGTGTGTGTGTGTGTGTGTGTGTGTGTGCCTGGCTTTCTGCTATAAATTGAAGATTGTGGAGGGCAGGGACTATGTCTTTTTCTTCTTTTTGCCCTCCACTTAGCCCCTTGACTTTTTGCCCTCCACTTAGTCCCTGACACAGTGCAGCTTAGTGGAGAAGCACATGGCCTGTAAAATCAGATGGAACCATGTGAGGTTTGGGACCACAAGTGGATACACAAAACAGGAATCCTCTCCAATAAGGATACCCTTGAGCCAACCACTGGGTAAGTGAGGAAGGCATAGCCGCAGGGGAATCTGGGAAAGGCTCTGCAAGTGCACAGGCCCTGGGGCCCGCACGTGCTGAGTGTGAGAAAGAGCAAGAGGCCAGGGTGGCTGATGAGAGTGAGGGAGGGGCCCGTGTTAGGAGGCAGTGGGGACAGATGGTGTTGACCCTTTAGCTCAGGGAAGGGCTTGGGTCTGTGTTATGAGTGAACCAGGATGCCATTGGTGGGTTTGAGTGGAGGAGTCACATGATCTGACTTTTGTTTAACAGGAGCATCTCCTGAAGCGCTGAGGATAGATTGAACAGCCAAAGCATGGAAGTTAGGGCAGAGGTGACTGTATATGCAACAGCTTCCCCTCATCGCCTGAATCTTCAGTATTGTTTGTGCAGGAAATGGAGGATCAAGAATCAAGATTCTTTCCCTTCATTTACCAATTGTTATAGCAATCAGTTGGTTCCCTAGCATCCTCCAAAGGAAACAAATGGGGCTCTTTTTTTTTTTAGAGACAGGGTCTGGCTCTGTTGCCCAGGCTGGAGTGCAGTGATGCAATTATTGCTCACTGCAGCCTTGAAGTTTTGGGCTCAAATTATCCTCCCACCTCAGCCAAGTAGCTGGTATTACAGGCATGTGCCACCATGCCCAGCTGACTTTTTTATTTTTTGTAGAGTCAAAGTCTCACCATGTTGCCCAGTCTGGTCTCAAACTCCTGGCCTCAAGCAATCCTCCAGCCTTGGCCTCCCAAAGTGCTGGGATTACAGGTGTGAGCCACCACATCCAGCCTAATGAGCTTTCTTAATATCATTATAAAGTCTTGAGTTTTTCAAATATTTGATGTGTTTCAAAACATTGCAGTTATTATCATTTTTACAGCTCAAATTATCCCATATCTGGCCAGTGAGAGCCTCTTCACGTTGGTGTCTGGACCCTTTAGACATGTGCCCAGTAGTCCTTGATGGCTTCTTGGCATCTGTTTATAATAAGATGCTGCAGGCTCATCTGGTACATTTCCTGCCCCAGATAGAGAACCAGCCATTTCTCTAAGGATCTCTAGTTCCTTTTAGATAGAGATAACATTTAGAGTCCACAATGTAGACAACAGGAATGCTTGTTGCTACTAGATTTTTGTCTCCTAGAATATTCAGTGGATAGGGGTAGAATATATGTATTGTTAATTAAAATTTTAATTTTAAGATAATTGTAGATTCACAAACAATTTTAAGAATATTATTTACACAGATCTGCATTCCAGTTAGTTTCTCCCAACAATAATATCTTGCAAAGCTATATTGCAATATCACAACCAGGATATTAGCATTGATGTAGTCAAGATGCATTGCCTTCACTGTAAAAGCCCCCTCAAGTTTTCCTTTTCTAGCTACACCCACTTCCCTCCTGCCCCCAGGCCCTCCTTCATCTCTGACAATCACTGAATCTGTTCTCCATTTCTATAGTTTTGTCATGTCAAGAATATTATATCAACAGAATTATGCATTGTGTATCCTTTTGGTATTGGCTTTTTTCACTCTGTAATTCTCTGAAGATTCATCCAGGATGTTGTGCATATCAATAGTGTATTCCTTTTTATTGCTGAATAGTATTCTGTGCTATGGATGTACCACAGACTGTTTAATTGTTCACGAACTAAAGGACATGTAGGTTGTTTCCAGTTGGGGCCACTACAAATAAACTTGCTCTAAACATTTATGTGCAGGTTTTTGTGTGAACACAAGTCTTCATTTCTCTGGGACAAATGCCCAAGGATGCAGTTGGTGGCACTGCCAGTTTCATTTTTTTTAATTGCCTAACTTTTTTCCAGAGTGGCTGTACCATTTTACATTCCCATTAATAGTAAATAAGGGAAAGAGTTTCCCTTCATCCTCACTAGCATTTGGAGTTGTCACTATTTTTTATTTAACCATTGTCATATGTGTATAGTAATAGCTCATCATAATTTTAATTTTTATTTTCATAATAGCAAATGATGTTAAATGTCCTTCCTTGTGCTTATTTGACATCTGTCTGTGCTTTTTGGTGAAATGCGTGTTCATATCATTTGCCCATTTTCTGTTTGTTTGTCTTGCTATTGAGTTTTAAGAGTTCTTTATGTAATTTAGATACTAGTCCTTTGTCTGCTATATGCTTTCAAAACATTTTGTCCTAGTTGGTAGTTTGTTTTTTCATACTCTTAGCAAGGTCATTCACAGAACAAATTTTTTTTCTTTAATTTTGATAGCATCTGGTTTATCTATTTTTGGTTTTATTGATGATGCTTTTGTTGTAAAGTTTAAAATATTCTTTGCCTGGCCCTAAGTCCTGAAGGGTGTATTTTTCTAAAAGATTTGTAGTTTTACATTTAAGTCCATGGTCTATTTTGAATTAATTCAGGTATGGAGTGTTAGGTTCATGTCACCATTCAACTTTGCTTATGGATATGCAAATGCTCCAGCAATATTTGTTGAAAAAACTTCCTTTCCCCACACTGAATTACTTTTATGCTTTTGTCAATAACCTGTCAGTTATATTTATGTGGGTCTGAGTTCTCTGTTCTGTTTAATTTGTCTGTGTATCTTTCACTCTACCAATACCACGTGCTGTTGATTACAATAGCTACACAATAAGTCTTGTAATGGGATAGATTGATTCTTCCAACTTGGCAATTCTTTTTCAAAAATGTTTTAGCTATTTTAGTTCCTTTGCATCTCCAAGACAATTTTAAAATAATCTTGTATTCATCTACAAAAAATATTGCTGAAATTTTTGTAGGAATTGTATATGTGAGTTTGGGGAGAATTAACATCTTTGCTATTTTGAGTCTCCAAATTGAAGAACATGATGTGTCTCATCATTTGTTTAGATCTTTGATTTCTTTCATCAGAATTTCTAATGTTTAGCATTCAAGTCTTACGAATGTTTTGTTAGAATTTGAAATGAGTATTTCCTTTTCTGAGCAATTATAAATGGTACTTATTGTATTTTTAATTTTTATATCCAAGCGTTCATCACTCAAAGTACACTTGATTTTTTTGTATATTTATGTCGTATCCTGCAGCCTTGCTGAATTCACTTACTAGTTCTAGGAGTTGTTGATTTTGGTGTTTTAAAATAGATTTCTTTGGATTTTCCACATAGCCATCGTGTTATCTGCAAAAGTGAACAGTTTTATTTCTTCCTTTCCAATCAATATGCCTTTTTAAAAATGCTTTACTGAACTGGCTAAAACTTCCTGTGCTGTATTGAATTAGAGTAGTAAGAGCATATATCTTTGCCTTATTCCCTTTCTTAGGAGAAAAGCATTCTTTCTTTGACCATTAAGTTTAATGTTAAGTGTTGGAGGTTTTGTAAAAGCTCTTTATCAAATTGAGGAAGTTCCTCTCTATTGTTATTTTTCTCAGAGTTTTTATTTTTATTTTATTTTTTTCAGACAGAGTCTCACTCTGTCACCCAGGCTGGAGTGCAGTGGCTCAATCTCAACTCAATGCAACCTCCACCTCCCAAGTGCAAGTGATTCTCATGCCTCAGCCTCCCAAGTAGCTAGCATGCATCACCACACCTGGCTAATTTTTTTGTATTTTTAGTAGAGACAGGGTATTGCCATGTTGGCCAGGCAGGTCTCAAACTCCTGGCCTGATGTGATCTACCTGCCTCACCTCCCAAAGTGCTGGGATTACAGGTGTGAGCCACCACACCTGGCATTTCTCAGAGTTTTTATCATGCATTTTGTCAAATGATTTTTCTGCATCAATTGATACGATTATGTGATTCTCTTCATCATGTTAATATGGTAGGTTACATTGATTTTCACATATGGAACAAGCCTTGCTTTCCAGGAATAAACTGCACTTGCTCATAGCATATAGTTCTTTTTACATATTGCTTAATTCTGTGTCTATATTTATGAGGGATATTGGTCTGTAGTTCCTGTTTTGTTTTGTTTTTTTTTAACTGTCTTTGTTTTTGGTATCAAGGTAATACTAGCTTTTAAAAATGAGTTGAGAGAAGGAGAAGGTGGGATTTGGGGGGAAAAGGTTGCAGACTTTTTGACTCAGGTCATTGTGGGCTTAGTCTCTATTGAGTGGCTGGGTTACTGCAGGAAGCCACTCTCCATTCTTAGGTGCATTCTTGTCTATAAAAGGAGAAAGTTAAACGCCTCTGGAAAACCTCAGGTTTATTTTAGTGCTTAAAGTCTGTGGCTCTAAATTCAGATCCAGAACTCATGTGGCCTGGCCAGGGAGGGTCACGGAGTGCTTTCCTCACACCTTGTGTCTCTAGGCTCTGTAGACCTAGAGGTGTGGGATGTAAGAGCAGGCCCTTATCCATGGAATTTACATACAAATGGTGGAATAAGACAGGAAGTAAATAAATGTGATTATTCTGATAATGGTAAAAATAAATAAATGAGATAAATAAAATCACTTGAGAAGTATTCCGCTGTCTTTCTTTTCTCTGGAAGAGGATATACAGAATTGGTATCTATTATTCTTTAAACTTTGGGCAGAATTTTCCAGTGAAACCATCTGAGCCTGGAGATCTTATGCGGGGCTATTTGCATTATGTTTTATATTGATAAGTTGTGGTAGTTTATGCTTTTCAAGAAAGTGGTCTATTTCATTTAAGTTGCCAAATGTATGTGTTTAGAGTTGTTTGTAGTATTCATTTATTATCCTTTCAACATCTACAAGGTCTTTAGTGATACCTTCTGTGTCATGCCTAATATTTATAATCTATAATTCTCTCCTTTTTGCTTTGTCACTCTTGGTAGATGTTTGTGAATTTTATAGATCTTTTTAAAGAACCAGCTCTTTGTTTCATTGGTTTTCTTTATTGTTTTTCTGTTTTAAATTTCATTGATTTCTGCTCTTATAGTCATTATTTCCTTCCTTCTTATTTTGAGTGGTTTTTTTTTTCTCTTATTTTCTACGTACTTCAAGTGGGAGCTTAAATTATTGGCTTGATAATTTTCTTATCATCTAATTTATGCATTTAGTTCTATGAATTTCCCTCTCACCTGCTTTATACATACCCACAAATGTTGATCTGTTGCATTTTCATTGTCATTCACTGTATTTTTTATTAAGACATATTTATTAATCCAAAGAACAAATTTTATTTTTCATTTTCCCCAAACACTAAAATAGCACATGGCATAGTAATTAAGCACACAACATAAACTGATATATGCAATCGCTAATCCCAAAAATGGTTAAGTCTCACTTTGGGAGTCTTTAAAACCTTATGCCCTTAAATGACCTTTATTAAAGTTATCAACAGACAACAAAAGGAGTCACCTGGAAAAATTTTAGGGTACAAGATACTGCAATTCCTAGAATCTGGGAAACTTTTTATCTGGGAAATAACTTGATTTGCTTCTCTGTAACTGAGCTACTTTTTTCTCGAGCTCATTTTTTTTTTGAGACAGAGTCTCGCTCTGTCGCCCAGGCTGGAGTACAGTGGCGCCATCTCGGCTCACGGCAAGCTCCACCTTATGGGTTCACACCATTCTCCTGCCTCAGCCTCCCGAGTAGCTGGGACTACAGGCGCCCGCCACCACGCCCGGCTAATTTTTGTATTTTTTTTTAGTAGAGACGGGGTTTCACCGTGTTAGCCAGGATGGTGTCGATCTCCTGACCTTGTGATCTGCCCGCCTCAGCCTCCCAAAGTGCTGGGATTACAGGTGTGAGCCACCACGCCCGGCCTCTCGAGCTCATTTTTAAGGTAACGCTGCTAGGGTTCTGAGTTTGAGAAGGGATCTTCTAAAGGTAAGCTTAATATTGCAACTTTCACCACAGGGCCTCTGTCTAAATTGCATTTCAAGTGGAAGGAAAGGGGTGTAAGAAGTGAAATAGAATTTTGCTGCAGACCAAAATCATTCTACAAAATGTAGAAATGATAATAGCTTACCACAAATTGAGCAAGATTTAACGCCAAGTACAGCGGTGTAGACTTTACAAGTATCCACTTCCGTTGGGTGATCAGACAAGCTGAAGGGACACACAGGATTTGGGACAGTAGCCCTTTAGACAGTGCTGGGTGTTGAAGACAACTTCATCGTAAATCCGTATGTTCTAATCTGATATTCATACAGGCTATGATCGTCTCCTGAAATGTTTCCCAATTCTTTATATGTCTTTTATTTTTATTTTTATTTTTTCTTTCTTTTTTTTTTTTTTATTGATCATTCTTGGGTGTTTCTCGCAGAGGGGGATTTGGCAGGGTCACAGGACAATAGTGGAGGGAAGGTCAGCAGATAAACAAGTGAACAAAGGTCTCTGATTTTCCTAGGCCGAGGACCCTGCGGCAGTGTTTTTGTCCCTGGGTACTTGAGATTAGGGAGTGGTGATGACTCTTAAGGAGCATGCTGCCTTCAAGCATCTGTTTAACAAAGCACATCTTGCACCGCCCTTAATCCATTCAACCCTGAGTGGATACAGCACATGTTTCAGAGAGCACAGGGTTGGGGGTAAGGTCACAGATCAACAGGATCCCAAGGCAGAAGAATTTTTCTTAGTACAGAACAAAATGAAAAGTCTCCCATGTCTACCACTTTCTACACAGAAACGGCAACCATCCGATTTCTCAATCCTTTCCCCACCTTCCCCCCTTTCTATTCCACAAAACCGCCATTGTCATCATGGCTCGTTCTCAATGAGCTGTTGGGTACACCTCCCAGACGCGGTGGTGGCCGGGCAGAGGGGCTCCTCACTTCCCAGTAGGGGCGGCCGGGCAGAGGCGCCCCTCACTTCCCAGATGGGGTTGCTGGCCGGGCGGGGGGCTGACCCCCCCACCTGCCTCCCGGACGGGGCGGCTGGCTGGGTGGGGGGCTGACTCCCCCACCTCCCTCCCGGACGGGGCGGCTGGCCGGGCTGAGGGGCTCCTCACTTCCCAGTAGGGGCGGCCAGGCAGAGGCGCCCCTCACTTCCCGGACGGGGCGGCTGGCCAGGCGGGGGGCTGACCCCCCCACCTCCCTCCCAGATGGGGCGGCTGGCCAGGCAGAGGGGCTCCTCACTTCCCAGTAGGGGCGGCCGGGCAGAGGCGCCCCTCACCTCCCGGACGGGGCGGCTGGCCGGGTGGGGGGCTGACCCCCCCACCTCCCTCCCGGACGGGGCGGCTGGCCGGGCAGAGGGGCTCCTCACTTCCCAGTAGGGGTGGCCGGGCAGAGGCACCCCTCACCTCCCGGACGGGGCGGCTGGCCGGGCAGGGGGCTGATCCCCCCACCTCCCTCCCGGACAGGGCGGCTGGCCGGGCGGGGGGCTGACACCCCCACCTCCCTCCCGGACGAGGTGGCTGCCGGGCGGAGACGCTCCTCACTTCCCAGACGGGGTGGCTGCTGGGCGGAGGGGCTCCTCACTTCTCAGACGGGGCGGCCGGGCAGAGACGCTCCTCACATCCTGGAGGGGGCGGCAGGGCAGAGGTGCTCCCCACATCTCAGACGATGGGCGGCCGGGCAGAGACGCTCCTCACTTCCCAGATGTGATGGCGGCCGGGAAGAGGCGCTCCTCACTTCCTAGATGGGATGGCCGCCGGGCAGAGACGTTCCTCACTTTCCAGACTGGGCAGCCAGGCAGAGGGGCTCCTCACATCCCAGACGATGGGCGGCCAGGCGGAGACGCTCCTCACTTCCCAGACGGGGTGGCAGCCGGGCAGAGGCTGCAATCTCGGCACTTTGGGAGGCCAAGGCAGGCTGCTGGGAGGTGGAGGTTGTAGCGAGCCGAGATCACGCCACTGCACTGCAGCCTGGGCACCATTGAGCACTGAGTGAACGAGACTCCGTCTGCAATCCCGGCACCTCGGGAGGCCGAGGCTGGCGGATCACTCGCGGTTAGGAGCTGAAGACCAGCCCGGCCAACACAGCGAAACCCCATCTCCACCAAAAAAACACGAAAACCAGTCAGGCGTGGCGGGGCGCGCCTGCAATCGCAGGCACTCGGCAGGCTGAGGCAGGAGAATCAGGCAGGGAGGCTGCGGTGAGCTGAGATGGCAGCAGCACCGTCCAGCTTCGGCTGGGCATCAGAGGGAGACGGTGGGGAGAGGGAGGGGGCGGGGGAGAGGGCTCTTTATATGTCTTTTAAAGCACAATTTAACATATGCTAAAAAATTTCCTTCCGCATCAACCAGTTTTGAATTTAAACTCAACTAAGTCTGCCAGGTCGTACAAACCACACCTTAATCATTCTAAGACAACTCTTAAAATTAATGTACTTGTATTGTTCTGCTTGTACCTTAACTATGGCATAATGAATTTGCTAATTCAAAATGTTGCAGAGCCAGTAACCCCAGTGTTATCTGCAGACCATTTGAGGTACTTTTAAGCATTTTTTTGAATTCTATTGTTTGCTTTGAAAATATGGGGTTTAAACGGTCAAGGAAAATGCGTTTTGTCTCGTCATTCAGGAGCTCTTCGGGACACGCCTGCAGTGTTGCAGACAGGATGGAATGCAGGCAAGAGGGTTCCTACTCAGAGCACAGAGCCTTGGGAAAAGCACTTGGTGGGTCATCCTGAAAACTTCCCATTTCCGGCAGTTTTTGATGGCATGGCAGTCGTGACACCCGAGGCTCTCCTTTGGGGTACTGTCCTCTGTGGCCGTGGGTGGCCCTGGGCCCTCCTCCCAGCCAGTCCCGCCCCAGGGCTTCAACACCACTGCAGGACACCCGAGCAAAATAATCTGTTGGAGCAATGAACAAACCCACGGCTGCGCTCGGAGTGGCTGCTGAGACTGGATTTCTTCTTACTGATTCTTTCACATATGGAAGAACTGGGCCGCCACTGGGAAGCGAGAGGCCAGCCCCGCTCGGATCCTTTCTCATTTCCAGTGATAATGCCTCACTCTGAATTTCCATCAACCGCAGGCTTATTCATCCAGGAGGGTGCATCTGCAGGCCAAGGGCCCTCCAACGGCATTCTTTGCTTAAGGCTGTATGACAGTTTGTCCGAGTCACCTCCTCCCGCCCACTGCACTTGTGCCAGGCAGGTGCCGAGGGGCCCTCTTCTGTCCCTCATGCTTCGTGTTCTTGGATGCTGTGGGCCTGAGGTCACGCCTTCGTCAGTCCGGGAGGGCCTTCAGTGGATCTCAATATGAACCTATAGGCGGACGTTGAGCATCATGGAAGCAACGATGTAGAAGTAGGGGAAGTTGATGCGCAGCCACCAGGCCAGTTTGAAGAAGACAGCAGCTTGCGAGTCAGCCCCTTGCGTAAGACTCCACAGGAGCGGGCGGCGGCTGAGCGCTAGAGCCGGACAGCCAGGCGCGACAGAGCCGCCGCCATATAGAGACCGGCGCTCCCACAGCCCGCCTGCCCTCTCCGTGCCTCGTCGCTCGGGCCGCTGGCCTTCGCTTGGCGGGCTCAGGGAGCGAGGGAGGCGGCGGCTAGACTGGCGGGCGAGCGGGCTGCGGGAGCGGAGTCCGCGCGTCACGCTCGGAGAAGCACCTCCGCGAGCTGCCGCCTGGTCCCCCAGTTCACTGTATTTTTTAAATTTTCTTTGAGACTGCCTTTTGACCCATGGATTACTTAAAAGTGTGTTGTTTTGTTTCTAGTCATTTGAATATCTTCCTGTTATCTTTGTTATTGATTTCTCATTTGATTCCATTGTCATTACAAAACACACTCTATATGATTTCACTTATTCAAAATTTGTTGAGGCTTGTTTGATAGCCCAGGATATGACCTATCTTGGGATATATATTTTGTGGTCATTTGAAAAGAATGTGTATTCTGAAGTTGCTAAGTGGAGTGGACCATAAATGTTGATTTGATTTTGTTGGTTGGTTCTTGAGTTGTTCTATATCTTTACTGATTTTCTGCTAGTTGTTCTATCAATCATTGAGGGAGAGGTCTTGAAGTCTCCAACTATAATTGTGGGCTTGTCTATTTTGTCAGTTTTTGATTCATATATTTTTCAGCTCTGTTGTTTGGCTGGCATCACATTTAGTATTGCTATGTCTCCCTGGTGAACTGGTCTTTATGTGGTTAGATACCGTCCGTCTCTATCTGCTAACTTTCTTTTCTGTGCTCTAAAATCTACTTTTGTGATACTAAAGAAGCCATTTCTACTTTCTTTTGAATAATATTTGCAAAACATGTATTTACCATCCTTTAATTTTTTATTTTAACCTGCTAATATTATTATATTTGAGATGATTTTCTTATAGACTTCATACAGTTGTGTCATGTCTCTCAATCCACTCTGCCAATCTCCATCTTTTTTTTTTTTTTTCTTTAGACAGGGTCTCACTCTGTTGCCCAGGCTGGAGTGCAGTGATGCCATCTCAGATCACTGCAACCCCTGCCTTCCAGGTTCAAGCAATTCTCGTGCCTCAGCCTCCTGAGTAGCTGGGACTACAGGCATAGGCCACCATGCCTGGGTAATTTTTATATTTTTGGTAGAGACAGGGTTTCACCATGTTGGCCAGGCTAGTCTTGAACTTTTCACCTTAAGTGATCCGCTTGTCTCAGCCTCCCGAAGTGCTGGATTACAGGCCAATCTCCATCTTTTGATCAATACATTTAGACTATTTACATTTAGTGTAATAATTGATGTATTATGGTTCATGTCAGACATTTTATTTTGGGTTTTGTTTGCTCTTTCTCTGATTTCTCTATTTTATATTTTCTTCCTTCCTATGGATTACTCAAACTTTTGTTTAGAATTTCATTTTCATTTATCTGTTGTGTTTTTTAGGATATCTGTTTGAATATCTAGTTTAGTGGCTGTTTTAGATATTACGTTATAAACATAACATCACAATCTACCAGGGTTGACATTTTACCACTTCAAGTGAAGTATAAAAGCCTTATGTCCCCTTGTGTTTCTTTGCCCTCTCCATATTCCTTTGCCCCACTCTCATTTAAGATGATATAATTGTCTTAAATATTTTCTCTATCTACTTTTAGAACCATATCTACCAGTTTTCTACTTTTTGCTTAAACTGTCAACATAATTTAGAAAACTCAAGAGAAGTAAAGCCTACAGTCATTACCTACAGTTTGCTTACCTTGTTCTTTCTTCCTTCTTGATGTTCAAACTTCCTGCTTTTACCATTTTATTTTGTTTAGAGAATTTCCTTTAGCTACCTCATTAAGTGATTTCGGCAGGTGACAAATTCTCCTAATTTTCCTTCACCCTGGGATATTTTTCCCGTGTATAGGGTATTTTCTTTCAGGACTTAAAACGTATTTTGCACACCCGTTTGGCCTCCGTAGTTTCTGGTGAAAATCATGTTGCCGTGCAAATTGTTTTCCCTTTGTAGATAAAGTGTCGTTTTTTTCTGACTGAGTTTACAGACTTTGTTTTTAGTTTCTAGAAGTTGAATTATGGATGTGTCTTGACATGGATTTGGGGGATTTATCCTGTTGGAATTCACTTAGCTCACTGAATTTGTGGGTTTATGTCTCTTGCCAAATCAAATTTGGGAGATTTTTGGTCATTATTTCTTCAAGTACTTATTTTGCCGTTGTCCTCCTTCTATTCTCCTTCTGGGACAACAGTGTCTTAAATGTTACATCCTTTGTTAGTCCTACAGGTTCCTGACACTCTGTTCATTTCTTTTTTCCCATCCCACTTTCTCTCTGTTCTTCAGTTGGGGTAATTTCTATTGTTGTATCTTGAAGTTCACTGATGTATTTTCCCTATCCCTTCCATTCTGCTGTTGAGCCCATATGTTGAGGTTTATATTGTTATTTATATTATTATTTTTCAGTTCTCAATCTCTTCTTTGTATCTTCTCTTTCTTTGTAAGCAAGTTTGTATTGCTTGTTGGAGGGTTTTTTCTTCTTTTTTTTTTTTTTTTTGAGATGGAGTCTCATTCTGTCACCCAGGCTGGAGTGCAGTGGCACGATCTCGGCTCACTGCAACCTCCGCCTCCTGAGTTCAAGAGATTCTCCTGCCTCAGCCTCCCGAGTAGCTGAGACTACAGGCACATTCCACTATGCCCAGCTAATTTTTGTACTTTTAGTAGAGACAGGGTTTCGCCATGTTGGCCAGGCTGGTCTCGAACTCCTGACCTCAGCTGATCCACCCCCCCTAGGCCTCCTAAAGTGCTGGGTTTACAGGCCTGAGCCACCACACCCGGCCATTGGAGGCATTTTTATCATGACTGCTTTAAAACATCTATCAAATCACTTGAATTTCTTTGTCATCTTAGTGTTTGTACCTATTCATTATCTTTTTAAAAAACACCTTTTAACAGACTTTATTTCCTAAAGCAATTATATGTTCAAAGCAAAAATGAGCCCAAAGTACTGAGAGGTCCTATGTATCCTCTACCCCTTCCCCACATGCGCAGCCTCACCAACTGTCAACATCCTATATTAAAGTGTTACATTGGTTCCCATCAATGCACTTACACTGACACATCATTATGACCCAGAGTCCATAGTTTACATTAGTGTTCACACTTGATGTTGCATATTCTGTAAATCTGGACAAATATAATAATGACATGTATCCACCGTAACAGTATCATACAGAATTGTTTATTGACCCCCAAAACCCTTAGTTCTCCACCTGTTCATCCCTCACTCTCCTTAACTCCTGGCAATCACCGATCTTTTTACTGTTTACATATCTTTGCCTCTTCTATAATGTGTAATTGGAATCATGCAGTATGTAGCCTTTTCAGATTGGTTTTTTTTCACTTAGTGATAGGCATCCCAACTTCCTGTTTTGCAGCCAGGCACAGTGACTCAATGCTGTCATCCCAGTACTTTGGGAGGCTGAGGTGGGCATATGGCTTGAGCCCAGGAGGTTGAGGCCAGTCTGGGCAACATGGCAAAACTCTGTCTCTACAAAAAATACCAAAATAAAAAAAAAGTTTCTCCATGTCTCTTCATGGAGAGAGGGTCTCACTCTGTCACCCAGACTGGAGTGCAGTGCTACCATCATAACTCACTGTAACCTCAAACTCCTGGCCTCAAGCAATTCTCCCACCTCAGCTGCCTAAGCAGCTGGGACTATAGGTATGCACCACTACACCCAACTCTTTTTTTTTTTAATTATTTACATTTTTGTAGAGACGAGGTCTGGCTATGTTGCCAGACTAGTCTCTAACTTCTGGCCTCAAGCTATCCTCCTGCCTCAGCCTCATTTCTTTTTAGTGCTGAATATTCCATTGTCTGTATGTGCCATAGTTTATTTATTCATTCATCTACTGAAGGACATCAAAGTTGCTCCTGAGCTTTAGCACTTAATGAATAAAGCTGCTATAAGAATTTGTGTTTAGATCTTTGTGTGGACATAAGTTTTGAACTCATTTGGGAGTTATTTTTAATAGATACAAAGTCTCAGCTTTGCAAGATGAAAAGAGTTGTGAGGATGGATAGTGGTAATGGTAACAGAGCAATATAAATGTCTAATACCACTGAACTGCATTCTTCAGTGTATTTTACTGCAATTTTTAAAAACTAAACAACATGACCCTCATACAAAAATGTACCACCTCACTTTCTCAGTAAAATTATTTTAGCAAAGTTCCAGTGGTAACAGAAATCAAAATCTTAAAAATACGTATATTCTTTGAGTCAGTAATTCCATTTCTAGATATGTATTCTAGAAAATCTGGCAAGGGAATAATATTGTAAATACACACATTTGGTGTGATTTTTTTCAAACAATGACAAGTGGAAAACCACCTCAATATTTCAGAATAGGGGATTGGTTAAATATCACTCTGATTATCACCACACAATTAGCTATTTACAATTATGATCTAGATGGAGAACTGTAACATGAAATTTTGTTCCAATATTTTGTTTTGTTGAAAAAAGCAGATCACAAAACTGTGTGTGTGTGTGTGTGTGTGTGTGTGTGTGTGTGTGTGTCTAATGCTTTTCAAGTAATTAATCTAGAGAATTATCTGACAAGCATCCAGAGATCATGTTAAAACTTTACGCAGATGAAGCTTGGGGAACCTGTCTAACATTTTATTCGCATAAAAAACATCTCTGAGTGCTCATTCTGGGCCAGGCCTTGTATGTATACAGCTCATTTAGTCCTCACAGCAGCCCTTCATGGTGGACACTTTCATTATTTTTTTTTCCTTTTTATACTGTGCTAAAATATACATAACATAAAATTTGTCATTTTTACCATTTTTAATTGTGCAATTCGGTGACATTAATTACAGTAACAATGCTGTGCTACCAACATCACTGTCCTGATCCAAACTGAAATTCTGTATCCATTAAACAACTGCCAGTTCCTCCTTCCTCAGCCCCTAGTAACCTCTATCTCCTTTTACTCATGAATTTACTAATTCTAGCTCCTTCGCAGAATGGAATCATGCAGTATTTGTCTTTTTGTGTTGGGCTTATTTCATGTAGCATATAATGCTTTCAGTTTCACCAATATTGTGGCAAATGTCAGAACTCTTTCCCGTCTCATTGTTGAATAATATTCCATCCTATGTGATGCCACATCTTCTTTATCCATTCATTTGCTTGTGGACACTTGGGTGGTTTCCATCTTTTAGCTATTGTAAGTAATGCTGCAATGAACATTGGCATGTAAGTATCTGCTTTAGTACCTGCTTTCAGTTCATCATATATATACCTAGAAGTGGAGTTGCTGATAATTCTATATTATAATATCATAGAATAATTCTATGTTTGATAGCTATGACAAGTCTATGTTTAACTTTTTAAGGAAACACCAAACTGTTTTCCACAATGGCTGTCTCATTTTAATGTCTCCCAGCAGCAATGCCCAACGGTTCTAATTTCTCCACATCCTCATTGACACTTGCCATTTTCTGTTTTTTTCATAGTAGTCATCCTAATGGTTGTGAAGTGCTATCTCATTGTGGGTTTGAATTGCATTTTCCTAAGTATGGAGGATGTTGAGTACCTTTGCATGTGCTCATTGGCCTTTTGTTTATCTTCTCTGAAGAAATAGTTTTACTCATTTTTTAATTGAGTTTTTTGGTTGTTGATGAGTTACAGGAGTTCTTGATCTATTCTGGATATTAATCCCTTATCAGATTTATGATTTGCAAGACTTTTCTCCAATTCCATAAGTTCCCTTTTCACTCTGTTGAGTGTGTCCCTTGATGCACATAGTTTTGTGCTTTTTGTTTGCACATAGTTCTTTTGTTGTGTGTGCTCTTAGTGTTTAGTGGAGGTTCATACCCTCTTATTTTTTCTGCATTTGTGGTTTTTGAAAAATTTTATACAAAAAGTATTTTCAAAAATAGTCAAAATGATTGTGATTGTATCCAGCCTCTATCATTTTACATTCCATGTGATTTTAAGGAATAGTCTTAAGCACCCTGAGTTTCATTTCCTTCACCCTTAAAGGGGATTATATCTACTTCATTGGGTGTATGAGAACTGATATCCTATTATGTATAAAATGCTGAAAACAATTCCCAGCACTGAACAAAATTTGCAAACTAATATATCATTGTCATCATCAACAATAACAAAAAATAATAGCAACATAATATACTATTATAGCTCATTACACCATGTCCCTATTTTGTGTGTTGTCTATTATTTTCATCAAAATAGAATTATCAAGTTATTTTAAGTCATTATTTATGCTTCTGATTATTTCTTGGAATATTAAAAAACAATTTGGGGGATTGTCTTAGTCCATTTCTACTGCCAAAACAAAATACCACAGACCGGGCAATTTATAAACAATAGAAATTGATTTCTCATGGTTCTAAAGGCTGGGACATCCAAGATCAAGGTACCAGCAGGATTGATGTCTGGTGAGGGCTGCTCTCTGCTTCCAAGATGGTGCCTTGTTGCTGCATCCTCCAGAGGAGTATAACACTGTGTCCTCACATGGTGGAAGGGATGGAATGGGACAAACTCACTCTTTCAAATCTTTTTATAAAGGCCCTAAACCCATCCATGAGGGCTCCACCCTCGTGACTTAATCACCTCCTGAAGGCCCAACTGCTTAATTCTATCACATTGGCAATTACATTTTAGTACTTGAATCTGGGGGATCGGTGGGTATAAAACAGTTTAAGAATACTGAAGCCTGTAACCAAGTTGCACTCCACAAGTGAATCACCAATAGTAAAAGAAAAAAGTATAATTATATTGCTATATTTTTACAACAGCAGATTTGTAAATTAAAATGTTACCTCACCAATTTGATGGCATAAAGTATTACAAAATGTTCTCATTTCAACATGAAGTTGCAAGTAATTTCATATATTCCTCATTTTTTCTTCTGTGCATTCTGTCTTTAGCCATTGATTTATGAATGGTCCATGTAATAATTTAACCTTGTATTTCTCATATATTTTAAAATATTTTTCTAGTTTGTCTATTCTTTTTAATTATGCTGTGCTATGCATGAAGAATTTCTAATTATTTTAATTTAATCCATTTAATTTTTCTTTTTTTTTTTTAATTTGAGAGAGTCTTACTCCGCTTCCCAGACTGGAGTGCAGTGGCACGATCTCAGCTCACAGCAAACTCTGCCTGCCAGTCAAGTGATTCTCCTGCCTCAACCTCCAGAGTAGCTGGGATTACAGATGTGCACCACCACGCCTGGTTAATTTTTGTATATTTAGTGGAGACGAGGTTTCACCATGTTGGTCAGGCTGGTCTCTAACTCCTGGCCTCAAGTGATCCGCCGGACTCAGCCTCCCAAAGTGCTGGGATTATAGGCGTGAGCCACTACGCCTGGCCTCTTTCTTTTCTTTTTTGATTTGCTTAAGAATTCCTAAGACCTCTCAAAAAACATGAAATTTCTATTATGACATAATTAATTGTCCAGCTGTTAAGAACTTATTTTGTTTGTATGTAAAAATTGTCAAACAACTTTATAGCCTCCAAATAATTACCTGGTTTCCACAACACCATTCAGTAAATTATTCTAAATTTTCCACCAAATTTATAGCATCAAATTATCAGGTACTTTATTTTTATTTATAATATAATTATTTTCTTTTCTCTGTGTTCTATTTCTTTTAGTTATCAGGTTATTTCTATGTGCATAACTTAATTATCTTTTTTTATTACTACATGAAATGCATTGCATATACAAAAGTTCATGAATGAACTTTTCTTTTCATGATGAACTTTTCCAGTGTAACTTATTGATTATACTTTCCTATTTATTACTCCAAATTAATTTCAGAATATCTTTTTTTATAACATATTAGCTCCTTGAATACAATTCTATCAATAAATTGAATTTGTAACATTTGGCAGCTTTTCAATACTTAATCTTTTTTCCATCACCCTCATATATTTTTCTAGGATTTTAAAGTTTTCTTTATGTCATTTCCTAAGTTCATGGGTTCTTTTATCCGGTTTATTTGTACTTCTCTGTGTTTCTAAAACATCATAGTTGCATTGCTATTTGGGTAGAATCCTTCCTCTGAATATTCCCTAATCATTAGCATGAACACTTTTTGCCTACTTCTTTGTTCCTAAGTTATGGGAGTGCCTGTTGTGCTTTGACCTTTGAAGGAGCATTTTATTTATTTTTATTTTATTTTTTATTGTTTTTTATTTTTTTGAGACGGAGTCTTGCTCTATTGTCCAGGCTAGAGTTCAGTGGCTCAATCTCGGCTCATTGCAGCCTCCACCTTCCAGGTTCAAGCGATTCTCCTGCCTTAACCTCCCGACTAGCTGGGATTACAGGCACGTGCCACCACGCTTGGCTAATTTTTGCATTCTTAGTAGAGACGGGGTTTCACCATGTTGGCCAGGCTGGTCTCAAACTCCTGGCGTCAAGTGATCCACCTGCCTCGGCCTCCCAAAGTGCTAGGATTACAGACATGAGCCACCATGCCCGGCCTGAAGGTGCATTTTAAATGTCAGTGAAGGTCTCTGAATTGGGGAGAATGAAAACACACAGAGGCTTGGGATTAAAGCGGGCATGATGGGGAAGCAGAGGGGCTTTCTCCTAGTGTGTTTCTCTTCCCTGTGGGGAGTGATGAAAACAAGAGAGACATGAGGGGTGGAAACTGGAAGACTCTTCACTGCTAGGTTTGCCACAAATGGCTGCAGAAACTTTCCTCATCATCCATAAATTTCAGTTTTTTCATTTGTAAATGTTAATGCTGGGAACAGATCATCTCTTAGGTTCCATTTAGAGCCCACAGAGCCCAATGGTGAAGGGCCTGGTCCCAGGAGGCATGCTGAGCAGAGGCTGATCCTTTGCTGAGCAGAGGCTGATACTGTGCCTTTCGGGTTACTCCAGGCAGGTCAGTGGGAAAACTTCAGTTCATTGACAGGGCCTTAATTGTTGGGACCTTGTCAGACACCCCTTTGCAGACAGTGTCACTGAGACTGCGGCTGCGATGATAATCACAACTGGCGTGGGAAGGTCTTTTCCAGGATCCTTCCCTATATCTGGGGACCTTCTCTGTCATTGCCCTCTAGGACCCTGCTCTCAAAGTCTCCGTGTGTGGGGGGAGGCGGCTGCAGAACAGCAGAGTCCCCTTTGGTAAGAGCCTCACCTTTCCAAGTCTCTGTGCGTGAGGAATGCACAAAACAGGGACGTGTTCCAGTAAGTTATAACGGTGTATTAGGTTACTGTTACTTTGTGGTTGTTGAGGATCTTGATGGTATATTAGCTAACATGTCTTAGCCAGACACGCTCTTTGGCATTTTATGTATAGTACTGTATCAATTCTCACACATCTATTACGGTAGCTGTAATTATAGTCCCCCTCTTAAAGAAAATGAAATTCTGATTCAGAATATTGCTTGAAGTCCACAGTGGGTAAGTAACAGAGCCTGGTTATAATCCCAGTGAATTTGAGTAGTTTTAAATAAACACCTTATTATGGAAGTTTTTTTCTGGCATCCATGGTTTCTGATGTCACAGGAATTGTCCTTATATAGGAAATAGAGCATTTCTCTCTGGTTTTTTCGAGTTTTCGGAAATCTGGTCATGGTGTATCTGGACGTGGATTCATTTGAACATGACCTCTTAGTGGTTATCTTATCTCCTTGAATTTATGTATTTCACCATGTTTGTGACTTTTTTGCCACTATTTGTTCAAAAATGTTTTCAGTCCTGTACTTTTTTTTTTTTTTTTTGAGATGGAGTTTTCCTCTGTCGCCCAGGTTGGAGTGCAGTGGCATGATCTCGGCTCACTGCAACCTCCGCCTCCTGGGATCAAGCAATTCTCCTGCCTCAGCCTCCCAAGTAAGCTGGGATTACAGGCATCTGCCACCATGCCCGGCTAATTTTTGTATTTTAGTAGAGACCGGGTTTCACCCTGTTGGCCAGGCTGGTCTCAAACTCCTGACCTCAAGCGATCCACCTGCCTCGGCCTCCCAAAGTGCTGGGATTACAGGCATGAGCCACCACGCCCGGCAGGTACTCCAATCATTTGAAAGTTAGACCTTTTGTTATTTTCCCACAGGTCTCTGAGGCTATATTCACTTTTCTCCATTGTGTTTTGTCTCCTCTATTCTAACAGGACAATTTCTATTAAACTTGTCTTCAAGATCCCTGATCTTTCCTCTGTCATCTCCATTCTCTTGAGTCTGTCCAGTTCAATTTATTTCTATTTTTTTCACTTCTAAAATTTTCGTTTAGTTCTTCCTAGTATCTTTCATTTCTTTGCCATGAATTCATATTTTTCACTTGTCCCAAGTATGCCTGTAATTGCTTGTTGGAGCACTGTTGTGATAGCTACTTTAAAATCCTCATCACATAATACCAACATCTGTCCCATCTCATTGTTGGTGCCTGAAGATTGTATTTTCTTGTGCAAGTTTATTGTTCTATAGTCCTTGGTATAATGAATAACTTTGGACTGTATCCTGAATGTGCTGAGTATTATTATACATCATGAGACTGGACACTCTTCACACCTGTTATTTCAACAGAGAGTCCTTAGACAGAGAGTCCTCAGACAACAACAACAGAGAGTGCTTAGGTTCATAATACAGCTCAGTGCACTTTTTGGGCTGTGGTTCAGCTCTCTCTTGATCTTTAAATGCTTTGCGGTGATGCTCAGGCTTTCCCCGCTTGCCTGCTTCCCAGAGCCTCATCTCACACCTGTGTGAGTTCAGACCAGTGCTAAATTCTCACACATTCTGCTGTGTTGTTTCTGGTCCCTTTCAGGCACAGACTGCTCAGATTTCTGCCCAGAAATTCACACACACATCGTGGAATTGTCCTCAGTTTTCAGGAGTCAGCTCAAATATTACCCACTCAGAGAGGTTTTCCCTGGGCCCTTGTCTAAAGTTGATTCTTCTAGTCCTTTCCATTGCTTCATATAATATTTTCATATTTATCCCAACTTTATTCTATGTTTCCTTACTTGCTACTAGTCTATCTTTTCACTCCCCCCTAATAAAATATTAACTACGTAGAGATAGGGATTTTTTAAACTAATTATTCAGGACCTAACACAATGCTCGACAAATATGCTCATATTTCAAGAAATTTGTACAGTATCTGCACTACAGTAACTGCTCTGTATAGATTACCTTGTTCAGCATAGTTTTTCTGATGCTAAGTATACAATTTTAAATTTTCATTTTAACTTTCTTTTCTCAGAAGAAAATTTATTCATATTAACTAAATATTTAAAATAACTCTTGATGGATATATAATATTCTATTACAACTAATATTCTACTGATATAACGAGTAAGCCCTTGAACCCTGGATTTATTGAGCAAATATTTAGTAGGCTTTAAATCTAGCTGGGACTATTGTAGGTAATTAAAGACACATACAAGACTCCTTTCTTTGCTGGGTGCACTGGCTCATGCTGCAATCCCAGCACTTTGGGAGGCCGAGGCAGGTGGATCACTTGAGGTCAGGAGTTTGAGACCAGCCTAGCTAACATGGAGAAACCCCATCTCTACTAAAAATACAAAAAAATTAGCTGGGTGTGGTGGTGAGCACTTATAATCCCAGCTACTGTGGAGGCTGAGGCAGGAGAATCACTTGAACCCAGGAAGAGGAGGTTGCAGTGAGCAAAGATCGTGCCACTGCACTCTAGCCTGGGCAACAGAGGGAAACTCTATCTCAAAAAAAAAAAAAGAAAAGAAAGAAAAGACTCCTCTCTTCAAATAGCTTACATTCTAGTTGAGGGAAGGAGTTAATAAGTAAACAAATTAATAAATAGATTAACAAGATAATTCAGTGCATAACAATTGATGTGGGAAATTAGAGTATATGGAGAGTGACTAGGGAGGTGGATTATTGGGTACTTGAGACAAAGATGAGTTTCAGGAGAGAAAAACCAGACGTGTCAGAAGTCCAGGAAAGGACCTTTCAGAAACTAGTCTCTGAGCAGCACATCTTCTTTTGTTCAAGAAAGGGTAGGAAGCACAGTGTCGCTAGAGGGCAGGAGCAGAACAGAGGAAGTAGAGGGGTGGTGCCACCGGGCTTTGTTGTGGTCAAGGAATCTCTTGTATTCTAATTGAAATTGGAAGCCCTTGGTGACATTTGATGCATGTCACTGTACTTCATTTTTATTGCTGTGTAGTATTCTGTTGTATGAATATCCCAATATGCATATACCTGTTCTAGATTTGATAGGCATTTGGTAATTCTGAGGTTTGGGCTATTGTGAATAACTCTACTATGAACATTATTGTTCATGACTCTTGGACATAAGTACCCACTTCCTTTCAGTGTATGCCTAAGAGTGATTTGCTAGGTCATAAGATGTACACGTATGTGTGTATATTTGTGTGTGTGTTTATCTTTAGTAGGAACTGCCAAAATATTTTATAAGTCACTGAAACAATTTATCCTTTTACCAACAATGTAAGAAGTTCCAGTTGATCCAAATTCTTGCCAAACTCAGTACTTTAGGCCTTTTAAATTTCAGACATGATGGTAGGTGTATAGTGGCATTATTGTTTCATTTACATTTATCAGGTGACTAATGATGTTGAGGACTTTTTTATATGATTATGCATGCAGATATCCTCTTTTGTGAAATAGATTTTCAAGTATTTTGTCTATTTTTATTTGGGTATCTGTCTTTTTAAGTTGATTTCTAGGAGTTCTCTATATATTTTGGATATTAGTATCATCGAATATATGTATTACACATATCTTCTCTCAGTTTCTGGATTCCTTTTACAACAGATAATTATAGTAAAATCTGCTTACTGTGAAAAGCAAGTTTGTAATGTACACTCCAGTGTGTTTTGATAAATGTTTATATCCATTCAAAATATAGAAAAGTTCCGTTACTACAGAAATTTCCTTTGTGTCCCTGTCAGTCACCATGCAAAAAATCATACCGCTGTTGCGATTTCTATGACGGTGTATTTGTTTGGCTGTTCTTGAACTTTATATATAAATGAAGTCATACACAGTATGTACTTGAGTATGTCTGGCTTATTTTATTCGGCATAGTATTTCTGGTAGTCAGTCATGCTATTGCATGTATCACAATGTGGTTTTTTTTTTTTTTTTTGGTCACCTCCATGTAAACTACATGTATTCTTTTATTGGTGAGTAGGATTCCATTGTAGGAATATGCCACAGTCACTTTATTCATTATCCCTTGATGAATTTATGGTTTATTTCCAGTTTTGCTTATTACTAAGAGCAACTATAAATATTCTAGTACAAGAATTTTTACGATTATTTTTTCATTTTGCTGTGAGGAATTACCTAAAGTGGAATTGCTCTATTATGAATTAAGTGTGTGTTAAAGAAACTGTGAAAAGTTTTCTAAGTGGCCGTGTGACCCTCCTCCAGGCAGGACTTTAGAGTTCCAGTTGTTCCACGTCATCCCCAGCGTGCTCAGGCCTTCATCTCAGCCTTTCTCATGGGTGTGTGGTACTTTCTCATTGCACTGCGGACTTTGACTGCATTTTTTGCTGTTTGACTCCTGACAGTCTCACCCTTCCCTCTTCCCCCTATGCCCCACATGTGGGCAGACAAGAAATGCTGCTACTCCTTTCCTTTGGTGCCCATGGAAAGGAGATTCAGCCCACGCAAGTCCTTGCCCTCATGTGAGGCCTCTCACCCCAGACCACCCCTAACCACAATAAAATCCCAGAGCAGTCTCTTTTTCTTGCTCTTTCAAGTCATTTTGGATCTGCTCGAGAGGCCTGCCCTGGGCTTCCCAGAGAATTCAATTATATCAGCAGTGAACCTTTTCGTATCTCTTGGTGTGTGTGGCATCGTCAGTCTCAACATCTGGGCCAAGTTTTGAGTGGAGGTCCCTCCTGCTTTTTTGGGGTGACCATGGCACTCACTGTGGTTTAATATGTTTCTCTGATGATTGGTACCATTGGGCACTTTTCCATACACTTGCATTCCTGTGTGAGGGTCTGTTCAAGCCATTTTCCCACTTATTTGGGTTGCCTGTCTTTTTTAAATTTAAAAATATTTGTTAATTCAGTCAAAATGACAATAAATCACATTTATAAAAATTACCTTTTTTAATGAAAAAAACTATATTTCCCAAAACAGAAATTGCATTGACAAGTTGTGTTGTTTTACATTCTTACACATCTCCTAAATGTCTGTTTCAATGGAAAATAGCTGACTTCTCATATCTACTTCTGCATTCATTATTTTTATTATTAATATTTGAGACAGAGTGTCACCCTTCACCCAGGCTGGAGTGCAGTGGTGCCACCTTGGTTCACTGCAACCTCTGCCTCCCGGGTTCAAGTGATTCTCGTGCCTCAGCCTCCCAAGTAGCTGGGATTACAGGCATGGGCCACTATGCCCAGCTAAGTCTTTATATTTTAGTAGAGATGGGGTTTCACCATGTTGGCCAGGCTGGTCTCGAACTCCTGGCCTCAAAGTGATCTACCCACTTCAGCCTCCCAAAGTGCTGGGATTATAGGCATGAGCCACTGCGCCTGGCCTATTATGTTTTGACATGTGGTTTTGATTGAAGTATATGAAGAAAATCTCACTTCACATAGACCTTTAGTGGGAAAATGGAGTTTAATAGACTTTCCTGAGGATTTTCCTCTTGGATGTCAGACCAAACTCAACAAGTGATAGTTTTTGAAAGTTAGCTGCAATGTGGAGTCTGAAATCTTGTCAGTGAACTTTTTGTACACTTTTACATTAATATCCATTGATTATCTTGCACTTTGGCTCTATTTTCCTTGACATATTTGAAAATATTTTATGACTGAACTATGCAGAATTTTCAAATATTGACATTTCATACACTATCCATAAATCACATTCATTCATTTCACCACAGATCTCCTTAGAAACGTTAAGTCATCAGAACTTCTGAAGCTCACCTTCTGAATACTTAATGATTCCAAAGTTTTCCAAAGTTCTAATTTTTGCTTGAAAACATGAATTCTGTTAGTGGCAACAGTAATGGACTTGCATCCTTCATTTTCAAGACAGCTTCTGCTAACTATTCTAATCTGAAAAATCAGTTTGTCCACCCATCATTCTTTCAAGCCAAATGCTGTTCCATGCAGCTGGTCCTGCCCAGACTCCCGGGCGCTGTGCCTTGAGGCAACCATCATGCTACAACACGGAGCAGCGACGCTTTGTGGACTCCATGCATTTCATCACTCAGAATACTAAAGAGGCATTTTTTATAGGGGCAGGATGAAGAAGACTGATAAAATTAACTATCTTTAGTGCCTCGTTTTCAGGGCATTCTTTTTTTTTGAGATGGAGTCTCGCTGTGTCACCCAGGCTGGAGTGCAGTGGTGCGATCTTGGCTCACTGCAACCTCTGCCTCCTGGGTTCAAGCCATTTTCTGCCTCAGCCTCCCCAGCAGCTGGGATTACAGGTGTCTGCCACCATGCCCAGCTAATTTTTGTATTTTTAGTAGAGATGGGATTTCACCATCTTGTCCAGGCTGGTCTTGAACTCCTGACCTCGTGATCCACCCGCCTCAGCCTCCCAAAGTGCTGAGATTACAGGCGTGAGCCACCGTGCCTGGCCGTCCAGGACATTCTTAAGAGAAATTGCCTTTTTTTCTTTTAATCCCCAGTGTGTGGCAGGGAAGAATGCTACCACTACTAATTTGGTGCTGGTGCCCCTGCCTTGATCTGTGCCCTGGTGCCAGCCATTTTCTGTCATGCCTTTTGCACCCAGAGTGCAAATATAAACAAAGTTGTTCCAGAAGAACCATGAGATTCAATAAAGTTATTTAACTCTGAATATTTATCACCACTTACATTTGTTGCTGAGCATTCACATTTAAAAAAATCCTTTGAAGAGTAGTGGGTGCTGATACAAGTCCAGCCAGGTCTGTAGATTTGCTCATTTGTTCGGTGAAAGTCAAATTCTATAAACGAGATACCAGCTCAAACCATATGTTTGCAGTTGAATCTTTAACTTGATGAGTCAGAGTAACATCAGAAGTGGCACTGCCCTGATTTTTCCTGATGTTTCACCCAGTGGGCATTCAGCAGTGTCAGCTACTCAAGAGAAATTGTCCACGTTAAATATGTGCAGTTCCTTGTGTGTCAATTGTAACTCAATGATGCTATGAAAAATAAATTTTAAAAAGAGTTTTTTACTGTTTCTGCTTCTGTGTGGGCTTCTCCAGCCAAAGCACTATGATAATTTACCCTGTAAGAGATTTCAGTGAGTTTCATTTCAAGTTAGAAAAGCTGGAACAATTTTTCACTTTTGAAGAGCTCATAGTACATACATTTAAAATATTCCATTTTTTTCTTTAAACACTGAATGATTAGTCTCAAATGTTACCTGACTTTTTTAAGTGATAATTTATTTTTTGATTCTTGATACAAGTTATTTAACAAATATCGGGCCAGGCACAGTGGCTCATGCCTGTAATCCCAGCACTTTGGGAGACTGAGGTGGGTGGATCACCTGAGGTCGGGAGTTCAAGACCAGCCTGACCAATATGGAGAAACCCTGTCTCTACTAAAAATACAAAAAAAGTTAGCCAGGTGTGGTGGTGTATGCCTGTAATCCCAGCTACTCGGGAGGCTGAGGCAGGAGAATCGCTTGAACCCAGGAGGCAGAGGTTGTGGTGAGCCGAGATCATGCCATTGCACTCCAGCCTGGCCAACAAGAGCAAAACTCCGTCTCAAAAAAAAAAAAAATCTCTCTCTCTCTCTCTCTCTCTCTCTCTCAGTATTGCAGCTACAGTGTATTCTTTATCTCTGTTACTTGCATTTTTATTTTCTTCCTTTAAAATTTATTTAATTTTATTTTTTTAGAGATGAGGTCTTTCTATGTTGCCAAGCTGGTCTTGAACTCCTGGGGTCAAGTAATCTTCCCACTTTGGCCTCCCAAAGTGCCGAGATTACAGATGTGAGCCACCACACCTGGCCCATTTTTATTTTCTTCATGGTGCTTTTGCCTTTAGATGAAGAGAAGATTTTTAAATTTTCATAAAGTCCTATTTATAATTTTTGAGGAGTTAGTGCTCTTTTAATGTTATAAAGCTATTTCCCTTCTACCTTTTAGAAGTGCTTAAATTATGTTGGGCCTAAAGCTACCTCATTTTGTATTTTAAATTTGAATCAAAAGGTCTCTCCATACATAGTGAACTGGAACAGATTGTAACCTACTCTTGTGCCAAAGGCTGCCAGCTGTTCAAACCATGTTCAAATAAGGCACATGCCAAACTGTAACCAGTCCAATTCTGTATCTCTCTTTTGCTTTCTGTGGGTCACTTTCTTTATTCTGTCCATAAATCCTCCCCCACCGTGCAGCAGCAAGGAAGTCGGTTCAGGGGCTGCCTGATTTGCAAATCGTTCTTTGCACAGTTAAATTCTGCTCAAATTAATTTGCCTGAAGTTTTTCTTCTAACAAAGCTTAAAAGACATATGTTTTATGCTTAGGTCTCTAATCAATCTCTAATTTTAAGTATGGTATGAAGCAGTAGTTCAGGTCCATTTCTTTCTGTATGTTTATTCAGTTTCCCCAGAAAAATTATTGATAAGAACCTTATTTCCCTCATTAAATTGCATTATTACTTTTGACAAAAAACAGCCAACTACATATGTGTGAGTCTGTGGATTCTCTCTTCTGTTCCATTTTTCCCTTTGTCGGCTTTGCGTGAGCAGACAACTATCACACTGTTGGGATTACTGAAGCTATCCTAAGTTTTTGAATCTTTATATAAATGTTAGGACCAATGTTTTAATTTGTACGAAAATGCATGTTGGGATTTTGATGAGAGATTACATTGACTCTATAGATCTACCTTGTGCAAATTGAAATTTTAACGATATCCAGTACCTGATCTTTGTAAATAGTGTATCCTTCCATTGATTTGTTGTTGTTGTTGTTGTTTGAGACGGAGTTTCACTCTTGTCCCCCAGACTAGAGTGCAATGGCATGATCTTGGCTCACTGCAACCTTCGCCTCCCAGTTCACGTGATTCTCCTGCCTCAGCATCCAGAGTAGCTGGGATTACAGGCACCCGCCACCACACCCACCTAATTTTTGTATTTTTAGTAGAGACGGGGTTTCACCATGTTGGCCAGACTGGTCTCGAACTCCTGACCTCATGATCCACCTGCCTCAGCCTCCCAAATTGCTGGGATTACAGGCGTGAGCCACCGCACCCAGCCATTTTGTTGTCTTTATCTGAGAAATGTTTTGTGGTTTTCAGTTCAGTGTATGTGTTTTGCATGTTATTTGTTAAATTTATTCCTAAGTGTTTTATACTTTCAATGCTATTTATTTCATTTTGCAAACGGGTGTTGCTCTTCAATAAAACACAATTGATTTTATATGCAGAACTTTTATACTCCAAACTTGTTTAATTCATTCACTAGTTCGTGTAGATTTTTGTAGATTTCTTTGTTTTTCATATACACAGTCAAGCTATCTGCAAATGAAGATGGTCTTCTTACTTTCCAAACTATCTTAGTATTTTGTTTCATCTTTTTTCCTCATTGCACTGGCTTGGAGCTCCAATACAATGTGGAATAGAAGTATTGGGAATAGAAATCCTCCTCCTGTTCCCAATTTTAGGAAGGACATATACAATAATTCATTATTAATTATAATATTAGCTGCACTGGGTTTCTTTGCAGACTTTTAAAAATCATATTGGGGAAATTTATTTGCTTGAAATTTTATTGTCATTAGTGGGTATTGAATCTCATCAAATGTTTCTTTGTACAACAGTTCAGATGATCATGTGCTTTTTCTCCTTTATTCTATAAATGTGATTAATTCTTTGGACTTATTTTTAAATACTAAAGCAACATTGCATTCCTGGGATAAATCCCCCTTGGTCATGATATACCTTTATATATCTTTTACCTTTTGCATATGTTTATGTCTTTGATGGTGATGATGGTTTCTGGATGTATACTTACCCAAACTCATCAGGATGTATATGTTAAATATATACTGCTTTTTATATGTCAATTATGCCTCAATAAAGTGGCTTAAATTTTTTTTCTTTTTTTTTTTTTTTGCGATGGAGTGTCGCCCTGTTGCCAGGTTGGAGTGCAATGGCACGATCTCAGCGTACTGCAACCTCTGCCTCCCAGGTTCAAGCGATTCTCCTGCCTCAGCCTTCTGAGTAGCTGGGACAACAAGCACGTACCACCACACCCAGCTAATTTTTGTATTTTTAGTAGAGATGGGGTTTCACCATGTTGGCCAGGATGGTCTTGATTTCTTGACCTTGTGATCTACCTGCCTTGGCCTCCCAAAGTGCTGGGATTACAGGCATGAGCCACCATGCCCAGCCAAATTTTTTTAATTAAAAAAAACCCACGTGAAATATCTTATGTGAGCACAACAGTATTATAATAAATTAGAACTCATTATATTATACCTTTTATATATTTCTATATTTATTTTCTCTATACTTATACCTTTTATATGTCTCTATATTTAGAGATTATACCTTTTACATATTTATTTATTTATTTATTTATTTTATTATGATTATTATTTTTTGAGACAGAGTCTCTCACTGTCGCCCAGGCTGGTGTGCGGTGGCACGATCTCAGCTCACTGCAACCTCCGCCTCCCAGGTTCAAGCCATTCTCCTGCCTCAGCCTCCCAAGTAACTGGGACTACAGGCACGCATCACCATGCCCAGCTAATTTTTGTACTTTTAGTAGAGACGGAGTTTCACAATGTTGGCCAAGATGGTCTCGATCTCTTGACCTCGTGATCTGCCCGCCTCAGCCTCCCAAAGTGCTGGGATTACAGGCGTGAGCCACTGCCGCCCAGCCCTTCTATATTTATTTTAAACATTTTATATATCTCTATATTTATTTTCATATATTTTATTATATATGATATCTCTACATTTTCATATATTTTATTATATATGATATCTCTATGTTTATTTCCATATATTTTATTAAACATTTTTGCATCTCTTGTTCCTGAAGAATATTGGTCTCTATATTTACTTTGTGTAATGTATTGGTACCAAAGTTACACTGGTCACTTAAGTTAGAAAGTATTCATTCTTTATTTCTAAAAATACTTTTACAAAATTGGTATTTCTTTCTTAAATGCTTCAAGAATTCACTAGTGAATTCACTATTGTTTTGAAGTTTTCTTTTTGGAAAGGTTTTTCATTATGAACTCTCTTCTTTAACATATATAGAGCTACTTAGCTTTCTCTTCTATGTCAGGTTTAATGAATTGTGGCTTTCAAGAAATTTATTTTATCAGTTATTTAATATATTGGCATAAAGTTACTCATAATATCTTATTAATTTTTAATATCTGTAGGAATTGCACTTATGCCCCTATTTTATTCCTGGTATTAATAATTTGTGCTTTATTTTTAGGGACTTATTCATTTTAATGTCATTTTAAATGTTCAAATTTTGGTTTCAATTTTCTCTATTGAGTTTTTTCCTATTTTATTGACTTCCTTTCTTTAGTATTGCATTACTTCTATTTATTTTTAGTTTATTTCTTCTTTTTCTAGCATCTTAAGTGAATCATTGTTTAATAATTTATTGTTTAAGCATTTTTCATTCAGTACTTCCTTAGATCTCACATTTTTTGGCATTTGTTTTCGTAATTGTTTAGTTCAATAAGTTTCCTGATGTCCATTGTAATTTCTCCTAGTAACCATGGATTATTTAGAAGTGTGTAATTTAATTGTAATGTTTGGTGATTTTTCTCAGTACCTGATCTCTAACTTATTTATTTATCTGTCTATTTATTTTTGAAACAGAGTCTTGCTCTGTCACCCAGGCTGGAGTGCAGTGGCACAACCTCAGCTCAGTGCAACCTCCACCTCCTGGGTTCAAGCAATTCTCCTGCCTTAACCTCCTGAGTAGCTGGGATTACAGGTGCCTGCCACCACACCCAGCTAATTTTTGTATTTTTAGTAGAGATGGGATTTCGCCACGATGGCCAGGCTGGTCTCAACACCTGACCTCAAGTGATGCACCTGCCTTGGCCTCCCAAAGTACTGTGATTACAGGTGAGCAACCACACCTGGCCCTGATTTCTAATTTATTATAATACTATTGTGCTCACATAAGATATTTCATATGGGTTTTTGTAATTAAAAAAATTAAGCCACTTTATTGAGGCATCATTGACATATAAAAAGCAATACATATTTAATGTATACATCCTGATGAGTTTGGGTAAGTATACATCCAGAAACCATCATCACCCTCAAAGACATAAACATATCCATCACCTCCCAAATTTCCTCCCACCTCCTTTATTATTATTTGTTTTTGTATGGCTTTAATATTTTAAAGTATATTGAAATTTATTTTTATTTCCCAGAATTCTGCCATTTTTACTCTGCCATTTTGTGGTGTAATACTCTATAAATGTCAGTTGAGTCAATTTGACTTGTTCAGATCTTTTACATTCTTACAGTTTTTTTAGTATTTCATTAATTACTGAGATAATGGCATTGAAACATCCAACTATGATGTGTGTTGATACAGTTTTTTATTTAGTTCTGACAGATGTTGCTCACCGCATTTTGAAGCTGTTACAGATAAATGCACATTTAGAACTTCTGTGACTTTTTGATGAATTGACAGTTTTATCATTAGGAAGTCTCTTTCTCTGGCATTTCCGGTTTCTTCAAGTGTATTTTATTTGAAATGAATATAGTCACACAAGCTTTATTATGTTTAGTGTTGTGCATATCTGTGTCTATCTATTCAAACTGTATATGTTTTAGTATATATGTAGGTCTTGCTTTATAAATATAAAGCAAATAATGTCTGTATTTTATTTATTTAGTTTATTTACATATAGTATAATTACTAATACAGTTTAGTTTAAATCTATCATCTTACTATTCGTTTTCTCTTTGCTCCATCTGATCATGTCCCAGGAATTCATGTCTACTCATGTCTTTTGCTTTGTTTTTATTTTTTGGTAAGATTTTCTTCACTGTTTTTAAAAGCTTATAGACACACACACAAGGTCCCTCTTCCCTCTCCCCTCTCCCCTCTTCCCTCTCCCCACGGTCTCCCTCTCCCTCTCTTTCCACAGTCTCCCTCTGATGCCGAGCCGAAGCTGGACTGTACTGCTGCCATCTCGGCTCACTGCAACCTCCCTGCCTGATTCTCCTGCCTCAGCCTGCCGAGTGCCTGCGATTGCAGGCGCGCGCCGCCACGCCTGACTGGTTTTCGTATTTTTTTGGTGGAGACGGGGTTTCGCTGTGTTGGCCGGGCTGGTCTCCAGCTGCTGGCCGCGAGTGATCCACCAGCCTCGGCCTCCCGAGGTGCCGGGATTGCAAACTGTTCACTCAGTGCTCAATGGTGCCCAGGCTGGAGTGCAGTGGCGTGATCTCAGCTCGCTACAACCTCCACCTCCCAGCAGCCTGCCTTGGCCTCCCAAAGTGCCGAGATTGCAGCCTCTGCCCAGCCGCCACCCCGTCTGGGAAGTGAGGAGCGTCTCCGCCTGGCCGCCCATCGTCTGGGATGTGAGGAGCCCCTCTGCCTGGCTGCCCAGTCTGGAAAGTGAGGAGCGTCTCTGCCTGGCCGCCATCCCATCTAGGAAGTGAGGAGCACCTCTTCCCGGCTGCCATCCCATCTAGGAAGTGAGGAGCGTCTCTGCCCGGCCGCCCATCGTCTGAGATGTGGGGAGCGCCTCTGCCCTGCCGCCCCGTCTGAGAAGTGAGGAGACCCTCTGCCCGGCAACCGCCCCGTCTGAGAAGTGAGGAGCCCCTCCGCCCAGCAGCCACCCCGTCTGAGAAGTGAGGAGCCCCTCCGCCCGGCAGCCACCCCGTCTGGGAAGTGAGGAGCGTCTCCGCCTGGCCGCCCATCGTCTGGGATGTGAGGAGCCCCTCTGCCCGGCTGCCCAGTCTGGAAAGTGAGGAGCGTCTCTGCCCGGCCGCCATCCCATCTAGGAAGTGAGGAGCGCCTCTTCCCGGCCGCCATCCCATCTAGGAAGTGAGGAGCGTCTCGGCCTGGCCGCCCATCGTCTGAGATGTGGGGAGCGTCTCTGCCCGGCCGCCCCATCTGAGAAGTGAGGAGACCCTCTGCCCGGCAACCGCCCCGTCTGAGAAGTGAGGAGCCCCTCCACCTGGCAGCCGCCCCGTCTGAGAAGTGAGGAGCCCCTCCGCCTGGCAGCCACCCCGTCTGGGAAGTGAGGAGCGTCTCCGCCCGGCAACCACCCCGTCCGGGAGGGAGGTGGGGGGGTCAGCCCCCCGCCCGGCCAGCCGCCCCATCCGGGAGGTGAGGGGTGCCTCTGCCCGGCCACCCCTACTGGGAAGTGAGGAGCCCCTCTGCCCGGCCAGCCGCCCCGTCCGGGAGGGAGGTGGGGGGGTCAGCCCCCCGCCCGGCCAGCCACCCCGTCCGGGAGGGAGGTGGGGGGGTCAGCCCCCCGCCCGGCCAGCCACCCCGTCCGGGAGGGAGGTGGGGGGGTCAGCCCCCCGCCCTGCCAGCCGCCCGGTCCGGGAGGGAGGTGGGGGGTTCAGCCCCCCGCCCGGCCGCCCCGTCCGGGAGGTGAGGGGCGCCTCTGCCCGGCCGCCCCTACTGGGAAGTGAGGAGCCCCTCTGCCTGGCCACCACCCTGTCTGGGAGGTGTACCCAACAGCTCATTGAGAACGGGCCATGATGACAATGGTGGTTTTGTGGAATAGACGGGGGGGAAAGGTGGGGAAAAGATTGAGAAATTGGATGGTTGCCGTGTCTGTGTGGAAAGAGGTAGACATGGGAGATTTTTCATTTTGTTCTGTACTAAGAAAAATTCTTCTGCCTTGGGATCCTGTTGATCTGTGACCTTACCCCCAACTCTGTGCTCTCTGAAACATGTGCTGTGTCCACTCAGGGTTGAATGGATTAAGGGCGGTGCAAGATGTGCTTTGTTAAACAGATGCTTGAAGGCAGCATGCTGGTTAAGAGTCATCACCACTCCCTAATCTCAAGTACCCAGGGACGCAAACACTGCGGAAGGCCGCAGGGTCCTCTGCCTAGGAAAACCAGAGACCTTTGTTCACTTGTTTATCTGCTGACCTTCCCTCCACTATTGTCCTGTGACCCTGCCAAATCCCCCTCTGAGAGAAACACCCAAGAATGATCAATAAAAAAAAAACTTATAGACACACACACACACACACACACACACACACACCTGATGTTAACCAATTATCTATGAACAGGTTACTAATATTTTTCAGATTTATATGCATTTTGACTTATATTATTTTCATCATGCAAAAGTTCTTTAGGTCAATTTTTAACAACCCTTTTCTTATTTTATATGAACTTTTTATCTTGGAAACATTACCCTTGACACTAGTTAACAAGTAATTCTCACATATTTTCTTCTAACTGTCTCTTGTGTAATTCCAGATAACTACATAAAGAGCTTTCTGATTTTTAAACACATGAAATTTTTGGCCGGGCGCAGTAGCTCACACCTGTAATCCTGGCACTTTGGGAGGCTGAGGTGGGTGAATCACCTGAGGTCAGGAGTTCGAGACCAGCCTGGCTATCATGGTGAAACCCCATCTCTACTAAAAATACAAAAATTAGCTGGATGTGGTGGCACATGCCTGTAATCCCAGCTACTTGGGAGGCTGAGGCAGGAGAATTGCTTGAACCCAGGAGGCAGAGGTTGCAGTGAGCTGAGATCATGCCACTGCACTCCAGCCTGGGCAACAGAGTAAGACTTTGTCTCAAAAAAAAAATAATAAAAATCAATCAATCAATCAATCAATCAATACATGAAATTGTATCGTTTCATGTATTGATATACTCTGTGTATTCAATCCATAATTAATGGGTTGCCCTAGTCTTTTGCTACTACAGAAAATGAATGAATATTCATTGCAGTGAAAAGTTTATTACAGTGAATAACTTTTTGAATAAAAATTTTACACATATGCAAGTATACTTAGAGGATAAATTTGTGAATATGAAACAGTTGACTGAAATGGTAAGAGAAAAATGTACCTTTTGTAGGAAATGTTATGAAAGTACATTTTACCCAACAACTCTACCAACAGAAATGAATGGCTACCTTTTTTTAAGAAATCAGTCTTATTATGTTGCCATAAATTTTTTAATTAAAATTTTAGTCTTAGTCATTCTAATTGTCAAAGAAATGGAATTGAAGTTTTGATTTGCATTTATCTCATTATACATATGTATGAAAATGTGTTCCTCTAAGAGTCATTTTATTTTCTTTTTCTGTGAACTGTAACCTCGTACCCTTTGCACATTGTTTTCTATTGGGTTTTTGTTTTATATCTTGATCATTTTTAGAACCCAAAAATATTGAAATTCGCCCTTTGTATCTGGTAAGAGTTGCAGATTTTCCATTCTTCTCTTACCAGTTGTCATTTGAATTTGTTCATTGTGTTTCTTCTACTTAGGAATGAGGTTCACTAATGAATATTCTAGTGCCAGAACATTTCAGCGAATTAACAGAGGAGAAACACTATGATTAGAAAATCACTACTTTGTAACTCTAATGAGGACTATGTCTAAGCAACAAACATGAATGAACACCAAGCATTTAACAGGTTGATGAGGAATCTGTATAACGGATGACTCAGGCTGATAATACTTGGACCCAATAATCAATTTTAATATCACTAAACAGACATTGTGCTTTCTGTTTTGATGCAAAGGGAAGTACGCAGTACTATATATGAAATATTTTCAATAAGACAAAAATGAAATATATCAAATTTGTAGATACACTTAAAAGTTCATGCAAAATATAGAGGATGGAGATACAAGTAAAGTGAAACCATGAGGAAACTGTCTGTCAAATCTAGATTATGAAAAACTTGGCAGGCCAGGCACAATTGTTCATCCCTGTAATCCCAGCAGTTTGGGAAGCCAAGGCGGGAGGATTGCTGGAGCCAGGAGTTCAAGACCAGCTTAGGCAACATAGTGAGACCCTCTCTCTACAAAAAAATAAAAATCTAGCCAGATATGGTTGCTGACACCTGTAGTCCCAGCTACTTAGGAGGCGGAGGCGGGAGGATCACTTGAGGTTACAGTGAGCTATGATTGCACCAGTGCACTCCAGTCTGGGTGATACAGCAAAACCCTGTTCTAAAAAATGAAAAATTAAAAAAGAGAAAAAAAGAAAATTCTACAGTAATAGTGACATGATATCTTCAATTTGTAAATATAATAACAAAAAAGAGAGAGGGCGGCCCAGCCCTCTCAGAGGAATAAGTAGCAGATTTATTGTTTCACCATCAACAATTGTCAAAGGGGAAGAAAATAAGCAACTGTGTCCAGGTTTTGAAAAACAGACAGTACAGACTACAGTTCCTTTTATTTATTTATTTTCTTTCTTCCTTTTATTTATTTATTGAAGACAGAATCTTGCCCTTTGGCCCAGGCTGGAGTGCAGTGGCTCCATCACAGCTCACTGTAACCTTGACCTCCCGGGCCCAAGCAATCTTTCCACTTCAGCCTCCTGAGTAACTGGGACTGCAGGCACACGCCACCACATTTGGCTAATTTGTCGTAGAGACGGAGTCTCACTATGTTGGCCAGGCTGAATGACTATAATTCTTAAGTGAAGGGAACAGAGCCATGAGCCAGGAAATGGAGCCCAAACATAGAGCAGAGATCTTGTGGGATGATGAAACCTATCAGATGTTGGGGCTTTTGAAGTGGCTGAATTTTATGTGGAAAGTCACCAGAGAGGAAAGAGTGGGGCAGGGAAGGATCCCCAGGATTGCATGCAGGTCATGTGATGTCCTGGTTGTACACTAAGCTGCACATGCACAAGGACACAAGGCAGGACCTTGAGAGCTCAGAGAGGATAAATCAGGGGCCGGAGCAAAAGGGAGAGGAGCACTTGGGGGTTGAATGGAGAATTCTAGATTGCACTGCTCCCAGATAGAGTTCAAGCAGCCAGAACAGAGACCATGCATGACTCTTTCTTTATATTTCCCATCGTTATGGTGTTTGTTCTTGTGTATAGTGTGGGAAACTAATCCGAATTTTTCAAATGGCTATGCCATTGGAAAAATAAATGGCTACATCATTTACTTAAAAAATCCCCTTTTTAGCCCAATGATTTGAGATATGAACTTTTTATGATTTACTAATTTTCCATAATATTTGGATTTTATTTGTGTGCTTGATTTTAGTTCTATCTCATTCATCTATTTGTTTAGTCGTGGGCCATTATTATTGTTTTAATTATATAGTCTTTGCAGTTGGCTTAATATGTGGTGATGTTAATCCCCCTCGTTTCTCTTGATAGTATTTTTCTACTCTTGTGATTATTTTTCCATATGAACTTCAATATCAACTTGTCTAGATCCAAAAACCCAACCAAAAAAACCTACTGTTGTTATCTCAATTGGGATTGCATTGACTTCATATGCTAAATTACTGGAGAACTGACATACTGATGATATTGAGGCTTTCTATCCAAATGTCTCTACATCTGTTCAAGCCACTTTCATGTTTTTTAGAAATGTTTTACAGTGTTTTTTTGGTGTGTGTGTTGCTGTTTTTTGTATTTGAGACAGGGTCTTGCACTGTCGCCCAAGCTGGAGTGTAATGGCATGAAACAGCATCCTGCAGCCTCATCTTCCTGGGCTCAAGCAACCCTCCTGCCTCAGCCTTCCTAGTAGCTGGGACCACAGGTGTGCACCACCACGCCCAGCTAACTTTTTTTATTTTTTGTAGAGACGAGGGTCTCACTTTGTTGCCCAGGTTAGTCTCAAACTCCCAGGCTCAAGCAATCCTCCTGTTTTGGCCTCCCAAAGCATTGGGATTACAGGCGTGCACCACAATTCCTGGCCTACAGTTTTCTTCTTACGGGCTTTGTACATTTCTTGGTAAGTTTATTCCTAAGTATGTTTTATTGCTATTGTAAATGTAGTTATCTCTGCCCTTATAGCTTCTGATTGTAATTTGTATGTGTGAAGGCTATTTTTGTACAATTGTCTTCAAATTTTTAATATGTATTTTAAATTGCTTTGCCAAAGATATCAACACTTGATCCCCATTAGCATTATAGGAAAATTTATTATCTTACTGGACCTTTTCATTTTTGAAGCAGATTAATTTGGAAACTTTTACAAATTGATGAGCAAAATTATTTGTTTCCATTTGAATTGATTTAATAACTGAAAAAGTTATTTTTCATGTTTTTATCACTTATAAACCTTCTATAAATTATCTTTAATTTCTCTTTTCCACTTTTCTGTTTCAGCCTCCTGGTATTTTTAAGGAAATGTAAGACTGTGAATCAGGTACTGATGGTTTTGACTTCATTATGATCAGCATCTTTGGCTTCCATCAGAGTAGACACTGAACGTTTTCATCCAACCGGATGATGAGTGCATTAGTGAGTATTTATTTAGTTCATAATACATGTTCCTGCCACACTCCACTGTAATTTGTTTCAGACTGACTAACATAATGAGAAATCTTACCAAATATAAATGGCACTGCAGATCAAAACCCACTTGATTTTTCTCATTTTATTCTGGGTTCTGGAGAGAGACTAATTATTACTGCCAAAATAAATGTGTGTCATAAATGAAGGCTTATTTGCTATGGAAATACTCATTATTTCCTATTGGCCTACATCATATCCCAAAATTACCTGTGAACATTGAAAGGGATAATTGGTTACCATGGAATTTTCCAACATGATATTTAATATAGTTCTATTCCTTTCGTATTCCCTTTTAAAGGAACTACATAAGAGATGAAATCCTTTCTCCCGGGACATGTATCCTTTTGTGTTCTGCTTTTAATTTGCATTTTAATTTGATGATTTTCAGTCTTTTCAGGCTGAAATATAATATTTGTATCATTCTGAGAGCCTGTAACACCATGCTTTCCAGCAATACAATTATGGAAATTTTTTTCCTCTCTCATATTGACATTGGGATTTGGAGGAACTTACTGCTACTCCTGATGCCTATTTACACCTTTTTGATATGTCCCCAGCAGAAGAAGCCCATGGGCTTGCTTTTCCTTCACTTGTCTGTTGCTAATACGATGACACTTCTCTGCAAAGTTATTCCATTGGCAGTAAAATCTTTCAACACTAAAAATCTTTTGAATTATACTGGATGTAGGGAATTTGAATTTTTATATAGAGTATCTTGGGGACTTCCCCTATGTACGACATACCTCCTAAGCATGGTGCAGGCCCTCCGTGGGAGCCCCAGCAAATCCAGGTGGACGTGGCTGGAAAGACAAAATGCTCAAAACACCACTGTGCTTCTTCTTACACTCTGGGTCATCAACAGTCTCATCTACATCAAGCTTGTGCCATTTGTTGACACTATCAAATATGGCAGTGTCACCAAGAATCTCTCCATAAAAATGTGTTTAGCTACACCACACATGGGTAACGCAATTGCTGTCTCTCATACGAGTGTTACCACATTCCAGGACTTAATTTTTCTGGTTCTCATGAGTTGAGCCAGTGGCTACTTTGTGATTTTCCTTCACAGACACCAGAAAAATAATCCACATCTTCACAACAACAGCTGTTCCTCTATAGCCTCCCATGAGACCGGAACCATCACAACTGCGCTGCTGCTTATGATTTGCTTCGTTGTATTTAATGTGAGCAACTCGTGCCACAGCATTTACCTAAGTACGGTGAAGAAAAGGGATCAGTTGTGGACCATCTCAGATTTGATTTCCTCATGTTACCCCATTTTTTGGTCCACTTTTGCTCATTGGTAGAGAAAGTCTTATCCTGAATTCAAAATCTATGAAGTAGAGAAAGTCGTCTTATCCCATAGATATGTCAAAGTAAACTTTCACCAATATAAACTTTTTCCAAAACAACATTCTATAAAGAGTTGGTATTCTGAAGAAATGATGGGATTTAGGTCTGAAAAATGAGATATTTCTCAGTTCACTGCATGAAATATAATCTAATGACCTTTACCTTCAGTAAAGACAATATTGCATAGCTTAGTATTTAATGTTTGTATACATAGATATAATCATTTAATAGACAAGTAGATAGATAATTTTTCATGTCAGATGTTATAATGGACTTCTTGCACTAGTCATTCAATATCCATATTTTTCTTACTTTAATTACTCTGTGTTCAGCATGAAAAATCATTTCAAAAGGAGATCAGGGACTCCAGGAAGCAGAGCGTAACTCCCCACTTCTAAACTGTGGGCTTCACATAATGACATCCTACCAAGAAATCAGTATAGCAAAGGAGGAAAAAGAGTAACTTTGCATTGGAGAAACCTAACAAACACTGTCTCAGCCAGGTGATCAAGGCCACTGTGAGCAGTGATCAGTCAAGTCGAAAGTGCATATCATATGACAGGATGAGAATGGCATTTTACCTCGACATCTTCCCTCCCAAAACTAATAATCCTACTACATCAGACAAACCTCAGCTGAGAAACAGTTTCCAAAAACACCTGACTAGTACCCCCTAAAACCATCAAGGTCATCAAAAACAATGTAGTCCTGAGAAATGATCACAGCCGGGAAGAACCTAAGGACTTGGTGTCCTTTGGTATCCTGATATGGAATCCTGGAGCAGAAAAGGACATTAAGTAAAAACCAAGGAAATAGAAATAAAGTATAAACTTAATAATATATCAATATTAATTCATTAATTGTGACAAATGTAACATAGTAATGTAAGACATTAAAATGGGGAAAATTGGGTATGATGTGGAGGAGAACTCTGTGTATTCTATTTGCAACTCTGCTGTAAATGTAAACCTATTTGAAAATTAAAAATTTATTTTTTAAAAAGAAAATTAAGAAACCTATATACTTAAATTTGAGGAAACAAAAATTACTTTCTTTGCCTAAAGTATGTGTTCTACATTTTAGGATTTACCTGACATCCTAATGAATAGACTTTTTTAATGTATACAATCTTATGTCACTAATTTAAATGTAAATGTTTAAGAGTTACAAGGTTCAGTCTATTAATTTTATTAACTTGGCCCTTGAAGAAGACTCATATAAGAAAGAGGATGTTTTGACCTGAATTATTTCTGTATAAAGCACTCTTTGATGAGGACAGTACACACTTCATATAATAACCAGCACAAAATAAAATTCCAGATAAATATTCATACTATCAAGCATGTAAGAAAAAAAGCAACGCAGGCTTCTGCTTAATATGCTAAAACTTTCTAAGATTTCCCAGAGCCAAGCACATTTGTCTGAAGTTCAGTTTTTAAAAGTTATTTTAACTCTGTCCCCAGCTGACACGGTTGATGAGTTGGAAATGTCATAAATGAAGTCATATTTCAGCAAGTACACTAGGAACGGAAGAGATAAAGATCACAGCAAGTTTAGTGATGAAAATTTAACTTCATTTGGTACTGTGTCTCAAGTGTTAAGCTAAAATAGAAATATTGTTGGTTCATCAACATAACATTATTTTGGTTCCCTGACCCTCTGCTATGTAAACAGCCCTTCCATTTTGCACAAATGCATGCACGCATGTAAATCTAGAGAAGAGAAGATGATGGTGGTTGCTATGGGTGAGTTGGAGAATTGAGTCTCAGAATTTGGGTACAGGGACTCCTGGTTTTTAAAAGAATGGATTGGGGGAGAAAATTTGAATTTTTAGTCTCTTTTTGTAATACTTCAGGATTTTAAATTCTAATGTCATAAACCCACCTTGAATTAATTTGGGTAAAAGATGACTTTGTTGACTCACAAAAGTCAGAGGAAGAACAGAGCAGCTATAATGTAGGAGGGTGACAAAATAATTTGGGTTAAAACTAGAGCTAGATATTGGCTGTTGTTATTTCCCAGCTTTACTTCATTTTTTTAATGATACAATATTCTAAATTCCCAGGAAAAAGTTCCAGTTGGCCCCTGATGGAAAAGTGCTCATGTGAGGTGCATCTAGCTGTAGACAGGGAATAAATTCATGTCAGAATCTATTACACCAGCAGGAACCATTTTGGTCAGGTGGAAAATTACCAGATGGGGCTTACCATCTCACAGAGAAAGAGTCTTGGGGTGATGTTCAGGTGATATACAGGCAATGTCTAATTTAGAACTTAGTAGAAAAATTGGCCAGGCGCAGTGGCTCATGCCTGTAATCCCAGCACTTTGGGAGACTGAGGCTGGTGGATTACTTGAAGTCAAGAGTTCAAGACCAGCCTGGCCAACATGGTGAAACCCTGTCTCTACTAAAATTACAGAAATTAGCTAGGCATGATTACAGGTACCTGTAATCCCAGCTACTTGGGAGGCTGAGCTGGAAGAATCACTTGAACCCGGGAGGCAGAGGTTGCAGTAAGCCAAGATCACGCCGCTGCACTCCAGCTTGAGAGACTCCATCTGAAAAAGAAAAATCAGAGGCTAACCCATATGACAACTTTGTCTTATTGGAGCTATTGATGAATGTCTGAGTTTTGACATACTTTGGCAATGATGGAGATCTTGTTGCACTAACAGTGCAAGTTGAAGGCCCTATGACATACTGTGAGGGGAAAAGTTCCTTTCTCCAGTTCAGACCATTTTACTTGAGTCAGTCAAGTGCATACACAAGGGGTTTTACAGAAATAAAAATAATCTCATTTATGTACTCGCAATATACTTGTTAAGTTGTTGCCATACTTGAGGCCTGTTCTAGGAACTGGTGATACAATGATGAACAAGATAGGTTGTGTCCTTTTCCACATGAAGAACACATTTTAGTTGGTGAAACAGACAATAAAAAAGGAAAACCTATGTGCATTGTAGAGATTGTGACAACTTTTACATGAAAACAAAAATACAGAAACTATAAAAGAAAGGGGAAAGGATTTTGCTATAAAATATTAGATACCTTTGAGGGACTAAAACAACCCAAATCAACTAAGAAAATTTATTCACAGTTCATATGTATGATAAAAAAAAGCTCTTCCAAGCTGATGAAAAGTCAAAAATCCATTTGAAAAACTGCAAATTATGTGACTAGCACCCAAATATACAGATATATAAAGCATATATTGACAGATCCAAAGGGAGAAATTGAGTGCAATACCATAATAGTAGGAGACTTCAATTCTCCACTTGTAATAATAGAATATCCAGGCAGAAGAGCAATACAGAAACAACTGACTTGATCAATGCTATATTCTGAATGGATCCAACAGACACATACAGAACTTCCCACATAGTAGCAGAATACACATTCTTCCCAAATGCCCACAAAACTTTCCTAGGATCACATTAGGTCACAAATCTTAACCAATTTTAAAAAGTTGAAAATCGGCCGGGCGCGGTGGCTCATGCCCATAATCCCAGCACTTTGGGAGGCTGAGGCAGGTGGATCACAAGGTCAGGAGTTCGAGTCCAGCCTGGCTAATATGGTGAAACCCCGTCTCTACTAAAAAATGCAAAAATTAGCTGGGCATGGTGGCGTGCGCCTGTAGTCCCAGCTCCTTGGGAGGCTGAGGCAGGAGAATCGCTTGAACCTGGGAGGCAGAGGTTGCAGTGAGCCAACATTGTGCCACTGCACTCTAGCCTGGACAACAGAGTAAGAGTCCGTCTCAAAAAAAAAAAAAAGGTTGAAAATCATACCGAGTATCTTTTCCTACTGCAATGGAAGAAAATTAGAAACCAATAATGGTTAGAAAACAGGAAAATTCACAAATAGATGGAAACTAAATAATACACTCTTGAGCTACCAGTGGGTCAAAGAGAACATGAAAAGGAAACTTTAAAAATATCTCAAGATAAACGAAAATGTTTAAATGAATGATGTTGAATCTCAGCTGCTTGCCTGACACTGGAACTAAACTTAATAAGTAGTCTATGAAGCAGACTTCACTGCCTGCCCACTTAACTGACTGAGTGACTAACTTTATCACCAATCATTTCTGACCTGATGGTCAGGATGACAGCCTGCTGGGTTGTGTAACCCACCCAGTCAGAGAAGTCAGGGGGTGTTGTCAGAGCAAGTTGCTGCCTGTGCTGCTGCTTCATGCCTGGGCTCCTCTGCATTCCAGATCCATGCCTATCCGCTCGCTTGAGCACACTTACAGATGCTAGGATCAGGTAACCAGCAAATAAATATTCTGAGATGACTCCAGCCCCTTCCTAACCTAAGAACCATCAGTGACCTGCAGAGAGTCCATGAGCCACTGAGTTTGCGCATGTTGCTGTGGTGAGAGCTTATGGTTTCCATCAGATTCTTGATGTCATTGCTAACTTAAATGTCCCAAAATTGTTAAAAAAAAAAAAACACTACTCAAAAGAGACTCCTGCCAAAAAAATGCTCGTGAATATCTACATAGCCACTGCACTGTACTCTGCTGCTTTTTGGGGTCAAATGAGGGGGAGAAAGAGCAGGACTCTGAGTTGACCCCCGAGCTCCACTTGGAGCTCTGTTGTTCGGGGTGGCCTCTGATTCTCGTTATTCCCACTCAGTGTCCAGGAGGGGAGGTGTGGGCTGAAGTCTTCCAGAGAAAACCCAGGAGAGCCTGACAGCCTGTCTTGCTGACGGCCTCCTTATTCCAGCTGACTGTGACTTCTCCCTTCATGACAGATACTCTTCACTCTCAACTCAGGGAAAAGGACCCTGACAGGACACCCTCCTGTCGGAGCTAACAGATGTGCACCTTTGAGAATGATCATTGAGAAGGTAATTTAGATAGATTTCTGTCTCTGAAAATGTCCGTTCATTGTGTTGTAGAATTACACTCGTGTGTGTTTGTGCTCTGCATAGCAGTGTGTGCATCCTATAGTCTTTTCACAGAAGTGTATGTGTCTGTAAAAACATAGAGTGTAATGTCTGACACGTAGACACTGAGTAAACTCAGGGTATGATTTAACAACATTTAATCTTTGCTTAATGAAACTTGTTACTCATTTTTAAATATAATATTTTTTGTAAGAAGCAAGTATGAATATGAGTATCAACTTGACCTGTTTCACTGGATAGCACCAACTCAGGGTGCTCACACAGGAGCTGTAGAAGGAATCCTTTACCTCTTTCTTCTCCTAACCCCCCAAAACAAAAACTGATTCTTTTCCATTTTTGCCTCTTAGGTACCTAACATTTTTCCTTTCTTCTCTTTATCCCTGAGGCCATCATCTTATTCCAGCAACCTCAGGACTTATTTCAGAAGCCTCTTAACTGCTTCTAATCTTAATTCTTTCAGTCCACTGTTTGCACAACAGCCACAGTGATTCTAAAAGGCTCAATACCTGTGACTACCACTCTGCTGATGACAGTATCATACCAAGCTACTTGCACTCAAAAACAACTATCAAAATCGACAATATACGACACAATTGTTTTCAAGCATTGCACACAGCAGGTGTTTGGGGACAGTGATCCTTGAGGGAAGAGAAATGCATGATTTCAGTCCCTCTATCCTCTGTCTCTTTGCTTTGTGGACACTTTCCTGCTGTGGCACAACGAGATTAAGTTCAAATGGAGCAATGGTCTTGCTGAGCTGCTGAAGGAACTTGAATCTGGGTCAGGATTAAGAAATGGAATCTCCAGTATGTGGGAAGGAGAGGTGTGGCAAAAGCTTGTTTGGAATTTGTGCTGTTTTTACTCACAACACTTTGGACACCAAATGTGTGGGGGGTTTTCTCACACCAACCAATTATCCAACTCTCCAGACACCAAACACCTGTCCAGTGACTCAGTTCACTTCTGACACTAAGCTCCCAGAGTCAGCGTCAGACTCCACAGGAAACAAACTCAGTCCCACAAGCGCCCCCTCACTTCAGAAGCCAGTTGCAAGTATTGAGTCCCCAGGTAACCCACATTTCTATCCAGCGTGGCTACAAAGTCAAGGGATTCCCAAAGCACTGCACCCTTTCAGGTGTGATAACTTGCTGGAATGGTTCACAGAACTCAGGAAAACACTTTACTTAAGGCTTACTGGTTTATTCTAAAAGATACAACTCAGGAACAGCCAGATGGAAGAGATGCACAGGGCAAGGTATGGGGGGTTCTGTGGAGCTTCCATGCCTCCCAGGCATGCCACCCTCTCAGCAGCTCAGGGTGTCTGTCATCCCAGAAGCTCTCTGAATATCATTGTTTGAGCATTTATAGAGAGTTCAATCTTTAGCACCCCTTATCCCTTCCCTGGAGGTTGGATATTAGGGCAGAAAGTTCCAACTCTCTAACAACTTGGTCTTTCTACTAACTAGTCCCATGCTGAGGCTGTCTTGGGGTTCACCCTAAGTCACCCCGTTACCATAAGCTCAGGTGTGATGAAAAGGGGTTTGTTGTGAATGACATAAGACGCTCCTGTCACTCGGGATATTCCAAGAGTTTAGGAGCACGGTGTCAAGAACTGGGGAGAAAGAGCAGATTTTTTTTTTTTTATTATACCACAGTTTTCAACATGTAATAGTGAGCAAGAGCAAGTCTAATTACACAGGCTGAGGCTTCCTGAGCCTAGCAGAGGTCATCTGCTTGGGCTGAGAGGTATGTGAGCACTTCTGGCTACTCAGAGAGGAGAGATCTTAAGGAACACCTTGGCATTTCAATGAAACTATAGAAGAGTGAAGACTACATCTTAGCAAAAGGACCATGCCCTAAGATTAAGCTCAATGCCATCATAAACCCAGCCTATCAAAGTATGAACAAAGCCAGACAAAAAGGGTTTCCAGTAACTCAACTGACTGCCTGAACAAAACTCAAGGTCCTAGAGATGAATAAAAACACAATCCAGAAACCACATAACATCGCATCCCCACTGTCCAGCACACGGTCATGAACCAGTAGACCTGGGAACCTGGACAATGGAATCCAAAATCCTGGGAAGAAGTACCCATAAAAATACCTGCGAGGATACAGATCTTGGAATTAGCAGACAGATTTTGAAGGAGCTATTTTGAGTTTATGGACTTAAATATTATCATAAGGAGTGAGCAGATGGGAAATTTCAGTAAACTAAAAACTGTTTTTTTAAAAAAGGAAATCCTTGCCTGGGCGCGGTCGCTCATGCCTGTAATCCCAGCACTTTGGGAGGCCGAGGCGGACAGATCATGAGGTCCAGAGATCAAGACCATCCTAGCTAACACAGTGAAACCCCATCTCTACTAAAAATACAAAAAATTAGCCGGGTGCGGTAGCGGGCGCCTGTAGTCACAGCTACTCAGGAGGCTGAGGCAGGAGAATGGTGTGAACCCGGGAGGCGGAGCTTGCAGTGAGCCGAGATCGCGCCACTGTACTCCAGCCTGGACGACAGAGCGAGACTCCGTCTCAAAAAAAAAAAAAAAAAAAAAAAGGAAATCCTTGAACTTTAAAGCTGAGTATTTGGAATGAAACATTACTGAATGGCTTATTTATGAACTTGAAGATAAATCCATAGAAAGTATCCAAACTGAAAATTGGAGAAAAGAATAGATTGGACAAATGTGAACAGAGCCTCAGAAGCACTAATTTCATAAATTATGAAACCTCTGTGTAATGAGACACAGGGGAAGGACTAATGGCAAAATCTTTAAAAAAATAATGGCTAAAGATTCTCAAAATACAGTGGGAAATACCACCTTATAGACCCAAGAAGCTCAATAAAACCCAAAGAAAGTAAATATGAGGAAAACCATATCTAGGCAGAACATAGAAAAACTTTTGAAAACCAGAAAGAAAAAGAAAACCTTAAATACTGAAAGAAGGAATAAAAAGGCAAGTTACACCATGGAGAACACCATACAAATGACAGCAGGCTTCTCATCAGAAACAGTGGATGCCCGGCTATGAGGGAATGATGTCTTCAAATGATGAAATTTTTTCAAAGTATAAACCCAGAATTCTCTATCAAAGAAATTATATCTCAAAAGTTAGGATGAAATAAAAACATTTAAATAAATAAAAACTAAGATATTTCATTGCCAGCAGATTTGCACTAAAAACAAAAAAACTGAGATAGTTTTTCAATCTGAAGAGAAATCATATCACACAGCAACTTGGATACATAGAAATGAATGAAGAGCATTAGAAATGGTGAATATATGGATAGATTTTTTTAAGACTACATTTTTCTTAGCTTTTTTGAAAGTTTAAGGCACAAATGACAGGATTATATCCATCATATGGGGTTTATTAATATGTAGCTATAAAATATATCACAACAATGACAAAAAGGACAGTAAATAAGTGGAATTCTATTGTTGAAAGTCTCTTAATGTGAAGTGGTCCAATTTTAACTCTAAATAGATTGCGATAAACTGTGGATACATATTGTAATCCCTAGCATAGCCACTAAAAAAAATGCAATGAAATATAATAAATATCCAATAAAATAATAAAAATGGAATACTAAAAAATATTTGATTAATCCAAAAGATGGCAAGAAAAGTGAAACAGAAGCCCAAATGAAAAACAAACAAAACACAGGGGGCAACTAGAAAATGAGTTTTTAGGTGGTAATCTTACACTTAATCATATCAAAAATTGTATTCATACTGAAGTGGGGACAGTGGGCATTAACAACTGGTTATTTCAAGAGATGAAAGGTGATATATCACAATCTTAATACAGGTTAATTTCTCCAGGAAACACAATCATCATAAAGATGTTTATATCTAATAAGAGAACTTCAAAATACACGATACAAAAACAGAGAACGAAAAGAAAAAATAGACAAATCCACAATGTTGCTTGGAGATTTAACAAGTGTCATAGTAACATCTGTCAACTAGAGTGAACTATAGTGCCCTGTGTTGGTTAATTTTATATGTCACCTTAACTGGGCCACAATGTGGCCAGTTGTTTGGTCAAACGCTATTCTGGGTGTTTCTGCAAGGGTGTTTTTGGGTGAGATAAACATTTATATCGGTTGACTGAGTAAAGCAGATTGCCCTTCCTGATGTTGGTGGGCCCCATCCAATCAGTGAGAGGCCTGAGGAGAACCAGAAGGCTGACCCGCCCCCAAGTAAGGGAAGATTTCTGCTATCTAATGACCTTCAAAGAAGGGCAGTGGCTTTCTTTATTTCCTGCCTTTGGACTCAAACTGAAACATTGGCTCTTAGGATATTGAGGCTGCTGGCCTGTAGACTGGAACTATACCATTGGCTCTTCTGGTTCTTGGGCCTTAAGACTCAGACTGGAACTACACCATCAGGTCTTCTAGGTCTCCAGCCTGCCAACTCACTCTGCAGATCTTGGGACTCTCCAGTTTCCATAATTGCATGAGCCAACTCCAAATAAGTAAATAGATAATAGATAAGTAACCAAAAATTAAACAAATATCAAGTAAATATACATGTACACACACATATACAGAAATCACAGACACACAAACACACATACATACACACATACCCTATTGTGCTTTTCTAGAGAACCCTGACTAACACATGCCCAGTTGCTTCAGCAAACACCAGCCTAGATGTTGTGGGGAAGGTATTTTTTAGATGTGATAAACATAGTTTGAGGCTTTGAGTAAAGTCCATTACATTCCACCCTCCATAGTATGGGCGGGCATCATCCAATCAGTGGGAAGCCTAAAGAGAAAAGATTGAGGTCCCCCCGAGGAGAAAGGAGTTCTGCCTCCAGACTACCTTCAGATTCAAGACTGGAACATATACACACACAAAATAATGGTTCTATTTCGCTCAACAATGCTAATCCAAAGTTTGCTACCAAGAATAGCTCTACAGGAACAAAATCTTAAGAATAAATTTTCTGGATTGGCTCTGAGGTTTCTGGAATTGGTTCTCTAATCTGATTAGATTTAAAGACATCAATTACTCTATTTCCATTAGTGAAGAGAACACTGGCATGATCTGGCAATAGAGACACACACAATGTCACCATTAGATACTCTTAATCAAAAGCTCATAAAAGACAAGCTACTGGGTGACCATATATTTAATATGTTATAATATTTTTGTCAAACTAATGAATAGAATAAAACTTGCTAATTGCTTCTAATTGCATTGGGGAAAGAAAAGGATGAACTCAGGGATTCAGTACAAAGGGTGACCCATGAGGAGGTTCACTACAGATGGATAGATTGCAAAAAATTTCTCCCATTCTGCAGGTTGTCTGTTCACTCTGATGATAGTTTCTTTTGCTGTGCAGAGGCTCTTTAGTTTAATTAGATCCCATTTGTCAATTTTTGGTTCTGTTGCAATTGCTTTTTTTTTTTTTTTTTTTTTTTGAGATGGAGTCTCGCTCTGTCGCCCAGGCTGGAGTGCAGTGGCGCGATCTCGGCTCACTGCAAGCTCCGCCTCCCGGGTTCACGCCATTCTCCTGCCTCAGCCTCCCGAGTAGCTGGGACTACAGGCGCCCGCTACCACGCCCGGCTAATTTTGCAATTGCTTTTTGCATCTTTGTCACAAAATGTCCTGAATGGTATTGCCTAGATTTTTCTTCCAGGGTTTTATAGTTTTGAGTTTTACATTTAAGTCTTTAATCCATCTTGAGTTGATTTTGTAAGGAAGAGGTCCAGTTTCAATTTTCTGCATATGACTAGCCAGTTCTCCTAGCTCTATTTATTAAATAAGGAATCCTTTTCCCATTGCTTGTTTTGGTCAGGTTTGTCAAAGATCAGATGGTTGTAGGTGCGCAGTCTTCTTTCTGTGCTCTCTATTCCATTCCATTGGTCTATGTGTCTGTTCTTACACCAGTACCATGCTGTTTTGGTTACTGTAGCCTTGTAGTATAGTTTGAAGTCAGGTAGCATGATGCCTTCAGCTTTGTTCTTTTTGCTTAGGATTGTCTTGGCTATTGGGGCCCTTTTTTTGGTTCCATATGAATTTTAAAATAGTTTTTTTTATAATCCTATGAAGAATTGCAATGGTAGTTTAATGGGAATAGTATTGAATCTATACATTGCTTTGGGCAGTATAACCATTTTCAAGATATTGATTCTTCCTATTCAGGAGCATGGATTTTTTTTCCATTTCTTTTTGTCATTTCTGGTTTCCTGGAGCAGTGGTTTGTACTTCTCCTTGAAGAGGTCCTTCTCTTCCCCTGTTAGCTGTCTTCCTAGGTATTTTATTCTTTTTGTGACAATTGTGAATGGGAGTTTATTCATGATTTGGCTCTCTGCTTGCCTGTTTTTGGTGTACAGAAATAATTGTGACTTTTGCACATTGATTTTATATCCTGAGACTTTGCTGAAGTTGCTTATCAGCTTAAGAAGCTTTTGGGCTGAGACAATTGGGGTTTTCTAGATATAGGATCATATCATCTGCAAGGAAAGATAGTTTTACTTCCTCTCTTCCTATTCGAATACCTTTATTTCTTTCTCTTGCCTGATTGCCCTGACCAGAACTTCCAATACTATGTTGAATAGGAGTGGTGAGAGAGAGTATCCTTGTTTTGTGCCAGTTTTCAAGGGTAATGCTTCCAGCTTTTGCCCATTCAGTATGATATTGGCTGTGGGTTTGTCATATATGGCTCTTATTATTTTGAAGTATGTTCTTTCAGTACCTAGTTCACTGAAAGTTTTTAACATGAAGGGATGTTGAATTTTTTCAAAGGCCTTTTCTGCATCTATTGAGATAATCATGTGGTTTTTGTCTTTAGTTCTGTTTATGTGATGAATCACATTTATGGATTTGTGTATGTTGAACCACTCTCGCATCCTGGGGATGAGGCCAACTTTACTGTGGTGGATAAGGTTTTTGATGTGCTTCTGGATTTGGCCCTAACCCTAACCCTAACCCTAATATTTGCCAATATTTATTGAGGATTATTGCACCAATGTTCATTGAAGATACTGACCTGAAGTTTTCTTTTTCTGTTGTATCTCTGCTAAGTTTTGGTATCAGGATGATGCTGGCCTCATGGAATGCATTAGGGAGGAATCCCTCCTTTTCAACTATTTGGAATAGTTTCAGGAGAAATGATACCAGCTTTTTTTGTACCTCTGGTAGAATTCAACTGTGACTCCATCTGGTCCTGGGCTTTTTTTGATTGGTAGGCTATTTATTACTGCCTCAATTTTAGAACTCATTATTGGTTTATTCAGGGATTCAATTTCTTCCTAGTTCAGACTTGGGAGGGTGTATGTGTCCAGGAATTTATCCATTTCTTCTAGATTTTCTAGTTTATGCACATAGAGATGTTTATAGGATTCTCTGATGGTTGTATTTCCATGGGGTCAGTGATGATATTCTTCTTATCATTTCTGATTATATTTATTTGAATCTTCTTTCATTTCTTCATTAGTCTAGCTAGTGGTCTATTTTATTAATTTCTTTTAAAAATCCAACTCCTGGATTCATTGATTTTTTTGAAGGATTTTTTTTGTGTGTCTCTATCTCCTTCAGTTCAGCTTGGATCTTGGTTATTTCTTGTCTTTTGCTAGCTTTGGGGTTTGTTTGCTCTTGCTTCTCTAGTTCTTTTTGTTGTGATGTTAGGTTGTTAGCTTGAGATCTTTCTAGCTTTTTGATGTGGGCATTTAGTGTATAAATTTCCCCTTGACACTGCTTTAGCTGCATCCCAGAGATTCTGGTACATTGTATCTTATTTCTCAATAGTTTTAAAGAACTTCTTGATTTCTGCCTTAATTCCATTAATCAACAAGAGTCATTCAGGAGCGGGTTGTTCAATTTCCAGGTAGTTGTGTGATTTTGAGTAAATTTCTTAATCTTGAATTCTAATTTGATTGCACTGTGGTCTGAGAGAATGTTTGTTATGATTTCATTCCTTTCACATTTGCTGAGGAGTGTTTTACTCCTGATTATGTGGTCAATTTTAGAGTAAATGCCATGTGGCAATGAGAATAATGTATATTCTGTTGTTTCTGGGTGAAGAGTTCTGTAAATATCTATCAGGTCCACTTGATCCAAAGCTGAGTTCAGGTCCTGAATATCTTTGTTAATTTTCTGTGCTCTCTTAACTAATACGGTTAAATCTTCATTGAGACCATTGACAAACATGGAGTTAAGTGCTACTTAAGTGGCATCAGTCTGTTCTTTTGAGAGACCAGAATTTTATTTAAATATTACTTTCTAGTTTGTTGGAATAACCATGAACTAGTCTGCCTTCTCTTTGAGCACAAGCCAAAATTTTATTCCAATCTACTGGCTTTGGAAAAGCCATGAGAATAATTAATGTGTCAATGAATTCTTTGGCTTTTTCTATATCTTGGAGCAAATCTTGATTTAAATCATCCTAAGAGGCCAAATGTGAGTGGTGTGTGCCTATAGTCCCAGCTACTCAGGGGACTGAGGTGGGAGGATCATTGAACTCAGGAGTTCAAAACCAGCCTGAGCAACATAGTGAGTCTCCATATCTAAAGTAATCAATCAATCAATCATCAGAAGGATTTTCCCATCCTGCCAATTTTTGCCCAATGTCTCCCTCCTCCTGGTCTCACCAGCAAATGTATCAGCTGATAGAAATTGAAAACTCTAGGACATAACTTGTACAGACTGTCAAGAATTCCTCGGCAAATCTGGGAGGTCCTCAGTCACCTTGGCAAATTATTTGGCTGTCGTATCACAGGCAACTCAGAACTGGACCAGAGTGTAAGACGCCACCAGTAAATTCTCTTTTTTATTTGGGGAGTATTGGAAGGGGTATATAGGAATTGGGACAGGGGTAGGGAAGGTCATCGTAGGGATTGCTAGTCTAAGTTTTGGTTCAGCTGTTTTAGGTGGCTGTAAAGGGGAGGGAATAGGAATGTTGGAGTTCTGCTGGCGGGGCATATGATAAAGCTGAGCATGAACATTCTCCTGAAGATTTGATTATTATTTTTTGTGACAGGGTCTTACTATATTTAGCCCAGGCTAGACTTGAACTCCTAGGCTCAGTGATCCCCCCACCTCAGTCTCCTGAGTTGCTGGGACTACAGGAATGCGTGCCCAGCCTCCTGAAGATTTTTATTTAAATGCTTGTTTTCTTTTACTAATTTAGAAACCGTGTCTTGGGAAAACTCTTTTAGATTTCATGGTCTTTTTTATGTGTATCCCTTCTGAATGCTAATTAAAGTATGCTTCCCATACATTCTGAGAAGTGCAAACCTTTTTATTTCTGAGATGTTATCTTTAAAAATATATATATATATGTTTGAAAAGGTCAAATGAGCCTCCAAGGGGCCACTGTAACTCCAAACTCTGGTCCTTGTCTTTACAAACTGTGAATAGGTTTTTCCTGACCCACTGATGCAAAAGGACTCTTCTGCTAACAATTAAAGAATTCTTTGTTTATGAAATAATCTGGCAAACAATTTATGTAATCTAAATAAGTTTCTATCGATGTGAGCCCTTGCTCTCTTGGGTGGTACAGTTTCTCATTGGTACCCAGGTTGCAACCCACTTTCCTGAGTAAACACTTATTGGCCTGACCGGCTAATTCCTCCTTTTTATTACTAGGGAAGCCATGTGACTTCATCCTCCGTGGCTCTGGTGGTCTCTTCGACATCTGTGAGATACTCACTAAAAGCTGGTTGCGCTTTGAGATCTGGGCGCCTGCTGGAACCTGGAGCCACAAGTCTTCATGCTAAAGAACTCCTGTCTTGGTGGAGGTATTTGCCTTTGAGTTTCTTGGTACTGCTCTCCATCTTTTTGCTTGCTCTCGCTTTAAGTTCGGACAAGGTGAGAATGGGAGCCTCTGCTTCTAAGCAAATTGAAAGTCCCCTCTCTCCAGGGACTCCAGCTGGTTACATGTTTAAACATGATGGCCCTCTTCTTGTTCTTTTTATCTAAATGACACAATTTCACTAACCAGAGTTTGGAGTTACAGTGGCCCTTTTGAGGCCTTGTATAATGTGTTGTATACTGTTAAGAGCACGGCTGCTGGTGAAGAAAGTGTTTCTCATAGTTCCTTTGTGGGTCTCAGAGTTCCCCAGCAGTTCAGTATGGAGTCAGCCCTGATGACAGGACTCCCTGATGTCAAGCCTGCAAGGGTGCTAAGCTCACGCTAGTCAGGCCCCTCTAAGCCCTTAAGGTACCAACCTGGGGCTCTGACCTTAGCCTGCTTATTCAAGACTCTGTTGAGTCAAATTAGGCAAAATTCCCACCACTACCAAGGTCTCTGATCATCCTTGATACCTGATCAAATTCCTCAGCCCCTACCCTCAATATCGTTATCATCCCGGCCCGCCATTAGGAGGCCGCAGCGGCCCGGCAGATCCAGCTGTGGCTTGCAGGCGCCTCCCTGCTGCGGGCTAGGCCTGGCTCCTGCCTCTGCAGGGGCGATGCTTCTCGCGGCCGGTGGATGAGCCAGGAAAGCGGGGAGACCCCCAGTACTCCCTGCCCGGGGCCAGACAGCAGTGTTAGCAGCCTCTGTTCCCTGGAGCTGTGTGACCTTGAGCGGCCTTGCACCCCCTCTGGGCCTGGGCCATCAGTTCTGACCCACAAACGACGGCCTGGGGTTCTGGGGAGCTTCTTGGCTGAGGGGGTTCTGGCTTTCGCGGCTTGGCTGCTGGATCGCCGAGATAGGCCGCGCGGCGCAGCCTGGACGCCCTGGCTCCACCCACAGCTCTGAGACCTCCAGCGAGCTCTTACCCTTTCCGCGCCTCAGTTTCCTCATCTGTAAAATGGAGATATCACCATGCACTCAGCCCTAGCCACTGCATTGCTGTTACTGATACCATTACTGCTGCTACGTCGTTTTTTGATGGCTCAGCCCTTAGGGAAGGGGGATCAAGGGAGAAGCCCGGACCTTCCCGCAGGAGGTGGGCTGGGCACAGCCCTGAACCATGGAGGTCACCCACACTGAGGTTGGGACCTGGGTTCCCTTCCTATCCACTGGGGGTCCCAGCCATTGTCTTCATCTCTCCAGGTCCCAGCCCTTCACAGTGGGCACTTCCCTGCCTGTGAGGGAGGCCCCAGCCAGCCCCTATTTCCCTCCCCAAGAAAAAAAAAAAAGGCTGTGTAGCCAGTATTTATGAACGCTAAGTTGCTTATTAAAAATTATCCCATTGAATCCTACCAAGCAGGTAATTTACTGTACCCATTTCTCAGATGGGGAAACTGAGGCACTGAGGTTTCTCAGCGCCAGCAGGTAAACCAGACATTTGGCCTGAGTGACAGGCCGGTGCAGTGCTCTGTGGCTTAGTCTGCACTGAGCGCCTGCCGGGTCCTCACAGCGATCCTGGTTTGTACCCCCGCCCACAGTGGCTCGGCTGGCCCTTCTATGGGAACCCATGAGGCTGTCCGCGCATCCCGAAGTGTGACCTTCCAGGCCCACAGGGTGGCTGGCGCTGGGCTTCTTCGTGGCCCGCGACAGTGCGGCCACCTTCATCGGCCGGTGGCGCACGGATCTGGGCGAGCCCGAAGTGCTCTGCGAGCTGGCGAGGGAGACACTGGGCCTCTGCACCCGCTCAGCTCCCCAAGATAAAGGCCTCGGAGGGGAAGTTCCGCTTGGGAGACTCCGGCCTATTGGTCTCTGTGCTGGTGCGGGGGAGGCGCGTGACGGCGCGCGTGGGTGTGGCGACCCGCTGGAGCGCTACCTGGACCTTCAGGACCCGCGCCGCCGCTCCTCCACCACCCACCGCCCGCCCCCGTCGAGGGTCCGCACCCTATCCCCACAGAGGGTGTCGCCCACCCCTAGCCCTTGCCCTGGTAGTCTGGTCCCCTCGAGAGAGCGCCGGCGCTCCGGGCCCTAGGTGACCCCTATTCGCTTACACAGCATAAAGCAGGGGCCGAGGCTCCCAGGCTCTGGGATCAGCTGCCCGCCGCATCCCCGCTGCTACTCCGAGGACAGTGACTCCTCAGCTTTCTCAGCCCAGAGCCGCCCCCTTGGTGCCCGCAGCGAGGATGAGGCACTAGGCCCGGAGGAAGCGATCCAGACGGGGGCTGACCACCACCACCTGGCCTCTCCGAGACGGCCCCCTGCCCCGCGCAGCCAGTCCCGGTACCGGCTGGATCCGGGTCAGCCCCGGGGAGCTTCAGAAGAGAGAGGAGGGGAGCCCAGCTGCGGCCCTCAGCCCTGCCCCGTGGGCGCAGGAGCAGGTTGGGCGCAAGGATGGAGATGGGCAGCACTCGTGGGAGCCACAGGGCAGGGGCAGCGGGGCTCGGGCAAGAGCACTCCTGGGCTCTCGGTGCCCACCGCCCTGAAGCACCCTGGCTTTCCCAGTCCAAACCCAGTTTAGAGTTTAGCACCACACCCGCCAGCGTCTTCCGCACACACCAGAGCAGCTGCTCTGACGCCTGGACAAGGAGTTTCTGGCCAATGCCGGGACCCATAAGGCTGTTGCTAGCGGGACCTCCACTGGACCAGCCCCTAAGCGGGCTCCAGCCCCAGACCCTCTAGCTCCTGACTCGGCCTACAGATCCTCTAGTTCCTCCTCTTCATCCCTCATTCTCTTGTATGGCAAACGTGGCCAACCTGGGGACTCTGGCCTTAAGACCAATGGGCTGCCCGGCCCGCTGTCAAGCCCTTCCCAGCTCCTCCTCCAATGAAGGAAAGCCCTGCCCTAGCATGGGAGGGGCTACTAGATGCACCTGGGAACCCCCTGACTGGTCCAGAACACTCGAGGACCTGAGCACTGGGTAGGATGGACACACAGCCAGACTGCAAACCCTCGGGCATCCCCATGTCTAGGGTCTCCCCCGGGTTCCTCCAGACCCACAGAGTTGGGGGGTGCGGGGGGAAGGGGAAGGGAGCTTGCATGCCTCCAGCCAGGTTCCTGGGCCAGCCCAGCTGCCCCCAAACCCTATCCCTTCTCCTTTTCGTTTGTGGCCTTAACCCCCTCTGCATCAGGGGGCCCCCTCTGCCTCTTGCGTTCCTGACCTCATGGGACCAGACTCCTCAGGAATGTCACAATGGGACCTCTATTGTACATTACAGTTAGGGGATGAGCTTTGCTATTTAATTACTAATATTATTGAATGCCTTAGAGGAGGCCAGAGCAGCCTGGTATCCTGAGGACACGTGGCCCAGCAGAGCCTCTGAACAGTAAAGTTTTGCTCCAGCCAAAATGAGAGAGAGAGAGAATCTATTAAGTTAGTTTAACCAGAACCCTCCTTATCCCTGATGCTTCCTGTTAGTAATTTTGTGTCCAGTGACCCCTGTCCCTTGGCCATAAATTCCTACTTGTGCTTCTTCTATTTGGAATAGAGCACAGTTCTGTACTGATGTCTATTTTCCCCAACTGAGATAGTTTCTGAACAAAATTTGCCTTTGCTGCTTTAACTTCTGACACTGGTTTTGTTTTTTTTGTGTTTTTTGTTTTTTTTTTTGACAATAGTCTGCCTTGCCCCATGATCTTGCCTCGGCCATCAGTCTGAATTCAAAACATTCTCCGCAGCTAGGAAAGGCAGCACAGGGGAGTTTTCTTCCGGAGGAGGAGAGAGCTTTCAGGAACGGCCTTGAACAACAGAGATCATGAATGCCTTCCCCCTTCCTGGACCTTCCAGATACTAGGATTTTGTTTTTTCTGTCATTATTGCAAAATCAGTGTGTCCTTTTCAGCAATCATAACTTTACATTTTTGAAATCATACCTGGCTTTCATTCAGACATGTCGTCAGGAAGGATTGTCTGGAAGAGGAATAAAAACATTGTCGCAGGAAAACATGATTATGCAATTTAAGTAAAAAGACATGCCATGTTCAGAAATTAGGACGAAATCTTGAATTTAAAAAAAAATTCAAGGCCGGGTGCGGTAGCTCACGCCTGTAATCCCAGCACTTTGGGAGGCCAAGGCGGATCACGAGGTCACGAGATCGAGACCATTCTGGCTAATATGGTGAAACCCCGTCTCTACTAAAAATACAAAAAATTAGCCGGGCGTGGTGGCGGGCACCTACATGTAGTACCAGCTACTTGGGAGGCTGAGGCAGGAGAATGGCGTGAACCCGGGAGGCGGAGTTTGCAGTGAGCAGAGATGGCGCCACTGCGATCCAGCCTGGGCAACAGAGGGAGACTCCATCTCAAAAAAAAAAAAAATTCAAAATGGGTTTACACAGATCAACTTGCTTTACTGAAGTGCGTACACCAGGAGAAACATAAGGAAGGCTGTTGTTGCAAGCTGCAAGTAATCCAGGAAGCCAAATAAAATCAACAGACAGCAGCAAGACCCCCAAAGGGGGTCAAGAGTCCAATCTGCCAGGAGTGGGCAGGGAGTTCAGAGTCCCTGTGATGTGTTCACCCCAAACTTGTTTGGGGCAGAAATCACAAGTTTAGGAATGCAATTAGTTTTTGGGTCAGACATATGAGGCTGATCAGAAGCCTGATTGCAGATGGTCCCATAAGAGAACAAGCCCTTTCTTGTGGGCATTTGTGTGTGATGCACACAGTCCAGCCAGCATCCATGATGTTTTCTTAGTTTGGGATCCCATGCAGGCATGTCCTAATCTGCAGTGATACCAGAGTCTGAGTTCTGTTTATTGTGCTTATAGAGTTTTTTGTCCAGCACAGTTTGTGCTGAGGCTGAAAGAGCCAGCAGCAGATAGTGTAAGGTTTCATCTCAGAATCAGGTCCAGGCAATTAGGATCTGTGAGTTAGGATTCCCCACAAAAAGCCAACAGCTTTTGTTCCGCTGTAGCAAAGCCAAAGCCCTGCAGAGTGGGAAAGCGGTGTTGCTGGTCCCAGTGACGGGCAAGGCTTTCCTAAGCCCTGTTTGGCTTGTTATTTGCTGAGTCCAAATGGACCCACTCAAAAATATGCTCAGAGGCCAGAAAATTATCAGCCTCTAAGGCGCAGGCATCTGATCTTACAAGAGCTCATTAGGAACTAAAAACTAATATTTAAAATTCTAAAAGTGTATCCCCAATTAGAGAGTGCCTGTCTTTTCATATTGTCTCCCCTTTTTCAGAGGCTCCCATAGGTGAAAATCATACTAAAAATTGCCAGTTATGGAAATTATTTTCCTTTTAATACTCAAAAACTTGCATTTCAATTCCCTCACCAGCTGCAACAAGCAAGGCAGTTGTATACCATCCTGGGTTTTGTTTGCTTTTGGCAGCTTTCCTGATCAGGATGATTCCTCCAATGTTTATGAAATTACAAGCATAGAATATGTTTTTTATCATGTATCTAGATGCAGTAGCCATAAGACACAAAGCCAGCTTTTAAAAATTCTCTTTCAAGTTTTTTAAATTTTCCATTCCAAGTTTACTCAAACCTTCAACAGTGCAATTGGCATTTGAGAGTTAACATTACAGCTGCCAAGAAATGCCTAGAATGGGGGATAGGAGGCTCTCGCAACATCTGAAATGGGTTTTTCTTTTCTTTCTTCTTCTTTTTTTTTCTTTGTTTTTAGGAGTTTTTCTTTTCTTTTTTTCCAGTTTATCTAATGCTTTGCCCCAGCCCTAGTACCTAATTTAGCTTTTTGTAGAAGAGAACAACACAAACTTTTAGCATTTTAGGTCCACCTGAAATTCACCTTTGGGAATGCTTGGGCCCCTTCTTTTCCTACCTAGAGGGAAAACAAAAACCTAAGGCAACACCTGGGCCTTTTGTTTTTTGCCCAACTGGCAGGTGTTTAGCAATTTACTCTTCTACTGCCAGGATTTGAAAGAACACAGGCTTTCCACGCAAGTTTCTCTTTAGAGGTTGGAGAATGTGCTGTGCACAGCTGAGAATTTGACTCTACACTGTTTTGTATTTATCTTTTCTTAATAAATATATGTAACGTAAAATTTGCCATTATAAGTATTTTGAGTTACAATTCAGTGGCATTAACGACATTTACAATGTTGTACAGTCATCACTGCTATTTCCAAAATTTTTTCAAGAATGGCTACACTCCAGATCTGAAGCTATTCTAGAGCAGAAACACACATCAGGATGGCACTTTCATCACTCACATACACACACCCTGCAGACCCCAGCTTCCATTGTTCATATACACACACCCTGCAGACTCCAGTTTCCATAGCTCACATACACACACTGTGCAGACCCCAGCTCACATCGCTCACAGACACGCACCCTGCAGACCCCAGCTCACATCTCTCACATTTACACACCCTGAAGGTCCCAGCTCACATCTCTCACATACACACACCCTGCAGACCCCCCCAGTTCACACTGCTCACATACACACAACCCTGCAGACTCCAGCTTCCATCGCTCACATACACACACGCTGCAGGTCCCAGCTTGTAGTGGAGGTGATTTTGTTTCCTGTGATTCCTTGAAACTCACGAAGTCTGCTCCAAGTTCTCTTCGCCAGTGGAATGACATTACAGTGCCCTCCTTGACAAGGAAATTTTAGTGATTGGCATCTGCTTTGGCTCTTAGTCACTGTAAAAAGTGGTGATTTCACAACTGTGATAGTTATCTATTGCTGCATAAAAATTACAACAAACTTAGCGGCTCAAAACAACACAATTTCTTATCACACAGTGTTTACGAGTGAGGAGTCCAGGCACAGCTTAGCAGGTCCTCTGCTCAGGGCCCCCCCTGAGGCTGTAACCCAGGTGTCTGATAGGCTGCACGAGGGAAGAGTCTGTTGTTGGCAGAATTTCAGTTCCACAGGCTGAAGGACTGAGGGCCTCAGTTTCCACTGTCTCTTGACAAGAGGCTGCCCTCGGTGCCCTGCCCGTTAGGCACGTGGACCCTCTAGGTTCAGTGCAGTGGGTAGGAGCAGACATGTGAGCACTAGAGTGCTTTAGAGCGGTATTCCTGGATAAAAAGCACTGATGTCTAAAGACATGGAATTATCGTTCTCAGTAGAGCAACATCAGTACTGAGAAGACAAATTCATCATCTACTGGTACCTACTTCTATGCCTGCAATAGCTATTTTTGTCTCAATTTTTAAATTATTCTTCAGCTTCCCAGCTGCTAGAAGTGGAATAGTCATCTTTGTGAATGAAAATGACTAACCCCTCCCAACAATTCCAACTCCCTCCCAATCAAGGCTCAATATTTCTCATTTGTTTTAATTTCAAAGGAATATATATGATTGTAAGACCAGGCACCTGTGGCTCACACCTGTAATCCCAGCACTTTGGAAGGCTGAGGCGGGAGATCACCTGAGGTCAAGAGTTCGAGACCAGCCTAGCCGACAGGGTGAAACCTCATCTCTACTAAAAATACAAAAAATTAGCTGGGTGTGGTGGTATGTACCTGTAATCCCAGCTACCCAAGAGGCTGAGGCAGAAGAATCACTTGAACCCCGGGGACACAGGTTACAGTGAGTCAATGTTGTGCCACTACACTCCAGCCTAAGGAACAGAGTGAGACTGTGTCTCAAAAAATATATATATGATTGTAAAATGACTTCAGTACAACAGTGTAAGGCATATTGTTAAAGAAAAAAGTGCTAAACCAAATATAATATATACTTTATGGTGGGAAAGAAAAAGAGAGAATAAGAAGCTCTATTTCTACTTGGTCTGATATGCATAAATATATCTGGAAAGGTGCATAAAGAAACCAACAACGCATATTATAGGGATAGGGATGAGGGTGGAGAAGCGACCCACATATTTTCAAACCTTTCATTTGTTATATTTTTTGGAAGAGGTGTGGAACCAGCAACTTACCTGTTGAAAAAAAGTACTTTGTTTAAATTATGACAAAAAGGCCTGGCACAGCAACTCACTCCCGTAATCCCAGCGCTGTGGGAGCCTCAGGCAACAAAAATTAGCAAGATGTGGTGGTGTATGCCTATAGTCCCAGCTACTCAGGAGGCTGGGGTAGGAGGATCGCTTCAGCCTGGGAGGCAGAGGATGCAGTGAGTCAAGATCGCACCACTGCACTCCAGCCTGAGCAACGCAGTTAGACCCTGTCTCAAATTTTAAAAATAAATAATAAATAATTTTAAAAATTAAAAAATTGTTCCCTACTCAGCATCCTAATGTCCCTATCAATGCTAGAGATCATTGCCAATATTCTTATAGCAATTTTCAGCCAGGGCTTCTCAACCTCAGTCCTGTTGATTTTGAAGCCAGTTAATTCTTTGCTACAAGTTGTTTATCAGCATCCCTGGCCTATTCACCTAGGCATGAAAATCAAAAATGTCTACTGACATTTGTCAATGTCCCCTGGTCCGAAATCTCCCTGAGTTGAAGACCACTTTACTAGACTCTCTCTATGCATATTGCTACATCTGCATATCAAAATACACATATGGTAATTTGTGGCATTTTTCACAGCTTTTCTTCATTCTTAAATTCATTCTTCTAAAATATACTTTATTTTGAAAATGATAAAACAAAAGCTTCAACTATGAACTGACAAAATAGAGGTGAGTTGGTACCGGTGGGCCAATTCTTAACATGGACATTTTAAAATGCTGTGTTCCATATTACATTAAAATGATTTGCAATAAGAAATTGGAAGGGGGCGCAAAGGAGAGTGCAAAGCATGTACTGAGGTCTTTCTACAGGTACGTGATAGAACGCTGATTCAGCATGATAAAATGTACTTTGCAACAGTGGCCTTCAAAGTGTGCTAGAGCAAGCATACCCCAAGGAACCTGTGAAAATCATTTTTTAATTATTCTAAACAGAAAAAGTGGTACCCACTTAAACACAAAGTAAAACTTCATGGTAAGATCTGCTGTAAAGCTACTTGCTATAGCCCACAGATTCAGTTTGTTCAACAACCTCCCTCATTGACAGAAAAAGTCAGCAAATAAGACTTAGGACAAAAATGTTTTCTATCAACCTCCATGTGAAAAGACCACAGCTTTAATGACTTTACAATCCTTAAGCTTAATCACTGGTCAGTACAGATTTCCATATCAAGATCAAGTCATGAACTGTTCACAATAGCTATTCTATACTAAGATGCTGAATGTTTTCTTTCCAGTATGTCTTCCTATGAGGGAAATAAAATAGCAGGAAGTTTTCCTCTTTGCCTGTGAGGGGATTTATGAAAAGCCTTCTAATCTACAAGTGTTCTTCTGCAAAACTAAAATACATTATGAAGTCAAACAGGTAAATTAACAACAAAACCAAACTGATCTCAACAGTCTTGTTTCCAAAGTAAAATCTATTAAGAACAAGTAATATATAAGCACAAGAAATTACAAGAAATGAGGATCACAGTTAGTTACAGATGCAAAGTAGTATCTAGCATCCCAAGCTTTTGGACATAATAATTAAAATCAAATTAATAAGTTAGTTCAAATATTATGTACAATTTTGATAAGCTGGTCACGTGTTATTTGAATACACACCATATGTGGTAAATCTAAAAGTATATTACCTTTTCTCCTCCTTTAATATTTGTAGATACACGCCAATATGGGAAAAAATGTATTTCCATTTATGTACTAATAACAGAGAATAACAGAATTTCTACTGTGTATATTTCACACTGTTAAAAAAAAAGTTGGCCGGGCGCAGTGGCTCATGCCTGTAATCCCAGCACTTTGGGAGGCTGAAGCGGGCAGATCATAAGGTCAGGAGTTAGAGACCAGCCTGGCCAACACAGTGAAACACTGTCTCTACTAAAAATACAAAAATTAGCAGGGCATGGTGGCGCACACCTGTAGACCTGGCTACTCAGGAGGCTGAGGCAGGAGAATCCCTTGAACCCAGGAGGCAGAGGTTGTAGTGAGCCAAGATTGTGCCACTGCACTCCAGCCTGGGCAACAGAGTGAGAGTCCATCTCAATAAATACATAAATAAATAAATAAATGGCCAGGCGCGGTGGCGCATGCCTGTAATCCTAGCACTCTGGGAGGCTAAGGCAGGCAGATCACAAGATCAAGAGATCGAGACCATCCTGGCCAACATTGTAAAACCCCGTCTGTATAAAAATACAAAAATTAGCTGGGTGTGGTGGTGTGCACCTGTAGTTCCAGCTACTCGTGAGGCAGAGCAGGAGAATAGCTCGAACCTGGAAGGTGGAGGTTGCGGTGAGCCGCGCCACTGCACGCCAGCCTGGTGAAAGAGTGAGACTCTGTCTCAAAAAAAAAAAAAAAAAAAAAATTAGGGTATATTTTCCTTTAAGAAAGAAAAAAAATAAATTGCCAGAAGTTTAATTTATAAAAGTTTAATATCGACTTATTTATAAAAATGAAAAAAGTTTTAAAACAGATCCCATACAATTATCATGTGGTCTCCCTACTGATCAGGAACTACAGAAGACACTTAAGGAAGGGATGCTGGGTCAAAAACAAAGCCTAACCCGCGGGATGTATATTGCTCTAAAAATCTGATTTGCAGGAAAACTAGTTGCTTGTCCTAGGTTTAAGCTAATTACAAAATCCGTTTTCTTAGTGGTCCAGATATTTTGCCAATTTTTCCATCTCAACAGAACTTCTGTTGATTTCCACATTCGTTACAGTCAACAAACGTTGTCATTGGTTCACCAGCACTGCAGGCTTGCACCTGTGTGGAAGTGCAATTCTTCTTTTTACATTTGCCACATGTGAGCGAATCAGGCTGGGTTCCACCTATCTTGGCCATCTGATGCTCTCTGATGGCTTCTTGCGTCAAGTTTTTGTGCATCTCTTTGAGCTCATCACTAGCCATTTCTTCTGCTGTCATTCTAGCAAGTAAGTCAGGAGGAATATTCCCACACGGTGCATTTTTCCTTAAATCTGGATTCTTTGCATCTGTAAGATTTGATATCTTACTTTGGACTCTATTTTTGTACTTCATGCCTGTATTCCCTCTTTCTGGATCTATAGCTTCCTCAATTCGAGATCCTAATTCTTCCTCATCAGCTCCCATTTCAATGCAGTCATCTCCTGTTCGAAGAGCTGCAGCAAGCATCTCCCTGTACTTCATCCGCACAGAATCAGAAGCGCTTCTTGCCAAGGAACAGATGAAACAAATATCTCAAGCATTTGTCTTATCCTTTCTGCCGCTTACATTGCCGCTGGAGCTACTTTCTTTTGCTATTCTGCGATGTCATTACAGGTTCTATTTGCTTTTTGTTAGGGTCTTTCTCACTTGATGGCTTATCTGGCAACTTTTTCCAGGATTTGACGACAGACTTTGCTAAAGATGTAACTTCCTCATCTGCACTCTGCTTGAGACTAACATTAAGTAACATTCCAGTTCCTGTGGACCGCAGTAATTCCAGAACATTCTGAAGCTCTGTTAACAAACCCAGTGCTCCGGCCGTGTTCTTCTCCTGCACCATCTTGTCCATCTTCTTGGCACTGCGGGCCACCTCATCTTCCGTGGCTCCGGCAGGTCTGCCCTGTGCCTAGCCCGCTGGCAAGGGGAAGTGGGCGAAGCTGGAGCAGAGGAGAGGGCGCGAAGCAGCCCCGTCGAGGCAAGACCCACCACCGCAGGTCGGGCCTAGGCCTCCTCCTAGACCAATCCCGCCGCGGCTCTTCCTTCCCAGGCAGCGCCATCCCAGCTCCGCACCTTTCCAGCTTCATTCAAGTATGACTGACAAATAAAAATTGTATATATTTAGGATATGCAACATGATTTTTTGTTTTGTTGTGTTTTATACAAATAAGAAAACTGCAGTTCAGAGAAATATTGCATTTTGAATGCCTAACTTTTCTGTCAATGCTTTCAACATTGCTTTTCTTTACTTTTGATTGACAAATCATAAACATTTATGGGGTACAATGTGATATGTGTATATATAGGATGATTAAATCAAGCTAATTAACCTATCCATCACCTCACTTCTTTTGCTTACCACAGAACCATCAAGTCCAAATCTCTTTTTTTTTTTTTTTTTTTTTTTTTTTTTGAGACAGGTTCTCGCTCTGCTGCCCAGGCTGGAGTGCAGGGACACAATCTCGGCTCACTGCAGCCCTGACCTCCCAGGCTCAAGTGATCCTCCCACCTCAGCCTCCTGAGTAACTAGGATGACAGGCTTGTACCACAACATCCAGCTAATTTTATGTTTTATTATTTTTGTGTGTGTGTGTGGAGATAGGGATCCCCTATGTTGCCCAGGCTGGTCTCAAACTCTTGGGCTTTAGTGATCCACCCACCTTGGCCTCCCAAAGTGCTAGGATTACAGGGGTGAGCCACCATGCCTGGCCTCTTCTTTTTTAATGCAGGCATTTCTTACTATAAATTTCCCTCTTAGAACTGCTTTTGCTGCATCCCATAAGTTTTGGTATGTTTTGTTTCCATTTTTCTTTGTCTCAAAATGTTTCATTTTCCCCTTTGATTTCTTTTACCCATTGATTGCTTAGAAGCATGTTTGATTTCCATGTATCTGTGAACTTTCCCATTTTTCTCCCGTTATTGATTTCTAGTTTCATAACGTTGTGGTCCAAAAAGATACTTGATATGATCTATATCTTCTCAAATTTATTAAGATTTGATTTGTGGCCCAACATTTGCTCTGTCCTGGACAGTGTTCCATGTGTGCTTAAGAAGATGTGCATTCTGTTGTTGTTGGATGGAATGTTCTATTTTTGTCTGTTAAGTCCATTTGGTCTAAAGTTTAATTCAAGTCTAATGTTTTCTTTCTTACTGTTTTCCTGTCTGAATGTTCTATCTATTGTTGAAAATGGAGTATTAAAGTCTCTTGCTATTATTGTATTGCTGTCTATTCCTCCCTTTAGATCTGTGAATATTTGCCTTATATATTTAAGTGTACCCGATGTTGGGTGCATATTATTTACAACTGTTCTGTCCTCTTTATGAATTGACTCCTCTATCATTATATAATAACCATCTTTGTCTTGTCAGTTTTTGACTTAAAGCCTATTTTGTCTAGTATAACTACCCCTGTGCTCTTTGCTTCCCATTTGCATGGAATATCTTTTTTCATCCCTTCACTTTCAGTCTGTGTGTAGCTTTAAAGGTGACGTCAGTCTCTTGTAGCAACATATAGTTGGGTCTTGTTTTTTCTTTTCTTTTTTTTTTTTTTTTTTTTTTGAGACTCAGTCTCACTCTGTCTCCCAGACTAGAGTGCAGTGGCACAATCTTGACTCACTGCAACTCTGCCTCCCAGGTTCAAGCAATTCTCCTGCCTCAGCCTCCCTAGTAGCTGCAACCACAGGCATTCACCACCACACCCGGCTAATTTTTGTATTTTTAGTAGAGACGGGGTTTTGCCATGTTGGCCAGGCTGGTCTGGAACTCCCAGCCTCAAGCAATCCACCCACATCTGCCTCCCAAAGTGCTGGGATTACAGGTATGAACCACTGGGCCTGGCCTTGTTTTTGTATTTTTTAAATCCATAAAGCCACCCTGTGTCTTTTGATCAGCAAATTTAGTTCATTTACATTTAAAGTAATTATTGATAGAGAAGGATTGATTATTGTCATTTTGTTCATTGTTTTCTGGTTGTTTGCAGCTCTTTCACTATTTTTTTCCTCTCTTGCTGTCTTTATTTGTGATTTGAGGATTTTCAGTAGTGGTATGCTTTGATTCCTTTCTCTTCATCTTAGTGTATCTGCTAAGTTTTTGCTTCATGATTGCTATGAGGCATCTTAAAACATCTTATAGTTAAAATAATCCATTTTAAGCTGATAACAACTTAACTTTGATCCTGTATAAAAGCTCTGCACACACACATACACATTGTTTTTGATATCACACTTTACATCTTTTATGTTGTGTATCACTTAATGAATTATTGTAAAGTTACTCTTAATACTTTTGACTATATATGTACCTTTACCAGTGAATTTTATACTTTCATATGTTTTCATATGATTAATTAGCAGCCTTTCATTTTCAGTTTGAAGAACTCCTTTTAGTATTTCTTGTAAGGCAAGTTTAGTGGTAATGGACTCCCTCCCTCTGTTTGTGTGAAGAAGTCTTTATCCCTCCCTTATTTATGAAAGAGAGTTTTGCCAAATAATGTATTATTATTTTGGTTTTTTAATAGGATCATACTATAAACATTGTTCTGAAGTTTGTTTTTTTTGTACTTACAGTTATCCTGCACACCTTTTCATTACACACAGATACAACTATACACACAGATACAACTCATTCTGCTTAACCATCACATGTAACCATAATTTAAAATCTCATTATTGATAAACTTATAGATTCTTTTCAGTTTTTTATATTATAAACTATGCTACAGAAAAATCTTTGAATATGTGAATATAATATCCATGCTTGTGTGACTACTTTTGTAGACTATAAGTGGATTTATTGAGGCAAACAGTATGTACTTTTTTACAAAGCATAAATATTCCCAATTTTTTGGTCAACAAAATTACATCAACTTACCAGTAAATGAGGGGACCCACTTCTCCACACTCACACCAACCCTAAATATTATTTAATCTATTTAATTTTATAAAACTTAGAGGTTAAAAATAAGAAGTTATCTTACTTTAATTTGCATCTTTTGGATTTGAGAGAAGCTGAGCATCTTCTCCTGGAATCTTGTCTCCTTTTGTTCTCACTGTGAGAAAAATAGTGGCCATAAGGTGGAATCCCTGGAGGAAGTATGGCTTCCCCTCCTAACACCCTGACTTCATCAAAGTTTCATCACATCGGAGGAGGAGCAATGAGATATCAGTGTCATCTAAGACAGAGGTGGAAAATTGAAGTGCTGGAGGGCCCTATAGGAAAATACAAATGTTCAAGCAAACCTGTAGATAGCATAGAGGACTTTGGCAACTGGAGGGAGCATGTCTTATCAAAAGGAATTCACAGCTGGGTGTGGTGGCTCACATCTGTAATCTCAGCACTTTGGGAAGCTGAGGTGGGCAAATTGCTTGAGCCCAGGAGTTCCAGACCAGCCTGGGCAACATGGCAAACCTCACTTCTACAAAAATATAAAAATTAGCCAAGCGTGGTAGCACACACCTGTAGTCCCAGCTCCTCAGGAGGCTGAGGTAGAAGGATCGCTGGAGCCCAGGAGGTCAAGGCTACAGTGAACTGAGATCATGCCATTGCACTCCATCCTGGGTGACAGAGTAAGACCCTGTCTCAAAAAATAATAAAAAAAAGAATTCGTGTTTTAAAAATTGTTCATGGTTGGGCACGGTGGCTCATGCCTGTAATCCCAGCACTTTGGGAGGCTTAGGCAGGTGGACCATGAGGTCAGGAGATCGATACCAGCCTGACCAACATGGTGAAATCCCGTCTCTATTAAAAATATAAAAATTAGCTGAGTGTGGTGGCGCGCACATGTAATCCCAGCGACTCAGGAGGCTGAGGCAGGAGAATCACTTAAACCCAGGAGGCGGAGGTTGCAGAGAGCTGAGATCATGCCACTGTGCTCCAGCCTGGGTGACAGAACGAGACCCCGTCTCAAAAAAAAAAATTGTTCATGATTGTGTAGACTCTCACAGGTCAGTGCGTCAGATCTGCACAACTTCCACCAATTTGCAAAATGTACTGGATTTTGGATTCTGTAGCAAAGGAAAAAATTTCTGTTTAAAATTCTAATTTTCAATTAAAATTTTTGACTTTTAATTTTTAGAAAACATGTGAAATACATTTTCTTCATTACCTGAAAAGGGATACCAAGTAAGAACAAGCATGAATTTGTCCAGAAGCAAGTATTAGGAGTGTGCTAATTTTTATATTAACAGATACCTATACTGAAACATATACATTCTGAGAATTCTTAAACCTTTCATTAGGTTGAACCATGTAAAATTGCACTTTTGGAGGTCGAAAATTTTCAAATTTTTGGTAAACCAAAAACTTACCTATTTTTTTCTTTTTTTTTCTTTTTTTTTTTTTTGAGACGGAGTCTCGCTCTGTCACCCAGGCTGGAGTGCAGTGGTGTGATCTCGGCTCACTGCAAGTTCCACCTCCCGGGTTCACGCCTTTCTCCTGCCTCAGCCTCCCGACTAGCTGGGACTACAAGTGCCTACCACCACACCCGGCTAACTTTTTGTATTTTTAGTAGAGACGGGGTTTCACCGTGTTAGCCAGGTTGGTCTCAATCCCCTGACCTCGTGATCCGCCCACCTCGGCCTCCCAAAGTGCTGGGATTACAGGCATGAGCCACTGCACCAGGCCTCCATAGCCTGTTTATTTTAAGATGTCCATACCTTTCCACAGGAAGGTGGGAACAATACCATTGAAGTGTTAAGACTCACATGAATTTGTTTATTTGTTTTATGATCTGATTCAGGCTCTTGCTCCATCTGTTTGTTCAGCTAATTGCCAATCAGTGTGGGAGTTTGGGTAGTAGTTTTGGTAGAAGCCTAAATCAAAGCAAACAGCTGTATCTCTTACATGAAACGTCTGCCTACAGGGTTGATTTTTTTTTAAAAAAAACAAGTTCTACTCTTCAGAGAAGGCTTTTCAGCTGTGAATAGAAATGACTAGGCCCTGGCCGGCAAAATGTTCCATGTTGCTCTGAGGTATGAAACATTACCTGTTTGGTGAAGCCACATTACGTAACTGCTGAACCTGGGACTCTCCAACCAAATGATTCATCAGTTTTATGGGGCCAAATGATTCATCAGTCAACATCATTATTTTGTCACCACCAATTAGCATTTGCAGGGTACCCACACAGAGATGACACTGGATTTGATGCTTGACAGAACACAAGGAAGACAAAGAGTACAGCTGATAAAGTAAACAGTTGGAACTATACATTTGAATATGAAACATAGCACAGACATACCTGTAAATCCATGCCTGCCTGAGCCACACGTGGTGGAATAAACTCACGGAAACTCACCATGGAGCTTCACAATGGTTCTTTGTGTTGCAACAGAGGATGAAGCAGGTGCTCTTCCACAAGGAAGATGTGAGAAAGGCTCCAGGTCCCCTTGGGAATCCCAGAATCAGACCCTAAAACTTTGGAAGGGCCTTTGTTGAACACTGAGTCAAACTCCCCAGAATCCTTTTACAGAACCCCTGTCCAGCAAGTGACCAGTGAGTCTCTAAAGACTTTGAGAATTTGCAGATTCTAGGGAAGACTTCATAAGTTCAGAGATGGGAATTTTGGAGCATTCTAGAAAGAAATTCTGGAATACAAACAAATTTGGAATTATCATAGGAAGGCTATTATGCAATTATTTTCCAGTTAATAGCTCTTAATAAGAGATCTAAGGTGGCTATTGGAGTTGAACCAAGACAATCTTCTTCCATTGTTGCCATTCTAATTTCAGAGTTCCTTGCTGTTTTATTCCTCCTCAATTCCATTTTGGACTAGTTAGAGATAGAATAGAAAGAAAAACTGAGCCACAAATTCCATTTTTCCCTGCTTAAAGGGTAAACTTCTGCCTGAGAAGCACACTCAAGTTTTCCAGAAGATTCCAACGGGGGAGTCCCAGTTTATAAGCAGGTTGTGTGTCTTTGGTGTGTGGTCAGTCAGCTGTGTGGAAAACAAGATGTATTTTCCCCCAAAGACGGTGCACTTAGTGGTTGGGTACTGAGGCTTGTACATGACAACCTGCTTAACTGGGCGTGCACCTGAAGGGTGGTGCCCTGTCAATGACATACAATGCAGCCTAGCCCTTGTGGGCCACAGTATTTCCCCAGGTAGCCAGGCACACACCTGTCCCAGTGCAGTAGGATCAAGGCCTCCCTCCCTCCCTGCTGCCCAGTGCAGGGCATTGAGAGATGATGAGCTCTTCTCAGCACCATGTCATAACGGTGCAGGCTGGGAAAGAAGAGAAATGAGATTGGGGGGTTCAGTTAGCCTCTGGTGGTGAGCGGGGCTGGAGTAATCTTCTTGTCTGTCCAAGTAGGTTTTCCATTCCTCCAGCCTAACAGATTTGTCTAGCATTCTTTCTTTGCTAAGGATTTGAAAGTAGCCTTGGTGGAGAATGCCCAGCCCTGTGAGGTTTTCTGAATGTTTATAGCCAGTAAGGAAGCAGAATGTAATGAGATGGAGAGCCTCTCCTGCCCATTTGGCGATGTGGGGTTTCTGGTCCCAGGACCAGGTGCACAGACTCAGGGACAATGACAAAGGCCAGAGTCTACAACTCTGCAGCTGGGGAAGCCACCCAAAGATGGGAGCCAAGGAGCAGGGGTGGAAGCTGGTGCTCTGTCCTCTCCTTTCCCCTCCAAGGATCCAGCCCCTGTCCAGCCTGGGCACTGGTGAGAATCAGGCCAGTGTGGGTGCACCAGGGTGTGCTCCTCTGTGGCAACCTGGGCGGTGGAAGGGAGCAAGCACCTCCAGGGTGGTAGAGAACGAAGAACGGTGTCTCCAGCCATTGGTGGCTCCAAATGGGGAATTTGGTGGGACAAGATGCACTCAAGAAGCTTTAAGAAAAATAAAATCAACTTTCATATTATTCATTGCCTTTCAAAACATATGCTTCTATACATCTCTGATGAAAAAAATCAATGACCCAATAAAAAATGGGCAAAGGATATAAGCTGTCTATTTTAGAAGATATACAAATAGCCAGTGTGAAATTAGAACAAAACGCACTAATGATCAAATATGAATCTCAGAAGCATTGTGCTAAGTGAAGGAAGCCAGACACAAAAACATACACACATCTATTCTATGAGATTCTAATAAAGGCAAAGCCATAGGGACAGAGCTGATCAGTGTCTGGCAGGGTCCAGGCTTCTGTTCTTCTTCATATTCTAAATAATTATTGTGATGGTGGTGGTGGTGACACAATTGTATGCATTTTGTACGTATGTATTCAAAACTCATCAACATGTATACTTAAATTTGGTGAATTTCATTGTACGTAAACTATACCTCAATAAAGCTGATAATTAAAAAAAGATTTTAAAGCCTAATCATGGATATTAAACAAACACATAGTTTAACCTTGTTAGCTCTTAAAAAAGGTCCTTTTTAGGTCTAAAAAAAGACCCAACTCCTACCTGTTATATTTTATAAATAAGAAAATGGAGTTCCAAAGAGATTATTATTATTATTATTATTATATTAAATATCACACAGCCTGCTAGAGGTCAAGCCACATTCCAGCACTCAGACCTGTGTTTTTTCAGTCTTGTCTTTCTTTCTCTTTCTTTTCCTCTCTTTTTCTTTCTTTTTCTTTCTTTCTTTCTCTTTCTTTCCTATTCTTTCTCTTTCTCTCTCCTTCTTTCCCTTCCTTCTTTCTTTCCCCTTTCCTTCCTTCCTTCCTCCCTTCGTTCCTCCCTCCCTCTCTCTCTTTCTCGCTGTCTCTTTCTCTCTCTCTCTTTCTCTCTCTCTCTCTCTTTCTTTCTTTCTTTCTTTCTCATTCATTTGTTCCCTTCCTTTCTTTCTTTCCAGAGAACCTGGACCACGACACAGGGCCTGATGCCAGCTTCACTCTGGATCTGCAGAGTCCTTCCTGCAGTGACCACCATGACTCGTTCTTCAGATGAGACTCACCCAGGTGCAGTGTGCAACAAGAGATCTTTTCAGTCTTTCTCTTTTGCCATCCTCCCTAGCACATTGAAACTATAAACTGTGTTCTCACACAATCCAGAGGCACTGTAAAATACCTTGCAGATATATAGTACTTTAGTTTCCAACACATGCCCATTGTGCTCAAAGAGGCAGAGCCAGTGGGAGATACACATGACAAGATTTATTGCAGGGAATTGGTTTATGTAATTGTGGGGCCTGGCCAGGCAAGTTCAAAATCTGTAGGGTGGGCTCTCACGAAAACCATGCTAGGACTGTCCAGTACAGCCAAGCACATGAGTGGAATTTCTTCTTCCCCAGGGAAGCATCAGCTTTGCTCTTAAAATACTTCAACTGATTGGATCAGGCCCACTCAGATTATCTGGGATGATCTCCTTTACTTAAACCTAACTAATATGGACTTTCTTCATATCCACAAAATCCATGCATACCACCTAGATTCGTGTTTGACTGAATAACTGGGAACTGTAACCCACCCAAATTAACAAGCAAAACTGATCATCACGCCTATGTAGTAGAGAAGGAAGATATTGCCATTTACTTTTTTCTACTGGGGAACTAGAAGCAGAGAGAACTGAAATTATTTGCCTAAGGACACACAGCTAACTCACTTTTTGTTTTTCAGTTGGAGAATGGATTAGCAATTCCTACTTGGTGTGATGTTGTGAGGAGTTAATTAAATCCATTCCAGTTGTGTATGTACAGACCCTCAATTTTGTATAAAAAACATCAGCCAGGTGCAGTGGCTCATGCCTGTAATCCCAGCACTTTGGAAGACCGACGTGGGCAGATCACCTGAGGTCAAGGGTTCGAGACCAGCCTGACCAACATGGTGAAACTTTGTCTCTACTAAAAATACAAAAAAAAAATTAGCTGTGTGTGGTGGCACATGCCTGTAGTCCCAGCTACTTGGGGAGGCTGAGGCAGAAGAATCACTTGAACCCGGGAGGCGGAGGTTGCAGTGCACTCCAGCCTAGGCGACAGAGGGAGACTCCATCTCAAAAAAAAAAAAAATCCAGCTATTAGGTCATGTTCCACCTATAAAGTGAGCTGATTTATGAGTTGTGAGGGTTATAGACATTCTCTTTAACTACAGAGGGAGTACACGTTAAAATAACTTTTTTCAGCAAGTAGTTCCATTTCCAGAGATTAGTTTTATTTCTATTTTTATTTATTTACTTTTTTTAGATGGAGTTTTGCTCTTGTTACCCAGGCTGGAGTGCAATGGTGCATTCTCAACTCACTGCAACCCCCACCTCCCGGGTTCAAGTGATTCTCCTGCCTCAGTCTCCCGAGTAACTGGGATTACAGGCATGCCCCACCACGCCCGGCTAATTTTCGTATTTTCAGTAGAGATGGGGTTTCACCATGTTGGCCAGGCTGGTCTCAAGCTCCTGACCTCAGGTGATCTGCCTGCCTTGGCCTCCCAAAGTGTTGGAATTACAGGCGTGAGCCACCATGCCCGGCCCAGATATCAGTTTTATAACAATATTTTTAAACATCTATAAAAACACATGCACAAAGATATTCATTGCAGTGTTGTTTGTAAGTGAAAAAAATTTAAATGTCCATCAACAGGAGAAAAAGAGATTGTTAAATGAATTACAATGTGGTCTAACAGTAGAATGCTCTATATATATCGACAAAGAAAGGTGTCCATGGTATATTAGATCTAAAATAAAAGATCTCAATAGAAGATCTGTTAAGTCTATTAGATCTAAATAGAAGAGTGTGTGTTATTTGATGCCCTTTATGATGTTAGACATTTTTCTGCTGCCTTTGGTGGTGGGCAGCAGATGGGTCCTTTCTCATCATTAAAATGGATGCTTTGTCCCTGAGGAGGAACTCTAAGGTGGTGGGGGTGTTTGAGTTGAAACTTCCAAGGCTGCAGGCCTCCAATAACTGCCCCATCCACGCCATGACCTGTTCTCCCCGAGTGGGAACCTCAGCCATTATTTGGAAATCACCAACAGGAGTCGCTGTGCAGGAGCCTGGGGTTCCACGGTGCAGTGACGCAACTCCTTGAAAATGGAGACCAGACACCAGGTCACAATAGGGTAAGCTAGAGCAGAGCTACCTGACAAATGGTTAGGGCTGAAAACCTGAATTGGCAAGGCACATTCCATTCATGATGAAAGGTGCCAGGATGGCCAAGCGCAGTGGCTCATGCTTGTAATCCCAGCACTTTGGGAGGCCAAGGTGAGCGGATCACTTGAGGTCAGGAGTTCAAGACCAGCCTGGCCAACATGGTAAAACCCCATCTCTACTAAAAGTACAAACATTAGCCAGGTGTGGTGGTGCACGCCTGTAGTCCCAGCTACTCAGGAGGCTGAGACAGAAGAATCGCTTGAACCTGGGAGGCGGAGGTTGCAGTGAGCCAAGATTGTGCCACTGCACTCCAGCCTGGGCGACAGGGCAAGATTCCATCTCAAGAAAAAAAAAAAGGCACCAGTAGCATTGGTCAGAATGTCTTCGGAGACAATGGGTAGCATGGTGTACTTTTACATAACATCATTCAGGATTTCTCTTTTTCCTGATGGGATCTGGAGAAGAGTAAGTGGCCATACTTTCTGAGATTCCCTCTATCAAGGGAATGAGATGGCTTCATGGACACCTCAAGACCCTCTACCTCACACCTACTCCCTTTTCCATAGTGGAATTGGGAGCATAGTTGACAATTCTATTATCCATAGAGGACTTCAGATTCATTTAAAGGTCCATGTGGAATCCTTGGAGCAGAGAGAAGACTTCTGTGGACCAAATGTGCAGGGATTTTACCCCACCAGCAAGGAAGCAATCATTGCTGCAGTGGACACCAGCTGGGTGTCTTCCAATTCAATCGCAGTATTATCTACCTGGAGTTAGCCTCAAATCCCACAGGTCGAAGGCTCAGTCCCACAAGACTGTCCCCATTTCAGACACCAGTCACAAGTCTAGTTCTCCAGAACTTCTGAACAACTGGCTTCAAGATGGAGTTCCCACGACCCTCTTTTTGGGTTTGGTTAATTTGCTACAGCAGCTCACAGAACTCAAGGAAACACCTATTTACAATTGCCCATTTATTTAAAAGGATATTACAATGGATGCAGGTGAAGAAATGCATAGGGCACGGTATGGGGTAAGGGGTGTGGCGCTTCCACGCCCTTCCTGGGTGCGCCCCCTCTTCGAACCCTGTCCTTTTGGGGTTTTATGGAAGTTTTATTAAGCAGGCATGATTGATTAAACTATTGGCCACTGGTGTTCAGCTTAGACTTAGACTTTTCTCCCCTCTCCAGGCATGGCTCAAAGTCCAAATCCTAACCCTGCCTTGGCCTTTCTGGTGACCAGCCCCCATCCTGAAGCTACCTAGTGGCTACCAGCCACCAGTCTACTTATTTGCATACAAAAACCCATTATTTTGGTGTTTCTAAGGATTTTAGGAGTTGTAAGTCAGGAATTGGGTTGAAGACCAATCACAGTCCACCCCTGGTCTTTGAACCAGGGTCTCTTACAACCAAAGGACATGCAACTCAAAAGATACTGCTACATTAGTGGAATCCAGTTCAGTCACTAATAATTAGTCCAGTCCATCAGACTGTATGAATGTCTGCCAGGGCAAGGCCATTCAGGTTTGCAGGCTTCCAGTCCATCTTGCCAGGTTCCAAAAGCGAGTGGTCTCGGCACACACATCTTTCATCCTTTCAGGCATCTGGGATCATTGAGCTAAGAGACAGTACCATCTCTTGCGCTGAGCTTCTTTCAAGGTGTTCATGTAATATTGGATTTCCCTCAATTTATAACGCATTTATTCATTTCTTTACACTCAGCTACCATTCCTTTCTCTCCATTAATATCCAAACTTTTCCACCTTTGGAAGGGAAATTAAAATTGCCACTGTCTGTACTCTCCTCACTCTGGGAGACCGAAGCAGGCAGATCTCTTGAGCCCAGGAGTTTGAGACCAGCCTGGGCAACATAGGGAGACCTCATCTCTTCAAAACATACAAAAATTATCCAGGCATGGTGGCATGCAGCTGTGATCCCAGCTATTAAGGAGGCTGAAGTGAGAGGATCACTTGTTCCCAAGAGGTCAATACTGCAGTGAGCCATGACAGCGTGTGTGACTGAGCGAGACCCTGTCTCAAAAAAAATTATATAAAATTTTATATAAAAAATTTATATAAAGGCCAGGCACAGTGGCTCACGCCTGTAATCCTAGCACTTTGGGAGGCCGAGGCGGGCTGCTCACTTGAGGTCAGGAGTTCAAGACCAGCCTGGCCAACATGGTGAAACCCCGTCTCTACTAAAAATACAAAAATTAGTCAGGCATGGTGGCACACGACTGTAATCCCAGCTACTTGGGAAGCTGAGGCAGGAGAATCACTTGAACCTGGGAGACGGAGGTTGCAGTGAGCCGAGATTGGGCCTCTGAACTCCAGCCTAGGCGACAGAGCAAGACTCTGTCTAAAAAAAAAAAAAAAAAAAAAAAAAAATTATATAAAGTCCAGGCACGGAGGCTCACACCTGTAATGCCAGCACTTTGGGAGGCTGAGGTGGGCAGATCACTTGAGGTCAGGAGTTCGAGACCAGCCTAGCCAACATGATGAAACCCCATCTCTACTAAAAATACAAAAATGAACCAGGCATGCTGGCCCAGCTACTTGGAAGGCTGAGGCAGGAGAATCGCTTGAACCCGGGAAGTGGAGGTTGCAGTGAGCCAAGATCACACCACTGCACTCTAGCCTGGGTGAAAGAGCAAAACTCTGTCTCAAAAAATAAAAAATTATATTAAAAATTATGTATTATGTTTTTGAGACAGGGGTCTCTGTCACACAGGCATATCTCTCTCTCTCTCTCTCTCTCTCTCTCTCTCTCTCACCACAGTGGTGGTCTAGATTGTAGACAGCAATATTAGCCTAGTGAGTGCTTCCCCCCAGTCCACTCCCACTCCCACTCAGATGAGGTAAGGTTACATAGGTATAAACTAATGAACCCAAATTTTGTACAACCCACTTCTATCAGGCCCTTAGAAATGCCGGCATAAAGTTGAGAAACACAGCTACAGTTTGTTGCTTAGGAGTCATCCCTGCTTTCTGCACTTGTACTTGTAGCCCTCATCCTAGGACCACTGCATCAGGTAGGGGAAAAAGAAACCTGAGGTGATGTGGAGAAAAAGGAAAAAATCATAGTCATTATACTAGTGTACTCTTCCCTTGTCAAGAATTGCAGTCATACCAGCATCCTCCCTGCCCCTCCTTTCCCAGCTCCACTAGAAAAATAGAGGAAAACTGAATGGGGACCCTTCTTTAGCCCCACTCCTGGTACGTATAAGCGCACACTTGTGAAGGCAGGTCAGCCAACCCTTCATGGTCTTATCTCTCCCTGATTCAGATAACCAAGGCCCACTCCACTTCCCTCTCAAACTATAACTCTGAGGGGGACCTCTCCTTCCCACTGTCAGACAGCACGGGCTGTACCGTGTGTTCCTTCCTCTGGAGAAATGATGGTAGGCTTCCACATCTGTGTAGTATCTCCTGCTCTGGAGATCACCCTGAGTCCTTGCATCTCCCACCAGGTAAGCCAAGCCCAGTCCCGAGCCAGCGTCCATTCCCGTCAGAACCCATGTGTTGCCCCCAGGGCCACCCCATCAGTCTCACTTGCCAGATGTGTTCAAGGCCTTCCCGCCAGGGAGCCTATCCCGGAGCCATCGGCAGTGTCTGTCTGTCTTGCGGGCAGACAGAACAGTTCTTACTGGCATTTTGTGCCTGAGAGGGTGCAAGAGGAACGTGTCTAGACTCAGCCCATCTCTGCACTGCTGTAGTTCCCACAGCCGCTCATTTCACGGACCCAGGTGGCCACCCTGAGTGAGAACAGCAAACAGGGATATCTGCCAATTCCAGGCGACTTTCCAACCTGGAAGGGAGATTTTCTGATGGGCATTCGATGTGTTACTTTCATGCACCCTTCAGATTTCCACAGGGCCATGCCTCATATGGGCATCCCTTTAATAGACCAGGTTTCCATTGCCCCTCTGCCTGACCATGTCGCCAGGCCATTGGCCACTGCCCATGAGTCAGTGAAAACCAGACACAGAGGCTTCGCCACCGCTCAGTCACTGCTAGGAAAGAAGCATGCAGGTCGGCCACAGAGCTGATTTGCTTTTGACTTCCTTGATCAGAGTGGCAGCTTCCAAACAGAATGTTGTCCCCTTGCCTGGAACTGCCGTCCACAAACCAAGCAGTTGTTTATCACTCAGTTAAGAGGTATTTGTAGGGCAAGTGGAAATCGGTACCAGCAGCTCTTCAGATGGTTTCAAAGTCAATCTTGGAGGAAAAGAGGCCACCTGCTTGTGGGGATGGTGGGTGCCTCCCTGCATTCCCCCAGTAGCATGTCCCTGTATCAACTATTTTCTTTTTTTTTTTTTTTTTTACACCAAGTCTCACTCTGTCACCAGGATGGAGTGCAGTGGCGCAATCTCGGCTCACTGCAACCTTCACCTCCCGGGTTCAAGCGATTCTCCTGCCTCAGCCTCCCAAGTAGCTGGGACTACAGGCGCATGCCAGCTAATTTTTGTATTTTTAGTAGAGACAGGGTTTCACCATGTTGGCCAGGATGGTCTCCATCTCTTGTCCTCGTGATCCACCTGTCTCAGCCTCCCAAAGTACTAGGATTACAGGCGTGAGCCACCACGCTGGGCCAACCATTTTCTTTTCATGATGATGGAGCTCTTCTGGGTACTGGGTACTCAAGTGGAGAATCTGTCTCTCCAGGCACTCCAGCTTCTGCTGTCTTCTGTGTGGGCTTGGGTAATCTTACTGGTTCCCCTTTAGCATGTCTAATTAATATTGTTTTTAGGATGGTTCACATGCCTTCTGTTTTCCAGAAATAAGTAGGGAGAATATTCCCCACTCACATACAATGTCTGTTCCTATAAAACATTTAAGTAAAGGAAATACAACTACTTTACATGAAGGCAGTGTAAACATTCCAACTTTCTTAATCTTATCAATGCTTACATTTTTATGTTCTAGTCCCAGGAACTTCGCTCTCCATCCCCAGACCACTTTCACCCTCTCTTATATAAAAGGCTTTTGGTCTCCAGCAAGGGTCTGGCCAAGTGACTCTGGTCTCTGCTTACCTTGATTAGCCAGTCTATTGCCCCAGGCAATTCCAGGTGGGATTTCTCATAGTAATCTTTTTGCCTTTTAAAATTCCTCCAAACTGGGGAAAATACAGAAAACTGGTTTGCGATCCTTTAATATTGGGGAATGGGGGCCGGACTCCCTTTGGTCCATCCAACCTTTGATAGTATTGTATTAAGACCTTTCTTTCAACTCCATCAAGTTATTTATTCATTCCATTTTTAAATAACCGTCTAAAGATTTCCACCCTGCTGGGATGAGTCCCGTGACTCTCTCCTTTCCTTTTCCCCTGTGTTTCACCTTTATCAGTTTTTAAAAACATTCACCTTATTTCTTAATAACATTTAAAAATGTTTTTATTTTTTAAATTTAAACATTTCCACTTCCTGGGATGAACCTCTGACTCTCCCTTTTGCCTTTCCCCGTTCTCTTGTTAATTACCCTAATGTTTTATTAGCATCTGTAAGCCCCATGAGGGAAAGCTGTAAATTACGTAAGGCTTCTCTGACCATAGCTGGATTTTACAGCAATAAAGTTACACGAGGTGCCCATGCAGAAGGGGTCCCCTTAACCACAGCATTTACCATGACCTGGATAACAGGCACATTCAGCAGGTGAATATTCATTCATCAGAAAACCAGTCCCACATGGCTTACATATGAAGGATATCAATTGCTTCATCTGGGTTGCTCCACTTGGCATTTACAGGGGAAGAGGGACAGTTTCCCTTCTCAGGGTAAACAGACCTTACAGTGGCTTTTTTCCAATCCACCAGGTTGGCTGTTTCCTCGGAAATAACCTCCTCTGTGTCTGCATCATACATAGCCATCTGTGATGTTCAATAGTGAACTGTGGGTCCCTCATCGACCCAAACATGCTCTTGCACCCTGTAGCATACAAAACCAAAGACCCTGCTCCTAAGTCAGTTACTTCAGAATCCGCTTTAGTAAAAGCTAATGATACTGGTCTCCAAAATGAACAATTCCTTCCACCATACCCTCTGGTTTCAACAGTTACTTGGTTTTGTCCTCCCCCAACACTGACTACTTTCTTGGTAATCATGGGTCTCAGAGGTATTTCTGTTGTCCCTGCATAATTTTCTCCTTTGTGCGTAGCTTTGAGGCTAGTGGCGAAAGCTCAGACTCACTGAAATCTGAGCTTGGTCTAGCATCAAGCTCTGACCCAGCACTCTCCTTTATTTTCATTTCAGCTGTCAGAAAAAGAAAAATATGAAAAAAAATTTTTTTGAGACAGGGTCTCACTCTGCTGTCCAGGCTAGAGTGCAGTGGCACTATCATGGCTCACTGCAGCCTCAGCCTCCAAGGCCTCCACCTCCAGGGCCTCCACCTCAGCCTCTCGAGTAGCTGGGACCATAGGTGCATGCTGCCACACCTGGCTATTTTTTTTTTTTTTTTGAACAGTTTTTGTAGAGACAGGGTTTCGCTACATTGCCCAGGCTGGTCTCAAACTCCTGGGCTCAAGCAATTCTCCCACCTCAGCCTTCCAAAGTGCTGGGATTATAGATGTGAGCCACTGCAGCCAGCCCAGAAAAAAATGTTTAGGCGATTCAAGATGGCTGCAGGTTGGACATATAGGCAATAGATACTAGACCTGTAAGCTAAAGCTCAACCCTCCCCTGCAAGGCTGGAGTCTCAAATATTTCACTGGCAGGTACTGATGACAACATTGCCTATCAGATGAAGCCCAAAGGCAGGATAGAATCAATCACCCCTCTCCAGACCCTAAGATGCCTGCATACTTCCTAAGCCTTTCAACCCATAAACATTAACTGCTCATTTGCTTTATCTTAGGTACAAAGCAACTGAGCACCAGTCAGAATTGGAACAATGTCACCTTTGCTTTACTCTTCCCGTCTTCTATATAAAAGAACACATAAATAGAATTGGAACAATGTCACCTTTGCCCCCTCCTCCCATTCCCAACATGTAAATAGTGCACGGCACACATTCTCAGTTTGCACTGAGTTTCTGTTTCTTGGCTATTAGTCCTCAAACTTGGCTCAGGATAAAAGTAAGTTTCTTTAAGTTTATAGTGCCTGTTATTTCAACTTTTGGTCTGCATAGCTATTACAGATAACAATAACCAAGGGATTGAATATTTTGCTTTTTACTTATCAGTTTGCATTTTCTTATGCATCCGGGGAACCAACCCCCTGAGAGTTGGATCCATCTCTAAATTCCACCGGTGGCCAAATGTGGTGGCTCATGCCTGTAATCCCAGCACTTTGGGAGACCAAAGCAAGAGAACTGTTTGAAGCCAAGAAGTCAGCTGCCGTGAACCACAGTGGCACCACTGCACTCCAGCCTGGGCGACAGAGCCAGGGATCTTGTCTTTAAAAAAAAAAAAAAAAAAATTCTGGTTGACAGAGCAGGAGCACCATCATCTCAGACAAACACTGCCTCTTTAAGTTCCAGCTCCCTTTCTAGCCTCATGCATTTCAAGAAAATCACTTCTAACAACAAGCAGCCAGAAAAGCAGACAATGAAACACAGATAAGACAGCTCTGGCACAGAGCGGGGAGTGGGGGAAGTCTCTTGGGTAACTGCCAAACTTCACCCTCATACAATGGGCCCCAGTAAAACAGTGGGTCTTGATAAGCACATTCCTTTCCCTGCAGGGGCACTAAGATAGGAAAGCTAAAAGCAGACTCGGGGATACGCCTGCAGCTGCAGGAAGATGTATGGGAACAGACACACAACTCTCCCTCCCAGATAAGCACAACAAAGAGATATAGAAGCAGTCCAAGCCTCTGATAAACTCTCCCATCTTGAATCCTTAAAAACTCTTAGTCTGTAAGAGAGTAGGGGCCAGGCACGGTGGCTCACGCCTGTAATCCCAGCACTTTGGGAGGCTGAGGCAGGCGGATCACCTGAGGTCAGGAGTTCGAGACCAGCCTGGCCAATGTGGTGAAACCCCATCTTTACTAAAAATACAAAAATTAGCCAGGTGTGATGGTGGGTGCCTGTAATCCCAGTTAATTGGGAGGCTGAGGCAGGGAGAATCCCTTGAACCTGGAAGGCAAAAGTTGCAGTGAGCCGAGATCATGCCATTGCACTCCAGCCTGGGGGACAGAGCAAGACTCTATCTAAAAAAAAAAAAAAGTCCTTTGACCTAACGGCCAGAATCGCCTCTCAGGTTTATTTTCTCTAAAATATCAAGCCACCTTTTGTGTTTCTTTCTTCTTTTGTTAATTCTTACACCAGTAATTTTTACCTTTAGTAACTCAACAGCTCCACACTGTGCATGACCATGTGGCCACCCAGGAATCAAAGGATTCTGGTCTTATCCCTACCCTTGCATCCTTTCTTTCACCAAACCATGTGTTTCCATGAGCCAGAGCCAGTCTAACAAATCCCACTCCTCTGACACCAGATGTGAAACTGGAAAAACTCAAACTGTGTTTTTCTCTGCTTTCACACCAAAACAATCAACACAGAAGACTTCTGTGACTAAATAGGTGGTCCCCACCAGCAAATGAGCAATCAGTTTTGCAGTGGACACCAGCAGGGTGTTCTTCAATTTAATTCTGACACTATCTACCTGGAGACAACATCAGATCCCACAGGTTGAGGGCCAAGACCAAACCCCCACCCCTGAACCCAGCCAAAAGCTTGCCCTCTGGAACGTCTGCCCGACTGGCTTCAAGTGCATGTTCCCACAGTGCCCTTTTTGGGTTTGATTAATTTACTAGAGTGGCTCACAGAACTCAGAAAAACTTACTTACATTTACTAGGTTATTATAAAGGATCCAGTTGAAGAGACGTGCAGGCCAAGGTACGGGGGAAGAGGTGCAGAGTTTCCACGCCTTTTCCATGTATTACCCACCAGGAACCTCCGTGTGTTCAGCCATCTGGAAGCTCTCTGAATCCTGTCCTTTTTGGATTTTTATGGAGGCCTCATTATGTCAGCATGATTGATTAAACCACTGGCCATTGGTAATCAATTGAACTGTGAGTCCCTCTCCCCTCTCTAGAGGTTTCGGGGGTGAGGCTGCAAGTCCTACCCCTCTAATCCTGCCTTGTTCTTTCCTGTTACCAGCCCCATGCTGAAGCTATTGAAGGGCTGCCAGCCACCAGTCAATCATTAGCAAACAGAAAGACACCATTTTGGTGTTTCTAAGGATTTTAGGAGTCATATGTCAGGAAACAGGGTCGAAACCAAATATATATTTCACAGTTTCACAAGTGGGATAGCAGGTGGGCAAGAATGGTTAAAGCAATAAACATGGTCAGTATATAGAATTTCAATGGCAACAATTTTCACAGAAAAGTTACTCTGCCTTTGGATTGAATGTCACTTCTCAAAGATATGCCAATTTTCATGGGAGAAATTTCTATAGATGGCTGACTATATCAATACTTGTGTTCGCTCGTTTAATTTTTTTTTATTTATTTATTTAGACAAGAATCTCACTCTGTCACCCAGGCTGGAATGCAGTGGTGCAATCTCAGCTCACTGCAACCTCTGCCTGCCAGGTTCAAGCAATTCTCCTGCCTCAGCCTCCCTAGTAGCTGGGCCTACAGGCACATGCCACTATGCCTGGCTAATTTTTGTTTTTTTAGTAGAGACAGGGTTTCACCATGTTGGCCAGGCTGGTCTCGAACTCCTGACCTCAGATGATCCACCTGTCTCGAGCCCCCAAAGTGCTGGGATTACAGGTGTGAGCCACCATGCCCAGCCTCTCATTTAATTTTTAATACTACCTTATGGGGTAGTTGATATTGTCCACATTTTGTAGTGGATGAAACCAAAGCTCTGAGAAAGTAAGTCAGTTGTACAAAATTTATGCCTACCAGAAATGGGACTGGAAATAGCTACATTCCAAAGCCAGTGATAATTTGGGTCAAGGGGTACTGATAATTGTTGCTCCTATTGGTTCATTTTCTACTGAGCTTCTTTTTTCACTTACTATTATTACTTTTATTATTATCTTGTGATTTCATTTCACAAAATTATAAGTTTGCATTCCAAAAGCACCTAGTTCCTGGCTCGATCCTCATCTTTGCAGGAGATTCTGAAGCTTAATTGCTTTACATGTTTCAGACTAACCACTGAGCTTTTTTCATTTAAAAATATTTAATTGATAAAGATTGTATCTATTCAAGGTGTACAATGTGATGTCACTGTTTCAGTGCAGACATAGCTGTAACATAGAGAGCTTTTAAAATGAAAGCTTTTGGATAGTCTGTCAGTTTGGTTGTCAAAGTTTGGTATTTCCAGCAAACACTTATTTATCAACTCACTCTTTTATTACCACAATCAAAATAATAAATAGTAAGAAGGGATAGCATACATGATTTATTTTTCAGCGCTTCTCCAATCAAAAAGAAAAAAACAAAAGTATAAAAACAAATGAAAGATCACAGAAGTCCCCAATTTTCTTCTCTTTCATCAGTTGGGCAAAATAACCAAATGTCCATTTTCAGATGGCAACTCCCCTTTGTGCTTACAGAAAGGCTTTGTTGCCTGTTGGGTGCAAAGCTTCTATCTCTGTTACCTAAGGTATAATGCCCTAGGATCTCCTAGATCCTAGGGGAAATGGAACATTATTATCTCAAATGGATTTATTATGCTGCATATTCTTGGATATCTCTAGATCAGATACTAGGTTAAGATGCGTCTTACCTTAAGTAGCCTCTGTGCTCATTTGTACCATTAACTTCATGCATCCTAAACTGTTTTCTTCTCAATGTCCCTCCAGGGCTCCCTGGGGTAGGAGCAGCAGAAGAGGGCCCCACCTCCCTGGGTGTGAAAACTACTGGGATCAGGCAGGAGTGGGAGCCACCTGGCCGGCCATCCTGAGAAGTCACCTCTACAGGCTTCTTGCATTGCCCTAGTGGACTCTGGCAGAGTTCTAGCATTCCTGCGGATGGGGTGCTGAGGCTGTACAGGACCCTTGCTGAAGATGCTGGCTGGCTCCTGGTTGTGGGGACTCTCTAAGAAACAGAGGACATCGGCCTGATGCATGGCTCACACTTGTAATCCCAGCACTTTGGGAGGCCAAGGCGGGCACATCACCTGAGGTCAGGAGTTCAAGACCAGGCTGGACAACATGGTGAAACCCCACCTCTACTAAAAATACAAAAATTAGCTGGGCATGGTGGAGGGCACCTATAATCCCAGCTACTCGGGAGGCTGAGGCAGGAGAAGAATAGCTTGAACATGGGAGGCAGAGGTTGCAGTGAGCAGAGATCGTGCCATTGCATTCCAGCCTGGGCAACAAGAGAGAAACTCCATCCAAAAAAAAAAAAAAAAGAAAGAAACAGAGACTTCTAAGCTCCCTGAGGCATTTCTAAGCATCTAAAGGACAGCAAGGAGGATCTAGGATTTGTGTGTTGTGGGGGCAGAGGAAGTTTCCCAAGTTCACCTGAGGCCCACTGAGCTCTAGGCAAAGTGCCAGTTTCCATAAAGTTGTAGCCAAATTAGCAACAATTCCTCTCTTAGCCTAAAAATTGCCATTCTGTGATGCTATTTACTGGGCATCTATCATACACTGGGGTCCCCAGTGCTATAAAACAAAGTCTTTGTCCTCAATTCACTTGGTTAAGGAGAAAGAATATGCAACTTAGTTTTGCTTGCCCTCCCGGTGTAACTAAAACACTTTCCTTATATCATTCAAATTATCATTTAGTTCCATTTCTCTCTTTGAACTTGGAGAAAAACTCTTTTTTACCACTATCTAATTTTTCTTGGTCAAATTTCTCTCAGTTTCCTCAGAGCCATGCAACCATCACCAGATGCTAACTCATGAATGTTGCGTATCAGCAACTTTCTACACAGAGTGCATGGAAATTTAGAAGCTGGGGAAGTGTGCATGAGGAGAAGGGTGCTGTGCAGAGGTGTGGGTGGGTTGAGAGGACACGCAGGCCATATCCGCAGTATAGAAGCTAATTAGCCTGGGAAAGGTCAGCTTGTATAGTCTTTGCTCCATTGATAGCAAACCTGAGGTGCTGGCTGAGGGAAGACAGGCAGAACCACCCGACTCCAAGCCTTGCCAAATCACCTGTGCCTTCTGCCATCGCCCGACTCTTCCTCCTAGAGTGGGAGATAAGTATCTGGGCAGAGGATCTTATGAACAGAAAATGCATTTAAAACAAGCAATTGAGGCTGGGTGCAGTGGCTCATGCCTGTAATCCTAGCACTTTGGGAGGCCAAGGTGGGCGAATCACCTGAGGTCAGGAATTCGAGACCAGCCTGACCAACATGGTGAAACCCCGTCTCTACTAAAAATACAAAAGTTAGCCAGGTGTGGTACCAGGTGCCTGTAATCCCAGCTCCTCTGGAGGCTGAGGCAGAAGAATCTCGCTTGAACCCGGGAGGCAGAGGTTGCAGTGAACCGAGATAGCGCCACTGCACTCCACCGTGGGCGACAGAGCCAGACTCCATCTCAATCAATCAATAAAGCAATTGTTCCTCCTCGGATCAGAACTGTGAGTTTTATACTGAACTGTTACATGTTGTTTCCTCTTTCTATCTTAGCAATGATCAAAAAAAGATCAGATTCCTTTTGCAGAGGGTGGGCTAGTTCTCCTAAGGAGAAGCTGGGTCCTCAGTGGATCCTCTGGATTTGAGGATGAAGTTTAGAAGTGCTTGGGACCATAGCTGTGGGTCTGATTTGAGGACAAGAAAACCAAAACAAGGGGGCAGCACTGGTGTGGGGAGGTGGGAAGGAGAAAACAAGGAACATAAAAAACAAAACCACCAGTATGGAGTTTGTAGCTCAGAAAAACTTTCAAGCTTATACGGAGAAGATTTCCCTGTTTTGATTTATAAGGGGATCATACAGAGAATCACGGATGCTTGATTATCTGGTTCTATTTCCTTTCTGTGGTCTCAAATTTTTTTAAAAGAATATTTTATGTGTTTGTTTTTCAAATTGGTGAATGAATAGACCTCACTTTTTATAATACCTGGGCTTCTCAGAACCATGAGTCACTGACGTATTATCATTGGAGCCAGGCTTAAAATCTGACATTTAATTAGCACAGGTAAGAGGCAGAGCCTTTGTCTCCTAGAAATGATCAAGCACAAAAACACCCACGAAGAACCGGGCAAAAACGCCCTCCTGGAAGCTGGTGGGGTAGGAAGGTGTGGAGGCCCAGTCCTGCCTGGGCAGCCTGCCTGCTGCGTGACTCACCTGTCTTTTATTCCTTTCAGTGTGAATCCAGCTGAGCCTCATTCACACTGAAGTGGAGAGACTGCCCTGGGGAGCCTTGGGGCTTTACCTGCACGGCCTTGGTGCTCACATTCCAGCTCTCTTAGTAGCCTCTGGCTCCCAGAGTCCAGTTTGCCAAGCAAGTGATGGGCACTGGTGGAGGGACCAGGCTAGAGCCCAAAAGCTCAGCTTCCTTGTCTAAGCCCTGATGGCCTAACGTGCATTAAGTTATTTATTCACTTTAGAAAAGAGCCTGTCCCCACCCTTGATTCTGTATCTCCCACTGCCCTGACCACCCTCATCTATGCCCTGACCTAAAATGGGGCATAGAAGAGCCCGCATCTCTTAGGGCAGTGGTTTTCAAAGTGGGTTCCCCTGCATCCCTTGTGAAGTTTTGTTTTTTTTGTTTTTTTGTGTGCGTGGTGGTTGTTGTTGTTGTTGTTGTTTGGGGAGGGTGGGGGACGGAGTCTTGCTCTGTCACCCAGGCTGGAGTGAAGTGGTGCTATCTCAGCTCACTGCAACCTCCGCCTCCCGGGTTCAAACAATTCTCCTGCCTCAGCCTCCTGAGTAGCTGGGATTACAGGCGTGCACCACCACACTGGCTAATTTTTGTGTTTTTAGCAGAGACAGGGTTTTGCCATGTTGGCCAGGCTGGTCTGGAGCTCCTGACCTCAGTGATCCGCCCACCTCGGGCTCCCAAAGTGCTGGGATTACAGGCATGAGTCACTGCGCCCAGCCCACCTTGGCAAGTTTTTAGAAAGCAAATTCTGGAACCCCGTCCCAGACCTACTGAATCAGAAACTGGGGGATATGTTCAGCAACCTGAGCTTTCAGGAGCCTCTGGGTGATTCTGATAAAGCTGGTGTTTGAGAACGAGCATCATAGGGTTGTTGGGAAGATGACCTCAGGAGCACGTGTGAAATGCTCAGAACAGTGCTCACACCTAAGAATTCTTTAGCTATTGGAAACCCAGGAAGTCACAGATAGAGACGCTCTTCCTCTGGAGCAACCCCAGGACAGGTGCATCTGCAAGCTGAGCCTCTCACAGCACAGAGCCTTCTCTGTCTTCACCACTCACTAAAGTGACACAGGGTGTCAAGGGGAAAAAATGCAAGTTCCTACATTAGTAAGGAAAGACTTTATTAATACAAGATATTGCAACAAGGAGATGCTCAAAGCCGAAACCAGAAGTGTCTCAGGAAAAGGGTGGGTAAGCAATGCTTTTTTATGCAGAGACCATGGGACAGCTGGCTGTGAAAAGAATAAGGAGGGGTTGTAAAAGCTGCTGTGTGGGGATCTTGAAACTTTTTTGTTTTTTGAGACAGGGTCTCCCTCTGTTGCCCAGGCTGGAGTGCAGTGGTACAGTCATAGCTCACTGCACCCTCAACCTCCTGGGCTCAAGCCATCCTCCCACTTCAGCCTCCTGAGTTGGTGGGACTATACGCACGCACCGCCAAGCTTGGGCTATTTTTATTTATTTTTTGTAGAGACAAGTTCTCCCTATGTTGCCCAGGCTGGTCTTGAACTCCTGAGCTCAAGCAATCCTCCCGCCTCCGCCTTCCAAAGCGCTGGGATTAGAGACATGAGCCAATCACTAGGCCTGGCCAGGGTCTTGAAACTTAAAAGGCCGTGTCAAGCATTGCAAGGGAAACACAAGGCAGAAAATGTTGCCAGTACTCAGGTACATGAGGCAGGGATCTGAGGCTGAGATGGAGCAAAAAAGTCACAGTGTGGGAAGTTCCCAGGGAGTGTAGGGTCCAACTCTCTTAGTCAAGCCAGCCTTAAGTTATTTTATTTTATTTTATTTTATTTTATTTTTATTTTTTAATTTAATTTTATTTTATTTTTTGAGACAGAGTCTCACTCTGTTACCCAGGCTGGAGTGCAGTGGCATGATCTCGGCTCACTGCAACCTCCGCCTCCAGGGTTCAAGCAATCCTCCTACCTCAGCCTCCCAAGTAGCTGGGATTACAGGCGCCCGCCACTAAGCCCAGCTAATTGTTGTGTTTTGAGTAGAGATGGGTTTTCACCATGTTGGCCAGGCTGGTCTCAAACTCCTGACCTCAAGTGATCTGCCTGCGTCAGCCTCCCAAAGTGTTGGGATTACAGGCATGAGCCATCGCGCCTGGCCAGCCTCAAGTTATAATAAACACAAAGTTTTCATCAGCATTGTCAAGAAACTGATTTTAATTTTGCCACGTGTACCAGGATGTTTATAGCCCCCACTGACAACAGGTCTTAATTCCTGGCCCCTGAAGCTGTTATCTTAAACAGCAAAGACTTTGTAAATGTGATTCCATGAATAGTTCTGAAATGGAACGGTTATCCTGGGTTACCTGAATAAGCCCTAAATGCAATCACAGTGTCTTTATAAGAGGGAGGGAGATTAGACACAGACAGAAGAGATAGCAATGTAGTCACAGAGATTAGAGTGATGTGGCCACAAGTCAAGGAATGCGAGCAACCACCAGTGCTGGGAGAGGCAGGGCACAGATTCTCCCCTAGAACCTCAGGAGGGAGGAAGGGAGGGAGCCCTATCACACCTGGTCTTTAGCCCAGTGATGCCTGTTTAGGACTTCTGGCCTCCATAACTGTGAGGGAATAAAGGACTCCTGTTTCAAGCCACCAAGTTTGTGGGGATTTGTTACAGCAGACACAGGAAACGAATACACCTTGTTTCTTGAAAGGACTTTTTGAGGTTTGAAGAATTTTTCAGATTTGGCTGAGAGTTTGTGGATTACTGTTTTAGAGGAGGGGAGAAATTCCACCATTTCTCTTGTGAATTGGTTTCCTTGTTACTTGCTATACAAAGATGCTTCACCATAGTTCCATTTAAATATATCTGTCCTGTTCGATTTGCTATAGAACTGAAATTACTGTAGTGAACCACATATTTAAATATGGAAAGGCTGAACCTCAGAAAGCTGTTAGGAAAGCTAAGAATGTGGAAGTGAATGCTCATGCTACACCAGAAGAGGAGAACTGGTACCGAGTAAGAGCTGAATTCTCATTGATTGATTTATGTGCTTGATGAATTGGCTGATAGTTTAACTCTACAGGAAAAGCACAGTTACAGTAACCGAGAAAAGTAGTTATTTCATAAGTGGTTTTATATGAACCTCAAATCATAAACAGGCTGTTTGCTATACGATTATCAATGGTGACAAACCATTTTGCAAGTGGACAGTTTGCTGGATAATGCTTCTTAAGAGTAATTCTTGGCTCAGTGAATTTAAACAAATCGGAGGGGGTTATCATACTGGGGAGAGGTGTTAAGTGATGTCAGGGTCTTGAATGCCACCACACTAAGTTTGCCAGTTCCCCTATGGTTTAAAATTTCCGGAGACTGGGTAAAGAATTACATCCTCTTTTATTTATTTATTTATTTATTTTTGAGACAGAGTCTCACTCTGTTGCCCAGGCTAGAGTGCAATGGCGCAATCTTGGCTCACTGCAACCTCTCCGCGATTCTCCTGCCTCAGCCTCCCAAGTAGCTGGGACTACAGGCATGCACCACCACACCTGCCTAACTTTTTTTGTATTTTTAGTAGAGACAGGGTTTCACTATGTTGGCCAGGCTTGTTTCGAACTCCTGACCTCAAGTAATCCACCCACTTCAGCCTCCCAAAGTGCTAGGATTACAGACGTGAGCCACCATGGCTGGCCTATATCCTCTTTTAATAGGGAGTAAAAGAAAGCTACACAGATGCACGTGAGAATATACTTTCACAGGCACTGCGTTTTAAATAGGAATCAGGAAGTTCTGCCAACTCCATTTTATTAAAGGCATAACCAAGGCTTGGTTGCTTCACTAACATGTGACTGTTCTAAAAATTATCACTCATCAAAATTATTTTGCAAAGAAATAGGAATGGAAGAGTAGGGAAAGAAACAAATATTTAAATATAACTGTCCTGGCTAGTAATACCACATTTCTGTAATGCATTTTTTTACAGATGTGTATAAATAGATATAAATAGGTGTCCTAAGTTGGAGCAATAACGTCTTCCACCCTCTTGCTTATTGGCTTTCTCCCATATTTCTTCTGCATTTACATATTTCTGGTATAATTTTAGATTTGGGGCACACTTGGTTTGAAAAGGGTCTATGTTTTCTCCACTACTTTTGTCTCACATTCCAAAAAACAAAGGGGATGCCATTCTTCAGGGCAGCACCTGCCACTCATCTGCTGTCAGGCTATTGCTTAAGGCACAGATCTTAATGGCCTGGCAGGTTTCTCCACCCTACAATCTTAGGGAGCTGTGGCCCAAGGGCAACTGTAAAACCCACGTGTTAGAATAACTTAGCTTTCTTGTGATAGACTGAGTAAACAAATAGACAATGGCCATAGTATATGGCAATAGAACTCTGACCCACAGAAGAAATGAAGCATAATATCTGCAGAGACCAACTCAGAACAGTCAGGACTTACTCAGTGGCTGACAGCTTCCTCATTTTTGCCTCTGCTTCCAACCCAGGACAAACCAGAAAAACCAAATATACTCCACAAACAAATCACATAAGACGCTCCATCTCTAGTTATCCCTCCTTCAGCTTCTCCATGACGACACTCTGCAAAGAGGACATAGCTGAAGTTGCCCCCTTTTTCCCCTACAGCTTTTCTTCTCCCTTGTCTTTGAATTATCTCCTTTGTTATAGCAAGTTCTGAATATATGGCCTCTGTTTGTTCTTATGTGGTGGTCTTCATTTATTTCCACATGTGAATGATGATTGTGTTCAACACAATGATTAATTTTTTAAAAAGAAAAAAAAAACAGCTATTTGCAGTACAAGATGCTTTTTTTTTTTTTGAGACGGCAAATTTGCAGTACAAGTACAAGATGCTTTTTTTTTTTTGGGACGGCATCTCGCTCTGTCACCCAGGTTGGAGTGCAGTGGCGCATGCTCTGCTCGGCTCACTACAACCTCAGTCTCCCAAGTAGTTGGGACTACAGGCATGCATCACCATGCCTGGCTAATTTTTGTTTGTTTGTTTTGTATTTTTGGTAGAGGTGTGATTTCGCCATGTTGCCCAGGCTGGTCTCAAACTCCCAGGCTCAGGAGATCCACCTACCTTGGCCTGCAATACAATATACTTTTGTATTTTTTATATAACCACCTGACAGCTTTGGCCCCTAGTTGTATTTGAGAGGGAAAAGCTGCTATTTATTTAAAGGAAGGACATACAATTATTAATAAATTGATTTTTAAAAAGATGTATTTGCCTGATGGTGCTTCTGAAAAGTTGTCAGTTTGTTTTTAATTTGTTAAAAGAAAATCCATAGCCAAATTAAATTTAAGAGAATTTAATTGAGCAAAAAACAATCCGTGAATCTGGCAGCCTCCACTGCCAGAGTAGGCTCAGAGAGACTCCAGTGCAGCCACATGGGGGAAGATTTATAGACAGAAAAGGGCAAGTGAGGCACAGAAACTGCAGGATTGGATACAGCTCCATGTTTGCCTTATTTGAACATGGTTTGAACAACTGAACCTCTTTGATTTACAGAAATTCGGGGATAGGCACAAGAGCAGGCTACAGTCTGTTTACACCTCCATTTAGATTACAATTCGCTATGTACAGAGAAACCTTTAGGCCAAACTTAAATCACATGGGGAGGCAGCTTTAGGCTAAACTTGATTTCACAAATTTTCAAATTAACAAGTAAAAACTGTGGATATTATTCAATTTAATCTTTAAGAGTTTATTAATCAATATGCATTATAACTTCATTTTTGTAAAAACAAAAAAAGATATGCCTAGAAAAGGGTTATGGAGAGGGGACAAGGGACGTTTATTTTCTAAAACATATTTTTTATAATGGATGTTTTTTATATAACTTTAAAAAGAATTAGAAACGTTTCTGAATTATTAATGATTTCCTTAAATCTTTAGCTACATATATTTCTCCATAAAGAGCAGTTCCTCAAACTGCAGCACCTCAACCCTGATATTACATATTTTTATTTTTATTTTTATTTTTTGAGACGGAGTTTCGCTCTGTCACCAGTCTGGAGTGCAGTGGCACGATCTCAGCTCACTGCAACCTCCGCCTCTCGGGTTCAAGCAATTCTCCTGCCTCAGCCTCCTGAGTAGCTGGGACTACAGGCGCCCACCACCACGCCCAGCTAATTTTTGCATTTTTAGTAGAGACAGGGTTTCACCATGTTGGCCAGGATGGTCTCGATATCATGACCTCGTGATCCGCCCGCCTCGGCCTCCCAAAGTGCTGGGATTACAGGTGTAAGCCACCGCGCCCGGCCGGTATTAAACATTTTTAAAGTAAATTTATTAAATCTCAAAAGAAGCACACTTTGAATACTGAGGAAGAGACGTTGTAACCCATAAGCAGAGAGTAGGTAAGTAAAAGCAATTTCCACCACTCTCAGACTGGGCGTAGTGGCTCACGCCTGTAATCCCACCACTTTTGGGAGGCTGAGAGGGGAGGATCGCTTGAGGCCAGGAATTCAAGAGCAGCCTAAGGAAACTTAGCCAAACTCCATCTCTACAAAAGAAAAATTTTTAAAGCAATTTCACCATTCTCAACGCTTTTCTCTTTATTAACCAAATATTTCTGTAACTCTTTTTTGTTGTTGTTGTTGTTGTTGTTATTGAAAGACATGGGAGAAGGAAGAATTCCTGAATGCAACAGACTGGGAAGGACGCACCACAAAACGCTCCGCGGTCTCTGGACACCCTATCAGCTAGTCCCGTCCCTCCTGGTGTCCGGTCTCGACCATCCATCCCGTGGTTTGGGAGTGCCTTTCCTTACCAGATTCTTCTAAAGCCCTGATGCACCCACCCTTAAGTGGAAGGTAATGCTTTTGCGGGGGGCTGTGCGTTCTTCCACTCCGTCCCACCTTTGCCGTGGACTAAACAGGAGCCACCGAACGAGAGTACCCTGGCTCCCGGCCCTGCAGATTTTCACCAAAAACTCTAGGACTAAGTTAAAGTAGGGACTGAAATACCACACAGAGCTCGCTGTAAACCACCCGCTCAGCGCAGTAAGTCGGGATAGTCAGTAGATCTGAGCCCTTGAGGGAGGCGCCTCCCCCTCCTCCGCGCAGCCCCCGGGCGCCTGGCCCAGCTTCCCGCAGCCAGGGTCTATTGAGGTAGGCGCGCCCAGACCTGAAACGAGTTGGGACTGGGCTGCGTCACGCGCGGGCTCTAAGCGCCCGGGGCCCCGCCCAGTGGCCGGCACAGCCAATCGCAGCGCGGGAAGGCGGTGGGGGCGGGGAAGGCCCACTGGAAACTTAAATCCCGAGGCGGGCGAACCTGCACCAGACCACGGACGTCTGTAATCTCAGAGGCTTGTTTGCTGAGGGCGCCTGCGCAGCTGCGACGGCTGCTGGTGAGCGTCCCCGACCAGACCGAGGGACAGGGCGAAGGGGGACTGGAGGAGGGAACCCCCCCTTTAGGGACACTGAGAGGAGGCGGGCGCGACCCCTGGGAGTGAGAGCTTCTGCCCGGAGCTCTGCCAGCCTCGAGGTGGGGAACGGGGGAAGGCGGTTGGAGACCCCAGGGGGGCGCCGGCACCACTGGGAGGGCCCGGGCGGTGCAGGTCAGTCATCCTGTGGGCTGAAGCCGGACCGGACCGGGCGGCTTCATGCCCCCAGCCTGGCCGCGGAGCCCCCGCTCCCTGCGCCGCCGCAAACATTCTCGGGGCGCGGCGGCGCGTGCAGAGGGCGAGAGCAGGCGGTGCGGCCCCGGTCCTGGCCCGCCCGGAGCTCCGGGAGCTGCCTGCCCCGGTCCGGGCCCTGGCCCTGGGGCCCCTGGCTTCCAGCGGCGCGGCCTCGTGACCCTGCCCCGGTTTAGGGGAGCGAGTAGCACAGACCCAAGTGTGGGACGGCGGGAATAGTGGGTGCTCTCCTTCCCAGTGTCTCCTGGAAAGGGATTCCCGAAAGGTTTTATTCCAAAAGGAGAGGTTGGAAGACATAGCTCATCTCCTGCTGTGTATCAGCCAAGAAGGTGTGAGGTGGTGTTCCTTGGGGATCCGCTTGCATCTACTTGGGATGGTACGTCTTCATTAGTGAGGTTTTGCCTGGATGACCTCAGTACAATTGGTGCAAAACCTGGACCAACTCTTTCCTAGTTTTCTAGTTGTTGCCTTAAGCTTCTCACCCGTCAGGTATCTTTCACACCCTTCTCATACCCTAAATTATCGCATATGCTGTTTCAACGCCTCCAACTCTGCAGGCTGCTTTTAATTTTGGTGGGCCCATCAAATACCTCCACTTGGCCTGTTTCAGCCTCTTCCACAGTCCTTGGGGAAATGCTAGGGAGAATAATTGAAATATTTTTATTCCACGGGGGCTGTAAGATGGCTTTTTAGGATTGGTCTAATCAGATACTCATTTCTTTTCTCTTTCTAGGTTTTGAAACATGAATCTTTCGCTCGTCCTGGCTGCCTTTTGCTTGGGAATAGCCTCCGCTGTTCCAAAATTTGACCAAAATTTGGATACAAAGTGGTACCAGTGGAAGGCAACACACAGAAGATTATATGGCGCGGTTGGTAACATCTGAAACTGTCCAGAGGGACTCTGGAGAGAATGGTCCTTGCTGTTGGGAGTTGATAGCCAGAGAGTAGCTTCTAGACACCAGACCTTACCAGGCAATAACCTAACAGCACCCATTATAGGTGCAATATGGGCATATATCTCCATTGTGTCTTGGCTTGGAGAACAGCTCCCAGAGAAGTATCAACCCATCCCTGGCCATGGTTTCTCTTCCATTTCTGCCCGCAAATCGGCTTGGTGAACATGGGTTGGGTAAGTAGACATAAAGTCCACCAGCTATATGTTTGCCTCTAGAATGAAGAAGGATGGAGGAGAGCAGTGTGGGAAAAGAATATGAAAATGATTGAACTGCACAATGGGGAATACAGCCAAGGGAAACATGGCTTCACAATGGCCATGAATGCTTTTGGTGACATGGTGAGTGTGGCAAGGATTGCTGAACTCTGTGCTGCTTCTCAGTTCTTCACCAAAATAGTCTTGCTTTTAACATTTTATTTACTTTTCCTTGAAGACCAATGAAGAATTCAGGCAGATGATGGGTTGCTTTCGAAACCAGAAATTCAGGAAGGGGAAAGTGTTCCGTGAGCCTCTGTTTCTTGATCTTCCCAAATCTGTGGATTGGAGAAAGAAAGGCTACGTGACGCCAGTGAAGAATCAGGTGAGACAGCGTCAGATTCAGACCCTGTCTCCACAGGAAAGCCAAGAAGGAATTGGTGTCATTGCTGTGGTAGATGGTGGCACAACATATGGTGATGGGTTTTTTGTATTTTTGGTTTTTGGTGTTTTTTTTGTTTGCTTATTTGAGACGGAGTTTTGCTCTTGTTGCCCAGGCTGGATTGCAATGGCGTGATCTCGTCTCACTGCAACCTCTGACTCCTGGGTTCAAGAGATTCTCCTGCCTCCACCTCCCGAGTAGCTGGGATTGCAAGTGCTCACCACCATGCCCAGCTAATTTTTGTGTATTTTTAGTAGCGACAGGGTTTCACCATGTTGGCCAGGCTGATTTCAAACTCCTCTCCTCAAGTGATCTACCCGCCTCGGCCTCCCAAAGTGTGGCGATGGGTTTTTTTTTTTTTTAAAGAATATTCAGATAATTCAATTATGGGGTACTGTATTTGTATTGGTCTTGTAAATTGACAGCTTTTTTTTCTCCCTTTTTAGAAACAGTGTGGTTCTTGTTGGGCTTTTAGTGCAACTGGTGCTCTTGAAGGACAGATGTTCCGGAAAACTGGGAAACTTGTCTCACTGAGCGAGCAGAATCTGGTGGACTGTTCGCGTCCTCAAGGCAATCAGGGCTGCAATGGTGGCTTCATGGCTAGGGCCTTCCAGTATGTCAAGGAGAACGGAGGCCTGGACTCTGAGGAATCCTATCCATATGTAGCAATGGTAAATGGAGCTCCTTATCTTGTCATTCGTGCTCTGCTTTTGGAAAGTGGAACACTTTCAGAGATAACAGATACTTTTTTCAGAATTCACATTTTATATGGTAGAATCTACATCTGCAAACCGTGAGTATTGTCATTATAAATTATTAGCCTTTGGCCAGGCGTGGTGGATCACCTGTAATCCCAGCAGTTTGGGAGGCCGAGACAGGCGGATCACGAGGTCAGGAGATCAAGACAATCCTGGCTAACACAGTGAAACCCCGTCTCTACTAAAAATACAAAAAAATTAGCCCGGCCTGGTGGCGGGCGCCCGTAGTCCCAGCTACTCAGGAGACTGAGGCAGGAGAATGACGTGAACCCGGGAGGCGGAGCTTGCAGTGAGCCAAGATCGCACCACTACACTCCAGCCTGGGCCGCAGAGCGAGACTCCATCTCAAAAAAAAAAAAAAATTATTAGCCTTTGCACAGTTCTCTGGTGAGATGGTCAACAGCTAATGGTTACCATATAAGTAACATTAGATGGTTAACACATAGCTGTTCTTGCTTTTACATAACATGGAGAATAAGCAAACCATTCTACATATAATAGAACTTTATCCATTGTGAAAAATTTTTTATGGACAGATTGACCTAGGGGTTCTCATTGAAGAAATGTCAACTAATTTTTCATTTTCAAATCAACGAATAGCATTTTATTTCATGGGACGATTTATAAGGGTGTTGATTTGGAAATCCTAGGTTGCAAATTGCTGAGTGTTTCGGTTCTAGAACTAATGTTCCCCAGGAGGTAGATGGTAGTGATAAGTCTCTCCCCCTTTAACTTTAAAAGGATGAAATCTGTAAGTACAGACCTGAGAATTCTGTTGCTAATGACACTGGCTTCACAGTGGTCACACCTGGAAAGGAGAAGGCCCTGATGAAAGCAGTCGCAACTGTGGGGCCCATCTCCGTTGCTATGGATGCAGGCCATTCGTCCTTCCAGTTCTACAAATCAGGTAAGTGTCATTTTATTATAGAAATTTAGGCAGAATTGGGAAGCATCACCGTGATTGATTCTTGGATATGACATCCTGCTTTGCAGGAATGTAGTATTTTGAGAGTGAGCATTTAACATAGTGATGTTTGCATTTGACATGAGAAAATACTTAGTTATGTTAAACTTCTCATAAATATTTTTAAATGGCTATGTAATTGTATAGAGACAACCTAATTTTCCAAACTATTTTCCAGTTGTTGGGCCTTTTTTTCTCAAAGTTTTTTACTACTGTAATTAGGACTGTAAAGAATCCCCTTCAAGTTTTTGTTTGTTTATTTTGGTGCTATTTTAGACTGACATCCTAGGAACAGAAAGGGATTATGCGAGTTGGTATTTGGGCTCAGAGATATCTAAATCACCTTCTGTAAACAATAGGTTTTATCTTTTGGATTTTCTTTTTTTTTGGTAGAAAATATCTTGAACTTAGTTGAAGTTAGTTGATTTCTAGTGAGTCGAGGTTGACTTTTTTCCTTTATCAGCCATTACTGTTTTCCGGCCAATATTGTTTGGGTCCTTATTTGGCATTTGTTTATGACATTTTACTGAATTTAGAGATGCCTCCCTTATGGAGGGTGGTAGGGTGGGTTACTGTCACATGTCGCTTGGAGCTTCTCACCCCAGCATTGATTTTACTCTCCCAGGCATTTATTTTGAACCAGACTGCAGCAGCAAAAACCTGGATCATGGTGTTCTGGTGGTTGGCTACGGCTTTGAAGGAGCAAATTCGAATAACAGCAAGTATTGGCTCGTCAAAAACAGGTATAAAACTCAAAATTGAAAAGGGAATTTTTGTTCCAAATCAGTATTTGGATACAAGTTCACAAAAGCTCAATTTCAAAATTCCAAAAGTCCTTCTTCTACTTGGAGTGAACACAGAAATATTAATGTTTGATTATAAGATTCCGTACCAAGCTTTTTGGAGTTATTGCTATGTATTTGTAATATTTTATTACTAAGTTTTGAAAATTTTTAAATTCTGAAACACATTAGGCCTCAAGGGTTTCAGACAAAGGACTGTGGACCTGTAGGTTTGAGAGCTGATTGCTTTTTTCTGTCTAATTTTTCAACAAGGAATAGTAAGCAGAAACATCTGCCTCTGCTGGTTCTTTGTTAAGTCTGAGAGATCATCCGGGAGTCCAGTGGTCTGTGTGCATCCTTCTATTGTCATTGGATGCCCTGTCATCGAATTTCACTCCCCAGCTCTCAGGCTTTGAAGGTTGTCAGAATCTATTTTCTCACAATTAGCATTCTTTAATTGAGATGTGACATAAGGTAGTATGTGGGGACAGACTGCTACAGTGGAATTCCAGTTCTGCCTCAGTATCTTAAATAGTTAAGGACCCACAATAATCAATATATTCATTCATTCATTCGTTTATTTATTTTTTGAGACAGAGTGTCGCTCTGTCACCCAGGCTGGAGTGCAGTGGCACGATCTCAGCTCACTGCAACCTCCGCCTCCTGAGTTCAAGTGATTCTCCTGCCTCAGCCTCCCAAGTAGCTGGGACTACAGGGATGTGCTACCATACCCAGCTAATTTTTTTTGTATTTTTTAGTAGAGACGGGGTTTCACCATGTACGCCAGGCTGCTGTTGAACTGACCTCATGTGATCCGCCTGCCTTGGCCTCCCAAAGCACTGGTATTACAGACATGAGCCACTGTGCCCAGCCAGTTTTATTTTATTCTGAGATGGAGTCTTGCTCTGTCACTCAGGCAAGAGTGCAGTGGTGCAATCTCAGCTCACTGCAGCCTCCACCTCTCGGGTTCAAGTGATTCTCCTGCCTCAGCCTCCCAAGTAGCTGGGACTACAGGCATGCGCCACCACGCCTGGCCAATTTTTATGGGGGTTTTTTTGTTTGTTTTTTTCTTTTGAGATGGAGTTTTGCTCTTCTTGCCCAGGCTGAAGTGCAGTGGTGCAATCTTGGCTCACTGGAACCTCTGCCTCCTGGGTTCAAATGATGATTCTCCTGCCTCAGCCTCCCAAGTAGCTGGGATTACATGCCCGGTTAATTTTTTTTTTTTTTTTTTTTTAATTTAGTAGAGGCAGGGTTTCACCATGTTGGTCAAGCTGGTCTCAAACTCCTGAAACCTCAGGTGATCCACCCGCCTCAGCCTCCCAAAGTGCTGGGATTACAGGCATGCACCGCGCCTGGCCAATTTTTGTATTTTTAATAGAGACGAGGTTTCACCAGATTGGCCAAGCTGGTCTCAAACTCCTGACCTCAAGTGATCTGCCCACCTCGGCCTCCCAAAGTGCTGGGATTGCAGGCGTGAGCCACTGTGCCCAGCCTCAGGACATTTATAAATGGATATTAACAGCACTTAGAATAGTGCCTGACACATGGGAAGCACTGTTTAAGTAATAGCTATTATTATTAATGGAGCCAATTTTCCCTTGATTCCTTGTATAAAATGGAAAACCTGCTCCTCTTTCAGCTGGGGTCCAGAATGGGGCTCGAATGGCTATGTAAAAATAGCCAAAGACAAGAAAAACCACTGTGGAATCGCCACAGCAGCCAGCTACCCCAATGTGTGAGCTGATGGATGGTGAGGAGGAAGGACTTAAGGACAGCTTGTCTGGGGAAATTTTATCTTGAAACTGACCAAACGCTTATTGTGTAATATAAACCAGTTGAATCATTGAGGATCCAAGTTGAGATTTTAATTCTGTGACATTTTTACAAGGGTAAAATGTTACCACTACTTTAATTATTGTTATACACAGCTTTATGATATCAAAGACTCATTGCTTAATTCTAAGACTTTTGAATTTTCATTTTTTAAAAAGATGTACAAAACAGTTTGAAATAAATTTTAATTCGTATATAAAGGTGGGCCTTTTTTTAATGCATTGGCTTTTTGTGTAGTCAGGAAATATAATTAAGCTCTGAAATAATAACTTCATGTGCCAATGGTATGTTAGGAGAAAGATGCTAGCAGAAAGCTGGCTTCCTGGCTCTTGAGTAGTTATAAAAATACAGACTTTATATCAGCTGCCCAGTTACTGTGTGTAACCCAACTCCTGAATCTACCAAAATTTGATAAACAATTTGGAAGGACAAACCTACATTTTTTTTTTTTTTTTATGAGACGGAGTCTCTCTCACTCTGTCACCAAGGCTGGAGTGCAGTAGCGTGATCTCAGCTCACTGCAACCTCTGCCTCCCGGGTTTAAGCAATTCTCTGCCTCAGCCTCCCGAGTAGCTGGGATTACAGGCGCGTGCCACCACGCCTAGTGTATTTTTAGTAGAGAGAGGGTTTCACCACCTTGGCCAGGCTGGTCTTGAACTCTCGACCTCGTGATCCACCCGCCTCAGCCTCCCAAAGCGTTGGGATTACAGATGTGAGCCACTGCGCCCGGCCCCTAAATTGTTTTAGTAAAGAAGAAAGCAGTTGACTTTTTAGAAAAGGAAATGTCTTCTTCCTTTGACACATAACCTCAAGATGGTTAGGTTATGTGATAAAAAGTGAAGCCGCTTGTTACTGGAGCCTCTCTGAATTGCTGGTGACCACTTTGCAGTCTGAGGAAGACGCAGGTGCAAGTAAGTTACCAAGGGTATTTTGTTTTCATTCCAAGTCTCTGATGACATATTCCACCTAGCTCTTCTAGAAAAGCTTATTTGTTAACTAGTGTTAGCAAAAATAAATGGTGTGGTTAACAAATCTCAGGCATTTGACAGTAGCTGGAGAAATTTGTTCAAGGTCCACAAGAGATGAGGCTGGGCTACAAAAAGAGGCCTCTGGCCGAAGATGGATAAGAGATCACAAGTGAAAGGTCAGAAGTCACTAGGCCAGACTCTGGCTACCTAATCCCTGAATTAAAAATAAACTCAAAATGGGGGGGGAAAAGGCTAAGCATATAGTTACACAGGTAGTAAATACAAATAAAATGATATTTTTGCATATTTAAAATACTGGAAGAAAGTACACCAAACTTGTGGGTGAATTATGGGTGATTATTTAACTCGTTTAGTGAAAAGCATGTATTTTTATGAGCAGGAGAAAATAGTAAAGATATACCCACTTTCTGCAGGCTAAAGGAGAGCCCTGTGTGTGTTTTAAAAGCCCATGTTTCCAGTCAAATAAAAAAATACCTGGGATGAGCTGGTGAAATTTAATCGAAAGGTGATCCATTGTGAATGCAATGGGAGGGAAGGGGCATGTGGGACTGTGTATCCCAAAAACCCTTCGATAGCCTATGTCCACAGCCATCTCTGGAAAATCCAGTCTACCATATTCAGTCTTGAGTTTTCTCTGAGAAAGGATTCCTTCGTCTTTGCAGCAGCAGGCTAAGACGGTACTCTCCACAGATTCTTGGAACAACAACCCAGGCTCTAAGGAAACATCTAGGCACTAAATTGAATGAAAGAGTGATGGCTTTTTATTCAAATAAAAAAATTTCAAATCTGTCAAAACAGCACCCCTCGGAAAACTAAAATAGAGATATTTCAAGATTTTATAATTTTCAAAGACCTTTGAAATATTTTAAACTTGTGAAAAGTTACAAACCTGATGTGTTGTCTAAAAGCGTTTTTCAAACAAGCCAGTAGACTTGAAAAATCTAGTCTGAAGCACAGACTTAACCAATATTTGCTGGGGATATGCCCCCAAATCTGGCCATAAACAAAATCTCTGCAGTACTGTGACAGGTTCATGATGGCCATGACGCCATGCTGAAGGTTTACCAGAATGAGAGCAAGGAACACCTGGACCACCCAGGGCGGGAAAACGGCTTAAAGGTGTTCCTAAACCACAAACAATAGCATGAGCGATCTGTGCCTTAAGGACATGTTCCTGCTGCAGATAACTAGCCAGACCCCATGCCTTTGTTTCGTTTCCGGAAGGAATACTTTTAGTTAATCTATAATCTGTAGAAACAATGTTTATCACTGGCTTGCTGTCAATAAACATGGGTAAATCTCTGTTCGGGGCTCTCAGCTCTGAAAGCTGTGAGTCCCCTGATTTCCCACTCTGCATGCTATATTTCTGGGTGTGTGTCTTTAATTTCTCTAGTGCCTCTGGGTTAGGGTCTCCATGACCAAGCTGGTCTCGGCAAATATTTCCTATACTCGAACATCTAAATTGTTTGTTTTCTTACTTGAATTGCAAAGGAAGTAAGGAAGGGTGAGATAGAAATGACTGAGCATATTAAGAGGGAGGAGTTTGCTGATGTGGGAGTGTAGTTATGACACTTGGGCATCATACTAGAGGCTATGGACTTAGTAATAAGGAAACATCCACTCAGCCCTATGTGTGGTTCATGTGTATGTTTTGCCTATGAAAGTTGAAACTGTTTTCTAAATGTTATTTCCTTTTGTAACTGATAAAATTTCTAAAAAACAAGAAACTTCTCTGTATTAAAAATAACAAACATTAGTAAATGTATATATACAGTCATGTGTTGCTTAATGATGGGGATACATTCTGAGAAATGTGTCTTGGGTGATTTCATCATGACTTGAACATCATAGAGTACACTGACACAAACCTAGATGGTATAGGCTATTACACACCTAGGCTATATGGTTCAGCCTGTTGCTCCTAAGCTACGCACCTGTGCAACACATCACTGTGCTGAGTACTGTACACAGTTGTAACACAGTGGTAAGTATTCGTGTATCTGAACAGAGAAAAGTACAGTAAAAATATAGGGTCATAATTTTATGGGACCACTATCATATATGCAGTCACTGACCAAAACATCACACATCACATGACTTGTGTGTATGGATATCTCAATTGTAAACAATTTCACAAATGTTCATTATCTCTTTTTAAGTAAGTTAATAAGTAAAACTATTACTAAGCTGCAACGTGTTCTTGTTCTGCAGTGTATTTATTCATTTGGATACAGTTGATCCTTGAACAATGCAGAGGTTAGGGGCACCAACCCTTGTGCAGCCAAATATTTGCATATAACTTTAATTCCTCCAAAACTTTTCTACTAATAGCCTACTGTTGACTGGAAGCCTTGCTGATAACATAAACAGCCAATTAACACATATTTTGTGTATGTATTGTAAAATACTGTGTGCTTACAGTAAGCTAGAGAAAAAAATGTCATTAAGAAAATCATGGCCAGGCACGTTGGCTCACACTTGTAATCCCAGTGCTTTGAGAGGCCGAGGCAGGCAGATCACGAGGTCATGACATCAAGACCATCCTGGCTAACATGGTGAAACCCCATCTCTAATAAAAATACAAAAACAAAATTAGCCGGGTGTTGTGGCCGACACCTGTATTCGCAGCTACTCAGGAGACTGAGGCGGGAGAATGGCGTCAACCCGGGAGGCGGAGCTTGCGGTGAGCCAAGATTGCGCCACTGCACTCCAGCCTGGGCAACAGAGCGAGACTCCGTCTCAAAAAAAAAAAAAAAAGGCAATCACAAGGAAGATAAATTATATTTACTAAGTGAAAGTAGATCATCATAAAGGTCTTTATCGCTGTTGTCTTCACATTCAATAGGCTGAGGAGGAGGAGTAAGAAGCAGGGTTGGAGTTGCTGTCTTGGGTTGCAAAGGCGGAAGAAAATCTGTGTATAAGTGGACCGTCAGTTCAAACCCATGTTGTTCAAGGATCTACTATTTATTGGGCTCCTATGCAATAGCACTGTGCTAGGCTCTGGGGACATGAGTGAAGCAAATAGTCACACTCCCTCCCTTGCTTACATCCTTATGTTGCTGATCCCATGCATAACCTCTATTCTTGCCACCATGTCCACTTTGTTCGTGAACCCCAGGGTGGCTGGGGAAAGAGGCTGACTGGTATCCAGAGAAAGGTCATCCTATTCACTCAGTTATTAAAATCCTCCTCTGCTGAGGTCACCCTTTTGTGAGAATTCACATGGGATACAAATATCTTCACTTGTTTTTTTTTTTTTACCCATTCAGAGATATCTGTTCAGATAGGCGTTCCCCAGACCCCTTTATCACCAATTTGCCAATCATGTTCATTACAAGTCTGTGGTCACCCAGCCAAATCATTAACCGTAGCCCATAGAATGGTATATAATCATACACCTGGCTATTTCTTCTTCCAAGCAAAATGAACAACCAAGTACACTGCTGAAAGTTTTGTTTCCCTTCACCTCTGTTCTTCAAGGATGTCTCAGAAACGTGCTGTAATCCCGCAGCATCCATTGGTTGGTGCCTGGATATTGTACAGAACCATCTATAAATCAGGCCCAAGTTTTCTCTTCCTCACCCAGTTGATGATAGGGAACTCTGAGGCCATAGGTGTGGGCTGGGAAAGAAAACATGATGTAGCAGGAGTTAGGACTGTCAGTGTTGGGACCACTTCTTCCTGTAACTTACCTGTGCCTTCAGGGCCTCCTCATGCCCCATCACACATACAGTCATCCCTTGATATCCATGGGGGATTGGTTCCACAACCCCCTGCAGATACCAAAATCCACAGATGCTCAAGTTCCTCATATAAAATGGTGTAGTATTTACATATAACTTACACACATCCTCCCTTATACTTTATCTCTAGATTCCTTATGATACCTAGCACATTGTAAATGTTATGTAAGTAGTTGTTATACTGTATTTTTTTTTTTAGGGAATAATGACAAGTTAAAGAAGTCTGTACATGTTCAGCACAGACTATCCTTTTAAAAAAAAAAAAAATTGGGCTGTGCGCAGTGGCTCACGCCTGTAATCCCAGCACTTTGGGAGGCCGAGGCGGGCAGATCATGAGGTCAGAGATTGAGACCATTCTGGCTCGCACAGTGAAACCCCATCTCTACTAAAAATACAAAAAATTAGCCGGGTGTGGTGGTGGGCACCTGTAGTCCCAGCTACTCGGGAAGCTGAGGCAGGAGAATGGTGTGAACCCGGGAGGTGGAGCTTGCAGTGACCTGAGATCGCGCCACTGCACTCCAGCATGGGCGACAGAGCGAGACTCTGTCTCCAAAAAAAAAAGAAAAAATTTCTACCCGAGGTTGGTTGCATCCCACACAGTTTGAACTGTAAGGGCTCACAGATGCAAAGGCAGGAGCTCAGCTTCACTCACAGCAGGATTCCTAGTGCCAAGAACACCATAGGTGCATAGCAGGTGATCAAAATAATTGTATGTGGCTGAATCAGTGAGAGGTAAGAGAGAGGACTTGATCCTAGCTGCAAACTAAGAGACCTCATTAAAACCTAACGTGGCTGGGTGTGGTGGCTCACGCCTGTAAGCCCAGCACTTTGGGAGGCTGAGGGGTGGATCACCTGAGGTCAGGAGTTCGAGACAAGCCTGGCCAACATGGTGAAAACCCATCTCTACTAAATATACAAAAAATTGGCTGGGCATGGTGGCGGGTGCCTGTAATCCCAGCTACTTGGGAGGCTGAGGCAGGAGAATCACTTGAACCCAGGAGGCGGAGGTTGCAGTGAGCCGAGATTGCACCACTATACTCCAGCCTGGCAATAAGAGCAAAAGTCCGTCTCAAAACAAAAAACACCTAACATGTGAGGCCCAGCATAGTGGCTCAGACCTGTAATCCCAGGATTCTGGGAGGCTGAGGCTGGAAGATTGCTTGAGCCCAGGAGTTCAAGACCAACCTGGGCAACATAGCGAGACCTTGTCTCTGGGAAAAAAAAAAAATTACCTGGGTATAGTTACAGTCCTAGCTACTCGGGAGGCTAAGGCAGGAGGATTGCTGGAGCCCATGAGTTTGAGGTTACAGTGAGCTATGATTGCACCACTGTATTCCAGCCTGGGCAATGGAGTGACACCCTGTCTGTCTTCAAAAACTATATATATATATATATATATATATATATATATATATGGTGTATGTGTGTGTATGTATGTGTATGATATCAGAAAAAAATAACGTATTCATGGTGGGGGAAAAAAGAGCCTGACTTTTGAGGTGTATAAGCATGGAGTCGGGTTCAAATCAGGCTCTGATCTTTCTGGCTCTGTGATATGGGGCAGGGCATATTACCAAGCTCAGCCTCAGCATCTCTACCTGTGAAATGGGCTTGATTCAGTACCTACCACACAGGGCTCCTGTAGTATGTATGAATTAATGTTTGTGAAATATTTAGCATGGTGCCCGACACATGGTACTCAGTAAGAAACAACTATTGCTATTAAGTGCTTTGCACTTTGGTTTTCACAGAGCTAACAATTTTTACTGTCTAGCTTTGTGTCTTTGAAAGATTTTTGAGCTCTGAGAATGACCTTTTAAGACCTCAGCACTTCTGGAAGAGGTCACACTTTGAGCTTCAATAGCTAGCATTTTTGTCAATTAGTTAACAGTGTGCTGAAAGCAAGTCCCTGTGGAGAGTGTTCACGGGCATGAGCCACAGGGAATACAATGTGAGGCCTGTGGAGGTGGCAGCAGAGGATGTCAACAGGGAAAGCACAGAGTACCAAAGACAAAAGTTGCCCAGGACAGTTCTGTGTTAGCTACCTGGTGGCAGCCTGGACACCCAAAGATAGAGCTGAAGACACCTCTAATACAAGAGGCGGATGCCCCGGAGACGTGGCTGATTCCTTGGCTAATTTCCTCAGCCCCACCGTTGTGCAGCTTTGTGACTTCCTGGAGAGCCTACATGCAAACAGAAAAGTCCCAGGATAAAGAAATGTGGATATTCCACACATTTTAAAAAGACCTGGAGGGATGAAGAGGACAAGCTGTCCCAGTAGGCCCCGGAGTGCCCTGGTTTTAACACTAAATGTCCGACATCCTGATAACCCTTACTCCCAGGCAAATCAGGCCAGTTGGTCATCTAATTGGAGGTTATCAAAGGAGGTGGGTTTTAGCATCCTCTTTCCTTTCCTGTTACATTGAGACCATGGGGTGCTATTGAATAAACTTGATTCGGTTTCTTCAAAAAAAGCCAGAAATTGATCTAATAGGTTTTGCTCATATTTGGTAATTGAATTGGACTGTATACAGTCTGCATGTTTACCTTATTTTCCATTATATAATGGTACCAAATATCACAATGATTTTTAAAAATTAATGTTTTTAGTGGTGGATTACTAGGTGTTGAAATGCTTTATAATATACTTACGAAAACATTTATACAAATAATTTCATCCTCCACGTGACATTTAGAAAAGTTTAGTCTGGCTGGGTACAGTGGCTCACTCCTGTAATCCCAGCACTTTGGGAGGCCAAGGCAGGTGGATCACCTTAGGTTAGGAGTTCGAGACCAGCCTGGCCAACATGGTGAAACCCCGTCTCTACTAAAAACACAAAAAATAGCCCGGTGTGGTGGCGCACACATGTAGTCCTAGCTACGTGGGAGGCTGAGGCAGCAGAATCACTTGAATCTGGGAGGCAGAGGTTGCAGTGACCCAAGATCACGCCACTGCATTCCAGCCCAGGAGACAGGGTGAGACTCTGTTTCAAAAAGAAAGAAAAGAGAAGAGAAAAGATGAAAAGGAAATGTTTAGTTTGAAATTCCGTTACCGAAAGTTCTCGGGGGTTGGGGGAGGTGGGAGGCAATATCTTTTTGCTATTATATTTCTTATAGTGCAGTGTCAGTGAAACTATGTCATCCTTTGTAAAATCAATAAAATCCCTGTCAATTTATCTGGCCATTCGATACTTTATCATCTATAATTTTTCAAGACATCTATTTGGTTGAAGTGTCTTCATCAACTGATGGACTGTACATCAGTCTGGTTTGGCAGTTTACATTGTATTTTCCTCTGAGTTTATCTTCTCTGTTTCATGGACTTCACTAGGGTCAGTGGTTCTTAAGTTGGATGATAAGAAACCCCAATCTTCCATACAGGGTACAGTTTGGCCATTGGTTTTAACTCAGGTCATGGCATAGCAGTTGCATTTCTATGGAAGCAAAGCTAACCTTGGAAATGGACTCTAATCAAAGACTCCCTAACATCAAACAAGTCATAACCACATTAAGTAATGTCTTAAAGGCAAAAATCAATAGTAATTCACTTTGAGCATTTAAAGAGTCAGGCTCTCAGTCACTGTCTTTGAGATTATGAGAGCATAGTAGAAAACAGCTTGTCCAACTGCCTTATTTAATAGACGAGCTCATAGAAATGAAGTAACTCAGTCGAAGTGACATTGGTTTTCATGGCTAAACACAGGAACTGGAAAATAATGGGAGTATTGTTAGAGATTACAATAATATTGAAATTTGACTTCAAGCTAATGAGTCAAGTATGAAGATATTAACTTCACAAACTCAATAGCAAACATGTCCTAAGAGATAAGACAATTTTATTTAGCACTATCTTTTTTGTAAAAGATTTATAATAAGAATAAAGAAAACAAAGTTTGTATGCTAAGAGAACAATGCAATACTTCCATAATTTCTTGAACAACTGTAGTGAAGCCAGAGTATCCCAAGCTTCCCCAGCCTGAAACAGTCTACCACATGAACGTGAGGCTGTAGCCTCACACCTCCGAGCACCTCCTCACCATCCACATCTGCTCATACCGGTGTTTAGTCCCTACCTGAGTGTCACCCTCGTCTTGTCCACGAGGACAAGCCCAGTGGACTCAAGTGCAAGTCCATCTGTATTCTTGGGCCTCTCTCTCATGATGGTGGCTTTCACTGTGATGCTTCCATGCCCTTTGAGCCCTGAGTGCAAGGCCAAGGTGCCCCCACAGCTTCCTAGTTGCTGCTGAGTTCCCCACCCCCCAGATGGGAGGTATGCACCTCCCATTCTGGGTCTCAATAGATCACCTGGGCCCTGGTCCTCTGAAAGCCTATTGAATACAAGTAAGTAACACAAGGCTGTTTTGTTCATTACCCTATAATTCAAGAAATCCAATTTGCGAGACAGAATTGACTTGAGGCCAAAAACTCCAGGGTCATTCTGCCCCAACTTGAATCCTGGCACCACTTACTGCTATGTGATCTCAGATGCCATAACTAATCTCTCTAATTCTATTTCCCTGCATTTAAAATGCAGGCAATGCCCCTGGTTTGCCCTAGTGACTCAATGACTCTGTATTAAAGGGCTTACTGTTGGCCTGTCATGTCTCAATAAATGTGTTACTGTTCTTTCTCTGTGTTGACACTGGATGTACAATTGCAAATAAAACACACACTTGTCTTTGGGATGCTTGCAGTCTAGTGGGCCAGTTGGATTTATTTCAGTTCAACTATTGGTTAACAGATGAACAATAAAAAGTATTGCTGTAAAAAAGATGAACGTCCAGAAAGAAAGAGCCTGTCTGGTATACAAATAATTGTGATAAATACAACAAAAAAATGTGCACAGGGTAAAAAGTAACAGGGAGAGTGACCAGGAAACTTTAAAATTATAGTAATGTGATCCAGGCTACATTCACTGGCACTTCCCAAACACTCTCCACAGGGGAACCAGGATGGGATCAACCCTAAGACCTTCTCACTCATCCAACTAAAGGCAGTGAGGAATGGGAACAGACAGAAAGGGATGGTTTAAGCCAACACTCAAAGTGTTAAAATCAAACCAGTGGAAAAGGATCAGCTGACCAGGCTGAAGGGAGAGGTAAACTAACCAAATGAGGTACCACATTGCTCAGCGAGTCAGCAGCAAAAAGACAAAGGTCTCGGCTGTGGCTTCCACTGGAGTTTGGAGGTACGGAATTTTCCTCCTATGCAGTGGCCTTCAGTGTTGTGCTTGTCGATCCTTAAAATAATGTTGATCAGGTGCGGTGGCTCGTCCCTTAAACCCCAGCACTTGGGGAGGCCAAGGCAGGAGAATCCTTGAGGCAAGGAGTTTGAGACCAGACTGAGCAACATAGTGAAACCAAGCTTGGCTCTACAACGACAACAACAACAACAAACTGGCTGGGCATGGTGGTGCACGCCTGTAGTCTCAGTTACTCTGGAGGCTGAGGTGGGAAGATTGCTTGAGCCCAGGAATTTGAGGCTGCAGTGAAGTATGATCATGTCACTGTACTCCAGCCTGGGTGATAGAGTGATACCCTGTCTCCTAAGGAAAAAAAAATGTTAATAAACTGTTTAACGTCCCTCCCTACACTTTTAAGTTGACATTTACATTTATCATTAGTTTGTGATAAAGAATGTATTTTCCAGGATATTGTAGACTGGCTTTCAGTACATTTTTGTCAGACTTTTGAGGCCAATTTGGCTCTTTTGCTTAATGGAAAATGGGAGTGTTTAGGTCTCAGGGTGTGCTCATGAGCAGGCTGGGATGGGTGGGAGGCTTTGGTGAAGTGGCAGAAGGGTGATTGGACTGGGAGGAAAAGAGGAACTTGCAAAACAGAGACACTTCAGGGAGCAGGTTAGCTGTAGGAAAGAGTACACACCTAGGACGAGGGCCTGGAAATTGGTCATCTAAAAGCTATCCATGGCCACGTAACCCCTGAAAAGTCTTTCCATATTACATGGGGTATACATACCCCAGTTTGAACACCAACGCTTAAGTTCTCTCAAGTTCACAGTATATGCCAGGATTGAGTGAATTAAAAAGTATAACATCAGGGTAAACAATGATAGTGCTAGGCAAAATTACTCAAAACGTGGAAACAAAGTAAAGAGATTCCACTTCCATCAATGTCATGCTATAAGACGATTGACAAACCCATCCAAGGGTCTTCTGACTCTCAAAGGGTTTTGACTATTTATTTTTGACGTTATTACTGATAGGCTCAGATATCTTACAGCCCTGTAAAGTTAGAAATTATCTCCTGAGAAACTGATGAGTTGGTTTTCTTTTCCATGGTGGAAAAATGAGATCACCCCAACTGCTACAGGTTAATTGCCCAATAGGACATTAACTAGGGCTGCATCTAATGTGCCAATATTAATTCATCCTTCCATTTTGTTCACATTGACTGTAATAATCCTAGTTTTTCAAATTCTCTTTTGAACCCACTTTATGGGTTCCCTTATTACCGAGATAAATAAAATGTTGGCATGTGCTCACTATCTCTTTGGATAAGATTATGTTTTTTGTTTGTTTGTTTGTTTTTGTTTTTTGAGACGGAGTCTCGCTCTGTTGCCTGGCTGGAGTGCAATGGCGCAATCTTGGCTCATGCAACCTCTGCCTCCCGGGTTCAAGCGATTCTCCTGCCTCAGCCTCCTGAGTAGCTGGGATTACAGGCACCCACCACCAGGCCCAGCTAATTTTTGTATTTTAGTAGAGACGAGGTTTCTCCATTTTGGCCAGGCTGGTCTCGAACCCCTGACCTCAAGTGATCCACTCGCCTTGGCCTCCCAAAGTACTGGGATTACAGGCGTGAGCCACTGTGCCCGGCAAGATTATGTGTTGTTTTTTTATTGTTTTTTGTTTTTTGTTTTTTTTTAAACATTCAGAGAACTATATGTTGACAGAAATCTAAACAAAGTGTACAGAAGGTGCAAGGAAAGGTTTTGCAATACGGAAAGGAAACTTGGGGAAAACCTGGTGGAGACCATACCTGAGCTGAGTCTTAACAGGAGTTAGAATACCTATAAACAGGAATTAGATAAATGGCTGGAGGAGAAGGAGAAAGAGGCTATTTCAGACTGAGGGAGCCTCACAGATGATGGGAGCCCAATGATATGGGTGTAGAAAAATGCCAGGAGATAAGGCTGACAGGTGGGGAGAGGCCAGAGCCTGAGGCATTCATGTCATGCTAACGCACCAGAGCCTTTTCCTTCATGAAAACAGGATATCTTGAAGAATTTTTAGCAAGAAAGTGATGTAGTAAGATAGATTTGTATTTTAGAAAGACCATTTTTTCCCCCAAACTTTTAGGTTCAGGGGTACATGTGCAGGTTTGTTATATAGGTAACCTAGTGTCATGGGGGTTTGTTGTACAGATTATTTTGTCACCCAGGTACTAAGCCTAGTACCCAATAGTTATTTTTTTTGAATCCTCTCCCTCCTCCCACCCTCCACCCTCAAGTAGTCCCCACTGTCTGTTGTTCGCCTATTTGTGTCATTGAGTTCTTATCAATTAGCTCCCACCTATAAGTGAGAACATGCGGTATTTGGTTTTCTGTTCCTGTGCTAGTTTGCTAAGGATAATAGCCTTCAGCTCCATGAGTGATCCAGCAAAATATATCATCTCATTCTTTTCTATGGCTGCATACTATTCCATGGCATGTATGTACCACATTTTCTTTATCCAATCTGTCATTGATGAGCATTGAGGTTGATTCCATGTCTTTGCTATTGTGACTAGTGCTGCAGTGAACATTCACATGCATGTGTCTTTATGATAGAATGATTTATATTCCTCTGGGTAATATACTCAGAGATGGGACTGCTACGTTGAGTGATAGTTCTGTTTTTAGCTCTTCGAGTAATCGTCACAGTGCTTTCCACAATGGTTTGCACTAATTTACACTCCCGCCAACAGTGTAAAAGCATTCCCTTCTCTCTGCAACCTTGTCAGAATCTGTTATTTTTTGACTTTTTAATAATGGCCATCCTGACTGGTGTGAGATGGTATCTCATTGTGGTTTTGATTTGCATTTCTCTAATGATAAGTGATATTGAGCTTTTTTTCATATGTTCATTGGCCGCATGTATGTTTTCTTTTGAAAAGTGTCTGCTCATGTCCTTTGCCTACTTTTTAATGGGGATGGCTTTTTTTCTTGTTGATTTGTTTAAGTTCCTTATATTAATAGAGCCTGGATGTGAGACTTTTGTCAGATGCATAGTTTGCAAAAACTTTCTCCCATTTTGTAGGCTGTTTACTCTGTTGACAGTTTCTTAACTATGTAGAAGCTCCTACATTTAATTAGATCCCATTTGTCAATTTTTGCTTTTGTTACAATTGCTTTTAGTGAGAAAGACTAATTTTGTGTGAAGAGTACATGCATAAGTGGAAATGAACCCAAAGATGTACAGCAAACTGCTGAGAAATGGGAAGGGTATGAACTAAGGCAGTAAGCAGGCATAGAACAATCTGACATATAAAATAAATAGGGCACAACAGTTGCTTTGATGGAGTGGTGAAAGAGATAGGAGGTGAGAAAGGGCATAAGCAAGATTTGATCATTGACTATGCGAGGGTGACAAGGAAAAAGAGGGGCTGACCTACATCAGCAATTCCTGCTTCTGGCATAGAGATGGTATCACTTCTGTTGCGAAGACTACAGGGACAGCAGGCAGCATGCTGTATATATTTCTAGCATGTGAAACGGAAGTAGGGCAAGGAAAAAAGTCCTTACGTTCCTACTTTTTACATGGTTCACACACATTGTAGAATAAACCCTTTGCCTGGGTCACGTAAAATTCTACCTTTTTATTATTATTATTATGCTTTAAGTTCTAGGGTACATGAGCACAGCGTGCAGGTTTGTTACATGGGTATACATGTGCCATGTTGGTTTGCTGCACCCATTAACTCATCATTTACATCAGGTATTTCTCCTAATGCTATCCCTCCCCCTGCCCCCCAACCCACAACAGGCCCCCATGTGTGATGTTTCCTGCCCTGTGTCAAGGTTTTATGTCCTTGTGATAGTCTGCTCAGAATGATGGTTAACAGGTGAACCAGCCGCCTCGGCCTCCCAAAGTGCTGGGATTATAGGTGTGGGCCACCGCGCCAGGCCTGTAGTTTTTTTTATATTTCAGTATTAGGTGCATATCTTTCAAAATAAATAAACATAAAAAGCCAGGCTTTTCCAACTGCGTCCTACACATTCTGCAAGATATTAATCATGTGTCAAAAATAAAAAGTGTTGTGTTCAAGTACGTTTGGGAAACATTGCTATTATATTATTTTCTTCTTGGAGAACCATAGAAAAACTTGAGAGGTTGGCGGGTTGGCGCAAACCAAGACCAAAACTGAACTGCAATCACTACCAAACCCCCACGAGTTTGCCCCTCCCCGCTTGCTAGCCTCAGTCCAGATTCTCCGGAAAAAGAAATCAGTCATACGGGCTGTCGAAATGACGTACTTCCCGCGCGCCGCGAGGTCCTGATGCCAAGGGGCCAGTCGCGAGGTAAAGGAGGGGTCTCTGAAGTGGGCGTGGCGTCGCTGGAGGCTACTCAGGCGCGGGACTCGTTCTCGAGGCGGGAGCTGAGGTGCGGGGCGGGGCCTCCTGCCCGGCGCCGGCCTGTGGGGAGGAGGGGCGGGGCACAGTCTCTTAACCGTGCAGCCCGCCCCTGACGCCGCCGGTAACTGCGAGAGTCGGGGTCGGTGCGGTTTGCTAAGTGGTCGGTTCCTGGAGCTGCGGTCTTCTGCTAGCCTGATCCGCAGCTTCAGCCTCCGCCGCCTCCTCAGCCCTCGGCGCCGCCGCTGGCGCCGCCGCCTGACCCGCAGGCCGCCGCGGGCCGCAGAGCCCATGAGGGCGCGGGCACCGCCGCCGCCTCCGCGGCGTCGCCGTCGTCCCGGAGCGCCCCGAGCTGGCGCGGGCATGGCCGTGGCATGAGCGTGGAGCCGCCGCCGGAGCTGGAGGAGAAGGCGGCGTCGGAGCCCGAGGCGGGAGCCATGCCGGAGAAGCGCGCGGGCGCGCAGGCCGCGGGGAGCACCTGGGTGAGCGTGGGCGCGGGGCCTGGCTGCCTGAATCCCAGGGAGGCTGGGTGGGGGCACCCAGGGCCCGCGAGCCCGCCGCTCCGGGCAGGGGCTTCGGCTCTTGGAAAGTCGGTCCTTTTCTGGGGGGGAGGCGAATTCATCACGAATACAGGTTTTTCCTAGTGACTGCTCATCGCAGACAAAACTTTACAGGATTTGGTTATTGTTTCAAAAGGCGCTAGACATGGGACAGTGAATATAAGTAGTAATTTGGTTATTTCGGAGTTCTCCGTCCCTGTAACAGTTGGATCGGAGTTTTCCGTCCCTGTAACAGTTGGTAACAGTTTTCCTGGCGCAGTTTCTCTCCAAGTCTACATGGAAAACAGGTAGGGAGCATTTGAATCAGACCGTCGACGGGGAAGTTGGCGGCAGATGCCGGGCAGCGCCTTGCTGCTCCTTCCGTGTTCTCCCGGCGTCGGAGGGGCGGTCCTAGCGATGGGGAGCAGAGTTTCCAGGGGCGTTGCTGGGGACCAGCCGAGGAGCAAGTTAGGCCGGCCTCTTTCTCCAGTTTTACTTTTGCTTGAGGTCGAGATGGCTTCTGACAATAATACAGAAGCAATTGAGCCCTGACTTAACTGGCCTGGTTTCGGCAGAACAGGCCTTGTCTGTGTCAGTGGTTTCATATGGTGGAATATTAAGCCTAGAGGGTTTGTCGTTTCTTCAAGGCCTAAGTTTAAAAAGGATTTTTTTTTTTGGTCTTAGGACCTGAAATATAGAGAATGTTACAGTGAATAGAAACTGACACAATGGGAAAGTTTTTCCAAAGAAAAGTAGAAATTTTATGGAAATTAAATACATGTTTTTGGCTTTAGATTTTTAGCTTACATATCTGATTTTGTGTTTAGTTGAAGAATGCTAAGTGTTTACATGAACGTATTTGGGGATGTAAATCCCTATTAGTAGGTTGGGAGGGCAGCTGAAGCAGAAGGAGCAGTAGGTAGAAGGGATCCGGCAGAGCTGGTTTTTAGTCCTGGTTTTGCCTGAACAGTGCGCACTCTGGACAGGGTATTGAAACAGCCTTGCCCCTCAGTGCCTCCTCTGTAAAATGAGGACTTAGTTGAAGTCCCCTCCCAGCCCAAGTGACTCCCTATTTTGAAAAGCATTTCAAAGTTAAGATCGCTGTAATATGAGAAGCTTGTCTTGTCGAGGGAGAGAAATTCTGTATAATTGCTTGCTCTCATTTTGATTCGCGTTAAGTAGACTTGTCCTCTTCCTGCTTGCTACACAAAACTAAAGCACCAGTTCCTCCTCCTGTCTCATGAATTGATGGACAGTAATTACTAACCAGTGGCCCAGCTAGTAACCTGCGAGGTAGCTTCCTTCATCCCTTCCCATACTTACAACAATCAGAAAGTCTAGCTAAGTTTATTAGATACAGATTTTAGGTTTTTATCCTCTCCTATGCATTCTTATGCTCAGAATTTCCTCAGCATTTTTGACCCAGACTTTCACTATCTCTTTCAAGACCCTTGCTCACCCCAGCGTCAGTCCACCTTGCACGTGGCTGAGTAGTGTGTTCTAGCATGTAAAGATGATCATTACTGCTGTCCTTAATTTTTTTCATTGGCTCCTTATGGCTTACAGAATAAAAAATAAATTGGCAGGTTGAAGCATTATTAGTATAGTGATTAGACGAGCATGCTTGAAATCCCAGTTTCCACAGTTCGATAAGTTAACGTAACTCCTGATTAATAATGGCATTTACCTCAGAGGGTTGTGAGGGTTGCTGCAACTTGGCATCTAGTAAGCCCCTTAATACATACTAATGTTGTTAGTATTTTGTAATATTCTTTGCATGTATGATTGAATGATCACAATCTATAGGTGATCTGACCGTGATAAAAGTAGTTGTCTCCCATTTCCTAGTGTTGACAGGAACTAGACCCCAACCTAGAAATTAAAGTTGCTAAATTTATGTGCTTAAGAGCAGAAACTTGTGAGGGATGTTTACTCAAAGAAACCTAGACTCAGTTTATTCCCCAGTTCTTTCTCCGTTGGATCCTGATGGTAACCTAATTTTGGGCACAGGTAGATTCCTGCCTGGTCTTTCCTCCTCTCTGAGAACGCATGGAGTTGATGTTAATTGTGATGAATACTGAGTTTTCTTGGTGTTTGCTGTAGATAGTGGGAAGGCTAGCATGAGCAGGTAGCAGTGTTTTTCTGAGTGTGTGGACGTTGGGAGAACAGTGAATGCTTTTAATCATATATGTTTGTGTCATATGCTAGTACCCCTGAATTATGTATTTTTCCTGTTTGCAGTTTCTGATGTCACCTCCGGGTGCTGTGTCCTATAGCCCCTATATGAATTGATTTCATTGTAATGTGTTGGAATGTCCTTACAGCTTGGTTTCAATGACACTCATGATTTCAGGTTCTTAGATGCTACTAGTAATCACAGGGAAGATTGTCCAGTTGATAACTTTTTTCTTTTTTGTTTTCTGTGTTTTTTTTTGAGATAGGATCTTGCTGTCATCCAGGCTGCAATGGCCAGTCATGGCTCACTGCAGCCTTAAATTCTTGGGCTCAAGCAGTCCTCTCACCTCAGCCTCCTGAGTAGCTGGGACAACAGATATGTGCTACCATGCCTGGCTTTTTTTTTTTTTTTTTTTTAATTTATTTTTTGTAGAGATGGAGTCTTCCTCTGTTTCCCAAGCTGGTCTCAAACTCCTGGGCTCAAATGATCCTCCTGTCTCAGCCTCCCAGTGTTGGGATTATAGGTTAGAGCCATGATGCTTGGCCTGACAACTTTTTTCTACCTTATTTGGCAAAGAGATATATTGACCAGAAAAAGATACTGGCAGAGAGATGTCATAATCTGAAAAATAAAAGAGAATCAAGTATTTACTCCAAGAGATCATTTCCTTCTAGAAAAGGGAGGTGTGTCGCCGGGCACGGTGGCTCACACCTGTAATCCCAGCACTTTGGGAGGCCGACGTGGGCGGATCACAAGGTCAAGAGATCAAGACCATCCTGGCCAACATGGTGAAATCCTGTCTCTATAAAAATACAAAAGTTAGCTGGGCATGGTGGCAGGCGCCTGTAGTCCCAGCTACTCAGGAGGCTGAGGCAGGAGAATCGCTTGAACCTGGGAGGCAGAGGTTGCAGTGAGCCGAGATCGTGCCACTGCACTCCAGCCTGGCGACAGACTGCACTCCAGCCTGGCGACAGAGCGAGACTCCATCTCCAAAAAAAAAAAAAAAGGAGGTGTGTGTTAGCTGTTTGCGTTGCTGTAAAGGAATACCTGAGAATACCTGAGACTGGGGAATTTATCAAGAAAAGTGGTTCTTTAGGCTGTACAGGAAGCTTAGCACCAGCATCTGCTTCTGATGAGGGCCTCAGAAAGCTTGCGATCAGGACAGAAGGCGAAGGGGAAGCAGCTTATCACGTGTGGGGGAGGGAGCAAGAGAGAGAGGGGAGGAGGTGCCAGGCTCCTTTTAGCAATGAGATCTTGGCCGCGTGCGGTGGATCACTTAAGGTCAGCAGTCGGAGACCAGCGTGGCCAACATAGTGAAACCCCGTCTCTACTAAAAATACAAAAATTAGCCGGGTGTGGTGGTGCATGCCTGTAGTCCTAGCTACCTGGGAGGCTGAGACAGGAGAATTGTTTGAAACTGGGAGGCGCCACTGCACTCCACCCTGGGTGACAGAGTGAGACTCTGTCTCAAAAACAAACAACAAACAAAACCAATCAGATCTTGTGGTAACTAATGGAGCGAGGACTCACTCATTACTGTGAGAAGGACACCAAACAACTGAGAAGAGATGAGCACCCATGACCCAAACAGCTGCCACTAGGCCCCACCTCCAACACTGGGGGTCACATTTCAACATGAGATTTGGAGGAGACAGATATCCAAATGCTATCTGCCTTAAAAACAAATTGGGTAGTTTGGTTTTCTATTCTGTGGAAGAATTTGTGTAAGATTGGTAGTACAGTTCTAGAACTTTATAGTTCTTGGCCTTTTGGAGATTAATTCTAGAACAGCGTAGGTTTTCTGTTTGATTTTTAGTTCTGTCAGTTTCAGTAAGTTGTGTTTTGTTGGGAATTTGCCCATTTTATCTAAAATGTCAAATGTCAAATTAGTTGGCATAAAGTTGTGAATAATGACCTCGTAGGCTCTTTTCACCTTCTGTAGGGATTCTTGGTGTGCATTTCCTTTTTTTTTTTTTTTTTTTTTTTTTGAGATGGAGTTTCACTGTTGTTGCCCAGGCTGGAGTGCAATGGTGTGATCTTGGCTCACTACAGCCTCTGCCTGCCGGGTTCAAGTGATTCTCCTGCCTCAGCCTCCCATGTAGCTGGGATTACAGGCATGTGCCACCATGCCCGGATAATTTTGTATTTTTAGTAGAGATGGGGTTGCACCATGTTGGCCAGGCTGGTCTTGAACTCCTGACCTCGGGCGATCCACCTGCCTTGGCCTCCCAAAGTGCTGGAATTACAGGCGTGAGCCACTGCGCCTGGCCCTTTTTTTTTTTTTTTTTTTTTCTTTTTTAAGAGGTGAGGCCTCACTCTGTCATCCAGGCTGGAGTGCAGTGGCTCACAATCATAGCTTGCTGTAACCTTAAACTCCTGGGTTGAAATGATCCTCCTGCCTCAGCCTCCCTAGTAGCAAGGACTATAGGCATGTGGCACTATGCCTGGCTAGTTTTTAAATTTTTTTGTAGAGATTGGGTCTCACTGTGTTGTCCAGGCTTGTCTTGAACTCCTGGCCTCAAGTAATCCTCCAGCCTCAGCCTCTCAGAGTGCTGGGATTATAGGCATGAACCACCATGCCTGGCTGGTACTCTGCATTGATAACTTGTGCTTTGTCTTTCAAAAAATATTTAATTTTGTAGGATCTTCTGGATAAATATTCACAAATATTGCATGTGTTGATAATTTTACATCTTATTTTGATGTTAAATGAACTAGAATATCCAGGAAAGTATTCAATGGTAATGGTAAAAGTGCATACAACCTCCTCTACATAACAGGAATACATTAATTTTTTCTTACTGTTAGGTATCCTTTTGGCTGTATACACGTAAACGTGCTTTATTACCCTATGGAAGCATTTTTGAAATTTCTCAGTTTCAGCTGGACGCGGTGGCTTACGCCTATAATCCCAGCACTTTTGGAGGCTGAGGCAGGCGGATCACGAGGTCAGGAGATTGAGACCATCCTGGCTAACGCGGTGAAACCCCGTCTCTACTAAAAATACAAAAAATTAGCCAGGCGTGGTTGTGGGTGCCTGTAGTCCCAGCTACTTGGGAGGCTGAGTCAGGAGAATGGCGTGAATCTGGGAGGTGGACCACGCTTGCAGTGAGCGGAGATCGTGCCACTGCACTCCAGCCTGGGCGACAGAGCGAGACTATTTCTCAAAAAAAAAAAAAAAAAAAGAAATTTCTCAGTTTCTTACATGTGTTCTCTCTTCCCCTTTCCCTCTTCCCTTCCTCCAGTTCAGCATGTCATAGAACTTTCACAAGTGGTTATGAAATCTTAGATATGCTATGGAGAAAGAGGTTATGGCATAGCAAGAGCATTATTCTGTGAGAATTGGAGAGAAATCTATTCTTAATGTGTATTTATTTATTTATTTATTTATTTATTTATTTATTTTTGAGACAAGAGTCTTACTGTTTCATCCAGGCTGGAGTGCAGTGGTGTGATTATGGCTCAGTGCACCCGGGGACTCCAGGGCTCAAGTGATCTTCCTGCCTCAGCCTCCTGGTAGCTGGGACTACACATACGTCCCATCATGCCTGGCTAATTTTTAAATTTTTATTTGTAGAGATGTGCTCTTGCTTTGTTGTCCAGGCTGGTCTCGAACTCCTGGCTTCAAAGAATCCTCCTGCCTTGGCCTCCCAAAGCATTGGGATTGCAGATGTGAGCCACCGTGCCCAGCATTAGTCTGACTTTTTTATAGTTAGCTTTGTATTTGCTTGTCTTTTTTAAACAACCTTATTCAGTTTAATTGACATAAAATAAACTGTATGTGTTTGGAGTGCACAGTTTTGTGTTGTGACATGTCTATACACCTGTGAAACCATTATCATAATCAAGATAGTAAACATATTCATCACCCTCAAATGTTTCTTTTTACCTCCCTCTACACCTCCATTTCCAGGCGATAATTTATCTACTCTGTCACTATATATTGGCTTGAATTTTCTTCCTTTTATTTATTTTTTATTTTTTTTTATTTTTTTGAGATGGAGTTTCACTCTTGTTGCCCTGGCTGGAGTGCAGTGGCGTGATAACGGCTCACCACAACCTCCGCCTCCTGGGTTCAAGTGATTCTCCTGCCTCAGCCTCCCAAGTAGTTGGGATTACAGGCATGCGCCACCATGCCAGGCTAATTTTGTATTTTTAGTAGAGACGGAGTTTCTCCATGTTGGTCAGGCTGGTCTCAAACTCCCGACCTCAGACCATCCGCCCGCCTCGGCCTCCCAAAGTGCTGGGATTACAGGCGTGAGCCACCGCCCCCAGCTGGTTTGAATTTTCTAGCTTTTTTTGTTTGTTTGTTATTTTATAAATATAGCATATTCTCCTCTTTGGCTTTTAAAAAGTTCAGCATAAATTATTTTGAGATTTATCAGTGTTATGTAAATCGGTAGTTCATTCTTTTTAATTACTGAGTAGTAGTCCATTTGTGGATGAACCACGATTTGTACATTCCCTTGTTGATGGACTTTCGGCTTCTCACCAGTTTTTGGCTATTACAGATAAAGCTGCTGTGAACATCTGTGTGCCAATCTTTGTACAGAATACACTTTTTTAAAAGTAAATAGGAGTGAAATGGCTGGGTCATATGGTAGATGTATTTAACTTTTTAAGAAACTGTTGGCTGGGCATGGTGGCTCATGCCTATAATCCCAGCACTTTGGGAGGCCGAGGCAGGAGGATTGCCTGAGCCCAGGGATTTGAGACCAGCCTGGGCAACATGGTAAGACTCCGTCTTTAAAAAAATAATAAAATAAAATAAATTGCCAAACTAATTATTTTAAAAGTAATTGTACAGTTGTACATTGCAGCTAGCACTGTATGATAATTCTAGTTCATCCATATCCTTACCAACACCTGGCCAATTTTAGCCCTTCCAATTGGTGTTTAGTGATGTCTCATTGTTCTTTTAATTTGTGCTTCCCTATGGCTAGTGGCATTCAGTATCTTTCCATAAGTTTTTTTTTTTTCCTCCTCCGGCAGAGTCTCACTTTGGTTGCCCAGGCTGGAGTGCGGTGGCGTGATCTTGGCTCATTGCAGCCTTGACCTCCTGGGCGCAGGTAATTCTCCCACCTCAGCCTCTCGAGTAACTGGGACTACAGGCGTATGCCACCATACCCAGCTAATTTTTAAATTTTTTATAGAGATGGGGTCTTACTATGTTGCCCAGACTGGTCTTGAACTCCTGGATTCAAGTAGTCCGCCTGCCTCAGCCTCCCAAAGTGCTGGGATTACAGGTGTGAGCCATGTGCCCAACTTCCCTAAGCTTATATGTCTTCTGTATATCCCTTTTGGCAAAGTATCTGTTCTTGTCTTTTGCCTATTTTTTGTTGTTGTTGTTGGTTGGTTGTTTTCTTGTAATTGAGTTTTGAGAGTTCGTTATATATTTGGGATGCAAGTCCCTCGTCAAATGATTTGCAAATACATTCTCTCTAGGCCGTGGTCCATCTTTTCATTCTCTCAGCAGTGTCTTGAAGAACAGGAATTTTAAACTTTGATGAAATTTATCAATTTGCTCTTTTATAGATCAGGGTTTTGGTTTCATATTTAAGAAATTGTTGCCTAATCCCAAATCATAGGAATTTCCTTCTATTTTTTCTTTTTTTTTAGACGGAGTCTCTTTCTCTGTCGCCCAGGCTGGAGTGTAGTGGCACAATCTCTGCCCACTGCAATCTCCGGCTCACTGCAATCTCTGCCTCCCAGGTTCCAGCGATTCTCCTGCCTCAGCCTCCCGAGTAGCTGGGACTACAGGCATCTGCCACCACGCCTGGCTAATTTTTTGTATTTTTAGTAGAGTTGCAGTTTTAGTAGAGGTGGGGTTTCACCGCGCTAGCCAGGATGGTCTCAATCTCCTGACCTCGTGATCCACCTGCCTCGGCCTACCAAAGTGCTGGGATTACAGGCATGAGTTCAGTCTCCTGACCTTAATATCCATCCACCTCAGCCTCCCAAAGTCTGGGATTACAGGCGTGAGTCATTGTGCTTGGCCTTCCTTCTGTGTTTATGGAAGCTTTATAGTTTTAGATTTTACAATTGGGTTTGTGTTTAATTTTGATTACATTTTTATATGGTGCAAAATAAGGATGGAAATTATTTGTTTATGAACAGTTGTTCATTTGCTGAAAAATATGTTTTTATTCATTGAATAGCTTTTACATCTTTTTTTTTTTTTTTTTTTTTGAGATGGCGTCTTGTCCCATCGCCCATGCTAGAGTGCAGTGGCGCAATCTCGGCTTACCACAACCTCCACTTCCCAGGTTCAAGCGATTCTTCTGCCTCAGCCTCCTGAGTAGCTGGGATTACAGGCGCATGCCACCACACCTGGCTAATTTTTGTATTTTTAATAGAGACAGGGTTTTACCATGTTGGCCAGGCTGGTCTCGAACTCCTGACCTCGTTATCCACCCGTCTTGGCCTCCCAGAGTGCTGGGATTATGGGTGTGAGCCACCGTGCCTGGTCTACTTTTGCATCTTTGTCAAAAATCAATTGTCCGTATATTAGTCAGTCTCTGAACTCTTTATTCTGTTCCTTTGATCTATTTGTCTTTACATCAGTACCCTGCAGTCTTGATTACTGGAGGTTCATAAGACTTGAAAACTAACAGTCCCCCAATCTTGTTATTTTTTAAAGTCGTTTTAGTGATTCTGGGTCTTTGCATTTTAGAATTAGCCTGGCAATTTCCACAAGAAAGCCTTTTGGGATTGTTATTGGTATTCTTTTTCCGTGAAGATCTGTTTGGAAAGAATTGATCAAGTCTTCTGATGCATGAATGTAGTATCTCTCCATTTATTTTAGATCTGTAATTTCAGCTGAGTTTTGTAGTTTTCAGTTGACATGTCTTTCCCATCTTTTGTCAGATTATTCCGTTTCATATTTCTTGACGTTATTGTAAATGGTATCATTACATAAATGTAATTTTTTAAAATTTAAATTCACAATTGTTTGTTGCCAGCATATAGAAATACGGTTGATTTTTTAAAAATTGTTTAATTGTGGTAAAATACACATAGCAAAGAAGTTACCATCTTAACCATTTTTAAGTGTAGACTTCAGTAGTGTAAGTATATTCACATTGTTCTGCAGCCAATTTCCAGAACTTCTTCTTCTTTCAAAACAAATTCTATACCCATGAAACAACAACTTTCCATTTTTTGCCACCCTCCCATTCCCTGACAACCACCATTCTCCTTTGTTTCTATGTGTTTGACTTACTTTAGATACCTCATATACATGGAATCATACCATATTCATCCTTATCTTTTTGTGATTGACTTATTTCATCTTGCATAATGTCCTCAAGGTTTGTCCATGTGTGCCGTGTGTCAAATTTTCCTTTTTTTTTTTTTTGAGACATGGTCTCTCTCTCTCTGTTGCTCAGGCTGGAGTGCAGTGGCATGATCACGGCTCAGTGGAGCCTCGACCTCCCCAGGCTCAGGCGGTCCTCCCACCTCAGCCTCCCGAGTAGCTGAGAGTACAGGCATACACGAGCAGGCCCAGCTAATTTTTGTATTTTTTGTAGAGCTGCAGTTTTGTCATGTTACCCAGGGTGGTCTCAAACTCCTGGGCTCAAGTGATACACCCGCCTTGGCCTCCCAAAGTGCGGGGATTACAGGCATGAGCCACCATTCCTGGCCTCTTTGCCCATTTTTAAATTGGGTCATTTGCGTTTTGTTTTATTGTTGAGTTGTAAAATTCTTTATACATATATTCTGGATATTAACTCCCTGCTATGGTGCGAATGTCTCACTTTGAAACTTAATTGCCATTGTAATAGTATTAAGAGGTGGGACTGTCAGGGCTATTGAAGAAAATGGTTAAAAAAAAATAGTAGGAACTTTAAGAAGTGATTAGGCTGTGAGGGCCCTGCCCTTAATTAATGGATTAATGCAGTGAGTTTTGTTATCCTGGTAGTAGGTTCCTTATAAAATAATGAGTTTGGCTCCCCTTTGTCTCTTTTTTGTCTTTCTGCCTTCTCCCTTGGGATAACGCAGTGAGAAGGTACTGGCCAGATGCTGTTCCCTCTCTCTTGAACTTCTCCTCCTCCAGAACTGTGAGCCAGTAAATTTCATTTCATTATAAATTACTCAGTCTGTGGTATTCTATTATAGCAGCACAAAATAGACTGAGACACTCCCTTGCAGGTAGTTGATTTGCAAATTTTCTCCCATTCCGTAGGTTACCTTTTGACTCTGCTGATTGCATCCTTTGATGCACATAAGTTTTAAATTCTGATAAAGTCCAGTGTATCTATTTTGACTTTGTTGCCTGGGTTTTTGTTGTCATATCCAAGAAGTCATTGCCAAATTCATACTATGAAGCTTTTGCCCTGTGTTTTCTTCTAAGTTTTATAGTTTTAAGCCTGATGATAGGTCTTTGGTTCATTTTAAAAGTTTGTGGTTTGAGAAAGCCCAACTTCTCTCTCTCTCTTTTCTAGTATTTTTAGTGTCATATATAAGAATCTATTACCTAATCCAAGATTTATCTCTTTTATGTTTTTAGCTCTTATGTGTAGGCCATTAATCCCTTTGAGTTAATTTTAATATATGGTGTGAAGTAGGGGTCCAACTTTACTCTTTCACATGCCAAAAATTAGTTGCTCTAACAGCATTTGTTCAAGAGACCATTCTTTTATGGCACCCTTGCTCAAACTCAGTTGGCCATACATGGCTTATTTCTGGAGTTTCCATTCTGTTCCATTGGTGTATGTCTATCCTTAAGCAAGTACCACACTGTTTTGATCACTGTAGCTTTGTAGTTTTGAAATCAGGAAGTGTGTGTTTTCCAATTTTGTAATTTTTCAAGATTGTTTTGGCTGTTTGGTGTTCTTTGCAATTCCATATGAATTTGAGGTGATCCTGAATTCTGAATAAGGACCTCCTTTTTTTTCTTTACTTATTTTTTTGAGAGAAGGTCTTGCTGTGTTGCCCAGGCTGGGGTGCAGTGGTGTAGTCGTGGCTCACTGTAATCTTAAACTCCTGGGCTTTTCCATTTCTGCAGGAAAGTCTTTGGGAATTTGATAGGGATTGTATTGAATCTGTAAATCACATTGAATAGTATTGATAGCTTAGTGATAGTAAGTCTTCCTTCCTGTGGACATAAATGTCTTTATTTAGGTGAAATTTGTTTTCGGTAACGATTTGTAGTTTTCAGTGTATGAGTCTTTCACCTCCTGGGTTAAATTTATTTTTAGGTATTTTTTTTTCTTTTAGATGCTGTTATAAATGAAATCACTTTCTTAATTTCATGTATGTATAGAACATATAATGTGTTTGTATCGTTTTTCTGCATTGTCTAATCTGCAGTTATCTTATTAGGCACATTTGGAGCAGTGCTCATTGTAGGACTAATTATTCTCCACTACTCAGGCAAGGTTTTCCTGATTTTGTACTCAGCACTATGTGAGTGAAAAAAGTTTTTTAAGGTTAGATGGTGGAAACATGCATAGGCTCAGAGTGACATCTGGCCAGATCTGTATACTGTTCAGATGTTTTTTCCCTGGTTTTTGATAGTTATGTCACATGCATGTGCTTATCAGTACCCTGCTGAATTCTTGAAGTGGATCTTCTGCAGATCTCTGGGCTTCTCTCTATCTCTCTTCCCTCCATTACTCTGTTCTGCCTTGATCTCCATTAGCTCTCACTTTCATGTCAACTCAGAAAGGTGTCCTCCAGGCTTTGTCTGGGTTCTTCCTACCAGAGCAGAGGCCTAGAATCTGTATCAGGCAGTAAGCTGGGATAATAGTACAGCACATCTTTTCTTTCCTGATTTTCAGGGATCTCTGTCCTTCATTGCCTGGCATCCAGTGTGTCTTGGTTGTATAAAGCAGAAGGGTAATTTTGATTACTGTTAACTATTTTTTTTTCCACTTTGTTAAAGATTGATTTTGTGGCTCTTTCTTGAGATGGATGAAAAACTCAGCTTTTCAGACTTTTTTTTCTACTATCCATTTATATTAATTTTACATTAACAGTTGTCTTCTCTCTGGCTTAAAAGTTTCTTCCTCTTACAAAATCAGTATTTCAATATGAATATTACTATTTTGCCCCATACTCAGTGGTTTTCTACCTTTTCTTTCCTTTCGCATCAGCCCTGGGCCATCCTTTTAATATTTTTGTGGAGAACACTCTCATGTCTACTGTGACATTCATTAAGGTGAGTGGGAAGGGGCACTTCCTAGGAAAGGCACTGTGTATGATGTAAAAAAGTTTTTTCCCTCACCATCTTCATTTTCCTGTGCTTCCCACGTCCCTTTCTGCACTTACTTCTTTTGAAATGTACTGTTCTACTAGAAATCATATTAATATTGTTTATATACAGTATTAGACCTTTCCAATGAGGCAGAATAACTAAGCACCTAAAAACCTGGATGTTTTCCTGCCTTTTAAATTTAATCTTCTTAATTAAGTGAGTGTATCTCACCTGGTTTTGCTATTTTTTTTTTAGAATTCATGAATATTCTAATGAATGTTCTAAGGAATGTGATATGCTTTTATTGACTATGACTCATCAATTCTCATGATAGTTTTGAAGTAGGTGATAGAGCAGTGCATGATTTAATGGTGAGAAACATCAGTGCATGGAGATAAATTGACTTGCTGAAAGTGACCAGGCTGAGTGAACAATGGAGCTGGGACTTTCCTCATCTCTGTTCTCAAATCTAATTTTTATTTGACAGCTTAGTTCCTTATGTTGCCTATATAGGCAATTTTGTTTTTCGTATTCAAGAGTAGAGGTAGGAAGAAGACTCCTGAGTTGTCTGAGCATTGTTTTTTGTTGTCATTTGTGTGCTGTCACAGAGTTAGGCATTGTCATGTAGTCACTCCGTGCCTAAATAGCTCCCCTGCTCTACATTGTCTATTGTTAAATTAGGTCAAGCCACGAGGAGATCTGAAGAAAAACTTAAAATTCTGTGGATAATGTGCTTCTTGGTAATTACTATTCATCTGACTAACTGCTTCAATTTAAAAATAGCAAAAGTATGAATTTTATATATTAGTAGTTCTTTGTGCATAGATCTTTGAAGTACTTAAGTAATTAATGAAAGTATCTTTTGCACGTAATGTAGAATACCTCTTTATACTGTGATGCAATAGAAGTACAGAAACTTCATTTAAGATCTGTAGCATGGTAATATGTTCCCTGAAGAAAAATAGTGGCTTTATATTTTAAATTATTAGTCAGCCAGATACATGTGAGTGTCATGGGTCATGAAAAAAGAGTCATAAAATGTTGTGTGGTGAAATGTGAAGATTATTTTTAGCTTTAGGCATCTTGGATACTGCTTTGGAGAAATCTTCAGTTCTTAAATTACCATTCTTTTGTTATATACTCCTTGGGTGGGAAACTTATGGAGGCCAGTTAATGTACACTAAAAAAAAGCCCATACCCATTGACCTGGCAGTCACTCTTCAAGGAACTTACTGTAAGGCACTATTGGGACAAGACCACAGAGGTATATTTGTAAAATATGTATGTGCTAATTGTATATATTCATGAAAGATTGTAATTTAAAAGGGACTTGGTGAAACAGTTGTGGCACATACATTAGGTGGAGTACTAAGCTGCCGTTAAAAGTGATGAAATGACTATATGCCTATTGATATGAATATGGTGAATTTATTTTTATGTAAATCGGCTACACAACTTTTATCACATTAAAAATACATTTATATATTTGCATGGAAAAATGTCTGGAAGGGTTTATACCAAACTTTAAAACACTAGTGATCATTGCTGATATTGAGATTTTTGTTGATTTTAATATAATTTCTTGCCTGTTTCTTTATTTTCATTTATATGTTTTCTACTAAACATGTATGAGTTACAAAGCCAAAAGAAAAAAAATAAAAAGACCAGTGGAAAGGATACATGACTACTGGAAGTTAGACACACCGTTGCCTCACAGACTTCCTGGTCCTGAGTGTTTGGGTTGCCTCAAGCTCTTTCTTGTTTTCTGACCTATCTTCCGTCCTTCCTCATTGCCTGTCTAAGGATCCCCCTTTTGTGTGAGTTGATCCTGCTTTCAGATATATATGCACTAGAGGCTATAAGGGGCCTTAGATGCCAGTCCTAGTTTTCTCAGTATATGTATGAGAGCACTAAAGGCCAGAAAATTGGTTAAAGACAGGAAGCTATTAATAGTTAGCAGCAGAGCCAGGAATAGAACTCAGGTTTCCTTGCTTCTACTTGAGAATTTTTTCCATATTATGTGTGCTCTTCGTAAGTAGGGTGATCAGACATCTCAATTTATGCCTTTTGTCTGCACTTAATTCTGTTTTTTTTTTTTTTGAGACAGAGTCTCACTCTGTTGCCCAGGCTGGAGTGCAGTGGCGGGATCTCAGCTCGCTGCAGCCTCCGCCTCCCGTGTTCAAGTGATTCTCTTGCCTCAGCCTCCCAAGTAGCTGGGACTACAAGCATACACCATCACCCCTAGCTAATTTTTGTATATATATATATATTTTTTTTCAGTAGGGACGAGGCTTCACCGTGTTGTCCAGGCTGGTCTTAAACTCCTGACCTCAAGTGTTCTGCCTGCCTTGGCCTCCCAAAGTGCTGGGGTTACAGGTGTGAACCTCCGTGCCCAGCCTATGCTTAATTCTTAAAAAGGACCCCCTTTTATTCCTTATTTACTTGAGACAAGGTCTTGCCCTGTTGCCCAGGCTGGAGTGCAGTGGTACGATAATGGCTCACTTTAGCCTCAAACTCCTGGGCTTAAGTGATTCTCTCACCTCAGCCTCTGGAGTAGCTAGGACTATAGGTGTGCACCACCATGCCTGGCTAATTTGTTTTTTTTTTTTTTGCAGAGATGGGGTCTCACTATGTTGCCCAGGCTAATCTCAAACTCTTGGCCTTAGGCAGTGCTCCCACCTCGGCCTCCCAAAGTGCTGGGATTACAGGCATTAGCCACCATGCCTGACCCGTCTTTTACTCTTAAAAGTGTCTTGGCCGGGTGCAGGGGCTCACACCTGTAATCCCAGCACTTTGGGAGGCCGAGGTGGGTGGATCACGAGGTCAAGAGATCGAGACCATCCTGGCTAACACAGTGAAACCCCATCTCTACTAAAAATACAAAAAATTAGCCGGGCGTGGTGGCGGGCACCTGTAGTCCCAGCTACTCAAAAGGCTGAGGCAGGAGAATGGCGTGAACCCAGGAGGCGGAGCTTGCAGTGAGCCGAGATCGCGCCACTGCACTCCAGCCTGGGCAACAGAGCAAGACTCCATCTCAAAGAAAAAAAAAGGTTCTCGTTTGTGTGATAAATGTTTACCCCGCTCATAAGGGAAACAGGCATAATGGAAAGTGTCATACAGACTAACCCTGTAACCAGGATCCATGAATAGAAATTGGAATGGTTGGAAGGAAAGGCTGTTTGTAGAGTAAGGTGCTTTTCATATGTTGAATTGAAGGTGTTGCCAGGACATCTAAGTCATTATTTTCTAGTCGGTAAAAGTAGCTGAGACGTCATTTAGAGAGGGATATGTTTGTGAGCATTTTTTGTTTGGAGATGATAGTTGAAGCTGCATCAAGACAGTCCGTTCATTTTTAATCTTATTGGGGGAGGATTAGTGAGCTCAGCTTAGGAAGATGAAAGAATGGGCTACCCAGTATGATATGCGTGCCTGAGGACACATGTTGATCCCATATATGGATGTGCACATGTGACTGCTTTGATTTTTGTCTAGTGTAGACATGCCTGAACATTTATGTTTTGAAATATGGGATACTTTGTTAAATTTCTTTTCTTTCCTTCTCCTTTATGTCACAGACCATGAAACAACTTTTTTTGATAGTGGCTGGAAAGTGTCGGGTAGTACTGATACATGCAAGGCTGGTTGATGAAGAGCACAGTCTCTAGGAATTAGGAGTACCTCAATTCAAAGGCTGCCTGTGTAACTATGCATAGCTTATTACTTCCTTTCTTCACAAGTTTAGACAAGTTTGATCATGGGAACAATGAGAAACTATGCTCATGATTGTTCTTCAGGAAGATTTATCTGATGCAGTGCCTGAGTGTGGAGAGACACAAGAGTTAAGTGAATTGATAAGGAGGCAAAACCTTGGGAGAAAAGAGCTTCTGGACCAGGGTCTTGACCTAGTGGAAAAAGATTGGCTGGATGTGGTAGCTCACACCTATAATTCCAGTACTTTGGGACGCAGATGCAGGAGGATTGCTGGAGCCCCAGAATTTGATACCAGCCTAATGTCTGTACCAAAAAAAAAAAAAAAAAAAAAAGAGGCTGAGCTTGGTGGTGTGTGTCTGTAGTCCCAGCTACTTGGGAGGCAGAAGGATCACTTGAGCCTGGGAGGTTGAGGCTGCAGTGAGCTGTGATCAGGCCACTGCACTCCAGCCTGTGCAACAGAGCGAGACTCTGTCTTAAAAAAAAAAAAAAGAAAAGGAAAAAGGAAAGTGATTAATGTGAGAGATGTTAAGGAACTAGTAGAGGAGCTAGAAGCAGATTGAATTTTGGGGAATGAGAAAATGTAATCAGGTAAAAAATCAGTACAGTACTATCACTAGAGAAGTCAGGAGGAGAAATTAATTACTATGATTAGTTTTCTTTTGGTTTTGTTGATTTTGAGAGTGCTAACTGCACTTGGATGCGAACTCTTTAAAAAATATTTTGGCCAGGTGTCGGGGCTCAGGCCTGTAATCCTAGCACTTTGGGAGGCTGAGGCGGGCGGATTGCCTCTGTTCAGGAGTTTGAGACCAGCCTGGCCAACATAGTGAAACTCCGTCTCTACTAAATATACAAAAAATTAGCCAGGTGTGGTAGTGGGCACGTGTAGTCCCAGCTACTTGGGAGGCTGAGGCAGGAAAACCCCTTGAACGAGGTTGCAGTGAGCCGAGATTGCGCCACTGCACTCCAGCCTGGGCAACAGAGCGAGACCCTGTGTCAAAAAAAAATTTTTTTTTTTGTAGAGACAAGGTCTCACTAAATTGCCCAGGCTGGTCTTGAACCCCTGGGCTCCAATGATCCTCCTGCCTTGGCTTCCCAACATGTTGGGATTACAGGCATGAACCATTGCGCCTCCCCCCCTACCCCCTTTATTTTTTCCTGACATGTGTTTTTGAGGCTGGATGATGAGAAAATCTAGAGATAGGAATCAGGGAGAGATGTTGGAGGTAGAGACACTGGTTATTTGTATCAAAGTTGTAGTGTCAACTGAGCCCATAAGATTGAAAGAGAGCAGGAGATTGAGGGGTGGGAGAAGTGATACTCTAAAGAAACTCTTGGGAATGCTGACATTTCTGATATTTTGCTCTCCTGATACATGCTGTTCATCCTTATTATTGATACTTGCTCTTGATCCTTCCTAGTGGTGGGCTTCCTATTTTCAGCATTCAGACTATACATGCCTTGTACCTTCTCTTAACTGTGGCTCCACCCTGACTTCTCATGACTCCTTAGACTGCCTTTGAGGAAGATTATAGCTGTTGTTAAATGTGTGATATCTGTCTCAAGATCTTCAGTTGAACTGAAAGATTGCAGTATAGTGGGAGTATTTTCTTTGTTTTTAAAAGCTTTTTTTTTTTTTTTTTTTGAGACGGAGTCTCACTCTGTTGCCAGGCTGGAGTGCAGTGGTGTGATCTTGGCTTACTGCAACCTCCGCCTCCTGGGTTCAAGTGATTCTCCTGCCTCAGCCTCCCAAGTAGCTGGGACTACAGGCTTGCGCCACCATGCCCAGCTAATTTTTGTATTTTTAGTAGAGACGGGGTTTCACCATGTTGGCCAGGATGCTCGATCTCTTGACCTTGTGATCTGCCTCCCAAAGTGCTGGGATCACAGGCATGAGCCACCACACCCGGCTTAAAAGCAATTTTAAGTTAAGATTACACAATGATCATCTTTAGTATTTCCTCCCAATTAAGGCATCTTATCTAGATTTTACTTTATAGGAATGGTCACATTTTGTGTCTGGGACTAATAACATGCTGCTACCACCCCCTTCTAAAAATTATCTCGTGAAAAGCTAGTGATTAATTCTCTTACTGAGGTGGTTATCTTGTCTGTCCATTAGCCTCTGAACTCTTCTTGGCCATCCATGTGGAATTAGAAAGCAGGCAGAGCCAAGGAGGAGGAACAGCCATGACACTGCATGTCCAGGGGAAATGACAGTCTATCTCCTTTTGCTTTCAAGTTGCTGATATTTACTGTGTATTGTGATCTTTGAGTTGGCCATCATGTGTGGGAACAGCTTCCAACCTTATCTTTTTTTGATGGACAGCAGATGACCTGATTGATTGAGAAAAGCCAGGTGCCTAGTTCATCTGAACTTTTTGGGTCATATTGAGAAAGTAGGCGAAGGGGTTGGTAGAGACTGCCCTTTTGCTCAAGTACACAGTAGCAGGTTAGAACTCCTTAGTGTGGGGAACAGGGTTAGTGGTCAAGTGAAGGTCTACGCTTTGCTTTGCCTGAGGAACTAGCTACATTTGACTCCTGTCACTTACTCAGGTTGCTGCAATGCAGGCTGGCTGCCATATGTATGTACTGATTCTATTTGTGGAAACATTTGGGCTGTATAAGAAAAGTAATGTATTACAGTGGTTAGTAGCACATACTCTGGAGGTGTGTGACTATCTTGGTGGAATACCAGTTCATGCACTTACTATGTGAGTTGGGAAAGTTGCTTAAATTCTCTGCATCTGAGTTTGTCATCTATGAAATCGGGATAATAATAGTTGCTATCTCAAAGGTTGTAGTGAGGATAAAATGAAGGTATGTATATATAATGTGCTTTGATTAGGGCCCCGCATAATATCTGTTGCTGCTATTGTTGCTGCTGTTATAGGATAATTATACTTTTTGCCCAGATATTGCTCAGGGGTCTTTGTAATATACTCAATAACCTCTGTCCTTTTCCTTCAGAGCGTATATTTCCATTTATAATTTTACATTCCGTGAAATGAGAGCAAGGACCGTATCCTGTTTCTCACCATTGTCCCCAACACCTAGCTGGTATAGTCAAGGTTAACAAATGTTTGTTGAGTGAATGAATCGTTTGGAGTTGAGTATTTTCACTCTTAAAGAGTGTTGGACATATACACCTACTATGTACCCACAAAAAAATTTAAAAAAATCTTGGTAGAGATAAGAATATTTACAAAAACAGTTCTTGGCCTCTTAGTTTGCATTAATTTGGGTGGTGGTTAATAAATTGTTTGAAAAGTTGTGAAAAGCAGTTATTTTGTAAATATTTAATGAATGCTGCTTGGTCTGTCTAATGAGATAGGCATGCCGTTTATTCAACCATTTAATACAGTGCTGAGAAAATTTTTATAATTTTTATAGAAAAGTTATTTTATCTGGAGAGATAACCAGTAAAATTCTTTTTTCTGCTTGTATTCCAATATTATTATTAGGTAGGGGGAGAAATTGCAAAGTCTTCAAGTATATAGTCATTTGTTTGGTTTTTAAAATGGTTCATCTTCTTCATCCTTATGTTTATGTAAAAACTTTCAGATAAAGAATTTTTTTTTTTTTCAAGATGAAGTCTCGCTCTGTCACCCAGGTTAGCGTGTGGTGGCAGGATTTCGGCTCACTGCAGTCTCCACCTCCCAGGCTCAAGTATTCCTCTCACCTCAGCCTCCTGAATAGCTGGGACCACAGGCATGTGCCACCAGGCCCAGCTAATTTTTGTATTTTTAGTAGAGATGGGGTTTTACTACATTTCCGAGGCTGGTCTTGAAGTCCTGAGCTCCTTTGCCTCCCAAAGTGCTGGGATTACAGGTGTGAGCCGCTGTGCCTGGCCCAGATAAGTAATTTTTTAGATGGAACATTTTACTAACCAGATAGCTATAAGTGATATAGGCAAAAAATAGCAAATATGTGAATTATGAAGATATTGGCAGCTTACAGTGAAACATACTTTTTTATATATGTCTTCACTACTAATACAGAAATGACTGTGAGTCTTGTGGCAGTACTTTTTTTGTTTTTTTTTTTTTTGAGACGGTGTCTTGCTCTGTCGCCTAGGCTGGAGTGCAGTGGCGTGATCTTGGCTCACTGCAACTTCCACCTCCCGGGTTCAGGTGATTCTGCTGCCTCAGCCTCCCGAGTAGCTGGGACTACAGGCGTGCACCACCACACCTGGCTAATTTTATATTTTTAGTAGAGAGGGGGTTTCACCATGTTGGCCAGGCTGGTCTTGAATTCCTGACCTCAAGTAATCCACCTGCCTCAGCCTCCCAAAGTGCTGGGATTACGGGGATGAACCACCATGCTTGGCCTTGTGGCAGTATGTTCAAATTAGGGAGCACTAGTTTTCAATTTGAATATATTTTAGAATAATTTTTTTTGTTGTTTAGAAGTACAGTAGAGTCAACAGTTTAGACAGTTATATTCTTGATTTCTTAACTTGCTCATAAAAATAAAACTTGAATATTTCATTTTAAATAAGTTAGCATTGTGCAAAATGCCTATACATGATGTATTTGATAATAAGGGGATTTATTATTGCACATAAGAACTCCAGGAATAGAGTGCTTAGCACAGCAGCTTAATGATATTGCTGAGGACCTGGACTCATTATATTCTTATTTGCTCTTCCCAGTGTGCTGGCTTTTGATCTTCAGGATTGACCCCTTGTGGTCTCAAGATGACTGAGCAACTGTAGCATGTCATTACACAGCAATGCCCCCAAATTGGAAGTAAACTGTTTTGTTATGCGTCCCTTAGAGAGTGAAAAACCGTTCACAAACCCTCCCACATGTCTTCCCTTATATCTCATTGACCACAGTTGGGCCATGTAGCTCATTCCTGTCTTAAATCATGGAATTATTATGGTTGAATTAGATTCATCTCCAGGACCTAGTGAGCTCTCTGGCCTGCAGTCTCAAGATGGTGACCATGGTCAGCTTAAGCATGCAGTTAATGGAACATGAACAAAACTGAGAAGATGTTAGCAAGCGATCCTCCTCAGCCTCCTGAGTAGCTGAGGAGTGGGCAGTGTAGGAAGCCAGCCTTTTCTGCCACAACAAATGTCTGTTATCTCTGAGTTCAGGATACGTTTAGAGAAATATTACTAGAGCCTGTCTTTGAAAGAGTTGTGTATTATAGGAGGAGGATGTGTGCTAAATGGAAAAGAAGCTATAGGGATATGGCAGTGAAGTACCTGCCTCTGCTCAGGCAAGTCATGGGATATCAGCAGCTGCTCAGATAATAAATTATATGGGTATATTTGTGATATACCCATATAATTGGTATTTGTGAACTCTGCATTGGGTTCTATTTATTCAAAGTGGAGTTGGCGCCAGGCGCAGTGGCTCACACCTGTAATCCTAGCATTTTGGGAGGCCGAGGCAGACGGATTGCCTGAGCTCAGGAGTTTGAGACCAGCCTAGGCAACATACTGAAACCCCATCTCTACTAAAATACAAAAATTAGCCAGCTGTGGTGGCACGCACCTGTAGTTTCAGCTACTGGGAAGGCTGAGGCATGAAAATGTCTTGAACCCGGGAGGCGGAGGTTGCAGTGAGGTGAGATTGCACCATTGCACTCCAGCCTGGGCAACAGATGGGGAGACTCTGTCTCCAAAAAATTAAAGTAAAATGAAAACAAAGTGGGGTGGGGTTGGCAAACTTTTTTTGTAAAGGACCTGGTAATAAATGTTATAGGGGTTTTTTGGCCATATGTTACTCAGCTATGCCAGTATAGCACAAAAGCAGCCATAGACAGACAATATGTAAATGAACGAGCATTGCTAAATATCAGTGAAACTTTATAAAAAATAAGCAGTGGACTAGATTTGAACTGTGGGCTGTAGTTAGCTAACCCCTGCTCTAATGTATTTTTTTTCTTTTTTGAGACGGAGTTTCGCTCTTCTTGCCCAGGCTGGAGTGCACTGGCAGGAACTCGGCTTACCACAACCTCTGCCTCCCGGGTTCAAGCAGTTCTCCTGCCTCAGACTCCCAAGTAGCCAGGATTACAGGCATGCGCCACCACGCCCAGCTAATTTTGTATTTTTAGTAGACATGGGGATTCTCCATGTTGGTCAGGCTGGTTTTGAACTCCTGACCTCAGGTGATCCACCTGCCTCGGCCTCTCAAAGTGCTGGGATTATAGGCGTGAGCCACCGTGCCCGGCCTCTAACATTTAATAGTACTAATTTTTCCTCTGTCCCTTTCTTTTTCTCCTTCAGGATGTTTTTATATTCTTGTCCATTTATTTTTTAAAATAAAACTTTTTTATAGAATAGTTTTATATCCACAGAAAAATTGCAGATAGCATAGAGTTTTCCTATACTCCATACCCATATTCCCTTATTATTAACATTTTACATTGGCATGGTACATTTGTCAAAATTAATGAGCCAATGTCCATGCACTATTATCAGCTAAAAGCAGCCAGGCATGGTGGCTCACACCTGTAATCCCACTACTTTGGGACGGTGAGGCCAGAGGATCACTTGAGACCAGGAGTTCAAGACCAGCTTGGGCATCGCTCTTCAAACAAGCAAAAATTACCAGGCATGGTGGTGTGTGCCTGTAGTCCCAGCTACTTGGGAGAGTGTTTGGAAAAAAAAAGAAAAAAAAAGATCCACTGCCAAAGAAAAAACCCCTAAAGTCCATACATACTTTACTGAGATTTCTTGTATTTTACTGAATGCTCTTTTTCTGTTCCAGTATCTCATGCTACTACATTACATTTAGTTGTTGTGTCTTCTTGGGCTCCTGTGGACTGTGACAGTTTCCTAGGTGCTCCGTGTTTCTGATGTCCTGGACAGTCTTGAGGAGGACTCATCAGGTGTTTTGTAGAATGTCTCTCAATTGAGATTAATCTTGATGTTTTTCTCATGATTAGAGTGGAATTACGGGTGTTTGGGAAGAAGCCCATAGAGATGAAGTACCATTTTCATTATATCATATCAACAGTATGTGCCACTGTTGATGTTAACCTTGATCACCTGGCTGAGATACTGTTTATCAGATTTCTCCACTGTAAAGTTGCTCTTTTACCCGTTTCTATACTGTACACTTTGGAAGGAAGTCACTATGTGCAGCCCACACTTTCAGAATGAGTAGTTATATTCCACCTACTTGGGGGCAGAGTGTCTGCATAAATTATTTGGAATTCCTCTGCATGGGAGATTTGCTTGTTCTTTTCTATTTAATCATTTTATCAGTATGAACTCATAGATATTTATTTTGTACTTTGGATTATCCCCAAATCCAATATTGCTTTATTTTCTTGTTCAAATTGTTCTAGCTTTGGCCATTGGGAGTGCTTTAACATATATAACCCTATCTTTGTTTTTTTTTTAAACACTTATGTTCCCGGACCAAACTGAGAGTTGGGCTGCTATTTCTTAAGGCCCAATAATGAGATGCAGATGAACTGGGGAGGAAGAAAGTTTTTATTTCTGCAATGGGTTACAGGGAGAATACCTGGAAATTATCACCAGGCCAAATCAATATTACAAAGTTTCCGTAGCTTATATACCTTCTAAGTTATATGTCTACCTGTAAGTGTGCATTCATCTTAATGATTAACTTCTTTTGGTCCATAACTAAGGTCTGAGTCTTGAAGACCTTCCTCTGGAGCCTCAGTAAATTTACTTAATCTAAATGGGTCCAGGTGCTGGAGTGATTACCCTTATCTTGTCTCCTGCTAAATCACGGAGGTTTGGGAGTTCCTTCACACCCCAATAAACTTGTTTGTGGAGGCCTGGGAAGTTTCTTTAGACCCACAGTAAAACTTGTTTAATCCTAAATGGGCCTTAAGAATTCCTTCATTATTTTGTCATGCTTTAAGGCCCAGGAAAGGCCTAGGCAAAACTCTTGGTGGCTTTTGTTAAATTCCAGCCTTTGCATAAGGGTACTGGCTCTTCTCCCCCCCCCCCCCCCCCCCCCCCGTCGCGCCCTCCGAGATGGAGTTTTGCTCTGCTCTGTCACTGAGGCTGGAGTGCAGTGGGGCAGTCTTGGCTCACTGCAACCTCCGCCTCCTGCGTTCAAGCGATTTTCCTGCCTCAGCCTCCAAAGTAGCTGGGATTACAGGCACCTGCCACCACACCCAGCTAATATTTTTGTATTTTTAGTAGAGATGGGGTTTCACCATTTTGGCCAGGCTGGTTTCGAACTCCTGACTTCAGGTGATCCGCCCACCTTGGCCTCCCAGAGTGGCTAGGATTACAGATGTGAGCCATCGTGCCCGGCCGGCTCTTTCAGCTTTTAACATTTAACTTAACTACTCAGTCTGTACAGAAACAGTTGTTTTGGGGGCCTGAGTTAGTGAGACCTGGCCTGCCATGCTTATATTCTGGGATTACAAGATACTCCACGCTCCTCTTACATATTTCCCACTCTAGTCCCAGAATTAACTGTTTCTCCAAGGAGCCCTGGTTTCTTTTATTTGAGAATGGCATTTGAAACCAAGATGTGTCACACTAGATATGCTTATTGCTGTTGAGTTTCTAGGATGTAGTTTCTTTCAGGCTCTTTCAGCTGATAGAGTGAGGAAACAGGTGTATATAATACACACATTTGTAAGTATTTCCATTTGTGACCATCTGTATCTATATGAAGTTAAAAATGAGTTCATAATGATGTGCCCAACTCTAATCCATGATTACATGGATCATTCTTGCTTCCTTCTCTTGTTTATTTGTAACCTTCCACTCCAGCAGTGAGAAACCTGGCTCCCACCATCTGCCATCCAGTTTATTTAATTGGTCAATCACAGCATACATGGTTCCAGAATTGTTAATCTTTATTTCCATGGGGTATAACTTTCAACCCATAGCATAACAGTGTTTAAGTTACAGAAATGCCAGGTGGTCGATCTAGGTCCTGTTTCTCGCCACACAGAAAGCCAATCACTGAGTTGAGTATTGCCAGGGAAAAAGCCTTTTTTTTTTTTTTTTGAGATGGAGTTTCGCCTTTGTTGCCCAGGCTGGAGTGCAATGGTGCGATCTCGGCTCACTACAACCTCTGCCTCCTGGGTTCATGCGATTCTCCTGCCTCAGCCTCCCGAGTAGCTGGGATTACAGGCGTGTGCCACCACGCCTGGCTAATTTTGTATTTTTAGTAGAGATGGGGGGTTTCCCCATGTTGGCCAGGCTGGTCTCAAACTCATGACCTCAAGTGATCCGCCCATCTAGGCCTCCCAAAGTTCTGGGATTACACCCAGAGCCACTGCGCCCGGCCAGAGAAAAATTTTGCCTTTTTATTTAGGTGTTGCCTACTGAAGAGAATGGGAGATCAGGTTCGAATCTGCCTCCTCGACCAACTAAAACTGGGGAGTTTATGTACCAAAAAAAGGAATGTAACTATGTGTGAGGAAAACAGCAATTAGGAAAAGGATAAGGAAGCAGTCCTGACCTATGAGGGGAAAGAGGTGTCTGGGGTCTCATTGTCAAATGGTGATTTGGTGAGTTTCAGTCCGTTGCCTGAGGAAAAGAACTCATTGGAGACAAATATAAGTTTTAGGTTTTAAAACTGGAAGGGTCAGTTTCTATGTTTATTCAAAGACCTGTACACATAATTTCTATGGGGAAATTGAGCCAGTTTCATTTATGCGCAACTTTTTTTGCCTCCAGTCTTAAAGAAAAAAAAAAACTGATAATATTTGTTGCTTATGATAAAATTCCAGCTTCCAAATGAAAAAAAAAAAAAAGACTCCACTATTTCCCAGAGTTGCTTGGATCACTGCCTTTCCCCATACCCCCTTTAGTGAGGTTGTTTCATGTGTTTGTACTGCAATTAGATTCTTTTGCTACATTCTGCATTCCATCCTGGGATTCTCCACCTCTGAAATGTTTTCTAAAAGTTAACATGTACTGAGGCTCACTCTTGTTCTCTGAAGTTCTGCTGGTTTTGAAAAATGCGTGGTGCCGTTTACCTATCATTAAAATATCATACAGAACAATTTTACTACCTGAAAGTGTCCTGTGCTTCATCCATTTAACCCTACCCTCCAACTCCAGCTACCACTGATCTGGTACTATCTATAGTTTTGCTTTTTCCGGAATGCCCTTTAAATGGTATCTTGCAGTTTGTAGCCTTTCAGACTTGCTTCTTTCATTTAGCAATATGCATTTCAGATCCATCCTTCTAACAATCTTGTTGTTTTAATTTGCATTTTAAAATGACAGTGACACATAATGAACATCTTTTCTTTTCCTTTTTTTTTTTTTTTTTTTTTTTTGAGACGGAGTTTCGCTCTTTCATGTGGGGTCAACTGCAATAGAAAAGAGGACCCTCAAACACAGGCTAATTTTTTTGTTGTTGTTTTTGAAACAGAGTCTCACTCTGTCACCCAGGGTGGAGTGCAGTGGCGTGATCTTGGCTCACTGCAACCTCCGCCTTCCGATTTCAAGCATTTTCTCCTGCCTCAGCCTCCCAAGTAGCTGAGATTACAGGCGTCCGCCACCACAACCAGCAAATTTTTTTGTATTTTTAGTAGAGATGGGGTTTCACCGTGTTGGC